>NC_136057.1:1262530758-1263730758 GCF_964261635.1 Lissotriton helveticus | reverse complement strand
CTCTGGCCTCCCCTCAACTCCATTTTCACTGTCTCCCTTTCTATCTATGTCATCCACTATTCTCTATCCCTTTTGTTCCCCTCTCATATCTACCTCAGTCTCAACTCCATCTTTGCATCTCTCCACCCTTTCCATAGCTCCATCTTCAGTCTGTCACCCCCCGCCCCCAACCTCTAGCACGCACTGGCATCTATCTTTTCCGTTGTATTAACCACCATCAGACCTCTTCAGAACTTTCCGTCCAAGATTTTCAATACAACAGATCATGGAGCAAATCCGCATCTTGAATGGGCATATAAACATGTTTTTGTAGAAAACAGTGGGCATATAAACATCTGTGTTTTGTAGACAGAGAATAGTTAACAGCACAACACATGAACTATTTATATGCTTAGAGTGAAACCACAAAAAAGCTGGTCTGCATATAGAAATTCAACATGGAAAATGCCTTCCTATTTGTAAGGCACTGTGAAGGAAGCACATTACTGTTATCTGAAGAAATGATTTTGGGCACATAAGTGATGTGTGTCAAGACTAGGTCTTAAGTTAACAGAGATTTCTTGGAGAAATGTTGCATACATTTTGTATTCCCACTGCAGGTGGACAAGACTTTGTTAGTGAGAGAATCTGTGTTCCTAGTAGATGAGGAGGTATGTAAAGCTGCAACTGGTATGAAAAAATGCGATAAGATGGGAGGAGAATTATCATGGGACAAGGAGACGAGGCCGAAGACGGCTGGAGTAACGATTTATGAGAACAGCAAGGCGGTGTATAGAAACCAGTGTGTGCTGATAGTATGGAAATTTACTGCTTACAGTTTGTGGAAGGTCCTTTGGATATAACTGATGCTATGATGTAATGTAGTGAGGGATAGATGATATTCTGACTTAGGACACCTTGAGGTACAGACCTCTGCTTTGGTTAGTGTGGCTTTATGCCACTTTACCCATGTTGGAGTTTCTTCTACGGAGGACTCTCACAGCTGACACCGTTCTAAATTTGCCTTAATTTAAATCTGTCTGTTTTTGTGGCTCTGTCTGTTTGTGTGGCTCTGTCTGTCTGTGTGTGCAGCTTTTTTTGTAGGTGGCTCTATGTGTGGGTGGCTCTGTGTGTGTGTAGGTGGCTGTGTGTGTGGGTGGCTCTGTGTGTGTGTGGGTGGCTCTATGTGAATTACTTTGTGGGTGGCTCTGTATGTGTGTGTGCGCGTGGCTCTGTCTGTGTGTGCGC
Source organism: Lissotriton helveticus (assembly GCF_964261635.1). NCBI lineage: Eukaryota > Metazoa > Chordata > Amphibia > Caudata > Salamandridae > Lissotriton > Lissotriton helveticus. The sequence goes on along the minus strand of NC_136057.1, from coordinate 1,263,729,531 downwards.
GTGGCTCTGTCTGCTCTGTCTGTGTGTGCGCGTGGCTCTGTCTGTGTGCGCGTGGCTCTGTGTGTGTGCGCTTGGCTCTGTGTGTGTGCGCGTGGCTCTCTGTGTGTGCGCGTGGCTCTCTGTGTGTGTGCGTGTGGCTCTCTGTGTGTGTGCGTGTGGCTCTGTGTGTGTGTGGCTTTGTGTGTGTGTGCGGCTCTGTGTATGTGTGCGTGGCTCTGTCTGTGTGTGCGTGGCTCTGTGTGTGTGTGTGTGTGTGGCTCTGTGTGTGTGTGTGTGTGCACGGCTCTGTGTGTGTGTACGGCTCTGTCTGTGTCCGCGAATACTCTCTACTACTCTCTAATGCTCACCTATTGCCATTGTAAATGACAATACCATTTATTTATGTTTTTTGAAAAAAAAGAAAAAAAATGTCATGAGCAATCCCAATAGCTCTACCTTTAATAATGCCAAGACCATTGCATTGTAAATGCTTGTTATTGTTGAGTCATAAAGCTGCCTTGCATCATGTGTAAAAGTAGAAAGACTCGTGCATACAGTTTACTGACTATTGACATGCTTTATTGACAATGACAAGATTAACATGTATGTCGTTGTAAGATGGTGCATTCCATCCTGGATTTAATAGTGTTACATTGGTTTATCTTGACATATTTCTACTTTGATTAGTATTGAGACACCATGACAAATCCAGTAGGCCAGACGTTTGAAAATTACACCCCAATATAATGTGTCTAGTATATGTGTAGGGGCTATTGTGGTTCCACGTTCAGGGCGTGCTAGAGATGTGAACAATTAAGAGGGTGCCTCCTTAGGTAGTTCCACTTTCAAACTTGTTTATATTTGTAAATTCATGTGTGGCATTGAGTAGTGTGTGCATTATAAAGTAGTTGTGATTTTTATAAGTAAAAAACTGACTGGACAATGAATTATTGGGTGTTTACCTGCCTGCAGACTGGGACTAGCCCTCACCACCTTTGCTGAGTAGGTCTTGGACTACTCTGCCTCCATGTCTTGGGGGATTTAGATGCTACCACTAAGTAGTTGGTTCCCAGTAGATAGAAGGTTGCGGAATAGCAAGTGGTGTAGACTTACAGAATGTAAAAATATTGTCAACACAGGCCTCAAAATCTACTCCTACAATGTTATCAGGTTGAGCTATTTCAGCACCTACTAGTCCCATCTGGTGAGCAAACATAGGCTGGAAAGGAACAAGTGTACTGTTCATTCAGAAAGTGAATGAGCAATAAAGATGCCTACATCTTGTTTTTATCCTGACACATTTGCTGTCTGTTCAAGGAAAGAGGTAAAATGTCTGTTTGTCTTTTAACTAATTGCTGCTTGGAAAATTAAGTTTATTTTCTCTCTCTTACTAGAGTTAGAGGTTTTTGACAAGTGAGCTGCCTGAAGATGTTCGTTATTTTTCACTAAGTTGTGTTGTAGAAGTTCGATGCCAAATAAGAACTGAATGTTGAATTCTGCTCCACCAATTAGCTGCATCATTCATGTCTTTTACAAAGGCTACTAAAGAGGGAAAGAAGGGTCACCCAGCAACTAGAGTACCAAATCTATGTAGGCCCTTGGCATACATAGTACATAGTATTATAAAAGTAACAAGCTTGTTTGCTTTTGCGGTTCATGCAGCTGCAGTCAGAAAAAAAAGAAAAGGATGTTTATATTCTCAGAGAAATCGTTAAATCTGCTTGAAGGTGAAGTAGAGTTTATATGGTCAACTTTATTAGGAACAATAATTGCATTAACCAGCAACTTTGATGCTGAAATCATAGAAGATAGGGAACTGAGGAGCTGTCAAGCTTCTACGAAGATGTGAATTATCCTAAAGTTAAAGCTTTTCTTAGGATATGTCCAGTCACACAAGGAAGAAGGGAAAAACCGGTGAGGGTGGGAGAAAGACACCAGAGCTCTTGCTGATAGCAGGTCAGAGATGGTAAAAAATTTCCTCAACTCTGGGTCTGCTCTGTGGTATGGCTAGCTTCAATTGTAAGTATAGGATTTTGTTGGGTGGAAACAGCACTTACTCATGTAACAATCTGGTGAGTGCGAGAAAAGGAAGGAAAGACAAAAGTTAGTAACAGAGGCATGCAAACTGTGTACTCTCCAGAATCCCAAGCCAACACACTTCCTGAATCCTTCATGTGTGTTGCAGTTGTGAGAACAGATGGTAACTTATGTTATTGGGGTTACGGAGTTTGTTCAGTGTATAAAGCTTGTAAAAGAGGACATGTAATAAGATTCCGGTTGCTTAATCAAGCATTTATTACACTGAATGGTCTCTTTCTGTGCGATAAGCCAGCATGCAGGTCTTCTACTAATGGGAAACTTGAGTTCAAAGTTGATGATGTGTCTATTGATATAGGGGCCTTGAATAATTGTACTGAATTTATGTTGCTGTATGAGCAGTTAGTGACCATTTTACAGTTGGATATAGTACTCATCATTTGAGTTATGATAAAATACAAGGTAACATGGTTGTAGCAAATGATCACAGTTATTGGAGTAAAGAAACATTGGCTAGAGGAAGGAAGAGTGGAACTGTTTTGAACAAAGCAGATCCTGACGAGCGCTTATGTGATATATCCAAATCAACAAAAAGTCAGAAACAATTTCCCTTTGGGTTGTTAAGAGGCATTCAATCATAATACATCCATACGCATACACATCAATATCACCAATGAGTGTCGCAGCACCCCAAAGCTAATATATAAAAAATCTTTCTTTCAAAGGATCCTTATTCTAATATAAAAACTTTTAAAAATGCCAATTAAACAATGAATTAACACTTAAATCAATGGTTCACAAATGTGGGATAATACTCTAAACATTCAAAGAAATGGGAGAAAATAATAACAATAAGAATACACAAAGCACCAGGTCATTTCAAAGTCAACACATCATTGTGTACTGTTCTTGTTTATCAAATCAAGACCAGTACGATTAGGTGCATATAAGACGCCCTCCAGTCACAGTTTACGTACAACCTACAGTGACCGAAGGGCGCCTGGAGGCTGTTAAGTCCCGGCGATTGTCTCCATACAAAAAAGAAGGTGGACCATTAGTAGATTGTACAGTCCAGGAGTTTGCCCCGCAATTTATTCCAAAGCAGGGACGTATATACCTACACTGCACTTAAATTACTACTTTAAAGGTTAAACGTTTCTCTCTCCTTTTTTTTTTAATCAACAATTGTGGGATACACATGTCAGAGAAGATACAGTGTCCAGGAGGAGGCAGTTTCCATGTTTCCCTCTATACTGTTTATCATCCATTCAACACCAACTTTGATGAAGTGTTCGGAGATATTGATTTATTGTACCTGAAGAAGGTCTTGATTTGATAAATAACAACAGTACACTATGATGTGTTGACTTTTAAATGATCTGATGACTTGGTGCTTTGTGTATTCTTATTGTTATTATTTTCCCCCATTTTTTGAATGTTTAGAGTATTATCTCGCATTTGTGAACCATTGATTTATGTGATAATTAATTAATTGCTTATTTGGAATTTTTTAAAGTTTTTATATTTGACTAAGGATCCAATCCTTTGAATAAAATATTTTTTCTATATTAGATTTGGGGTTCTGTGACCCTCGTTGGTGATATAGGTGTTTATGCGTATGGATGTATTATGATTGAATGTCTCTAAACAACCCAAAGGCAAATTGTTTCTGACTTATTGTCATTTTGGTGTCCTGTCCTTTTGGCAAGGAGGACACCTCTCTTATTTTGAGATATATCCAAATCGCCCATCTTAAAATGCTAACCCTGTTGAATAACAAAACAGAATTATAAGGAATTAATAAAAGAGAAAAATAAAATATTGTTGATGAAAGCTTGGGGTGTGGTGGAATAAGCAGTAGAGCTACGAGACCCAAGAACTGTTGGGGCTTTTATTACAAAGGTTTGGATGATCATTATTTGGAAGTTTCTGAGTAGCAGGAAAAGGGATGAATGTGTACATGCAATATGTACCAGTACTAGCTAAAATGTTAGTCCTTTATTTGTCACAATTAAATCTATGAAGGTAGGTGAAGTGACGGGCCGTAATGGAATATCAAATTTGGTAATAAAAACAGTGTCAAATTGTGGGCCAATATTTTGGACCCTTCCTATTTTTTCTTTTTATAGCTTCTATTGGGGTAATTCCTAAAACATGCTTATGTTTACAAAAGTAATACATCCTAGATTAATCTCCCTACTGGATTTGTCATCAGTAGTTTTTTCAGAATTTGTCTATCCATTTTTGGAGGAAAAGTCTGAGAGACTACTGTAATTCCCCCCGGAACAAGTTGGATTTAGACCAAGCCTTAGAATACCGCACCTGGTGTTTGCTCTCTGGCATGTGGCATTGAAATCAACAAACAAAAGAAGGCACATTGTTTGCTTTGGCAATTTCTGCACTGTATTTAATATGGTTGACCATTTCTGTTTATGGTGGAAACTCTTTGTCTTGGGTGTCCTAAGAGAGCTGCTATGGCTATTAAAGGCTTGCCATATTGGTAACTGAAAAAAAGCGCACTTGGTTGGGAGGGATGTCTTGACTAATGAGAGTGAGATTGGTAATGGCCTAAGTAAGGTTGCATCTTGGCAGCTCTTTGTTTACCTTAGTTGTGGCCGCCTTACCTAGTGACTCACATAGTTCTAAAGGTAGGCCCCTGAACCTATACATAAATATGTCCGTGCTCTGCCTCACACCAATTGCTTGGCGATCTTAGGCAAGACTCCCATGGCATTCCTGTATCAACTTAAATTAAGCTTATTGTGATAAAACAGTGTTTAACAATTAATACATTAGAGATACAGATCATGGTCTTTGCAAAAGTTCATAAAACATATTCATTTAATTGGTTTAAGGGGCCCAACAAACTATTGATGATCAATCCGTATAATTATTTTGGAGTCCTATTTACTATTAGTCGGAGTTAAAAATCGCGCTGGGAGGCCAGCTTTAAAATTGCTCTAGAGATTGAGTGGGGTAATGCTATTTAGTCATTTGTATAGGCAATATCGTTCAAATCATTATTTAAGGTTTAGAAAACTACATAGAAGGCATTCAGTAGTGCAATTGTTAACTTTTATGCAACCTTTATATTTATATATTAAAAAAATGACTATTTAGTGAAAGCACTGGAACTTCCAGAGTATACAAACATTGGGGCAACTAGACTAGATTTGGGCCTAAAGAGTCTAGTGGTAGAGGAGGAGGTCTGAGGCTTACATTTCTTTGTAGGTTCATAAATGAAGATAGGATGCCAATAGCAGGATCGTATTGGCACATATTCTTACTCTGAGTGCAATATATAAAATGTAGTTAGAACTTCTTAAACATAAGTTTACCAATAGACAATCTACATTAACAAGTGGAAAGGATCATAAGATGTGAATAATACATTGGTAAAAATGAAGAAACAAAGATATTCACTCTATAAAGTTGTTCTGCAATAGGTTTGAGAATTTAAATGAGGTGCCAGATAGAATGCTTCAGCAATTATTTTTAATGTTATGATAGTCTGAATTCCTGTCATTTATAGCATTGTAAAAATAAGGTTATAAGGAGAATTCTAATTGTAAAATCTGTTAAAAGATGCTTTCGATTATTTAGTATTTAAATAATTCAAGGTTGATAAAAGAACAACATATCTGAGACAAAACGTGAAATTATGCTGTGGTCTTTTTTTAACTACAGAATCTAGAGGTTGCTGTTGCTTTGGGGTATTTTATGTTTTGTACACCATTTCTACATTTCCTTTTTCCATCCTCACTTTGAGAGTGGCCTTAATTGCTTAGCTGGTACTTTTTGTGTCCCTCCGAATGTGTAGTGAATATTTACTCAAAGTAGTCCAACAGGAGAAGCTGGAGGAAATTTTGATTACAGGAGACTTCAGACATCGGACACACTCTGTACAAAGAGCCAGTGGCGGCTCCTCCGTTTCGTCGGAGGAGCGTCGCCCACTGCTTTTAAGCAGTGTCACTAAACGGAAAATAAAATTATAATAACTCTTAAGTTATTATCATTTCATTTTTTCTTTGTTGCGGCAGCTTTGTGAGCAGGATGAGCGGGGCTGCTCTGCTGACAGAGGAAGGGAGGAGTGGTTTGCACTCCCTAAAGTGCCCATAAATGTTTGGCCGGCCCAACATTTATGTGCACTTTGCATGTTCTCCATGCAGGCTGCAATACAGCCTGCATGGAGAATATGCCCAGCATCCCATTCTCTGGCTGAGTGCCCGATCCACGGCGCTCAGACCAATCACAATGCGGCATTGCAGTGCTGTGATTGGCTATCGGGAGCCTGGGAACTGGGAGCATCCTTCTTCCTGCCCTGGAAGCCGTGAAGAGGACCGAGAGGAGGCGACAACGGGTGGCAGACAGGTAAGTGGTTTTAAAAAAAAATAAAATTCATTCCCCCCTCCCTCCCAACCACCTTCAAATTATAAGCCACCACTGCAAAGAGCTACCTGGATCCCAAGATGCCAGAAGTCTGGATACTAATATTAAACTTTTAAAAGCCTTAATCGAGGTAAATGTCAAGGGAAATGCGTTTTTAGGTCTGGCTTCAAGGCGGCTTTATCAAAGTCAACAAGCTCATGTTTTCTGAGAAATGTATAATGAAATACATACGTACATGCATACAGGGGCTTTGGTGTCCACTCTCTTAATCGATTAGTCTGTCTAGGTTTAATTTACTTTGTGCTTTTACTCATCACAGTATACAGAACGGGGCAATCCGTCAGGCCACTTCATCAATTAGCTATCTATTACTGTGAGTGACAGCATTTTGCATGTGCACAGCTGCCAGAAAAAGAGTGCATTTCAGTGCCATGGCTCCTGCCTGGGGCTGCTGGGTCACTCCCTTATTTTGTCTTGTGTGTTGCATTTGTTTGCAAAAGCAAAGTAAAACAATTGTACACTTGCAGAGACCAAACATATTGGTTTTTCCAGTGCTTGTTTTGTCTTACGGTGTCTCAACCCAGGCCAAAAAATAAAAGCATAATGGGACAAGATACTTCTGCTGAAGTAATCTGTTTGTGTTATGTTAGCAAAAAAGTGGATAGAGAGCCTAATGTCCTCTCAAGACACTGTTGTTTCTATTCCAGCCTGTACTTCCCTAGGCAATTCTATCACACTAGCTTGTCACCATAGACTATTATAATCAAGAAACAAATACAGTGCCATGATTTAAAGAAGAAAAGACTACTGCCTAAACTTTCTAGTTTCAGCGCTAGGAAGCAACTGTTTCCAGGACTCTCGATTCAGCACAAGGAAGCATTAGACTCTGAGGTCTCCAGGACGTACAGATAATTTACATTACAAAATCCCCTAACTATGCAGCTATAGAAATAAAAGTAAAAAAACTATCCACAGGACAAAATAAGCTGCAATCGGTAAAAAGACATGAGCTGGCATCTGACCTCTCTTTGAACGTACAGCAAATGCAACAAGATATAAATGTATCTTTATTGCTCAATCACTTCCTAAATGAACAGAACACCTGTTCTGTGGCAGCCCAGCTCTCTCCGCAGACGTGGTCAGTAGGCCCTACAAATATCTTGCCCTGATAAGTTCTGACTCGCCATAGCGAGTGGGCGAGGAGACTTTTTGAGGTTTAATGTAATGGTATGCTGTGTTAAAAAAAGAAATTATAGCACACTCATTAACAGTAGGTTTCCGGGTGCCATTATATATGAGCAGAGATAGAGTAAGACAGGGCTTGACGGAAAAGCCTAGTCTTAAGTAAGCACCTATAAGCAGGGTGGGATTTTTCACTTTTGAGTGAATCCGGAAACCTGCTACCACCTATTCTTTGCTAATCTATCTTTGGAACTACCAAGCACTCAGGAGCCAACAGTCTGCCTTGTACAGTACTTCTGGAAGGGAAACTTTATAAAAACTGTAGTCTATACATTATAATCAGCATTGCGAGCCAAGCAGAGGGATTTCTTGAAAATCCATGGTTTGATACACAGCCAATACAATGGCGAGGGCACTAGCATTTACGAAATGGTGAGCCTCTAAGACTATAAGTATTTCTGCATTCTGGATGACCGGTAATCTCTGAAACAAATCCTGGGGAAGATGTAGAAACAATGAGTTAGCTTAATTGAGAAAAGAGCCATAATGGGGCTTTGTGCTTCAAAGAATAAAAAGTGGCCCAATTTTTCTCAGGAATCTTAAATAATAAGAGCCCTGAAGACACCTGGCTTGCTAAAGAGTTCATCTATTTTTACTCCTAGGCTTTTGTACTGATTTAGATTGGACAGGTGGTGTACTCATCTCATAAGGCCAATAGGAGTCAAGGCAGAGGACACAATGACCAGTGACAACAAATACTTCAGTTTTAGTTTATTACTACCCATTCATTGCCTTATTAATCTCATGACTGACCGGAATTCTTTATGGGAAGCAGAATTACTCTCTAATTGCACAAGTAGTTAGATGGGTGTCATCGGCATGCATAAATAGTCTGGCACCCATTTCTACGAGTGCGATTCCCAAGCAGCTGACATAGATGTTAAAAAAATGAGGTGAAAATGAAGAGCCATGGGCACACAACACATTAAAGGTTTTACCCTTTATAAGAGGCATTATTAACATTGTGGATCAATGCGACCTTGATGTAGGGACTTTACACCCCAGGATACTCCAGGCGGCGGAGCAGCTCCAAAGCAGGGAAAGAAGGATGAACCTCCGGCTGATACAAGGCGTCAGACACTGTCCTGTGGCGCATGAAACACTGTGAGCTGTCTGTAGGGACTTTGTGTCCCAGGATACTCCAGAGCTCCAAACAAGGGCCGGGGGAGGAGCCCCCTGCAGATACATGAGGCCAGACACCTTCCTACGGTGCAAGAGACACTGTGGATCACTGAAACCATGCTATAGAGGTGTAAGAATTGGCTTTTGTAGTCTGGTCTGCCCTGTTCCCATGATGCACTGGGCCAGGGACAGACTAATTTGCATACAGCCAGGTTCTGAAACTGGGATGGTGCAATGAGCTAAAAAACGGTGTTGGATCTAGCCCTGATCTCTTGACTGGGTGAGAGTACTCTGCTTAATTCAGAGACTCTGTCCATCACCACCCCTTGTTGTAAATTATTTTGTCCACCCTAAGCGTGGAAGGGTATACTCAGATGTGAGTCCCTTGCTCATTGCACCATCAGGATTCAAGCAAGCCGGGCCGAAGACGGCTGAAATGCCAGAAACTGGTCCCCGGAAGCTTGTTTCCTTCCCAGTGTAAGAATTGGCTTTTGTAGTCTGGTCTGCCCTGTTCCCATGATGCACTGGGCCAGGGACAGACTAATTTGCATACAGCCAGGTTCTGAAACTGGGATGGTGCAATGAGCTAAAAAACGGTGTTGGATCTAGCCCTGATCTCTTGACTGGGTGAGAGTACTCTGCTTAATTCAGAGACTCTGTCCATCACCACCCCTTGTTGTAAATTATTTTGTCCACCCTAAGCGTGGAAGGGTATACTCAGATGTGAGTCCCTTGCTCATTGCACCATCAGGATTCAAGCAAGCCGGGCCGAAGACGGCTGAAATGCCAGAAACCGGTCCCCGGAAGCTTGTTTCCTTCCCAGTGTAAGAATTGGCTTTTGTAGTCTGGTCTGCCCTGTTCCCATGATGCACTGGGCCAGGGACAGACTAATTTGCATACAGCCAGGTTCTGAAACTGGGATGGTGCAATGAGCTAAAAAACGGTGTTGGATCTAGCCCTGATCTCTTGACTGGGTGAGAGTACTCTGCTTAATTCAGAGACTCTGCCCATCACCACCCCTTGTTGTAAATTAGTCTTAAGTAAGCACCTATAAGCAGGGTGGGATTTTTCACTTTTGAGTGAATCCGGAAACCTGCTACCACCTATTCTTTGCTAATCTATCTTTGGAACTACCAAGCACTCAGGAGCCAACAGTCTGCCTTGTACAGTACTTCTGGAAGGGAAACTTTATAAAAACTGTAGTCTATACATTATAATCAGCATTGCGAGCCAAGCAGAGGGATTTCATGAAAATCCATGGTTTGATACACAGCCAATACAATGGCGAGGGCACTAGCATTTACGAAATGGTGAGCCTCTAAGACTATAAGTATTTCTGCATTCTGGATGACCGGTAATCTCTGAAACAAATCCTGGGGAAGATGTAGAAACAATGAGTTAGCTTAATTGAGAAAAGAGCCATAATGGGGCTTTGTGCTTCAAAGAATAAAAAGTGGCCCAATTTTTCTCAGGAATCTTAAATAATAAGAGCCCTGAAGACACCTGGCTTGCTAAAGAGTTCATCTATTTTTACTCCTAGGCTTTTGTACTGATTTAGATTGGACAGGTGGTGTACTCATCTCATAAGGCCAATAGGAGTCAAGGCAGAGGACACAATGACCAGTGACAACAAATACTTCAGTTTTAGTTTATTACTACCCATTCATTGCCTTATTAATCTCATGACTGACCGGAATTCTTTATGGGAAGCAGAATTACTCTCTAATTGCACAAGTAGTTAGATGGGTGTCATCGGCATGCATAAATAGTCTGGCACCCATTTCTACGAGTGCGATTCCCAAGCAGCTGACATAGATGTTAAAAAAATGAGGTGAAAATGAAGAGCCATGGGCACACAACACATTAAAGGTTTTACCCTTTATAAGAGGCATTATTAACATTGTGGATCAATGCGACCTTGATGTAGGGACTTTACACCCCAGGATACTCCAGGCGGCGGAGCAGCTCCAAAGCAGGGAAAGAAGGATGAACCTCCGGCTGATACAAGGCGTCAGACACTGTCCTGTGGCGCATGAAACACTGTGAGCTGTCTGTAGGGACTTTGTGTCCCAGGATACTCCAGAGCTCCAAACAAGGGCCGGGGGAGGAGCCCCCTGCAGATACATGAGGCCAGACACCTTCCTACGGTGCAAGAGACACTGTGGATCACTGAAACCATGCTATAGAGGCTTGTGTCCCAGGATACTCCAGGCGGCAGGAGCAGTAACACATAGGGGAAGGAGGAGGAGCCCCCTGCAAATACAAAAGGGTAGAGACTTTCCTGTGGACAAGGATGGTCAGTCCATGTCCGGAGGAGGCTGGCCTGGGTCACCTCCCCCTCTGCCAACGTCTGTATTTTGTGTACCCACAACATCACAAGTAAGAGTGGAGTGTTGCTTTTTATGTTATGTAGTAGCTCTTTTCTTTTTTATAGTACTGCAGCATCTAAGGTTTGTTTGATACTACGCTAGGGTGCTTTCTACAGTTTTATTGTGCCAACACATTGTTCCTGCACTCACTGGCTGTTTTGTCATTATACCCTTTGTTGTTGTTGGATTGGACTGTCTCAGTTACCAGCTCCATTGAGATTTATTTATAGATTTGAGATATGGGCAAATGCAAATCATCCTCAGTGCATTGTCCCCAGAAACCCAGTGCAGTGGAGAACATCATTTTAACCTATTTTACAGCCGCGGTTGGGGCAATAACTGATCAGATCATAGCAGTTGAAGAAGAACTGGAGTTAGGTTAATCTGTTGCCAAATAGTTTGATTGTGTTCCTGATGCCAGCTCGGCTTCTGTGGGGGCTGTTTCCAAAGCAGAGTTTGACCTGCCTGTTAATTTGCACCTTGTGGAAGGTACTGTACATCAGCCTCTAGCAGTAGACCTAGCCACCCCATCTTAGCCATTTTGGAAAGAAAAGGCGGTGGCTTCCCTTGGGAGGTCAAAAGACACTGCTCTGACACTTGGACTTGTGGACGATTTGTTTGTAAGACATTTTATTGAACTGGAGAACTTAATTATGTTTTATTTTTCAGCTTTCAATGGTGGGCTTAGTAAACTAGAAGATGCTCTCACCAAGATCAATGTCACTCCCTAGTCTATCCATCCAATCTCTTTTGGGGGGGGGGGGGCATTACATAACGTCAGTTCAGTCAATTCAATCCCATCCCCGCAAGGACCAACACTTCTGAAGGCCGGTGGCCATCAAAAAACTTGTGCTCACTCTCTTGATCCCAAGCATGTAGATTCTGGACTCAAAGCTACTATTTCCAATTCTGGATATTCATCATTTGGTTGGTTGGATACACAAGTTTCCTTTTAAGTATCTTAGGACTCAACAGTTGTCTTATAATCAAGTTAACGCTGGTGGGAGGTCATTTGATTTAGCTGCTAGAGGTGGAGATCTTAGTTCTAACTATCTTAATCTCGAATTGCTGCCGGCTGCTACACCTTATGTCATAGTGCTTGCCAACGAGCCACCTCTAAAACCTGGGGCTGTTAAACATTACAGCTGAAAGATAAAGTAATTCATTGGTGTGAGGTGTAACTGGGCAACAATTTGAATTTGATCAACATCATTAACATGACGCAAAGGGTCAATTGGTTAGGCTAGTCCACAAAAACTATAGATGGAGATAGTATTGTTGCAAATTTTAACAATCCCTGCGAAGCCCAACTATTCAATGTGAAAACATGCCTTTTAGTGTTTATGCATTATTTTCACTTAACATAGCATTGACAGCTAGGCTATCTTGATTCAGCACCGTATTCATGTGCAGGCCTATAACATTTAAGTAACATTTGGGGAGAGGAGTTGGCCTAACGGCTAGGGCGCTCGACCTCGGACCTGGGGATTTGGGTTCGAGTCTCTGTAACGACGCCAAAACCTCCTGTGATTTTGGGCAAATCACTTAATCTCCCCGTGCCTAAAATGAAAGTGTGTCCTCATGTAACGTAACTGGAAAATATGTAAAGCGCTCTGATACCTGATTCGGTTTGGGTTTGGTTTGCGCTATATAAAACTCTGCAAAAAAAAAAAAAAGCCCGTTGTCTATCGGATCTATCAATTTTATGCTCATCTTCTTCTGTTTTACTTGGGTTACTACTATAGGCCTCACCATTCCCTCAGCATTTCATTAATACACTTTACCTAATCATTCAGGAGCAGCAGATAAGGTCATTACTCCTAGTATTCTTACTTGTAAGAGATTTAGACCCCTGAGTTCGCATAACAACAACGATTGACTGTTTTAAGGTTCTTGTTCTGATGATCGCGATGTTGCGATCAAGGGATCTTGTAATTCAGTCATCCAAGATACTCTCAACATCATATGTTGGAACATGGTGGGGCTAGAAAGAAATAAGCATGGCATTGGGTAGATTTTATTTCTGAAAAACATTTCTGTGATTTGCATACAAGAAACTTGGGAGATATCCAACAGTGTGCTTCTGGAGGGTTTCAAGGTTTTTTATTGTTTTGTTTTGTTCCAGCATTAGGATCAAGCTTGGTTAGAGCAAAGGGAGGCCTTTTGTTGTTGTTCTCTTTAAGTTTAAATTTTGATCTTAATCAACTGGACCGATGTTCTACCAATTTACTTGCAGTCGGTCTTTCATTTTCGAATTTCTGCAGTGTTTTACTCACTAATTTTTATAATACTAGCCCAAGTCAGTGCCAATACTTCCCAATTAAGAGGATTGCTGGACAGATATGCCTGCCCTATAAAGGGAAATATTTGGGTAGTGTTACTGGGTGATTATGAAACACATTAATGTAACACCTGCCCTGTTCAAGAGGTTTGATAGTGCTCACCTACAACACCAGGTGAGCAAAATTGTTGACATTCTGTCCATGGTAAAATACTAAATACCATACTGAGCAATTTTAATGGGGTCCATATCGAGTCAGTCAGTGCAGAAAAGAATGACACTTCGATTGTGCTTACCTTTTTCAAGGAGAGGGTGTTCTTCCACAATCAACTTTATATTTGTCTCTCCCGGCTTAGCCTCTTCTCTCTTGAACTTTGAGGTGCTTTGGTAACCTCTGGTGCCACTTTCTCCTGGACGGTTAATTCTGTGCTTAATAGCTGTGTATTGTGTTGGTCGAAATCTACTACGGATCAGGATTGCATAATTCTCTGGATAAGATCATTCCCAGTCAATAATTTTGCTCAGTGAATGTTCCAGGGAGTATACACATTGCCTGTATGATGGACCTCCAGACGAGTACATTTTAAAATCTTATGTTCCGGTCTGCAACAGAGTAAGGCTCATTCTTACTACCAGTAGACAGAGTGCCCCAGTTTTACGAAGATGGTGTGATCACTCCTGTTCCATCTCTCATAAAAAGAAACTTTTGGAAGTCTTAAAGTAGAAACCTAGAGACAAAGACAGAGTCATCGCCTGTTGTCGAGATTATAATATAGCTGGTAACAAAAGGAAATTTGTGTTGAAGGAAGGGGCCTGGGAAGATCTAATGGAATCCTGTTCTACTATACTAAACTACATTTTGGGAACTATTTAATAGTCCCATTTTTGCTCCACTAGCGGTGAATTCTTTATCATAACATATCACCCCAGAATCCTGGCATGAGTGTTTTGCAGCCATTTATGACGCCCACGATTCCAACTATCCCATCTCTGATATTCTGTTGGCTAACTCACTGTCTTCCCCATTGTTAATATTTAATTTGGAGGAGGTCAGAGGTTTACCCAAGAATATAGCCTCAGGACCAGATACAGCCCCGCTTGAGTTATTAAGTCCAATGCTGATTTATGGACACCGCTCTTAACCCTCTATATTAATGCAACCATCAAACATAATGCCACAAAAACAATAGATGTTGCTATAGCCATATCTCCTTGATCTATTCTGCGGTCAAGTTGATAAGGAAAATACTATTGAGTAGACTGACTATGGAGGTCAATGATCATCTTATCTTGACTGATGCACAATATGGTTTTCAAACCAGGTAGGGGACGGTCGACGAATGTCTGAATCCTTATTTGCTCATAGCCAATTATACCAGGACAAAGGCTGGCTCACTTACTTCATTTGGGCTTTATGGATTTTAGTTCAGCCTTTGACAGTGTTAATGGGGTCAAACTTTAGAACATTATGTTTGGCATGGGGATTGATGAAACTATTATTGCTTTTTTATACAATCTATGGGCCTAAGGGAGCGTGTGCGACAAAATTCGCTCTAAAAAGTGGTGCCAGTCAGGGCTGCACATTAGTTCCCTTTCTATTTATGCTGTATGTTAATAATCTGGATAAGGTACTGACAGCGGAAGGACAAGACCTACCGTTAGTGAGTTGTCAGGCTGTCCCTTTATTACTTTACGCCGATGACACTCCTGATCTCAAGAACGGCTTTAGGCCTCCAGCGGTTTCTGGACAGCTTCCTAGGCTTCATGGACAGCTATGACCTCAATAGAAATTTGACTAAATCTAACATCATGGTAATAGGATCCAGAAATTCCTAGAGAAGATCCCACTGTCTGTCATAGATGGTTTCCACACACTCGTAAGCCCAGATTTGTTTCACATCCAAAATCCATTGTCAAGGGAGACAAAACATGTGTCTAGAAAGCCTTAATGACATTGAAGGTGGAGGAAACGGAATCTGTTGTTTTGCCCATGCCTTCTGTTAGATCTTATGTTTTGGTTCAAACTACATTTTGTCTTGAACCATATCTTAATTATGGGATGTCACATAGCCATTGTTTTTTTTTGTTAACCTGTTTTAGGTTTAACTTGATACACCATATGTTGCGAGTACCCAAGTGCTGGGCTAATGAGGCATATCCATTCAAGATACTGTGCATTTTGTTTTTGTATGCCCTTCCTAGTCTCATTTGCGCAAAAGATTCCTAAAGCCACTATTGGCAGATTAGAACATTAGGCAAGCTAAGCCTGCTTTGCTGTGTTTACAGATGTTGTCTGATATTGTAACTTGGTATTATGTTGCTTGTTTTTTAAGTAGTACTATCCGAATGAGTAACTCAATGATATTAGACTGATGTACTGGATTTAAGCATGGCCTATGCACTTTATTGTGCAATATATGAAGTTTGGGATGCCTTCAATGTGGTCGATTATGCAATGTGTAAGTATATTTTAAAAACATTTTTAGTGACATTTTGGATGAAAGCACAATTAAATAAATTCCAGTAGGATTTGACGGTACATATAGAGTTGTTCAGTAAGTTATACAATAGTTCACTGGCGGACATAGAACAGTGAGAGAGGTACGTGCGGGCTCTAGCTCGTGGGCAATCGGAATGCATGACATCTCGCACCCATTTTTCTATTTTGGTCCAGTCATTCACTTGTTTCTGACAGTGATTCATCAAGCGGGGTTCACATATATTTCCACTGTAAGTATTCCACCCTCCCCATACCAGTGTCCATTTTTTGGGACAACTTCTGTGCACATAGACTGATTTCTCCACTATCATTGCACTGTCCATGTCTTTGCACCAATGGTGGAGGGTAGGGGTTTGTCAGGATCCCCAGTGTTGTGCAATATTACACTTTGCCAATGTCATGCCTATTGTCACCCAGTCCTGTGCTGTGTGGTTGAGATCCGTGGGTTCTCACACATTAGGAAGGCACCTTTTCGGTTCTGGGAGAATCGTGACCTTCGTGACTTGTGAGAGTGTGTGCAGTACCGCACTCCAGTAACTCACAATCTTTGGGCAAAGCCAGAGGGTGTGGAAGAGTGTGCCTGTTGCACCGCATTGTCTGAGGCAGAGTGGTGTGTCTGTCCGGTTAATTTTGTGTAGGAGTGTCCGAGTATAATAAGTGCGATGTAAGATTTGTAATTGTACCAACTTGAGTTTTGACGATATCACAACCTCCTTCGGGGACGCAAGTGCCTCTTGCCAATCTGCGTCATCCAATTTACCTATTTCCAGTTCCTATTTCGTTGTAAGGGCTTTAGTGGGGTCTGGATGATTATTTATAAGTTTCCAATATGTTTAGGAGATGGCCTTTTTGGTGAGGTGATCTGTCAGGAGTCTATCCTCTAATGGTGAAGATTCTTTGAGCACCGTACACTGTGGAATTAGTGTCATGAGTGCGTGTCTGATCTGCATATATAGAATATTTCCGTTTTTGCCAGGTCATATGTGTTCTGTAATTGGGCGAATGTGACCATTTCCCCTTTTTTGCACAGATCTCCCTTCGAGATTCCTATCAGGTCCCACTGCCGAAAGCCCGTTGTGTTGCGTAGTGTGCCCAGTTGTTTTGTATCCCATAATGGCATGGACTGCGTTGTTACTCCCTCCCAACCCATCGCTCGTTGTGCCGTGAACCATATTTGGATAGGGTGTGCCGTTGGACCTGTAAGGTTGTTCTTCTTGACCTTATTGTATAGTGCCCCCATAATCCCTGGAGTTCCTAGGAGGTGCCTATCCATGCGATATGCAGAGTCATCCTGGGATATGTGAAGCCATTGATTTATGACAGAGCCGTGAAACCCCAATAATATAGTTTGATATTGGGGAGGGCAATGCCACCATCATACCAACTTCTCATGAGTTTATTCAGGGCTGTGGGTGGCACTTTTCCGTCCCATAGCACACTGACACTTCTGCATTTATCTCCGTAAAATATGTTGGAGTGACGGGAAATAGTGTATTTTGTAGTGCATGTAGGAATATGGGGAGCGCCATCATTTGAAAGAGGGCTGCTCTCCCCAGTAGTTTTAGCGGGAGTGAGCTCCAGTATTTGATGTCTCGACGGAACCTCATCAGGGGCTTTGTGAGGTTTTCAGCAATTAATTGTGTTTTATTGTGTGTTACATATACCCCTAGGTACTTAAATCCCCCATCAGCCATTCTGAATGTCACATCCCAGTGGAAGCCAGGGCTGGTAATCGTGCAGTACGTAGAGAAGTGATTTTGCCCAGTTTATGGTATAACCTGATACCCGTCCATATGATGCACATATGTCCAACAGGCAGTTAATCTTGCGCGCCGGAGATGCCAGGTATAGCAGGTAATCGTCCACATTGAGCGAAATGCGGTCTTCCCAGCCCATGGCCCATTTCAGTCCGCACATGGCCAGTTCTTGACGCACCCAGGCAGCCAGTGGTTTCAATACCAGCGCAAAGAGCAGTGGTGATAGGGTACAACGCTGCCTCAACTTGTAAGTATTTTTCAGTGGCGGTTCCTCACTGAGGGGCGTCGGGGCTCCGCCCCTATTACATTCTACAATATTACAACAATGTCCATATATATTTTATTTTAATTAAAAAATACCCCCTTTGTTATTTGGTATCTTGTAGTCTACTCTACTTACTAGTTTTTGGAACACGGGGCACTGTCTGCCCCATTTACTCAGACCGCCACGGCCTTGCCGTTATGCAGTGACCACTGTCACATGACTCAGTTTGACTGCTTGCTTGCTCCCTCTCCGGGCTGACCCAAAGAAGCTTAAGTGTTTGCCGGGCCGATAACCTCACAGCCCTAGAGGCTGTGATGTCATCAGCTCGGCAAAGACCTAGCTTCAGGGCCCAGTCTCCACCCCCAGATGGCGTGGAGGCAGAGTTAGCCCTGGGCGTTTTAATTTTAAGCCCGGTATTGCTAACCCTCCACGTCAATCAGAGAGTGGAGACTGGAGAGCTTGTTACCCCTCCCTTTTCCAACTGGTTACAGGACGTAGTGGGAGTGAACCCACCCTGTGACGACTTGGGAAAGGGTGTGTCTGTGGCAGGTGGAAAGCAGAGGAATGAAGTCTGCGCAGACTCGGCGTCTTCTTCCCGCGCGTGAGTCTTCATCAATTGAAGACAGTGATGGAAGCCATTTCACCAGTTCTGTCCGCGTCACTTCAGACTGCATGGTTTTTGGAGCTGAGGCAGTCAACTCCAATCTCATTCAAAGTTACATTAGAGAAGTGCCGGCCGCAGCTGAGCTAGTCCTGGTAGTTTGCAGCTGCGCACAGCAATGTACTGCTGCAGGTTGCTGTCCGGAGTAGTACTAGGACAGTAGGAATATGACCACTACTTTGAACTCGGCGGGAGTCGGTCAGTCGGACAGTTCACAAAGTAAGGCTCAGGCGGGCATTTTTTTTACTTATGTAGGCCAGTTTAACCTTAGGGCCTTTGCCTTGTCGTATGGATTGATGTTGAGGTGGGGAGGGGGGGCAGACACAGCACATTGCCAAATATTTTAGTTCAATAATCAGTTCTGAGTTTAACAATCGCATATCTAATATTTGCCCTCCATTAATGAAACAAAACGTTTATTCAAACGCTGTAAGTATTATTTTTGTGCATTGCAAGAAATCTTTCACTGACTCTATCAAACAATGGCGAATGTAGCTACATTACACAAGCTCAGAGGTTTGTAAGCACCACGAGGCTAAACGATTTGCCTAGAATCACATGATCTATTGGAGCCGGTGCTGAGACTAGTAGTATACAGTGATACCTTTCGTCACCATTCATTTTTTGAGAGGTGGGAACGCCCCCCGGAAGTGACGTGGGAGCCGGAAGTACCGCCCCGGAAGTTCCACCCCGGAAGTCCCGCCCTGGAAGTCCCTCCCCGGAAGTCCAGGGAGGTACTTCAGGGGCGGGAAGTCCAGGGCCGGAAGTCAAGCCGCTGAGTGTTGGCCCGTGAAGTGGGGCAGGTGTAGTGTGTGTGCCCTTCACACAGGAATTAATGGATGTGTAGGTGTGTCATAGGTGTAGAGTGGTGGTGTGGGGTGCCTAGGGCTAACTGCAGGGCAGCCAGTAGGGCCTGCTTTGGCAATTAGGTTTATGGGCTGTGTGAACAGAGACTTACCTGTGGGCGCCATGTTGGTTGGGCAAGCAGGGACCTGTCTGGGCATGCATGGACATGTCTGGGCATGTTCAGCGGGTAGTTGCGGCTGCAGGCTGGTGTTGCTTGAGCAGTGGCGAGGTCCATCTGTGGAATGGGAGCCCTAGAGTGTTGCGGGGTCTCCTTGGAGGTAGGCCAGCCCCCTAGGAGGCGTGCCTGTTGCCTATGGAGTTCCTGAATGGTGGCCTGTGGTGAAGGGGCGTAGCCATAGCCAGCCAACGGCAGGAATTCCATTGGTCCCAGAAGAGGCGGGAAACTAGACTGTTGGTTTGCTGGGGCAGTAATTTTGCTGCCTAATTTTAAAAAGTCTCTGTTGGAAAATGACAGTAGTTCTGAAAATAAAATTTTAAATAAATGTTAGGGTGCGCCAAGGGTCTGACAACATGTCCAGGCATTGTTCTGTAACAGGGTCGAGTGTGCTGCAGCAACCCTAGACTGCTAGTTTGCCAGCGCAATATTTTGCACGGCCTCATTTTAAAGTCTCTGGTGTAAAATGATGCCAGTCATGAAAAGGAAAAAAAACACATAAATAAAGACGTGTGTTAAGTAATTGTGGCTGCTTTCTACGTGTTAGGGATGATGAACATGGCCATTATGTAAAGCACCAGCTGGGGGCTGTGTAACAGCCCAGTGCATGGTTCTTTAACAGGGTAATGGGGTTGTCACAAACCTATGTTGCAAGTTTGCTGGTGCAACATTATGTACAGCCTAATTTCAAAGTCTCTGATGTAATTGACCCTAATTATGAAAAGAAAAAATAAATAAATTCTATAAATAAGACGTGTTATGCAGCAGAGGCTGCGCTCTGTGTGAGTGAGGGGCCAGGGCTGATAAACATGGCAATCTTGTAAAGCATGCGTCAGGGCTCAGTAACATTGCCGGGCATCTTTTTGTAACGGTAAAATATGCCGCCACAGCCCAGAAAGGATTGGATGGCGCAAGTTCCACAAAAGGCAGCAAACCAACAAGTCATGGAGATGTAACAGGGTGAAGAAAAAAAATGCTGCTGCAGCACAGAAAGAGTGGGACTAACCAGAGTTTCATAAGAGCGGCAAAACTAAAATGTAAGTTTGCTGATGTAACAATTTTACCGCCTAGTTTAAAAAAACACCTTAAAAGAGTGCTAAGACACAAAGGCTTCTACGTGGGGAAAGGGGTGTCCGGGACTGATAAACATGGGAGTCTTGTAAAAAGTGGCGCCGAGAGTCTTGTAATATGCACAGTCATGATGTTCTTAGATGGGACAGGGAAGTATGGCATTTTTAAGGCGTGCATTTTACACCTTTGGAGTGTGCAGAGAATTTTTATTAAATGCAACACGTAAACTCTTTACCATGAGTTTCCCGCCTGTCTAGGACATGACCAGTCTTCTACGTGGGGAGAGAGGTGGCATGGACTGATAAGCATGGGAGTCTTGCAAAAAGTGGCGCAGGGGGTCTGGAAATATGCACAGTCATGATGTTTTTAGACAGGGAGAGGTCGGTGAAAGTATGACATTTTTTAAAGCACGCTTTTAACACCTTGGGAGTGTGCAGAGAGAAAATTGATTGAAATAGGGACATAACTACACTCGCACTCTGAAATTTGTTGGAGCACCTAATTATATCTTTGCGGGTAAACAGGTTTTGGCGGAAGACTACAGAGTTAACATGGCGCAGAGGGGAAACAGCCACGCTGATGAAACACACTCTATACTTAACCGCATCGCCGCTAGCGGTTTTCCCGCTGTGTGCGGCGTTTTTAAAAAAGCCGCGTTACATGACGAGCTGAGCTTGTCATGAGCGTGTGAGCGGCGCGTGACGAGCTCAGCTCGTCATGAGCGCGGAAGGGGTTAATGTAAGTAGCTATGGATTTTGTTTTTATTCTATACGGCAGTTCTGGTATTTGTTAAAAACCTTACACGAAATAACTGTAAAATAAGCATGCATATAGGTATTATTGTTTTACTATGTCATAGAGACCTAACCGCTTTAAGAGGGTAAAAATTACAAAATAAAACAATGCCTTTTATACACATACCTTAAGTGTTGGTGGTCTCCGGCCTCTGTGTATTACAAGGGGCCAGTTGTGGTAGGTGCACTGGTTGTCGCTCTGCGCACTTGTTCTACCCCAGACACTGCTTTTTATTGACTGCTTGCCTTCTCCTGCTGCATCTTCTGGGAGCACACTCCTCAGAATACTGATACACGATCTTTACTTAACACAGCTAGCATTCCAGTACTTGTAGTCTGGCTATTCTCAGTCTCATACTGTTTAGGCGAAGTACAGTAATGTTATTTTGAAATCGACAATGACAATACTTCCTATCAACATTCTATGCATGTTTGCATTCATTTGAGAAGACTACTGATGTTTTCAGGGTGAGTGTGCCATGATGCTGTTAGTCTAGTACATATATATTTACAGCAGCCAGGATACAAAGTGCACATCCGAGGGCTCAGACAACACCATTGCATTTAACAATTACAGACGTGGCATTACATTCCTCAGCACCATGCCATTGTATCCCCTTATTTGGCACCACTGATAGCCTCTTCGTGATTGTCTTCTGTTCAATCCACTGCAGTATTGACAACACTTGTTTATTGTAGTTGTACTGCTTTGAGTCCATGTCTCATGGATACACAGGTTTTGCTCTCTTGATCTCAGTTGCAAAAATTGTACTCTGTCGACCATTCTTTGCAGTGGTTAATTTGTGAAAAATAAGTGCTGGGGCTCTTGTCAGGAGGCAGCTTGCACCAGCCCATTTATCCTGTTAGCACCGCCTAAAACAGAACCAACTACCAACCACGAAAGTAGGGAGAGGATGTGGCGTAATGTCCAGAGCTGCTGACTTCGGCAGAGGGGAACCAGGTTTGAGCCACTGCATCGGCTCAACATCCTGTCATTCCGGACAAATCACTTAATCTCCCTATGCATTAATGAATGTGTCCTTAACTGGTGTTAATGAAAAGCACTGGTGTTGATGATTAAGCGCCGGCTGAGCACTGGAAAACATCGGCTCAAATTAAGCACTGATTCTTCTGCTTCTTTGTGCTAGAGCTAAAACATACATGAACCTGTGAATCTGTGGAAGATATTCCTATATGAAAGTGCCTTGAAGTACATGTGCAGAGGCAGGAGGACAGATCCATACTCCCATACTCCGAGTATACTCCTTGTGTTGTACATTCCCAAAGGTGCCATCCAGAGTAGATAGAAAAACACAGTTCTTTTTGTCCACACCTATGCCATTCACAATTACCAACAACTGGGGCCCGGGTGTTGGAACTAGGGGTGCAGCAGGTGCTACAGAAGCCCCAGACCTGGAAGGAGTTAAGAAAGGTGATGGAAAACAGTGAAGCCTTTTAATCTGTGAAATTTTCAAACGGCATTATCTGTATGCTCAAAAGCAGTGAAAGATCAACGGAAACTAAGGAGAGCCCAGAGAAAAAAGGTATGCCACTCTTGTGAGAGGGTGATATCAGATTACAAGAACGAGGCACATGAAAGGCACTAATGTACCCAATAGCTCCTTTTTAAAGTTTGCCAACAGCGCAAACCAGAATCATTTGAGTCTTTTAATTGGAAAATGTGGAGACAGGCATATGTTAAAGTAGGATGCGAAAACAAACCATTCCACAAATTATTTTACCCTTGTATGCATGCATGCTAAAACCACTCTGATTTATTAATGGTCTCTTCTAAGTAACTCATTTCTTTAATATTTTTTTTTCAAATAAATTGACACAATGTATTCACATGTTTCATAATATCACACCATAATGCAAACTGAACCACATTTTCACTAAAAAAGGTCTCAGACTATCATTCACCCGCTTCCATCCCTTCAGCTCCCCACTTAAAACTTTTTGTCATGCTCAGTTGATACACTTGCTTGTTCAGTAACAGCAGGATGCTCTTAGAACACCTACAGTTTTAGCGTGCTGAAGCCCCTGGCCAGCATGCTGAATGAGAAATGTGTTCTAGAATCACTGATGGCTTTTCAGAGCTCATGTGACATTGTTCACCAGATGACCCCTTTCAAACTCCCTGGGAAGTAGATCCTACGTTGGTTTATGCCGTAGAGCACTTCTGCGGATGAGTCTAGACCTTCCATATTCTAGATGACAGAAGATTTCTGTTTTCCAAATCCTTGTGCAATTAAGTGTCTCAGACCAAAGTAAACATCCCTCCATCACCATAACTACCTTTAAAATCTACATACTTAGTGTGTCAAAATAGGACTTTCTGTGGTGTATTGAGCCGAAGAAGAAAATGGACTTGGATATCCAGTAAGCGAGGAAGTAAACCTGATACTATGTTAGTAGCAACTGCGCAAATAGGAAAGAACTCTTTGTTATGTTATGGTAGGTGTTTTTATTTAGCCTCCCTACACTGTTTACATTGTCTGTTACCATTCTTAATTGTTATGGCAGTTTGCTCTCCAACAGAAGGTTCATTTATTGGGGAAATCAGACCTGTGTATTCCTGATTTGTTGTCCGTGTGGTTGTGGTGGCTTTGCTCAATTTGCACTGTGGTGGTGTGTCTCTATCCCTGAGCCTCGAGTTAATTGTTTGTCCATTTGTAGATGTAAACAAGCAGATGCCTCTGGGTGAGGGCTGTGTGGTTTGCATTATATTCTTATAGCTCTGTTTGGCCCAGCAGTGTGAGGTTTTGATGGAAGAGTTTTGCCATAATAGATAGATGGTTTATGCTAGATGTTGAACGCCCTCATTTTCTGTGTAAGACTTGTGTCTTGCTGTAACTTGTGTAAAGAAGCAGGTTGGTATGGTTTAGACTGATGGGGTGTTGCAGTGGGTGGTGTAGGGTGGTGTGGGGAGTCAAGTGTGGTTTTGGCTATTGTACTACAATGAATTGTATAGTAATTGCATTGCAATTTAGTGTGGTAAGGTAAGGTATGGTGTTATGAAGCATTTGGTGATGTGCCACGCAGACCGTTGAGGTGAGATGTAATGATATGGTGTGCCAAAGTCTGAGAAAGTGTGGCATGGTGTGGTATTGAGTGTGTTGAGAGTGGTGTGGTACTGAGAGATGTGGTGCTGAAAATTAGTGATGTGACATGATGGCATATGTTAGTGTATGAGCTGTAGTGAGATAGACTGAAGTGGAGTGGTACAATATGAGATTGTCTTGTGTGATATGTCCTAAATGAACTTTGTTGTTGTATAGTTCTGCTGTGCAATGTATTTGCTCTTATATGGATAGTTGTATTAAATGGCGTGTATACTGCATGGTGTGGTGTAGTCTGATGTGGAACCATAGGGAACTATGGGAGAGGTTGGTGGATGGGTGTGGTGCAATATGATAGCATGTGATGTCGCTTGGTATAAAGTGTGGGATGTTGTAATCTGGTATGACTATACTTGTATCCAGTGGGGTCACATCATCAATTTCCAACACCACATCTCTCAGTACCACACCACTCTCAACACACACAATACCACACCATGCCACACTTTCTCAGACTTTGGCACACCATATCATTACGTCTCACCTTAAAGGTCTGTGTACCACATCACCAAATGCCACATAACACCATACCTCAACCTACCACACTAAATTGCAATGTAATTACCATACAAACCAATGTAGTACAATAGCCAAATCCACACTTGACTCCCCACACCACCCTACACCGCCCACTGCAACATCAAATCAGTCTAAACCATACCAACCTGCATCTTTACACAAGTTACAGCAAGACACAAGTCAGACACAAAAAATGAGGTTGTTCAACATCTAGTATAAACCATCTATCTATTATGGCAAAACTATTCCGGTCACGCTACCGCACCTCACAGCATCCTCCTTGACTTAATACTTCCACACAGAACCATACATTCTATGGTATACAACACACCCTACTGTACCACAACACACCTCCCTGTTCACCATACCACATATGCCACACAGCACTACAAAATCTAACACCACACTAATGTACACCACACCAATCTACACCACACCAAAATGCAACATCCTACACATTGCTCCACCGGATACAAGTATACTTATACCAGATTACAACATCCCACACTTTATACCAAGCCACATCACAAGCTATCATATTGCGCCCCACCCCTCTATCAACCCCTCCCATAGTTCCTTATGGTTCCACATCAAACTACACCACACCATGCAGTAAACGTGCCCTTCAATACCACAACTATCCATATAAGAGCATTTACATTGCACATCACAGCACATCAGAACTATACAACAACAAAGTTCACTCCGTACATATCACCACACCGCACCAGCGAACACCAACATACCACACAAGACAATCTCATATTGTACCACTCCACTTCAGTCTATCTCACTACAGCTCATACACTAACATATGCCATCATGTCACATCACTAATTTTCAACACCACATCTCTCAGTACCACACCACTCTTAACACACTCAATACCACACCATGCCACACTTTCTCAGACTTTGGCACACCATATCATTACATCTCACCTTAACGGTCTGCGTGCCACATCACCAAATGCTTCATAACACCATACCTTACCATACCACACTACATTGCAATGCAATTACTATACAATTCATTGTAGTACAATAGCCAAAACCACACTTGACTCCCCACACCACCCTACACCACCCACTGCAACACCACATCAGTCTAAACCATACCAACCTGCTTCTTTACACAAGTTACAGCAAGACACAAGTCTTACACAGAAAATGAGGGCGTTCAACATCTAGCATAAACCATCTATCTATTATGGCACAACTCTTCCAGCAAAACCTCACACTGCTGGGCCAAACAGAGCTGTAGTATAATATAAAAATATAATGCAAACCACACAGCCCTCACCCAGAGGTATCTGCTTGTTTACATCCACAAATGGACAAACAATAAACTCGAGGCTCAGGGATAGACACACCACCAAAGTGCAAATTGAGCAAAGCCACCACAAACACACTGACAACAAATCAGGAATACAGAAGTCTGATTTCCCCAATAAATGAACCTTCTGTTGGAGAGCAAACTGCCATAACAATTAAGAGTGTTAACAGACAATGTAAACAGTGTAGGGTGGCTAAATAAAACACCTACCATAACATAACAAAGAGTTCTTTCCTATTTGCGCAGTTGCTACTAACACAGTATCGGGTTTACTTCCTCGCTTTCTGGATATCCAAGTCCATTTTCTTCTTCGGCTCAATACACCACAGAAAATCCTATTTTGACACACCAAGTATGTAGATTTTAAAGGCTGCAGTCTTGGGAAGCTGACCGATTTCATTGTATGAATGCTTATAAAGGTCCTTGGCATTTGTCCAAACCGGTGAACCCTTGATTGTCGCAACCAAAAACTCTGTATATTGCTGGTTTTATTGTTGGGAAGTCATAAATTGTGAGCTGGATGTTTACGTCCCTGGGGAATGCCGCCCCTTGGAGCGTGTAGAGTGAAAATAAAGAAGTGAAAGTAGAAAGCTGGTCTGATGTGACATTCACATGTGGAGCAATTAAGTTACTTTTGTTGCTAATTGGTGATCTGACAGTCAAAGTGTTTATGTACAGCTGCCGAGTCTTCAGATTGCTTACGAGTGACAGTTCCAGAGTTTCGGTGTACTTATGTCCACTTGTACAAGTGGCTCACTACAGAAACTGTTAAATGTTTTAATGCAGTGAGATATGGGGGAATTCTGATGTGTTTAAATATTTTAACACCACACTTTCACAATTGCTATATAAACTTTCTTCCATTCTCAAATTTCCTTTCAAATGTACTATTTGCCACTGTTTTCTTCAAACTTATCTCTGGGGAAGAACCCCCAAACACCCTTTCTGTTGGTTGGGCTTCTGCGCTTCACACGCTGCTACATAACACTTATACCCAGCTTTTACGCCTCACCACTTTTAAATGTCACCAGCCGCCACTGGTATTTTTAATGAAATTCTGTTTTATTTATACAGAATTGTTTTTAGTGTGTTATAAGAATTACATGTTTAAACCGAATAAAGTCTATTTGATTTGGTTTGACAGGTTAAAAGTGATCGGAGATAGTGTGGGGCTAGCCCAATGTGACCAACCACCTTGGCACGTTCATGCAAAGTATTGGAGTCGATCGTGTGAAAGGCAGCAGATGAATCCAATACTATTAAAATATTTACTTGACTGAAATCTAAGTCCGATCTAAGATCTTAAAGAGTGGGTGAACTAATCACTGCTGTGAGCAGGACATATACTTCCTGAAAGGTCTTTAACAAGTAATTATTATGGTGTTAAAAGCTAATTTGTTTAGCGACATTGCTTTCTGGAATTTTCACGGAGTTTGTCGAGAATTTGAAATGCAGCTTTTTGGGGGTGCCTTACAGAGACCATTTTTCCGTGCAAAAAAAACAAACTTGTTTTGTTTGAAAAAATAAAATAAAAAAATTATCGATGGCCATTTGCTCTTTTTATGCTTATTTGGTGTTAGTGGTATAATACTGTCTCTATTTCTATTCTGCCTGACCTTGTTTAGTCTTTGCTGCATGTAATGAAAATAGTCAGTCTCCTCATGTTTCAGAATCTTAACAACAAATTTCTGATATTTACAGCGGATGCCAAAGGATAAGCCTTTGATGTTTTTTTTCTTTTTCCTTAAGTGTGTTGAGACGTGTTGTTACTTTAATAACACAACTAGCACATGAGCTGGCGAGTAATGGAGCTTTGAACACCCAAGTTGACCATGCAAATGGAGCAGCCAAAAAATACATGGAGGAAAATGAAAAGCTGAAAAAGGTATTATTTTGCTTACGTAAATCTTTTGTACCTATTGAATTGCTTCTCCTACACATGAACTAGAATATATAGGACCTTTTTCACAAAGGGGTAAATAACTCCTTTACTTCTGCTAGGAATTCAGAAAGCGATTCTTGTCAGGCTTAAGTGGATTTACTACTGCAGATTTGTGCTCCACATGTGTGAAGAAATCTGCAGTAGTATCTCCCATGCAAGGGGTGTGGCAAGGCAAAGCATGTTTGCCTTATAAGTTTGTGAATGCTAACAAACGTAAAATTGTGAGCATCCACAAACCATGATCTGGCCCTTCGATCCTGGAAATACTCAGAAAGCTACTCCAGCCAGTGAATGGAGTAACTTATCTTCCAGTATTGGAAGGGGACTAGATAATTCCCCTATTTGGCAGGGATAAGGGAAGAGATTTATCCGGGGAGGGGGGGGGGGGGGGGGGGGTGGATAAAAAATGTGCAGTTGCACAGTGGGCTCCATTTCCACTTTTTGGAATTTCCATGCAAGCCCGGATTGGAGACCACGAGACATGTTGCATGAGTATTTTCTTAGTAAAGTCAGTCTTTTTGTGACTCCCTGGGAAGTGACTCTGATTGGGATCCACATCCAGCTACCAATGGCTGTAGTATACAGTTAGTAAAGATACTCTTACCTTTTCAGTATTCCCTCAGTTAAACAGCAATGTTATTTTTGGAAGTAGCAAAGACACTTAAATCTGGATCCCCTTTAGACCCCGCGCCCATAGACATTTTGCTGAAAGGAGGAGATCTCATTTTATCAGCCCTGGCCAACCTATATAATCTTTAGCTGAAAAAGGACAATCCTTGACCGCTGGAAAAACAAGGTTGTCAGTCCATTGCTGAAAAACCCTTCCTTGGATCCTGACAAGTCAGAGAATTATAGGCCTATATCTCTGCTTCCTGGTGTAAGCAAGATTATAGAGAAAGTGGTCAATGGTTACTTGACCAGTTTTTGGGAATATCATAACCTCTTACATACAACTCAAACTGGTTTTAGACCGGGGATAGGTACCAAGACTGCTCTCTTAGCCATGGAAGAACTTCGGAGAACATTGGATCAAGGTGGCTCCGCAGCGCTCATCCTTTTGGATTTGAGTGTAGCTTTCGACAAGGTTTCCTACCCTATTCTGCAAAGTAGGATTTAGGTGCTAGGAATCACGGTTAATGTGCTAAATTGTCTTACCTCATCACTAGAAAACAGAAGCTTCCAGGTCAGGGAGGGACCTTGCCTGTCGGAGGTCTATCACCTTAAATGAGTGCCCAGGGCTCGTCCTGGAGTCCCACTCTCTTTAATGTATATCTGTGCCCCCTAGCGGACGTTATCTGTTCAGCAGGTATCACAGTGGTCTCATACGCTGACAACACTCAGATTGTTGTCTTTTGCATCGAACATCTGCCAAACTGAGGCCAGTTTAGCCGCCAGCATGGGGACCGGTGAATACTTGAATGTATAGTAGTCGCCTTAAACTAAACGGCGATAAGACAGTGTTAATGGTGGTTGGGAACAGCCCATGCCTCTGAGATAATCTGTCTTGGTGAGTGTCCCTCACCAAAAGAGGAAGTTAAGAGCCTGGGAGTATTCCTAGATAAAGACCTTACCATGGCATCTCAGGCCAAAGAATTGGCAGGAAGGTGATCTGGCCTTCAAAGAGCTTTTTGGAAGATAATTAAATGGCTTCCTATTGAAACCAGCCGAATAGTGGTACAGTCTTGCATTTGGATTACGGCAATTCCCTTTATCTTGTCAGCCCCGCATATGTCCCCAGAACGCTGCAGGTTTTACAGAATGCTGCAGCCAGAACTTTGCTGAACATTCCCAAATCACAATCTGTGCCCCCGGCTCTAGTCAGTCTTCATTGGTTGCCACTAAGGAGGAGAATTTAATTTAAAACTCTTCATATTGTACACAAAGTAAAGCATGCCCAGAAACCACATATTCGTAAGCAGTTTATTGCTCAACATAATAAAAACACGTGATTTCAGGTCAAATAGTCAATTTCTTTTGGCTACTCTCAGAATAAAAAGGGCCAGAAGTGGAGGGTGATCCTTTGCTTACCTGGCACCCAAGCTTTGGAATTCCCTTCCTATTGGTCTGGGAGACTGAGATATATTTTAGCTGTCCCCAGTAGCACATCGGCATATGTTTGCCATGCAGAGCTGGGTCTCCCATTCATTTCAACCCTGATAAAAATGTAGCCAATCCTTCTATGGCATAGAATATGGTCCAAACCAGAGACTAAGTTAAATCAGGATATTTTAACTGACCGCTTGAAACTTGAAGGAGCGTTGCTGATCCCTTGGCTGAGGTTTATTAAAAATTTTATGTCTGACCTTGGCCACCCAAAGTACTACAAGAATCCGGGTACAATGCAGTCGATTACCAGAAAGGAATTAATAAAACAGGGTCTGATTCTTTTGGACACTATAAGACTGGTTACTGAGAGTACAAAACCTTCCGTTCAGCATAATCAATTGATTTTACCTTCTTTTAATCTCCAGTCGTATTTATGCTTTGTACCTGGTGGCTATGACAGATTTTTATTAACTCGTTTTAGATGTAACATTTATCACAGGCTCGCGAGTTTCTCAGGTATGAATGATTGGTCACGAACTCTAGGTCCGTGTCCGTGCGACAATTGTTCAGAACAATCGACAATACATGTTTTTTTATTCTGCAGATTTTATAGTAATTTGAGGAAAGTTTGGATTGTCCCGATTCTGAGGGAGTTGGGTCTGAGACAATGTCATCCAGCTTTTCTCGCGCTGCAGATCCTGGATGATATCCACAGGGCCTGGAGGATATGTATGTTTAAAAAAAAAAAAAATACTTAGCCACAGGAAAACAATTGTATTGTAATCATGTAGAGTATATTATGATCTTTTTTGTATGATGATCCTCAAAAAAGGTTTGTATATATTTTTAAATGTGTACAGTTTTTAAATGATTGTATTGTTAACATGTACTTTTATGATTGTCTTATAAAGCAATCGAATAGAGTCATTTTGAATTTGGTCTGAGAGCCAATAACTATTTGCTCAGTTTTAGAAAGCATCTAAAAATGAATCTATTTACCTGAGCAGTATGTCACCCCTAACGTGTCCTATTAGCGCTGGGAAGCCATTTTTTGGGTAGCCATGCGCTCTATAAGAATTTGTAAATAAAATAAACAATTAAACATGACATTTGTGGTAGTATGTCTGGAAACACTGTCCGGTGCACACGTTTCCAAGGGTTCTTCTGGGAAAGTATATGATTTTTTTTTAAAGTGTTCAGATAGAAATGTAAATTTCCACCCATACTGTTTTTTTTGTAAATGGAGTCTCAAGCATTTACATTTACAAAATGTATTTTTTTTAAAGTCTGATATTGTGCATTAGGTTTCCTTTAACATAAAGTAACATAAGCATACTTATTTGAACATTAACACTTTAACTTTTAGAAATTGTACTTTGCACATTCCCAGTATTGGGTCTTTCATACATTCAAATGCTTGAATCATTCCCCTCATCAGGCTTTGAGGCTTTTAATCCCTGGTACTTTTAAAATGGCTATAAAATGTGAAGTGTTAAAATACCATAGGCCCACCAACATTGTTTCTTTAACAAACCCACCTCGTTTGAAAGAACCCATAAGTAAGCAGTGGAGTCTCTACATCTTACTATCGGTTTAAGTTGGATGTAAGAGATAATGAGATTCCAAAAAACTGGTCAAGTAACCATTGACCACTTTCTCTAAAATCTGTCTTTGCACATTTTCTACATTGCAAGGATTTCAACCTTTCGTTCACTTTCCCTGGATTTCTGCCAGCCCTATCGTCAGCTACCCAGTACAGTGACTTGTTTCTGGGGTTACATACGTTTATTCTGAACAAGAGGAAAAATGTCACCTAACATGTCTAGCAATTAGTGTTGGTATTTCTTGCACCGCAAGTATGAAGTCTCTTGCTTTGAGATCTGTCAGATGTTTCCTTCAAAAATCTTTGAAGACCATGAAGAGAAATGTTCGTCTAAAGTGGATGATTCTGTGTGCAGTGCTCCACAAAGTACTTTTACAAAGTGGCACAATAATGGAAACATTTAGAAATTCCAAAGTTGAGAGCACAAGATGGCAAATCAAATACAGCTCAGAGAGTCTGATACAGTTTCCGCCTACACCGTTGTCCCGTCACCCATGGCTCGTACTTTGTTGATGAGAAAATGCCTCAATCTGGTTTTGCAGTCAACAGTGGAGGCAGTATTTTTGCTGCTGAAGTGGTTTGCCGGTGAAGGCTCTGCCTCCATCATCGATACCCCACGCCACCAAGTAACAAAGTCAACAATGATGAAAGCCCTACCAATAGCAATGAAGACCCTATCGAGGGTTGGCCAGTCAGTGATGGCCACAAGGACATATTCAGTGAAGACCGCTCCATTGAGGACTCTGACGATGACCTCATTGCGATAGGCCACTAATGGCACTGTTGTCAGCAGTACCTCAGAACATCTTTATTCTAGCCTCACTGGAGGCTCCAGTATGTTTTTTCGCAAATTCACTCCTTTTCATTAAGGATCCTCGCAGCTGTCACATTGTGCATCCAGAACTAGAAGTGACCTGCATCAGTCGAATACAGTCTACAGTCCAACCCAATTGGGTGTACTGTATATTCTATAAAATGAGCCCTGTAGATAAGACTATGGGCAATTGCCTTGCAATGGAGGAAGCAAGGTGATTACATCTAAAAAATGACGTTGTTTTACACAACCTGTAGTTAGTACGTTCTACTAGGCACTCTGCTTGCCTAATGTCTACACATTAAGTGTACTGGGGATGAAATTTTGTTGTTTTTACAAATGTAATTCAAACTAGAAAACTTAAACTTCTCACCCTCTTTTACACAGGCCTTAAATGTTAATAAGAGAAACGAAAATGACTATCTAGTTGAAGCAGAAAACAAAAAACATAAGGAGGAAATTGAAAAACTGAAGAAGACATTAGATACAACTTCAAAAGGTAGTATTTTTGTTAACACTTTTTTTACTTGTATTACATGAATTAATACCTTTAGTAATGTACTATATGCATGTGTTTTTTTAAACCGTTTTATCTCACAATGTCACTTGGTTCTGGTTTGAAACATTAGACTAGAGTCCTCTTGTTTGTGTGTCTTTTATCCAGCTAATTTCTACTACAAAGATTGAGCCTTAACTGCATAATTTTTTTTGTCATTTTGTGTTTCATATACTTAAACTAATGTTTGACAATTCATAGTAAATGTAAAACGCAAGGAGATTGTTCAGTATTGCTGATAGTCATAATTTTACTATACATTGAGAAACAAATTATGAAACACAATGGCCAGATCAAATATATTTGCATCGGTAGTGGGAAGTTTTCCATATGTCTTAATTTGACATTTGATCCAGAGGTCTTTTACACAGGTTATTTGGTGTAAATGGGATTTTCCCAATGGTTACTGGAGGAAACATCAGTGCAAGATTGCACAGTAAGTGAAGAACTTCCAGCCACTAGTACGAGTTATGTGTTCTGGCCCAAAATCTGAGAAGATGGCTTTTACCTCTGAGGCAACTCATACTCTGTCCTTAAAACTACTTTGAATTGAGTAGCTCACTCTTAAATGTGTGTGCTCTCTTGCACTCAGCAATGTCACATGCCTGCAAACACTGGAAAGTGATTTCCAGCAGAGTTGGTTTAAACAATATAACTCATTTGTTTTGGGTATAATGGCCATTTAACCAGTTTTAATGCATTATAATGTTGGTGCCGTGGCAAATATCATCATAGATAGCAGAATGTGTATTTGCGTTCACCCCTTGGACCATCTTGGTGCTTAATAACAGGTGTTTGTTACCTCTATGATACTTCTTTTTATCGACCTTGGAAGAATTGAAGGTTGATGGGAACCTGTGGCCATCCCAGGAACATCTATGCCCACACCGACCACTTAATTTTTAATGGTGCTTGTTACATAAAACCAGCAAATCAATAATAAAATCAGCGATAACAACAATAAAACGAACATTTTAACACCATATGGGTAGACTAAGTACTGTCTGCAACAAACAGTGAAGAAAGGAAATTGGTCTGCCATAACAAAGCACATTGCCAAGCTTAGATAACCAGTAGGCTAGCGTTTATTGACCCATTGGTTGGCCCAGATATTCTTATAATAGGTGGGAATACAAAGTGCATTGATAGGGACATCAACTTTTCAAAAAGAATCCTAGAATTTTGAAGTTATTGTTTTGTATATCCAATGTATATTGCTATTTAATATTTAAAGCAACGCCCATGAACGAGCACTAGATGGAGCTCCTTCTTGCGCAGGCAAAGTAAATGATCGTTGAAACACTAAAACTGCGCTGAACCAATATTTAGAGGGTACATATATTGATAGAACTTCTCTAAAACAGCATGTATGAAATAATATCATAGGCATAATTTCGGTCATTCTGAAACTTCTACAGGGAGAATAAAAAAGGAAATGTCTCGATTTCTGTTGCTTATCACAAACACTCAAGCCAGTATAGATATTATGAGAGTCCCGTTTGGTTGTGGGGCAACTTAAAAGCAGGGCTCTTAGGGCCTAATTACGAATTTGGCGGCCGCGCAGCGGGCCGCTACGCCAGCACCCTGCTAAGAAACTGCCAAACCCATAGTCAGACTGCCCGGTGGATTACAAATTTAATCTATATAATGCTCATATAATGAATGGGACCCATTAGAGGAAGTCATTGTGGGAAGAGCCGAAAATGCCTTTGTGCCTCCTTTCTCAGTGGAAGTTAAGATACCACCTTGCTCATAGCATCTAATGTACACTTTCATATGTACGCCGATGACACTCAACTCTACCTCAAACTACAATCCCCGGAAGACATCAAACTTCTGAACACTACGCTCAATAACACCCAATCATGGTTGGCCGATAATCATCTCAAACTAAATACTCTGAAAACTGAGTTCCTTCTAATCTCACCTCCGGCGAAAATCTCCACCACTCAAACCTGGCTTAAGCACCTAACTGCATTCAATGTTCAACCCACCATCGTGGACTCCGTGAAATCATTAGGCATCACTCTTGACACCAACCTCAACATGCAGCAACATATCAACAAAGCAACTAGGGGAGCTATCTTCCAAATCAACACTCTGAGGAAACTTAAACCCTTCCTCCCAGCTAAGGATTTCCAAACTGCAGTTCAAGCCCTAGTCATTCCACGCATAGACTACGGAATCGCGGCTCTCAGCGGACTCCCCCTATCTACTACAGCACCCCTAAGAGCCTCCTTGAACGCTGCAGCGAGAATCATCACAGGTTGTAGAAAACACTCGCATATTTCCCCTGACTTAAAATCCCTGAACTGGCTCCCTTTTGAAGCCAGAATACAGCTGAAAATTGCCTGTATGACACAGTTGGCTGTACACCACAAGTCTCCCAGCTACCTCACTCAAAAGCTGACTTTATCAGGAGGCTCGAGATACAACAGAAGCACAAAGAATCTCCTCCTGAAACCTCGAAGATTTCGGAAGGTAAAAACTTACACGCGCTCCTTCTCAGGAATGGCACCCAGGATCTGGAATGCCCTCCCACCTGAAACTAGGCTTATTTCCTCCACTGCACTCTTTAAGAAAGAAGCAAAAGCCATCCTTATGGCTAGTCGCACCTGAACCCTTTCTTGGTTGTTCCAAAGACTGTGTCTGACTTTGTATTATTGCTTATTCTGTTGTCTACTGTACTAAGTTGTTTATCGGATTTTTACTAGCCGGTTTATCTTATTGTCTATTCATTCACAAGCTGTTTATTAGGTTACCATCCTAGTCTGCTACCCACCTACTACCCATTTCTATGTTATCCACATGTTTGCTTAGTCTCTCGCTTGTTTCCCTTACCCTGTGTCTACTGTAAAGCGCTCTGATATCTGCAAAGATCTTGTTCGCGCTATATAAAACTTTGAAAATAAAATAAAATAAAATAAATCCTGAAGGGCGGTCCCACAGTGGTGCCTTTCTAAGGCTCAAAGAGGAGCCATAGAAAGGCAGCCCACGTAGGAGCGCCAAAGCAGGTTCCTGCAGGGTAAGAAATGCACCATGTTGTGCATTTTTAGGGCGAGCTGATGTTGCATTCATGCGAAGCATGAATGCATCAGCTCGCCAACTTATGCTGCCCGTATTTAGGAGAGTGGACAGCTACCAGACGCGCGCTTTGCCGAGGTCGGATTTCACCTCGGGAGCGAGCGTCTGAGCCGCGCCTGCGCAGATGAACTCCCAGCCCCTGCTTTCGCGTCGCTCTGCTCGCATGCATTAATGGCACACAGACACAGCCAGCCCCCACCCCTCTGCATGCACACACATACAGGCGCGCGCACACATAGACAGACACACGCAGACAGACACACACACGCAGACAGACACACGCACACACACACGCACACACACGCGCACACCCCCTCCCCCCACACTTACCAGGGTCTTTTCGTGTGTCCCTGTCTCCCTCGGCAGCCTGCGGTTCAGTCTTCACAACAGGCGGGGCTCTCCACGACCACGGGAGCTCCGCTAGTTCACAGGCAAATCTTCCGGCTGATTACAGAAGCGCGGGGCTCCCGTCCGCTTCCTGTTTGCGGCCCCGCCCCCGTCCCAAAACAAGTTGCCTGGCTTCCGTTCTAATCCGGACTGCAGACATAAAGCCCAAAGGTAGGTCCACGGGTTTCCTTTCACGGGTAATACCTTGTTTACAAAGTGTGCTTTTCTGACTGTTGTTTCGTTTAAACTAAAGTAAATGATGCATACATTGCTGTGGTAGTCACATATTTCACGTGGATTTCACAAAGTGAAAAACAATACAAAAGACGTGAAGTTTCAAGGTCTTTCTTATACTTTCGTGAAGGTCACAATAGATTTCGTAGCTTGGCGCACACCCGCTGCTCTGAACCCCGTCCAGTGTTCGCCCTGTAATTGCTGCTAGGGGTGCACGTCTTGAACACATAATGCAAACTTCTATTCAGTCAGACGCCACTGTCCAAAGTTTGCAACATTTTCACTAAATCGACCGTGTGCTGTAAACACCGCACCCTTTCTTGGCTTCTTGTAATCAAGGCCTTAGACTTCGACAGTGCCAGGCTTTCTAACACTACAACACCTTTGGAAATATCTCTTTAAAAGTGCAAGTCTGCTCTTAAGGAGAAGGTCACAGGGTAATACAAACACATGCACCGCCATGGCACCAATTCAAGCAAAATATAACGAGACTGGCGTTAAACCAGAACCAAAATGCAACCATCATAGGGGCTAACATCGTTCCACTCTGTGTTCTACGCTTTATCGACTTCATAAGAATAACATTCCAAGTCGGCTCTGCTGGTACTTCATCTTTGACATACATTGCACACAGATCTGTGCAGCAGGTGCATTGACCTGCTAAACTAGGGGGAACAGATGCTCGGGTTATTTGATAAAACCTTTAAAGGTGATAATAGTAGCAGTGGCAACACTTGTCCTGGGTCGTATTGTTTGTTTCTAAATAATATGTTGTATCACTGGTTGGCACTACTGTAGCCTGCCCATGCTCTGTCCGGACACTGCCCTCTTTTCCACCCACCCTCTCAATGCCAGCCTGATAACGGACGGGAGGTGGAACACTTTGCTGACAAACAGTATGTTGGATATTAATATTCATGGTTTGAAAACACACGGCCCTCATAAAAGGGCCCCTTCGCTTCGGCGTGACAACCAGGTCTAAACAGCCGAGGTGGCCGCTTTTTAGCCCCTGGGAGTGAAGAAACTAGTTACATGAGTGAGTCACCCCGAGCTTACCAGCAGCACTGCCGGGGTCCGTGGCGTCAGAGGCCGGGGCTCCCAGCTGGGGGGGCTGGGGCAGGCAGTCCATGCCTGCTCTCCGTGCCCGGGGGCACTGCACGTCCTCTGCGCGGGCGCGCTCTTGCTCGGCTCGGCGAGTGCTCTCAGCAGACAACGAGCCCCCCTCTCCATGCAGGGATGAGGCCTGGGCTCACCTGGCGCCCCCGCCCGATGCCAGGTGGTATGGAGGCGGGCAGGTGTGGGCGGTGCCCTGGTGGACGGATGGCAGCTGGTGCCAGGAGGGAGAGTGGCATCCCTAGGGCACCCCGGGCACACCCTCCCAGCTGCAGCTCGACCTGTCCTAAAGGGAGTGTGTGACGTCAATTCTCCACCTCAGCCTGATATGTATTTATTCCCGGTAATTATAATATATGACCGGTGAAAACCACGGATCCAAAGGGCATAAGAAATCTTCATATTGATCAGGACCAGAACCGTGACGAGATTCCATGTGACGGAAGCACGTTCTATGACGTCATATTCTTCCCATCGATCCACCCTCACGGAAAGTGCAACAAGCTCTTTGGGGACCTAGATTTCAACCTTAGAGTGTTTTTGTGTTCCGAGATCGATCATAAAATTCACATTTAAAAAGGGGGAAGGTATAGAAGGTTTACTTTAAAAGGTCCTGAAGGAATGGGTAAAGAAAGGATGTACCAAGTCACTCTCCTTGCAAAGAAAGAAAACAAGCATTTGCATTGCAATAGGTCTCGCATTTGCCTTTTATTCATGTGTTTTGAAAACCTGCATACGATGCCTAAACACGCACTTTGTGCTTATAGTCCTTGCTTACGTGAAGGTTTACGCACTGCTTGCAGGTTTTCAAAACACATAAAATGCATTGTCATTTACAATGCCAATAGCTTAAACTCTTGCAAATGCGAGACCTATTGCATTGCAAATGCTTGTTTCCAGTGCAGGAATTAGGGTTGCTAACATAGAGGGGGGCTTCATGCAACCCCCTGCACAGAGGGAACAGGGGGCCCTGAAAAGACCCCCTGAGTTGCCTCACCGCCACCCTTTCGCCGTGGATAGCGTTGCAGTGAGGCAACTCCTAAAATGCTTAGTGGTGCAACATTGGCACCGCCAGCATATTGCAGCCTCAGACCGCTGCACCACCACAGCTGGATCCAAACTCTAATTAGGGCGATCAGACCACCCCTGCTGCGGTGGCTGCACCGCCACCATGGGTTTGGCGGTCTGTAATTAGGCCGATAGTCCGATTAAGTCATACAGTGGATGTAAATGTTACTGATAAGCAGTGTCCCAGTATTGTTGTATGCCAACTCCAATTTTTCTGTCAATATGAGGTGATCAGTACACCTAATCGGCTACAAAATAGTTTCTCTACACTTTCTATATGAAGATTTAAGCTCCGCAAATTTGAGCTTTGTTAGCACTTCTGGTGTATCCCAAAAATAACACAGACCTAGGAACCTCAACAGATTTGTGAAATGTGATATCCAGGCTTTAAATGACTTTTAGGGTACACCTATAAAGCAAGCCCGGATGATTAGTTCATAGTTAAACACCAAGCTATATTCACATATATATGTCCAGGTTAGGCTAGGTATTAGTTATGGTAATGATAAACAATATCTACTTTTTCTCCTCCGAGATCAATAGTACCATTTTATAAAACCTCATTTCACCCGTGTAGAGTCCATGCCAGATTGTTGGCCCCAGTGATCTCTATTAGAGCAGATAATGTACTCTCATCAAATCGTTTATTTTCGTAGTAAAGGACTGAAATGGAGTAAATCAGAGGCTATTTGTTTTTGTTTATTTGATCAGTCCACTTCCTACATTCCTCAACAAAGTTTCGAGTAGTCCAATTAATGAATCAAAATTGTTTTAGAACTTTGAATTTGTATACGATGTGAAGTACAAAAGAACGCCTTCAAGAGTCTTGTACAGATGTTCTTTTTTACATCGAGAGGGAAGTGTCCTTAGCCTACAGGAATAGGGAGTAGAATTATTCACAGAAGATGCAATACTTGCCCATCTGATCTGACACCAACCATGTTTTCCTTATCTAATTTATCATTCCATTCACCATGTTCCTTATATCAAACCCTCACTAATGTGATCTAAAGTTTGCAGATCCCATCAGCTAAGCATAAATCCACCTTCGTTTGCAAAAGGCTCTCACCAAGACTCCAGAAGGGCCCTTTAACATCAAACTTGCAGCGCATCTTGACAGCTCTCACGGACTCTTGATGTAACTGAGCATCATCTTACCAAAAATATTATACATCCATATTGCCAACACCACCAAGTATAGTATAGAGGCTCTTTTATATGCAGAAGTTCCCTATACAAGGAGTAGTCTCCCTAATCCAAGCCCCTCCAGGATTGGTAGTCCGCCATAAGAAATATCCAAAGAACCTTTAAATGAAGTCGAATGCAAGTGAGCTCCACTCCTCCTCATCATTCCTACTGTACGCTTTTCTAAAATGCCCTTGGCTGCTTTTAATTTACTGTTCTTCGCACAGGTGTCGTGTTTGATATTGAGGATGCTTGACCTTTCAAACTTGCGTGCACTTCTCTCCATTTCCAAAGCCACTGGTTTTTTAGGAGTCTCTTGATGTCAAGTGCTCATCTTCGAGATAAAAAAAAGTGCTCAAGACCTCTCTATGCATTGTTATGTAGGAATTTCTCCACTGTCACAGACTAAGCAGAGTCCAAGTTAGAAGGCATCTCTTCATCACTTTTGTTGCCTTGCGGAGGTTACAGGGCAGACAGCCCTTCCGGCGTGCTCTGTTGAACCGCATATGGAGCAAGCCCATTAATTGCGACTTTGCACACGTAAACGGCCGTACCCATTGAGCCCAGTATTTTATCTGCCGTATGGCCTCAGGCACTTCCCTCTCAGACAACTCCGCATCAAGGGAGTCACCCAGGTTCACCTGTAGCCTGGCTACCAGTATGTCACTTATAAACTTTTCAAGGTCACTCAAATGCGACCCACTCTCCCTCCAAGGCTGGTAGAGGTCTTCCAGATGAGCCGCAAAGGCCTGTGCTATGGCCCCTGGGGTCTCTGTCCTCTCCCCACTTGATTGCTACCACCCTCTTCTGGTCTTCTTCCTATTTGGCCAGTCATGCTTGCAGCTTGCCCAATTTATTGCCAACTGACTGCCTTGCTGTACCCTACACATCTCCCTCGCCTCTTGGTGTAGCAGGTGGCGCAGCACCCACCCCCCAATCCTGCCTGCAAGGCTCGGGGTAGGGTTGGACATGTAATCTGCTTCCCACTGGTCCAGCTGTCTTTCAAGTTTTACAATCTCTTTGTCTCTTTTCTTGCTTTTGCGGGATACGTGGGCTATTAGGCGGGCACGCAGGACTGCCATGTAAACCTCCCATAGCGTGACCTCCAAATCCACCGTCCATTTGTTTCCTTCGGTCTTGGTGTCACCACCAGCTTTCTAGTAGCCCCGTCTGTCAAGTTCCAGGGGTTCAACTTTCACTGCCGCCCCCCCCTTGATACCTGAATGTCTGTCCGTAGGAGTGTTCTCATTGGTGGATGGTTAGATATGCCCCATGCTAGGATAGCGGTATGCCTTAAAAAACCAAACTGGGTGCTGCGGTGTCAGGAGGTAATCCAGCCTGGAAAAGGAACGCGACTGGTTAGAGCTATATGTGTATTGTTGGACCCCTGGATGTTTCTCTTGCCACAGGTCCACCAAACCAATAGTTTCCAGAAAGGCTGCTACACGTCCATCCCATCTGGGTTGCTCCCCGGATTGGGTCATTCTATCCAGGTCCCTGTAGTGAGTTAGGTTAAGGTCCCCCTCACCAACAGTATAGACTGGCACCTCCACCAACCATGCACCCAGTTCATCTGACCCTCCTGTCTGCAAACCCGGAGGGAAGTACCAGGTGACAAAAGTCAGGTTTATCCCATTGCACTGACCACTCACCTCCAGCTCCTGCTGTCTACCCATGTACGGGTCACCTACAATGGGAGTGACCGGCGAGTTAGTATACCCACCCCCCTTGAGCCGTACAAAAAGCTGGCATTCACCAACATGCTATATTTGCCATGATTCAGCATTCTGCAGGTATTCCCTGCAACATGCGTCTTCTGAAGGAGATGATATCTGGATTCTTTCTCGCCAAATATTTCCACATTGCCCCCTTTTCAGCTTACTACATATTCCATTGACGTTCCATGACAAGACCTTAAGGGTTTGTCAGGTGGTATGTTGCCATTGTCTTAGGTGCCCGGACTGGGTCGGTGTCTGGCCATTGTCTCGGCTGTCATCGGGGTGACCGCCGGCCTGATGCTCTCTTCTGGGCCCACTCCCAACCCCTTGAAGTCACTGGCCTTCTCATCGGTGTCCCTGGCCAGAGCCTCCTACTTCTTACCTGACCACCAGGAGCCATCCTCCAGAATGTCCGCCACTACTTTGGCTCTCTTGCCTCCACCTGGGACTTTTTGTGGGCTGACGTGGATCTCCTTGCTTCCTCCGCCGTTACTTCGGTTGCTGCCTTTCCCCATCACCAGGCTGCTCTCCTTGGTCTGGTAGAGTGTAACCCTTTGATTTCAACCAGTCCTAAGCAGCTATGGCAGTGTGAAAAAAGTGTGCCTCCCCCGTTTAAACGTTTCACATTAACTTTGGACGACGGTAGTATAATCTGCATATATGTTCACTGTTGCACCCCCTGTGTACCAGGGCCCATGAGTCTGTGCCACCTGCAGAATGTGGTCTCTGTCCCGGTAGTTGAGCAGTCTTGCAACAATCTGCCTGGTAGAGGTCTCTCCAGTACCTTGTGCACCCTCTCGATCATAAATAGCTTTGCCACCATACCCCCTCCCCACCACCTCCTTGAGGAGCCAGTCCTCTAAAAAACCAGTACACTGCATGATATGTGGATGAAAATAATTCACTGAGTCTATTCCTAATTTTTGGATACAGTTAGGGAGAAACAATTGTGTCCAACAAAGGCAGTTCAGTTTTCCAACTTTTCCAGAAGGATTTTGTCGGCCATTGTGGCGTACGCAGAGAAAAAGGGCACTAAATGGACGACCTGGTCTTGTACCGGGTCTCGAGCCAGTTGCTGACATCTAACCCAAGCAATATCAATTTGGTAGAAATCAATAAGGGCACTCAGTTAAGAGCAACACACAGCTAGCTGATACTATATGACTTTAATAAAAACACTAGCACAAGTACATATATTAGCGCTGTTGGCTAAACAGTAGCAGAATTGTTACATGTATAGTTATTGTGCAATACTAGCACAACGATAGCATAAGCAAGAACAGACTTGAATCACCTGCAAAGCAATAAATCAAAAGCGCAACAATATTCTGTCAATCAAGCTAGAGCAGGAGAATCTGGCCCTTCACCCCTAACAATGTAACTTTAGCAGTCCACACCGGGAATCCCGTTCCTACTTTTCTCTCTTTGGGAACAGTGCAACAAGGGCTGCGGTTGCGGCCATGACAGCAATCTGCACAACTTCATGTGTGAGCTTCTCTGAGGCACCTGCACCCCTAGTTTTTATACACTAAAAACGGGCTTACACAACATCATGTTCCTTTGTGATGTTATCAGTGTTTTCGCTAACCCAGGATTCTCCGGACTCTTGCTCTCTCTGGTACCAATCAGTCATCCTCCCAGGACTTTCAAACTACTCATTCTAGGTCAGTGCAACCTCAACAGTATGTCTCCCACAATCCACATGCCTCTGCAAACACAGCACCTTGACAGATAGTTGCATCTATTGAAGATGGCAAAAACAAGTGTCACAAGATCATTCCCTTTATACTGTACAACCTGTAAACAGATTGAAAGATCTGCATGATCAACAATAATATTCAAAATGGCCATTGGAATGTTATAAATGGGTTTGCCGATATTCTGTAAATGTGTCCCAAATTAAAGAAAATGTATGATTTTAAAAATAAATACCCAGAAGTCTTTATAAAAATGCTTTTTCAGCCTTGAAGTCAAGGATCCCATTGAAGACAGAACATTGTTAGCTACTAAAAGAGCATGGTCCAATTATACTTTGCTAAGATGTTAGACGGGCAAAAGAGGAGAACTGATATTATTACCTCCAGAGTGTTAGCAGAAATTTGGTACATATTTTAGAATGTTGATTATTTGTTATTTTATTTAATAACAGCAGCAGTAACAGTTCAGTAAGAAAGATCTATGTATAGCATGTTGACGGTTCCTAGATCGATGGAGACTGGATTGTTAATGTGTTTGATTAAATTAAATAGAAGTTGTTGTCTGGCTTAGTTGTGTCAGTTGTATGATTATGATTGATGCAGGTAAAGATGTAGCAAAGACCATAGCATATATCTAACAGGATAGAATATACATTCATGAAATGATTGTACATATGTACATATTTACAGCCGGAGGGCAGATTATAAGCTTTATCTCGCCAGTCACAGTTCAGTGTTATTTTGAATTCTTTTATAATTAAATTAGCACTGGTGTCTTGCAATAGGACGTTCCAGTCCAGAGGGCCCTACAAGGTGGATTGACTCTAACTTGAAGGCTGTAAAAGGTTTTGGTTGATGGATTATCAATTGTGAGGATGTGAGTACCAAGATAGGATGTCTGAGAGATAGTTTGGAGCTTTGAAAACTACTGTCAGTAGTTTTGTTTAAGGACTGGTTTG
Organism: Lissotriton helveticus; assembly: GCF_964261635.1. Classification (NCBI taxonomy): domain Eukaryota; kingdom Metazoa; phylum Chordata; class Amphibia; order Caudata; family Salamandridae; genus Lissotriton; species Lissotriton helveticus. The sequence continues at coordinate 1,263,684,661 of NC_136057.1, read as the reverse complement.
TGGCAGTTTCCTAGAAGGCATGTCAGAGTGATGCTGAGGAGTGGATATGCCTGGATAAATTGTGCATAGTTGGGGTGGCAATATATATAACCTTGAGGGGCAAAAGAATGATGGGAAATGCTGACTGGAAAGCTATTACTCTAATCCAGTCTACTGAAAAAGGAGTTGATTAGTCGTTTCGCTGTCTTGAATGATATGTAGTAGCATATCTTGGCCTACATCTAATATTTAAAATATTAACTATTAAATGTACGGCAAGATATATATAGTTAATAAAGGCCTCCACCTTTGTTTATGGGGTCAAAGGAATCCTAGTATTCCCAGGTGAAATGACATACCGCAGAGATAAAGATTAGATGCAAGTCACTAGGAGAGATGGGTGCTATTGGTGAGGGGATAGTATTGTAAGTTATTTTTTGTGGTGGTCAGCATGAGAGGTATTGGTGCTATCCAGTGTCAGATATTTGTGAAGCTGTTAGTGATGTGTGATTAAGGGTAAAATGTGAAAGTAGGGAAGGAGAAGATGGTTTGAATGTTGTTAGAATAAAGGTGACAAGAGAACCCAAATGAAGAAATTATCTGACCAAGAAGGGATGTATAACGCGAGAAAAGGAGTGTGGCTAGTTTAGAACAGATCCATGTGGGATACCCACTGGGTGGGTATGTCTGGGTTTACAGATGACTGGAAAAGAGTTGTTCGACAGATATGAAATGACTCATTTGTGTATACCTAATGTATAGGTGACTCCTTCCCCTTGCCGATGATGAACTAGATACTCCCTATGGTTTGGTGGAGTTCCTTTTGTTGATTTTATCAGGATTTTTTTTTTTTTATTCTTTTTATTGAAGACAAAACACATATAAACAGTGACCGAATGCAGAGACCACCATCGCAAAGTTCCAACATCGACTTTTAGGCATTATACATTGATTGACAGATAGTAGAGAAACAAGGCCTAAGAATTCCCCAGGTCCACAGTGATAGATTCCAGTGCGGGGGGTTCACAGATATCTCCACGATATGCATTCCATGCGCTCCATATCTTGACCCATTTTCGGGGTTGCCCCCTAGAGACATACACAGACTCATCACGAAATATACACCAGTCAAGATCTTCCATCCATTTTCCAACCTTGGGTGCCCGAGCCGCCCCCCAAAGCTGCGCAATGTTGCGTTTGGCAATTGCACACGCAAGAGTCACCCACACCCTACCGTGAGTCAGCAGATCCGTGGGTTCCCACACATTTATCAAACATCGCCGCGCCTCGGGATCAACTCGCAGCTACCACACTTCACTCATCTTCGCATGTATACGGTTCCAGAACTCCCGGACCTCCCCGCACTCCCATAGAATGTGCATGAACGACCCCGGCTGTCCACATCCCCTACGGCACTCAGGCGAGTCAGTAAGTGCCATCCTCTGCAGGCCATTGCCCGTTACATAAGATCGATGCAAAATCTGAAGCTGTATCAAGCGGAGTCTCATGGGAACAGCCACCTCCCTAGGGGATGCCACCGCCTCCCTCCAATCTTCATCATCAAGGACGAGTCCATCGGCGACCCACTGCTCGCGGAGGCGCACCAGCGGGTCATCCGTATGGTTGATCAGTTTACGATATGTGAGAGAGATCGCCTTCATAGGCAAGAGGCCATCAAGCAGGCGGTCCTCCAGCGGGGAGGCCACTGGCAGCGTCTCCCCGCGGGGCACCACCGCACTCAATGCATGTCTGATCTGAAGGTAACGAAACCGCTCAGTGTCACACAACTGGTACTTGGCCTGCAGCTCCTCAAAGGTCAATATCTTATCTTTGCCCCATATATCTCGAATGTGCGATATTCCTATCAGGTCCCACCGATCAAACCCCTTCGACTTCCAGAGCATCCCAAGCTTCTCAGAACTTCACAGCGGCGCGGACAAGGTCAAACGTCCAGCCCACCGAAGGGCACCATTGGCCTCATGCCACACTCTCGTGGAACACAGGGTAGGCCCCCTCAGCGGGAAGCGGTCACGTCGTGCATACAAGACTCGGGTAAACTCACCCCCGGGCAACTGGCCGCGGTCCATTGCGTATCCCGGGTCAACAGGGGATCCATAGATCGCATGATTAATGGGAGCAAGCTGTGACGCCCAATAATACTTGCGAACATTCGACAAGCTGATTCCACCGTCATACCAGGGCAACATCAATTTAGAAAGTGCTATACGCGGCCTTCCCTCCCACAGAAGGCCGCGCTGGAGAGACTCAATCTCGCGAAAATAAGAGGGGGGCAAAGGATCAAAAGAGTTCTGGAGAGCATATAAAAAACGTGGAAGGGCCATCATTTTGAAAAGAGTAGCGCGACCCAGCATGGAGAGAGGCAACGCCCTCCACCTAGCCGTGTCCGCCCGGAGTCTGACCAGGGGGGGCAACAAATTGAGGCGATGATGCACCAGGGGGTCTAAAGAGATATGAATCCCAAGGTAGCGAAAGCTAGTCGATTCCACCCTCACAGGACAATTCGCGGGCACCCTGGGCGGATCCCCGCTCAGTACAAACAGAACCGACTTTGCCCAGTTAATTAAAAAACCCGAGTATCTGCTGAAGATGGCAAGGACGTCCATGAACACTATCAATGAAGCCCGGGGGGAAGTTAGATACAACAGGATGTCATCCGCGTAGAGCGAAATCTTGTCTTCCCACTCCGGGGTCCAGCGCAATCCCTTTATGGAGCGGTCCCAGCGCACCCAGGCTGCAAGAGGCTCAAGGGCCAGAGCGAACAACAATGGTAAATGGGGGCACCCCTGACGGGTGCCACGCCCTAAAGAAAAATCGCCGGATCTGTGGTTGTTCACGACGACTCGCGACAAGGGAGCAGAATAAAGGAGGCGGACCCAGCCAATGAAGCCGGGGCCGAATCCGAATTTAGCCAACACCGCGAAGAGATAGGGCCTTTCCACGCGGTCAAAAGCCATAGTGGAGTCAAGTGACAATAATATCGCAGGCTCATGGATAGAAGATGCGCTGGCCAGAACACCGTGAAGGCGCCTAAGATTGAGAGCAGTATTCCTTCTGGGCATGAAGCCGGATTGATCGGGATGGACCAGGGTGGAGATAACCTTCACGAGACGTGTAGCCAGCAATTTTGCTAACACCTTGGGTTCCACATTCAATAGCGAAATCGGTCGATACGAGGAGCATTCCAACCGAGGCTTACCCTCCTTGTGGATGGCAACTATATTGGCAATCCGCTGATCGTATGGCAACCGACCACGCTCCAGGCTCTCTGCAAACATACCCTTCAAGTATGGAGCTAATCGGGGGGAGGAGCCAAGACAGCGACTGTGATGGCCGCTTGAGACCTCGGCTCCGCGGCCCTTCTCCTCCCGCCTGGATATCCTGTAATTGATCCTGGACCTATTTCACACTCCCGCGTCGGTGAGGACGCCCGGTCACAGGTCGCGTGATCCCGAGGTCTCTCCCAGCCATACACCCGGAGAAACATCCATTTGCATCTTGCGGCCTGCAATGGCGTTGGAACCGGGACTGTGCGTTATAGACGGGGCCGGGTACTGAGTGAACAACAGCGGTCACCCGTGCGGGGGAGGAGTCGGTCAGCTGGAGCAATGAGATGATCGGCTTGCTTCTTGCCGAGGACAGCTAGCACAACTAGCGGTGCGGATCGGAGTATGCCCGGCGTAGTAATTTCGAGGGATTGTGTAATTATGTGCCTAATTGCAAGTGAGCCGATCGGACGCTGTTGGCCGCCCGGCCCGCTTTTGGCGGGCCGCTCCCAAATTTTCGCATTAACTGCTCCCTTTAACGGATGGCTCGCACCGGATGCTGCCAATTGGGCATTTATTGATACTGCCCTTACAGAATTGCTGCAGTACCATGGAGCCTGATGTGCCTTTGTTTGAGGCTCGGTCCCACACGTTAGTGGAGCGGCTTGCTGACCAACTCGATAATGTGGAGTGTAACACCCGAAGTGCTGGCTTGCAGCAAGGAGGGAAGTGCATGGACATGAGGAGCGTGGAACTGTTTGCACATGGAGTTGGATTAACGTGTCGTGACCTTCTAGCGGCTCTTAGTGCCCTACACTCCACCCTGGAACGTGGCACCCAAGCATTGGGGAATAAATTGGATGCCATGGTGTCTATCTTGAGACTTTCGATACCAGACAGTCTTCAGGCTCACGATGACCTGCCTGGTTCTGTACCCGTGAGGAGCGCGATGGTTGCCCCTGTGAACAATGCAACATCGGAGGTCCCGGTTCGTGTGGTAACTTGTGCGCAGGCTTCCGGATGTTCGGACTGCTCGGTGGGACTAACACTGGATCCAGAGGTGGCAGTATCGTTCTACGCTATGCTCCCGAAGACCCTAGTGCTGCCTCAGATGCTGTCGGACATTTTGTTTCTCCTCTCCCTCCCGGATATTGTGCATGTGACCTGGAAGATACGCTTCGGAGCGGTATTGGGATTGTTGGACTGCCATGCTGATGATTGTGTTTGTGTTCAGATATGTCGCCTCATTGTGTGTGGACTGCAGTCTGGGCTAGATTTGAGGCTTCGTTCCCTCGCAATATTCGTTATGGGAATGGGTCGTCTGCGGTTGGACTCCGTTGGTGCATTAGATCGCACGGGACAGGGTTGAGGTCGTGTCCTGGATTGCTGGAGTTTGATTTCCTGGTGTCTATGTGGGACATGCCTTCTGTTGATTGAAATGATGGTCGCCCGGGTGCCTATTTGAAGGGCTGGGGATCGGATGGGTGTGGTGGCTGGGGGCCAGTATAATAATTCTCTCTCCTCCTCCATTTTCTTTCTCTTTTGTCTTACTAAATTTCGGGTTCCATTTAGGGCGACGGGCACACTGCTGGGGGGGTAGGCCATGGCCTTCTGCAGGGGTGCGGGGTGGGGGGGTGGAGGGGGGGGTTCTTTCTATCTTCTTGTTTCCTCCTTGGTTGTATGGCCCTTTCTCTTTATTCTTTTCTGCGTTATCGTTTCACAGGGTTCCTGTAGTGTACTCAGTTTTTGTGGGGTGGGACATCGGTTTATCACGTATAGTGATTGTAATGATGGCTACTTTGTATTGTTTACTTCGCCCTTCACTCCCACTTTAATTGTTATGCTGGATGCCGTTACACATTCTGATGGCCAGCTGTAGGTCCTGAAACGATCGCTTGGCATTGATCCTGTAATCTCTAGAAACCTTTAAAAAAGAAACCTCTTTCATCCTGGTATCGTTATGGTACGGTCACTATCCTGAGCTACAATAGGGCAATTGGAAGACGGAATGTTGCATGCTTATGGCTTTATTGATTTGCTTGCCCGTGATTGTAACTGCTTTATGTACAATAAAGGTTTACCAAAAAAAAAAAAGTATGGAGCTAATCTGTCTGCATGGGGTTTAAACAATTCGATTGGGTGACTGTTAGGGCCGGAGGCCCTACCGGAATGTACACCCCTAATGACCATCGCCACCTCATCGTTAGTAAGAGTAGAGTCTAAGTACTTCCGATCATCATCCGACAATACCGGCAAAATAATGTCGCGCATCATATCGGAGTTATCAGCCTCAGAGAACGCACCCGAGGAGGTGTAAATCTCCGCATAATAACGGGCAAACTCATCCGCAATCAGCTGGGGGTCAGACGTGTCCCCAGAGCCAGCGACATGCAGCTCCGGGACCAGTCTAAAGCCCCAGTCACCCTTCTCTAGCCAAGCTATCAGTTTCCCACCCTTGTCGCCGTGCTCGTAAATCCTATCCTGGGTGACGTCGAGCTGCGCCCTAGCCTTATCTCGTGTTAAAGTTTTGTACTCATCCCGGAGCAGCCCCAGGCGGTGATCCGCCCACGGGTCGCCCCCGGAGGAGACAGCAGTCTCCAAGGTTAAGAGCTCCGCCTCCACCCTTCCTTTTCTGGTCAGCAACAAGGGAGAGAACCTCCCCCCTAACAACTGTCTTGTACGCCTCCCACAGGGAGCTACTGGAAGCGACCGAGCCCTCGTTCTCGCTGAAATAGTTAGTAGTCACGCGCTCCAGTTCCTTCTTCACCACCGGGTCTCGCAATCGCCATGCGGGGATGGGAGCAATCCTGCCCACGTCTCCCCGTCCCACACACAGGCGCAGCCAAACTGGCGAGTGGTCAGAGACCCCTCGCACCAAATGTGTTACTTCGCTAACCGCGGCCGCATGGGCCGCCGGCAACAATACATAATCAATACGGGAGAGGAAACGGTGTGCCGCGGATGCGTGTGTGTATTCCGTCGCTCCCAGGTGTCGCATTCGCCAGCCATCAATCAATCCAGAAACCGAGAGAAATTTGGGCAGCCACCTACGGGAGGGCAACAAAGCACGGGAGGGGAGCCTATCCAATTCACCGTCCACTACCGCGTTGAAATCGCCACCGATCACCATAAGGCCCATAGGCAAGGAAAGAAACACTCGTCCCAAGTCACAAAACGTGTCAGTCTGCAGCGAGGGGGGGACATAGACGGATAGAAAAGATACTGTTCTTCCCTCGCAAACTCCAGGCACACCGACATACCGCCCATGATTATCAGACCAAGTAGACTGGATCGTGAGAGGGAATGAGTTTTTTACAAGGATGCCCACACCCCTGGAGCCCGAGGTGAAACCGGCATGTGCCACCAACTTGGAGCAAGTGGGTCTCCTGTAAGAGGACCACATCTGGCGATCGCCGTCTGATGAATTTATTCACTGCTGTGCGCTTTATTCTATCGCCCAGGCCATTAACATTCCAACTTAGGACTGAGAATCCCAGGCCCCGTCTAGATGAAGCCATTAGTCATTGAAAAGCAAGAGTACTGCAAGGGGTCCTGCATACACCGGTCACAAACCACAAACAAAATAACACCCCAACCCCGGAAGAGAACTCCCCCCACCCGGCACCCCTGCATGTAACGTGTACACATCCCCAACTCGCAGTGTGCCTGTCACGCCCACTAACTAGATCTAAAAGTAGAAAACGGAGGAGGACCTTACGACAGGTCGCCAGCCCCCACCCCCCCAGACCGCCCGGATCCACCGGATCCCCCCCCTACTTCCAGTGAAAGGATATTAAACAATAACGATAAACGGCAGAGGGGTGAAATAAAGAGTGATAGACCCCCCGTCAACCCTCCACACCAATGATAGAAAATGTTCGCTGCCTTGAACCAACAGTTCTTCATTCTTCATCTTCCGTCTGGGTGCGCCCCTCGGGACCAGGGTCCCCGATTCGATCCAGCCAGTCCGCCGCTACCTCCGGAGAGTCAAAGAACCAAGTCTTGCCACCATGTTCTATTCGGAGGCGGGCCGGATACATCATCGAGTACTTCATGTCCCGGTCTCGTAGTCTCCTTTTTAGTGACACAAATCCCTGCCGCTGTTTCTGTACCATCCGGGTAAAGTCAGGAAAGAACAGCAAGGAAGCGTTTTCATAGGCCAGCGGGTCCGAGGATCTCGCAGACTGTAAAATGGCGTCCCTGTCGCGGAAGTTAAGGACCCGGGCGATGATGGGACGTGGAAGCGCCCCAGTGTTCGGATGACCACCGGGAACCCTATGAGCCCTCTCAACAGTAAAAAACTTGCTCAGGCCCTTAGGTTTAAGGTGTTGCAGGACGAGTTCCTCGACAAAGAGGTCTGGGGTCGCCCCCTCCGATCGCTCCGGAACCCCAAGGATGCGGATATTATTCCGGCGTGCCCGACCTTCATACTCGTCGAGCTTACGATCAAATTGATTATGGGCCACCTTGAGATCAGATACCACCCTCTGCAGTTCCGAAACATCCTTGATAAGGCTCCCCGTCTTTATCTCCAGGTCCTTGACCTTCTCTGAAGTTTTGGTGAGGTCAGCCCTGACGAGACCCATCTCAATAGTGACCGTGTCTATGGTCCCCAAGGAGGATTGAACCCCCCTGATGGCCGCCATCAGTTCCTTCATGGTCGGTTCGTCACCGACCGGATCCCCCTCGGGGCCCCCAGCCGGGGAGCGTTTCGCATCCGACGGGGATCCCCTTGATACTGCGTATTTATCGATACGATTCGATTGGACTTGACGATGCGATCTCTGGGCCTTCGGAAGGGTCTTGTCGAGGTCTCGCGCTGCCATCTCGACCGCAAAAGCAGGAGAAACCCACCACTCCTCAATCGAGTGGGGAAGGGTCTTACAGCGATTGTCTGTAGAGTATTGCAGAGAGGGCAAGGACGCTCCGATCGCCACCGGGGCACAGCGAATGAAGATCCGGCCGGGCACTTCCGGTCTAGGCGGCCGATGTTGTCGCACTGCACACCGGATGGTGGGACACCCGGGGTCCCGGTCCTCAACGTCGTAGGCCCCAATTCTTCTCTCGATGATATTCAGACGCCAAAACAAGCAATCGATCCCACATTTCACCTAGTGACTCAGGTGACGGTCCCCCACAAGATAGTGGGGACGGGGTACAGGATAGTATGCTGAATAGGCGGTCAGGATGTGGCGGCCGGCGGAGCCGGTGCTCAAGCGGCCATCTTGGTCGCTGGCGCGGCTCCTCCTCCTCGATTTTATCAGGATTTTATTGTGTTTTATACTGTTTCTACGGTTACAGGGTCTGTACAAATCAGATTTTAATTGTATGTATTGCAGCATTTTCTTTTTATGGCTGTATATGCCAAATAAAAATATAATAATAAATGACTCATTTGTGTGCAAGGTATGTTATGCATAGTAAGTCCTTGGTGGACAATATTATAAGATGGTCAATATTGCTGACGTCTGCAGGTAGGTCTAAATGTTTGAGTACAGAAACAGTCAATTGTTGACAATGGCGATAACGTTTGATAAATATGAAATTGCTGTTTCTGTGGAATGGAGAGTGGGGACATCAGGTCGTCGGGTGTTAATGAGAAAAGACTAACTGTAAGGTTATTAAAGATCAGCTTCTCCAGTTTCTCTGAAAAAAGGGCCGTTGATGAACTAGACAATATCTTGATGGTCAAAAGGGATCGGTAGAATTTTTTTTTGAGATGCAAATTATATATGCGCCAGCTGTGAGAAAAAGGTTAGAGAAGATAAGACTGCTGGATGCGATGTAGAGAAGTTTGATGGTTATAAGATCGCAATAGGATGATGGTGCTTACGGTTTTGGTCTATGGTTACTAACTAGTGGAAAATCTCTATCAAGTTTAAAGATTTCATGTATTAATGCTTTATAGAACTGGATACTGCAAAATTATTCGTAAATTGCAAGAAGATCGGTACCGAGTCTGGGGATTAACTGAGCGAAGAATACTTGACAAAGGCATCTAGAATTACACCTGTTTCAAGAGCTTTCCCAGATTTAAGAGTTTAAACACCTATTTCGGAACAAAAACAGTCTACTGGAAAGATGTAGGCAAATATACAGACTCTTTATATTGCAGATAATGTTTTGAAAAGTACATTAGGAAATATATTTTATAAGGAGACGTGGCCAGGTCACTGGCGAAGATGACCGCTTAGTAGAAGAGTATTGCTTCTGAGCTTGTTATCCATCATCATCCTTACTACTTGATCAACATCCAGTGAACCAAATCAATGTGCAATAATACTGATTAGTGCTGTGCTCCATTTTTGGATGATCAGCGATGTGGGCAATCCCCTAGTCAGGCTGTGGTGTGTGTGAGTCTTGGTGGTGGAGTACAGAATTGTCCGTACCCATTTGTGGTTTTGAATCTATACATGGGCTCATGCCACCATGTTAGTTGAGCCTTAGAAACTGCCTTACGGATCTGATCAGTAAGGGCATGGAAAAATAGACGTCGGAGGCAAGAATTGGTACGGCAGAAATTCACACATGCATGGACCTGTTGGCAAGGATCATCTGCCATCTTGAGGAAGCAGCGCCCAACCTAGAGATTCCGAAAGAGGCCAGCTGTGACAAAGGATGTGTTATTCTGCAGTAGGACTGTCGCTGGATTGCTGTGAGAGAGTTGGGTTTTTTTCAACACCGAAGCACTTGGACAATTCTGTATATTGCTGGGTTCTCCTTATCGCTTATACGCCCTGGAGGACAAGGTGATGAAGAGCCTTCCAGCGTGTTTAGATAAAACGCAAGCTAGGGATCATGTTTGCACTAGCTGTAATTGAAACTATAAGGGTTGGAGAGCTCTTTACTTCATTTAGGGTTGTAACATTTGTGCACCACCGCTTTCGAAATTTAGATTAGGTTTGAGGAAGGCATTGGGAGACAGTGGTGCACCGTACGCCTAGGTCTACTGGTCATAGTGGGCACAGTGTAGTATTTACATTCTTGAACTCTCAGCTGAGCTATAGAGTGCCAAGCAGTTAGAAACAAGGGCAGGGATATCCCAAACCTGGAAAATTGTAGTTGGAACATTAAAAAGAATCCAGATAACGAGAGTCAGTTACAGGTGGCGGGCCAGGTTAGTGCGAAAGACAAAATTAAAGTAATCTTGTTGGACATGAAGACTAGCTATAATGCTATCAGTGGAGGAGGGATGTAGGTGGAGCAACAGAATTGAGGTAGCAGAGCATCGCTTCTCATCTAGAGGCTGTTACTGCTACCACAAGAAAAACTCTTGCGGATGGGAAAATGATGTCCCTAATAAAAGCAAAAAAACAAAGGCCTTGCGGCTCGCTCACAAACATCCATATAACAGTCCTCGTGTAACCCTTAATCGTAAATCTCCTTGGTAATATCTTTGGTAGATTCCATTTTTCATAACTGTACAAAATTGAAATAGCACACTTTCTGTTAACTCAGAACGCAAGTGTCATGTACGTTTAAATATGCAATGCCCCATCCTACTAAGCTGAAACTACAACATGAGGATAAAGCATATATATTGACTGATCTTGAAGAAGTAACTAATTCATCAAGTCTGACCTCGGCAAAGAGGGACTATGACAAAGTGATTCTGTGTGCTGCAAATATTGATCCTACAGGCTCTGGCAGTGCGGAGTGAGATTAAATGGCATAAAATCCAAGGATGCAACACAATGAGATAGGGATAGTTATGAATCTGGAACAGTGAAACTGTTGAGGACGTTTCAGTAATAGACCTCTGGTCATGTAATATACACAGTAGGATACTAGTAGATTCAGTAATGGTTGTTTGGATTTTGTGCCACGTTTTGTGGCTGTTGGGAATTTTGCCACCTGTACAGCAGTGGCAAATTAAACAGGAATATGTTTAGCCCAGCACACTCAATACACATATATCACAAAATATACAATCAGTAATGCAGGAATTTTTCGAAGGCGAGTCGATGTTGAATTTCAGTTCTTTCTTTAAAAAACTTTTGAAACCGCCAATGCGTTTCGTCCCATCCAGGGACTTCTTCAGGGCTTACAATGTAAAGTACACGTATTTCACTAGTTAATTCCTCATTGGGTCAGGACAGGAAATTTCTCAGATTTAATGCGCTTCCTTAAATTTCAGTTTTCAAATGGTTTGGGCAGGTATTTTTTCTTATTATGATCAGCACAATGTCCCGGACGGTGTAGTCCCGGTCCCACAAGAGTCCTCGGCGAAGTCAGTCCTGTCGCAAATCCAAATAGCGCCAAATTAAACAGCTCTGCAGTTAGAGGGGCTGAAATGTCTGTCGGCATAGCCGGGAAGGCAGCGAGGGCAAAGAGGGACACCCCCTGTAGAACTAATTTTTTTTAAATGGCAGTCACCACGGGCAAACACTGGTGTCAAGAATGTTTCAATGTTTGCCGCACAGTGAAATGTACGCAAACGCAATGGTGTGTGTCTCATAGCGTGGCCCGAACACCTCACTAATACTTTTCTAGGAGATGTTAACTTCTCCTCCATTGGTAGAGCTCTGAAAGCCGAGGGCATGTCATGCCCCTGTGTGTGTACACTAGACATGTTAGTTACAATTATTAGTTGTTCGGTGGTTGGGGCAGTTTCACTTCATTGAAAGTTGGAGGCTTAGGTTTGGGTGAGAGGGGGGTGCTTTTAGTGTATGGGATTTTCTTTTTACAGCACACCAGTTAGATTTGATTGCTGTTCACTACGTCAATGTCCATGTTTAGAACGTATAAGTTGAAAATTATACAATATGAACCTTTACAAATGTGTTCTACAGCCAACGCTTCTGGAAGGTTTAAGGCATTAACCCTAAGAAAACGTAACTTGTGACTCCATACCTTGACCTACATGGAGTCAATGTGGCATTTCTACAGCAGACACGTATCAACCCGAATTATATAAAGTGAGGTTGCTACAGATACTTAGTATCTTTAAACTCCTGCTGCAACAGTGTCACCATTATGATAGTGTACACTATCCATTTTAAACCATAGCAGGTACACATTGACCCAGAAGGTAGAGTGTTACTTGAAAGAGGTCTGATCTATGATGTCCTGTTCACATTACGAAATATATACACCCACAGCAGAGACTCCCAGTTATTCTTTGAAGTCCTCCTGCTATGTCGGAAATAAAATACCCTTAATATTTATTATACGGGGGACTTAATCTTCCTGTTAATCCGTTCACTAGATAATGTGAAATCACAGGGAGCGTCAACCTTCAAGTCTCTGAAAACAATCCACCATATAATGAAAATGATAGACATAGACGATTTTAGCGGACAAATTACAGCTCTTATTAGGCATACTCCTTTTATTCCTCTTTACACTCTTCTTTTTCAAGAATAAACTACTTGGAATGACTATGAATCTTCCTCTATGGATTACAGATGTGACTTACTTGCCGTACCTTGTCGGTTCAGCTAAAGTTGGTAATCCCTATCGGTTTTATGCCACCCTGTGGGGCGGTGTCTGTATTCTAAGAGGCACATCAAATCTATCAGTCAACTGCCCCAGCTGGAAAGTTCCATCCTACACCTTGAAAAAATATATATATAGAGAGAGTGCTGATTGTAACCTTTTTACAGCGCAGAACTAAAAAAACAGGCTGATGGGTTGGGCCGGCCTGCCTCTTATAGAGGTGAGTTGGTAAGGGGTCGGCCTTCTTGGGAAGGCATGGGAGGCTGACTTTTTGCTTTGGAGGGTTCTGGTGTGGAGCTGTAGTTCAGTTTGTAAGTCATGTGGCGAGGAGGACCAACGAGAAGGTAATGAAACCCTGCTCCCTACCAGAGACATCAGATCCTGAGGTGAAATATCTCAGCAAATATGCTGAGCACGCAGATATGTTGCTGGGAGCATCTGGATACTTGGGTAATAACAGTTGAGAAATACAGCTGTCATACATACATCAAAGGGTAACCTTTCTAACAGCAAGTACCACTGGATGCCTTTATAACCTATTTCGCTGACCTTCACTCTCATAGGCTCACTGCAGACTTTTCACAGATACTACGAGGGAATACAGTGGCCACGAAAGCCAAGCTAGTTAAGTATTAATCAAACGTGGGGATTGTTGATCTGCAGAGGCTATTCAGAGGTTTTCCCCGGCACTGTCTGCCAGTATGTGACACAATGCTTTCTGTAATTTGGGCCACGTTAGCTCTCTATAATCTGGAGTGAGAATCTGAATCAAAGAAGCACATTCTGTTTTGCATGCATTAAATCTGTGTTCTATAGAGAGAATGACTCTTTTCCTTGGCAAAGATCTCCTATAATCTGCTCAACCAATCACCCGGAGCCTGGAGTTCCCGTTTACCCCAGTTTGCTGGGATCGCCCTTATTGCTGTAATTATATCTACTGTAATCGGCTTCCTTTTCAACGATCTGTGAGCTTTCCCCTGCTGGTATTGCAAGCCTAGAAGGACTACCCCAGGGTCCCTTTGGATGTTAACACCAAAAGCTAAATAAGTCTCAGTCAGGATTATTTCCCAGTATTAATGAAGTTTGTTTCATAACTATAACAAGGCATGAGACTTCCCACTGATCCGCACCCTCTCCAGCATAGATCATGCCTCGACACTTAGCACCTCTTATCCGGGAGCTGGTACCAATCTTCAGGGATATTGTATTGCTTCTGCCTGATTGTTACGCTTTGGGCTGATAGGCAAGCCTTGCCATAAAGAGGCTCCTAGTTTTACCCCAGCAAGTGCTTATTATGAGTTGAAATTACATGTCAGTTGTGTGCTCCATCCTTGAACCATTGTTTAAGAGGTGAGAGTCTGTGCTGCTCCTTGTTTAATGTGCGGTTGTAGAACCCAACTACATACCCACTTGTATAGTAAACACTCTAACACAGGAAGTTTTTATTGTCTTTTTATTTCTTCAAACGATTTTATCTGACAATTCTGGAACATTTAATCTATTATAACACATCTACTCGTTCTCTGTATCTGGAAGGTCGTCGTAAAGTAGGAGTTGAAATACGTAGTTATGAAAGGAGACGGATAGGAGGTTAAACTAAATGCCAGCCACCATGTCCCATATTGCTTAAGTTACTCTGATGATTTGAGAGTAGTATAAACCACAGCTGTGTTGAGCTAGGCTCAGGCAAGGTACCTGCATAGAATAATTATTGCAATTAAGTAATTGATGTCACACCATGGTGTTGTTTTTTTTCTATCACCAAGCCTCCCCGTTGGACCGGGCTGTAAAGTGTCTTACTTACTAATTTCGGGGGCATTCCCATTAATTTGAAATGGTTAATTGCTGACAGTAGCTGCTTTAACACCATTCCCTTCACTGCCAGAGGGATTGTTTGAAACCATTATAAGATTCTGGGTAAGATGTTTATTTTTACTATGATAACCCTGACCAACCAGGAAAATATTTTATTTGCCACGACTGAAAGTCTAGTTTAACCTCCAATACACAACCAAAGTTAAAATTCCCCACATGAGAGATGGTGTGAGCCAGATGGGTACTGTCAATGTATCACAATTTGAAAGTATTAGATCGTTCAAAGGCTCTGATTGCTGTGATAGTGTGTTACAAAGTAGGGACTTTTCTATATTTATCTTAAATCCTATATCTTTCCTATTCTTCTAATAGGAGAGGCAAAGAGTTCACCCAGTCCTCTAAAGAAATCATATACTGTGGTTATGGGGTTCTCGGGCCTGTCATTTTCAGACGGGTAGTCAGTAATGATTGTCCCTACCTCTTCTCTAATGGAGGGTTTGCGTGAAAGGGAGTCTTTCAGCCTCCAAATGGGATTCCTGTTTGGGAGCTTCGGGATCCAGAGCAGGAGGGACAGCAGGTCATGGCGAGAAAGGCCATGGGGCATAGGGAAACGTTTGTGAAAGAGAATAATGAGCCACAAGGCAGCAGGGAGTGGTCTTTCAAGCATCTAGTCACGCCTTGTCCAGCTGTTCCCTAAAGCCCTTGTTGATCATCTCTCCCCATTATATATGTGATGAATGCGGGCCCTCTGACTGCCCATAACTAGGTTACAGTCACTCTAAATTATCCCTCATTCCTCGACAAATTCAAATGTTGATATGTCAGATTTGAGGGACTATTCCTGCCCTGAGGTTTGGGTGTTGGTAAGCTATGGCATATGTATTGCTAGCTATTTGCAGAACCACTCAGAGCATTCTTATAGCCATACCTAGACTGTCCTTTTGATCGTACCTCTGAAGGAAATACCACAGAGGATGGGCACCTTGCTGATTTGGAAATATGTGATGAAAGCAATTGTAACCAAAACAAATCTAGCTTTCAGTCTAGCCCAGTTGGATTTTAATAAGTGTATTTCTCGAAGGAGGCAGTTCTCCACTTTGTTTACAGGTTATTTATAGCCCTTCTCTTCACAAGAACATTAAGAACCTTAACACCAAGGCTGAATAGCCACCCCATGTTTGTATAACGGTGGTCAGAGATGTGATAAGATCCTTAAGCCCTCCACGAATCCCCACCTCCCTTGTCTGTGGGTATCTCACCTCTTTCAAAGGGGTTTTGCATGTTGCTGTCTCGCCATAGTCCTCTGGAGCATAGGCTAAATACTGCCTTGTGTACCTTGCTACCAGCTTAGGTGTTGTATAGTACCCCCATTCAGCCACCACGAAAAAAACTCCCCTCTTAATCTGAACACCAACCAAACACATTTTATCCCTAAGTTCGAATATCCAGCAATTGTTAATTGTCATCATGTCATCATGTCTTCAGTGCCCATAGTAGCTCCCTCTTCCCTCATATTCATGAGTCCCCTGTGAGAGGCCAAGATCGCCTTGCACGATGTGTGGTCTGTAGTCTTTTCTTGCTCACCAGGTGAGGGGCCCTTGTGCCGCTTTGACCTTGGTCTTCCCCCTCTAGCTTCACTACCTCCATCAGAGCAGCTTGTTTGGCTTCTTCAATTTCTTTTCTTTGGAGGTGTTCCCTTGCCTATTCCTGTGCATTTTCTATCTCTGTCAACCAGCGAGGACCCAGCCAGAGGTCTGAATCTCTGCGTGAAAATGTTTGATGAAGCTTTGCAGCAGGGACTCTATATCCACCATCCTACGGGTGTTGTCCAAGCATATCAGACTGTCACCTGGCCTGTCCCTGGTGTGGCGGAGCAGCAGTTGGGCGAAGGTCTGAATTTTCAGCCCAGCTACCCTTGAGGAAGGCCTCTGATTCTAACATTATTTTTTCAGATCTTCTTTTATCGGACAGATTTCCTCCTTGATTTCTGTTTCTCTTTTTTTTTAACCTTTCTTTATTGAGGTGAATATGCATAGTACAGGCAGAGAGCATATCGCATTCACAAGTTATTAAACATAACAAGTATTTTGTAACAGCAGATAAGCAGGACATATCACAAGGGGTCTAAAAGGTCACGGGACATGGGCAAAATCCAGTGACAAATGCATTCACAGCCTTTGATGTGGCCTGTGTGTGTTCAGTAGAGTATCAGTAATTCTCCCATCCTTCATCTGGCAACCTGAGGATGGGGGTGTGGGGAGGCCACGTCACCCTCTTTGATTGCTTTAACAAATTGTTGGAGATAGTCCTGAGAGATTGTCACTGGTGGTCCTTGATCTATCCCGGTCTCTGGTGAGGACTGGGTAGAACTCTGGGCCCTCTCTCCCTTGCTGCTGCTTCCTCCTTTGGCGTTGAAAATGTCAATGATATTTCGATCTTAGTGATCTCAGCTTGAGATCATTTTGCTGGTTTAGTAGGTCAGTTTTCTCATAGAGGTCATGTTTGCCCTGATCGTGCACAAGTCTGTAAAGGAGGCTTTCACACTCCGTTGATTACTCCAGCTCAATTTGGGTCAGCGTACTCCATCAGCGCTCGCGTGGCACATTTTGGTAACACCTCGGCTGAAGCCCAGAGAGGTGATTACTAGTGCATATTGGGCCCTAGAAGCCTAGGTGGCTTACTATCTCCTGGGGAACTGGCATCATTTTGGGGCGGTCTCATTTCTAGCTCTCACAGCACCCCATTGGGCCCTGCCAGGTCCTGACCCTTTTCCAAATGTCCATTACCACAGGTAAAGAGACAGGGTATACCTCCCAGTGTCCGGTATGCAATGTTCCTAGTCCAGGCACCTCTAAAGCACTTTCAGCCTCTGTGCAGGCCCCCAAAGCAGGATCTGATCTCAATCCAGGCTCAGGCATGTTGCTGCATTAATTCCTTCAGGTGGTATCGGTTTGGGCGGCTCATCATGTGTCCGGGCACTGTCATTGCTCTAGACTCCCAAATCACAGGGGTATGCCAATTAGCCTCGAATAGGCAAGATGGCGACTACCCAGAATGCCTCCATGGTGGTCACAGGTGGAACAGGGAGCTACAGACACGGTTGTGCTCTCCATCTCCCTCTTCTTGGCTCTGTGGCTCTTACTACGGACCCACACTGTCAACCACCTCCTAGTAGGGAATGTCCAGTCGGACTACTTCAAGATGGAGGCCTGCCTTACTTGCCGCACTGCAGAGCCCTATCCCTGATCTTATGGATATCCTCATATCTCTGAGGCGTTGTACCCGTCCCTCACTGCCCACAGTTTTGCTCCACCACGGTGGGCCCAAGAAACACTGATGCTGGCGAAAATTATGGAACATGGAGTAAAGTTCCAGCGCTCAGATCCACTCCATTCTCTGGCTGGCCATGCTCCCGATATTTAAACAATGTAGCCCTAGTTTGGGTGCATTAACCGTCCACAGGTCTACTTCCTCTCCTATTACTCATTGACTTTATGCTTGCCTTTGACCATGTACAGCGCCCTGCTGCCTGTTGGCTAGGTTTGCATTTAGAATACCATGTACATACATAACTAACATAATTACCGTGGATCAGAAATACAATAAACCGTGCCTTTAACAGGAAAGCCCTTGCCTCTTTCAGACGTACAGACAAGCTCTTTAAGGAATTTCAAGACACATTGGCCACAACCTTACTTAAACTCCAAGCAGAAGTTCTGTAAACAGGACACCTGCCACTCACCACCAACAAAGCCATTATAACGATGCCGCTAAAGCTTGATAAAGACCAGACACAAAACAATTCTGCCTTATTCTTTAATATATTGATGATAAGATTCTGTTTATCGGAATAGATACAAGTCTAAAACTCATAATAGACAAATTGGTCCTACCAGCTTGGGTAGGATTCATCCCGGGCAACATCGCAAATTCTATGCCCATTCTTTGCACTCATGCATCAGCTACTTCCAGAGGTAAAGGTGTCTCTGTAGATGGCAAGAAAGCCTTTGACCTGCTTGACTGGCCCTTCTTACTCCAGTTGGTTTCCATAATGGGCCTGGGTAGTTGCTTAATTTATCCTGTCAAACTGCTATTCTCTGTATTTTGACATCAATAAAGGTACCAGACGGGTAGGTCCTCTATCTAACTTGCTCTTTTCCATTGCGTTGGAGTTCCTAAATTTTCAACGGAGGGAAAACATGCCCAAAGAGGGAATTGCCTTTTCTTCCTGAAAGCTGCTTGTCTCATTTTACGCAGACAGTATTCTATTGTTCATTAAACATCCCATTTCCAATATATCCCTCATATTTATAGAAATTCTGAGATCCAGAGACTCTGATGTCATAAGCTGTTTGTGGGAAAGGGAGTTTGGTGTGAAAGTGAACATGGACAGCTGGCGTAACGGCTGGGTGCAAACTGAAACAATATCAATGAAGTATATGCATAAACTCCTTAAGCCCTTCCTCTCTTGTTGTTTACTGGTATGCATAAACTCCTCCATTTAAAATTTGTAAACGGTCGGCCAGTCGGCTTGCATACATCAATGACCTGGCTAGTCCCACATGTCACAGATGCTAACACCCATACACAGACTTCATTCATTTAGTGTGTTACCCAGGCTTATGCAACTTCTGGTTGGAAATCACAGAGGCAGTGTCCAAAATGGTCAATACACACTTCTATTTCTCACCATTGAAGGTACTGCTGTGTTACGCTGCAAACATTCCAAGGCCTATCTAGCAGATAGCTGCCCTGCTTCTGTTGCTTATTCTATGCTGATTAGCGATGCTGTGGATAGAAGGACCACTTCTGAGGCTACAACATAGTTTGGTGTTTTTTTGTAATGATAATACTGAATCTACTAAAGCTATATTCCTCATTTTAACCGATTACTGCAAGATGCTGGAACAAAATTTTAGACTGATTTAACTTTTTGGGTCTTCTGTGATACCTTATTGGCATAAGGTCTCTTTGTGAACTGTGGCTGCAATTTGATGGTGTAATGCTTTTGGATTAATGTGAATCAATAGCTGGTCAGGTTGCAGATGCCCTGCTGGAGGGTCCTCTACAATACATGTTAACCGCATGCGCGCTAGCGGTTTTCCCGCTGCGATTTCAAAAATCGAGCGTTACGTGACAAGGTCAGCTCGTCATCCGCGTAGCGCAGGTTACGCCCATGACGAGCTGACCTTGTCATGAGCGCTGAAGGGGTTAAGCTTATAACACTGTCCAAACGTTCTATAGTACTGAATATCAGAGTAAGTTCCAGTGGTTTATGTCACTGCTGGACGGATGTTGCAGTTGGCACTGATGGTGTTCTCACTGGACAAAACAAATAAAATAAAATAATAAAAAGTGTCATTTATATCATCTGTATTCTACCTATGTTTCAATGAAGTGAAAGAAATTCCCTGGTTACTTCTACAGTGGACAGCTCCACTATTCTTTTGGTAATTTCTGTCTTTTTAAATATGTGAATTATTTGACAACTTTCCCTTTGACCTAGTGGCATAAATGTTTGCTTTGCTTTTTCTTTCTTTAGATATTTTCTTAAGACTTTAGTTATATTCATAGCATTTCTATGGGAGTCTAAACATGTATTTGTTGTCTTTTGAAGGTATAAATAATTACTCTTACTCCGCAATTTGTTCCTCCAAGCTTGATACTTTAGATTTAATTCCATAAACGTTACTGAATATGGCCACAACCCTAATGGTGGCTTTGAGTGCATCCCATTACACGGTTCTAGAAGTATATTTCTTCTTTGATGTCACTCAATAGTTATTTTAGAAATCACAATGTTCTTTTTCTTTTACTATGTTTCAAAATGTAATCAACATTTTGGTCCAAAATGGCAATTGTTTCAGACATGTCGTCTAATATTCTGAAAAAAGTTTCTTAAACATAGTACCAGTCGTATAAAATGGCAAGGCAATTAAAAATAAAGGTAAATTCTGCCTCGTCCGAAATTTGATATGCCATTGATCAATTCTTTTTCTTTATTAAACCCCTTCTGAATTTCAATATAGCTTTCAGTTTTCTATATTCAGCCACAGTGAACCGATGAAGTGAAGGATCACTAAAAACGACAAGCAGTTAAGAGGAATATATTTCCAAGGTTATACTAATGCAGATTTGAGGGGTCATCAGAATTTGGAGAATATTTTTTTATTAAATAAAGAATCTACAAATCTATATTGATTTTGAAATAAACATACCTCCTCCCGCTTTTTACCTCTGAGGATCAACTGGAACTACCAACCAAACTTCTATCAATCTCTCTATATTTTGGTTAGCAACTTGGTTTTCTTGCAAAAAAGAAGGATCAGCTTTGTGTCTAGACCCCCGTTTTTTCTTGGTCAGGTTAGTATTCAAAATTACGATCATAATTGTCATAGAATTATGAATCCTTCCTAATATAGTAACAACTACATACCAATGGTGCAATACTTCTTTTTCGATAGAATATCAAATTAGCTGTCTGGGATAATTAGCATAAAGATAGCTTGCTTCAAGAAACCACAGACCACTTCCAAACTCCTGTGAAAGTGAATTGTCATGATAAAAATCAAAGTGTCTGTAACAAATTGGGTTATTAGTTGAGAGCAGCGTAAACCCTGTTCAGTTAATAAACATACTCCTTGTAATGGTGAACCACAATTTCAATAAATAAACCTGTGTCTAACACTAGTGGCTTGGCTTAAAGCATTCAGGCTCAACTT
The DNA here is from genome assembly GCF_964261635.1 of Lissotriton helveticus. Lineage (NCBI taxonomy): Eukaryota > Metazoa > Chordata > Amphibia > Caudata > Salamandridae > Lissotriton > Lissotriton helveticus. Next base: position 1,263,663,423 of record NC_136057.1, on the reverse strand, counting down.
CAAGGCAATGTGTAAAGTTTTTATGCAGCCGTCAAAACAGTAGTTAAGTGAAAACACAACAAGAAAAGCCCCAAACCAATTTGGAAAAAGAGCCTACATAAATAAAATGACAACAGAAACCAAATCAGTAGAACCAAAGATATGAGTTCTTAAAGTTGTAGGTGGAAATAGCTCCAAAATAGCACCACTTCAGATAAGTGGTCGTGCTGGACTGAGGAAAGTCACATGTTCAGGCTAACCGCAATGGAATACGAGTCAGATACAGAGACCAGATTCGTCCCGCTGAAGAGTTGCCTTCTCAAGTCCACATGAAGAGAGCCCTGCGCAAGGGGCAGGTCGAGCATCGCTGATGGTTGCTGCTTTAGAGCGAAGAGCCGTTGTCATGATAAATTCACATTGGTGGTTGACTCGGGCTGTTGCTATTGGTGTAAAGAGCAGGTCTGGTTGGACCTTTGCTTTGACAGTCATCACTGACAGTTGTGTCACCGCAAAGAGCAGGTCCTGTGGGGCTTCATGGTGGCAGTCGTTGCACGCTGTCGATTTTCGGTGCGAAGAGGTCACTTTGCTATCGCGAGTATCCAAGAACTTCTGTGTCTTCACCTCTTCTTAAGGATGACTTCTCACTAATGCCAGCCAAGGGTCCAGTATTTGGGGGGCACCTCTTGGGAAACAGTGCTCACTCCAGCAGAGGCAGCAGAAGGGCTGAGGCAGGTCCAGTTGGTACTGGTCTGCTAGACATTTGCAGGGAAGAATCTGTAACTTGTTGTGTCCCTCAAGCAGGCCTCCTCCTGGAATCACTCAAGAGAGCATGGGCTCAAGGCAAGCATGCCCAATCTTCCTTCTTCAGAAAGCAGGACAATATCTCTTATGAATCTTCCACAGGTCCAGGACTGTTCTGATAAGAAGTTCTAAAGGCCGTACTTTTATACCTGGTGCCAGCTGTTCTGTGGGGGGGGGGTGGGATTCCCCATTAGTAGCATATAATTTACAGGCCCGAGTACATTTAGTACCATATACTAGGAACTTACAAGTAAATTAAATACATCATTCAGGTGTGGGCCAATTTTTACATCTTTTAGAAGGGAACGGGCAAGCACTTTACCACTGGTCAGCATGGAAAAAGTGCACAGAGTCCTAATAGCCAACAAAAACAGTTTCGGAAAAAGAAGGTAAAGGAAGGATGAATCTGGGGGGAACTCTACAGAAAGTGCCTGGTCCAACTGTGTCATCCCAAATCAACAAAACATTGAACATAAATATTAGCAATGTTTTGTGAAGATGAAAAGTGATGGATGATAAACATCTCACTCCTCTGTCTTATGCACGTCCAGTTAACTTGCAATTTGGATCAAACAAGGCAACAGAATTAGCTGGAAAATGAAAGTTTCTTGAGCATTGTTTTTTCAAAATATCATAGAAGAAGGATTGAACAAGCCATGTTTGTAGCACTGCGTATTTAACCTAGGATTTGAAGTGGCTAATTAAAGATTTTAAGCACCTAGGATACCCTTAAGAATTGTATTGCCTCCCACTATTAAGAAGGGTATATGTCTAAAAGCATTCATAATTTATTTTAAGTGGTTTAACTCGGTTGTGTTTGCAGAATGCAGGCATTCAGTGAATCTTTGGCAATTTAAAATGTTTCAGTAAATTTGCTCTAGTCTTAAATTTTAGGATTTATTGGCAGTTTAAAAATGTGTAAGTTATTTTATCTGTTCTTCTTCGCGAGGTTAGTAAGAGCCTTTTTCATGGACAAAACTTGCCAGACTGTAGGAAGGATTTTCTCAACTGTAGATTTTATCTCTAAATTTGACCACACTATCTGAGTATTTCATTAAAAGTTTAGCCATTGTTCTTGCAATACTTTTATTATCATTGCTGTTAGTATCCGTATTGTTCAGTACTGCTTGAATTTCTTCAAATATTTGGATGATTTGAGGTTCCTCCATGTCTGAAACCCGTAGGATGTCACTGTGTTTAAATGCTGCTAAATTTTATTTTGTACAGGAGGTGGTGAGATAGCACAAGTGAAATTGCAATGTAGATAACTGGTATTATATGAAAATTGTCAATTTTTTTAAACTTCAGGAATGCCACTTTTTAGTTAAAATATAGAATGACAAAAGATCGGGTAAACCACAATGACCACTAAATGATAACCCCACCTAACCGGATGCCTGATCATTTCACACTATTTTTATAGTAGATTAAAATTCCCAATACAAGTGAATTTTAACAAGTACTGTTGTCCGTTATTTATAGTTCAGAGCCACTTAATCTGCAGTGTTGCATGTAAACCTTTCATGTTGGATTTCTTACACTGTCTGCCAGTGATGACAGTATGATCTTGAGTTCTGAGGCCCTTCTTTTGTATCCACTATAGTATGTTCTAAAACCACTTAAGAACATTTTATGAATACTGCAGTTAAGTTTAGTCATAGTTTAAGGGAATTAAAGTTTGCCACCTGGATATAAGTGCTGAACTCCTTCCCTAAAGTAGTAGTAGTTTTTTGTTCTTATACTGTCAGCACCTGGTTAGCATAAAAAACAAATAAGATCCATTACAACTGTTATTTTGATATTAATTACCTATGGATGTGCTTGTTTTGTTAGTATTTTTAGACAGTATTTTTGGACAGATTTTGTCCAGTATTTTTGGTGAATCACATTAGTCCATGTAACGGCACACTTGGTGCACCACTTCTGGCCATACAACAGGTCCTGGACCTTGCATTGTTTGGGACCGACCTAGGCCAAATATAAATAGAGTATACCAGTCTCTCATGCAGTCTGCCATTCAGTGCAGGGGTACATGCCCTTTTACCATGCAGAAGACATTCCAGGCCCAATACGCTGTGTGACTGTTTGCTATCTTGAGTAACAATAATCCTGGGGCTGCTGGTTTAGGTTTCTTTTATCTTGTCTTTTGCGCCAGGATTAAACCCAATAAGGATTTCTCAAGTTGCATTGTTACAGTCGCCCGGAAACTATTATCCTTCTATGTAATATCTCTTCCCAGAATCTGTTGATCTCAGAGCAGGTGCCAGTAAGGAGTATGAAAGTGAGCTACATCTATCTCTGCGTATTTCATCGCGTGTGACTGCAATTAAGGAGCTAAAGATTCCAAGTTCGACCATTTTAAACCAGACACTACTAGGTACTGTAATATTATTCATACAAGCCCTCGTACATTTTCCTTCCATGAACTACCTTGAGCAGTCACCTCCCCCCTTTCAATTTTTTCTCACCGCTATTCTTGACAACGATTTATCAATTTGGCACACCCTGTATATTAATAACATAGGCCTACCTCCTCCTGTTACTGAGATTATCTCTTGTTAGGTTTGTTTCTTCAGGCATGTTTGTTAACTGTTCCCAAATCTTCCACTAACCACAGCTAGGTTGGCATACTGCAGAACAACTGTACCACTGAATCTTTTTGTGTATCCCAGAATATCAGAAGGTTAATATTATTATATTAGATGCTCATTTTAAGCAGCCCCCGTCAGTCTACTGGGATAGGCTACTGCTACATCCCATCTTATTTTCTCGAAATTTGACCATCCCCAAAGTGTAATTTCCTAACCAAATAAGGTCTTTGAGTTATTTTCCTGTTTTTCAAGTTCCATATTCTCTCCCTCCCAGCCACCCCCAATGAGGACTAGACACTGTAGGGGGGTCTTTCCATGTGTTCTTGTCAGTATGTTTTTTTTTACCCAGGTCTGGTGGCTCAGTTAACCAGTCGATAACCTGTTTGAGTTTTGTCACATGGTATAAGTCAAAATCTGGGAGGCCTAATTCTCATCCCAAGGGCAGTCTCTTAATTATAGGCAGTCTTACTCTTCTTTGTGTCTGTGCGCAGATCAGCTTTGCCAACATGTGGAGTAACTCCACTGACTACTTGGCTTGGAGGGACTGGCATTGGGTGGGTACAGTGCTCACGGCTCACCTTCTCACGACCCGCCCGCCCCTGATTGCTTCTGTTATCCCTGGTTTCGCAGTGCGGCTGTCCTGCCTCTCCATCCACCCCTTGTGGTGCTCCTGGGCCCTTGCTACCATCCCCAGCTCCTCTCTCTCTTCCATGCTAATTACTGAGTCCACCCTAGAGCCATGGCTGTGCATTATTGGAACATTCATGCACGTTCAAGACAAAATGCAACTGATAAAGAATCCCCCAAAGAGAACTTAGAATGTAACATTAGCATTAACAATACCTTACCAATGAAAAGAAAGATAAAAACCAATCCTGTTAGGAGGATTATAGTACATGTGAGTAGAACAAGCTTAGTTGTAGAACATGGAACGTGTAGAATGTAGAATATTTAGACCAGACACTGTAAAACCTACCACAAATAGCTTTTAAAACATTTTGTTTTGTCCATCAGTTTATTAATGGACGAGGTCTGCCTTTCCTGCAGGCGGAATTGATCGCACACTAGCCAGCAGAGGAACTTACAGCCAGATTCATCCAGCCCAAAACGGCTCGCAAAGGGCCAGATTCTGAGAATCTGGCCCTTTGCGAGCACTATTTTTGCATTTGGGATTCATCATCCCAAATGCAAAAATCGCATTTTTAGAAATCGCTAAATTGCGAATAATTGCATTTAAGGAATCTCAATTTGAGATTCCTTAAATGCAATTCATGAACCATTTTAAATTTGCGAATTCGCAATCTGGGGCCGCTATTTACCGCGAAGTCGGACTACGTGGTAAATAGCGCAAACTTAGAAAAATGCACTTTAGTGCATTTTTCTAAGTTGTATGTTACACACACACATGTCCTTTGTACATGTGTGTGCCCAACACCAGTGTACATTACCATTTCAGGGGTGCTACAGGGAGTCCTTTGGACACCCTGGCACCCTTGAAATCGCTTCCTTAGCGAATCGCAAATAAGGAATGACTCCCCATTCATTCCCCAATGAATGGGAAAGCCATTCCTTATTTGCGATTCGCAATTAGCGAATCGCAAATAAGGAAGCAGTAGAAATCGCAAAAAATATTGCAATTTCTACATAAATCCCGTTTTGCGAGTCTTTAATAGCGATTCCTTAAAAATCGCTATTATTTACTCGCAAAACATGACAATGATGAATCTGGGGATTAGTTCCTAGAAAACAACGTGCTTGGTATTCCGAAGTACGGAATGTTCCACAGTGTCGGCAGATCTTTCTACTGTTTGTCAGCTAAGATGCACAGCAAGCAGCCATTGATTGACACTCTTGTGTGATCATTTTTCTTCCAGGAAAACACTCTTTAAAAAAGAGATTTAAGCTGTGTTTCTCCTTGTTGGTCTGAATTGACTCTTTTTGGCTTAGCACTGGGGAGAGAGATCCTTGGGGAATTAGAGCGCTCTGTAAAAGCTATTAAATCATATAAATTACAGAAATGACCCGTGTAGGTCTGTAGGAGCTAGGACTAATGAGGATTGCAGTCAGATACATCAGCAAGTACGTCTGTAAACCATCATCGACATCACTCACCTGTCACCATGGAAACCCAGAACGCACCCTGCAGTCCGGCTAGAAGAAGGGTGGGGCCTAATGTGTTGGGCGGGGCCTAATGTGTTGGGCAGGGCACAGAGCTGCCAAATTACACTCCTCCCACCTGGAGAGTTGTCTCTGCGGGCAATCAGCCACCACTTGTATGAGGTGGAAAAACTAGCAACATTGCTGTATTCACTTTATTAAGGAATATAATTCACGGTAGTCACAGGCTGTTAGTAAATAAAGCTGCAATGGCAATACTTCAAATTTTACGCAATATCTTGCATGAGAAATATCAGTTGTACACTGTTCTCATTCAAAACATTCATTGGGAGCTCGCGCTTCTGGATGGTGCTGCCCGTCACACCAAGCAATCATCGCGCATTGCAAAAATATATTTTTACATCGTAACAACGACATTTTTTATATAAGTATTCACTATTAGAAACAAAAAAGTACCTATGGTATGATGATGATTTTTAATTTTATTGTCTTGAAGCATCGTATAGAATTATGCACTATAGAATGGAAAGCGTTTTATAATTGCATTTTCAAAAATGTGCACAGGATGTTTTAAATGTCCTACAGCTAAAATTATTAACACAGATTGTTCCTCGAGTCCTCTAAAATCATTTATTGGTGATCATGTGCGCTTTAAAACAGTCCAAAATGCGACAGCACACAGTTTAACAGAATACACTCTGAGGCAGAATGGACTGCGGTGTGATCTTCTCAAGGTCACCAACAGTGTTGTGTAATGCACACGTTTGAAATGTCACACACCCTGCAAGAGCTACATTGGACATCTTAAAACAGGTCCGAGCTGCTTTCAGCGCACAGTGTTGTGCCATGGCAGAAAATTGAAACTTTCAGGAAAGTATTTGGTAACCAGAGGTATCATGCTACAAACGTTTATTGCCTCATCAATTTAGCTGCATTGTCTGACAGGAGCAACCACATGGGTGTTCCCGTCGGGCACGGTCACAAGAAGTTTTCCCCAAAACATTGTTCAAACATAGTGTACTTTACCAAGAAATGTACTAAAGTAAGTTGCAGAACATTTCTTTTTAATGTATCACTTCCTTGATGATTGCTCCTCATGATTAATAAGACTTTCATATATTGACAATTGCTCGACCGCAGCAAAAGCTGACACAATATTTCTCCACAGTTGCTTTCCTTTACGTTGTCGTTGCTTAGCTCGGAAACCTTTTTGCATTTAAACCTCTTCACATGACTGACTCATTTGGAACACTTCAGTTCTGTGAATTGGTTATCATTTTTGCCAGTGTGGCTACTCTCTGTGCAGTGACAGAGTGCATATTCTCCTGCATCTTTGGAAAGAATTTGTTTGCCAAGGCCTTATGGCAGTTCCCAGTTTGGGAGAAAGCATGTCATGCACTCATCTTTGGAAATAGCCGTTTTTAAGACTTTTTACTCGGATCACTAATTTGTTGTTGAATAGACATTCACTCAGGCTCATTCTTTCCAAGTCAGTGACCTCTCGCTCGAATTTCTTGATGTATCCCTCTTGAATGAGCGCTACCATAAAAGGCCCTTGAGCCATGCCTTCCTGTTCTGTGCAGGCGTTGCCGTGACTGTGTTTCACGTTCTGTGTTGGAAGTAGAGTGTTACTGGGTGGGTAATCTGCCGCCGGTCCCGGGGAGCGAACAGTGATCCCCCGATTCAGAGTCAGTCACCCTGGCCGCGGTGCCACACCTCTCCCCCCTAATGATGGAATATTGTACCTGCTGGTATAAGAAGACTCTTACCTCTTCGACTCTTCTATGCCTCTTAATATTAATGCGGGGCTGCCAACCCGCAATAACCCCATGGCCAAACTGTATCTGCGCTCGCCATTGTTGGCAAACAGATGTTGAGTCTGGATTTCAGACCTGGGAGAATACATGTTTTTGTGTGCGCGTGCGAATTTCTCGCACTTGTAGAAGTTTGCTGCAGTTTGGAGGGTAAAACTTAGAACAAAGGAGGCCCAGATTGCTCCTCTACAATGAGGCTACAGAAAGGACATTCAGTGGTCCTAGTCTTTGGACTTGAAGATCCGCAGTCATCCTTTACAGTTACCATTTGGACACGGGGCAACAGGCAGTATACGGTGTAATCGAATTTTGAAAGTTCGTGGGTCCGTTTTGAACAGTTGCTGTGTCAGTGACATGAGGTTTCGAATGTGGATACCATCTGTCTGTCTGCCAACTTAGTGAGCGCAAACCTTGCTATCCATAGTGGAAATGCATGAAAACTGTCAACCGTGCTAACGTATTCCTCGATAAGTATTTGTGGTGCAAAACAGGAGACACAACCAAATAGGTGCTGATGGGTGAGGAGTCAGCGATGCACATTCTAACAGTTGAGATGTTTTTTTACAACTTGATGAAAACTTGTTCAACTCCTGTTTCTTGAAGGAGCTGCATTTTATTTACAGGATTGTTGTAGATAACCTAACAATACTTTTTGGGAATTTAATCCTGTGTGTTTCTTCACTCGCGTCTGTGCTCCCTGTAGTCTCTGTTTGTACTTATATAGTGTACAATCGCTTCACATACTATTATTCTATACCAGCCACCATGAAAACAGGGATATCATGTCTACAGTTTCTACAAAGACCTAGCTAGCCACCAGTGTTCTGTGAAGATAGACATAGGATCTATAATGTGTCGTTCTGGACTGTTGAGTGTTTCTGTTTCCCTTCAGTCATAAAATTATGTTGGAACACTTCTTGCAAATAGAGGGACAGCACTTTGGCGTACTTGCCTGCATGTCGACCACCAGAAGGAGAAGAATATGATTAGTATAATGAAGCAGCAACTCAAAATGTACTTTAATTTGCAGAAATGTATAGCAGTAAAGAGGAATCAATTAGAGTTTTGTGCAACTGTCCCTCTTTTACAAAGTAGCATATGGATTGTTCTGCCAAGCTTGTGGTTCCCATGGAATCACAAGGTTTTCGATGACCAAGTTTTAGGTAGTTCTGCTGTTGAAAATCTTTGAGCTGATGAGCCGCCCGCAGGTTGCAGTGATGGTCACTCTGCCATATCTATGGCAGCATGACTCTCTCCCATTTTCCCTATTGAGGACCAGCAGGCAAGACCTGGCAGTTCTGGGTAGGCAAATCACACAATTTCCTCTATGCACTACTTGTGCATCTGCAAGAACAAACTGATACCGTGGGATTTTGGTCTTTTAAAGCACAATTGCTTGCCGAGAGAGCACATCAAACACAGTCCACTCTGGTAAGGATCAATGTCTTCAGTGGAGCTGTTTAGCATGCATCTTTACATTTTGGCAGGCCTCCGTTAGGGGGTGCAGGCCATTCCCTCTGCTGATATGGGAGGCTGCCACCAAGATCTTGGTGAACCACGTAGATTCCTCCAAAAAATAAACAAATCAAGGATATTATTGATTTCTTTGTAGCAGTAGTCATGGAATTGGTAGCGCCCTGCAAGTTTGAAAACTTTACCCAGCTGCTATGATGCAATAATTTGGGATTGAGGTGCTTTGACGAGAAGTCAGCAAAGACCGGTGACATACAAAAATCCATCTTTGAAGCTGTGGACATTAGGAACAGTATTAAACGCTCACAAAAAGAAGCAAGAGTGCTCAGTAAGACTGGTGACGATACTTACTTTATGGTTCACCCTGAGTGGTGAGTTGAGAGTGGTGGGAACAAGAAAATAGGCAAGGTGTAGGTATTAATATGGGTGAGTTGTTTTTTAACTGAGGTTTGACAGGACACAGGGAAAATGTGTTACTTTTGCCAGGCATGTAAGAAACGGAGTACTTGAGGGTCTGTTGGAAATTGGGTTCTGGTTGAGGGGGGTGAAACCCTACTCAAGCAGCAACCATAACCTCTGTCAGGGTGAGACACAAGCAAACCCCAAATTAACCTGTGCATTACCCTCTGGTAGCTTGGCATAAAACAGGCAGGCTTAACCTAGAGGCAATGTGTAAAGTAATACAGTGAAAACACACCACAAGAAAAATCCCACACCTTTTTAGAATAATAGATTAAAATTTAATGAATTACTTGAGACCAAATGTCAAGAATCCAATCATTAGAACGGGTGATGTGCAATTTAAAAGATTTCAGGTAAGTATAGCGCCTAAAATAAAATGCCACTCGCTGTTATCTAGTCTTGGAAGACTGGATGAAAGTCATAGTTTCAGGCTGACCGCGATGAAGTGCAGGCCAAATACAGGAAAACAGTCAGTCCTACTGAAAGAGTTACCTTAAAAGTCCAGCACGAAATGTCCCGCTCACAGTGGAGGGGGCTGTTAGGAGCAGGGAGAGCATTGTGAGGAGCAGGGAGAGCATTGCAGATGGTCGTCGATGTATCAAGAGCAGGCCGGGCAGTGCGGACAGCTGTTGCAGTTGCGCAAAGATCCTGCTGCAGACCGTCATTGCTGGAGCTTCGTGTTGGCAGTCACCAGCTGTTGATGCAGTAGCATGAAGTGCAGATCATGTGTTGCCAGCTGTCGCTCGCAGTCACTGTGGTGCGAAGAGTTGGGTTCACCAGAGCTTCTCGTTGGTAGGCGGTGCGGGCAAGCCCAAATATTCAGGAGTACTTTTTTGGGCGAGAGCTCAACTGATGGCACATCGAGTCCAGGACCGGAGGGGCACATGTTAGTGGGGTCAGGAACTTGCTCCAGCAGAGGCCAGTTGGGCTCAGGCAGGTCCAGGCAGCATGTCAACTGGACAGTTGCAGGGAGCAGCTGGAGCTTATGTCCCTGTAGCTCAGAACAGGAGGTCAATCAGCTGACTCTTGGAGTTCCTTGAACCTGGAATGAAGGGTGCAGGTCCAGTTTTCTTCTCCGAAAACAGAGTAGTAGGCAGCAGGGAAGCAGAGGAGCAGGTCTACAGAGTGGCAGTCCTAGCAGCAAAGCAGCACAACATTCCTCCTCCTGTAGTAATCACAGGTCCAGGAGTGTACTGAAGAGTTGGGATTGAGGGTCTACTGTTCATACCTGGTGCCATCTTTGAAGTAGGCAACGGTTCTAGAGAATTCCATTTGAAGTTTCCTGTCTCCCCTGGCTCCAAGCTGGCTTCATGAACAATGTAGTGGTGAGAAGTCCTTGGTGTGACGGCAGGGCACAGCCTATTCAGTTACAAGTGGGGCTGTGCCAAGCGCCGCACCCCTCCAGCCTACTAGTTGATGGCTCATCCAGGCACACCTAATCCCTCTATTGTGTGGTTTTCTGGAAAAAATAAACAAAGTCAAACTAGCAGCTACACCCAGTCATGTGATCCAGGAACAGGCTGCGAGCACCAAGGTTCACATGTACAGAGCATTTTTGCGGTTGGAAACTTTGTGGATCGTCCATTTCCGACTGCAAAAATGCTTTTCCAAATGTGCAAAACACAAATTGTGATTCGAGAGCATGTTACCAAATCCCAATTTGTGTTTGCAATTTGGTCTTTCGAAGAGGCGTGTTTAGGGCGTCCCTTCCAAATGTCGAATCTGAATGAGATGTATGAAATTTTGTGACCAAATTATAGTCACAAAACATTCATATTTTACTGACTCATTGAAAGAGGTGGTAACCCTTTCCCTTTTGAGAATGGAATACAAGTATCTTTTAAGAGCAGACAGTGATTCCACAAGCCACTGCCTGCTCTTAAAAAATGAAACTGCAAAGGTCAATTTTTTCAATTTTAAATGCGTCCCGTTTTCCTTTAAAGAAAACTGTCTGCATTAAAAAAAATATATTTATTAAAAAGCAATCACAGACATGGTGGTCTGCTGACCTGAGCAGGACACCATCCCTGTGAATGCTGCAATTCCTAATGAGTTGCAAATTGCAACCTTCATCATTAATATACTGGAGGTAGGTCTATTTGCGACCCACTAGGAATCGCCAGTGAAACTCAAGAGTTTCATACATTACGAATACTGATTTCCAAATTGCGATTCAGAGAGAATCACACTTAGGAAATCGATATTCCTAATGTTAGTACATCTGGCCTCAAATAGGGCACGAAAATGCCAACTCTCTAAAAGTGGCATTTTCAAAATTGTAAGTAAAAATCGACTTTACAATTAAACAATGTTTTAAATGACAATTCTTCAGACACCAAACTCAACATTTCCACTTGCTCCTGAGTGAAAGTTACCACTTATTAAATGTAATAAGTTAACTCAGTGTTATCCTACGGGAGAGGCGGGCCTTGCAGTAGTAAAAACGAAGTTGAGTTTTTCAATACAAGGACATGAAAACTTAAAAGTGCATGTCCAACTTTCAAAATACACTGCACCTTGCCATATTGGCTGTTTAGGCCCTCTCCTAGGGCTGACTTTTATGTATTAAAAGGAAGGCTTAAGCCTGGCAAAAGGTTTATTTTGCCAGGTCGAAATGGCAGTTTAAAGCTGCACACACAGGCTGCAATGGCATACTTGAGACATGTTTAAAAAGGCTATTTAAGTGGGTGGCACAATCAGTGCTGCAGGCCCACTAGTAGCAAATAATTTACATGCCTTAGGTGTATGTAGACCCGCTTTAATAGAGATTTACAAGTAATCTAAACATGCAAATTGAGTGTAAACCAATTTCGCCATGTTTAATGAAAGGAGAGAGCACAGCAGTTTTCCTCTGGTTAGCAGTGGTAAAGTGTGCAGAGTCCTAAAAGCCAACAAAAACCGTGTAGGAAACAGGAGGGGGGAAGGCAAAACGTTTGGGGGGACCATGCAGAAAGGGCTAAGTCCAACAGAGACCTTTGGTCATTTTGCTAGAGTTTGTCAGTTGGGTTCTAGGAACTTCACGTTAATGTTGTAACTGCAAACGAATTAGGAGTGTTGACCGTTTTTGTTTTTTAAAAAACTAAAGTTGGTGAAAAAGTCCTGATTGTTGAAGCAGCTGTGGATTACATAGTAAGTGAGCTGTTGATTGATTCTGGAACTTTCATAACCATTATTTCTGATGAGACATTTCAACAGGTGTCGCAGTCCAGGACTTTCATGGCAACCAGAAATGTGTCCAGGAGCACATGGGGGACTAAGAATCGATGTATTAGCATTTCCTGAGGCAGGTCTCAAATTTTAAGGGCAAGAGTATTTATGGAAACATATGTTGGCTGGTTTCATCAGGGATTTTGGGCCTGGTATTCTGGTTTCGGAGAAGAGTGAAAATCACATCTAACCATAAAGTGTGTGCATTTAGTAATGAAGCGAAGATAATCAGGACTGAAAATAAAGACTTAAGTGAGATGACCAGTTATTCCTAGACAAAACTGAGAATTGAAGGTTTTTGAACAGATCTTTAATCTAAAGAAGATGTTTAACCTGGGAAACTAAGAATAAACAGTGTGCCCCTGAGCATGGGAAAGTATGTTTCAAAGATAACAGTTAGAATATGTGAAGTGTGTGTGTGATGAAGCTATATACATTATTGTTGTATTTATCACCTGGTGTCGTAAACTGCAAAAATAATATAGAACTGTGTCTCTGCATGGATTTGTGTAGCATGAATTGAGTGCATGGGTGGATAAATATCCTCTTCCTAAAATTGACAATATGATCACCATGGTTTATCCTGTAATGTATTTCAGCAAATTAAGTGGTCTGCCGTCTGGTTCCACTGGCTAAGGAATCATTCCATCTTACTGTTTTTGTCGATCCTAATGGCATTTGACAGTTCAAGAGAATGTCATTTGGGTTGGTATCAGCAACAGCTGTTTTTTCAGTGTCAGCTGCATTGCCTATTTAATGGGCATGAATGTATGTTGGCTTTTTAGAATGATATCCTGGTATTTGTCAAAAACTTTAAAGAGCATTACAGGTTTAATGATGTATTGTATTGCTAACTAAAAGACTAAAACCGCACAAAAAATAAACATTCATATTGTGAAACAGGCCTTTCAAGTTTTAGGTTACGTTTGTCTCAGATTTTACCTCTCTTGTTGAATTGCTTAAATAGGTTGTTTAAGAAGTATACAACATTTGTATGGGGTGTGATGCAGGTTAGGGGATTTGCTAATATTCAAAAACAGTTTGCCTAAAACCCGGTGTTCTACAGCTTTTTGTAGTTAGTTTGCTAGTTTTTATAACCGTTTAAAAAACGTTTTTATTGTTTTATAAACCAAAAATAGTACATGACTGAATTTTTTTTACATCCACTGTAAGAAGGCATCTCAAAACAGCCAAACCTCCAGCAAAAGGCAAGTATTCTTGTATTTCTCATTACAACACCATGGTAAACATGGTCTATATTATCATGGACACAGATCTTGGAAGTGATTCCACCACTTCCCCCCAAAATGTTCTTGTGTTTCCATGGGCATCCTCTGCTTTCATATACTGATTCTTCCACCAGGGCCCAATAGTCTATGCCCCACATCCATTCTGACTGTTGGTTCATCTCTTGCTTGCCAGTGTCTGGCAATGTCACTTTGCCACCAGATATCCAATTTGCAACAGTTTCTCTATCCTCTGCACCATCCCACACTGGTGATATCCCCCAAAAAATAAGCTTGGGTTCGCACACCAGTGCTATACCAATCACTGTCTGCATAGTAGTACAAGTCTAGGAATATGCCTCAATCTTGGAACACCCCCCTATATGGATAAAGATGCCCTTTTCAGCCTGACATCTTGTCCACTATGGAGGTCCCTTCCCCAATATATGTAGTTTGACTTGAGTATAATAAACCCTAGAAACATATTTTTTGCCCCAGTATTGGAACTTTCATAGATTCCCATGCTTTTGTATCATTCCCCGTCGTCGGAATGGGAGTCTCGGTAATAACAATATACCATAGTAGTAGGTACAAAGAGAGAGGAAAGGCCTAGGCCTCATTCCCTTTTGTAGCCTATCAGCCTCTTTTTGTAAAAGAGACCAAATAGTAGGCGTCAGCCAATCAGAAGAGCCTCACCCCAGGAACATTCCTGAAGGAATCTCAGAGTCTCAGATTTTCTACCGCACGTTGTGCTAGGGAGTCTCCATTGAGCTCTGCTCTATTTTCCACTCTTTCAAGTAGGTTTCTACAGTTTTTTCTTCAGGATTTCTTCAGTTCTACTTCAGGAATCTCTCCTTTTCATCAGGATGTCCGAGGTTGAGAAAAAGAAAGCTCTTTTCAAGCCCTGTTCCACCTGTGGGAAGAAGAGGCTGTTTGTGGAGGACAAACACAAGGATTGCATTTACTGCCTTTATCCAGATCACAAGGCAGAAGACTGCAAGATTTGCCGCACTCTCTCCACCAAGACCTTGAGAGATCGTGCTGGAAGACTGCTTACATGGCTACAGAGGCAAAAGGAGAGGAAACATGGAGTTTCCAGTGATGAGGAGGAATCGTCTTCATTTACTTCCTCGAAAAGGTCAGTGAAAAGGGGTAGAGGTTCCTCATCTTCCTCTGTTGGGCGCCCCTCAAAGGCTCCAAAACAGACCCCCAGAGAGTCTGAGAGCCGGGGTTCAGGAAGCTCCCCCCACCGCAGTGGGAAGGATAAGGCAGAACTGGTTTCGCCTCCAAAGGGTGAGAAGACAGACGCAGCCTTCAAGAAACCCTCCTCACATTCTTCTGAGAGGAGTTCTAAGCCTCTACGACGAAGACATCGACGACGGTGGGGCCGTCGACAAAGAAAACGAAGCCCAAAATTC
Source organism: Lissotriton helveticus (assembly GCF_964261635.1). Classification (NCBI taxonomy): domain Eukaryota; kingdom Metazoa; phylum Chordata; class Amphibia; order Caudata; family Salamandridae; genus Lissotriton; species Lissotriton helveticus. Next base: position 1,263,648,334 of record NC_136057.1, on the reverse strand, counting down.
AATTGGTCGCGTCGACGGGCTCGTCGGCGGGAGAATCATCGACGAAAGGTACGACGACGACATCGTCGACGAAGACGTCGTCGACGGCTTCAATACAATCGACGACGAAGAAACCATCATCGTCGACGGCAGTGACGACGACGTCGACGGTATCGACGACGATGGTGTCGTCGACGAGTGCATCGACGACGACAACAATATCTACAACGTCGGCGGGCTCGTCGATGGCGGTGTCGACGACGACATCTGTGATTCCAATATCGTCGACGAGAATATCTCCGGCGTCGACGGAACCATCGACGATACTGGCTACGGAGAGACGAGTAACGATTTCTTTGACAAGGATTACTCCGGAAATGACATCCCCAGGAAAAGTGACCAATTTACCTCCAACTTTGTTGTTGGATCAAGAAGAATCTGAGGAAGACGCTCAGGATGCTTATGACTATGCCAGTAGCCCGTCTCAGCTACTAATCAAAAGTCAAGAGACTGATTCGGATGGTGCATATGACCAAGGAGAAGGGGAATATCATCAAGTGGCCCACTCTAAAGGCTATGTGCCACAGGACATGGTTTCGGTACCAACAACATTCCTGCATGACCTCCACAAGATGCTGCAGGACTATAAGTCGAAAGTGGAAAGACCAACACCACGTAGGTCTGCTCCTTCGACAGCAGTCAGAAACCCCTCATCTGTAGTTCCTTTGGTACTTCCGGCAGGGACGCCACTTCAACCTCAGCGGCCGACACCTCAGGCTCCGTCGGAGCCAGCCGATCACCCGGAGGGGGATGATGATGATGAATCATCTGAGGGTAACCAGGACTCGGATCATGATAGGGATGAATATGATGACTACATCCTCCCAGACCAAGCTTCACCTCATCAGGACTTGGTAGATTCACCTGCTGACATTGACAGTTTTCACCAACTGATGGAACGTGCTGCGGGAAGATTTAAGCTAGCAATGCCCGCGGAAACCACTGAATGTTTCTTATATGACTTCAAGGAAACACATCGCAAAACAACAAGATCGATTCCAATTGTGGATCATTTGTGGGATGAAGGTTTGAAAGCTATGAAAAATCCAGCGACGGTGGTCCCTGTGCTACCGCGTCTGGATAAGAAATATAAAGCACCAGATGATGGACCGGCAGCGTTGACGGGCCATCCAAAACCTGACTCTGTCATTTCACAGGCAGCACAGAGGAAGTCGCGGAACCCCTCTGCTCCATTAACGGCCCCTCCTGATAAGGATGGGCGACGACTTGATAACACGGGCAAACGGTTTTCATCGATGGCTAGCCTACTAATACGTGCCTCCAATGCTTTGGTGATATTAGGACGATATGATCGCCAATTATGGTGCGATGTCGCCCCTTATTTGGAACTCCTTCCACCGGAGTCACGGGCGGAAGCGAAGAAGACTTTGCAGGAAGGTGAGGCGGTCTCCATGGAAATTATAGACTGTGCCATGGACATCGCGACAACGTCCTTTCGGACGTTAGCAGGAGCGGCAGTGTTAAGACGCCAAGGGTGGCTGAAGGCGACTTGGTTTAGACCGGAAATCCAGAACAAGGTCCTTGATCTGCCCTTCGATGGCGAAGCCCTATTCGGGAAATTAATAGATGATACTGTTCAAGAGATCAAAAAAGACACAGTAACAGCCAGGGCTCTAGGTACCCTCCAGTATCGCAAATCTCCCTTCAGAGGTTCGAGAGGCAGAGGAGGTGGTTATAGAGGTGCATACCAACAGCAGCAACAACGCTATTCTTCGAACAGCTCTGGATACCAGCAAAATCGCCAGTCATACCAGCAAAGGCAAGGCCAATCTTCGGGTTATTCGAGGCCTTACAATAAGGGCAGGCAGGCTGCCCGTGGACGGGACACGTCCAAGCGCCAATAGCGGCCTCCTGGCTCTGCCTACTGTTCCCTCCTCCAAGAAATCTCCAGTTGGAGGCAGGGTGTCAAAATTCCTTCAAAATTGGTCCAAAATAACATCGGACCGTTGGGTGATCAACATCATAAGGCGAGGACATACTTTGGAGTTTCTGGAAGTCCCTCCACCCAGGCCCCCGGCAGCCGTTCCATCAAAACATCTGCGTCTCCTAAGGCTCGAAGTACAACACTTGCTCCGCAAAGGGGCGATAGAGCCGGTCCCCTCCAAACAACCGGGCCAAGGTTTCTATTCCAGGTTCTTCCTGGTGAGAAAGACGCTGGAGAAATGGCGCCCCATCTTAGACCTCAGGGAGCTAAATACCTATCTCGTCTCCCTATCCTTCCGGATGGTATCCCTACAGGATATATTGAAGATGGTCATCCTGGGGGATTTCATGGCCACGCTCGATCTGGAGGACGCGTACTTCCATGTCCCGATTCACCCAGCACACATAAGGTTCCTACGCTTCACAGTAGCCAAGAGCCATTTTCAGTTCAGGGTTCTGCCGTTCGGACTTCGCTCTGCCCCCAGGATTTTCACGAAGGTGCTGGCACCGGTGGCGGCATTTCTGCGAAGGAGCCACTTCCAAGTCTTCCCTTATCTGGACGATTGGTTACTGAAGGCCCCGTCCAGAAGGTTAGCGCAGGACACTGTGCAGGCTTGCACCAATCTGTTCCAGAATCTGGGGCTCACTTTGAACAGAGAAAAATCCACGCTGATGCCCTCAAGAAGAGCACGGTTCCTAGGAGCAGTGTTAGATTCACAGCTCTCGAGGGCGTTTCCTACTCAAGAGAGGATAGAGAAACTGCAACGGTTGGTGCGAAACCTTCGGGGAAAAAGGTGTCTTTCTGTACGCAGTTACAAGTCGCTGCTAGGGGTGATGTCATCATGTATCCCCTTAATTCCACACTGCAGACTTCGGATGCGTCCCCTGCAGGAACAACTGGACCTCCAATGGAAACAAGTGCACGGATCTTTCGAGGACAAGGTGGTTGTCACTCGGGAGATGAAGGAGGCAGTGATTTGGTGGTCACAGCAAGACAATTTGTGCCAAGGTCTATCCTTCGCAAGCGTACCATCGCCTCAAATACTGACGACGGATGCGTCATTGGAGGGATGGGGAGCAGTGATGCAGGACCTGCAGGTCAGCGGCCATTGGTCCCCTCGCGAGCAAAAACTGCATATCAATCTGTTGGAACTGAGAGCGATCAGGCTAGCTCTTCAAGCTTTTCTTCCGCGTCTCCAGGGTTCACAAGTGCTCATCAGAACGGACAACACCACAGCTATGCATTATGTGAACAAGGAGGGAGGAACGAAATCACTCCCCTTGTCGCGGGAAGCTCAACAGATATGGGAATGGTCAATTCTTCAGAGAATTTCACTAAAGGCGGAGCACTTACCAGGAGTGCTGAACGAAGGCGCCGACAGACTAAGCAGATTATTCTCAGTCAGTCACGAGTGGGAACTAAAACAGCAGGTTCTGGATCTACTATTTCAGACATGGGGCACACCGGAGGTGGACCTTTTTGCAACGCCAACCAACAAGAAGTGCTGCTCATACGCCAGCAGGTTCCACCATCAAGGCTCATTGGGCAATGCCCTGTCGTTAGCCTGGACAGGGAGGTTTCTATATGCGTTTCCGCCAATTCCCCTGATTTCACGCCTCATCAGGAAGATGAAAACAGAACCATGCAAAATGATCCTGATAGCGCCAGCATGGCCGCGACAATTTTGGTTCACAGAACTAAATCTGCTGTCACTAGTCCCTCCATTACGGCTGGAGGAGGTTCCGGATCTTCTGACCATGTCCGGAGGACAGGTTTGGCATCCAGACCCAAGATCATTGCACCTGACTGCATGGCTCCTGACCAGCGAGAATTCATGAATGTCCCTCTTTCCAAGGAGATCAAGGACATCCTTTCCCAGGCAAGAGCACCTTCAACAAACAAGACATACAGATTAAAATGGAAAAGGTTTTGTATTTGGTGTAAGAAGGAAAAGGTTGATCCTTTTACGTCAAAGCCTCATCAGATCTTGTCGTACCTACTCTCGCTAGCAAAGTCTAATCTGACCCATTCTACGATCAAGGTCCATTTGGCGGCACTTTCCAGATTCAGGAGAGCTGACTCTGGTCCTTCATTGTGGTATTCAAGAATCGTCAAGCAATTCCTCAAAGGCCTGTTCAGGGTCTATCCACCAGTGAGACCTCCGCCTCCAACTTGGCATTTGAACTTGGTCCTGGCTCAGCTGATGAAGGAACCGTTTGAGCCAATTCACCGCTCAGACCTGAAATATTTGTCATGGAAATTGGCCCTACTTTTAGCCCTGACATCGGCAAGGCGAGTGGGAGAGTTGCAGGCCCTTACTATCCAGGAGCCGTTTTTACAGTTCAAGAAGAACATGGTCATCTTGCGGACGAACCCAAGATTCATTCCTAAAGTTCCTACAGACTTTCACTTGAACGAACCAGTAATTCTAAAGACATTTTTTCCAAACCCAGTCACTCCAGCTGATAAGTCATTACACACTCTGGATTTACAACGATGTCTTAAATTCTACTTGGCCCGTACCAAGGAATTTAGAAAGACTTCGCATTTGTTCATCGCCTTTGGTGGTCCAAGCAAAGGTCTCCCTCTGTCCAAACAGGGGATCTCCAGATGGATTTCAAGTGCTATTCTGCATTGCCACAACATAGCAGGGAAACCTCTGGTGGGCAGGATACGTGCTCACTCAACGAGATCAGTGGCATCCTCAACGGCCCTCTTTGTGGAGGTGCCTATAAAAGACATTTGCAGGGCTGCTACCTGGAGCAGCGTGCACACTTTCACTAAGCATTACTGCTTAGAGTCGTTGCAGCAGGATGATGCAGCAGTGGGCCAGGCTGTCCTGAGGAACCTCTTCCAGTGATTGGTGAGCTTTCCTTTCTATCCCACCTTCCAGTGGTAACACATTTTGTGATTTCATTTGTGATGATATACAGTACTTATTTACAAAATGTGTTTATGAAGGTTTACTGCTTGCTATTCTGATACAAAAGCATGGGAATCTATGAAAGTTCCAATACTGGGGCAAGAAAACAAGTTACTTACCTGTAACTTTGGTTCCCCAGTATTGGTAACTTTCATAGATTCCCATGCGCCCACCCACCTCCCCGGGGAAAGCTCAGCCTTCAGCAAGTAGGGTGTCTAGCACACAACGGCTACGAAAATCTGAGGCTCTGAGATTCCTTCAGGAAGGTTCCAGGGGTGAGGCTCTTCTGATTGGCTGACGCCTACTATTTGGTCTCTTTTACAAAAAGAGGCTGATAGGCTACAAAAGGGAATGAGGCCTAGGCCTTTCCTCTCTCTTTGTACCTACTACTATGGTATTTTGTTATTACCGAGACTCCCATTCCGACGACGGGGAATGATACAAAAGTATGGGAATCTATGAAAGTTACCAATATTGGGGAACCAAAGTTACAGGTAAGTAACTTGTTTTCATATTGAACCGTCCTAATTCTGGTCAAAATTGCTGACTCTTATGGGCATTTTCATCTTCTGCCAATCGTCATCAAAATCCCCCAAATCCGTGACAAACTTCTCTCATAAGGATAGGAAAGGATCGGATATGTTAACTAATGCACAGTACAGTAGAGAGAAAAAACATTTTCCTACTTTTTTCTAAGACCATTTTGTTCTCCATGGGGTTAAAATAAAGTATTGGGTTAAAGTCAGATTTGTTGTGTATTTTTTTATAACTGTTGATGCCAATTACCAAGACATAGCATATCCTTATACAAAAAGACAGGAGAAACTACAGAGGTATTTGCTTCAGGTATCTTCAGGCAACATCAGAGACATTAATCTGTAATTTAAAGACCAATGTAAGCCAGTCTATTTATAGTTTGAAAGTTTCTTTCTCTGATAATATGTGAGGTACAAGTCTGGACCTCTAATACTTCTTATGTGGGAAACCACCTAGATGTACAAAATCAGAGCAATGGTCATGGCGAAACCTACTGTTCAGCCATTTATTAACCACTTTACAAATAGTTTCCTACTAGATATTAATAATTATCGCCCCGGGAAGGTGGCGGTCCCTGGGGGCAGGAGCCCCCACACACATTTTTTATTTAAAAATGAAGCTCCAGGGAGGTGGCAGTCCCCGGGGCTGTGAGGGGGGGGGGGGTGCCGCTTGCACATTAATAATGGCCCCCGCATATATTATGCACATTGTCCCCGGGACCTGGCCCACCCGGGGCTCATTAAAACGAAGCGCGGAAGCTCACGCTTCGTTTTTTGGGGGGGGGGTATTTGGTGGGATTTGCGAATCCTGCCTTTTTAAAATTTTGTTTTGTTTTTTGGGGCCCTCGGGTCCCTGTGGGTTCCCTTGACCAGGCCTAGAGGGTGAGGGTATTTCTACTCTGCCCCCATTTCTTTTTTTTCACCTTTTTCTTGTGACTCGCTTCTACCGAGTCGCAAGATGGCTGCCAACACTTTTTGGTTTATAGTGTTGACAGCTAATCAGAATCAAACTCCTGCCCTGGAGGGTTTGTGGTTCCCCGCAGTCGCTGTCAGGTGTGCCCCACAAGACTCACCTTTGCTTGTGGCGCGATTCCGCAGAGACGACAAGAGCACCCGTCCCTGTACCCACCTAACCCTCGTGGACAACAAAACCCAGCAGGGATGAGATGGACGCAGGGATGGGAGCCAGGGTGTAGGGTTAAGGATGGCGTGGAGCTGGTGGGGCGTCCCGGTGTCACTGGAAACCAGAATGAGAAAGATCAGAAAGTGAAGCAGACCCGAAAGGAACCACCCCACTTACACACACAGGACCAGGTACCCCTTGAGGACTTACCAAGGCTCCCGAAACGAAGGGTCCCCGATGAGTGCAGCTCCGGTTGTGAATAGCGAGGAAGGCGCTCCTGCGCGTTACCGCCAAGTACAAACTAAAGAAAGCGCTCCTGCGCGTTCACCCAAGCTAAAACAAAAAGGAAAGCGCTCCTGCGCGGGTAACTGGAAATGGGAATCAACCACCCAGCTTGTGGCATCCCTGGTATTCCCTTATAGCGCTCCTGCGCGGTGGGAAAAACAAAGTCAAACCCCCAAAACACAATCTTAGGTTCAATGAACACCCTTAGGGCGCTCCTGCGCACCAAGGGTCATGAAAACAAAAAAAGGGCTTTTCCTGGAACCCCCAAGTGTAGAAGTACACAAGCGCTCCTGGAAAGGCGCTGTCAAAGACAAGGAAGCGCTTCAGCGCGGCTTGCCTCCCAGAAGCAGAAGGAAACAAAGTAGCACTTCAGCGCGGCTCTCCGAGAATGCCGCGGAAACAAAGTTGCACTTCAGCGCGGCTCTCCGAGAATGCCGCGGAAACAAAGTAGCACTTCAGCGCGGCTCTCCGAGAGTCAGCTGAAGAGGGCTCCGCAGGGCAGCTAACGAGACAGATGTCAAGCACTCCTGCCCGGCTCTTCTCCAGGCATGCAGGTCTCAGGTTCAGCTAGAATCCGGAATCCGAAGCGCTCAGCCGGCGGGAAAAGCGCAGTTTATGCGTTTTCCCCCGGAAGTGCTTCTGTGCCTCGCTTCCCAGGGGCTAGACCGGGTACTCGACTTCCGCCGGAAGTGAGTATCCCGGCCTCCCGTGTGTGTTAGCGGGATGGCCGGCCGCGGCAACGCCGCGAGCCGTGACAGTACCCACCCCCAGAACAGAACCCCTCCAAAGCCCCCCCCCCCGAAGTCAGAAAAGAGAGACTAGGCGAGGACACAGGGGATGACTTAGGTGAAAAGCACGGATCAGAACAGGAGCATGGCGTACATGGGACAAGGGCTCCCAGGATCGTTCATCGGGACCGTACCCCTTCCAGTCCACAAGGTAGAACAGCCTGCCCCTGGTACGACGGGACCCCAAGATAGCCCTGACCTCATATTCATCATGGCCCTCCACCACCACCGGAGAAGGGGGTGACGGAAGAGAACCACCAGACTGAACCGCCCGCAGCAGGGAGACGTGGAAGACCGGATGGATTTTCATGTGCGAAGGCAGGGACAGCCTCATGGCCACCGGGTTGATCACCTTCTCCACAGGAAAGGGGCCCACATAACGTGGCAGCAGTTTTTTGGGCCCATGCACATTCAGGTGCCGAATAGATAGCCATACGCCATCGCCTTCGCGATACGCGGGTTCTCGTTGTCGATGGGCGTCTGCCCGCTCCTTGTAGTTGTCTTTTGCTTTGGCCAACTCGAACCGTGCCTTTTGCCACAGGTCGCGCAGTGTTCCATGGTAAGAACGCACGGTGGGTAGGAGGCTGTCCTGAGGCTCTTCCCATGCCGACGTGCGAGGATGGCGTCCATGGAGGCAGAAGAAAGGGGACATGCCGATGGCCGAATGCTTGCTGTTGTTGTACGCATACTCTGCCATCCATAGCACTTCGGACCATTCCTTCTCGACTGTCAGCAGTAGACAACGGAGGTACTGTTCCATGGTGTGGTTTGTTCTTTCGGCCTGCCCGTCGGTCTGGGGGTGGTATGCTGAGGAGAGACGTACGTCCATCTCGAGTATCCTGCATGCCTCCTTCCAAAAACGGGACACAAACTGCGATCCCCTATCCGTTATGACCACGGAAGGAATGCCATGGAGACAAACCACCTCTTGTACGAATATCAAGGCCAGCTCGGCCGCCGTGGGAAGTTTCGTCAAGGGAACGAAATGTGCCATCTTGGTGAGGTGGTCCACGATCGTGAGAACCGTGGTGTGTCCAGATTTGGTGAGTGGGAGCTCAACCACGAAATCCATGGAGATGGTATGCCAGGGAGAAGGAGGCACAGGAATGGGCTGTAAACGACCAACCGATGGTTCGGATCTGTTCTTGCCAAGCAGGCAAACGGCGCAGTTCGTCACGTGTGCCTTTGTATCCTTCACCATCGTTGGCCACCAATACTGCCTCCGCACAAGGTCGAGCGTTTTGTGGTAACCAGGATGGCCGGAGAGTACATGATTGTGACACAAGTATAGGGCCTTTGTTTGTTCGGGTATCCCGGTTAGATGCGTTTGGTTTCTTGTCCCTCCTTCTTCGTCCCCTTCCGAGACAACGGGATCGGACCGTTTCGTGTCTGGTTCTGCCTGGCCTCTGGAACGAACAGGAGCGATGATGCCCTGGAAATGTTTCTCCGGTAAGATCAGGCCAGGCTCATGGTCTTCAGCGTTTTCTTCCGTTTCAGCCAGTCGCGATAGTGCATCTGCTTTGGCGTTGTCTTTCCCGGGCCGGAATGTAATCATGAAGTCGTACTCGTTGAAGAATAGGGTCCATCTGAGCTGTCGGGCTGTGAGGGCACGTGCTGATCGTAGAAACTGCAGGTTTCTGTGGTCTGTATAGATGGTCACTTTATGTTTCGAGTCCTTCAGGAAGTGTCGCCATTCCTCGAATGCGGTCTTGATGGCTAGCAGTTCCCGGTCAGACACGGTGTAGTTGCGCTCGGCGGGTTGGAGTTTCTTAGAGTAAAAGGCCACGGGATGCAGTCGGCCCGTCTCGCAGTTCCGTTGTGATAGCACACCGCCTATGGCGTCCTTGGAAGCATCAGCCTCTACGATGAAAGGCTGCTCGGTATCAGGGTGCACCAGAACCGGGGCCATGGTAAACCGTCTCTTTAGTTCCTGGAAGGCGTTGTCAGCTTTTTGGTCCCAATCAAAACGTACTCCCTTGCGCAGCAAGCGCGTAATGGGAGCCACCATCTCAGAGAAGCCCGTGATAAAACGACGATAATAGTTGGAAAAGCCGAGGAACCGTTGGACGCCCTTCACCGACTCAGGTGTAGGCCAAGACAGGATGGCTTCCACTTTTTTGTTGTCCATTTGAATGCCTGCCGGTGTGATGATGTGCCCCAGGAACTCAACCGATGTAACGTGAAACAGGCTTTTTTCTAACTTCACGTACAGACGGTGTTTCTCCAGTTGCTGTAGGACTGAACGTACATGATGGACGTGCTCTTCGTTGGTTTGTGAATAAATCAGGATGTCGTCGATGTAGACGATACAAAAGACGTCGATGTAGTCCCTCAACACCTCATCAATAAAAAACTGGAATGCGGCGGGGGCGTTGCAGAGTCCGAACGGCATGACCTGGTATTCGAAGAGGCCGAACTTCGTCCGGAAGGCGGTCTTCCATTCGTCACCCTTCCGGACCCTGACTAGATGGTAAGCCCCCCGAAGGTCCAGTTTGGTGTAAATGGTGGCGTTTTTGACCTGGTCCAAGAGGTTGGTTATCAACGGTAGCGGGTACCGGTTTTTAATCGTGATGGTATTCATCGCACGAAAATCGATGCAGGTCCTCAAATCCCCTTCCTTCTTCGACACGAAGAAAAGAGGAGAGGAAACCGGAGACCTGGAGTGACGTATGAAGCCATTGTCCAGGTATTCGTCCAGATAGGAGCGGAGGTGGATGTTCTCCTTTTCTGTGAGCGAGTAGATCCTGCTGCATGGCAACGTGGAGCCGGGAATCAGGTCTATGCGGCAGTCGAAGGATCGATGGGGTGGCAAAGTGTTGGCTCCCTTCTTATCGAATACCCCCGCTAGGTCCTGGTATTCTTTTGGTATGGTTCCTTGGGAAACCATTCCCATCCCTACTACAGGTAACGAGTGTGCCTGTATGACCCGAGGACCTGTCAGGTCGATTTCTGCGTAACAGGTGCTAATACAGTACTCTGATTCAAGATGGACGGTTCTGGTCACCCAATCGATGCGGGGATTGTGCTTCACCAACCAAGGCAAACCCAGGATCACCTTGAACTGAGGGGCATCGATGACGTCGAAACATATGGACTCGGTGTGGTTGTTTGAGAAGACCATGGTCAAGTTTTCTGTTCGGTGTCGGATGGGGCCGGAAGTAAGGTCCGTTCCGTCAACGGCCTTGACGGGTTCGGGTTGGGCCTTCGTCACAGTGTCGATACCCAATGCGCGGGAAAACGCTGTATCGATGAAGCAGCCTGTCGCCCCGGAATCCAACATGGCGGTCACCACCCAGGTTCTGCCCGCCAGATTCCTTAAGGACACGTCCATGCCGACGTGATGACTACCGTCGTATACCACCGGGATCGCAGATGTGCATGATGAAGAACCCAGAAGACGGACCCGTGTGTCTACTGGGTTTCCTCGTTTCCCGTCTTGTCTCCCTTGCTGATGGGCAACACGAACGGCCTTCTGCCTCGTGGTCTTGAGGGCTTAGCAGGGCATTCCCGTACGAAGTGGCCGCTTTTGCCACAATACAGGCACTGGTTCTGCTTCCTCCTTTTTTCCCGTTCTTGACTGGTCAGGGGTCTTCTGACGCCTCCGATCTGCATGGGTTCGGACGCTTCTCCCTGGGGAGCAGGTGCTTCTTTGGCTTTCTCGACGCCCTTGTCTCCGATGGGCAAGAGACGGTTTTCGTTCCCTTTTCCCCTGTCGGTCTTTCTTTCCTGTAGGCGGAAGTTCATTTTCACCACCATGTCAATGAAAGGGCCTATAGCTTCGGGCGGATCGGGATACTGCGAGATGAGGTCCTTTAGGTCATCCCGTAACCCCCGATAGAACACAGATACTTTCTTGTCCTCTGGCCAGTGGGCCTCGATGACCAGCCGGTTGAACATGGTGATGTAATGGAGCAAGTCCTGGTTGCCTTGCTTGAGGCCGAGCAACTCGTTGTCTGCAGCCTGCACGAAGGTGTGGCGAGCGAACATACGCCGCATAGTTTCCTTAAACGTACAGGTGGTTAAGCATGGGATCGTCGTTCTCTACCAAGGAGATGGACCACTGAGCCGCATCCCCGCCCATGTAAGATAGTATGTAGGCGACCTTGGAAGCATCGTCGGGAAAGGCCGCAATCCTAGCCATGAAATGTAGTTGGCATTGATGGATGAATATTCCGTACTTAGTACTATCTCCGTAGAAACGTTCGGGTGGTGCCAACTGCACCGGGTGGGGAGTGACGACCTGGATGGCTGTGTCTTGGTTCGTGGTGGTGGAAGGACCCCCAAAGGTAAACGTGGGTTGTCTCAACAGGCCGTCTTGTCTGGCTCTGGGGCTGGGAGTAGAACCCCAAGGACTAGAGACCCCGGCTGCCATTTGACCCTGTAGGGTCGTTATGTCCTGGCGGAGGGCGAGGTTCTCTGTTTGCATGGCAGCCAGCATGACTGCGATGTCTTGCAGGGTGACTTCTTGATCACTCATGTCGTCTGGGCGGAATGGTTTACGTGGGCTTCGGATTCTGTCAGGTGTGCCCCACAAGACTCACCTTTGCTTGTGGCGCGATTCCGCAGAGACGACAAGAGCACCCGTCCCTGTACCCACCTAACCCTCGTGGACAACAAAACCCAGCAGGGATGAGATGGACGCAGGGATGGGAGCCAGGGTGTAGGGTTAAGGATGGCGTGGAGCTGGTGGGGCGTCCCGGTGTCACTGGAAACCAGAATAAGAAAGATCAGAAAGTGAAGCAGACCCGAAAGGAACCACCCCACACACAGGACCAGGTACCCCTTGAGGACTTACCAAGGCTCCCGAAACGAAGGGTCCCCGATGAGTGCAGCTCCGGTTGTGAATAGCGAGGAAGGCGCTCCTGCGCGTTACCGCCAAGTACAAACTAAAGAAAGCGCTCCTGCGCGTTCACCCAAGCTAAAACAAAAAGGAAAGCGCTCCTGCGCGGGTAACTGGAAATGGGAATCAACCACCCAGCTTGTGGCATCCCTGGTAAGGGAACAGGGTCTGCAGGCTGAGGTATTCCCTTATAGCGCTCCTGCGCGGTGGGAAAAACAAAGTCAAACCCCCAAAACACAATCTTAGGTTCAATGAACACCCTTAGGGCGCTCCTGCGCACCAAGGGTCATGAAAACAAAAAAAGGGCTTTTCCTGGAACCCCCAAGTGTAGAAGTACACAAGCGCTCCTGGAAAGGCGCTGTCAAAGACAAGGAAGCGCTTCAGCGCGGCTTGCCTCCCAGAAGCAGAAGGAAACAAAGTAGCACTTCAGCGCGGCTCTCCGAGAATGCCGCGGAAACAAAGTTGCACTTCAGCGCGGCTCTCCGAGAGTCAGCTGAAGAGGGCTCCGCAGGGCAGCTAACGAGACAGATGTCAAGCACTCCTGCCCGGCTCTTCTCCAGGCATGCAGGTCTCAGGTTCAGCTAGAATCCGGAATCCGAAGCGCTCAGCCGGCGGGAAAAGCGCAGTTTATGCGTTTTCCCCCGGAAGTGCTTCTGTGCCTCGCTTCCCAGGGGCAAGACCGGGTACTCGACTTCCGCCGGAAGTGAGTATCCCGGCCTCCCGTGTGTGTTAGCGGGATGGCCGGCCGCGGCAACGCCGCGAGCCGTGACAGTCGCCAGATATTGATATTTTTTATTTTTGAATTTCTCAGGAACTACTGAACGGATTTGCACCATTTAAAAGAAAAAGGTCCCTTTCCGAACCAAGAGCTACCTTTTTAGCAAATTTGGTGTCATTCCGTTCAGCAGTTCGGGCTGTAGCTTTGTCTAAAGTTTCCTATGGAAATTAACATGAAGAAAACTTTCAAGACAGGAGATGACTGGAGCGCCCCATTAGTTTTGAAAATGACGGGAAGCTTCGTCAAATGGCACCAAAGATATTGGCAAAATAAAAAACACTTTTTGAATAGAAAGAATGTCCTAACTATAACTACCTACTGGCGACCCCAGTAGATAATATACATATAGATATATAGTTGTGTAATGTTAAAATTCTGGCCTTTGGGCTTATGGGCCACAAGGTGTCAAGTTTCTTTATCAATACAACATTTGGACAGCAAAACAAGCCACTAGGAGCATGACATGAAATGTAGCCTGTTAAGCTTCATGACCATAGGGTTCATTTACAACCCATATGAGTTAGTATGAACTAAGAGAGCCACGTTCTTACTAATTCTTCACTGCACATGTCCTTTATCGGAATCAGGGAAAGCAGCCGAGAATGGTAATACTTTTTGTATTCGCAATTTTTGGTGATGACAAACATCTGTTTAAAGAGATCTTCTGCATTTAAACAGCTCTTGTGGCTGATGTATTCAGTTGTGTATATTTCTCAAGTCAACCTACTCAGAATGTTTATTAAAAAGCAATCACAGCCATGCCTCCTTCCATGCTAGGGACAGTAAAACTCTTTGAAAGCAAATATTTAGGATTAATAGTGCAAGGCAGTAAATTAAAAAGCTATTGTCAAAATCCTCATTACCCATTAAAATAATTTCATTGATATGGTTATTGATACACAACTGGGTGTTATCCAGGACTTTGTCCTAAAAAAAACACATAAAGTTCTTAAATTTTCTCTTGCCTCCAATTAGATCTTGGCTATACAAGCATAAAAGAATGATTTTATATCATGGGAACCCAATGTCAATTTACCAGGATATGCACATATTATACCCAAACAAATGCCCATATTTAGACTCTAAATGGAAACATTTCCATAGGCAGTGGTAATCCGGAAAATCGGCATGGATCAGCCTACTTGGATTTATGAAGGACTTCTGTTTTGTATGATTCTGGTGGATATTATCCGTCCCCCTTTTATTTTTTGTAATGTTTGGAATGTACCTCCGGTATTCCAGTTCTAAGGTTAATTTGACTAGAGCAGCCCAAGTACCTGGATTTCACAACTTTCTTAACAATCACCTGGTTAAAGATCTACTGTCTGGTTTGATACGAGTAGTGGAGCTTCAAAGTAATCATTTGTAATCTGCCAGTTTCTAATCCTTTGTTGGTTTTTACCAAGTACTTGTATAGCTTCTTAAATTTTTTATGATCACTGTCCTCGGAAAACGATTGCTTGCAGAGCTGATTAAGAATCTTACACTAACTCCTCGTATGAACTATTCAGAGACCGTTTTTCTTGGATCAGATGATGGATGCTGGGCCCCACTTGGAATACCCTGGGCAATGATGATTGTGCAGCTCCAGTAACCGGAATTATATCCCTGTTTACAGAGTCTGTGGCAAAGCGACAAACTATGAGTTATCCAGTTAATGACTGTAGATTCAGTTGTCCTCTCAACTCCAGAGCCACACCCTACTGTAGAACATCTTAAGGGTTTCGAGGATCGAAGAAAGTACTGCGCACTGTGTGCAGAGCCGATAGTGCCCTCCCAATCAAATCTCCAGTTGAAATGTCAGATCTGATAATGCGAAATAGCAAGTCCAAATATAGGAGAAAAAAACTTTGCAAGTCATTGGTCCTTCTGGTAGGAGCACTCCCAAACCAAGCTGCTTTCTCAAGAGCCATGAAATCTTTTATAGGATAGGAAACCTTTACCGCCTACATTGATAGAAGAGATTGATCTCCTTCCTCTAGCCTGCGAACCCAGTTTGGAATTCATTCATTTTTGGGTGACCCTGGACTGCCAGAACCTATGACTAGCTTTTCAGCACAGACTGTTGAAACTGAACATGAGACTTGGCACAGTTTCACATCACGTTATGAAGCAAATTTCAGTGACTAGGATTACGTGGTACAAAATAAATACATGTACTTTTTGTTTCCAGGCCTAGTTTCTCAGACACCATGTACGGGGCACAAGCTTCCTGTTCGTTTATGGGTTTATTAAGGTCACATGATAGAGGACAGTTCTTGGTGGATTGGCACAAAATTTAACATACAATTAGAAAACTAAACCTCACGAGGTGCCACATTTTGTGTAATTTTGTCACATAGTGTCAAAGGTTTTAGCAAATATGCACTTTTTTGCACCTCCCTTTTCAACTAAGCACTCATCCGTGATGAATCTTAACGCATTTGAAAATACTAAGAGTAATCTCATCATACTAGATATCTGACAAATGTAATGCCTTTCAGTCAGATGGTAAAAAAGTTAAGAGCGAATCAACAAATAGCTTTTCAACTGACAAGATATGCAAAAGTGTTAATCCTTTCATGCCCACTCAGCACTTTTTTCAAAAACTGATATCTACTATTAAAACTACTAAATGGATTTAACACCGCACCATGAAAAGCATGCTTCTTGGGGAAAGTTCTACTTTAATACCAAATGTGGAATAACTTTGTTCAGCAGTTTTTTGCAGTAGCTGTTGATCCAGCGCTCCTATTGAAAAACTGTCTCAATAATGCTACCTATCACCTCAATACTCACCATTAATCATGAATCACTTATAACGGCCCATAACGCCAATGAGACCATTTTTGAGCGTCTGAATCAGGTGGCCTGATAAATAGAATCTATTCACATATTATCTACAAATTTATGTACAACTGCAGTTTTATCTATTTTCACCATGGTTTTAAACATCTCATATCTTTAATCAAGCCACTAAGGCGATTGAATCAACTGATGGTAACTAGATCATGAATAAACAAGACCAGCTTGTCATTTCAAATCTATTTTTTATTATCATAAAGGAAAAGCATTTACGTTTTAAAAATCTTTATTTTATAAGCAATCAAGAAAGCAGCATTTTAGTGAGGAAATGAATTAATAAACTGACATTTTTAAAGCAAGCTTAGAATCACGTATTATTAGCAAAATAACAGTTTCCATTCCCTAGATCTATTTCCCTGTCTGATTCTCACTCCACCTAGAAAGGAAAAATCATTAAAAGTCTGCTGTCCTTACGTGCGCCAAAAGTCCGACAGCATGTCACATCAATCAGGAATCGGAAAGAAGAGAGTTTATTCTCCGCTCCAAGTGTCAGGTTTTATACCTTTCTTTCTAGCTAAACTTACTACAATTTACTTCTTTTCATAAAAATCCAGGCTTCTCATTGGCTGTGCAGTGTCAGTCCACGATAAAACATTAGATCACGTCCGTTACTCAACCAGGACTAGGCTTATACATAAGCCCTATTGTCTCTCAATACCGCGTCTTCCAGTTTCCTCAGGAATGATACATTTTCCTCGAGTTTCAAACTTTAACTTCCTAGCCTTGGCAAATACAACAAGTTCCTGTCCTTGAGCCTTTTTCCCCCGAGAGCACATTTAATTCAGCTGAAAAACTGCTTTTTCAAATTACGTGATGATTCTGCAGTAAAAGTCTTCACAGCTGCGCATGTGCAAGGATTCGCTCTGGACAAGCTGAACCACCATTAGGCCTCACTTTGGAAACTATTATCAAACAAACACAAGACATCAATTAATTAAAGAATTGAAACCCATTCTGTCACCCACCCCCCTTTACTAATTAATCCCGTTAATTATGTTACATAGCTGAAGCATATATAAGCAGCATTATATCTACCTTTCCTTTAGGAACTGCAGGAACTCTTTTTTGCTTTTTGACACAGAAAGACATAACATAAGTATACAAAATAAGCACATGCCATTAATTAAACAGCCGCATTTAATACTGACAAAGACAATAGACAAGGTTAGTTTATTATTTTTCTTCTTCGCATTTGCAACATAAAGCACATTAGTTATCCCGAGTGTAGTGATGCAAAAACTCTTATACTATGTTGATTAGTATTTTCACCACAAGCATATTAATTCAGTTATGATTATGGGAGATTAACTTCGCAAGTTTGAATAAAATATTGTTCTGCACCTTGCTTCATCACTGTGAAAACAAAATCCGAAAGGAGCTAAAAAACAGAAAATATACCCTTTTTTCCTCACCTTACCCTCTAACTTTATTTCCCCTTTACATAAGTGCACAAAAATTGGCATGCTGGGCCTTAGCTGACTACTGTAAGCATCTGCCAAATTTGGTGCCGAAGGCCATCTGTAGCCATTGACTGCCTGCAGTCGGTTGCACTGAAGTATACAAATAAAGTATTCTTCATAGCGGGTTGAGCACTACCCAACCACTTCAGTACATGTCCGAAGAATTGAGTGGGTTGCGAGGTGGAGCATGGGGTGGGTCACACTGGCTATCCCCTGACACACAGCCAAAGGCTGTGTGCGTGTCTAGGGTTGGTCACTCATGATAATTTGGGCAGAGAGTGGGGGTTGCCTGCACATGGTGAGTTTAACATAGGATCTTCCCTCTAGCCAGGCCCTTCAGTCAACACCCTTAGTGCATGGCCAAATGTAGTATGTAGCGGGTGATGGACGTCTCTGGTGGGTAGCACACAGGACCTGGACACAAACCGTGCTTAGCGAAGGTTGGCCATCAGGGGTTAGTTTATCGTAGGGCTTGGCCAAAGGGTGTGTGCAGCAGGATTTGGTAATTAAGTACTTGAAAAATTAACAGATCCTTGCAATTCACTGAGAAACCAGTTACAAAGTAAATTATGACCACTGATATTCTCCAAATATGGTTAGTAAAGCACACAACACACAACATGACTCACACCGTCTGCCATGCTCAAAACAACAATCTGTGGACTGTGCAGAAACAAAAAATTAGCGAGTAGAATAACATAGTGGCCAAGTCAAGTTTTGGTGTTGGATGTGTGCATTGCTAACTAAAAGTTGCACATTTCAGTGGTTTTGGTGTTTGAGCCAGAACCATAACTCACATAAAAAAATATAATAACGACTTTTAAGATGTTGGGTTGGTTTTGGGCTCAAGAAGAAGAGCTTTTTGCACAGTTGACGCAGATCCCTACGGTGACCGTAGAGGTCCAAAATGGATGGGAATTATTTGCTATATTAAATTGTTTAAAGAGGTCTTGATGTGAAATCTCTATACTCCAGACTGCAGTGTTAGAGGTGTGTTCTCTCGTATCCCAATAAAGTCGCTGAAATTGTATAGTGAGGCAAATGAAGTGGATAACTTTAGTGTTATAGGACATTTTCACGACTAATTTTGCTCCTTTATGGTAAGAATAGCATGGTGCTGTAATGTCACTGCGCAATACTGCCTCATTACTGAATTGTCCAAGTATTCTAAGTTTGTTTGATCCAGAAGTCTAAACACATATCTTGTTAGGTGCAATAGAAACAAACACATTGTTTCTATATTTTCAGTCATTTTATGGAGCGTCATGATTTTTTCTTATTCATCCTACGCAGAAATGCCCTACATTTCAGTTTTGAGCATTTACCGTGTTTAGTTTGCAGTCGCTTATTAGGTCTCGCTGAGCCAGCGCATGGTTTGCTCTGCAAGAAATTTAGTGAGTGGCTTTTTGAAAGTGCTACCAGAGGCTTTTGCTCGCCTCAAGCTTGTGTTCACGCGTACGTGCACGTGCGCAGCCGCCATGTGGGTTTCTGTCAAGGCTCATGCGTGCCTCTCTATTAAAAATGTGATAGCTTGCATGTACTGATGAATATCTTCTACACCTTACATTATTATATGCCTCCTAGACAGTAACTGCTGTCACTTCTTCATAGACACGATACTAACCTTTCACTGACTGTGCACTTGAAAATTGTGAATCCTGTAATTGTCCTTGATCACATCAATTATTTTTAATGCTATTTTAATTGAACCTTTATACAACGGACACCAAAGAATATACATCAACAGTAAACGATACATTGATTTATATTAATTATTGTTTCCTAGAATGTAACCTTTCAATGATACTTAATATGTTACACACACACACACACACACACACACGCACACACACACACACACACACACACACACACACTCTCTCACTCTCTCCCATTACAGCATAATATATATCAACTTGGGCATTCAGGAATGTACTTTGCTTTCCCATGATCGTCTAGATTTACTTCACAATATTTTTCCTCAGTTGAACTATTCTACTACGAAGACACAACATAAATGCATATATTGAAAATAAAGAAGATTGGAACACATTTTCTCTTTTATCGTCAATAGCTAACCAGAAGACCATGCTTTTTTTCAGTGCTTTGCTTGCACTTCAGTATGCATCCACATTATACCTCTTCTGTTGCTGCCAATCCGAAAGTGTACATATTTGGAATGGATATGTGCCCCATTGATTCATTTATGTCGACATATGCCGTCACTGCTTCCTTAACCTAATGTGTTTTTTACATTTCCCTTGTGCTTCTGTTTTGTGTCATGCTTCTTTCCTGTAAAGCATATTTCAAAATGCATTATTAACCTTGATACTGAACCAGTGTTGGCACACTTTTGTAGTCTGGTATTTTTACAAATTCACCACAGCACATGCAGAATACTATATGCTCTCTTGTTCCTGGGAGCAGGGTCAGCATGTGCCCTCATGTGTGGCACTACCCCTTGACTGAGGTGTGTTTGTGGGACAGTGTGTGATAGTTCAATTAAAACACAAGCTGTTCATGGAACAGCGACTGTGCCAAGTTATTAAAAGCAATCACACGACTAAGTGCAATGAATCCTAGAAAATAAATTGTATGGTCAGCGCGGGCATCATAGTGGTATTACAAGATTCAAAACAAAGAGAGCGCAACCCCATAGAGCCAAAGTTAATGATGATCATGACTTAAAATCAAATTTGAGAAATCTTGGGATTCCAACTATGGAACTTCTATCCAAATGGAGGTGAAGAACGTGGAAATTCAACAGAGCTTCAGTGACTTAATAATAGAAATGGATATCTGAAATTGAGAAGATGGAAAGTGTTAAAATTGTGGCAAGTATGGGGGTTATTGATTGACTTGCAAGGGAGGATGGAGGAGATTTCTGAGATGTTGTGGAGGAGTGTGTATCTAGCTTGTTGCCCTCATAGCTGGTCTGACACACAAAACAATATTTTACGATCTAATATATTAATTTCCATTGGACACACTTTATCAATCACACAATAAACATACCATACATAAATTGTAGAAACTCACATTTTCTGGTAAGTATTCCATCCATTTTTTATTTGAAACAAGTTATTCTGAAGCATGCACTCTCGGAGAATTATGGAGTAAGTACAAGACCTCATTCAGTGAGTGACTTTTAACATGCCATCAAAGTAAGGCAGCATTATCAATCCTTCAAAGCTTCAATTACATCATAGTTGGTAACTACCTACGCCATAGTGGGTAATTACCACTGGGCATTTCTCTATCATATCTAAATATTATGTTCTCTTTGGGCATACTTTAACTGGATCTAAAATAAAAAACTGGGCAAATAAAAAGACCACAAAGTTCCTACACATCACAGCAAGGAGCAAGCTAATAAAATAGTTATCGAATTGGCAAGCATGTATATATGAGAGCTCAATCCCAAGTAAAGTATATTATTATTATTTTTTTTTTAATCAAAGCCATTGCAAGACCTATAACTTAGCTGGCTGCTTGTAAATACATTTGGAGCATTTTATTTTATTTTGATCTTTAGAGTTTTAGCCCACTCTATGACTGTGTGCATGAGCACAGTATCAGTTTTGCAGTTGTATATCACCAATGAACTGCAATGCTAGGCTCTGTACACCTCCTAAAACAAGCATTGGCATAGCCAATAGGTCTCGCTTTTGCAACCT
The DNA here is from genome assembly GCF_964261635.1 of Lissotriton helveticus. Taxonomy (NCBI): domain Eukaryota; kingdom Metazoa; phylum Chordata; class Amphibia; order Caudata; family Salamandridae; genus Lissotriton; species Lissotriton helveticus. Next base: position 1,263,627,096 of record NC_136057.1, on the reverse strand, counting down.
TATAAGTGTTCAGTTATCCAGCATAATATCTTTGGTGCAACATCAACTGTTTCATGGCTAAACACTTATAAGGTCCCAAAAGTGAGACTTATTGGCTATGACAATGCTTGTTTTTATGGTTGATACCTCTACAAGATGTAAATTGTAGAGGGAACATAGCAGGTATACAATGTTATTTGTGGTACCTTCTGTTACAAAAGTTATCTAGCCCTATTTACTTGGAATGGTTGTATTGTGCAATAAACACAGCACATTACCCATGCAAAGCCTGCTTGTACCATCCATCTCTAGCTTTCATGAGGTTGTGGTTACAGAGTAATGTGTCTGAAACTGGTCAAGGCATTATGAATGTATGAGTTAATAACAGCAGCAGCCTCTTCGTAAAGTACACTTTGTCCAGTGTTTTATTTAAAAAAAAAAAACCACAAACAGAACTCAAAGTTCCCTTCTATGTGTTCTGTGCTTGCGGAAAACCAGTTAGGTAAAAATATATCTTTTTCTTTTCATGTTTCTTCATTGAACTCAAGTTGGCGCACATGGGTTTTCTTCTTAGACGTTGTGTGCATTCGAGATTATTTCTGTCTGATTGTACCCGGTGTCTTTAATTAGTACGTAATCTGAGGTTCTTCATACAGCCACATTACTGCTGCTGTCACTGCCCGTGAGTACTGTAGTTGCTGAAGCTGCCTGTGCCTTTCCCTATGTCAAGACCAGAATATGTATAGCGCCCTATTGCTCTCGAACAAGATTGATACAGCACTGTCAACACTTAGATTAGATTTTACAATGTCTTACAACTAGGTAGCTTTTCTTACTGATATAGAGTTGTTCTGGTCTAAGTTGTTCCATGTCTGCTGGGAGTAACTTGGCCAGTTCTGTTTTTCCTTTTTCCTTCTGTTTTGTGAGGTCCAGCATTTATCGTACTGTAGTTGCTGAAGCTGCCTGTGCCTGACCCTATGTCAAGACCGTAATATGTACAGCGCCCTATTGCTCTCGAACAAGACTACCCAAATATAAGTGAAATCCACATGGAATTTCAATAATTATCTCAGTTTCTAACAAATGAATACAAATCAAGGGAATATTGGATGAGAAATATGATGAAAGGGGGAAGAAATGTACTCGTTCTATTGCTCACTATTCCACCTCCATTTGGACCCACCTATTGGCGAAAAATGGTTTGAAATGCCGCCGAAGCGATTGCCAGTGGCTGAGATTAATTCAGACATTCCATCCATAACCTTGTTGTTGCAGTTTACGCATTAAGTGCAACAGGTATGCCAAGACTTGGGTACTGCGCTCACTGCCATAGGACTCAAGCTGTACCTCACCGATGAGATCTAAGTAGATCGAACATGGTATGGGGTTGCTTGTGGTTCCTTCTGGAGGGGGCCTCGCATAATAGTTCAGGATTAACTGTTCCCATGAGGAGCATGGTGGGTACTGATTTGCATAAGGTGGGCCTTTATCTAGAGTGGCATGGTGGGTGGAAAAAAAATGGACTGGAATGTGTTGTCTGTGGCTGAGGTAAGTTCAAACATTCCATCCATCACCTTATTGTGGAATTTATTGATAAAGCATTATATTTGTAATGTTGACCCCTCTCTGCAAGGAGTTGTCTACCCCAGTCAGCCTGAGTAAGTCTTTGCTCAAGTATTTGACATGTTGTTTTGTAGACCTTCCTTTTTCCTAATGCCACTGTTGGCTACCAGCAGATTGTTCAGTAAACTATTTTAGCAGTGCCATTCTTGAAATAAAAATGTGTGTGGATGTGTCTCACAAATAGGACTACTGCACTGGAACTGCCATTCTTTCATGTAAAATGTACAACTATATGGAGACTGCATTATTAGGGCAACCATGACTGCTACCACCTCAGTTAAGTCCATGTGCCCTAAAACGAATTCCCTGGCTGAATACTGGCAAACACATGCTCAAACAGCCTCTAATTATATTTTGTACCATCAATGGTGTACCGCTATAATCTGCTGTCTATGTGGTTCTTAACCTGTGGTCTGTGGAGCCATAGTTGTCTGCGACACCCAGGGAAATCTTAAGGGTTTTGGGAGGTTGGGCTAAGCGTATTTTGGGGGCCCCTGTTTGGAACGGCTTTGAATTTGTGATCTATTTCCAGCTCTTATGTGCCCTCTTTAGCCAAGTCATTGACAGTGCACACGCGCACTCGTCCAATTTCTAAATGTGTTTACATCTAATATTCAGGGATAGTGATGTTTTCGATATTGTTGCACAGCAGCTCACTAATATTACTGCAAATATTCTCTGTTACACCCTCCCATTTTGCATATGTTGAGGTCCTGTTTTGATCTAAAAATTTATTAACGCCTTGATCACGACAGTAATTCCGCCGCAGTGCGGGGCGTTCCATTGAGTGGGCGGGGCCACGTCAGCCAACGGACGTGCGCTGCACTGCGGAGGTAATGCTCGCGACTGCTGTTGCCCGACGGGCACAAGGAAAGTGTTAATGGAAGTTGCATGTAACGCAAACACATTTCTCTACATAATGTCTCTCATGTCACTCATCGCCCAGATTACAAATAAGTGAAAGGAAAATGGTATTTAAAACAATCTGTTTAAGAATTATTCAAGGTCATCAGGGCAAGACTTTGCAGAATAGAGCTGGCTCTATCAGGGGGCCCCCTGAAAGGCTGGGGCTCTGGGCCAGAGCCCACCTTGCCCATGCCTTCAAACTTCTCTGGCGACACCTACTCAAGGAGCCCACGACTGCTTGGAAAATAAAATAACATTAACAAATTAATGACGTTTATATAAATAATGAGGCATAGTGGAATAGTGGAAAATTGAGAATTTTAAAATGTTCAGTAAATAAGAATGAATTTGAAATTGGAGGTTAAAAATGTAGTTGGTATTCTTGGATTGATTTGTGGGAGCAGTGAAAGTGCTTCAAACAAAATTTAGTGTGGACGATGGGTGGCCTCAATTGAGTTTTGAAAAGCTCCAACCTTCCCATTAAAATGTGGATTTTTTTTAAATTTGTGAATTAAATTAATTATTTCATCATTTGTGTTTTTGACAAATGCTGGTTTATGTAATTTCTTGTTGTTTTGTGGCACACATCATCTAAACTACTTGGGCTGTCATCGCCGGATACCAATAAGGACCCATTATATTACTTCTGAAACACAAAGGAGGAAGATTTTGAAAACAAATGAGGTAAAATGTATTTTCCCCATTGATTGACATTGAAGTGCAGGACATTTTAGGCGCGAGAAAATACTGCCCATTTGGGCTTACAAAATGGGGGAGTTTCCTGCGCAAATCGGCAAGTTTCCTTCGGGTCCTGCCCAGCCCGGCTTTCCATACATAGTGTGTCTCTGGCACATGTTCTATCACGATTCGCCTGACCTGCTGCTTTCTCATGCGTGTTCAGGGAAGGGCTATTTGGGTACCACCAACAAGTCACACTGTGCTGCTTGTACATACAAACCTATTGCACGGTTGCACTGGTCACCCCTCACCCCAGAGGTCCTGTGGGTGTGAAACCAGTCTGGGGTGTTAATAAATGTTTTTAATTTAATACAGTTTTATATAGCGCGGACATTACCCAAAAGTGTCAGAGCGCTTTACAAAAGAACCAGTTGTGTTACATAAGGACTTCGGATTACATGAGTTACATAGGAGATAAAGGCAGAAACAAATTGAAAATGTACAAGGTGTAAAGGAAGAGATATAAATAGGAAAAAATTGCACAATTACAAGTTGCAAAGTCACACAAGTAAGAGATACAAACAGATAAACTCTAAAATCACATAGGAATGGTAGTAAGTACAAAGGTCTACTACGTATACTAGTGGTTAGAGTTCTATATATACAAATAGTAAATTCACACAGGATTACATTTAAACTGCGTTTAGCCTTGGACAATTAAATAATACATACATACATTTATTTATTTATTTATTTTGAGATTTATAGAGCGCGCTGTTACCCGGAGGTGTCCTGGCGCTAAAGAAATGCTCCGAAAAGGGGTGCCCCAGCGGGATTAATGACTAAACAGCCAAGTCTTAATGCCCTTCCTAAAGGTCATAAGATCAGTTGTGTTTCTCAAAGCAAAAGGCAGGGCATTCCAGGCCTTTGTGGCCCCAAGCACAAAACTCCTACCCCCCAACGTGCTTTCCTGAAGCGAGGACCTTGACCAGTCGCAGACTCGATGATCTTAACTGTCGGAGGGGGGGGGGTTATGCCATTGAAAATGAGCTTTCAAACAGGCCGGTCCGACGCCTTGAAGGGCCTTAAAGACCAAACATAAGGCCTTAAAGGCAATCCTCTTTCGCACCGGCAGCCAGTGTAATTTCGAGAGTTTGCACGACACAGAGGCGTACTTTGGAATGCCTGTCAGGAGTCTGGCTGCTGCATTTTGCAGCACCTGCAGCTTATTGAGAAGCCCCTGTTGGGCATTTAGCACAAGGCTATAACAATAGTCCAGCCGGGGTAAGACCAGGGGCGTAACAATTGTCTTTTTACTGCTTTCGGGAAGGAACGGGAGTATCTTCATCAGCATTTTCAAAAGAAAAAAAATAGAGGATGTTAGGGCACCGACCTGGGGCCTAAATGTAAGTTGGTCATCTATTAGAACCCCTAGGTTCTTTGCCTTTGTCAAAGGAAGCGGGGGTGCACCCATCTCTACATATAAACATATATATATAATATATATATATTTTTAAGGCAGTCCAGTAAAAAGAGAAAAAACGATCGAGGGCCATCAGGAGGAGTCGGGAGGGAAGAAGGAACGGAACAAAGGTCAAACAAAATGTCGGGTCCGGGTCATGGGTATAGACGGAGACCATCTCCAAAAATGGCGGGATGAACAAAAGTCACCAAAGTCAAGAATCCGGAAGAGGAACCAAGAGAGCAGGATTCCATTGAGTAGAGTCTGAGAGGGGACGCAGCCACAAAACCAAAGGCGAACGGAAGGCTGTAAGATGCGTGCACAGGCTCTGGCTGGTGGGGGATGATCAGGAGGGGTGATCCTGGGGAAGGGTGCCTGGATGCCAGGGGCAGTGGTCCCAGACCGAAGGAGGCAGAAACGCAGTCCAGGAGGGCGCTCCCCCCAAGCTCGGATAGCAAAGAAAAGCCCGAGGGTGTCACGCTGCAGCACCCAGAATCTCCCCGCAACTGCACCCCCGTACCTGGCACGACCTGGCGAGTCCCGGTCGTCCCACGGGAGGCAAAGCAAGTGGGCAAGCGTGGGAGAATCGACAGAAGTTGAACCTGGAAGGCATTGGGTTGTAAGACCTCATCCCAGTTCCTCAACAGCCAGCCGGAGAAACGCCACCAGGCACCAGCACCGCCGAGACTGGACTCAGTCGATGGCCAGCCATCACCGAAGCGTCGGCAGGCAGGGGGAGGCAAAGCGCCAGCAGCAGAGAAGACGCAGAGCAACCATTTATAAAAAAATATATAAAATAATAAAATTAATAAAAAAATCACTCTGCAGGGAGTTGGGTCAGCCTCATGCTTCTTCCTCACCTTAAGTTCCTATTAGTTCTTTATAAACAGATACATTAGCATTTCTGTCACGGGGTTAGCCAAACGTAGTATGTATGAAATGATTACAGGTACGTAAAATATATGTTTAGCTAATCCCCTCTACATTGACTTGCTGGTAAATGAGGCATTTATCATCCCTTCCCATGTACTAATGTGTACATTTTAGCAGGCCTGCCGAATACAAGTGATTTACTATTTGCGATATTTCCCATTTCTGCTTTAAAGCAATCAGAAAAAAAAAAAATCGGCGTTGCCGGCCACGCCAAAGTCTTTTCCTCCACGAGGTCGTATTTGATTCCAAACATTGCAACACTGCAGTCAGCTGTGTTTGGCGCTGATCGTGCGATATCGTGTGCTCCCGATGGTAGATAACGCTGTTGTTAGTTTACACTGGTGGAGCCTACCATTCGGGTGACCACAAACAGCACATTGCTACTTCTGGATCCGTTTACACGGGGCCTCTTCTCAGGCCCAGTCAGATGATCTCTCCACGTGACTGCAGCACGCCGGCCTGCTGCAGGACTCACCCGGCCCCGAACTTTCAAAACAGTAATTCAACTTAATTACACTTTGCACATGTATTTACGTCATTGCTGCCCTGTGCGGATGTAGGGCGCCTCAGAAGTTTTGGATCGAGTTCTAGAAACGGGTTTCTAATCCTAAACAAGTAATGGCAATGAAAACACATTCTACGTCAATGTGGCAGCACATGAAACAGATGCTTTTTTCAATGTTTTTCGTACACAAATGCTGTTGATCACATTAAAGTGGGCCATATTGCCTATATAGTATGCATGTATGAGATACCGAATTGAATGTGACAAACTGAGTGATGGTTGATTGTACACTTAATATGTAAAATAAATAATCTTGTATGCATTCCAATGGAATTAATTCTCGAAAGACAGCAATGTGCACCAAATACCAGTAGCATGAAGTGAGTTTTAACTCTGGGTGCAGCCAAAGCCCCCTCTATTCATTGTGTGAAGAATTGGTAACAATACATCTTGCAGACAATTGGGCTGTCGAGCCAGACGTAAAAAGCGTCCAACAAATGGAGATATCTGTATTAGATGTTTAAGTGCTTACTGTGAATACAGAAAGAACTAGTCCGTGCTGCGATGCCCGAGCGGTCTTTATGGTGTTTTCTGCATGAGTAGCATTGCTTGCTGGATGTACAGGCCATTGTGGTACTTTCAATAACATTTTATGTGTATTAGACTGAGGCTGTGAACTTCACCTCCCTTGTGATGAGGTTACTTTTCACAGACATTATTAAGCCCCGCTCTCGGGGGGAGCTCCTCCTTGAGAGCAGAGGAGCGTTGCCCCACCTGCTGAGAGTGCAGCAGGCACAAACAAATAAGTAAAATGGCACATCAATGACATTTTACTTACAAGCCCAGTGTGAGTGCAGGGGGTGGGGTTGAGTCCTACGATTGCAGGATTACAGCTACCCCTGCAGTTCACATGGGTTGGCTGGCTGGTTTGCTACTGCCAGCCTGAAATGCGCAGTGTGCCCCCAGCAATCCCATGGCTGTGAAACAGCTGAGTGATTTCTGGCACAGGCCCCCAGCCTCAAAATGAATGCTGAGTTAGCCTGCTCCCGCCAATGAGAGCAGCTCCAGGATTGGATGTTGGTGTTCCCCTGAGCAGGAAGAAAGTCCTTCCTTTTCCTGCTTGAGGACGCTGATATCGGGATAGAAGTGCCGAACAGTAAATATGGTGAGTTTGGTGCTGTTGTACCCCACCATACTTTTATAGTTTTAGTAGTCACTGCCCACTCTGTGTGTCATGATAATGTTAGAAGACGCTACACAAATGTAGATGACAAAAACATTACCTTCTCTCACTGAAGTTAACAGCACCACATCTTTATGGAATCTTGTCCGTATTTACTTGTCTTTATCAAGCAACTAGCCTGTTTTTAGAAATAATTTCAAGCAGTGTTTCTGAGAGGTGTTTTATGACAGACTTTGGAATGTGAGGTTGGCTGGTGCATTTTCAATGCTTGCCGTTACACTTTTTGTGCAGACACTGACATGCAACTCAAAGACAGAGAGCCCAGCCCAGTAGTAGCGGGCTATGTCCTTCACCATCTAGCCCTTGTTTTCAGGATCTGAAAGAAACAGGTTAGTATTAGATTCCTTACCTTAGAATAACCCCAGGCGTCAGTCTGGATCCGGAAACTTTTGCGTAGCAGTACCCCTGCGCGTCGGTAGGCGTCGTCTGCAGGCGTCCCCTGCGGCTCCGCGTCGTCGGCGTCGTGCGCCGTGATGACGTCGCTGGAGTATATAGACGCCGCCTCCGCGCGCTGACGTCAGTTCTTCTTTTTTCCGCGCCAGTTAGCGCAGATCCGAAGAGCAGTACTCCGGTCTTTTGACCAAGTTTTTGTGTAAATCTAACTCTTTCTTCAGGTGCCGGTAGGATGCCCGGTTTTAAGAGTTGCGACAGGTGCGACCGCCTGATGTCGGTCACCGACCACCATCGACTCTGCCTCCGGTGTCTGGGCGCGGACCACGACGTGGAGTCCTGCGTCGACTGCCGGGCCTTGACAAGTAAAGCTAGGCGGGAGCGGTCCCGCAAGCTGCTCGAGCTCCGAGTGTCGGCCCCGCGTCGAGAGCGGTCCCGGTCCGGTCGGAGGTCGAGGGAGCGGTCGAGAACGATCGCGGAGCCGCCATGAGCGCTCCGGGAGTCGCCACCATTCCTCCGGTTCATCAGGTAAGCGACACAAGAAGTCGGGGCGTCGTCATCGTACCCCCGACGCCCGCGTGATGCGGCCGGGGGTTCGGGTAGCCCCGCGGCCACGCGTGGGTCGCCGACGCCGTCTGCCCCATACCCGTCGGTCCCTGGGGGAGGCGCGTCGCGCGAGGAGATTGAGGAGTTCCTCATGGCTATGAGGGCGATGTCTCCTCCGGCGGGGCCTACGGCGCCTGCGGGCCCGTCGGTCCCGTCTGGGAGCCCGAGCGGTTCGGGTGCACCTGCCCCGACGCCGCCGGGTGCTCCGGGCCCGGCGCCGCTGGGCCCTTCAGGGTCGTCGCCGGCTGGTCCACCGGCCTCTCCGGCGCCGATTCCATTGGGGCAACCTGTGGTGCCGCCTCCGCGCGGTGCCGTGACTCCGCCGTCGGTTCCGGCCGGCGTCGGGGCGCCGGCGCCGCGCGGCGCCACCCCCGTTCCCTCTCTGACTCCTGACGCGGAGTCGGACCGGCATCGTCCGACGCCGAGTCCGGCGCCGTTGGGGCCCATTGGCTCCGAGGAGCCGGTCTATATCGTCGACTCGAACTATGGCGATGAGGACGATTATGGAGAGGGTTGGGAGGGGTCTGAGGACCCTTTGTCACGTGCATGCCAGTACGACGTAGACTGGGTAGGTGACTTAGGTGATGCCAGTGGTCTGGACGAGTCACCCAACCCTGGGTTTGTCTCGCCTTCCCCTGTGGCGTCGGAGGCTGGGGCTGCCTATTCGGTGGTACTGATGAGGGCTGCCAAGGCCTTGAGCCTTGAGCTCCCCGTCGCTAAGGTGAAGCCTAACATCCTCACCGAAGTATTTAAACTGCAGTCATGCCCACAGGAGCCTCTGCTGCCGTTTAATGAGGCCCTGACGGATGTCCTTTTGGGCACCTGGTCCAGGCCCGCTTCTGGTTCACCGGTTGACCGAAACGTTGCCAGGCGTCACCGTCCGTGTTCGGACGACCCTGCCTTCCTCTCCACCCATCCCTCCCCGGAGAGTCTGGTGATCCAAGCCTCCACTTCCCAGTCCGCATTCCCGTCGGCCCCGCCCGATCGGGAATCTAAGCGATATGACCAATTTGGCAAGAAGGTCTTTTCGTCTTTGAGTGCAGGACTGCGGTCTTGCAATACCGCATGCCTCTTGGGCCGCTACACCCACTCTCTGTGGGATACGGTCGCGGAGTGTCTGCCGCAATGCCCGCAGGAGGTGCGGGACAAGCTCAACCAGGCCTTGGTTGAAGGCCGGGATGCGGCGAGGTATTCCATACGGTGTGGTCTTGACACGACCGACTCGCTGGGACGGGCTATGTCCACGACAGTGGCGATTCGTCGCCATGCTTGGCTGAGATCCGCCAACTTCTCGCCGGATGTCCAGAATGCCCTCATGGACATGCCTTTCGATGGCAGTCGCCTGTTCGGTGACAAAGCGGACAACGCGCTTGAGCGCTTCAAGGACTCCAGGGTCACGGCCAAGTCCTTGGGTCTTTCGACCCAGCGCCAGCAGACGGGTTCGTTTCGCCCCTTTCGTGGCCACGGAAGGGGCGGTCCCACACGTGCTGCCAGCCACGCGCCGCAGAACGCTCCTCAGCGCGGTGGTGGCCGTGGATTCCGCCGGGGTGGCGGTAGGGGACAGCGGCGAGGTCAGTCCACACCTCCCCCCGCAGCAGCCTCCAAATCTTCCTAGTCCGAGTTTTCGGGCCCATGTGACGCCAGTGGGTGGCAGGGTTCGCCATCACCACTCCCGCTGGCGCACGATTACGTCGGACAGGTGGGTGCTGCAGCTCGTCCGAAGGGGCTACTCCCTCCCCTTCGAGTCCACTCCTCCAGCCATGCCACCGCAGAACCACCGGGTGTCGGGGGACCACTTGACACTTCTGCAGGAGGAAGTTACGGCCCTCTTGGCCAAGGGGGCCATCGAGCGCGTTCCTGGGCCAGAAGTAGGGTGTGGTTGCTACTCCCACTACTTTCTGGTACCCAAGAAGGACAAAGGGGGCCTACGTCCTATCTTGGACCTACGGAACGTCAACGGCTTCCTCCGGAAGGAGAAGTTCAAGATGTTGACTTTGGCTCAGGTCTTGACTGCTCTAGACCCACAAGACTGGATGGTAGCGTTGGACTTGCAGGATGCGTATTTTCACATCCCCGTCCTGCCGGCCCACCGGCGTTACCTGCGGTTCACGGTAGGCCACGAGCACTTTCAGTTCATCGTGCTCCCATTCGGCCTTACCAGCGCCCCACGGGTGTTCACGAAAGTGATGGCGGTGGTCGCATCTCATCTGCGCCGGTTAGGGGTTTCAGTCTTCCCCTACCTCGACGACTGGTTGTTGAAGGCGGGCTCGCCCCAGACAGTCGTCCACCACCTTCAGATGACGGCAGACCTCCTGCACGAGCTGGGGTTTTCCATCAATGTGCCGAAATCACACCTGTGTCCCTCTCAAAAGCTCCTTTTCATCGGAGCGGTTCTCGACTCGGCGCAGTTCCGGGTTTATCCTCCGGAACGGCGGGTCCGGGATATTCAGGCTCTGATTCCCATCTTTCAGCCGTTATCCCGGGTCTCGGTCAGGTTGACGCTGCGGCTTCTGGGGCTGATGGCCTCCTGCATCCTTCTGGTGCATCACGCCAGGTGGCGGATGCGGGCTCTGCAGTGGGACCTGAAGTTTCAGTGGGCCCAGCATCAAGGCAACCTATCCGACCATGTCCTGATCTCGGAGGGCTCTGCGAGACAGTTGCAGTGGTGGCTTACGGACCGCGATTGGGTCAGAGGCAGATCCCTCTCCCTTCCCCAACCAGAGCACGTAGTTGTGACGGACGCGTCCCTCCAGGGCTGGGGAGGCCACTTGGGAGAGGCAGAGATCAGAGGCATTTGGTCTCCGGCGGAGTCCCGGCTCCATATCAACATGTTGGAGCTGCGGGCGATTCGCCTAGCACTGAAGGCATTCCTCCCCTTTGTCAACGGGAGTGTAGTGCAGGTGTTCACGGACAACACCACCGCCATGTGGTACTGCAACAAACAGGGCGGTGTGGGGTCGTGGACCCTTTGCCAGGAGCCTCTGCGCCTCTGGCAATGGCTGGAACGTCAGGGCGTGACTCTGACGGTTCAACACCTGGCAGGTTCTCTGAACGCCAGGGCGGACGAACTCAGCCGTCGGTGCTCGGTGGATCACGAATGGCGTCTGAACTCGGACGTGGCGAACGGCCTCTTTCAGCAATGGGGAGAGCCTTGGTTAGATCTATTCGCCACAGAAGAGAACGCGCAATGTCATCAGTTCTGCGCGTTGGAGTTTCCAAGACGGCACTCGCTCGGCGACGCCTTTCGGCGCGAGTGGAGTTGCGGTCTGTTGTACGCCTTTCCGCCTATACCACTTCTGCCCAGAGTGCTGAAGAAGATCAGGCGCGACCGGGCCCAAGTTATCCTTGTGGCTCCGGACTGGGCTCGAAGATACTGGTATCCCGAGCTACTCAGCATGTCAGTCGGTCCCTCGATCCGCCTGCCCCTTCAGGAGGACCTTCTGTCGCAGCAGCAGGGGACGGTCCTCCACCCGAACCTGTCCAGCCTCCACCTCCATGCGTGGAGATTGAGCGGCGACAGTTGAGGCCATTCGACTTGCCTCCTGAAGTCTGTGATGTGATTCTGGCAGCCAGGCGTCCCTCCACAAAGTCGGTATACGCCTGCCGGTGGAACAGATTTGTGGCATGGTGCACAGCGAAGGCTGTGGATCCCCTTTCTGCCCCTCTTTCCGAGGTTCTCCTCTTCCTTCTTTCTCTTGCCCAGCAGGGCTCTGCTCTGGGCACTATCAAGGGCTACCTTTCTGCCCTTTCCGCCTTCTTAAGGCTACCTGATCAGCCATCCTTATTCAAGTCCCCTATTGTACTGAGATTCTTGAAAGGCATCACGCACATGTATCCACCTGTTCCGTTCGTGATGCCTCAGTGGGACTTGAACTTGGTTTTGACATTCTTAATGTGTGCTCCCTTTGAGCCGCTTCATTCATGTCCTCTCCGTCTTCTCACTTTAAAGACGGCCTTCCTGGTTGCCATCACCTCTGCCAGGAGAGTGAGTGAGCTCCAGGCTCTTTCTGTTAATCCTCCTTTCTTGTCCGTCCACCCTGACAAGGTGGTTCTTAGGACTAGGCCTTCTTTCCTGCCCAAAGTAGTTTCTGCTTTTCACATCGGGCAGTCCATCACCTTACCCTCCTTCTTCCCGCCTCCGCATCCTTCAAAAGATGAAGAGCAGCTCCATCGTCTGGACCCAAAACGTGCGCTTTCATTTTATATGGATCGCACACGCCAGTTCCGGGTGGATGACCAACTGTTTGTTGGCTACGTGGGTGAGAAGAAGGGAAGGGCGGTACAGAAACGAACCATCTCTCGGTGGGTCGTCCTGTGCATCAAAGCATGCTACTCTTTGGCTCGGAAGGAGCCTCCTGTTGGGCTGAGGGCCCATTCCACTCGGGCCACGGCGGCTACTACTGCCCTGGGCCGGGGAGTCCCTTTGCAGGACATTTGCCAGGCGGCTACGTGGGCCTCGCTGCACACCTTTGCGAGGCATTACTGCCTGGACAGTCAAGTCCGGAGGGACGGCTTCTTTGGCCGATCGGTCCTCCAGGATTTTCTGGTGTAGGATTGTATTGGTTCGCAGACCCACCACCGGGGTTGGTATTGCTGGGGTATCTATTCTAAGGTAAGGAATCTAATACTAACCTGTTTCTTTCAGATGAACAAGTTACTTACCTTCGGTAACGATATATCTGTAAGAAACAGTAGTTAGTATTAGATTCCTTACCGCCCCTCCCATCCTCCCCGTTCTGCGAACTGATACCTAGGGTTAAGGACATCCCTTTCAGGGCCCTAGTTTCAAATGGCACCAGTGTTAGTTCTCACACGGCTCTGCGTGTTCTGGCGCGGAAAAGCTGTATGCAAAGAACTGACGTCAGCGCGCGGAGGCGGCGTCTATATACTCCAGCGACGTCATCACGGCGCACGACGCCGACGCGGAGCTGCAGGGGACGCCTGCAGACGACGCCTACCGACGCGCAGGGGTACTGCTACGCAAAAGTTTCCGGATCCAGACTGACGCCTGGGGTTATTCTAAGGTAAGGAATCTAATACTAACTACTGTTTCTTACAGATATATCGTTACCGAAGGTAAGTAACTTGTTCGTTTTGCCTGTTTTGCTTTTTTACTGTTGGTGTTCGCTCCTCCTCTCTTCCGGTACTCCCCTCATCAAGTCGGAGAGGGCCCATCCTGCCAGCACCTATTCCCCCCTTTCTCCCACTGTCTGGGAGCAATATACACAGACCAACAGCCAGCTACATCTTGTCATGTGACTGAGGATTCAGGCTGCAGGCACAAAATGCCTTTAAAATGCATTTTGAGAATTGACTTAAAATCTGACTTTACCATTAAAGAGGGGTTTACATTAAAAATCTTTATGCACCAAACTGGAGATTCCTACCTGCTCCCAATTGAACGTTATCACTTATTAAATGTAATAGGTTAACCCAATGTTATCCTATAGGAGAGGCAGTCTTTGCAGTAGTGGAAACAGAATACAAGAGTTTTTCACTACTAGGACTGGTAAAAGGTAAAATTACATGCCCAACTTTTTAAATGCACTGCACCCTGCCTTATTGACTATTTAGGGCACAGTTCTTCAAACTGTGGGGCGCGCCCCTCTGGGGGTGCGTGGATGTGTTCCCATGGGGGGCGCAAAGGCCTCTGCAAGCACATGTAAATGAAGACGCCTGGAAGTGCAGCGATGTTTGTTTATTTGCTGCATTTCCAGGCTGTCTTCATTTACTCCAAAGCCCTCAGAGTTGCCGTGGGGCCAGAGGTCAGCGGGGGCTCGGCAGGCAGTGTCTGGAGTCTTATTAAGACTCCAGCACAACCGAGTATTTCACAGGTCTTTCAAGACCATTTAAATACCTTCAGGAACGGGTTACCAAAGCTTCGTTTTTTTTTCTTTTTCCTGGGCCCCGACTCTGCCTATTCCTTACAATTGTATTATAAATTTACTGCTGTAGTGAGAAAATGCATTTCATGAAAAGGAGTACAAAAAAGGGTTGCCAATAGAAACAAGCATTTGCAATGCAATAGGTCTCGCATTAGGAAAGTTTGAGCTATCGGTATTGTAAATGAAAAATATTTATTTATGCGTTTAGTTTGAAAATAGCCAAATTAATAGCTTTGTCATTTACAAGGCTAATAGTTGTAGAGGGGAGAGTGGTGAGAGGGGGAAGTGTGGGGAGAGTGGTGAGAGGTGAGAGTGGTGAGAGGTGAGAGTGGTGAGAGGGGTGAGAGGGGAGAGTGGTGAGAGTGGTGAGAGGGGAGAGGGGAGAGTGGGGAGAGTGGTGAGAGGGGAGAGTGGGGAGTGGTGAGAGTCGGGAGAGTGGGGGGAGAGGGGACAGAGTGGAGAGAGGGGAGAGTGTGGTGTGAGAGGGGAGAGTGTGGTGTGAGAGGGGAGAGTGTGGGGACAGTGTGGTGTGAGAGGGGAGAGAGAGGAGGGGACAGAGAGTGGTGAGAGGGGAGAGAGGTATGAGAGGGGAGAGAGAGGTGTGAGAGGGGAGAGAGAGGTGTGAGAGGGGAGAGAGAGGTGTGAGAGGGGAGAGAGTGGTGTGAGAGGGGAGAGAGTGGTGTGAGAGGGGAGAGAGTGGTGTGAGAGGGGAGAGAGTGGTGTGAGAGGGGAGAGAGTGGTGTGAGAGGTGAGAGAGGTGAGAGAGGAGAGAGGTGTGAGAGGGGTGCCGTCTCCTGAGCCCGCTCTTTAATCCGTGGCCTTAGTGGCTCAGTAAAGTGCCTCGAGGCCACGACAGGGTCATTCCAAGTGTTTACTCAAAGAACACGTTTTTAAAGTGCTTGTTTGTGTAGCTCAACTGTTAATCGTGACAGGAGGCGAGGAAGTGTGTACCCCGAGGCCAGCAACATTCTTAAAAGGCCTGGTTTTGTGAACAGTGGAATGTGCGGCCTCGTGAGACACATGAAATGCGGAGCCCGGGCCCTCGAGAGACACACGTGAAATGCGGAGCCTTGGGACCTCGAGAGACACATGTGGTAAGCGCAGCTTCGGAGTCTCCTCTGCCATCACAAGGCTGCGCTCATCTCAGCTCAAGGGGTTTAGTGCCTGCTGCTGAGGTCTGTTTCCTGCCTGCTGAATGCTATGTCCGCTCAGACTTTCATCATTCTGCGGTCGATAACATGCGCGCTGCTGGGGTCTGTCTCTTTGCTGATGAAGTTTATGCCTGCTAAGCCTTTCATCATTCTGCGGTCGATAAGATGCGCGCTGTTGGGGTTGGTGACGGTAGCCTGTGGCACGCACGCACTGTAACCAATGACGTAGGCGGCCCGTACAGCCCCGGAGCACAGCTGGCACGACGGGTCCCGTGCTTGCTGAAGGCGTGCACTCAAGTGTTTTGCTTTTGGAGTTTCGGTATTCTTGACACAACCGATGGATGTTTATTTATTTATTGGCTTCTCTGTGGCGCTGCTGCCTCCCGGTGCCAAAAGAGCCCACGTCAGACAAGATGAAAGGCGTGCCACGGGTAGCGCCTCGGGTGTCTGGAGGGGGGAGGCGCCCTCGCAGAGGTTCCAAAGTATTCACACTGTTCCCCTACAGTGCCCCACCCTGCCAAATTGCCCTCCCGGTGCCAAAAGCCTGAGCTGAGAGCCCACGTCAGACAAGATGAAAGGCGTGCCCGAGGTAGCGCCTCGGGTGTCTGGAGTGGGGAGTCGCCCTCGCAGAGGTTCCAAGGTATTCACACTGCTCCCCCCCCCCACACACTGCCCTCCTCCCTGCTGGGGGGAGGGGGGTGCCTCTGCCAGGTGGTCTTGCATGTGGTAACTGGACACCCCCACCCCCTGCCCGGATAATCCCCACTCAGCCCCACCGGGGGCTCACGGTGCTGTCTGCTGGGTGGGAGAGGGGGCAGGAAGGGGGGAGGGGGGTGTCAGTAACCCAACAATGAACGCCTCCTCTGATCCGAGGATGGGGTGTTTGAGGAAGGCAGGGCAGGAGGGCTATTAAAAGGCCTTTATGGGCTGTTAATGTCTGGGCGGGCAGGATACAGCTGAGCACACCTTTTATCCAATCCCCCCCCCCCAGCCCCTCTGAAACGTGCCGAGCAGCGCAGCACGTGCAGTGCGTGAAACACTGCAGAGTCCTGAGGGCAGCTGGACAAGTGGACAAGAGCTGCGAGGTGCTGTGCCGCAAAGGAGAGTACTGCGAGGCGCTGTGCCGAAGAGAGGAAGGCTGCGAGGTGCAGTGCCAGTGCCGAGATGGTGGACTGAGGACACACAGAGCCCCTTCTGTCCTTGTCATACTTCCTGCATCCGGGTTAGAAAAATCATTACAACAAAATCAACTTAAACAACTACAAAAGGGGGAGGGTAGAGGGGAGCAAAATTCCATCACACATAGTGTGTCCCTCATATTTAAAGACATTCAATCAAGGGGAATTTGAGTTAACCATAGCGCCATGGACATGCTGACAAGGAAATCGGCGAACCACACACTAGGGGAAATCACGTCTTCGCCAATTGTAAAGCAATACACTATATCGACCGTTGTGACAATGGTCTAAGTCCGTTTCACGCCGCATTCTTACACAGTTATGAGGCATAACCTGAAGCAAGAGTCCCTTTTAGGCCACATCATCTCCCAATTAGCAGGCATAACCTTAAATTAATAGTTAGCCTCGTCAAATCCAGGCAATAATACACCATGGCTTGTAGCGGTAATTATCGCATTTGCCTCGTAACTTTAAGTGGTAAATCACGCAATCTCGAATTCAGCCAAATATAGCATACCGTGCAAATTCGTTATCCTCTGTCCACTGTTCCGAAACCTTCCATGGGGCGGGACTTCAGTCTTCGGAAGCCCGCGCACGCGCCCACGGAGAGAAGCAGTGCTGGTGACGCGGGGCTCCCATGCCCGAGGGAGAGCCCCGCGGAGGCTGCAAGAGTTTAGAATGGCGGTAAGTGGGGCTTGAGGGGGGGGGGCGCTTGTATGTATGCGGCGGCCGGGGGGGGGGGGGCACGCTTGTATGTATGCGGCGGTGGCGGCGGCCGGGGGGGGGGGGGGGGTCTCTGTATGTGTGTGTGCGTGCGTGTAGGTGCGCTCCTGTGTGTATGCGGCGGGGGGTGCCGGTGAGTGGGGGGAAGTAGGGAGGGTGCGCGCGTGTGTGTGTGCCTTCCTGCCTGCGTGTGCATGTGTGTGCTCAGGGAATCTGTGGCAGGGGACGTGCACGGCGCCGGGCTGGGCGTGCGCGCCCAAGAGGTCAAATCTCCGGCAGGAGAAGCGCGTGACAGTCTGCTGTCCACATTCCCCCAAAAGTGACAACATAAGTTGTCTCGCCCTAGACAGTGACCTGTCTAGCCGAGACCTAAAAATGCCAGCTTTGTATGTTTAAAGAGCCTGCAAAGACCCTGCTTTGACACTATATATATTCTTAAATAAAAAAAGTATGTATTCATTTGTAAAGTGACTTTCTGTAGGTTCCTTTTATTTTCAGTCATGAATCATTCAGACAGCCCTAGAACACATTTAAAAGTGCTTTATATTTGCTTTTATAAGTAAGCACAGATAAGTGCTGAAAATAGGGCTTTAGGTTTCAGGCAGCCCTAGAGCACATTTAAAAGTGCTTTATATTTGCTTTTAAAAGTACGCACAGATAAGTGCTGAAAATAGGGCTTTAGGTGAATGTTTATTTTTGTAATGTCTGCAACATCAAAATAATGAGCTTGCAACCCTAATCAGAAGACTGGAAATGTTGTGGGATCAGCACATTATTTCTTTCACCCTCGATTCCCTGATTAATTCCATAATAGCAGTAGATTAACTTCTATCTGAAACCCTACACCACATCAATAACATGCTGATTAACTTCAAGTGTCTGGGAATTCACCCTGCATTCAAACAACTCACTGCTCATTCTCACCCTTCACTATCACACTCACCCTGCACTCTCAGCACATAGTTAGGGTTTTCCCTCATTTGCCACATAATCCATCATGTGCAGCATAATTTGCAGATTTAAAAATGCAGCAACACGTTACCTCGCAGTGGAAGGCCCTTTCTAAAGGTAGACTGGTCACCTTTCTGTTGCTTATTGCTATATGTGGGTGTTAATGTGGTACTTATGAGGGGCAATAAAGGCCAGGACAATGTTAACAAGTGTAAAAATAGCAAAATAGTGCAGTAATGCTATCACAAAATATGCAACATAATTCGACTTTGCTTGCTGCAGAATTGTCAACCATGCTGCATAATTTGGCCTTCTCCTGCCGCATAATTCCAATGGCCCTGTTTATAGTGCTATGAGGTCCCAGACTGTAGCAGAAAGCGCTGTGAATATGCAAGTCATTATTTTAAAACAGTATTTAAATACTCTAAGCTAGGCTGCTGCAAAATGATGCAGCGATTGAGATAAAACAAGTTCCTAAAAAATATACTTTTTAGTAATAAGTAATCAAACTGTATCTAATTCAGACATTTTTGTAAGTGTCTCCACTATTCCAGATCCCAGCTGATAACTCCTTTACATTACATCTTAAAAAGAATAGATCTTTGCCACCATAAAGCTTTAAGCAGATCCGCTGGAATTATTCAGCAGAAGAGGACAACATTATGTGGCAGGTTTGACTAAACTATGCGGCAAGAAAATGTAAATTATGTGGCACAATGCGCCACATTGGTGGGGACGAGGTAAAAGAGGCAGAGGAGATAGCCTGCTACTCAGGACTGCAGTTATCATTAGTGCAGCAGGTATTGTTGCATTGGGGTCAAAGAGTATGAGGGGCTCACAACACCCCAATTATGGGGAGTAGTTTGTTTGGGATATTTGTTTTTGTTTGATGCATTTGCTGTTATATAAGTCTCATATTTGGTGCGGTTCATAAGCTATAGAAAAAGTATTCCTGAAATCAACTCATAAGCCCCGCTCCCTGCACGCAGCCATGTCCCTCCCGCTCCCCCAATCCTTCCCATAAAGTTTTGGAGGGGGGCCCGACCTCAAAACATTTTGCTTAGGGGGGGCTCAGAGTAAAAAAGTTTGAAGACCTCTGATTTAGGGAATGCCCTAGGATTGACTTCCATGTATTAAGTAAGGTTTAGCCCTGGCAAAATGTTTCTTTTGCCTGGTCGAAATGGCAGTTTAAACTGCCCACACAGGCTCCAATGGCAGGCCTGAGACGTTTAAAGGGCTACTTCAGCCCCTTGGGTACATGTAGTGTAAATACAGTCCAGGCTGTGTGCCGTGGCAATCGCAGATATTACATTTTTGTGTTCAAGCCACGCACACACTTGTTTCATACCACTTAAAGCTCTGCCTCTGGAGCAAAGTAGAATATTGTAAAATTAAGCAAAGGATGAGTGTTGCAAAAGATCACAAGACTATTCGTTCTTTCAGCTTTTTAAGAAGTTGACTGCGCAGAACCTGACTCACAAAGCAGGATCGTGTGGGCAATGAATAGAATAATTACTTCATATAGAAAGTCCTCCTAGGTAAGCTCTTCCCCATGAAACTTACACACTAACTAACACAGTTTTTAAAACTGAGTGCAAATTATTAGAATGAACACAAAGATGGGCTTTAGTTTCCAGTCCAGTATTCAATATGTAGTCCTATTCCTGTAAATTCCCCAGTTAATGTAGTGTGGTGGCAGGATGGCGGAATCCTGACACATGATCTCTAAAGATTCAAGCCTAGACATTACAGTTGGGACCAGCATGGAAGAGCGAAGAATAGATGTTTACCAAAGAAGTGATCCACTACTAATTCACTGAATTGGTGCCTAACTCCTTACCTGAGAACAGGCCCTTTTACCGAACCAATGCAGTTCCTAAGATAATTAATTTGCAAGACAACAAAGAAACAGCAGAGAAGATTCCGGCATTGGTGGCCTACCTCAAGAATAGGTGGCTGCAGTTTTGAGCCAAAGAAAATCTCCTACATCATCGGGCTAAGAGGGACCAGAGGGATATCCCACACAAGTTTCTCTTTTTAGGGAATGTAACTGTACTTGAGCATTGTCCTAAAGGTCTGTAGCCGTGGCAGACTAAATGAGTCCCCATATAAGATACATTTACATACAACACATACAAACAGAACATGTATAGTGTCAAAGATTAGCCTGAAGATACGCTATTAACTGTCTCTCCTGGACTTACAGTGGCCACCCCTGCTATAGTTTATCTCCTGTGCTCCGTCCTAATCCCATTCTCAAAGGGAAAACAGTTTTTTTCTTGAGGGGGGAAAGACTCCGGGGCCAGAGGGTGGTGGTTACAGTGCCCCCCCCCCCCCCACCACCACCACCATGTTGGCTTGTGTAGTTTACTGCTAAACAGTGCAAAACCGATATGAGACAGAGACAATTCTTTATGTGCTGAGTTGGTGAAGTCTGCTCAGCTACTTATACAAACAGCAACAGCCCTGTGTGTTGCCATTTCAAAAGGTTTAAGGCAGACTTATTTCATATAACCCTAATAACTAATATTGTTCTTATGAAATAAAAGACATGGTCATTTGTTTTGTTATGCTCTCATAATCCTCATACGTAAAGTGGCGGATTTTTTGGGCGCTCTGTTTGAGATGTCCAACTCCTGTGATCAGATGTAGCTCGCAAAAACATTTAAGAGAAGTTTTTGGACTGAACTTCACCAGTGCAAGAACTGAGGTCTTATTGTTGTCCTTTGTTCCTGACCCTTCTCCTGCTTTCCTTCTTTGCAATGACTTGATTGTAGTTGACAGTGCTTCAGAATCTGCAAAGCTTTATCCTTAGATGTCCATCACCATAATACTCTTTGTTTGTTCCACCTTGATCTGTTTGTCAATTTGTTTAAGAATCTATTGTAAAGTGTCAACGTTAAAGCAGAATATTAAGTGTGGCCTTCTTTTCAAGATTTTTTGATTGTTTGTGTGCCTTTTGTATATGAGTGTCATTTAATTTCCTGTTATGAGGATGATGTTCAATGCTTAAGGTGAGAGCGTACATTTGACAAGCAATGGTAATTTTGAACAAAATAGATGCTCTTAAGTTCTGGTTTACGTATGCAAACATAATTCACATGTATGAGCCTGAACTTTAGGGTTGATCACAAAATGGAGTTTCAGAAAACCTCTCTATAAAATACAATCTTTTTCTCATTGTGTATAGAATAAACATTTATAGTCTCATTTCTAAATGTTAATCTTTTCAGATTCATAATCGATCCGCTTAATAATTCGCCAATTATTTCCTTTGTAGCTCTTCATAATTCAGAAACAGAAACAACTGCGTTAAAGAAGCAGTTTGAGGGGCTTACAAGAGAATATGACCGGCTTATACATGAACACGAACAGTTGCAGGTAAGAATGTTCTTTTTGTTGTACTTGATAAGAATGAACGGTTTTATCTCAAATAATGTATTGTTACATTTGTTTTTAATATTTTCTTACTGTTGTTAGCAGTTTTAGTGATACTGTAATGTAAGATTTCAGGATAATTTACTAAGTTGTCTTTAATGCATTTAACACTTAAATGGGTAGACCAGACTGCTCTAATCCAAGATTCAAAGGGCAGACGTTTTTATTGTCCCATATATATATGGTCCTGCCCTACTTAGACGCAGCATGAGACAGTTTTCGTTGTCAGCCAGAGCTCATGTAATTGCTAGAAAATTACATCAGAAAGTAATAAGGTGATGAATGGTGCCATTATCAAAACAATATTGTTGATTTTCCTCTTTACAGGTATTTTATGGGGCAACAGCTGTGTTGGTTTTCTTATGAAGTATTTGCATTGCAGTGCATGGACAGTAAAGTGTACATGCACTGCAATCAAGAGGCATTGTTTCATTTAATATATATTTCATGCCCACTGCCCTGAAAGAAACAACCGGCTTTCCTTACAAATTGATGCTTATGAACCACTAACAAAAGCATGTTAGACTTCGCCTCTGCCCTCATTATTCCACAGAGAAGTTCCATCGCTAAGTCAAACAGCATGGGGGAGAGGGGACACCTTTGATGTGTGCTGCGGCTCACATCGGATGAGGAAGAGATTCTGGTACCTATGCAGACATTAGCTGAGGGAATGGTGTACAGTAGAGATATCCAACAGGACATTGTCATCTATCTAAGCACCTCCAACAGGTACTGCCAGCTGAGCACATCGAAGGACTTTTGCAGGTCATTCATTATTAACACTAAGTACTCAAGGTCATGCAGCATTTCCTCAATCACCATGAACAGGCGGCGGCTGGCATTCATTGCTGTGTTGAGTTTCGAATGAACCCATTGTAATTTGGGTGGACCAGCAATGCCAGTGTAGGAAGCATTCTCTTCCCAAAGAGTTTACTAAGGCTCTTGAAATAGTGGTCTATAAGAAGATCTTTCTATGGGGCTTAGCAAGAGTAACAATTCAGGCCTCTCTAATTTTGTAATGGAGTTGTCCCCTTTCCAGGTTTGCTGTGTGCAATTGTAGTATCTTTGAACTTTAGTAAGCACAGGGCCAGTATGTCAGTAAAAAATCAATAGGTAGGTGTAGGAAAGTTCCCCTTTTTGACATGGTCACCCCCACTCTTTGCTTGGTATTTGATGCAATTTTGAATGAAGTGCACTGGCTTCCTGATAACCAGGTACCCAGTGCGATTGCGCCTTCCCTAAAACAAGGTAACTGCTCACATTTCCCCAATTGGCAAGACCGTTCACACCTCTGTGAGTCCCTTGTAAATGGTTCCTAGGGCATAGGCACTAAAAAGGGTCCCTAAGGGCTGCAGCATGTATTGTGCCACCCTAAGAGACCCACCACAAAACGTATGCAGACTGCCATTGCAGGCTGCATGAAATGGTGCTGACAAATGTTAAAACACGACATGGCACAAGCCCTGTCGTCCATGCCCACTGGCACTGCTTGCAAGTCACCCCTACTGAAGGCCTTATAGCCCTAAGGCAGGCTACATTATATTACACAAGAGGACATATCTACATGAGCCGATACGCCCTTGTGCTGTCTAATTAAATTTCTAGTTTGTACAAGTGAACAGGGAAGCCATCTCATGTGTATGTACTGGGCACTGATCATTACGAGTGTGCTGGCTGACTGGTATTGTCCAGTCTGTCACCACAGACATGTTTTTGACCCCCCTGCTGGTGAGAGCCCACGCTCTGAGGCCAGAAACGATGCCTGCTCCGGAAGAAGGTGTTCACACCTTCAGCAGGGCGGATAGTGAATCTGCATACCAAGGCCAGGGACTTCAAAGCTCCTGCCACCTTTGATATGCGATCCTTGCTACCCCTAGATCTGGGAGATGCAACCCCTGCCCTGAGGCCCATTTGACACCAGGACAGGCAGGAAATTAGCTATGGTAGGAAGTGTGGTGCACTACCAGGCCAGTCACACCCCTAAGTCACATTAAATAGACTCAGATCCCACTCTGTACTGAAACCACAAACCATCAAAGTTTGGAAGGACATCGATCACGCTGAGCTAACGACCTTACTTGAAAAAACCCGTCCTGATTCAACATTTGATCCAAACTTGGCCACCCGACAATTTCAGGAGTGGATAGGTACCGCCACCCACTCCTTAGCCCCAACTAAAAAACTCTCTAGTAATAGAGCAACGCCATCAGCCTCATGGTTTACAGAGGAGCTCCGTATTAAGAGGCAATTCTGTAGAAACAGGGAGAGACACTGGCGCAGATCCTACAGCGCTGAAAGCAAGACCAGTTATAAGGAAGCACTCGGACAATACAAAGCCCTTATTGTCGAGACAAAAAAATCCTATTTCACTGAACAAATCAATTCTGCTAAAAACTCAAGTAAAAAACTTTTTGGGATAACTAAGGTCTTAACAGGAAACGCACCGGACCTGAATCCTCCACAATCCCAAGTCTTTTGTGATTCTCTGGCTGATTTCTTTTTCACAAAGGTGAATGATATATATCAAGCATTCTCCACAAAAACAGTAATTAGCTCCCCCACATCTAACAACGGGATCAATAATATCGAACTATCTCAGTTCTCAGACCTTGGAGAAACACAAATCAAGGAAATAACGGCCACAATCAAATCAGGCTCAGCATTAGATCCCTGTCCTCTAAAAGTCATTCGTCCGATCATGGACTATCTCTCCTCTGACATTGTATCAATCTGCAATACAATGTTCAGAACTGGGATATACCCAGACTCCCTTAAAAACACCTTGGTCAAACCCTTACTTAAGAAAGCTAATCTAGACAAGGACCAACCAAAAAACTACCGCCCCATAGCCAGTCTTCCCTTTTTAGCCAAGGTAGTGGAAAAGGCTATGAACTTACAACTCTCGGAGTTCATAGAAAAACATCAACGATTGGACAACACTCAATTTGGTTTCCGCAAGTTCCATGGAACCGAAACTGCCTTAATAAAAGCTACAGAGGACATAAGAGTGATACGGGGCCAAGGAGGTACAGCAATACTCGTATTGCTTGATCTGTCGGCAGCCTTCGACACGGTCGACCACAAGATCCTGGTCGACCGTGCCGAAAACCTGGGCATCCGCCACATGGCTAGAAATCTGCTTTCCTCCTTCCTGGCCGGTAGATCACAGGTGGTCACACTGGGGCCCTTCCAATCGCACAAGCTGTCACTACCGTGTGGGGTTCCTCAAGGCTCATCCCTCAGTCCGACACTATTCAATATCTACGTATCGGACCTGGCCTCTGTCATCAAGGCCTATGGGATGAGCCTTACCTCATACGCGGATGACACCCAGCTTGTGTTGGCCATCAACGGAAATAGAGACAAGGTAGCCGAAAACTTCCAAGAGGGCATGCGGGCGATCGGTGAGTGGATGGCCTCTAACTGCCTAAAGTTAAATGCTGAAAAAATGGAGGTCGTCATATTTGGACATCTCTCCCCCGGATGGTCAAACACCTGGTGGCCCCCACCGCACGGAACACCACCTACACCAGCCGTCACCGTCAGAAATCTGGGGGTGATTTTTGACGATAAATTAAATTTCATGGCCCACTCAAATAAAATAGCAGCAACAGCCCATCATAAACTCAGGCTGATCAAGAAAATCATGCCGTTTCTACCAACCTCAGCAGGTAAGACGCTGGTAAGCGCCCTCGTGTTGTCATCTCTTGACTACTGTAACGGCTTATTCATCAACGCCCAAGCAAGAGTGACCAACAAAATGCAGACCATCCAGAATGCTGCAGCCCGTCTCCTATCTGGAATCCCAAAGTTCTCACCAATCTCCGAGACCATAAGGGACCTGCATTGGCTCAAGATTCGAAACAGGATCAAGTTTAAAGCGCTGTGCATACTCTATAAAGCATTGCACAACTGTGGCCCACATTTCCTGAAATCCCAACTCAGATACCAATCCTCCACAAGATCGCTCCGATCCAACAACCTTAAAATCCTACAAATACCACGAACAAAAACAGTTAACTGGGGTGATAGACACTTCCTTGTGGCAGCTCCCAGATTATGGAATTCCCTGCCAGCTTCCATCAAAGACAGCCCATCCCTGATGCATTTCCGCAGAAAGATAAAGACCTGGCTGTTTGATCAAGAATAGTTACCGGCCTAACCTCGGGAATACATTCAAAGTTTCTAGCGCCGAGACGCCTACGGGCAATTGTACGCGCTGTATAAATCTAATAAATAAATAAGATGGGCTGCCTGATGTGCCCCACAAAAGAGGGGTTTCACTATTTTGATTTTGGTGAAAGTTAGAACTCTGGGACAGGATTATGTCCACATGAAGTGGTCATATAGGTGGCTTAGTGACCCCAAGGGTAAGTAGCTACAACTCTTCACTCTCCTTAACACACCAAGAGTGAGTATTTATATGGCTCCCTGACATCAGGAACTTAGATTCGACTGACTGAAGAAAGAAGTGGACAAAGATGAACCAAAGAACTGACAACTGTTGGTGGACTTTGGCGCCAAACCCTGCCTTCCTGCTCCATTGTCGATAATTGGAACGCCCCGACTTGTTCTGCTGCTGTGCAGCCTCCAAAAGTCTTGGAGGACCTCCAGCACTCCACCATGCCGTCAGCATCTCCCTTGAAGTGGAGGAGCCACTTCCCCACTTCCACTTGCCTGCAGGTACCTGCCGCAGTGACCGGTTCACCATTCTGCTGTTCACCGGGCCCACTGATGCAGCAGCCACCCAAAAAGAGGCCACCGTTTTCCTAGAGGTCAGATCCGTCTCCCTACCAAGTGAGAAGACTCGAGGACCAGCTGGAGCCACCCTGCACCAATACCCGGGTTACTGGACCCCTTGAAGCAACTAAAGCTTGTTTGAATCTAATCTAGACTCCAAGATGCGCAGCGACTGAGCTGCCGACGCGGGACCTCTGTATCGCAGAGGCAAGCAAAGAGAGCGGCCCAGCTGTTCTAATTTGTCCCCCTTTGCAAGTCTAACCGCGATCCGTAGGTGCCTTTGACGTACGGGCACTAACCGATCAAAACTCTTTGCACCCGAGCTCCTTGGCCCGGGTCCATGACAATAGACCATGCTCCCCTGCTCCCAATACCCCCATGAACAGAGTCCCCCGTTGGGAGCTACCGTACTTGTCACCAAGTCCCCCCTCTACAGCCTGTTTCTAGGTGGCCCCCCTCCTTGCCTATGGTGTAGTGTGCAAGGCTACCAACCCATCCAGCACCTCTGCTCCCAGACATTCCAAGGCATGTAAACTTGAACTGCTGGTGGTACTTTGGACCTTGGTTCCGTAGCTCCTTAAGTCCTAAAGGGGACCCATAAGATTTGTTTGTTAAAAACCGAATGCCGTATGTGTCTTTTTCTCCGTAGTAAAGCATTACCGCGCATTTAAGTGAACATTTTACTTACCTGCTAAAATTGCTATTTCGAAAAGTACTTACCCATTAACAAAGTTCTTGGTGTTAAAATAAATGGAAAAATACTTGTTATTATTCTACATTTGTTTCATGTTTCTTCTCGAGTGTGTGCCTCATTTATTGACTCTGTGTATGTTTGTTTAACAAATGCATTAACATTACCCTCTTATAGGCAGTCTAAACTGTTCACCATCACTACCACAAAAGAAAGCATTTGGGATTATTAATATAAGCCCTGTAAACCAATAGGGGTTGCCTGTATTCTACATAAAAAGCCAGCTTCCTACAGTAGGCCATCGGATCACGTGGTCTTCCCCAGGGCCTTCACTTCCACTTCCTTTATTGGAGGTATCAGTGCCTCCAAATGGTCCTATGGAATCCTTGTCAGTCATTTTTCTAGAGAGAAGTCCTCCTCCATCTGTGACACTATGTCTGCTCCCTTGTGCAACTCTGTAATGTATTCCAGAAATGCCTCATTTATCTCATTCTAGGTGAGTAAAGAATCCCTGTGGCCATTTTCTAGTTCTGCTATCTGCAAGCCCCTCCATTCTAATTTAGAAAGAGATGTGACCAGACATTCTGCTTTGTCGCCCTCAGAGTAAGGTCACTGAAAATAGTTCCTGTTGTTGAGGCACCATAGTTTTTGAAGAAATGTGACAAATTTCACCCACTTGGACTACAGGTGCAGTTGTCATGTCGGATCCCTGATTGCTTCCTGTTCAACAGCTTTGAGTAATTCTAACAGTGTGTCTAAATTAGATTCTAGAGTTTTCTAACCCCGCCACTGTTCTATTCCAGTGACTCATAGCAATCCCTTTGTATGTCTCCTCTCCAGTAGAGTGTCGGAGGTGGTGCCTTTAGTTTCACTTTAATAACTTTGTATGGCTTCTCTCGGGTTTTTGTTGCAGCGATTGTTGCATGTGGATCTACCTTTAGAGTTGGTTGCTCTGTACTCGTTTTATGAAGTCTATCATTGTGACCTTGCCTAAGTATGTGTTCGGCTGCAATTGGGACAGTTAGTCTTTAATGTGATTGCTTCTGTTGGTCAATTTAATGTGGTCAACCCTGGCATGCCCATGGCAATGACTGTGTGTCTGTATTTGTTTTCAAAGCCTCACTTGTGATTATGATAGCCTCTAAGGTCTTGTCCATCTTGTCTTTCTGTGAATATTTTTGGTTTATGTCTCCCCTCTTCTGAGCAGCATGCGGTTCGCTGGATTGTTCCCATGGGAGGAGGAGAACATTTCAACTGCCCTGAGGGTTTTTTAACATTATTTGCTTTGCCCATATTGTAAATCAATAAATTGGGGCATTTGGGAGTGATAAATACTCCACGCGGGCAAGTGTCTGCTGTTAGGGCCAGCTGGTGTACTTCAGTCTTGGCTGTGTCCAAACGATGGGGAAGCTCTCTGAGAAGCTGCACTAGCTCGATCATACATCCTTTCTGCCTTAGATGGGATCCAATAAGTCTATTCACACCAGTATGTTATTATTCCGTCTGCACTACAGTGCTTAATTTGATTAATTTACCAGAGTGGGAAGTCCCCAAGTGGAATACTCGCAATTCCCTGTTAGGGTCTTCCTCTGCTTACTCTGCAGTGTCTCCCGTACCCTCCCCCAGTAGATTGCTGGGCATTTGGGCTTCCTCATGACTCTGAACTTTCCGTATGTCTCCTAGCTCAGTAGTCGTTCACCTGCACCTCTCTGCAACCATGGCAGATGCCATTTTGGACCTAGTCGTAGGCCAGCACTCTTGGCTCCTGTGTCGCTGTTGCAGCACAGCTGTCACTTGTAATCTCCTGCAGGACAGCATTCCCAGGGGAGTGTCAAAGCACTTCTCCACCAGTTTGTGCCCCTATTTTGTTTATTGGGCCTTACAGATGTTTGTCGATTAGGGCAGCTGGTACGGCGCTCCGAAAACCACATCTTAATCCATGAGCTGCTGGATTTGCCTCTCCAAGGCATCATGTGCGTGTTGATTACAAATTCTATGCTGGGATAGGTTTTAGGCCCTAGGAAAGAGCAGCCCGCCCTCAAAGAAGAGCCATGAAGAAACCAAAGTTGTACTGCTTTTGATAATCCTCATTTCTCAACACTGATAGTTCTCTTTTACACAGACTTCCCCTTAGCTGTTGATGGAGGAAAAAAGCTCCCTTTGAAAGGCACATTCTGTTCGAGGCATATGAGCTGTAGATCATATGCTTTAGCATAGATCGCTATCTAGTGTTGGGTCCGGATGTTTGCACTTTGCTTTTCTGCGGAGAAGTCTTTGCAGTTACAAGGTAGGTGCCTCCTCCTTCCGGTGATAGTGCGCTTGTGCGTCGACTCCATCCCCAGATTGTTTTTTTCTGCCATCTGGTTCAGATGTGTATATCTGCACTCCGGGTAGGTATCGTTCTCGAAAACCTACGACGCGCAATCTTCTACCCTCAACAGTATTGTCTTTGATCGCAGTTTCCCATTTGACGTGTATGGTTCAACTGAAAAAACCTTTGATCGGGAACTTCGAGGCGGGCGTCGGGCCTACCTGTGCTGACCACACCAGCAGTTGATGGAACGGACTCTATTTAAACTCCATTTGTGCTAAATTTCCTTGCACCGATTTGCACAAGGTTTGCAACCTCTGCTTATCCCCGGAACACAACGAAAAGGACTGTGAAGCATTCAATGGTTCCGATAAAAAAAAACATTCTGTAGTAGGGGATCTCTGTGTATAGTCATAATCTAGTGAATAGTCCCGCCCATGTGCGTGGACCCCGGAGCAATCAAAAATAATCTCTTAATGTGTCGAAAAATGCAGAACTGCACAGACACTTAAGAGAGAATTAAAGACCGATAATGCAGCCTATATCCACAGGCTACACTGTCCAGTACTTCAACTAGAAATTCCACCAAAAATCCACAAACAGCAAAGCCTGTCCAGATTTCCCTTGCTTTAACAGCAAAAACCCTCTGGAATGATAGAGAGAAAGACCTGGACAGACAAGCCCCATAGGCTGCCATTATATGGCTCAAAACAGGATACTGTGCCTTTAAGAGAACCTTCCAGAACTTCACAGTATCCCAGAATGCACTGCAGGTCCCTTTTACTTTCAGTTCTTTTTTCCGGCTCCTGCTAGCAGGACCCTGGAGCATTGAGCTCTCCCTTTTGGGATTTATTTTTGTGATTTCTCACTTATTCAAGTGTTTTTTTGTACTTTGTTCAAAGTACTTTGGTTAATTCTTCTTTGGTGTGCTTTTGGGGCAGTCTTTTTGTAGAATATGCCTGCATTATTTGACAAATGCCCGGAATGTTCCAGGAAGAAGGCCAAGACTGACCCACATGAAGTGTGTATCCTCTGCCTTCCCTCCTCTCATAACCCTGATGAGTGTGAGATCTGCCAGGGATTTACAACCAGGACCCTGAGAGACAGAAAGAAGATCAGGCTCCAAGGCCTGAAGGAGAGAAGACTGCAAGCACGAGGTGGGTCTGGAGGGGCTTCATCTGCCCATGCTGAGGCCTCTGGGGGGGCAGGAAGTCCAGCAAGCGTCCCCATTCTCCGTCGGTGTCGATTGCACCGACTACGGCATCGAGAGAGATGACTACAGTCTGTTCCCCATCTCCCCAGGGCTCTGGGTCGAAGCGGCGTCGACGTTCGACGTCGAGGGATCTGAACAGACCGCCGTAGACATCACTGGTGACGGTTTCGTCGTCGTCGTCGTCGTCGAGGACAGGACGTCGACGGGGGCGTCGGCGCTCGTCGTCGTTGCGACACCGCCGTTCGCGAAAAGGAGAAGGTCGTCGTCGAGGGGATCCTCGGCATCGAGGGGGCGTTTGCCGTCGAGGCGCAAGAGATCGCCGTTGAGGCACAAGAGATCGCCGTCGAGGCACAGGAAGCCGTTGAGGCGAAGACGATCGACGTCGAGGCCATGGAGGTCGCCGTCGAGGCGGAAGCGTTCGGCGTCGAGCGACAGGCGTTCGCCGTCGAGGAAGCGCAGTTCGACGTCGAGGGGCCGACGCTCGCCATCGGGTCACCATTCTTCGACGCAGGAAAGGCACAGAAGGAGTTTGGGCACCAGGAGTCAGTCTGACAGGCGTCCAGTACCGAGGAGAGACTCTCCCACATCCCAGCCTGATAAGGAGGGCGGGTCACCGGGCTCGGTGTACTCCCTTGTGTATACCCCTCCTAAGCCGGGGACAGTGATGCCTCCTCCTCCGCCTCCTCTGCCGAGAGGGCTTCCTCCGCGGGTCCCTACCCCGCAGCCTCTTCCACCTCTACCACCTCGGCCTCAGCCCCAGCCTCAGCCTCAACCTCAGCTGCCGGTTGACAAGCCTCCACCGCTTCCTCAGAGGTCGGTTTCCCTGCCCAGGTACCCACTCCTCCGAAGGGGACCCCTCGGCCGAGGCGACCACCCAAGCCACAGTCTCCTGTCCCGGTGGAACCGGCAGGGCGACCAAAGCCACGGAAGTCACGATCCCGCTCCGGACGGAGAGGGAGGTCGCACAGTCATCACAGATCCTCGACGAGGTCCAGACGGCGCCACAGGAGGCGCGGATCACGGTCCCGCACGGGCTCTTCCAGGACGAGGTCCTACTCCCCGACCTTGTCAGACTCCCCGGGGACGAGGGTGTCTCCCGTGGATGACATCAGCACGTTCCAGGATGTTCTCCTGAGGGGTGCAGCGAAATTAGTAATCACGGTGACGGCTCCCACAACTACGACGTCCGTGATCTTTGAGACACTTCACAAGAAACATTTGTCTTGCCCTCTGCTGCCGCTCATGCCAGGCTTGGTAGAGCCAGTGGAGGAGCTGTTCCTTACGCCTGCAGTAACGAGAGCTGCTCCATCCCGTCTGCTGAAGAAATATAGGGCTCCGGATTCCGACCCGGCTTTTCTAAGGTCTGACCCGGTTCCGGACTCCGTTATAGTGACGGCAGCCAGAAAACAACATTCTACCCCTCCGTCTTCTACTGTGCCTCCGGATAAGGAGAGCCGATGGATCGACTCTAATGGCAGGAAGGCTTGTGGGACAGCTGCTACGGTCATGAAGACCGCTAGCGATACGGCTCTGCTGGGACGGTACGATCGTTCCCTGTGGGAATCTCTCCAGCAGTTCACGGAACTCCTGCCACGAGACAAGAGGGAGGATTTTCTAGAGATCCTGAAGGAAGGGATGCTGGTTTCGAACCAGGTTATCAGCGGGGCTGCGGATGGTTCCCTGTTGGCGGCCCATGGTTACTGTCATGGGATCAACCAGCGACGCCATGCTTGGCTCAGGCTCACATCACTCAAGCCGGAGGCCCAGCAGCGAGTGACTAATCTGCCCTTCTCGGGGGCGACCCTGTTCGGAAAACATGCGGATGATGAGATGGCCCGCATGAAGGCGGAGGCAGAGACTCTGACGGCTGTGGGCTTGGAGAAGCCCAAAGAAAAGAAAGCCTACCTCCCGTTCCAGAGACGGTTCGGGGCGCAGGGCCGAGGGCGAGGACAGGCTTCGGGACAGCAGCAGCAACAACAGCAGCAGTTCCGGAGGCCCTTCCAGAAACGCCAGAAGGGTAGAGGAAGTCAGCAGTCCTCTACAGCGAACAAGGGCGCGGCCGGGTCTCGACCCTGAGCTGTTACTTCCCCTTCATCCGTTACCCGCTCCGGTGGGGGGAAGCGTCCAATTTTTTCTGGCAGAGTGGAGAAAAATTACTAAGGACAAGTGGGTGCTGAATATTGTTTGCAATGGATACAGTCTTCGGTTCACCGGCCCGCCTCCATCGATCTCTCCAGTCAGCTCGCAGTTTCAGCTGCGCGAGCTCCAGGCGGAGGCCGATATCCTGTTGAGGAAGAAGGTGATAGAAGACGTACCTCTGTCTCAAAGAGGAAGAGGTCTGTACTCCGGATCTTTCTGGTCCGCAAGAAGGACAAGAACGAGTTCAGGCCCATTCTGGATTTGCGACAAGCAAACAAGTGGATTCGCAGAGCGAAGTTTCGCATGCTGTTGTTGCATCACATTTATCCTCAGCTGCAACAGGGAGACTGACTGTGTGCCATAGATCTTCAGGATGCATACTTCCATGTGCCCATTGTACTCAAACACAGGAAGTTCCTGCGATTCCAAGTCGGCGCCAATCATTATCAGTACACAGTACTGCCGTTCGGATTGAAGTCTGCGCCCAGGACATTCTCGAAGTGCATGGCAGTGGTAGCCGCACACCTAAAGAAGAACAGGGTGTTTGTCTACCCGTACCTGGACGATTGGTTGATCAAGGCCTCCTCCTTCTCGGAAGCTCAAGCGCACTTCCGGAAGACGTGCGTTCTCTTGAACAAGCTGGGGTTGCACATCAACATGTCCAAGTCTGTCCCGACTCCGGTCCAGTGGATACAGTACTTGGGTGCCTCATCAATACGCTGTCAGCAAGCGTGTCTCCTTCGGAGGAGAGACGGTTATCACTCCTTCGGAAGGCTCAGGATCTTATGACCGCTCCATCTACAACAGTGAGGACGGTGTATTCTCTACTGGGGTCGATGGCCTCTTGTATCTTCCTCACGCCACTCGCACGGCTGCACATGAGACCATTGCAGGAGTGCTTGGCGGATCAGTGGGATCAGAGGAAAGGATCTTGGGACGACAAGATACGACTGTCTCTGCATGCTCTTCAGTCTCTGAAGTGGTGTTGTTCAGCGGAGAATCTCCTGAGAGGGGTTCCCTTCCACAAGGACATTCCCACGCAGACTATTGTGACGGATGCGTCTCTCCACGGCTGGGGGGTGCACTCCAGAGACCTACAGATTCAGGGGACGTGGTCCTAGATGGAGTCCACGTACCGCATCAATTTCCTGGAACTCAGAGCTGTTCACTTGGCACTGAAGGCCTTTCTTCCGTCCTTCCGGACCAACTCGTTGCTTGTTCAGACAGACAATACGACCACGATGTATTACCTCAACAAGCAGGGGGGTCTAGATCGCGCACCCTGTCGCAGGAGGCGCAGGCGATCTGGCACTGGCTTCTGGCCAGAGGACTGACGATAACGGCCACCCATCTACCAGGTGTGCAGAATGTTCAGGCAGACGCACTGAGCAGACTGATCCAGGAAATCCACGAATGGGTCATAAACGACGAAGTACTAGGAGAAGTCTTCGCAAGGTGGGGGACTCCAGACGTAGATCTGTTCGCCACTGCCGAAAACAGCAAATGCCGAGACTTCGCCTCCAGGTACTACCAACCAGGGACGCTGGGGAATGCGCTATGGATCAACTGGTCGAACAGCTTTCTGTACGCTTTTCCACCCATTCCCCTGATTCCGGCGGTGCTCATCAAACTGTCCCAGTCCAGGGCACGGATGATCCTGATTGCCCGGGAATGGCCCAGACAGTGGTGGTTCACGGACCTACTTCACCGGTCGCTCCTTCCTCACATACGGCTGCCGTGCAGGCCGGACCTTCTCACGAAGTTCGGGGGGCAGATGTTGCACCCCAACCTCTCGTCTTTGAGTTTGGCAGCATGGCTCCTGAGATAGTGCAATATGGCCATCTGAATCTACCAGAAGATTGCATGGACATACTGAAGGAGGCTAAGCGACCTTCCACTAGGACTTCTTATGCTTACAAGTGGAAGAGGTTTTGCATCTGGTGCAAGTCGAAGAACTATGACCCAACGACGTGTAAGGAAGATGTCATCCTTCCATATCTTCTATATCTGGCGCAGTCTGGCCTTAATGTCCATTCCATTAAGGTTCATCTGGCTGCTTTGACTGCCTACAGGAAATGCCCTTCACAGACTTCCTTCTTTCAGATCCCTGTGATCAAAGACTTTTTGGAAGGCTTGAAGAAAGTGTTCCCTCCTGTCCGGCTTCCTTCACCTTCATGGGAATTGAATGTGGTGCTGTCCAGATTGATGAAGAAGCCTTTTGAACCTATTCATAAAGCTTCGTTGCAGCACCTGTCCTGGAAGGCGGCGTTCCTAGTGGCCATTACATCGGCCCGCAGGGTGAGTGAAATTCAGGCGTTGTGTTGCCAAGAAACATATACTGTATTTCATGCTGCTAAGGTTGTTTTGCGTACTCACCCTAAATTTCCTCCTAAAGTTATATCTGACTTTCATGTTAACCAGACCATAACTTTACCTACGTTTTTTCAGAATCCTTCCTCTCCAGCGGAAAGGTCCCTGCATTCCCTGGATGTCAGGAGGGTGTTGAAATTTTATCTAGATAAAACCAAGGATATTCGTAGGTCAGACCAATTGTTTATCAATTATGGATCAGTCAGGACAGGTCTTGCTACCTCTAAACAGTCCATTTCTAGGTGGATTGTGTCCTGTATACAGTTGTGTCACCAAAAAGCTGGTAAGACCTTAGGGGGTAAACCTAAGGCTCATTCCACCAGGGGCAAAGCTGCCACGACAGCTTTGCTCCGTAATGTTCCAATTGCAGAAATCTGCAAGGCGGCCACTTGGAAGTCGGTCCATACCTTTGCTAAGCATTACTGTCTGGACACTGATGCCAGGGCAGACGCTCAGGTTGGGCAGGCTTCGCTGCGAAATCTGTTCGCACAGTAGTGGTGTTATTTCTCTTTTCTCCACCGCCGCTTTTGTGTGGGGATGGGCTTGCCATTCTATTCACTAGATTATGACTATACACAGAGATCCCCTACTACAGAAGGAGTAGTTTCTGTCCTGTAACTCCAGTTCTGTAGTAGGGGTATCTCTGTTATAGTCATAAGCGCCCGCCCTCCTCCCCGGTGGAGAGAGATATTCATGTAAGGAATGCTACAGGTCTGGCGTGTTACGCCTTCAAAAAGAACTGAAAGTAAAAGGGACCTGCAGTGCATTCTGGGATACTGTGAAGTTCTGGAAGGTTCTCTTAAAGGCACAGTATCCTGTTTTGAGCCACATAATGACAGCCTATGGGGCTTGTCTGTCCAGGTCTTTCTCTCCATCATTCCAGAGGGTTTTTGCTGTTAAAGCAAGGGAAATCTGGACAGGCTTTGCTGTTTGTGGATTTTTGGTGGAATTTCTAGTTGAAGTACTGGACAGTGTAGCCTGTGGATATAGGCTGCATTATCTGTCTTTAATTCTCTCTTAAGTGTCTGTGCAGTTCTGCATTTTTCGACACATTAAGAGATTATTTTTGATTGCTCCGGGGTCCACGCACATGGGCGGGACTATTCACTAGATTATGACTATAACAGAGATACCCCTACTACAGAACTGGAGTTACAGGACAGAAACTACTCCTTCGTGATCGTCGGGCTCGACGCCACGAGATGCAACGCAGTAGCGGCTCCATTCCGGACATCTTCGGAGCAGATTCAGATCGTCCAGCTTCCGAAGCCTATGATGAAGAACTGGTCACCATGTCTGAAGCCGCCTCCGACATGGAAGAAGAGAACATCACTCCGTGTCAACGTACGGTGAGTTCAGATTCCCATGTGCCCACTCAATCAAAAACTAAGGCTCCGGTCTCACCTTCGACCTCGGGCTCAGGTCGGCACTGAGAAAATGTTTCAGATGCCCCGCCCTCCATCCCGGCTATGAAACACAAGCCTTCTGGCCCAGGCCTTGAGCCAGCCCATTCCGGTGCCGAACGAACACCCTCTGCACCGAAATATAAGAAGAAGCACTTGCCAGTCTCCACACCGCCGGCACTGAAGACACCTTCCACACCGAAGGCCTCGGAGCCGAAATCCTCCAAGTCTAAAGATTCGAACCCAAAATCTTCCAAACCTTAAGCTTTGGAGCTAAAATCCTCGAAACCGAAAGCTTCAGAACCAAAATCATCCACACCTGAAGGCTCAGAGCCAATATCCTCCGCGCCGAAAAGTTGAGAGCCAAAACCTACAACTCCAAAAGCTTCTGAGCCCGAACCGCCTAAAAAGCACTCTGACTCAAAACATTCCACACCCAAAGACCCTCAGCCCAAATCTTCGTCGCCGAAGTCCACTCCTAAAGACAAAGATACTCCAAGACTGAAGATCCACCATTGAATCCAAAGTAAAAGAGACTAAGTATTGATCCTAAAACTGGACACTTCCTGGCCACTCTTTCTAAAAAAAACAGAAGCTTGATCTTTCAGAGGAGCCACAAATACCTCAGAAGAAAAAGGAAATGGGTACTAACCCTTTTCCCCCTTACATACCTCCCTCTCCTCCTCCCAACCGCAATTTACTCATTACACCATCAAATTCTCCACCTCCCCCACTATCACCTGACCCACAGGATGAAGATGAAGATGAAGATGATGGGGATGAAGAGCAGGGTATACTACTAAATCAGGATATACCACAAGACACTGATCCCTGGGAGAATTATGATAAGGAACTGGATCATGACAATGACCTCGACCTCTATCCCTCCAGACCCTCCCCACTTGATGACAACATTAGCTATGTTCAAATTATAAACAGGGCTGCACAGTATCACGGGGTGGAGCTTCATACAGACCTGCTAGAAGATTTCCATGTTGAGACACTAACGCACTCACAAAGGTCAACTTATACTCTACCAATGCTCAAAGGCTTGTTAAAACACACTGATGAGGTATTCAAAGACCCGGTTAGATCCAGAATACTCACACCTAGAGTAGATAAATACAAGCCCGCTCTTACAGACCCTGTATATATTAAAGGTCAGTTGCCCTTAGAATCTCTTGTGGTATCTATCGCTCGCAAGATAGCTAACTCTCAAACCACAGGCAATGCCCCTCCTCCTGATAAAGAGTCTAAACTCATTGATTCCTCAGGCAAAAGAGTGGCTTCGCAAGCGGCTAACCATTGGCGTATTGCCAATGATCAGGCTCTTTTAGCATGCTACGGCATGGCTCACTACGATGAGTTGGAAGAACTCTTGCAACATTTGCCAGATCGGTATAAAGCCAAAGCGAATGACCTCATTCAGGAGGGTAAGCTTATTACTAATACTTCCATCAAATGCGCACTAGAAGTGGCAGACACAGCATCTCGTGCCATCAACACTAGCATACTATTGTGCAGTCATGCTTGGCTTAGAATCTCTGGATTCAAGCAAGAGTCCACCATACTTAATCAACCTTTTGATAAGGAACATCTTTTCGGGCCAGCTGTCTATACTTCCCTAGAATAAAAGAAAAAAAGACACGGAACCTGCAAAATCCATGGGAGCCCTACAATTACCCTCTAATAGGGGTTCCTTTTGCCACTCCTTTTACAGGGGTGGCTCAAAAACAGAGTCCAGTGCATGCAATGTAGGATAAAAAGGTGATTTTTCTTTAAGGCAGCAGTTTTGACTGTGGTGTAAAGCATGCTAAGAGATATTTGCCATAATTCTTCAAGCGCCAGCATTAGCAAGCCTCCATACCAGACAGTCCACAGCTCCTTCATCTTTTCCTCCTCTAACTCCAAATACCAGACATAGGCTTCCTTCTTGATTGTTAATCCATCCCAGATTTTCTCTTTAAAGTCCCAATTATCTTCTTCCATCCATTTTTGGGAGGACCACCGTGTATGCGACTGGATGTACTTGAACCTAAATAGAGCTCCTGATGTTAAATCTAGCATTATTTCCCAGATACCAAGATCTCCAACCATTTCTGTAATTATAGCTACTTATGTTTGATGAGACTCAATGAGAGCTACTATTACCAGTGTTGTAATAGTGGCCACATCAGACAAGTTTGCATTAGTGGCCACTATATGCAATATTACTACCAGCGATCATCTGAGAGCATTAGGCGTGGTTGCCAACCGTAAAAGGTATTTGCCAATTTGGAATGCCTCTACATGGGTAATACATAAAAGTCACAGCAGCAATGCCTCTGATATCAAGGTATGGTAAAAAGTCTCCCCAGTGCCGCATGATTTATCACTCAAATATCAGATCTTATATATTATGGCAATTCAGCCATTTTTCTCCAAATATCAGCTTATGAGTTCTAATATTAGAAAAGATTGTCTCAAATATGCACTCTCAATTTTGGTATACTAATATCAATTCAACTGATCAAAAGCTTCTAATTTAGGAGGCTTGGCTGGACAGATGTAAGCTACTTACAGGTTGCTGGAGAGCTACGAGTAGCTCACAAGCTACTCGTTGGAGAAGGCTGGCCATCTCTCAAATGTCCCCAGCAGGTCATCCCTGTCGTCTTTAATGGAGGCTGCGTTTGTCATCTAGAAAGACTGGTATCCTCGGTGCGTCACAGATCAGCACTAGCTGGGTGTCCTAATGTATCCCTACCAATTTCTTAAAAAGGAACCATACATTTAAAGAGGCTTTTAAAACTTTACACCCCATACATATATAGAAATTTGACGTACTATTTCTTCCGCCATAATGTCCTTATCTAATTCTGCTTTTTGGGTGGGTTACCTGTTAGGCAACCAAATCTTTAATCTTATTTAAATCTTGAGATTTTTCTTCCATGTATAGTCTACTAAAGCTTTTAAGCCTCTCCTTTTCTATATCCTCGAGCCACTGATGTCTCTCCCAAGTCGTGCTTTATTAAGGTACTTATAAAGCTCTCGGTCTCTTCAAATCTAGATTTCCATGCTAGCAGTTCTCCGCATTTCTCCCCTTATGGAAAGTGTCACAGTTTGCTGGCTCTCCATCGGTCTTGCACTTTATTTCCAAGCTTATTTTGAACTCACTCTTCAACTTTTGGAATTCTAATTGCAGTTCTGCTTTTTTACTTGGCACATCAGCACTCTGTTGTTGTATTTCCTGTTCTTTTGCTGATATTTGTTCCTCCAACTTCTTATTCTTCTCTCAAGCCCTAGCACCATGATTGTATACTATTGTACTGATAATTCCTCTAATGCTTTGCATGCTTCCCAAACAATTATACAAGACACTACCCAAGTTATAAATAGATAAACACATGGGTCTTCTCTGTTAACTCCTGGGTGATATTTGTATCATGCAGTAATGCTTGATTCAATTTCCATCTATGTTGTGCATTAACTTCCTGAACCGAGAGTAACTCCACTATGATCAGAAAGATGTGTGTGGTCAAGTGTCACGTATTTCTGGCCCTTTGTTTTAATCCGGGAACAATCGAGTAGCATGTAGTCTAGTCTGGAATGATATCTGTACTGCTTACTGCAGAACATATATCCTTTGTCACTCTCACATTTTTCTCTTCTGGCTATCACACACACACCTATATCTTCGATTATATGTATGAGCTTGCAATACACTTTGATTGGAGACATACTTATTTTTGGAAGGTCTGTCGAACTCTTTTTCAAAGACCACATTGAAGTCCCCTACAACAGTTCAGAAATGGTTTGTACATATACTGCTTCAGATTACCAAAATCCCCTCACTGTGGACAACTGTTTTAAAAAATGTAATAATAATAGTAGATAAATAAGGAAGATAGACGAAATATATACAAAATGTAAACCTGAATATTTTCAAATGTTCTGTAAATGTGAAAGAATTTGCAATTGGTGAATAAAAAGTAAATTGGTATCCTTACTTGATTTGTGGGAGCAAACAGAATTTAGGGGGGGCGTTTGGTGATCTCACTTGATCACTGGTATATAATAACAAAAAGAGTTCATGCATGGGGAGCAAAATAGAAGTGATATGCTAGAGTGTAGCGTATCGCTTCACCTTATAGCAATAAAACCAAAATCTGAAAAGCTTCACCTTCCCTTAAAAAAATGGATTTTTGTATTTTCTGTTTGATTTAAATGGCATATTTGAAAATGTCTATTTGTTTGATTTACACTTGAGACTATATTGTGTTCGTTCTTTTGAGTTCCAAATCATTGAAATTGCTTAGGCTGGGATCCTTCGCTTCCAGTGGTGATTCATTGGGGCCTGCAGCAGACCAAAGGTTAGGAACCACTGCACTGTGCTATGAACACACAACTGCAACTGTGAACATCAAAACAAGACCATGGGACTTTCCCCAGCATCATACACGCATTCCTGATTCACACCTGCTTCTGGAGCCCCTCTACTGGGACAGGGTGCAAATATGCAATGTGAATGGTGCATGCATTGTAGGAAAGGGGGTGCCACCTCCTACGTGCATTCTATACAAAAAGGAATAGCATAGCATGTCCAACTTTGTATGGTCTCTGCACTTCTACACCTAATTTGTAATAGTCTCTCAAACATGGCCAAGGATTCCAGAAGTTGGTAATTTGAAGAAGCCGCTGGACTTAGGGTTATTGGAACTGCAAAGGCGAAGACTGTTTTATGTAAGAATGCAATACCACCAAACTAACAAGGATATTAACAGTCCCTTGCCAGGTCATGGTTGTGGGAATAAATCTGTTTTTTGTTCATTTTTTAATGCTTTGAATAGAAAAACACTACAGAACTATTTGTCTCTTCCATGGAAGTAGGTTCTATCTAAAAGTGTAACTTGTATCTTTATTACTGGCTTTTTGGGCAGTTCAGAAAGCACTGTAATATTTGGCCTTGGTCTGAAGCTACTCTAATTTTTTTCTCTTTTCATATTCTTTGCAGAGAGTCGTTGAGGGCGAACACAATAAGAAGGCAGAGTGAACGTGGGCTCTGGATGAAGTCGTTGTGGAAGGGCAGAACTTGAGAATTTTCTGCTTTTGGAAAGAGATTTTCTTTTAGTCATGAGAACCTTGCTTCAGAGGATTATCCTAAAGTAAACTTGATGGAGCCAACGGCATTTGCTTCTACACTGAGAGAATGAGATATAAGAGATGCTCCATCCCTTCCGGAAACACCCATAAAGCTTAGTCGCTTAGGTTTCCGAGTACCAACTCTATAAAAGCTCAGGAGATATTCGACACTTGTCACCTGGGAAAATGCGGGGTTTCTTACAAAATGATTGTTATTTTATCGCCTTAACCATGCACCAACTGATTGGTGTTCTGGGGCCATGAGCTGTTGCCTATAAAACTGAGGACATCCTCATTCTGTGTAGGGTCATTAATTCTTCTAAAAGGACCTACAATATTTGGACATATGCCAGCAGGCACAAACGCAATCTGTGCCAACTACTCTTAAAAATCCTTTATATTTTAGACATTTAGAACTGTACTTAAAATCATATCACAGCGAATCTATATTCTGCACAGCACAGTCATGCGTGCATGTGCTTTTTGTACTGTACAGCACAAAATCATGCTGATTTAGAAAACGTTTATCTTTTGGCAACAAGACAAGAATGTTCTTGTTGGCTCTAAGTACTGTGTGTTTATACATATAGAACATTAGAATGTACTTATGAAACTGATAAATGTACCACATCGTACCCTGCAGAAGGCAAACTTCATAAATCTGCTAGAGTGTGACAAACAGCCTAACTAAAGTGGGCATGCAGCCTTCATACTCAAACTGCACAGACACAGTCGTGCTTTCTCCACATGCGGTCCTGCTGTTTTTGCCTTGGTCCCACCTGGAAAGCATTTTGTTTACAGTTATGTCTTGAAACCTTATGTTACTAGAAGTGCAAAACAGCACTGCTCACCAAAGCCAGCTTTTTGCTTTTCAACACATCTACCTTGCATGCTTAGGATAATGGCCTTTTCCCTCGAATTGTGAAAAATATACCACTCAAAGGTTTTGCCTAAACTCAATAGACTTCATTTTTGAGTGAAATCGTAAAAATATATCATGCTTAATCAGAAGCAGTTTATCACCTATCTTAAAATGTTGTAGCCTGACTCCTGTCTGACACCTACGCTTCACAGAAAACACAATGTCAGTGAGAACTTCAGTTTCACAATCTCAGTGAGAACTTCAGTTTATTAGTGAAAACAGGTAAATTGTAGATGAGCACCATTCTACCACTGGCAGCCTTTCCTGAGCAGAGCGGATGGCATTTGTTGGGTTGACTGGTCGACTTCTAGTTTTGAAACTGAGCTCTTGGGATAGGAGTGTCATCGCAGTCTAGATAGAATTTTTAAGAATTTGTCCAACCGACAAATCTGTATACTTCTATCCAGCTCCTCTTAATACCTGAGTTCCTGGAATTTCAAACAAACATTACTCTTCTGGACAGCGAAAAATTATGCATTTTTATTATATATGTTGTTTTGTAGCCTAACCCGAATTAAATCAGAGTTGCATAAATTATAGTTTTTTAAGTGCATCCTCCTAGGTTACTTTTTATAACCAAAGAATCTTAGCTGAAACTTGCACATTTTAAGAAAATTATTTTTTTGTGTGCCTTTGCTTGATGTAATGAGCATTTCAGAAAGATTTTGGTTTGTCTCATGGACTTTGTCATTATGTGTTTCCGTTGCCATCAGAGAGCTCTTTACATAAAGCTTTAATTTTTGGATTTTACTTGACAATTTTTCCCAGATAATGTTATGTATTTTAAATCAATTGCTTAAAGTAGACGTTTTCATAAATGTAAAAAATTCTGCCAGTTGATCTATTTTATTTTTAGCATAATAGTTCACTATAGAGTTTCAGTTTATCTGACAACATAATCCCTAAGTATTGTGTGCAACTGCATTCAACTTGCTTGCAGTAACTGCACACCTTGCAAAGGTGAAATCAAACACTTTCCCAGAATCCTGAATGATGGAAA
Source organism: Lissotriton helveticus (assembly GCF_964261635.1). NCBI lineage: Eukaryota > Metazoa > Chordata > Amphibia > Caudata > Salamandridae > Lissotriton > Lissotriton helveticus. The sequence goes on along the minus strand of NC_136057.1, from coordinate 1,263,583,538 downwards.
TTAACCTTTGTAAGGTGTACTTAAAATGTGTCAACATTGGCAAGCTTTGGGCGTAAGAGCTGGGATTCTGGATGTTTTTGACTGGGGCAGCCCGCAAAGACAAGCGAACAACTACAAACTCGTACATTTCTGGATATTCATAAGTCTGTGGAGTTACTGCCCTGTAAATTGACGTAAATGTATTACTGTGAAAAGCAGCATATGTGTTTTCCATGGCAGGAAAGGGAAGGAAAACTCCCTGTTTAATGTGAGGTGTAGGCAAATGCGATTCTCCACAGGGACAAATATTGTGCACCAGAATAGAAAAATTAAGCTTGAAAGCACATTTTGCTTGCACTTGGCATAAATACTTAAACAGTATGCATTGAAGTGCTTGAGGAAATCAGTAACTCTTTGTCTATCCAAGAATAGTTCAATTTCTACTCAAAGTGTAGGCATAACCACATAGCAGAAAACAACAAACTTTTCCAACTGGCACTTGGTGAATCAGACCTATCATTATGAGCAGTTAACACTCGGTGCCTCGTGACAAGATTATAATGAGAAATTATGCAGATTTTTTTTTTTAAAGAAATTATTTCAGTGACAACTAGCAATAGATTTGCTAGCTGTCAGTTGGGGATATCTATAGAACTTGGGCAGTGTATTTGGTGCAGTAAGAGGCTCTAATTTGATGATCGTATTTTACTTTCGAAATGAAAGTGAGGCATTTATTTCAGCTTTGTCTGATTTTGTCTTTACTTTTGACTGGTTTGGAACAGTTGTGTCCGAGATATTCAAAATGGAGACAATATAAATGATATTATATTCATGCAATTATTAATAATACCTGATACTCATTTCAGTTAGCATTTCAAATCATTCTTTTCATGGTCTAATATAAATTATGGCTTAATAGCTAGGTCTAAGAATGGTGATTTGCCATGTGTAATATTGTGAAATCAATGACTACATCCATAACTAGCAAGTTAAGGAGTATCTAATATTTAAGAATGCTTACAATCGGAAGCCAGATTTGTTCTTTTTGCTGTGTTAATCAGATCTTTGGAGACTAGGGGCATCATTATGATTCTAGGTGGTCGGACTGCCAACCGCTATTGCAACAAGCACGTGGGCGATCCGACCACCGTATTACGATGCTACCGCCAGGCTGACAGTACATGTGCCCCCCGGGCCACTTTTCAGTGGCCCATGACGGATGGAATACTCCTTTCCGACATCCTTTTCATGGCGGTGTTTCCACCATGAAAAGGATGTTGGAAAGGGATATTATTAATCCAACGACTGTACCTGCCTCTGCACCGTCGCCATGCTGGGTCGATTCTCTGACCGCTGCCCCGTTGGGATCTCTGATCCTGGTGGAGGCAGTGGTCTTTCCTCCGTCATCTGTTGGTCTGACTGCCAGCATCGTAATATGGCGGTCGGACCAAAGGGATGTCTGCTGGTGGACTGCCACCAACGGCCTGTCGGTGACCCGACTGCCTGACATCAAAATCAAGCCCGATGTAAGTTTGTTTGAGATGCTAAACCCAAGCGCTGCTGACTCCATTTACTGGGTCATTGGAAATGGTGCATGAAGGGTCAATTCCAAACTGAAAGTGGCATTCTGATTAAGTAACAAGTACAACCTGCATCATGTTGTTTTCTTCACAAAAAAGTTAAATTTTTGTGCTTTTAAGTCTACTTAATTGAAGCAAATCGAAGCTTGAACATCTGCTATTATAACTCCTGAATTCCTTAAAAAGCATTTCTTAGTCAGTTATTGTGCATTCATTTGAGATACAGTAAACCATCATTGTTAGGCAATCTTGTACCCAAGTACCCAATACTTTGGTTGACCTTTTTTATTGTGAAGCGTTAATTTACACAAGTGTTTCAGTGTTCATAACTTTTGTTGCTTCACTGTATAGGGAAACTACTTTACCATTGCTGGTACATGCTTGAATGATATGGGTAATGATTTCCAGAGCACAAATGTGCTAGCTTCCCTTAATTAAGTGTGAGCATTGGTAACATTGAGATGTGGTCCATAGTCCTATAGAGCAAATGCCTTTCTTCACAGGAAATGTGCATATGATAACATGGTTTTCGATTGATTTGAGTAAATAATATGTTTGTGGGCCCGGGCAGTTTTTTCATTTTAACCTATTATTATCATGCATGCCTGCCTTTCTCATTAGGCTACACATCTTTCCAGGTCTTGGCAATGTTGATGTGCTCACCTTTACTGCGCAACTGTCCTCTCTGCTGTTTTACATAATGTTTGTTGAGAGTGCAATGCTTATGGTAGTTAAAAAGAGGAATATTGTTTAGTTATCAGATTCCTCATGTTGTCCCAACGATGCAAGTAAAAACTACATTCTGAAAGTAATTGTGAACACTGAGCCTCACATCTTGAATGAATGAAGAATAAAATGGATGTATCACCATTAGAGATTTATTGTTAAGCTTATATACAAAGCATTTAAGAATTGCTCTTATTTTTTTATGTACACATTTTGTCACTTTTTGCTGGAAGTAAGAGAATTTATTTGAAAAAAATAAAGTTGTGTGTGTGTGTTGCTATGGTTCCATCTGTTTTTATTCCCAAACGATTTATTACAAAATAAAGGAAAAACAAATATTCATTTTTATGTTGTGGTGCTTACCCACACAGCTAAATTTAATAGCCAATTATAATTTTGCATGATGTTTTAAAAGACTTCCTCAATACTGTATTTTAATTTCTCTTCAATGTGTAACATCTACCCCAAACTCTTTATCCCTTTCTTTGAACATTAAATCCTCAAGCTGTTGGATGTGAAGTTATCAGAAGTAGTTAATAACGCTGACCACTCCTAATTCCCTCAGTCTCCTCATTGCCCCTGAAAAAATAGATTGATATTGAATAGAGTGGAGGAATGAAAATGGGAATTTGAAAAGACCGTCAACTGCCACACACTGGGGACATTTATCTCAATTAGGCACCATTGAAAAGAGGTGGTAATCGCCAAGAAATTACAGAATCACAGCTCAGTATCAATAACAATTTTCCTGCCACACATGCTTAAAAGTTACAATATGTAGCATTATTGGTATTTGGCGTACAAAAATAATCCTCTCACTAGATTGGTCCATCTCTGAGGAGAGACTGAGTCGGAATTCTTCAGATTTCGCTACTACCTCAAGATCAAGATGCCTGGTGACCTTGTTTTCCCCACATTGGAACCACAGTGGGGAAATATACTTGTCTCAGTGAAAGTCTTAGTAAGTTCAACTGCAAAGTCAGATACTGATATGCAAAGCCTGAGGAATATTTTTACTCTAGGATTCCAGAGGAGGGAAATTAATTTCTTAGTAGCAAACGGGGCTTTTGCAGAATTTTGTACAGAAAGAAGACTCACTCTATGCATTTAGAAATTAACCCGTACTCTGCCAGAAAACGAGGGTGCTAACATGGGAGATACAAATCTAATCTGTGGAGAATAAGAGAGATGCAGGTCCAGGAACTTGAATTTGGGATTGATGAATTCATTTAAGAAATAATCTTTCTAGTCATTTAGATGATATTCTCGCCAACATTTTCAGCTCATCATTCAACATTAATATTGGTTGTATAGTTTGAGCAGAGAGTTTTAATTTGAGCTGATTTAGGTTTGTGTGATAAAAGCTTTTTCATTGTTGTAGGCTTGGTATGCACTTTTCCGATAACATTATAAACTTTGCATGAATCAGAGACTGAATTTGTTCTACCTTATTTTAAATTCTTCAAGAAGTCTACCCACCAATTATGGTTTGCAGAATTTTATCATTGTAAATGGCCTCATCAGTTGTCTTCTTTGAAATGTTCTCAGATTTCCCACTGTCAAGTCAAGTAGATTAAACTCTGCAACTCATTTATCTTGAACTGAGAATTAGTGGTTTCCTAACAATTACCAAATGCTTGATTTTTCTCGATGTTGTCACTGCTTACACCCCACTGTTTATTTTTAATCAGAAGACAAGTCTTCTACCCTCTCTCAACCTCTAAACCGTAGGTTTAACTGTTCTTCCATCTTGAATGCAGTATATTTTTGTAACAAATTAAAATTTGTAAAAGGTTATGTATAGAATTAATTTACATTAATGTAATTATTTTTTTTAAGTTACTTATTTTTAACTTTAAAATGTTACTCAAATATTTTTGAATAAAATATTTATTTTATATTTTTATTTAGATCCAATTAATGTATATTTAAATAAAACAATCAATCAATAATTGTAATATTTTCAGTGGGTTCTGTTTCAAGTTCATACCTCCATTGCATTCTATGGGAGAGTGTTGCAGTACCAGTGGTTTGCCATGTGTGGTGCTAGAGTACAATAACTGTTGTGGATCCTTTTTTACTGTACTAACTTCAAAAGTGCAGTTTCTTAATAGATTATTTTTTTTACTCTTGCGGGTGGGTTCATGCCCCTACTTTAACCCATCTCTAGCCCTCCCTTAACCCAACCTTACTTCTCTGTAAACCCCACCCAATGTAGTAGTTATACCCATTTTCCAGCCACTGTCCCGTCCAGCCCAGATTTTCTATAAAAACGTATGCGTAAGTGTGCGGAGACTCTGCACTCAGGTAAAGATAACTTCACATAAAATATAGGAGTGTCAGAGCCCTTCATGTGTAGATTTGTGAATTGCATTTTGTAGGATGTGAGTAGTGCTACTAAACATGTTACAAAATGCAGTTTGTGAATAGACCCCTTAGTCTACAAAGTTTAGCTCCTATAGGGTTGTGGATGCTGAATATAAACAAAGTCTTAACTGGTGTTCCAACCTGATATAATCATCCCTTCTACAACTAGTGACTACTGTATTAATTAAGCTTAGAGACAGTAGAAAATAGTAGATTTGTAATGATGTTCATGCACAAGAGGTAAAAAAAAAGGAAAAACTCCTTTATCTGGTTGCAATAATCTCCAATTATCCTCTAAAGCCAGGCATAATTTTATCCTCCCTGTTGTGTCTCAGTGCGGGACTCCCTTGCATTAAAATAAGGTCTCCTTAAATCCTAAATTATATTTCATCCTATTTTTTAAAGTTATCCTACCCTCCATTTGGAAGCATAAATATTATCCAGAATCAAAATAAATACATACTTGAATCTTTACAGGCATATTTGCCTTCTCTATCTTTTATCTCTTCACTGAAAGTACTCTGTAATGAAGTATGAAATTACCAGTCTAAGATACTTCAAGATTGAGATTTATTGATCACAGCTGTTGCAGATCCCTAGTAACTGTGTAACATAGAATGTCTCTTTTACTTTTTTTTAATGTCTGATGTTAAATTCAATTAACTGCCGCGTGTCAAGTAATAACTTAAAGTCACAATACAGTAAATTTTGCGAATATCTGCCTTTCTTTCGAATCCTTAAACTCGGTGTGCATCAGTTAATTTCCAGTCAAAACGTGCGCACACAAAAACGATATCTTTACTTTTGAGAAACAGGTTTCTGTTAATTTATAATTACTATCTTGCTCCAGATTTCAGATAACACATTATAACATCACAGAAGGGTTCAGAGGCAACTTTTAAATTAATCTCTGCTTCATGCCTTCAATGTAGGATTTTTTCAGAGAGTGATGGCTGTTACACATAGCGCTTAATAATGTATTTCACTCTCAAGAACCATTAATGATGTGATTTAATATAATAATCACACAACTTCAGATGTTATACAGTCTTTTCTGGACAGTATTTATAGTTTTAAATAGCTTCCTTGTTTGAAAACAAATATAGTCTTTATATTGAAAATCCAGAAAGGTTAATAATTAAACGCTGTGTTTGAGCATAAAAATGAAGATATACAGGCCTGTTTCACTGCATTAAAAACTAATCTTTTCCAGGTTTCTTCCAAATGAAATAATTTTCTTCTTTGTAAAATGTTGCTTGGTGGAAAGAAATTCTCTTCTTGATGCGTGGATTCTTTGCTGTGACCAAAACGTAGCCAAATTGTAATGAAGTATGAAATTACCAGACAAAGATACTTCAAGATTGAGATTTATTGATCACAGCTGTTAAAGATCGCAAGTAACTGTGTAACATAGAATGTCTGACAGGCATCACTTAATACATTCTAGATTCACATGACATGGGTAATGATGTAATGCAGCCAGATCACCACATACTCCCAATTATGTCTTAAATAGAATTGATGCCCCATTACTTTACTAGAATTCTCCATTTTAAATTTACCTTTTTTGGTTAGCCAAAGCTTTTGAAAACCAAATAATCTCTTTTAAAAAGCAGCATGTTCTTCCGTAAACTTCTCAAGACATATATTGTATGCTTCACAAAAGTATTCAAATTCAAAAGATCTTTATTCGGTTATTCAAACAAACAACCATGAAAGCACAGTTCAATAGACAGAATTTAAAAAGAAAGAGGTTAAATCGATCTAAAGATCTCTTCCATAGTTAAAAAACCACAATTCATCATGTACAATACAGTGTTAAAAACAATGTAAAACATTTATCCCTCCATGCTGTTTCTAAATTTTAGTGCTTGTTTTCAAAAGCCAGTTACAAATAAAGTGCAATCGTGAGTTAGCAACTGTAAATAACAAAGTGCAGGTCTAACCTGTGTAAAGTTCATATTTTTGAGCAGGGGCTTTAAGCAAGGCCTCCGAGGTATGTCATGGTAAGGACAAATAAATAGGAAGTGCACCAAGTCCTGCGGAGACACATTGTCGCAGCCGCAGGACGGTAGCACTTGTCCTCGGTGGCTCCCCTTGGGAACGGCAAGCAGTAAGTGAAAAAAGTCCAAACGGAACCTTGTTAGCAGGAATCTATCAAAGCCCGACATTGGCCAAGACAAGTACGGTTCCATACTGGGTGTGGATTTTATTGCAACATATTTACGGACACTACTTTTGTTCAGTTCCACCTCCTCTGGATGCAAAAAGTTTTCCTCACATATGTAACATCAGATCTGCTGATAGAATCAGGTCTTATAAAAAGCTCAGGACGCCCCAATTCTGAGAAGCGGTCTTTCAAGTATTTGAGCCACGGGATTTTGTGCATATTGTCCCAAGATAAGACTTCTCTCAGAAGTTGGTGATTGAGTGGCAGGTCTTTGTTTAGCCAACAATTTAGCCAGCAGATTAGAGGTCGTAGAGCTATAGTATCGCTTAAAAAGGGGACGCCTAGTTCTTCATGCACTATAAAACTGGCCGTTCCCCTTGGGACCCCCAGCATCTGTTTCAGGAAATTATTTTCTACTACCGCCAGTTCATTGATTGCCGTGTGCCCCCAGAGCTCGCTCCCATAGCAGGCTAATGCCACACTCTTTGCCTGGTAGATTTTTAGCAGTGCAGCAATTGGGCGGTTGCCCATTTTCCTAGCAAAGCTAAAGATGGCCGCGTTAGCCCGAATTAACTCCCCCCTTTTCCTCTGTACTGCAGGGCCCCAATTCAACTGGTTATCAAACAAGACACCCACATATGAAAAGGTTTTTGTAGTAGGGATCTTCTCCCTATTAACATGAAATGAGAACGTCTTTTTGTGGCCCTTTCCTACGTTCATTACAAAGGATTTTGTGTTGTTTTTTTTTTTTTTTTTTTTTTTTTTTTTTTAAACCTTTATTCGAAAAAAACAAGAAGATACATGCGCAGGCCCACAACCAACATGGCCGGCCGCAAAACAGTAAGCCAAAAAACCAGGAGAGAGGCATATAAATCGGCAAACAGGATATGCGAAAGTACGCCAAACAAGGGCGCGGGCATCGTAACAAAGGATAAGAGGTTTTCATTTTTAAATGTTCAAAGGAGAGTAGGGGCTGTCACAACAAGGAAATAGCACCACATACAAAATTCCAAAAGACACGGGGGACATACCCCAATGGCGAACTGAGGCAGGCAAAAAACTATAGCAACTTAATAGGCAAGACAACCAAATCAATAATATCGAGGAACAGGTCATGATAGACTCAACAACTTGTCCAGGTACCATCCCAGAAGTCCCACCCCAGAAAAGAAAAAGACAGGGGCATAAGAAGACGCCCGAGAAAAAGAAGGTGCAAAGCCAAGGGACAGCCAACCCTACAAAGAGAGAGAAGTGTGGAGAAGTGTGGCTCACTGGTTAGAGGAGGCAGACCTGGAAGCAGAGGTCAGCCCGGGACCAGGGCTCAATTCCCGGCTCGGCGGGGTCTTGAGTCCAAAAATGTCCATGGACTCGACAATTCTCGCTCCGGTGCCTACTCGATTCACGGGTTCACACTCTGCGACTCTGGGCAATAGCTTGCTTAATCTCCACAACGGCCCCTCGCGGCGGGATGCCTGGCTTTCACCTTGCGGATACCCTGCCGAGGTTATCTCACAGGGGAATACCAGGACGGGTTCCCTAAGCAAGCGCTTAGAAACCGCTCGGTGATTTGCGCTATATAAATTCCTGTACATTTACATTTACATTTACAAAGAGGAAAGAACCCTCCCAAAGTTAGAAAAGAGCGAAAGGGACCATAGAACAAAATAAACTAAAATAACAAACCCCCCCCACACCCGCCACCCTGCACCCCTGCGATGGCTACGGCCTAGCCCATAAACAGCGTGCCTGTCGCCCCGGAACTGCCCCAAAGAAGGGAAAGATATAACAAGTACAAGAAGTGGAGGAGGAGAGGATGAAACAACGAAGGAGATAAGGATCAACGGAAAAAGAAGACCACAACAGATTTGTACCCGGCCGCCCGTTCCCGGCCCCACCCCGACAGGATATCAACGGTCGATGCAATCAATGTCCCGCTCACTTAGCACAATCCCAGCAGTGGAAAGAATAGCGTCCCAAAAAAGTCGTTTTAACCTTGCCCCCTGCGATCATATAAGTCGACGGAGTCCAACCATCCGGCCAGTGCCTCGGATGAAAGGGGCACATGAAACGGCCAACACAGGATAGGAGGTCGCCCACGAAAGTCCACGCAAAGCACAGTCACAGTTCCAAGAGTGATACAGACATAAACAGGGCAGTGCGCTTGCATGTCGGAAGCAGCAGGCAGGAGCGACAACAGCAGTCTCCGGAAAGGATGAAAAGTCACACCACCAGCACATAAAGGAGATGACGAACATGGCGCCCAGAGATGATACACCAGCCAGTTTATGAAACCACGAACTCCAGATAGCCCCCCGACCGTCGTGGTCGACATTTCAGCCAAATCAGAACCATCCGCCAACCGCACTATAGGCACCTCAGCATGGAAGGCAACAGGAGCTGGCTCAGGGTGTGGCGCAGTGTACAGCACTGGGGGGCAAGCACAGCCCGTAGTAGAAATAGCATCGAGCTGGCGCCCCAGATCTCGGGCATGAGCACGAAGAGCAATTCCCACAGCCTCCAGAGCACGCAGGACAGCACGGGTCCCAAGCGGTTTCCCAGAAAGGGAGGGCACCGCAGTGTCTTCCACACCAGGCTCACAGAAGAATGGCCGCCCGGGAAGCCAATCGCCATCTTCACTCACAGCCCACAGACCCCTATGCCGACCCTCCACTCGTGACCCTCGGGCAGGAGACAGGGGGGAGACTGTGGGCATCGCAGTGCAGGCTTCTACGTTTTCAGCGAACATCCGGACCCCAATCGAGTGCCAAGGATTCACCGTCGGTCGCCGAGGTGCAGTGTAGAAAATGGCGTCTGTCACCGGCCGAGAGAACAAAGAAACCGCGCCGACCACTTCCAAGCCGGGCGATAGTGCAGGGTGGTTCCAGCAGATACAATGTATCCGGGCGCTCAAAATGTCAGAGCGAGATGCGGTGCTGCAGCGACAAACATAACTCAGGCAGCCTCTCACCAGTTGAGCGTCTCCTCCTCCTCCGCGATGACCGCCGCTGCCGTGGTCGCATCCAGCCAGCTCCGCAAACAAAGCCCCGGTCTCACTGCCACGCAGGGCCGGGAGAGGAGCAGAGGTGCTTCACCGCCAATATATCACAGAAATCGCCGGGAGACACACCGGCGTAATCAGGATAGGTTCCGCATGTCAGTCGCTGGGCAAAGGAGCAGGATCTGGGACAGGATGATAGTGAAGAGCGCTAGGATCGACGGAGCCGAGAAACTAGGCGGCCATCTCGATCACAGGCTAGGCTCCTCCCTTGGATTTTGTGTTGTTAATGGCGAGATCTCGGGATTTCATGAAGCTGTAAAAGGAGTCAAGTAACAATTGAAGCCCTTTTGCGGTCCTTGCCAACAAAACGGCATCGTCCGCATAGAGTAAAACGGGTAGGCCTTTGCGCCCAGCATAGGGGTAATTTGCTCCGGTGTTTAAAAGGTTCTCCTCCAAATTGTTAATATATAAATTGAAAAGAAACAGAGCTAAGATACAGCCCTGTCGGACTCCCCGATGCACCCCAAAATCCCTTGCTACCTTTAGCTCTTGGGAGTAAGGTACATTGGCTCTCGTGTCCTGGTGCAGATCTGCCAGCAAGTTAACTAGATTTTGCTCCACGCCCATGTGGCCCATGGCCTCCCAGAGCTTAGCCCGATTGACACAGTCGAAGGCTGATGAGAGGTCCATAAAAGCCATGTGTATTGTGCCCTGACGTGCCAAAGTGTATTTTCCCAGGACCATATACAAATTGAGACACTGTGAGATCGTGGAGTGGCCTGGCCTAAAGCCGTATTGGATCGGGGAAATTATATTATGCTCTTCCGCCCAGGTTGTTAATCTGTTCAAGATTACCCCCCTGCTACTTTGACCACAGAATCAATTAAAGATATTGGTCTGTAGCAGGACATACTATTACGGTCCCCTTTCTTGAACACGGGAACTATCGTGGAGACCCCCCACGACCTAGGGCTTCCAGATACAGCGGCTGCATTAAGCACAGCAGTAAGAATAGGCACCTACAGTGATATACATGACTTAAAAAGGTCCGGGGGCAAGCCGTCGGGCTCTGGAGCTTTATTACTTGTTAAACCCTTGATTCCCTTTTCAACCTCGCTAATGGAAAAGCACAGGGGGTTATCTTCTAAAACACCATTTTTAAATTCTTCTTGTGGTAAGTTACTATTAAAAATAGAGCTAAAATGAGAGACCCACTCTTCTTCATCATTCTATCATTTCACATTTAGAAAAATAAAACTTCCCTTTAGGTTATTAGAGGCAGTACATAATTACCGCTTACCAAATACCTGGAACAAAACCAGCTACTTGACACCTCCCAATCAGGATTCTGAGCCTTTTCTCAACTAGAATTCCCAAACCCTACCCTCTGGACCCCGTTATGGAGCATTCTTTTCACCCATGTTTACTACTTCCTATCTATGCTCCTGTTTGTTTACATATCTGCCTTGCCCTTGAGGGGAAGCTCTCTCTACTCTCCTTGAGTTTGCGACATCCAGTTTCCTTCTTGAATTTGTTGTTTATTTTTGGTCCACTTGTTTCTTTTCCCTGACTATATGTAAAGCGCTGATACCCTCTTGAGTCCTGTTTGCGCTATATAAAATTTAATAAATAAACAAATAAAAACAACAGCACTGAGACCCTCCTGATTGCTGCCACAGACCACATCAGAACCCTCCTTGACTGCAGAGAGACTGTGGCACTGATCCTCTTCAACATCTCTGCTGCTTTCAACAGTTTCCCACCACACCCTCATCAACAGAGACTATAACATCGGCATGCAGCAAAACACCCTCAAGTGGATCACTTCTTTCCTCACAGGATGCACACAGAGCAACTGGCTGCCTCCCTTCACCTCCGAAGCCAAGGACATCTTATGCGGCGTACCAAAGATGATCCCTCTGCCCAACCTTTTTCAACACCTACCTCGCAGACCTCGTCGGATCCCACGGCCTAAATGCAATTTCCTATGCAGACAACACTCAACTCATCCTCTCCGAAGACCCCTCCACCACCAGAATCCACTTCTGCGAATGCATGACCAACATAGCCAACTGGATGAGGGACAACTGCCTTATACTGAACACGACAGAAGTACTGATCTTCAGGAAGAATGGGATCAGTATGGGACATAGCTGGTGGCCAGCAGAACTCGGTCAAACACCTACAGATCATGCATGCAACTGAGGCATCCTCCTCAACAGTGAACTGACCATGAAACAACAAGTCAACGCAGTCCCCTTCTCCGCTTCCACATCCTTCTCACGCTCCACAGAATCTTCAGATGGATCACAGTGCACACCAGAAAGACCGTCACTCAGGCCCTTGTCACCAGCCTCCTTGACTATGGCAATGTTCTCTACACCGGCATCTCCATCCAGCTCCTCAAAATACTTAAGACCCTACAGAATGCTGCAGCCTGACTCATCCCAGACCTCCCGAAACAGACCCACATATCCCTCACCTCAGAAACCTCTACTGGCTCCCCATCCAGAAGAGATGCCAGTTCAAGATCCTCACAGGCCTACAAAGCTCTGCATGATGAAGGACCGGCCTATATCAGCCAACGACCGAACTTCCACCTACCTGCAAGACACCGGCGCTCCTCCTCAGTAGCCTTTGCATCCTTTTTCTATATTGCTCCCAAGACCTGGAGCGACCTACACCTCCATCTTCAACCAGCACCCTCTCTATAGCAGACTTAAGGAGGAAACTCCAGACCTGGCTCTTCTACTGAGACTACAGTGTGTATAGAGGATGCACAGCGGGTGGTTCGATGAGGGGATGATATTCTGAGAAGGGTGCACTCCTTGGTGTCGTTTCCGTCTCAAAACGCCCAATAGATTACTGAAAAGTCGTGTACGCATGGAGCATGCAAGTACATCCCAAGGAGGCACTCCGGGGTGGCTCAAAACATAATGATTCCACTATTTGTTTGAAAGTGTTTATTAGTTCAATTTATTCCTTTCAATGATATTGAGATTCATATCAAAGCGTTTTTAGAATACTGATGAACGGATTGGTGTCAGTACAACGCATGTTATTACATCGCGTTCCGTTACAACGCGATTTTTACATCGCAAATACTATTACAATGCATGCCATTACAACGCATGGCATTACATAGCAGATGGTATTACAACGCATACCATTACATCGTAAGTATTGGTAAGTATATTTTTTTTTTTAAAAATGTAATAAAGTTAATTAAATTAATTTAAAATAATAAAAATAATATAACATTTTTAAAACAGTAAGTAAATATTGTTATTAATTTAATTGAATTAAATAAAAATAATTTAATTAATTTAATTTATATAAAGTCGTAATACCCCTGTACCCCAAAACCCATACACTGCCCTAAAACCTAAAAACACCCCTGTACCCCAAAACCCAAACCCTATCCTAAAACCTAAAAACACCCCTGTACCCCAAAACCCAAACCCTGCCCTAAAACCTAAAAACACCCCTGTACCCCAAAACCCAAACACTGCCCTAAAACCTAAAAACACCCCTGTACCCCAAAACCCAAACCCTGCCCTAAAACCTAAAAACACTCCTGTACCCCAAAACCCAAACCCTGCCCTAAAACCTAAAAACACCCCTGTACCCCAAAACCCAAACACTGCCCTAAAACCTAAAAACACCCCTGTACCCCAAAACCCAAACCCTGCCCTAAAACCTAAAAACACCCCTGTACCCCAAAACCCAAACCCTGCCCTAAAACCTAAAAACACCCCTGTACCCCAAAACCCAAACCCTGCCCTAAAACCTAAAAACACCCCTGTACCCCAAAACCCAAACCCTACCCTAAAACCTAAAAACACCCCTGTACCCCAAAACCCAAACCCTACCCTAAAACCTAAAAACACCCCTGTACCCCAAAACCCAAACACTGCCCTAAAACCTAAAAACACCCCTGTACCCCAAAACCCAAACACTGCCCTAAAACCTAAAAATACCCAAACACCCCAAAACATATACATCAGTACCCCAAAACATATACTCCTATAGTCATACTTATTTTAAAAAATACTTAAATTAATATATTTAATTTATAATATTTAAAAACGAAATAAATATTTTTTTATAATTAATAATAATTAAATCAATAATAACATATTAAATAAAATAAAAAAAAAATTAAATACTTACCAATACTTACGATGTAATGGTATGCGTTGTAATACCATCTGCTATGTAATGCCATGCGTTGTAATGGCATGCATTGTAATGGTATTTGCGATGTAATAGCTGCGTTGTAACAGCATTACGTTGTAAAAGATGCGTTGTAGCGGTAACACACCCTGATGAACATATCGTTTCACGCATATAGCTCCGATGCATTTCGGGCTAAGGACGCCCTTTTTCAAGGAGCGCTGAAAGAAGAAGAGATTAGCGCGGATTAGGAATGTGGAAAACGGGGCACGCGATTAAATGAAATAAAATAAATAAAAAAGTCACCGGTGTGGGGGTTTGTGGAGTTACAGTGACTAAAGGGTGAAAACCGATAACAGCAGAAGCTTATAAGTCGCTTAAAATAGAGTGAACGGTCAAAGTAAAACTATCATGCGCTTTGTTTTGAAATGGCCAAGTGACTGTGAGGAGGTTAAGGTTATGCCCGTCTATATCAAGTGGTTCAGATATAACATGTACTAGACTAAAAACGGATCAAAACATGCTTCCGAAAACAAGCGGTTAAAATCTGAGATTAATCAAACGTGCAGGCTAGCGGGGTTTGTTACTTACATTTATGCGGAGAAAAGCATGCGTCTCGCTGTCAGCGTGCTCGGTGAGTTAGGGTCGGCGAGTGAAAGAGGGTTAAGTGTAAGCGAACAATGCATTGTTCGCTTAAACTTTGTACTCATCATCTCCCTTTTCACGTTCCCCACTCCAAGATGGCCGCCACCACCCGCGCCTTAACCCTTTTTTATGTTGATTACACCTTCCGCTTCACTTAACCCTCTTTCACTCGCCGACCCTAACTCACCGAGCACGCTGACAGCGAGACGCATGCTTTTCTCCGCATAAATGTAAGTAACAAACCCCGCTAGCCTGCACGTTTGATTAATCTCAGATTTTAACCGCTTGTTTTCGGAAGCATGTTTTGATCCGTTTTTAGTCTAGTACATGTTATATCTGAACCACTTGATATAGACGGGCATAACCTTAACCTCCTCACAGTCACTTGGCCATTTCAAAACAAAGCGCATGATAGTTTTACTTTGACCGTTCACTCTATTTTAAGCGACTTATAAGCTTCTGCTGTTATCGGTTTTCACCCTTTAGTCACTGTAACTCCACAAACCCCCACACCGGTGACTTTTTTATTTATTTTATTTCATTTAATCGCGTGCCCCGTTTTCCACATTCCTAATCCGCGCTAATCTCTTCTTCTTTCAGCGCTCCTTGAAAAAGGGCGTCCTTAGCCCGAAATGCATCGGAGCTATATGCGTGAAACGATATGTTCATCAGTATTCTAAAAACGCTTTGATATGAATCTCAATATCATTGAAAGGAATACATTGAACTAATAAACACTTTCAAACAAATAGTGGAATCATTATGTTTTGAGCCACCCCGGAGTGCCTCCTTGGGATGTACTTGCATGCTCCATGCGTACACGACTTTTCAGTCTTCTACTGAGACATCACATGTACAGCACCCAGATACCCCTAGGAGTGACAGTGCTGCGCTGTACAAACGCTGACTGACTGCTGATATTGTTCAAATTTCATTTCATAGCTTACAGATAGACCCTGTGACAAACCACTAAACAGGCAAGCACATGAGGTAAAAGGCAAACAATATAAAGTTTCTGAAACCATCAGAGTGGTCAGTGAATTTACTGCTCCACAAGCAACAACCCAACGCTCGCTACAGGAGCAAAATGAGGAACCGCAGTCATGAGGACTTAAAAAATCACATCACATATAAATAATATCAACATGCATATCAAAGGATGTCCAGGTGTAATAGAGGGATGGAATACAGAGAACTAGTTTTGAGACTTCTTACATTCAATCAGGGCCACACCACAAAGTATAGAGTTAACGCGTAAAGATGGAACTGAGGTCCGCAAAGGGTACTTCATGCGGACTTGAGTAACTGAGTGGCTGAAATGAATTCAAGTATTCCACCCATCACTTTTTTGGTTACTTCAGTGTGACACCCTAAGTGCCATGGATATGCACAGACATGAGACTCTGCCACTGGAATCAAGCTGCATTTGACTGAAGAGCCCAACTAGGGCGAACATTGTGTTCCAGTCCATACTGGACTGTTCCTATTGCAGCAGGACCAATCTGAGGATGCCTGGTGGGCAAACAAAATGATCTGGGATGCAGCCTGAGTAATTAACAGTGGCTGAGATTAATTCACTATTTTGTTTCAGTCCATCGATAATAGGCCTGCAGGGGTGAGCTTGTGGGGTGAGCTTGTGAGGTGTGCTTAATAATGGTTTAAGAGTAACACTTTCAATGTGGAAGCATGTTTTACCAGCACTGAAAGAAGAAACGCTGTGATAACCATCTATTTAGCATTTTTATTTGCTTAGGGAAGTTAAATATCCTGGAAATTAATGGAGCACAGTGAATTGCTGGAAATAATTCACAGGTCTCTGTTTTTTTGTAAAATTCAAGCTTCGATACCATTAGAAATCATTCAATAGGAATGCTCACCTCACCCATGTAGTGTACATAAATATAATATATATGCATATTTATATATGTGTGTAAAGAGAAATTGATATGTATATAAAACCGGTTTAATACAAAAAAAGGAATTAAGGTCAGAATTTATGAAAAGATGTTATGGTCAATATAATGTATTCTATAGACAAAAGTTATTGTAAGAGATGTTTTTTAAAAGTGTTCGTGGAAAAGATGTTTTGGAAAATGTAGCAACATGTAACTCTGCAAGGCTCCACATTGAGAAAGATTTGAGGGGGGCACCCTGCTTGCATATTCTTCAAACAGATGAGAACCCTTAAGTATTCTAAAAAGGGCCTGGGACTTGAAGACTGGGACGCTGGATGCGGAAGCCAATATGGCAGCTTGTGACAAGGGGCACGCGATTAAGAAGCTAATATGGCAGAGACTGGGAATCCTGGGAGGCATTCATCTGCCATGCTACATCTCAGGGAGGTCGACAGCAGGGAGGTCAATGCAACACGCAGGGACGTGTTGGACGAAGGTGGACGTTGTCCGAATTGGGGGATCCTACAAGCATTCTGGGGGAGATGGGGCATGAAGATGTAAGCCTCGACCTAGAGGTTTCTAGGTTTTGTGATTCCTGATGGAACCTTTCGTAAGGCTATCCTGGAAGAGTTTGTATTCACCTGTTTCTGCTTGGCATGTCCTCTTTCATTATTGTTAAGGCTATATGAGGGAAAGCCGTTTAACGGGGCACAGGGAGAACCAGGGGTTGGCTTCAGCCTCCTTTCACAGGTACTGCTGTGAATGTTCAACAGCTAAGAGCCGAGGCCCTGCATGCGCGTGGTAACTTTAGAACATTCACAGCCTCAGCAAACTGAGAGTGAAGCACAGGAGATTATCTGTAAGATGTATGGATCGATTCTTAATTTGTGATTATACTAGTATAGCCAGAGCATTAGGTGCCTTTTGTAGTTAAATTTACCATGCGGAAGAGATGTCATCTAACTACGTCACATTGTATCCATAGAATTCACAAGTTCACACTGGGCCAAATAGAACTGCTTGAACAAGCGGGCTTGCTATATGCAAAATGTTTAGCATACTGGGAAGATCACTGTCCAAAACTTTGTAGTTTGGGTACTCTATGTGTGTGCGGTCTATCTGTAGAGAGTTCCTGCGGTCCAAAGGATGAGGTACTCCATGTTGGTATGTGGTTTAACCAGTGTAGTCTATATCAAGACCTATTTCGCCTTGAGAAAGCCCCTGGCTTGCACACCGGAGGGGGTGAAACACTGGTTGGCTGGTAGCAGCTCACATATATTTGTACTATATGAATGGTTTTTGAGGTGCACAGCTTGCATAAGAATAAACACGATACACCCAAATATCAAGACATTATTTTTATGTATTTGGAATACACATTTGGGCCGTTTTGATTCATATAATGCATGTGACTAACAAATACTTTTGGTCAATATAAACAATCATAGCCACACCTATTGCTGGCTCTCAAGCATTCCTGTCTCCCATTGTCACCAAAACGTGCCCCTCAGTTTCCCTTAACAATTTACAGCCAGATTCATCAAGCTAAATTGCACTCGCAAAGGGCAAGATTCTCAGAATCTTGCCTTTTGCGAGTGCAATTTTTGCATTTGGGATTCATCATCCCAAATGCAAAATTCGCTATTAAAGAATTTGCACATTTGCGAAGAATAGCATTTAAGGAATCTCTATTTGAGATTCCTTAAATGCAATTCATGAATCATTTTAAAATTGCGAAATCGCAATTTTGGGCCGCTACTTAGCGCGAGGTCAGACCTCGTGGTAAATAGCAAATACTTAGAAAAATGCATTTAAATGCATTTTTCTAAGTTGCATGTTACACACACACATGTCCTTTGGACATGTGTGTGCGCAACACCAATGTAGATTACATTTCAGGGGTGCTACAGGATTCCCTTTGGACACCCCTGCACCCTTGAAATCGCATCCTTATTTGCGATTAGCTAATTGCTAATCGCAAATAAGGAATAACTCCCCATTCATTCCTATGGGCCTGTAGGCCCATAGGAATGCATGGCGAGTTATTCCTTATTTGCGATTAGCAATTTGCTACTCGCAAATAAGGAACATGTAGGAATCGCAATATTTTTTGCAATTCCTACATGAATCCCGTTTTGCAAGTCCTTAATAGCGATTCCTTATGAATCGCTATTACAGACTCGCAAAACAGGTCTTTGATGAATCTGCCAGTTAGTCTGCAAAATGGCTTAGCAATGACTTGCAACTTGTGGCCAAACAAACTCTTGTATAGCTCCACCATTTTTCAAAAAATATCCCTGAAAAAATGACACTAGCAAATGGCCCGATTTTCCTCAGGTTTTAAAAAATAAAATAAAGAATCTTTGACACTGGATTTGGTAGCTGCCATGGGACATTGGAGAGGAGCCTGTGCCATATCAGCTTTTGCTGGGGACTCTGTTTCCCGTCATTCACCTGGGCATTTCCGACGCCATATATGCGAAACGCAGTCCCGTGGCGTGGGATGCACCCGGGCCAAGGGCGGGCCTTTCCACGCCCGGAGGAGGCTGGACTGGGCCCCCCCCCTCTGACATCTGGCTCAGGACACTCATAAACATTGCCGCGGAGGTCATCTAGAGTATTGGACATTATTATTGGGTAGGAGAAAGGCTGTACCTGAAAAAAACGGGGGAGGGCATAGTTAACACTTTGGACGCCTTTCCATCAAGGGCGGCAAATGTTTTGAGTCAGGAGAGAGAGCTTACTGAGCACCAACTCTTTTTTGGAAGAGGGGAGATGTATTATGGACCCTATTTTATCTTTGTCTGAGCCCAGTAGTATATCACTTCATAGAACTGAGCAAGACGACTCTCCTCCTACACCATTACTCAGCTCACTCGTGGACTTAATAGAACCTGCACCATCCTCTTCATCTATATTAGTCACCCAGCCTGTATCTAAAAGAAAGAGAACTGGAAGAAATATAAAAGGTAACCCCACGACAATTACAAAGCTATCCCCATAAATGCACCTGCTACTGGATTATACCCTGCACCCATTAGTTGGTTACATCTACTGGAGGAGAAGGTCTCCAGTCTACAACCAGCCAATTGTGCTTTGATTAACTAAAATAGAAGAACTTCTATCCTTTTGAGGAAAAAAAGGGTCAAGGTCCCATATGCTCTTTGCAGCAACCAGGAGTGTCTCAATCACAAAGGAAAAAAGTGGAAGGGGAACTAGACCAACATCCCAGTCATCTAGTAGAATGTAATGGGCAGTGAGCAGCTGAACCAGACAAGCTGATTAAGGGGGGGCTTTAATCCGGTTCCAGTCTGTCATATATCTTGCCTTTCGCTGGTGGTCCTAAGAAGGATTTACTGCAATGTAGAGGGTGGCTCAGGGTGGGGGGTGCCCGCCATCAGATTTAATAGTCTCACCTGCATGTGAAACAGGCCCAAATGTTCAAACATACCAGTCTTCGGACCTACCTCTGGATCTCCCTCCAGCAGCCGCACCCCTTGTATTGGTTCTGGCAAATGTCCCAAAGCTAAGAGAAGGTCAAAGGGAATCTACTCTACAGCTCATGGATACATCACTACATTGGCTAAACCCTCACGGGGACGCCGATGCTGGAAGGACTTAGAACTTGTACCACTGTATTATCATGGCCAGGAGAGTGGGGTGGGTGGGCCCTTGACGCAAAGCATACCCTGGCGACTGTGTAGTAGTGAATTTTAATGTTAAGACAGTAGTTGGGTCTCTTTTGGCCAAACTTCATGAATCCACTCTACATAGGACTCAGATTCTCGTTTTATCACTGGAGTTTTTTTTCTAGACATTCTTTACCTGCTATGAGACTTCTTTGTAGTACTGCTCCTACTAGGATCATTCCAAATATGCAGTTAACTAATTCTGCCAATATGGCTAATCTAGGCATCCCAGGACTAACTTTGGGAAACAGATTTGCCCCGCTGACAGATTTGGATGCGTGTGATTGACTACGCAGTGTAGATGTAAATACGGAAATACATGATGAGAAATCAGGGGGAACTTTGGTACAAAAATAAGTTAGTTCTATTACCTCCAGTCACGGGACAGGGGATTATAGACTTAATGTGAAATTAGCTTCTTGGAATTTAGCCCCTTTGGCTAGCATTTTGGCAGAACCAGGATATTTTATATCTCCAGGAGACTTGGTCTCCAGAAGATATCTATATAGACTGCTACCGCTCGTACCAAAAAAAGGCTGTTCCATCTCCCGCAAGTAGAGCTAAAGGAGGCCTGCAAACCCTAATTTCAAATACACTCCTAATTAAGATGAAAACTATGTACTACCCCAGTCCACAATTCCATTTTCTACTGGTTGAGGATGATACAGACCAGGACTGGCTTTTAATACATTTTTATAATAACATTTTCTGTGATCTACAATCAGTGGTGGGTACGTTAGACTCTGAGTTAAATAAACTTACTAGAGTCCATGGGAAGCAAGCCATTAATCTAGTGTGGGTAGGAGATTTTAATATGTTACCATGTAAATTTAAATCGGGAAAAAATTGTGGTATAGAAGATACACAGGGGGAGGCAATTTATCATTTTGAACATCAGGACTATGGGAATAACCTAAATAGGATTCTTTACGCTAGAAATCTGGAAATTTGAAATGGGCGGATCCAAGTACAGGAGAATTTAACCGTAATGAGTATGTGTTGACTATTGATTATGTAATAATATCAGGTTCTATCCGAGGAAGTACCGACTATAAAGATACTCAATTTTCTCCTTATAGTGACCATGCAATTATTTTAAATTAAATGTTAATAGGCGTAACAAATAATAAGATAGCTTTAAAAATGGAGAAAACAATTTTAGGAAGGAAAAATGGTTAGCAATTAAAGTGGTCCCAAATAAATAAGAAAAAAATGGTCACGCAAATTGTAACTGAGAATATTTGGCTGGTTTTAAAATGTCTGGAATTTGACAGAAACCCCGAATTATTACCTGCCCACTTTGAGAGCTTCCTGGAGGAAGTTAAAATGGATCTAACCCACACTAAATCATTATCAAACTCATTAGTGACACGCTGATTCGACCACGAATGTTAGAAATCATCCAAAAACTTGCATATGGCCCTTAAAGAACAACCTAGGAATAGGGATCGGATTAAGCTGCTTCGAAAGGCATATCTGGTGGCTAGGAAGGTAAGGAAAAAGGGCTTTAAGAGAAGAAGCTTGGGAAAACCTTGAGATGGCAGCAATTTCTAAGAATAGTAAAGATTTCTGGAGGGTGATTAACGCACCCTTCTTTATAAATAATACTGACCCCACATTGGACTTGCATGTTAGTGAAGACCTATGGGTGGCCCACTTTGAGAAGACTTTTGCTATTAGTGATACATATGCTAACAATTTTCAGACTAGAAAGCCCACTCAGATGGACCACCTGATATTTTGAGGAGATTAAACTGGGATTGAGCAAGTGCACTAGTGGAAAGACACCAGGGCCGGACCGAGTTCCCATTGATCTTTTTCTTGAACATCAAGATTTATGGGTCCCATTGCTAACAAGTACATTTAATGCAATCGCAAAATCTACCCCATTAGACTCCTGGAAAACCAGCATTATTGTTCCTATCCACAAAAGGGTTCAT
This sequence comes from Lissotriton helveticus, assembly GCF_964261635.1. Taxonomy (NCBI): domain Eukaryota; kingdom Metazoa; phylum Chordata; class Amphibia; order Caudata; family Salamandridae; genus Lissotriton; species Lissotriton helveticus. The sequence continues at coordinate 1,263,561,373 of NC_136057.1, read as the reverse complement.
AATGATAATCCCCAGAATTATAGACCTATTACATGACTAGACACTACGGCACAGCTCATGAGGCTCCTATAATTAAAAAGGTTGGAAAAGTGGGCAAATGAGAAAAGAATTCTAATGCAATCACTGTATGGTTTCAAGAGTGGTGAGGCACTACAGATCAGTGCCTCAACCTAGCCCTAATTATTGGTAAATACACCAGTGCAAAGACCGGCCAGATTTTTATGCTATTTATGGATTTGAGCCAAGCGTTTAACTGCGTAGTCCACTCAAAACATTGGGACATAATGGAGCTGAGGGCGGTGGATTTGGCAATAATCGGTTTTATCCAACAAATGTATTCCAATTCTTCTGCCTGTGTTAGATCTGGTAAAGATGGAGAGCTAACTTGCCCATTTAAGATTGAAAGAGGTGTCCGGCAGGAGTGTGTCCTTGCCCCATTTTTATTTTCTGTATATACAAATAGTGTTGAGGTAACCCTCGCAGGAGTAACTCCAGATGTTCCTGTTTTTGAGTCTATTACTACACCTATACTTTCATATTCCAGATGATGCAGTATTAATTGCAAGAACAGGGGTGACCCTTCAACAATTAATAACGGCCTATGTTTAATTTATGTCCTCATTGGGACTGAGGGTGAATGAAACAAAGTCTTTTGTTCTCATTACAGGGACCCCATCCACAAGAAGAACTCAGAATTTTGTGATAGGCTCGCGGAGAGTGGAGGTTGTATACTCCTTTCTGTATTTAGGGGTCCATTTTGACAAAAAACATTTGTGGGCATATTTGGTGAACAATAGGGTATTGGTGATTGAGCGGAGTATGGCAGCTATTCGGACCTCTGCAAAAGGGCAAAGTTCAAAACCACTCCCAATAATGAAAAAGATACATCAAGCAAAGATAGTAACAGCAGTAACCTATGGGGTAGGGGTTTGGGGGTACGGCCTCAGCAATTCAACTTCAAACTCAGGTTGATAGATTTTTTTAAGAAACTGTTCCCCGTCCCTATTTTGTATTCAAAATGTAATTATCATCTTGATCTAGGAATTACTCATTTGATGGATAATATTAAGGTTGCTCAAGTACTCCAGTGGAGTTCTATATGGCGCAGGGATACAATGAATTTAACCCAGACTAGAATTAAAATTTTCCTGGATTTGGATAACTCCCAAAAAATTCCTTGGCTTCAGTACGTGAGATCTTCATTGACACAACTGGGTTGGAGGAACGATTTACTACCCGGAGTGCGTGTAGAAAGATAACAAAGGAAAAACTGAAGTCTATTTTTTTTTTTGCTAAAATGACCAGTGAGCGCCAAAATGTAAATTATTCAAAGGATATAGTGATGTTGTATCACCAATCTCTGACGATATTAACGGGCCATCATTCATAATTGGAGCATATTCGAAATTCGCAACACAGATTTATTCTGAATAGATTTTGTTTCAATTTAATCCCACTTATGCTGGGGTTTCCCGTGAGGAAGTTCAGACGTGATGATTTGTCAGCCTACCCTTGCAATTATGGATCCGAGCAGTCTGATCTCTATATTTTTCTTCTGTGGGTTTTATGTGAAGGAGTGAATTACATTTTTACTCCCAATTTTAAAAGGAATGAATATCAAACAATGTTGCCCTACATTGTATTTTTTGAATAAACCTTCTAATCTGTTAACATGTTTTTCGATAGCTAGCTTTTTATTGGCGTGTCTAAGGAGGAGGAAAACTGTTGAGCCTTGAACAGGGGTGAGGAAGTGCATCTTGTTTAGCAATAGACACCCACTTAAAAATATAACGTAAATGTGGCTTGAAGTCGTTTATGGGACACTTATTACTTTGTGTATGCCTGTGAGACTAGAGATGAAATTGTTTTTAGCAGATTTATTAAATTTTAATGTAATATGGATAATTGAGGCCGTTTATGGGACAGTTATTATTTTGTATATGCCCCTGAGACCAGAGATGAAATCGTTTTTATCAGATTTATCAAATTTTATTGTAATATGGAGAACTGTAACTTGTATCTATGAAATTAATTTTAACATCTTGTATATGGCTGGTGTTCTAAGTGCAAGGGAAACTGTTAATTGCCTTGAAAGACGTTTTTGTACTTTTATGGTCAGTATTTTAAACGGATAAAATTTCTTGATTTGATTTGACGTTAGATTTCCTCAAAACAGATGCAGTATGCCATACTTAAGCAAAACCAATAACGTGTTGCCCTGATACGAGTCCACGACACAGATAAAGTGTAAAACATCACTGCACAGATTGACTGTGTAACACCGGTTCCTGGATGATGGATCATTTCACTGTCTCCTCCGTGATGTGTAAAACATTCACTGAGGCCAAATGTAATATCTTTCGACTTGACTTCAAATCCAAAAAACAAATTTGCCACAGACCGAGAGATATCAGAACTTGAACAATAGGTTAATCAAAAATCATTTACCATGCGGAAACAGTTCAAGATGAGCAGTACCAAGTAGCATGACATTTCATTGGAAGGAATAAGATAGATTTGTGACTTTAGTCTAAATAAACTAAATTCCCGCAAAAACTACACTTTGTGTTCAGGAGCAGATGCATGCATTTGCTGAGTGACTATTGCATTCGGCAGAATTAAGCCTAAGGGACTTTATTTAAGGGGGTGATGAAGGAGCCCATTCACCATATTCTGAGTTCCCTTAACAAACTGAAAGTGCTTTGGACTAGGAGTACTTTTGGCAAAATGAAACTGCTGGCTAGTCCGCCATGTCATTGCAGTATGACAATACCCCCAGTGCACAGCGGAAATAGACTGTTTTCTAAGTCTGGCATCATCCAAGAACTTCCATTTGTAATATAAATATATACACTATGCAAGTATACATGCTTACTTACAGTGTCTTTCAGGTAGCCCTCTTCCTCCTTTGGTCTATTGTATTTGCATTTTGCTTCCACCCACCACATCATACAGCTTGAGGCCCAGTGTCAGTCCACTTCAACCATTGGTCTATTGTATTTGCATTTTGCTTCCACCCACCACATCATACAGCTTGAGGCACAATGTCAGTCCACTTCAACCATTGGCTTACCTGTGAGTCATGGCATTCCTTTAATTCACAATGTGCACATCCACACAAAAAGTAGTCACCATCCGTGTCTGGAGCCACTAACTATTGCATGGAACCTGTGTGCAAGGGATAAGAAAGATGGACAAAGTATTTGAGGGATCTTGCTAAATAAGATGGGCCTTCCCATGTAGATGTCGGATGCTGATGGATGCCTCCTTATGAGGATGTTGCCAATGGGGAAAACAGTAGTAGTTGTACTTGATATTTGATCTGCGTAACATATGAAGTTATCTTAATAACACATATATGTAGTTATCTATACAACAAACTTACGTTATTGCATTGATTTTTTTGTCTCCCTGCTTTTTCCCTTGTGCTCCTAGCAATTAATTGTGCTACTAATTGACCTTTTACTTACGCCCTTAGAGACATTGTTGTATGTTACATATGTTGGCCCTGCTCTCTACAGGGTTTACGGGCTACCTCCTGTAGTCTGATATTGATATTTGATCTGCAGCAGTTTCCCCATCTTTAAATGACGCAGAGGAACCAAGAGGTTTGAGTATAAGACATCTGTGATAATATATTCCATTACTGCCAGCTCTTAAATGAGGCTGCCTATGCTATTCACTAGACAAGTACTAGAAATGTATTCAGTTTTGCATTTGTTTGAGTTAGACTTAGAGTTATTGGCATTGTAAATGGCAATGTCTTTTACCTATGTGTTATGCAGTGTATGTATGTAGTGTGTAATGGAATTATGTGGGTTGGATTGGATTAGTTAGTTAAGTAAGTGTGTGGCATGGAATTGTGTAATGTGGAGAGGATTTGTAGAGTGGAATTATGTGGCATGGTGTGCTGTGGTAATATGTGGACAGTAATGTGGTTTTGAGTGTACTGGAATTATATGGAGTGGGATTGTGTGTTATGGAGTGTAATTATGTAGAATGGTATTTTGTATTTTGGAGTGGTATGTAGTGGAGTTTAATTTGTGGTGTGCTGTTGAATTTTGTGGAATTGTGTGGTGTGTAGTGAATGTATGTGGTGTGTTGTGGAATTGTCCTGTTGAGTTGTGTTATGTGGTGTGGATTGGAAATTTGTTGAGTTGAATTGTGTGGTGTGTCACTGTGTGGATAGCTTTGCCTTTTTTGTTATGAAAAACAGCAAATAGCTAGGAGCTAAGCTCCAGATCTGTGTGATTGGGTGTTAAAAGAAAGAGAGTTTTAGCAATTGATGTTGTAAATGTCACTTATCTATGTTTTAATGGGTTGGATTGGGTGTGTAGTGGAATTATGTGGGTTGTATTGGAATTATTAGTTGTGGAACTGGGTGGTATGGAGTGGATGTGTGTAGTGGAATTATGTAACATGGTGTGCAGTTGTATTATGTGGATAGCAATTATGTGTTTTTGAGTGTATTAAAAGTAAGTGGAGTGGGATTGTGTGTTATGGAGTTTAATTATGTGGAATGGTATTTTGTGTTGTGGAGTGTTATGTAGTGGAGTTTAATGATGTGGTGTGCTGCTGAATGTTGTGGGATGATGTTGAATTATATGTTGTGAATTGGATAAGTGATGTGTAGGGAATTGGATTGTGGAGTGGTATTATGTAGTTTGGTGTTGAATTATTTGGTGTGGTATGCATTTGTGTGGAGTTGGATAGTGTGGCATGGAACAGTGTGGTGTTGAGTGGAAATATGTGGCATGGTGTGGAGTGGATTTATGTGGAATGTTGTTATATGGTATAGCGTGGATATATGTGTGTGTATTTGTGGTATTGAGTAGCATGTTTTCGCAGAGAAACTCTGCCACATGATATTCATATGCAGTGGCAATGTGACTACTGGATTAGCGGAGGATGGTCGTCCACCATGCAGGCAGATATTCAGCAAGTAAGCTCTAAGTTAGGTTTTGCATCCATTATAAAAGTTATGACTAATGTGCTCCAGTACTTTACCTGAGCTGCCATCCCTTGGTAGGTCCAATGAGTCATCAAGAAATATGTTCTGCTCCATCACCCCAGAAGAAATTGCCAAGTTCTGTTGAGATACAGGATCTGGATTTGATGCCAAAATCCTGTGACTCTGCCTAGCATCATGTCCCACACATTTTAAAGCCAATTTCATACATTTGTAGAACATTGTCATGGGGAGTCCTGCACCCAGGTATAGCAAACGGAAATAGTCCACATGTTTTTTTACCAACAGGTTTGTCTTTAATCTGCTAACACACGCAAATATCAGTTGTGCACTGTGTGCAAACATTAGCACTCTAAAACCAGATCTTTCTTCTTTCCCATTGTTCGTTTGTCCAATTGTCCATATTAATTTCCAGCAAAGGCATTGTTTTCTGGATGAAGTTAAAAACCTACGCGTAGGCTAATGCATTGGTCGCCACAAGGCATTCTACAACTCCTATGAAATGGACAATATAGTAGAAGAGTGGTATCACATCACATCTAAAGATATGAGTGTTTGATATGTAGTTGTTCCAGTGTACCCCTACTGTATGAAGCACCTGGTGAAGGCGGCTGCTCACGGGCTGTGTGAATATAATTTCCCTAGAATTAGCCATTGTAAAAATAAAACACAATTAAGTAGTGTACTGTCTGTACAGTTCTCATTAAATGTGGCCTGGCAATGTAGTGCAGCCTCCACTTGCTCTTTCCATGGCATTTTGAGGTTTAAACCACCACACAAACAACTTATTATCAGGGATGCCAAACATGCATGGTCACACAAGCACAATATATTATTCCCCTTCTGCAGGGTTCCAGAAATAACCGCCCCAGCACCATATTATGAAACAAGCCCCCATTAATATCTATGGATTGTTTAAATAAGAAACGAGAACATTACGTACCTTGCCTTCCATTAGGATCATTATAGCCTTAGGCAGATGTTGCTAAGACCTTTTACTGCTTTTGCTCAGTTCTTACAAACTACAGCGTCAGTCAAAGTTTTACTGTTTTTAACTCCAATATTCACTTTGAGGAGAGACCACAGCCTGTGAGGTGTCAGCTGAAGACCATAGTACTGAGTTTTTTCACCTCAAGACAGCCAAGTCCCAGGAACGCTGATTGCAGAAAGCTGCCAATGTAAGCAAAGTCTGTGGTTTTGCAAGTATTTACAAACTTTTTTGTAGCTACCTGTGTTGGTTTGAAGGTATTTAAGAGAGTTGTTTTAGCATGAACAGTTCACACTGCAAAGCTTGGATATGTTCACCTACGTCTTGAAGTAGAGATAACTGTCACAGAGTTTAATGGGGTCTGTTTGTTGTCTACCAGTCCCTCATGTGTGCAGGTGCGAGGTGAGCACCTAGGAGGGCTGGTGGTTGATTGTCGATTGCAATCTGTGCAGAAAACATTTTATTTTCTTGAAGAACTCACCCAGTGTGAAATGTTTGTTTTTGTAACTTTGAAATTGATGCACATGTATCTAGCACAGAAACAGATTTTCATGGCAACTAGCCATTGATTTGAGGCAGGGCGATGAGTGGCCAGGCTCGCTGGTTACCCCGCATACTTGGTCCACCCTGCTGGTTCCTAACAATGGCCTCTGCTTTCCACCCACAAGCAGGCACAGGTCCACCAGGAACCAACTGCAGCAGAGAGCGCTCCCTGCACCGGAAGGGGAAAAGGCTGTGGGGAGAGAAGCTTGCAGTCGAGGTATTGGGAAGAAAAAATACAAAATAATTTGCTGTTTAGGCCAGGAATTAGTTGGGCTCATGCCTGTCCAATTTAATCCTTTTTTGTTTTGCTAAACCCGGCGTCTCAAGCAGAAAGGGGGATATGCTAGTGGGAATGATGTGGTGGACAGATAGGGCTGGAGCACGAGATTCTCAATCAGGTGTCACTCCGGAGCATTTCAAACAAGATGCCTGTTTGCAATGTCGTCTGTTGTTATTTAAATGGCATCTTGCCAACCAAGTGCCTCTTGCTGGTACGTATCTGTAAATTGATACTTGTATAGCGCTCTACTCACTCTCAAGGTGCTTGTACGAATACCGCTGTGGAACCCATCCTGGCTTTCCCTGTGAGGTGTCCACTCCTGGGCACCCCCAAGGTGGAGGCCAGGCATCCTTAGCGTTGTGGGGGCCGTTGTGGAGATTAAGCAAGCTATTGCCCAAAGTTGCAGAGTGGGACTCCATGATTGGAATAGGCACCGAGGCGAGAATTATCAGGTCCGTGGAATTTTGAGCCCAAGACCCGCCGAGGCGGGGAATTAAACCCTGGTCCCGGGCTAGACCTCTGCATCAGGGTCTGCCACTCTAACCATTGAGCCACACTTCTCCACACTTCTATCTGTACATTAGTGCTGGGGGAAGTGAGGCGAGGGAGGAGATTGGAGGTGAGGGGGTGTCTTGGATGTGAATCCTAAAGAGTTAATAAAAACAAGGCGAGCTCCCACTTCTTGTGCTTGGCTCTCAGCTCTGCCACTCTAATGCTATTTATTTTCAAAGTGAAAGTGCTTGCCAAACGGTGCTCAGCTCTGCCGCTCTGAGGAGCTGTGAGGCGCTGTAAAATTAAAAGTGAAAGCGCTTGCAAACCGGAAACAATTCAACCTCTCGCACTCAAGAAACTGTATTTGTTCATGAATATATACATTTGGATGCAGTTCATAAGTACTTTAAAAATGGGCTATTTATAACGGAAACTGTTCTAACATGAACATTATTTTTTATATTTTTGCTGCACTGTTTCCAGCATTTAAGGACAGGGGTTTCCAATGAGACAAAACGAGCCTGGGCTACGTATACTAGGTTATTTTTCTTGCTTCTAAACAAGGGGAGGGGAATCCGCTACGTCATACAGTCTACAGGGGGTAAAAGAGCCTGACAAGCGGGTGGAAGGAGGAGGCAGCTGCAGCCTGAGAGCGAGGAAGAGCATCTGTTCAGAATAAAAAGAAGCTGCGAGGGGCAGTCTCCAGGGTTGAACATAACAGCTCAAAGGTGGGACAAATGTATGCTATTGACCCACCAACATAAAGGAATTTGTAAAGGCAGACGAAAGAACCAATGGAAAGCGCCAGGCGTGTTTAAAGCCCATAAACTGAATACCACGTGTCTCGAAGACAGCTCATGCGCTGCCTAGGCAAGACCTAAAAAACCTTTCACACAGTAATGATTACTCAGTTTTACAAGAACCACAAACAAATTGGAAGTCCTTAATTGTAAGTCTGATTGAGTACTTTTAGTGTGTCATAAAACTTCCAATAGGTTACTGCTAAGATGAAGATCAAATAAGCCACAACATACAATATTATACAATATACATAGAAATTTGTGGATATTAAGAAAGAAGCTGCTCCGACTACCTACAACAAAGTGTTAGGTACATTCCTAATGTGAATTCTAATCCGTGTGTTTCAAAAGAATTTGTAAGATGTACACTTAGAAAAGTGTACAATTTTCCACAATATTACTTAAAATAAAATATTATAATATGCGTAGTAAAGTGTAGACAATTTCCCTGAAAAGTATAGACTAGGCATTAGGCTTGTTAATGGTTTTGTGGTGGGTAGAACCCATAATGTGACATAAAAGCAGATCCATTTTACCTGCTTATTAGGGCTCGGGCCTACTTCACACTGCGTAGCAGTGTAGGCGGAGCCTAAGAGTCCTTTTCTGAGGGTCTCCGAAAACCTACCTAACAAATTCCTGGCTGCTCATGATTTTTCGTCCTTTTTTTGCCAGCTGCATGGCAATTGGGCTTCGCATGCGTGTGTTTTTAGAAGAGAGCACGCAATAGGCCATAGGCGGTAGAGTAGCTCTGCCTATGGCATATTGCGTGCAGTCACGCGCACCAGAAGGCCATTTTCGTCAATTATCGCGGCTGTCAGGGCCCGCAGTAATTGAAGACAGATGCTGGGCGCGCGTGCACCAATCTCGAGTTTCTTTTTGTCAGCTGTGTGTGTGCGCATGCCGCCTCCCGGCCAAACCTTGACTTCAGTCTTGAGATGATAGAACATAAGCATGAAAGGGTGAATATAACGGTCAAAAGGTAAACACGTCATAGCAGCAAATACGTTATAGCATCGTGTTGTGAGCTGAAGAGTTCTTTACCAAAGTGGTGCTCCGACGTTAAAACAAGTAACACCCGGTGAAAGGTTCACGAGGTGACAAAATGGTAACAAGATGTGAATCAGTGTACGAGCTTTAAGCAGTGGCAGGGTGGTTCAAAACGGGGCTGTTGATATCAATACGCGAGCATGCACGTACGTTTTCACGAACAAACTTACATGCGGAAACTCCACTCAGTTCTTTTTGGTTTGGTGAATTACTGTAATGATAAACTAAGCAAGGTGCACAACAGTTAGAAAAGTGTAACAGGATTGCAATTAAAGAAGCTGTGAAATGAGATTACAAAAGTGCGCTTACCCGACTGGTGAAGTTACAAGCCTATACGATTATTCTTGTGACGCGAAGGTGCTTCAATGTTAGTAAATGGTAGATACGTGTATCCAGAAGTATACGCAGAAATCAACAAAAGACTGTGAACGGTGCGAGTACCGGCTGTGTGAAACTTGAGTATGAAAAAGGAGGCGCAATTGATTCCAAAAGTCGTGCTGCTAAAAGACTGTCGCATCATGAAACAAAAATTAAACATAATGTGTGTCAGCAGGTGAACTTCAGAAATGTTAATGTGGATAGTAGGCGTGTACGTCCGAGAGTGTGAGCGCGTCTGAACTATAACAGTGATGAACATCAACAAAAGACTGGTAGTCTTGAAATAGAACGGACACTTACAAAAGATACTTGAATCGTTCTTAAATTCGTACTTATGGAGAAGTCACATCATGTGGAAAACATATGTACAAAAGACTGGTAATCTTAAAAGAGTGCGGACAATTTAAAAAGATACTTAAATTGGTCTGAGATTCATACTTTTGAAGAGCAGTCACAGCCTGTAAACCACATGTTGCAAAACATATATGAACAAATATTATAAGCAGATGAACTTTGAAAAGTGTAAATATTACTAATATCACATGTGCAACCCTTACGATGAAAAAAAATGCAAAGTAATGTACTGACATTACTGTGAACAGAAGCCCATTCTAAAGAGATGTAACAAGGACAATCGGAAAAATAATTATAACAAGTGTAGAGCGAATGTAATTCTGGAAAATAAATGCACACAATTAATATATATATGCTCTGCGATCTAACTTCCGCTGGTACCCAATTGCCTGTGATCTTCTCCCTCGGTTTCAAAATACTGTTAAGAGAGAACATCTAAGATCAAAACATTCTTTTAGCCCCTTGTTTAAACGTGTTATTTATATTATCGTAATTTCTTTAGGGGTGGGAAGCCTCGCTCTGGCTCAGCTCGAGGTCCTGTTGGAACCTCAAGTCCATGACGAGTCAAGCTTTAAGGTCCCTTGTGCTTCCCTCCTTCCTCGTTCCTGGGTGTTGCATTGAGGCCAGGGCTACGGACTCGTGTTTGAGTCTCGGCGTCTGCTCAACATCCTGTGATTCTGGGCAAATCAATTACACCCCCTCCCATCCCCATATGAATGGCGGCCCTGTGTAATACAAGTGTTGGTAATGAAAAGCCTCCAATACCTGTGGGTCGAGTTCTCACTAATTAGAATCTGCAGAAAAATGCACACCGGAAAAAACAAAGCCTTAGCCTAAGGGTAGCCAAATATATTGCAATTTGTTGGCTATTTGGTACTAAGTGAAGCGAGCACACGTGGATAAATCACGACTTCCCCGCGTAAATTGTCTGATTTTAGGTAAATATTTTATTTCACCAAAACTCATTTCCTGATTATCTGATATGAAAGTACTCTCATAATGCATTTGTACAAAAACCTATTCTGTTTGATGTAATACGCTGCAATGCTGCTCTGTGATACTCTGGGCAACGTTCAGGTTTATACGACAACTATCTTGTTTCTGAATTCACAAATGGTTCATGTTTAAAAACAGTCTGATAAATAAGTACTTCCCAGTGCATTGGTATAATGTGACATATTAATGTCACAGCTTCTACATGTTAAAGAAATGCACTTCTTAGTGCAGAGTGAGAGTGAGTGCAGATTGAGTGCAGAGTGTGAGTGAGTGCGAGTGAGTGCAGAGTGAGTGCAGAATGAGTGCAGAGTGTAAGTGCAGAATGAGTGCAGAGTGTGAGTGAGTGCAGAGTGAGTGCAGAATGGGTGCAGAGTGTGAGTGAGTGCAGAATGAGTGCAGAGTGTGAGTGAGTGCAGAGTGAGAGTGAGTGCAGAGCATAGAGTGAGTGCAGAATGAGTGCAGAATGAGTGCAGAGTGTGAGTGAGTGCAGAGTGTGTGCAGAGTGAGTGCAGAGTGAGAGTGAGTGTAGAGTGCAGAGTGAGTGCAAAGTGAGAGTGAGTGCAGAGTGAGTGCAGGTGCAGAGTGAGTGCAGAGTGAGTGTGAGTGCAGAGTGAGTTCAGAGTGAGTGTGAGTGCAGAGTTAGTGTAGAGTGAGTGGAGCTGCCGAGTGAGTGCAGAGTGACTGCAGAGTGACTGCAGAGTGAGTGTGAGCAGAGAGTGACTGCAGAGTGAGTGTGACTGCAGAGTGACTGCAGAGTGACTGCAGAGTGAGTGTGACTGCAGCGTGACTGCAGAGTGATAGTGACTGCGGAGTGACAGTGACTGCAGTGTGTGAGTGTGCAGGGTGAACAGTGTGTGAGTGTGCAGGGTGAACAGTGTGTGAGTGTGCAGGGTGAACAGTGTGAGTGTGCAAGGTGAGCAGTGTGTGAGTGTGTAGGGCCAGTGTGTGAGTGTGCAGGATACGAACACTTGAACTAAGTCCACCACACACACATACATAAGACCACACACACCACACACACACCAGTCTCTCACCACCACACTCACCACCACACACTCGGTGCAAACTTACACACACTCACCACCACACACTCACCACCACACACACAACCACCACACACACAACCACCACACACACACAACCACACACCACCAGCCGTCAGTGCACGCTTTCACCAGGCACAAACACCACCAGGCATCAGTGCACGCTTTCACCGCACCAAGCACACACAACACCACCCGTCAGTGCACGCTTTTACCAGGCGCACTCACCACCAGCCGTCAGTGCACGCTTTTACCAGGCGCACTCACCACCAGCCGTCAGTGCACACTTCCACCAGGCACACACACCTCCAGTCGGCAGTGCATGCTTCCACCAAGCACACACACCACCAGCCATCAGTGAACAATTTCTACAGGCACACACACCAACAGCCATCAGTTCACACATCAATTGTTAACGCATCCACAATAAACTATTGTACCAATCGCAGTATGGTGCACTTTACTTTTCAACATATTCATCTAAAGCGCAGCATGCCACCATTGATACTATTCCAATACAACCAACATATTTCTACTACACACCACATGCATACACTCCATAAGACATGGATAAAACACATTGCCATTTAAAATGCCATTACCTCTAACTCCAATAAATCCGAGACCTATTGCATTTCTAATGCTTGTTTAGTTTGCCTCCAACAGGTGCAAATAAATTCTCCCTTTTGTTTCTTGCAGTAAAAAAATTGCAATTTCATTTTTGGGGAAGTATAGTCCTTTTAGCAGATATATCTTCCTTGCTTCTTGACGGGACGCTCAGTCCTACTTTCTAAACTATTCTTCCCATGTGGGGGGTCATAAGTGCAGCATGTTCGGATGCTTTACTTTTCGGGCCGGTGGAGGCCCGCTTGCACTTTCCTGTTTGCTGGGGTGGGACACGGTTCCCCAGCATTCTCGCCGGTGGCACGGGAGGTGGGACCAGTCCTCTTGACACCTGAAACCCAGTTGGGCTCTCCCGCAGCACGTGACGCTCTACTTTTCGGGCCTGTAGAGGCCCGCTTGCAATGTCCTGGTTGCTGGAGTGGGACTCGGTCCCCCAGCACTCTCGGCGGTGGCGCGAGAGGCGGGTCCTGTCCTCCCAACAGAAATCCAGCTGGGCACGCCTGCAGCACGTGACGCGCATGGGCGTGCCCGGCCAAGGCCGGCCCAACTGTGCCTGTCCGCGGCCGAACGAGGCTGGGCTGTGCTGGGCCACCCCCCTCAGCTTTCCTGCTCCCTGTCTACAGAACACTGTAAGTCTGCCCTTATTACAAGCACCTGGTATAAGTTTCTTTCCCCTTTGAGACTGTGACTTCTAAAATGTCCAAACAGAAGTTAATGGGAGACCAAGAGGGTACACCTATGAGTCATCAGAAATCCACCCTAGATTGCTTCTTGATACGGGCAGCTAGAGTAATAGACAAGGAAATCTCTGTGGTAGAACAACGCCTATCCTTGCAGGGAGGAGTACCTATAGTTTTGAATTTGGACTCAATTCCCTGTAGGGTGTCTGGGGACATTCCACATGATCTTCTTAGTGCAGAAACGGTAATGGAATATCCATCCCCCGCGCAGTCCCCACCCCACCACTCAGCGTCCTCATCAACTGGTCCACCGCTTAAACGGAAGAAAAAGACGAAACACTTGGTGTCATCCATAGGGGCAAGTACTAGATTAAAAAAAAAGCTTTGGACATAAGGGAGGATTAACTGCAGCATACCAGCGCCTACCACTGCATCTAAGACCATGACTATGTCACCTGACCATACAGTGTTATCTAAGCGAGACTTAGAGAATTTAATAAGTCAGTTTGATAGTGTGTTATCAAAAAATCTCTCACCAATACTAGACAGGCTTGATAAGTTTGAGGTTACTGGGGGAACCATCCAAAAGTCTATTATTAGTTTGAGGGCACGGGAAGGCAAGCAAACGTCAACAGCGTCTGAAAGTACCAACACCGGGAGGGGGTGTGCAAGAGCTTGATAGGCCTAATACATGGGCAGGGGGGCAATGCTATCCCGCAATTCTGATTTTACAAATTCGAGCTTCTATGACATCTAATTTGTCAGAGGAGTGAGCTGGATTGGCCCCCTACGCAAATCTATTTGTGGAGACTGCATAGTGATCAACTGTAGATCCTCAGTTCTAGCAGAAAAACTGATTCAAAGTGGGGGAGAGGTGCATGGCCAACCATCATGGCTGCGGAGACGTGATCTTGCTCGGCTCCGCACCCCAGCCCTGTAAAAATGCCTTTTCCAGTGCCCAATCCCGGGCCGATGGAGGAGAGACCGGCAGGACTGGACTTCTAAACAGTGAAGATCTCCCTGCGATAAAGATTGCGGGAGGAGAGAAGCCCAAAACAGCCCTGAGGAATTTGGCAGAGCTTGCGGCCGGGCTCCACCGTAACTGAGACCTCCCCAGGCCTTCGAGCACCCCCTCACCTGACAGCCGCAGGGGGCACGGGAATCAAACCAGCACCCCTAAGTCCTTTGGAGACGCGGAACGGACCTGGCAAAATCGGGACAGGAGCACTGGCCCGGGCATGCTAGGCAGCTGCACGGCTGCATCAACAAAATGGCGCCTCATGGGGTGAGGGAGGCAGGTCATGAGATGGCCCCCCCGAGATGCGGGACACACTGGGCATTCAACAAGGGCAGCTAATCGGGTATTGCACCCCCAAGGATGCCTGAGAAGTGGAGCAGCCGTTCCCGACACAAATGAGGAGGTGAGAGGTGCCTGCCCTAACCACTCCAGCAGCTCGCTTGGACACCGCCGCGAAACACAAGAAGACCCCCATTTCAAAGCAAGCAGACTGTGGCAGGTCCCCCTATGAAATACCAATAAGCCCTGTGGTGCGGTGGGGGAGAAGGGAATCCCTGAAGGAGATGCCTCACCTGTTGCCTGACCTTAAGATGGCACCTGTAATCCCCATAACAAGCATATGATGACCGCCTGAAGTCACACACTATACCCAGCTGAGGGAATTCACTACCGAGGTGCACCAGGAACCTGAGAGACCCAGTTAGAGGCAAAGGGGGTGACTTGAACTTGGGGCACTGTTAACCTCTCCCAATGATACAGCACTCCCGACTCAAATCAATGGGCCTGTGAGCAGAGAAGGAAGGAGTGCGATACCGAGTTGCCCATATGCCATCCAAAAAAGGGCATCCCAACAAGGTCTCTGGTTTTTTTGGGACCCCTAAAGCTGGAGAGGCTCAGGTGACTCAGAGCAACCAGGAAACGGGAGAGATGACGCTCACCCGCGAAGACCTCCTGGCAACGCTAAAAGAGTTCAAAAGGGAACTTAAAGAGGACATAAAAGCTATCATAAGCACCTCCTTCGATGGCTTCAAATCAGAAATGGGAACAGAAACTTATTGAGCTTCGGGCCGACGTGAACTCCATTGGGGCAAGCACCCTCGATCTCAGGGCGAAAGGCCAGGACTTGGAAGATCGCCTCCAGCCGCTTGAAGAAGGATCAGAGTTACTCACAGCCCAGCTGAATTCTATGCTTCTCAAATGTGAGGACCTGGAAAATCACTCCCGAAGGGATAATCTAAGGGTCCGTGGCCTAGAGGAGGGACGTGAAGGAAAGGATCTAAAAATGTACATGGTGGGCTAGTTCACCAGCATCGTGGGCGAGGGGGCACATGAAATTCTTCTGGAACGCGTCCACAGGGTGGGTCCTGCTTTACTAGGAAAAAATCACAGACGGAGAGACATCTTAGCGAAATTCGCCTCCTTCAAGACTAAACAAATGGTGCTCCGGAAAGCTTGAGAAAGTAACAAGGTAGACTATCAAGGGGCGTCCTGTGCTCTTTTCCAAGATGTCTTCCAGGCCACACTGATGAGGCGCCAACAATTCCATCTAATCACAGCTGCTTTGAGGGAGCGCCACATCAAATACAGGTGGACATACCCATTTGGCATTGCCTTCTCAAATAAAATAAACAACATAATGTTACCGAGGTTGAGGGAGCAGCAGCCATACTCGGGCTGGGACAAACATCACCACAAATAGATACAGCACCAAAAGACGCCGCCAATCGAAATCTCCCTTCTGGTTCAGGCAATGGATATTAAGGCTCCTCCCTCAAGACTCTCGACGGCCCCCAAGATGGAGATCAACGCTGTTTGGGGGAACGTCTCCCCCTCGACGATTTCATGTGCAAATGGGGGGATTAGAGGACAAAAGCGGCCCAGATGTCTCGAACCATTTTCAAAACCTATTGTGGTTAAGACTTCACATTGATCTCTTGCAGGGCTCTGGTTGCGAGAGTGGTCCTGCCCCAGCAGCCTACTGAAGTCACAGTCCTTTAGGACTATGCAGAACATTGCACAGTTCATGTTTTTTGTTCTTCTTTGTAAGTTCCCACATGTTTTACCCAGGGATTGCGGTCTGAAGATAATGGGGAGGGGTAGAGGGGGTGTTGGCGATCAGCCCAGCTACTGAATGAATCAGGACAAAGGGAGGGATGGGGGATAAACTACTTACATGGAATGTTAGGGGCCTCAATTCCCCCAACAAACAACAACACTTCTGGAAATTTCTGGGGGACCAGGACCCGCAGGTGGTGGCGGTGCAGGAGACTCACCTTAAAAATGGAGAAGAGCAAGGCTGAAACACAGTCACTATGCCCTGAGATATCAGGCCTATAGTCCCAAAACACAGAATGGTACTGCCCTCTTGTTCCACTCCTCCGCCCACTTTATCCACAAATCTAAGGAGAGCAACAGGGAGGGAAGATTTATCATGGTTAAGGGGTTACTACTAGGCAGGGCCTGCACAATAGCTGCAGTATATGCACCTAATGTAGGACAGACAGATTTTGTTTCCTTCTTTCTGGACTCTTTCACGGGATTTGCAACAGGGGACATCGTCATAATGGGGGACTTCAGCCTCACCTGGAACCCGCAAATAGGCACACTCACAAAGAGTAGGGGGGGTTCAATAGAGCACTGAAACTGTTCATGTAACAATTGCTGCCCTTTTCCTCCCTATGGCCATCTCGGACCACGGCCCCTGACCTGCATACTAAGCTGGCCGGCAGCACGGTCTAAACTGACCCGATAGTACTTTCCGGAGGTGTTATGCCGGGATAGGTTACATAGGGATAACCTCCGCAAAGCGATCAGGGATTTTTTCTCATTAAATGACCCTGCAGACACATCTCCAGCAAACCATTGGGATGCATTTAAGGCTCACATAAGGGGCCACTGCATCTCTCTAGCTACCTCCCTCAGACAGCTCCAAACTAAAGAGCGATTATACTTGGAACAGGAGTTACTGAAAGCGAATAGCACACATAGGGACACACCTTCAGCCCCAAACCTTCAAACTGTCACAGTACTTATGGGGAAATTGAACGCCATATACACCATCAGGGCAGGAAAGACGATTCTGAGACTCCAAGCTCGTGGATATGAGGGGAAGGACAAGGTAGGTTCACTGTTGGCCAGGCAACTACAGGTCAAACAGGAGAAAGCCTATGTAAAACAGATTATTGGCAAAAATGGGGTTGCATACACTAGCGAAGAGGGGAAGGCAATAGCTTTCCACGACTTCTACAGCGCACTGTATCAGGCTGACCCTCTCCGGGCGACAGACCAAACACAATACTTAAACACCCTATATCTTACCCAGGTCCCAGCATCTACCAACAAGGACTTAAACTAAGGCATTTTCCCAGAAAAAGTGCTGCAGCCATCAATTCCCTCAAACAACACAAATCACCAGGCCCCAATGGGTTCACGGCACAGTTTTATAACACCTTTGCAGCGAAACTCACTCCTCAACTCACTACCCTATTTAACCCCATTGCTAATAACCAAGCGGTGTCCCCAACTATGGGATAAGCTCTAATCTCAATTTTTCCGAAAGCGGGCAAAGATCCACAAAAATGCGCCTCTTATAGGCCCATCGCTCTTCTAAACCTGGATGCAAAACTCTATTCCAAAATTCTGGCCACTAGACTTGAGAAAATCTTCCCTACTCTTATACACCCCGATCAATCAGGGTTCCTTAAAGGGCCCCAGACTCATGACAATCTCAGGAGGGTATTCCACCTTATAGATAATGTGCAGAAGAAATTAATACCGGCAGCCCTGTTATCACTTGAAGCCGAGAAGGCCTTTGACCAAGTTGATTGGGCTTTCCTTCAGCTTCCTTTGCATCCATTTGGGGTCAGTGAGGGCTTCGTGGGGATGGTACAAGCTAAGTTTAGCGCCCCTAGAGCTAGGGTCAAGGTTAACGGGGTGGCCTCTGACTTTTTTAACCTGACTAGGGGGACCAGGCAGGGCTGTACTCTATCCCCGATGCTCTTCACCCTCAACATCGAACCTTTCGCGGCAAGGTTGAGAGCAAACCCAAAGATCAGCTGGATTGTATTTGGAACCAACGATCACAAAATATCCCTATTTGTCCTCTTACCGATAACCAATCCAGTTACCTCCCTATCCGAAATTAGAGCAGTTCGAAAAGGTGTCTGGCTTCAAGGTCAATCTCTCACAATCTTTCATACTAATCCTAACTCTGCCTCCTGAGACCCAGAGAGTGATAGAGGAGATGTCTTCATTCAGATGGACTTGTAAAGCCATTACGTACTTAGGAGTGCAAATCACCCCTAAACTGAACGATTTATACAGAGCCAACTCCCCCCCCCCCACTGCTTAGACAACTCGCCACTGATTTTAAGAAATGGAGTGCTGCCTATATCTCCTGGATCGGTAGGACTAACACCATAAAGATAAACGTGCTACCCGCCTCCTTTACCTCTTAAAGGGGCTCCCTATCCTGCCTGAAAAGGGACTCTTTACTGAATTGAAAACCATGATTATTAAGTTCATCTGACAGGGACAATAGGAGCGGCTCTCTCACTACCTCCTGACGAGGCCACGAGCCAAGGGAGGCCTCGCTCTACCTGACTTTCTAACATACTATAGGCGGCTCAGCTGCAGGTCCTAAGTGAATGGTGACTCAGGAAGCCAGAAAAATTGTGGCTCCATATCGACCGACAGGTGACGGGTAGAACCATAAGACAGAAGGCGCCTACCTGAGCATCCCTACAGCAACAACCTTTCAGGTATGGGATACGGTGACCAAGACCATGCCTCTGACTACATTCCCGTCCCCTTATACTCCGATCATTTTAGCGCTGCTTTTCCCCCTGCACTTCATAAAGGACCCTTTGTTCTTTGGGGGAGGGAGGGAGGCTGCATCATGATTTCAGACCTTTTCCATGGAGATAAAATACGCCCCTTCACTGACTGCATGACCCATTTCCAACTCCCACAAATGGAAGCCTATCACTGCACACAGTTGGTGCATTGGGCCCAGCAACCATTTATCCGCCAGGCAGCCACTAGGGAACTGCTCCCTCTGGAAAAATGTGTTTGTACCGGCACCACAGGGAAGGGATACATTTCGTTTCTATATACTAAGCATGGGCGTAAAATCCATTCCGCTCGCGGAATTTGCGGATTTTCGGCAAATTCGCAATCTGCGAATTCTCGCGAATTTGCCGAAAATTCGCAAATTCTCACGCAGCGGATTTTTTTGCTTGGTCGCGCTTGACAAATACAATATTGCGGCGCGCGGCGTTCACTTACCGTCATTCAGCGTTTGAAGAGTTGTTTTTCTCCATGTTTGCGTGTGCTGCGCCATTTTGGATCTTGCTGCGTGATCCCGCGGGAGTTTGTCGACCGCGATTACGTCATCGCGGCTCGCCACCTTGCACAGCGAGAGTTTGTCAATGCGAGTACGTCATAAAGGCCCGTGATCATGCATCGCGGGAGTAAACAATTGCGAACACAAAGATGCGGCGGGCAGCAACAATCTCGCGCTCGCGAAATTGCAAAATTTGCAATTCTGCACAAGAAATCCACCAGCAGGCAGCATAAACCTTCTGAAAATGATGATTTTTATCAGAATAACTCCTCAGGTTGACATTTGCCTGCACTTTTTTTTGCAAGGAGTCCATTTTGGGGGGGGGGGGGTGGGAGGAAGGAAGTGCCCCACAGTCTCCAACTTCCTGTTCCTGTCCAGCAGGCTCCTCCCAGTGCTTTGTTCATGTCCTGGACACTTTGATTTGGATCTTGACCTGGAAGAATTACTTTTTGTGGATGCTGCTGGATATTTGGATTTGAGGCCTTTTTGACTTTCTTTGGATCACTTTTGGATTAGAAATTTCACAAGTAAGTTTGTTTGGGGCATTAAAGTTGCTGCAACTACAATTTTGGAACTTTTTCAGAACATTAAATAAAATATATTGTGGGTAGCCACAGTATCCAGTAGGACCAGGGTTAGTTATGGGTGCATGATACATCTGTTTTGTTGAATTTCAACATAATTTAGGGCATGGATGGCATTGGATTGTGGTGATTTTTGTGTGTTTTTCGATGTTTTGGCTGTTGTTGGGCCTTTTGCCCAGGGGTACTCAGTGGTGCATGGACTGAGTCTTTCTGTGGGGTCTCTTTAATGTAAACATCATGGAGGGCATGGATGGCATTGGATTGTGGTGATTTTTGTGTGTTTTTCGATTTTTTGGCTGTTGTTGGGGCCTTTTGCCCAGGGTTACTCAGTGGTGCATGGATTGAGTCTTTCTGAGGGGTCTCTTTAATGTAAACATCATGGAGGGCATGGATGGCATTGGATTGTGGTGATTTTTGTGTGTTTTTCGATTTTTTGGCTGTTGTTGGGGCCTTTTGCCCAGGGGTACTCAGTGGTGCATGGACTGAGTCTTTCTGTGGGGTCTCTTTAATGTAAACATCATGGAGGGCATGGATGGCATTGGATTGTGGTGATTTTTGTGTGTTTTTGACTTTTTGGAGTGGGGTGGGGGCCTGTCCATGTGGGTGGGGGCCATTTTGAGGCCTGGTCCAGGCAGGGCCTGGCCATGTGGGTGGGGGTCTAGGGGCCATTTTGAAGCCAGGCAGTGTGCTTTGTTGTGCCATAGGCCTGCACCCAGTCTGCCATGCTTTCATCCACTATGCCCAGGGGTACTCAGTGGTGCATGGACCGAGTCTTTCTGTGGGGTGTCTTGAACTTCAACATGATTGAGGGCATGGATGGCATTGGATTGTGGTGATTTTTGTGTGTTTTTCGATTTTTTGGCTGTTGTTGGGGCCTTTTGCCCAGGGGTACTCAGTGGTGCATGGACTGAGTCTTTCTGTGGGGTCTCTTTAATGTAAACATCATGGAGGGCATTGATGGCATTGGATTGTGGTGATTGTTGTGTGTTTTTCTATTTTTTGGCTGTTGTTGGGGCCTTTTGCCCAGGGGTACTCAGTGGTGCATGGACTGAGTCTTTCTGTGGGGTCTCTTGAATGTAAACATCATGGAGGGCATGGATGGCATTGGATTGTGGCGATTTTTGTGTGTTTTTCGACTTTTTGGGGTGGGGTGGGGGCCTGTCCATGTGGGTGGGGGCCATTTTGTGGCCTGGTCCAGGCAGGACCTGGCCATGTGGGTGGGGGTCTAGGGACAATTTTGAAGCCAGGCAGTGTGCTTTGTTGTGCCATAGGCCTGCACCCAGTCTGCCATGCTTCCATCCATTATGCCCAGGGGTACTCAGTGGTGCATGGACCGAGTCTTTCTGTGGGGTGTCTTGAATTTCAACATGATTGAGGGCATGGATGGCATTGGATTGTGGTGATTGTTGTGTGTTTTTCGATTTTTTGGCTGTTGTTGGGGCCTTTTGCCCAGGGGTACTCAGTGGTGCATGGGCTGAGTCTTTCTGTGGGGTCTCTTTAATGTAAACATCATGGAGGGCATGGATGGCATTGGATTGTGGTGATTTTTGTGTGTTTTTTGATTCTTTGGCTGTTGTTGGGGCCTTTTGCCCAGGGGTACTCAGTGGTGCATGGACTGAGTCTTTCTGTGGGGTCTCTTGAATGTAAACATCATGGAGGGCATGGATTGCATTGAATTGTGGTGATTTTTGTGTGTTTTTCGATTTTTTGGCTGTTGTTTGGGGCCTTTTGCCCAGGGGTACTCAGTGGTGCATGGACCGAGTCTTTCTGTGGGGTCTCTTGAATGTAAACATCATGGAGGGCATGGATGGCATTGGATTGTGGTGATTTTTGTGTGTTTTTTGACTTTTTGGGGTGGGGGCCTGTCCATGTGGGTGGGGGCCATTTTGAGGCCTGGTACAGGCAGGGCCTGGCCATGTGGGTGGGGTCTAGGGGCCATTTTGAAGCCAGGCAGTGTGCTTTGTTGTGCCATAGGCCTGTACCCAGTCTGCCATGCTTTCATCCATTATGCCCAGGGGTACTCAGTGGTGCATGGACAGAGTCTTTCTGTGGGGTCTCTTAAATGTAAACATCATGGAGGGCATGGATGGCAGTGGATTGTGGTGATTTTTGTGTGTTTTTCGATTTTTTGGGCTGTTGTTGGGGCCTTTTGCCCAGGGGTACTCAGTGGTGCATGGACTGAGTCTTTCTGTGGGGTCTCTTTAATTTAAACATCATGGAGGGCATGGATGGCATTGGATTGTGGTGATTTTTGTGTGTTTTTCGACTTTTTGGGGTGGGGTGGGGGCCTGTCCATGTGGGTGGGGGCCATTTTGAGGCCTGGTCCAGGCAGGGCCTGGCCATGTGGGTGGGGGTCTAGGGGCCATTTTGAAGCCAGGCAGTGTGCTTTGATGTGCCATAGGCCTGCACCCAGTCTGCCATGCTTTCATCCATTATGCCCAGGGGTACTCTGTCAGTGGTGCATTTTATTGGTCTTGCCATTTTGGGGGGTGGGTATAATAAAAATGCTTACTTGCAAACTATTAATTGAAGCGCTACATATGCAATATTTATTTAACTGATGTTCCTCTGGCTTCGTTTGCTTTTAGGTGCAGAAAGACGAATCATCAGCCTCATCGTTCCTCATCAGTGCCAGGAAGAAGTCCTGCTGCGGTGTGTGCAGCACAACGTCACGTGTGGCCACAGACAACTCTGCAACTTGTGCAACTGCGGCCTGCTGTTCTGACATCTGAAGAAGATGGCCCCAAAAAAAGTTGCCCGTAGCTCCTCTAGCAAGAAAGTTGCCAGTAAGGAGCAGAAGAAGCAAGTGGCGCCACTTACCAAGGAGACTGGTGTGACGACCGCCACATTTTTGGGGGAAAAAAAAGTATGCCTGCAGCAGCAGCGGGGTCTGCTGGGGACCAAGCTGGGAGCAGCACCTCCGCTCCATTGGGCTCAGTGCCACCACCACCACGCCAACTTAGGTCCAAGCCCTTGAGTGCTGCAGAGGCAGCCAGTATAGTTGTTCAATCACCATCGACCAGTGATGTTGGCTCATCGCAAGAAAGTAGCAGCATCCCTCAATCAACACAGGTTGTTGTTACTCATCTGACGAGTGTTCAACAACCACAGCCGCAACAACAACCACATGTGCAAGTACAAGCCCAAGTACATGTGGAAGGAGAGGCGGCGCAAGGAGAGGCGCAAGCAGAGGTGCATGGAGCGGCACAAGTGCCCACAATAGTTGTTTCTCCCGAAGTAGGGGCACATCAGGAAATCGACATTCGAGCCGAGGTATCATCTGAGGAAGCCACTCCTCCTGATGATTCATTGTCTTCCAGATCCCCAGCAAGGAAAAGATCAAGGATGGTGTCTACATCTTCTTCAAGCCCCCTTCCTTCTGATGATATGGATGAAAATTGGGAACCACCAGTGCTGTCTGAGAGTGAGGCACACCATGATCTGACAAAGGTAGCTAAGCGTAAAAGGAAGGTCCCCGAAAGTCTCATAGTTATGGAGTGTGATGATGACGCTGAACAAGAAGTGGCGTATAATCCTGCTGATGAAGACTCTCACGACGACGACGCAGTCATCATAGACGTCACTCCAGCCTCAGCGGGCATGCAGCAAACAGACATTTTAACCCTATCCCGAAATGCTGCTGAGCGTGATGTTGGCGACGTGTCAATGGGACCACCACCAATGCAGTTAACTAGTACTCCACCGCCTACAGCTTCCATATTTTCTCGCCAGAAGGGACCTCCATCCACGTCGACCTCCATTTCCTCAATTAGTGGTGCTGTAAGTGCACAAAGTAGTAAATTTCGGCAACACACATCCTCCACTTCATCTGGCATTAGCATTCCCAGTATCGCCTCCTCCGCCCCCCACAGACATTTGAAGTCCGCAGTTTGGGACTTCTTTAGTGTTAGCCCAACAAGGGAAAACATGGCCATTTGTACCATTTGTAAGGTTCGAGTTAGTCGTGGTAAGCTTGGTATCAACTATGGTACCGGAGGCCAGAGAGGTCATCTTGAAAGACAGCACACTGTCAAATGGCATGGGCACCTAAGGGAGATCAAGGCAGCCCGAATTGCAAGTCAACAAATTGTATCCGTTGATGTTTCATCTGATGATGACAAGGAGGAAGAAGCGTCAAACATTTCTTCAGTTACACCCAGTACCCCTGTCAGCAACACACCCCTGCAAGATATATGAGCCACACTAAGAGTGTGGGAGAGAGTGAGACACCAATGCGAAAAAGTTCATCATCATCACTGAGCGTAACTGGGTCGAAAAAGTCATCATCATCCCGTAAAATGGTCCAGCCCACCATTAGAAGCATGTAGTTTTCAGATGCGCCATTTGAACGCAACCACCCAACGGCGCGTCTGTATAACACTAAGCTGGCTAAAATGCTAGCGCTGGACCTTCTCCCTTTTTCTTTTGTGGAAGGGGTGGGTTTTCTTGAAATGGTGGCAACGCTCTGTCCTAAATGGAAGGTTCCTATCCGGTTCTATTTTGCCAGAGTTGCGGTTCCAGCACTACATGAAGATGTGCTGGAGGTGATTGGGGCAGCTTTGCAGAAGAGTGCTGTTCACACTATACATCTGACAACAGACATGTGGACCAGTTGCCAAGCCACTGATTACATGTGCATCACTGCACACTGGGTCTCTTTTTCAGGGGTTAAAGCAAAGTTAAACGCAGGTGTTGACACGGACAAAGTTTATAAAGCTGCTCGGAAACATGCAACAGTAGCCATGTTTGCCATGGAGAAAACTCATACAGGAGAAAACATTTTGCATGAGTTTAACACAAAGGTCTTTCAATGGCTATCCCCAAGAAAACGCATGATTTGGTTATTTTCCCACGGATAATGGCGCCAATGTAGTTAAGGCCATGGATATGGGTAACTATTTCAGAGTGCCGTGTTTGGCGCACTGTATAATCCTGGTTGTTAAAAAATTCTTGCATGAAGAAAGTCCAGTCTAAGAGTTACTGACCACCTGCCGAAGAATGTGCACACAGTTCAACCATTCTTTTAAGGCCCGGAAGCAGCTGAGGTGCCTGCAAAATGAACGTAAAGTGCCAGTAAAAGCACTCATCCAGGACGTGGTAACACGTTGGAACTCAACCTTCTACATGCTTGAGCGTCTGTATGAGCAGTATGCGGTAGTCGATCAGTATTTCTTTAAACTGGGTACACCTATGATAGACCTGAGGATACAGGTGGAGCAATGGGAGCTAGTTAAAAGCCTGACAGACATGCTTCGTCCTTTTGAGGTCTTCACGCGTGCAGTCAGCAGGGAGGACTGTAATTTGGGAAAAGCTATCCCATTGTTGCGCATGCTAGAGGACAAACTGAAGGCGGTGTCTTCTACGTTTCAAAAAGATGGAAAGCAAGAAGCATTTGAGTTGGTGGAGAAGTTATTACAGCGCCTACTTTGCGATGAACGTCTTCAAAAGATCCACACAGAACAGCATTACGTTTCTGCTACTATTCTGGATCCACGGTACAAAAAGGCAGTGGCAGGCAGAGTATTCTTTCCTTTTGATGACGCAGATGTTACAAAGTACAAACATTGTCTAGCTGTGTCAGCTACTCGGTTTGAAAGAGAACGGCAGGAAATTGAAGGAAAAGGCAGTACATCAGAATCAGCAGGCCATCCGGAGTCAAAAAAATCCACTTCTGCATCTTTGGCTGTGGCAGAAGTGAGTGATTTTCCCTCTCAGCCGTTACCGACGCCAGCAACGTATCATCTGCACCAGACACAACAGTAATATTGTGTGAAGAAGAGGATTGGCTAACTCAGCTTGGGTTTGCTTCTCAAAAGGTCCCAGAAAAAAGTAAGCAAAGTGGAGGAACCCTGGAGAACCTTGAGTCGATGGTGCAGGCCTATCTGAATGACTCAACAGAGGTCTATGTTCATCATGACCCATTGGCGTATTGGCATGGGAAAAGAGATGTGTGGCTAGAGATCACCAACCTGGCTATAAATTACTTGTCTTGCCCACTCGCAAGCGTGTCTTCTGAACGTGTTTTCAATGCTGCTGGTGTCATTGTAACTTCCAAAAGGACCCGCCTCTCGCCCAAAAATGTGGAGAGGTTAACAATGATCAAGATGAATCAGCACTTAATACCACCAGATTACAAAATACGAGAATGCATGCAGGAAGAAGACGAGGAGGACACCAACTTAGATGAGGGAAGTTCTTCTCTGTTAACTGACCTACTCCCGTCTGAATGCTCAGAGTTTGAGGACGAGCTCTTCTTCCCTGACACCGAGCCCTGAAAATTAGTCCATGAATCACTAACTTTCTTTTTTGTCCTTATTCACTTTTATTCCTGTGTGTCTGTCTTTCTTTGTTTTGCAAAATCTATATAAAAAAACTTTAATCACCTAATCACAAAAACAGGCCCATCAGCAGAACTGTCTTCACTTATTTGCTTATTGATTCGAAGGTGCCGCAGTCTGCATTCCTCAGGTTCACAAGTTCACAAGAACATGCTCCTCTATCCTCCTCCTGCAGACTCCTATTTCCCTCAAAGCAGATGGCTGGATTACGCCCACTGAAGAAAGACTCTGCACTTGTGGGGGTGTTCTACTTCTTTGCGGGTGAGTTGACGGGTCTGGGGCATTGCTGTGAAGGTCTAATACCGGATAAAAGTGGTTTGGAGAAAATCGGAGGTGACAAAGTATATTGCGTTTTTGCTCACTTGCCTGTCTTTGGGGTGCTGTTTGGGGGGCTTCCAGGTTTTTGGGGGTGGGTGCAGTCTAATGTTGATTGCATTTGTTTTTCAGAAAATCTGTGGTGGAAAAGGGGAGTTAGGGCCTAGCTGCAGAGCTCATTTGGACTGCATTCCAGGTAGGCCCAAAGTTCCTAAGTGTGGCTTTTCCCGGTTTTGCTTTTCAGCTTTTTGGGAGGGTGAAACTTGTTTTTGCCCGGGTTCACGGGTCTGGGGGCCTTGCTTGGAAGGTGTAATACCGGCTAAAAGTGGTTTGGAGAAAATCGGAGCAGAAAAAGCTTTTGCGCTTTTGATCACTTGCCTGTCTTTGGGGTGCTGTTTGGGGGGCTTCTAGGTTGTTGGGGGTGGGTTTTGGGGTCTGTGAACACTGCTGGCACATTCTAATGTTGATTGCATTTGTTTTACAGGAAATCCATGGTGGAAAAGGGGAGTTGGGGCCTAGCTGCAGAGCGCATTTGGACTGAATTCCAGGTAGGCCCAAAGTTTCCTAAGTGTGCCTTTTCCCGGTTTTGCTTTTCGGCCTTTTGGGGGGGGGGGTGAAACTTGTTTTTGCCCGGGTTCACAGGTCTGGGGGCCTTGCTTGGAAGGGGTAATACCGGCTAAAAGTGGTTTGGAGAAAATCGGAGCAGAAAAAGTTTTTGCTCTTTTGATCACTTGCCTGTCTTTGGGGTGCTGTTTGGGGGCTTGTAGGTTGTTGGGGGTGGGTTTTGGGGTCTGGGAGCACTGCTGGCACATTCTAATGTTGATTGCATTTGTTTTACAGGAAATCCATGGTGGAAAAGGGGAGTTGGGGCCTAGCTGCAGAGCGCATTTGGACTGAATTCCAGGTAGGCCCAAAGTTTTCTAAGTGTGGCTTTTCCCGGGTTTTGCCTTTTGGCTTGTTGGGGGTGTTAAACTTGTTTTCGCCCGGGTTGACAGTTCTGGGGCCATTGCTGGGAAGGTCTAATACCCGAAAGAAAGTGTTTTGGAGACAATCCCTGGGGAAAAAGTTTTTGCATTTTCTGAGATTTCGCTCACTCTACCGTTTTTGGGGGGCTGTTTGTGGGGAGTTTGCGAGTCTTGGAGCAATGCTGGGTATGGATACTTTTGCTTGCTTGCAAGTGGTTTGAATACAATCCATGGTGGGTAAGTGGGGATTTGGGCCTACTTTACTTTCAAAGTGTGTTTTGTCACCATTTTCTACTAGGCCTCTGACAGCTAGTAGTATCGCACGTTTTTTGAGATCTGATTGGGGGTCTTCTACATTTTTGCGACTGGGTTTAGTAAGGGTCTTGGAGCACAGCTGGGAAGGTCTACTTTTGTTCTAAAACACAGTTTACAGTACACCTAGCTTGAGGGGAAAAATCCGCTAAATTAATTCACCCATACTTATTTATCCTTCAAAAGGAGACTCAGTCAGAGTACGCACTTTCAAAAATATTGTACTGTCTATTAGGAAACTCAAAGTGTGACTTTTTGCACTACACAGCGTACATACCTTATATTTATTTGTCAGTGGTGTTCTAATATCACTTCCTGTTTTTCCATCAATAATTACAGGCCGGGTTTCAGCCTGTGCAAAGGGAAAAAAAGGATGGAGTCAGGCTTCACGTTAGCGAGCCGCAATTCAGCATCCGCCAGGCAGGCAGTGGACAGGGTGTCTTCTGGTCACCAACATTGATGGACGGAGCGTCAGATGGAATGGAGGAGTCCTGCTAATAAGAGGAATGGTTGGATGCATGCAACTTCCCAAATTCAACAGGACAACTACAACAACATACAGATACAGTATCCGTTCTTTTCTAATTATCTTTTAAGTAGTGTTATTGCTGTGAACTTCTATGAGTGTGACTCTGCATTTCTTTGATCTCTGCTTCTAAATTCATCCCTACAGCCATTGTATAGGTTTTACTTCTGCTATTTTTCAAACCTAATTTAATGTACAAAGTGTTTCTCTGAGTGCAGAGATAGGCAAGTGAAAACGCATAATTACTGCAGCCCTGTACTGTAGCATTCTTTCATTCACGGTTGTCGAAAGTACTACTTACTTTTCAGTAACCATGCATGCACTTCCTTTATGTCACTTAAAAGATTTATGGATAGCTTTGTACCCAAAGATTTGTTTATCTTCAATTATTGTTTGTCCATGCTGTGCTTTTTTTTTCTTCTCTCAACAAAACTTTCCCAAAACCCCCCATTCCCATCCATTTTCCAAACCCTAACCCTCTTCCCCCGGGCTGTGTGGTTTTGATTGATGTGTGACTAAATGACAGCAATAATTCCACACACTTGCTGGGGACGATAAGGTCATAGCAACAGGCTGGTGAAGAAATCCGAGGATATATTCTTACTCAGCTTGACACAGATCCATGACTATTGGCAAATGAAAGCAGATTTTCATGTGCGCCATCAACTTGATTGATCATCAAGAACATCCTCCTCCTAGACGTGGCAAATGATTACGCTGCTGTGTCCTTCACCTTCAGTACTATTTCTTGTAGTAGTAGCCAATGTCAAAGAAATTCAACGCAAGTAGTAGTTATACTGTCAATACTTTACCATTTGTTAGGCTACATTGTAGCACTGTTCTAGTGTACTATCACCTGCTCTATTCTCTATTGTACCGTTCTAATGCTACGGTAAGGACAAACAAGGTTTCATTTTCTTTTTTTTCATATGCTGCAACTGCCACTGTGTAACACCACTAGTACCACCGCAATGATGACATTTCATCTGCCCAGGATTGCCAACCTTAATCGCCATTTCCCGTGCAGCCAGCCCTGTGCCTAGCCCTATTTCCAAACACAAATTACAGGTAAGATAAGCGTTTGGGGGAGGTAGTATAATGGAGTATTAGGAGAGACGAGAGACTGACGGTAGTACTAGTAAAGTCCTAGGACTATTGAATTCACTTACTCTGTGAGAGGCACTTAGTTTTGAAAACATTTGGGCAATTAATTACACAACTTGAATCAAGATGCCACTTAAGTTTCAGGAAAACAAACTTACTGTTAAACCCCCACCCACCAGCCTCAAAAGCAGTAAAAAACATGTATGCTAAGATAAAGTTTAAAGTATATTTATATCCCTAACATAAATAATCTCCCGCAAGACCCAACCCACCCCCCCTCCCAAACCCCAACAAATGTCCATGAAAAGTCCAAAAAACCCAACTCCCAATTCCCACCCCCCAGAAGTCTTTAAAAAAGGGGCGAGGGACAGTCTCCTCCTACTGCTGGCTGCTGTTCACTTTTCGGGCCAGGCCGGCATGCTCCTTGCGGAGGGTCTTGAGCAGGGTTTTGGTGTTCAACAGCTCCTGCTCGAGGTAGGACACCCTGAGTGAAAGGCGGTGTAACCTTTTTTTGGTACTGCTGTGGGGGGCAGCTGCTTTTTTTTGCTGCTCGGCGGTGGCGGGTGGCTGCAGTACCCCGGCTCCGTACCGCTGGAGACCTGCTGCGCTGACTGGACGACCCAGGGAGCGCGGAGGAGGATGCAGCTGTCCCGGTCGATGTTGTAGTCGACTGCGTGTACCCCTCCTCCTGGGCCACCAGCCGCCGATATTCGGCGACAGTCGCCTCCAGCCTCCGTTGCCGGGCCCTTTTAGCCAGCTCCTTCCGTGTTGGTTGGGAAGGAGCATCTATATGAAGAAAGAAAGACATAGTCTGTAACCAATGCTCTTTAAGATTAACACAAAATGATTCAGCAGAAAGTTGTGTAACAATAGAACTAGCAACTTGCAAGCGCAGTACATAACTATTGTGGGCAGTATCTATCTAACCTCCCACTTCTTCATCCTTGCTCTAACATTAGTGGGAGTTTAAGGAATCAATTCTACGAGCACTATGGACTCACTCCATTAAAGTCGACTATGACAGTACACCAGTCTTATTCTTCTTCTTCTCTCTTGTTTAGCAAAATTGGTACGTTAACTTCTGCAAGCCGGCATAATGCCAGCGCAGTCAACTTGCACCCGAGAAAAACAGACGCCCGCCATGATGAGTGAGACAGACTTGCGTTACTGTACCGGTCTAGTACATGCAGGTGGTGATGCTCTTACTTTTCTATTACGGGTTCACCCTACAGTGCCAATGAATACTAGAAAAGGAAAATGAAGAAGATAAATAATCTGATTATCTATCACTGCACATGGTATGTATTTGCTTACATATGGGATGACTTTAGGTGCTTTGCTTTTTATTGCGTGAACAGTGATACATCCACACATGAATGACCGAGTTCTACTAAACTTATTAACAGAGGTAGTGAGTGGCCATCGTAATAGCCGATATATACTGTGCTTGCAATACAAACTACTGCTACTATTCATGGTAGTATTCGGACAAAATTAAAACTTCTTTTCCTTGCCTTTCCTACACTGGAACGGACGAGCGGGTGTGGTGTTACATGCTCTTCAAAGTAACACTTAGTTCATCCAGTGACCGTCTACTCTCTCTAGATACACATATGCTATCTAAGAGTCAGATAGTACCAGGCATCCATCCATTCAAACTATATGTCAATCATTCTTCTTCATGTCTCTCATCTGGACAAACCTTACGTTTTCTCACGGGAAAACAACCTTTTCATTTTATTTAGGAAACCGCAAGCCATACATCCGTGCTTGACTTGCATTTGAACTTCAACCAAAGGATATATTGCGCACACATACAGTTTCTGTTTCACCCACCCAGGCTGTTCTCCTTCCACCCATCCTTGCTTCATCCTTCACCCAGCCATTCATCATATTCCTTCCCAGCCACCTCGGGCACCAATCAAACACGTATCATTCTTCTTTGTCAGTCATCCTTACTTTTAACTTGCTTGTCCTTCGACACTTACTTACACCCTTCTTTCGCTTTTCGTTCATCCCATCCATCAAGTTCATCTCAGATATGATTTGGATTCTCGAAAAAAAATTCACAGCTGAGTTGAAGTAAATTTAGAGGAGGCTACTACCTGGTTGATAAAAACTTTGTTCTAAATTTGAAAGTCTTCTTAACAGTATAGTAACTTAACTGTACAACATATATACTACACCCGTGCAGAGAGCACACTCTGCAGTCTGCAATCTCAATAAGTAAGGAATATAAGAACTTACCACTGCCCGCCACTACCGTGGCAACCCTCACAGCAGTTTCCTCCGGCACTTGAACCGCCTCCTCCCCAGAAGTGTCCTCTTCCACCTCCGCGCTGGCCCCGGCACCAGATGTTCCACCTACAAAGTAAATTTAAGAATGTTAGATGTCATAGACATACACCACTCACTAGTATTTTGTCTAGGAATGAAGACATGTGAATACAGAAACCAATCTAATAATTTGTGACTGTCTACTTTATATAAAGAAGAAAAGGGCCCTTTTTCAAGGGAAGGGTGTTGTCTTGCTGCACTTTTTGGCACAACTGATGAATGCTTGCTTTTTAACATGCACCATTTTTCTCATAACAGACAGAAGCTTCACTTCTAAGAACAAGAGCAAGATCAGATCATCATCACTAGGACGGAGTGACCAACGATTCAGCACCAAAAAGAAAAATTAAAGTTCAAACCAGGTGAGAGCTCGGCTCGCCCACAATAAATGTGTGAAATAAATCACTAAGCACTTTTCCATTTTTAATCAACCGTTTATGTTTTATGACAAACTTGATTTTAATAAATGTTTTTACTTTTAATAAAGCTTTAAAACTTAAATAGACTCTGTGGTTTTTGGTCAAGAGTGACTGAGCAAAAGGTTTTGCAATTTGCAAGCATGAGTCCGTGCCTCTGACACTTCTGGACTCTGACTCCGTACTCTTGCCCTGCGTTGGATAATCATCATTGGGGATCAATCATCGATGAATTCGGGAGCTAAATGACTCTGCCACACTATCTAGTCAGTAAGGAGATTGGGGGTTCTTCAAAGTCTGTTATCACTGAGGTATGTGAAAATCTACCTGCGCCTATTATAATTGATAAACAATGCACTATTTAGTGTCCATAGTTCTGTTTGTGCAGATTTGTCCCTGCAGCAGTAGTAGTATGGATTGTCCTCCTATCCAAACCAAAAGTAAAGTATTATCTTATTCTTTCCTGGTGGTCATTCACATTTTATTGTTGGGAATTGTCAAAGCATAAACATTTAGAAGACTTGAAAAGACATTATGGACAATCCCAGATGACTGCACTCAGTGCATAGAGCTATTGCTGACTAGAATGGGAGTGTCGTTTAACACCTTTTGCCAACTGTGCAATCTTAGTTAGCTACACAGACAGACTAATAAGAATAATCTAGTAATACCACAGGGAGTCATAGTAGAGGCAGGATAAGAATTTAGATACAGTCTACAAGAAGATCAAAGACGATTTAGAAAAAATCGAATGAGGAACGCTAGGAAAAAATAGGTACTCTATATTAAAATGAAAACTTACCGGGGCCAGCAAAGGAGCCCTCGCCTGACCGATCCTGGCCTTCTACAGCAGCAGCAGCCGATACCACCTCCTCTGTCCTCTTGCCCCTGGGGGGAACTGATGTACAACATGAAAGAAAGAAAGACCCGAAAACATGGATGATTGTTGTCAACCAAATCAAACATTTCAAAAGAACAATAACAAAATATTTTGGCGAAATAGCAAATAGACAACTATTCCACGGGATATATTGACCTATCTCATGTGGTCTACTACGATATTAGTATTGCTTGATTTGCGGACCGTAGACTTGGATAGTTATGTAACTCACTAAACAAACTACTAAAAAGGTTCGCCTAGGACTGGCAGGCAGCAGTCCGCAGCACGCGAAGTGACAGACAAACTCCATCGTGATTGCAGATCAGTGACAACACTAAAAAGTTTCCTACTACATTAACCAGTCATTAAAATACTCAAACTATCAATCCACCACCACTATTTCTTCTTATTGCCAGGTGTACAAAGGAAGGACTGGACTTGAGTCAGTAGGGGCAGATTTACAAGCCCCTTGCGGCTCTTTTGCCCCGTTGTTGCGTGGCTTTTGTGACGCAGCGGCAGAACAAAAGAGGCGCCATGGTGTGGCGTATATTAACAACGTGACGCATATGGGAGATGCATCACGTTGTAAAGCCCTGCGCCATCAGGGGGCGTTCTGGCGCAAGGGAGGGCATTCCCGCGCAGGAACGCATCCTAAAAGTGGCTGAGGGAAATCTACAAGATTTCAATCAGTCACTTTTAGGACAATGATGCGTCACTCAAACCATGCGCCTGCTTGAAGCAGAAGTACGGCTTGACGTAGCATTGGGGAGATAGGGCACCCCAGAGCATTGCTGGAGCTGCGCCATCGTTGCGACACAACTCCAGCAATGCGCCGCCTTCACGGCACAGATACGTAACGCTTCGGTGACGTTTTGGGCCCATGGTGCGCCGCATTATAAATACGGCGCACCATGGGTGGTGGTGGCGTGGCGCACAATTACTGGCGCATCCCTGCTACTTTGCAGGGATGCGCCGGTAATTGCAAATCTGCCCCTTAGTGTCTAGCATTACGCAGTTCTGTAAACTACACTCATACATAATTTCTCAGGCCAATGAAATGAACACAACATCAAAAACAAATAAGCATAGTAGCAACGCTACTGAGAAGGAGAGCAGTGCACATGAAATGCACAGAAGGTTTTGAAATATAATTTACCTACAATGTAATTGGCAGCATTATTGCTCTTGGTAAAAAACAAAAATTTGCAATATAATAACACACAGAGCAGGAGAAAACAGAGTAGTGATGAAATAGCTACTACTACTCACCAAGCCCGGGGATCTCGACGCGAGCAGGTCGCATTCCCGGTCCAGGAGATCCGTCCACCGGTGGGTGGCCTGGTTGTAGGTGCGCCGGACCCGAGAGTGTTCATACATGGCCCGGCACACCTTTTCCCACCGCTTCCGGCGCTCCCGGAGCCCGTAGCCGCTTGCGATCCTGCCGCCTGCCGCGATGGTCCTGGGGAGGCGGCGCTGTACATAGTACACCAGTGCGGCCACCTCCTCCGCGCTAAAGATCTCCCGTGGCATCACTCACCCCCCCTCAAATGCCCGCACGGGAGCCGGGCACGGGGTGCGGGACCCTTCCCCTTCTCGGACTGCTTCCCGGCTCCCTTTACCATGGTCTGGGAAGAAAGGAAGGTAAATAATAAATAAGAAATAGAATAGGGAAGAAGAAAAGAAAAGAGTTTAAAAAAGTAGTTTAAAATTAACCAAAAGTAGCAGAAAACACAAAAATATAGAGCTAGAAAAATAGAGGGATGGATAATAAGTAAAATAGATCAACAAAATCTTCAAACAAGCAAAGGATGGCAGAGATTGAGAGAAGATACAGAAAGGATGCCCAGAACCATAGCAATGAATGAAAAACAAGATGGCCGCGCCCGTTCATGACCGCGTGGGTAAGTTCGCGCGAGATTTCCCCCGCGATCACACGCGTACTTGTACTAGCGAGCCGCACATTTTGCGAGATTACACATATAGCGCCCGGAAACGGAAATACGTCACGCAAACAAGATGGCCGTGCCCATGTACGACCGCTAGGGTAACTTCGCTTCGTTGCGCTACAAGCGGCTTGCGAAAACGCAAAAAACCACGGGAACTAACATGCCGCAAAAAACAAATCGCATATTCGCACAAATTCGCGGCTTCCGAATTCGATCTCGCGCAAATTCGCGCCCCGCGAATCGCGCGAAATTGCAGAAAGACGATTTTTGCAAAACTGAAAGCACTCAGCAGGTGCAAAAGTTCAAGCTCATCATTAGTAACCATTCCCTGTAGTGCTTCCTGAGGGGCCCCTCCAGAGTTCAGTTGCCTACTTGCAACTATTCTATGACCCTGCTCTGACCCTCACAGCAGGCT
Organism: Lissotriton helveticus; assembly: GCF_964261635.1. Taxonomy (NCBI): domain Eukaryota; kingdom Metazoa; phylum Chordata; class Amphibia; order Caudata; family Salamandridae; genus Lissotriton; species Lissotriton helveticus. Next base: position 1,263,525,679 of record NC_136057.1, on the reverse strand, counting down.
CAGAGAATAGCTACAAGTATGCCACAAAGGTCCTGTTAAAAAAATTACACTGCAACAGAAAGCAATTACAGATAAGGAAGCAGGTGCCAGAGTGGAAGTTCAAATTCAGTGACACTTTAATCAGCCCCTAATTCATTCATGTCAGTTGAGGCAGGGCAGGTGTGCTAACGAATTTTGCAAAACTGAAAGCACTTAGCAGGTGCAAAAGTTTAAGCTCATCATTAATCAGGAAGCACTTACAGCTAAGGAAGCAGGTGCCAGCTCAAATTCAGTGACACATTAATCAGCCCCAAATTAATTCATGTCAGTTGAGGCAGGGCAGGTGTGCTTTTCCCCCCATAATCTACAGTGATGAACCAGAGGGTGGCAGTGATGAACCAGAGGTGGCATGGGTGAACCAGAGGGTGTCAGTGGTGAAACAGAGGGTGGCAGTGGTGAAACAGAGGGTGCTGTGATGAACCAGACGTAGAAACAACATGGTCGCGACCGTTGCGACCCGACAAGTAAGTTCACGTTTGCGAACTGGTAAAAAAACCCTTGCGAACTGGCAGAAACCCTTGCGAACACAGAAAAAATCCGCAAATTCGCGAAAGTTCGCGAATTTTGCGGATTGCGAATTCGCAAATACGCACATTCGCAAAATTCACCCATGCTTACTATATACCCTTTTGCTCACTTTGACCCGGCAGCGTCACAGAACATTCTGGGAGGGCATGCTAGAGTCACCACCCTCAGAGAAGCAATGGAACACCTTGTACAAAGACATTGCAAAATTTAACTGCTCCATGTATTTGACAGAAGCCCACTATAAAACCTTATATAACTGGTACCTCCTCCCACAGAAACTGCACTCAATCTTTCCCGATACGTCTGATAGTAGCTGGCGGGGGTGCGTCCTTCTGGGTGACTTTAAGCATATAAGGTGGGACTGCTCCGCCATACAGACCTTCTGGAAAGAAATTATGTCCCAGATCAAACTCATCCTGGGGTACCCAAATGGGAATTCTTTAGAACATATCCTACTGGGAGTTCGTGATCCATTGCTCAAGTACCAGAGACAGGGGGACAGGTCCATCATGTGGCTATATCTAGGAGCAGCCAAGATGGCTGAGCCGGAATCTCCCTCACTTCACCAATGGCATGCCCACTTGTGGCGCGCACTGGCCCTGGAACGTCTATAAGACATCGCAGAGGATTCCCTCAAGAGCTTCGATTATATCTGGACCCCTTTGGTCTGCTATCTATTAGAGGGACTCTCTCTATTTGCTTGAAGCCCAAGGTTGAGGGTGCTACATCTTTTCCTGATTTAATAAAGACACACCTCGCCCCGAGGATGGGTCCTCGGGTATATCGCCCTCTGTGTGATTCTCCCCCCGTGCATGCCACGGGTTTCACGGCCAACCCTGCTCCCCAATCAGCATATTAGCTTAGGCGCCTTCCTGGGTATGGTTGTTCGTGGTTCTTTTTTATTTTTATATGTTATCTTACTTACCCAATGGGTTTTGGTTGGTTTTCCACTGAAAGCATTCAATTATTGAAGAAGCTTGCAGAGGAGGCTCACACTTACTCCTTTTTTATGGTTAATTTGCTTTCTTTCCAAATCCATGCATGGCCTTCCTCTTCGAACCGGCTCACAGGAGCCGTCCATAATGTAATATGAAACTGTGTCTATACTATAGCTACCTAATGTCTGGACTATGGTCCTGTGAAGAAAGCTTGAATGCAATATTGTCTTTGTTTCTTATGAAATGTTTGTAATCTTTGAATAAAACTCAATTAATAGAATTTGACAAAAAAGTGGGGGGCAATCATGTGGGTGGGGTCATGATTAGCATCATGCCACTGGCCAGCCACCACGGGAGTCGGAGCCGCGGATTCACGCCCGGTCAGCGGCGGCGGTGCATGGGCCGTCTCGAAGTGGAGCAGCAGCGGGATTTGATCGGAAGCACCTGCAGGTGAGAGGGCTGGAAGTCTCCTGTGGCTGCGGGGGCCTGCTGGACGTGGAATCGGGGCGGGCCCGATACTGCAGAGCCTCGCAGAGAGTGCTTTGCTAGCACTGGATAATTGTCCTGCGGAGCTGGAGTGCCCTGCCGACGGCGGGAGGCCTGAAGGGTCAGCACTGTGGGCCCCCGAAGCAGCCTAATCCTGTGGTGCCCTACCGGTTGCTGCTGGCGTGGGGAGCTGAGGCCCGAACGGGGGGCCTAAGAACATAGCGAGGCCTGAACCCGGGGGGCGGCTCTCTCCTGGCGTGCATACCATCGACCTTCCCATGGCTGGGACCGGGGCCGCCCACCACTGACACCACCACACCACGGAGGACGCACTGATTGCCACCTACCAGGTGCCCTGCTCCTCGAGCCGGAGGGGCGGCTCCACCTTGGGGCCTCCTCGCGGCATCTGTCCTGGGCCGCAGGGCGCGTCAGCCCGGTGCTGGCAGTGGGGTGCTTGAATTGGAGACCCTCGGCGCCGACACGTGCGTAACACGGGGAGTGTCCCTTGGGATTGCAGGCTTGTGTGCTGGCCCGCCAGCGCAGCGTGAACTCTCGGCGGATCTGATTGGGGGGACACCCAACACCTGCTGTCGGGGAGAACAGACGACCACCGAATGCTCGGACCCCCTCCGTCTCACAGACTGAGCTGGAACGCAAAGAGGCCCTCCGTGCGGTCTCTACCATTTCCAAGACAGTGGGATCGTTGTCGGCGATGGAGTCAGGCTCCCGTGGGGGATCTGAGGAGGCGGCATCGGAGGAATCGGGCGGTGGCGGCCCCGGGCCGCCCCATGTCACACCTGGAACTGCAGATGACTTACTAGATGAATGATCCTAATGCCCCCCCCGAAGTGGTATTGTATATGCTGCTGTGTTCCTGATCTGTGTTTGGGGTGGAGACATGTAACCCAGGCGGGCAGGGAACTGTTGTTGGGCGGCTGCCTTGCACACTTTGTGGCTCCTGCCACCGAAGGGGTGGGGATGTGGGGCACCTAGGACACACTGGGGAGGGCCGGTCGGGAGGCATATGTAGCTCGCGGTCTGTTGGAAATAGCGACAGGCCACCCCCCCATCTCACACCTATTGTGAGACTCTGGTAGTTACCAGAGACTGTTTTTCTTGGGATTTTGACTTTTGGATGGGTTTCTACAGTTTGGGGCCTATTCTGGGGATGGGTGGGACGTGGGACTGTTGGGTGGTCTTAGGGTTCTGGTTTTGGGGTGTTGTCAGTGTGCCTAGGATTTTTTCTTTACTTAGAACTGTACTTGCTATTGTGAATGGGGACCTTACCTGAGCTGAAGTGTGTGACCTGGAATGTGCGGGGACTGAATTCCATGCTGAAACGTCACAAGGTGCATGCCTATCTTGTTCGTAGGGGGATTCAGGTAGCCTTCCTGCAGGAAACCCATATTGACCAGACAGAGGGGCGGGCTCTGCAGCGCAGGTGGCGGGGACAGCTGTTTTACACTGTATACTCGGCCTTTGCAAGGGGAGTTTTGATTTGGGTGCGGGCGGAGGTTCCCTTCCAACCCTTGGTGACAGTGGTCGATCCTGAGGTGAGGTTTGTGGCTGTACAGGGCCACCTGGATGGGAGGGACGTGACGCTCTGCAGCGTCTACGCCCCAAATGTGGAACAGCCTGCCTTTTTTGCGCGATTGTCCGGGAAACTGGCGACAGTCCTAGCCAATACGGTCCTACTAGGGGGGGATTTTAACTCTGTATTGGATGTGGAATTAGATAGATCTCACCCACCACTGGCGCAGGTGGCAGCTCACAGGCTAGTGAAGAGTAGGGGAGAGTGGCAAAGTAGCTGGGGCCTGGTTGATGCATAGCGAACTCAACACCCTACGGAGAGGGATTTTTCCTTTTACTCCCCCCACACGCTCTGCATGTTCGCCTTGACAGCATTCTCTGCTCGCCGGACGCTCAGTGCTTGGTCCGCCACAGCGAATACCTGGCTAAAACGATATCCGATCATAACCCTTGCTTAGTAGTGGTCCAATGGACGCGGCAACGCCAAGCTATCCCGACGTGGCGGTTGAACCCATTGGTGCTGGAGGATGCGGCATTTAAGGCTGAGGTCCGCACTGGGGTGGAAGGCTATTTTGATGCTAATGTGGGCACAGCTTCAAGTAGGGCGCTAGAGTGGGACGCCTTTAAGGCGGTGGTTCGGGGCGTCTGTATTTCGGCTACCGCGGGATTCCGTAAGACACTCCTGCAGGATGTCGCGCAAAGCGAGGATCGCTTACGCGAGGAGGAACGACGTAGTCACATGACTCCTGAGCCTCACAGAGCGGTTTCGACCGGGCGGGAAGAAGTGGCGTCAGCAATGGAGAAACTACGCAGCTTTGACTATAAGGAGTTTCTTGTTAGAGCTCATGCTGAACGAGACAAGGTGGGCTCGCTGCTGGCCTGGCTGGCCAATCCTGGGACCTGAGGCACTCCGATTGTAGCTTTGGCTACCCCGGAGGGACGCATGGTTTATACTCAATCGGAGATCAACTATTAATTCTTGACGTATTATGCACACCTTTATAGGAGCGAGATGCCAAGTGCGCCTGTGGAGCTAGATGAGTTCCTATTAGCGGCGCGGCTTCCCTGGCTCGACCCGGAACACGTGGACCGCTTGGGCGGGGATATCTCCGAAGGAGAGATCCGTGTGGCCATTAAACACATGGCTCGCCGCAAGACCCCTGGCACAGATGGGCTACCGATTGAATTTTACGCAGCCTACGCGGATGTGCTGATACCGCGATTACGGGCGGTCTACCGGGAGGCCTGGGATGCCGGGGCTTTACCTGCGGCTACGCGCGAGGCTTTGGTGGTACCCTTACTGAAGCGTGGCGGTGATGCTGGCTCCCGTTCGGCCTACCGCCCACTATCCATGCTCACGACGGACTATAAGATTCTGAGCAAGGTTCTCGCGACGCGGCTTCTGGCCCACATGCGCGCTTTGGTGCACTCAGACCAGGCGGGCTTTATTCCCCAGCGCACCACCGCCACCTGTGTGCGTCGGCTGCTTCGGGTCATGGGGGGCGATGTTGCTGGCCTCCCGGGTGCCGCTGTCCTTTCGATTGACATCGAGAAAGCATTTGACAGCGTTGAGTGGTCATACCTGCTCCGGGTACTGGGGGCCTTTGGACTGGGTGAACGATTTGTGAAGTGGACTGCTTTGCTTTATGCCGCGGCCACTGCCCGGGTCAAGACGGGTGCCACCATCTCTGCCCCGTACAGGGTTGGACGGGGAACTCGACAGGGATGCTCCTTGTCCCCTCTACTATTCGCGCTCGCTATAGAGCCTCTGGCCGCTCACGCCCGTATGGGCCGAGCGTATGAAGGCCTTCCACTGAGAGGCGACACCCATTACATCTCTCTCTATGCAGACGACTGTTTGCTGTTTTTAGCAGACACTGACGATTCCCTGCGTGGGGCCGAGCGCTTGCTCTCAGATTTTGGCCACCTTTCAGGACTGCGAGTCAACTGGGGGAAATCTTGCCTCTTCCCGCTGGCACCAGGGACGGATGACTCCCAACCGGAGGGCGAACTGCGATGGGAATACTATTGCCTCCCTTATCTAGGTACGCACATCTATCATTCATCGTCGGCCCTCCTGGAGGGTAACTTCGACAGAGCGATCCGGAATCTGCAACGCTGCATGGGATTCTGGCGGACACTGCCACTATGGGTCGCGGGACGAGTGGCGTTACTGAAAATGGTGGCACTTCCCCGTTTATTATATCTGTTTCGCACTCTGCCGATCTGGATCCCGGCGTCGGTTTTTAACAGACTCCGCTCCCTACTCTCTGGATTCATCTGGGGGTCGGGCAGACGGCGCGTTTCGCTGGCCACGTTGATGCGCCCCAGGGCAGACGGGGGACTTGCGGTCCCGGATTTCGAGTGGTATTACTTGGCGGCGCAGCTGCAGTGGCTTACCCAGGCAGTGGCTTTGGAATTCTGGGGTCCAGAGGGGGTAGTGGGCAGGCTATTTCCAAGACATGTTATCTCCTTTATAATCCTAGGCCAGAAATTGGACCTTACCCAGCTCACACTGGAGGAACGTACAATTCGTAGCTTTTGGCTTCGTTGCCATAGGCGCTCCGTCACCACTCGCCCATATGCCCCTGAGATCCCGCTAGGGATGTGCACGGCCTTTCCGCACGGAGGCGACTAGTCTGCGCTGGCGACCTGGGAGGAGCTTGGTTTGCAAATGCTCGGTGATCTTTACAAAGATGGATCGCTGCTCACATTCCAAGAGCTGCAAGACGCTTACGACCTCCCAAGAGGTGATTATCTGCTGCACGCCTCGCTGGTGGCCTGTATTCGGAGACACTGGAAGAGAGGGCTCACCGAACCACCGACATCAGAGTGCTGTCAATATGTGGTCATGGCAGCTGGTACTTACGAGGCCGTCACCTGCCTTTACCGGAGGCTGTCGACTGAAGCCCTGCAGCCCATGGATGGGCTGAGAGCCAAGTGGGAAGGTGATATCGGGCGACCGATACCTGAGTCGACGTGGCCGCAGCTAATGCGGCGGGCGTGGAAGGGCACTAGGAACGCCAGGTTCCAGTTGATCCAGTTTTTTACTCAACACCGAGCGCACCTAACGTCAGTTAAGATCTCGCAATATTTTGAAGGCGCGTCTTCGCTCTCTCCTAGATGCGGGACAGCGGAAGCGGACTTCGCACACATGTTTTGGTCCTGTGGTGAGCTAACTGGTTACTGGGAAGCGGTGATGGCCTGCCTGAATGCTGTCACGGACCGGCAGATAGACGCGGATATGGGCGCTTGCTTATTGTTATGGTTCCCTCACACCCCCCGTACTCGCGTTACCAGTAAGTTTTACGATTTGGGCTTGATACTGGCCAAACGAGAGATCACCATGCACTGGAAATCCAGCCAGGGACCCAGCTACTTGCGTTGGAGGACCACCCTGGTGCGATGGGCAAAGGCGGAGAGCGCGTTGCGGCTGTGTTGGACCCGGCCTCGTGGCTTGGTGCACCTCTGTCCCTCCACACCCTGCGAGCGTAGGCCTGCACCCCGAGACCCCTGTGCAGCATCCCCGTGAGTGTAGCCTGAACCCCGAGCCTGGTCGTCATACTCCCCGTACACCTAGATCCCCCGAGAACCTCGACCAGGCCTGCCTTTCCCGCTCCTCGCCCGGCTCCGAGCGCCTAACCTGGCCTGCCCCACAAGGCCCGGACGCCATCTTCCCTTCCCGACATCCCTGTCTCCCTGGGCCTAGCGTGACCCCGGCCCCAGCGAAACCCAGACTCCAAAGGCGCGCCAGTCCCCGCCAGGGGGTAAAGGGCTCCCCAAGTGAGATAAGCCGGGGAGTTTCGATAGCACCTCCGGCCTCCCCTGAGAACCTGGTATCCATCACACCTTTGGCCCTCCCCTGTGGGCCAGTTTCGATCACCCTTCTGGCCTCCCCGAGGGCTGGCTCCAGACCCGCTGGGCGTCTGGGAATTCCCGGACCCATCCTTTCAAAGGGATCAAAGAGCCAACCGCCGGACCTCGCCAACGGCCAGCCCCCAGGGCAGGAGACCTCTGCCTGCGAGGGTCCGGAGATCAAAGAGCGAAAGAACTATAACTGGGCCCGCCCGACAACTAGCGGGCAGTTGTATCTTGGACCTGAAGCCCTGCTGATCTGATTGCGGCTGACCCTAAGAAGAACTCATCTGGAACCTCGGAGCCCTGCTGACGCTGTCGCGGCTCAAGCTGAACTGTACCCATCGGAGCCCTGCTGACGCTGTCGCGGCTCAAGCTGAACTGTAACCATCGGAGCCCTGCTGACACTGTCGCGGCTCGAGCTGAACTGAACCATCGGAGCCCTGCTGACGCTGTCGCGGCTCAAGCTGAACTGTACCCATCGGAGCCCTGCTGACGCTGTCGCGGCTCAAGCTGAACTATATCCGTCGGAGCCCTGCTGACGCTGTCGCGGCTCGAGCTGAACTGAACCATCGGAGCCCTGCTGACACTGTCGCGGCTCCTCACGAACTTCTCCAGATCGAGCCCTGCTGACCTCGTCGCGGCTTGAGGAGTGCTCTGGTCCGGCTGGACCATCGAGATCACCATCACGACCGAGCCGACTCGACGGAGGTGAAGCAGCCAGTACGCCCATCATCCCGTACCCCCCGGCTCGAGGATTGAGAGCTGTGCGTAGGGTACGCCTCGTACTGTCCCAGAGACTAAAAGACTGTCCCGCTTCCCCCTTCCCGATTCCTCAACGACTTTGTGGTCCCTAGACCACTGTGTACATAAGAGTGTTTCCTTCGTCCCTTTCTTATATAAAAGAACTTGTTACTTCAACCCAACGGTGTGGTGTCTGTCCGTAGTGTGGTGTGAGCTCAGTGTGTACGATCCTAGACTCGAAGTCCTCCCCGGTGGGGACCTCACAATCAAGACTCGGCAAGTTCTGTGGGAGAGGTGGGTCTTGGGGTGACTGGGTGAGCATAACCTGGCCCTCTGAGATCGCCCCTTCCAACATTGGTGGCAGCGTCGCGATAAGAACCTACGTCTAGGGATCGTACAGCACTGACACACTACCCGAACGAAGAGCAACCATGAGCCTCACGAACGACGAGACCACCTTCCAGATGGAACTCCTGAAAGACTATTCTCACCGTGAGCTTAAACAATTCTGCAAAGATCTCCATATCCCGTCGACGGGATTAAACACCAAAGAGGACTTTCAACAAGCTCTAACAGCCTGGGTGGAGGCCGGAGCCCAACCTCCAGCACCGACAGAAGTCGATGGAGGGGGAGCACCCCTGATCGAAACCCACGCCCTAGAGCGAGAAAGAACGGAGTCCCCGATGCGGACTCCCAGCACGGAAAGAGGCCTATCCCGGGAAGAGATGACCGACCGAGAGCACAACAGAAACCACGAGCTAGAACTAGCCCGTTTGAAGATGGAAGGAGAACTCAAGCTGGCCGAGAAAAAGCTAGCCATCGAGCAGTTGCGGCTGCAAGGAGAACTGGAGGAAAAGAAACTCCAGCGAGAACATGACGGAAAGAAGCTCCAGCTGGAGCACGAGCGCAGCATATTGGAAATAGAACTAAAGGCCCGGAACGAAGGCAACAAGACAGCAGCGACCCGAGAGTCTGTTCCCCCGGTGGAACCCAAGGTCCACATTCCCAAGGATGTGGTCAAAGAATATTATAAAAACGATGACATCCAGCAATGGTTCAAGGCCTACGAGGTCGCCATGACCTCACACCGAGTTCCGCAGAAAGATTGGGGAGCCGGGCTGTGGGGTCGATTCCTGAGTGAGGGGAGAGACACCCTACTCGACCTCCCGTCCGCCGAACAGACCTCCTACAGCCACATGAAAGAAGCCCTCCTCACAAGGTACGGGCTCACCCCTGAAATGTACCGCCAACGCTTTAGAGACTGCAAGAAGATCCCCGGCACCACATGGGTAGAATATGTCAATTTCTACAGCCGGGCCCTGGACGGGTGGATCAAGGGCAGCAAGGTATCCACCTTCGAGGGGCTCATAGACATCATTGCCTATGAACATTTGTCCCTAAATTGCTTCGTGGAACTCCGACAGCACCTCCTGGACAGCAAGTTGGCTGACCCCCGGAAACTGGCCGTCGAGGCCGATCGCTGGGTGAGCACCAGAGTCCCCCGGGGGCCCGGGGGAGATTCTGGCCGAAATGAACAGGGATCGTGCCGCCAGAGGGGAGGGGGGAATCAGAATAGACAGCGGGGTTCCCAGGTAGGGTCCCCACGCAGTCCCCCCAGAAACCAGCCAGGTACCTTGCCTCCCACAGCGCGCGCAGGGTTTCCCCCAGCTAAACCAGGGCCCGAGTCAGCCAAGCCTGCTATCATTGCCAGCAACCAGGGCATTATGCCAATGACCCCCGCTGCCCTCTGTTCAAGAAGCCTGCCGCTGCAGGGCCCCCAGTGCGCCACATCACCTCCGTAGCCCTAGAAGAGGAGGGGGGAGAAGAGGAGTTCGAGGGAGCTGACCCCGCAGCCATGATGTTAGTCTCCCTGGGTGATAGGGAGATGGTCCCAGGAGCCCCCCTACCCGACAATACCGAGAAATACCGACAGCAGGTGACTGTCAATGGCCATCACATAGGGGCGCTCCGGGATACTGGGGCCCTTATCACCGCCGTCAAACGGCACCTCGTCACTGAGGCCCAGATTGTTCCCCACATCTCCTGCAGGGTGATTGCAGCCGATAACTCCGTCCGCACCTGCCGGATAGCTCAAGTCCCGTTCGAGTGGGGGGGCGTCTCTGGGGAGTTACGAGTGGCAGTCCGCTCCGACATGCCTGTGGATTGCCTGCTCGGCAACGATCTGGAGAGCTCCCCATGGCAGCGGGTTGAGAAGAGGACCCACTTGGAGATGGTGGGCCTGCCCGAGTGGGCCTGTGTGAGTACCCGGTCGATGACCGCCCGAAGGGCCACCCCCGAAGGGGCGACCTTAGAGGTGGCACCGACTACCCCCGGGGACCCCGAGGTCCCAGAATCCTTTGAGACCCCTGAGCTATTCCCCGGGGAGAGCTTCCCTCCCGGCGCAGGGCCCCTCGGCCCCGACGTCGAACCGACCTCGAGCTTGGACGACCTTCCTGAGCTGGCCCAATGGCGCCAGGAAGGGGTACCGTACCGAGAAGAGTTCTGCTTGGAGCAGACCTCCTGTCCCTCCCTTGTGGGACTGCGGCAGCAGGCCGCCGCCCAGGCCGCCGGTGACCAGACCGGCTCCCACTTTATCTATTGGGAGAACGGCCTCCTGTACAGCGAGCAAAAGTCCGCCGAGCTAGGGTCCGGCCGAGTGCTGGTGGTCCCCCTGCGCTTCCGCGGCTTCCTTCTGAACCTGGCCCTTGATGTACCCCTGGCGGGACACTTGGGCCAAGACAAAACGTACCAGCGCCTGGTCACCCACTTCTACTGGCCGGGCATGCGCTCCGATGTGGAGGCCCATTGTAAATCCTGTCCCACATGTCAGTCCAGCGGGAAGAGCGGAGGGAAGCGCAAGGCTCCTCTCCAATCCTTCCCCGTGGTCAGTACCCCCTTTGAAAGGGTGGGAATCGACATCGTGGGCCCCCTCGACCCCCGGACATCCTTGGGCCACCGCTTTATCCTCGTCCTGGTGGACCATGCCACTCGCTACCCCGAAGCCATTCCCCTCCGAACGGTGACCGCCCCCGTAGTGGGGCGGGCCCTCATGGCCATCTTCTCCCGGGTGGGATTCCCCCGAGAAGTCGTCAGCGACCGAGGGACCAATTTCATTTCGAAATACATGAAATCCCTGTGGCAACAGTGTGGGGTGACGTACAAATTTACCACTCCATACCACCCCCAGGGTAACGGTCTGGTGGAACGCTTTAACCGGACCCTCAAGGGGATGATCATGGGTCTCGAAGAGCCCCTGAGGCGTAAATGGGACGTCCTCCTTCCCTGTCTCCTCTTCGCGTACCGCGAAGTCCCCCAGAAGTTCTGGGGTTCAGCCCCTTCGAGCTGCTCTACAGACACCCCGTCAGGGGACCCCTCACCCTGGTCAAGGAAGGGTGGGAGACGGCGGCCCCAGAGCCCCCTCCGGATGTATTTCGATACATTCTGGCCCTCCGGAATCATACGAGGAAGTTCAGAGAACTGGCCGAGGCCAACCTCGAGGCCAGTCAAGAAGAGATGAAACGGTGGTATGATCAAAATGCCACTCTGGTCGAGTTTCAGCCCGGACAGCAGGTCTGGGTGATGGAGCCCTGTGCCCTGCAAGACAAGTGGACAGGGCCCTTCAAGGTGGTAGAACGCAAGAGTCAGGTGACCTACCTCGTCAATGTAGAGTCCCCCAGGAACCCCTTGCGGGTCCTCCATGTGAACCGCCTCAAGCCCCACTTCGCCCGGTCCGAGTTGAGCTTACTCCTCGCCACGGACGATGGGGAAGAAGAAGAAACGGAGCCTCTCCCCGATCTCCTGTCCACCCAAGAAAAAGATGGCTCCGTAGAGGGCGTGAGTCTCTCCTCCTCCCTCTCCCCCGAGCAGCACGAGGACTGTCGCCAGTTGTTGGGACAGTTCTCGGACCTCTTCTCCCTCACCCCCGGCGTCACCAGCTGGTGCGTCCACGATGTGGACACCGGGGACAGTCCACCGGTACGGCACAGAGCCTACCGCGTCCCTGACAGAGTTCGGGCCTGCATCAAGGCCGAGGTATCGAAGATGCTAGCTCTCGGGGTGGTCGAAGCCTCTGACAGCCCATGGGCTAGTCCCGTGGTCCTGGTTCCGAAGGCAGCCGCCCCCGGTGTGGTTCCCGAGCTGAGGTTCTGCGTTGACTACCGCGGGCTCAACGCAGTCACCAGAACCGATGCTCATCCCATCCCCCGAGCCGACGAGCTTATCGATCGCCTCGGGGCTGCTCGGTTCCTAAGCACGTTCGACCTGACCAGTGGCTACTGGCAGATCGCCCTCACCGAGGGAGCTAAGGAAAGATCCGCTTTTTCCACCCCGGATGGTCACTACCATTTCCGGGTGATGCCCTTCGGGATGAAGAACGCCCCCGCCACCTTCCAGAGGCTGGTGAACCAGGTACTGGCGGGGTTGGAAGAGTTCAGCGCTGCGTATCTGGACGATATCGCAGTATACAGTTCCCACTGGCCCGAGCACCTCCAGCACCTCTGGGCGGTGCTGACCGCCCTGAGGAGGGCGGGTCTCACCATTAAGGCAAGCAAGTGCCAGATCGGGCAGGGGTCCGTAGTCTACCTCGGGCACCAGGTCGCAAGCGGCCTCGTAGCCCCCCTCCAGCCCAAGATCGATGCCATCGTGGCCTGGGAGGCCCCCACGACCCAGACGGAAGTGCGGGCATTCCTAGGGCTCACGGGGTACTACCGCCGGTTCATCAAGGGGTACGGTAGCATCGTAGCCCCCCTCACGGAGTTGACCTCCAAAAGCCAGCCAAAGAGAGTCAGCTGGACCCCCGCCTGCCAAGAGGCGTTCGAAACCTTAAAAGACGCCATGTGCACGGTCCCCATTCTACAGGCCCCCGACTACTCAAGAGAGTTTGTAGTCCAGACGGACGCGTCCGAGCATGGCATCGGAGCTGTCCTGTCCCAGGTGAACGAGAATGGCCTAGACCGACCAGTGGCATTCATTAGCCGGAGGCTACTCCCTCGAGAACAAAGGTGGAGCACCATCGAGCGGGAGGCCTTCGCGGTGGTTTGGGCCCTGAAGAAGCTGAGGCCCTACCTGTTCGGGACTCACTTCCAGGTCCAAACCGACCACCGACCTCTCCGGTGGCTAATGCAAATGAGAGGGGAGAATCCCAAATTGCTGCGCTGGTCCATCTCCCTCCAGGGGATGGATTTCACTGTTGAACACCGGCCTGGTTCTGACCACGCCAACGCTGACGGCCTGTCCCGATTCTTCCGCCTCAGCGAAGAGAACCCCCACGAGGATGGGTAGTTCTCCCCGCCTTCAGCTGGGGGGGATGCGTGTTGGACCCGGCCTCGTGGCGTGGTGCACCTCTGTCCCTCCACACCCTGCGAGCGTAGGCCTGCACCCCGAGACCCCTGCGCAGCATCCCCGTGAGTGTAGCCTGAACCCCGAGCCTGGTCGTCATACTCCCCGTACACCTAGATCCCCCGAGAACCTCGACCAGGCCTGCCTTTCCCGCTCCTCGCCCGGCTCCGAGCGCCTAACCTGGCCTGCCCCACAAGGCCCGTACGCCATCTTCCCTTCCCGACATCCCTGTCTCCCTGGGCCTAGCGTGACCCCGGCCCCAGCAAAACCCAAACTCCAAAGGCACGCCAGTCCCCGCCAGGGGGTAAAGGGCTCCCCAAGTGAGATAAGCCGGGGAGTTTCGATAGCACCTCCGGCCTCCCCTGAGAACCTGGTATCCATCACACCTTTGGCCCTCCCCTGTGGGCCAGTTTCGATCACCCTTCTGGCCTCCCCGAGGGCTGGCTCCAGACCCGCTGGGCGTCTGGGAATTCCCGGACCCATCCTTTCAAAGGGATCAAAGAGCCAACCGCCGGACCTCGCCAACGGCCAGCCCCCAGGGCAGGAGACCTCTGCCTGCGAGGGTCCGGAGATCAAAGAGCGAAAGAACTATAACTGGGCCCGCCCGACAACTAGCGGGCAGTTGTATCTTGGACCTGAAGCCCTGCTGATCTGATCGCGGCTGACCCTAAGAAGAACTCATCTGGAACCTCGGAGCCCTGCTGATGCTGTCGCGGCTCAAGCTGAACTGTACCCATCGGAGCCCTGCTGACGCTGTCGCGGCTCAAGCTGAACTGTAACCATCGGAGCCCTGCTGACACTGTCGCGGCTCGAGCTGAACTGAACCATCGGAGCCCTGCTGACGCTGTCGCGGCTCAAGCTGAACTGTACCCATCGGAGCCCTGCTGACGCTGTCGCGGCTCAAGCTGAACTATATCCGTCGGAGCCCTGCTGACGCTGTCGCGGCTCGAGCTGAACTGAACCATCGGAGCCCTGCTGACACTGTCGCGGCTCCTCACGAACTTCTCCAGATCGAGCCCTGCTGACCTCGTCGCGGCTTGAGGAGTGCTCTGGTCCGGCTGGACCATCGAGATCACCATCACGACCGAGCCGACTCGACGGAGGTGAAGCAGCCAGTACGCCCATCATCCCGTACCCCCCGGCTCGAGGATTGAGAGCTGTGCGTAGGGTACGCCTCGTACTGTCCCAGAGACTAAAAGACTGTCCCGCTTCCCCCTTCCCGATTCCTCAACGACTTTGTGGTCCCTAGACCACTGTGTACATAAGAGTGTTTCCTTCGTTCCTTTCTTATATAAAAGAACTTGTTACTTCAACCCAACGGTGTGGTGTCTGTCCGTAGTGTGGTGTGAGCTCAGTGTGTACGATCCTAGACTCGAAGTCCTCCCCGGTGGGGACCTCACAATCAAGACTCGGCAAGTTCTGTGGGAGAGATGGGTCTTGGGGTGACTGGGTGAGCATAACCTGGCCCTCTGAGATCGCCCCTTCCAACAGGCTGCAACAGGCCAGGCGCCTAGACAATGACAAGGCCTTAGAGGTGGCTAGAGCGTGGGAGGCCCTAGTGATTGCGCTCCAGTTGCCTGAGAGCGAACTGAGCGAAGATGAGGGAGTAGCGACACCGTAGGGATATTATCTTAAGGGGTACCCCACTTCCAACGAGGCACACAATAACAACAAGTAAAGGCAGAGGTTCTGGGAGATCAGATCCCCCATTGATACGCACTACTTACCTTTTACTATTGGTTCACAGCTGCTTGAGAGAGAGGACAACGGCACACTGACAAGGGGGGTGGGACTCAGGGAGGGAACGGTTTGGGGGATTGTTATATATAAAAGGCATCTTGTCAGAAATGCATTGTTATCCTAGAATGTCGGTTATTACTGCATCATTTTATCCATTGTACTGAACTATTTTCGAACTTGACAGCCAATAAAAACTGTTTCTACAAAAAAAAATGTCTGGGATGACTGCTTTCAGAAACTATATTCTGGAGAGGATTGTGAGTCCGCGTGTAAGACAAGACTGGGAGGGAGGGATTGCCTTATAGAGCCAGTAATGGGAGACATAGTCAGCTTCACCCTAGAGGAAACTGTGACTGCAATTTGCTCACTTCAGACTGGGAAAGCACAAGGGCTGGATAAACTACCTGGAGATCTTTATCGCTCGGAGCCCAATATATGGGGCCAGTTGCTCCACTTAGTATTTAACGCTATTAACCGAAGGGGGGGACATCCCCGAGACCTGAAAGGGGGCAGAAATAATCCCCATATTTAAGAAACGGGGATATAGGAGACCCCTCACAGACCACTCACATTATAGGCCTATTAACCTTATAGATGTCACCCTGAAGGTTTTTAGCAAAATGGTTCTGTCACACATTCACTGTTGGATAGAGGAAAATAGTATACTCTCCCATCTGCAGGCTGGTTTTAGGGCTTCCACAAGCACTTTAGATCAGGTGTTCCGTTTCCTCATGCTTATTTGTAAGGAATTTACGATCAGGAGGGGACAACTGTATGTTGTGTTTGTTGATCTTAAATCAGCAATTGACTCTATAAATCGCATCAAGCTATGGGCCGCCCTTAGGGATCTTGGGCTACCTAGTGGCCTGCTTCAACTTCTGGTCCGATTACATCAAGGCAATTATGCCAAAGCTAGGTGGAACCCTGATGGTGGTCTTACTAACAATATAACTGCCCTAAAGGGGGTGCAGCAGGGCTGTCTTTTGGCCCGACTCTGTTCACCCTGTATATGAATGGGCTTATCAATCAATTATACGACTGTGGAGGTGATCAGCCTAAATTAGCTGATTAATTCCCTCCCTCTTATTTGCAGATGACACGTTGCTCATCTCTAAAACCCCAATGGGCATCCAGAAAGTCTTAAATAAGTTTGCATCAGCATGTGAGCACGGGGCCTTGAAATCAATTGGTCCAAAACGAAGTTCATGGTTTTTAACCCTTAGAAATCCTCTAAGGGGAAACTGAGGTTGGGCTCAAACCTTTTACATCAGGTCAAGGTTTTTGATTACCTGGGACTTAAGCTTACCGATAACATGGCATGGATACCTCAGATTCAGAAGAGCACCCTCACAGCCCAGCATGTGGACTGTGCATAACCTCATTGTGCCCTTTGTGTGAATCCATTGAACATTTTATATTTATTTGTCCCCACTATGCTCATATAAGAAAAAAGTGGATTATCCCTGTCTGTGGATTGTTGTTGTGCAATCGACCTGCAGATGCACTATGTGTGTTCAGATCTGATACAAGGTGTCTTGTGTTTACATTAGCTAGATACTTGCTTTATGCTTGGTGGCAGAGGTCTAAGATGTGAAGTTAACCATTTGGGCATGTGCTTGAAACACGTAGGAAAGGCATGACCCAATGTTCACACATGGGGATTGTTGTAAATCATGATGCATACGAACTGTCTTCGTGATCTGTTGGTGTATTTTAAATTACTATTTTAGCGTTTCATGAGGCCACAAAGAATCTTACCAGTAAACAATTTTATATACTACCTTTTAACGATGTTTAGAATCATGTAGTTTTATGATGTAATTTTTATTCTTTTTAAATTCAATGATTTAATGTATGATTTTTTCTGCATGTGAATGATAATGTTGATCGAATAAACTACTACTCTACCCCTATCCCCACTCATCCTCCCTGCCCTGGTCTTCTCTTTTCACCTCAATGTGCATCTTCTATAACTCTTAGCGATGCACTACTGGAGCATGTGTGTTGTCTCCTCGAAAAAGTTATTAGTTGCTTATTAGCTTAGAGTTAACTGTGCTCTGTTGCTAAAGCTGATAGAATCCCATTTATAGGAGCTGCAGATTAATGTATCTGTCATTTTTTCCTCTCTGTGTGTTGTGTTCTTCCATTGTGTGTGTGCCCTTTCACATTCTTTCTAGCTGATTCCTCCCAATGTTTCCTCACTCGATCCAGGCTACAATGTACCCCCATTCCCTGATTCTATTCCCTGCCCTTGCCTTCTAGGAAGAGAAAGGAATTTCAAATAAAGGTTTTGAGCTTGCATGGAGGAATTAAGACACAAGATTAACTGGGCAGGCCAATATGTTCTTGTGCGTGGTGCTATTCTGGGTAGGGTCTCAACCATGACTCGATTAGGGAAGGGACTTCCCTGAAAGACTTGGGAGCATCAGGGGCGTTGGGATGCAAACCCCTGCACACAATTATTTGCCTCCTTCGGCATATTTGGGTGAAGTGAAATAAGGCACTAAAATACTGTGAGTCTCAAAATAATGTTTATACCTGGACCTAGCAATTATGTTGCTCATTGTTTCTCTAGAATAGAATACAGTGGAAGAGAGAACATCAAGGAAAGTCCACAGATGATATTAAAGGCTTTGAAGTCTTTGGGAGCGAAGCTTGACTCAGAACTCCAGGGACCTGTATGCCCATGAAAACTACCATCAGGAGCTGACAAAACGGCGGCCCGAAATGCATTTGTGGTCCCCTTGTGCCTCTCATTGTTGAAAAATGCACCAGACCAACCTTGAGGGGAGAACAATACTGACTGGATGCCCGAAGATCAATAGATGGCAACAGAGTGGGGGTGCTGGTAACTGTGATCTGCTGACCGCTATGGGCACTGATGAATTGGGTGGCTTGTCGCACTTTGGGAGAGAGAAGGAGTGCCTGTGGAGGCAACCATGCCTGGTGGATCCCCTGGGTCAGAGGTGAGGTGCCGCTGTGGTTAAAGATGAACACGATCCATGCCCGCAGCCTGACAGAACTTATGTGGGAACCATGCGGTCTCCCTCTCTGTGAAGCACTGGGGGTCTGCCAGTATAACACTAGAATGGCTGCCTAGTCGTTGGGCTCTCCCAGGCCCATGTAGGGAAAAATACCCCCCAAAAAAGTAGAGAAGATGGGTCCCAAAAAAATTATAATTTGATTGAGGCTGCACAGGTGATGCTGAGGAGAGTGATTGCTGGAGGCCTGAGGCAGGAGGTGGTCTGGGATTACTTTGGGGGGCATCCTCTGTAGGGATGTGCTGAGAGTGAGGCACAGTGGCGTTGATGAATGAACAAAATGAATAAATACAAGACTTCATGGAATCCTGTGTAAATTACCCAAGTTTTACGTTAGTAAGTGATTTTAATTTTCACCTGGAGCTTTTGAACAACTCGGATATGGACCATTTGGTTGATACTCTTAGGAGTTTTGACTTTAAGAGAACCTACACATCTGGCAAACCACTCTCTGGATGGACTATTTACAAATAATCAGGAGCTAAAAGTAGAGAAGTTCCGGCCAGTAGTATGGTCAGAACATAAGGAAATCTTCTTTTCAATTAAGGTTTTTCCAAACAAAGATACTGGTAAAAATAAATCCAGAACTAATACATACTGGCCCTGGAAAAACCTTGGAGGAATTGATATTGTCCAAACGAAAAAGTTGAATACAAAGAGTTACTTGTGCAGTATAAGGTTCTAATCAAAGCAGCAAAAACTAAATTATTTCCCGAAAAAATAAGTTCAGCAAAAAGCACAACCAGGGAGCTTTTTGATCAGTTAAATCTTTGTCACAATGGAGCAACAGCAGTACCTTTAGACCTGACACAACCTTCTGTAATAAGCTGGCAGACTTTTTTTAGTGCAAAGTAAATTCCATCTTCCAAATTCTTTCACCCTCTCAAAACACACTGTGCATAGGAGGTGCTTCAATCCATGCTGAGGAGCTGGACTCCCAGAAAGTTCTTAGCTCTCTAGATATTCCACAATTTGAAAGATTTTCTTCCCTCACCAAGGAAAAAATAATCAGTCTTATCAATTCTATGAAATCTGGGCCTTGTCGGACCCGTGCCCTCCTCAGGTTCTCAATCTAGTAGCCAGCTCAGTCGCCGGTCCTCTCGTGGAATTATTGAATGAAATACTGACCACTGGTGGAAAAACCCTTTTTGGACCCAAAGATGGCGGAAAGCTTTAAGCCTATATATAGCCTACCTTTCCCTTCCAAAATACTAGAAAAGGCAATGAATGAGGAAATGTTAGCATTTTTAGATGCCAACCAGCTGCCCAACTAGGCACCGGGTGGCTTCAGAGCTAAGCATTGCACGGAATCGGCTTTGGTAGCAGCCTCATAGGAATTATAAATGGTAATCAACAAGGGCGGCAAAGCTGCATTGATTTTATTGGATTTATCTGCCACTTCTGATACGGTTCACCATTTACTCTTCATAGAACGACTCCATTTGCTAGGTTTTGGAAACTCTGCACCGGCTCTGTTGAGTTCATTTCTAAGTAACAGACAACAGTGTGTGGAGATGGGGGACGCGAGCTCCTTGCCTTTCTCCCTCCCCTGTGGTGTTCCCTAGGTGCCCTCCCTCGCCCGCAGACCACAACGTACAGCCTGCATATACTGGCCCTTTCAAGCTGGCATGTGACAGAGCCAAACTGCCCAGAAGGCCAGACCAACGCTGCCGGTGTGGGCTGGAGACAGTGAACAGACGGAGACAGTAAACATTGAAATGCAATTGATGTTACCATATTGCACATTTCTGTATTTTATTGCTTTTTATTGTAATATATTTAATAAATGCTAATAAACAATTTTAACAAAAAAATGCCATTGGTATGAACGTCGCACCCTCCAAATGTCCAATTACTGCCCTGTGGAATGGCGCAAAGTCTGCAAGTAAGGGAATGACGGTGCCCTCTACATGTGTGCTGGCCTTTGGACTGATCTACCATTTGTACGGCACTGTGACAGACCTATGAATGAAGGAGACTGACCAAACGCCCACATGTATTAGTATGAGATATTCGTATTACTTTTGATAATTAACATGAAGGTGGCCGAAAGCTGAAGCTCTCTCCATGCTAAACCTATAAAGAGAACTCAGATGCTGCCTAATGACCACTCCATGTACCAACCAGGAGGAAGTGCCGCACGACAGTAAATATTGTGGTTAGGAAACAGCACGTCACTGGATGTAAGCAGCCATTCTATACGTCTTTTATATGGAAAGGTTCTTGGAAACTGAGAAGCTTATCAAAACGTAAATTATGGAGCACTGTTACAATTATGTCTGCGAAAAGCTTCCTGCAAAGTGTTTCCTGCATCTTACACGCTTTAATTAGGAAATTCGTAGAAATTGCATGTTTTACCCAAAATCTGAATTTACTTTCATTACAATGCAGTACATCAAGGACACCGTTCTGTAGCTGTCAGAAGGCCTATAAAGCTTTTGTAGCCATTTCACAGCTTAAATATCGGACACCTTAAGACATATAAAAGAAAGATTATTCTAGCAGGTGCCACATACAGGGGCCTGTGACTGGTCCTCACACTGGGCTTACTCCTGGAAGACAAAAGCTGGTCAATGATTCGCTGAAGCCTGCACCCTGGACGACACAATGCAGTCTGATGTATGGATTCTGCTCTCCAGTCTGATTGCATGAGCTTCCTTCCTGAAGACTGAAGCCTATCTAGGATTTCTGAAGTTTTCACCCTGAAAGACGCTCCTCGTCTATGATTGCGGACGTTTGCATCCTGGATGCCACAGTAAGGACTGATTGCTGAAGCCCGCACCCCGAATGACACACGGTGGTCTATGATTGCTCACATACCATATGCCTTGTAAGGTAATTTGGGACATTTTTGAAGTCGCGCATGGATCATAGATTCAATATATTAAAAATGGTGCCCAAGTATCCCTTAGGAAATTGTCCTAGTACAGAGTATGTAGGACTCCGAATGCAATAGAAACAGTTGTGTGGATTCTCCTGCAGCTGGAGAAAGGATCTGAGAATAAAAAAGCTTGATGAAAGATACCAACGTCTTTGGACACATCTTATCCAGAATATTAAAGTTTCTTTCAAGTTCCAGCCATCTTATTCTACCAAGCAAGTCTGCTGCTGTTCCCGCCATACGAGGTAAGACCCGCCAGCTGATGGACCGTCCAAGAGGGTGATCTCCTGCTGGTGTTTTTTATTTATCAGGCGTAGTTTCTCTGTAACTGACAGTAGACTTGTTTCAAGTGTTTCGTCATCGTCTTGTGAAAGGCCACAGCAAATCAGTCCGATAAGCCACCGTTTTGAGGGTCCAACAGCACCGGTGTATCAGCCCATGCCATTGACAGATCTTCACTCTCACCAGAGATGGAGCACAAGAAAACAATGGTCTGTGTTTCAGGCCTCCACATTGGTTGCTGTTCTGTATGTAGGGAGCCTTGAATAGTTGCTCTGCCCTGTCCTTGCAGGACAATGGCAGGAAACAGATGCAAAATGCCCTTAATGCTTTCGGGAAGGAGGAGTGGAATGGGATGACGTATGTTCTTGATTGACTTTTGGGAGAATATTTCTCAGACTCCCATCTGGTAAGATGGAGGAGGCAAGCTTGGCTGGAGCTCTCTCCATAATTCCCCGCTCGAGAAGGACAGTCTGGTGTTCAGGTTTGTACTTTCCATATTAGAGTAGATGCATAGAGGGGCTGTTTACCAGGTACCTCTCCTTCCACAAGAAAAGAGGGTATCTCTTTTCTTTTATTCTTTTAAAGCTGTTCCTAGTTTACCCAACAGTCCCTATTGGTGAGAACCTAGGGTGTCCCTCACTCAATGCGAAATCAGTGGCATCCAGAACATCTTTGGAGCGCTCGCTTGCACCCTCATTGGTGGTAGGTTAATAGTGTTGGGTTGTGGTATCATTGACTGTTTCAAAGTGATCAGTTGCCTTATTTCTATTGATTAGTGGTCGCTAGTTAGTTTTAATGAAGAGTGGTTGTTACTATACCCCATTGTAAAATAAAATTATTTGCTTTTGTTCATGTTGACATGATTAACATTGTGACTCTTATCGTTCCTGCAAAATTATAATGCTTGCTCAAATGAACCCTACCGTATAGTACAACTTTCCAAGTTGTTACTGCGACAATCTTTTTTACCTCACTCTTCGTCTGTTATTTGTTGTCTACAGTTTTAAATGAGGCTGTATGTGCTTTCCATATAATGGAACATTTCTACTTCCTTCCTTGCCCATGTCGGTTGTAGATTTTCTAAGTTTAATTAAGTATTTATAAGTAATCAGCATAATTGCTAATTTTCTTTGTAATTATTTCTTTAGGTTTCTCAGAATATATTGTAAAACACAGTCTTTCACAGTACAGAGCTCTCAGGTATTTACATTCTCCTTTCGATGCAATCTTTTTGAATATTTCAGTGTATATCTTTTTGCAGACTATCATTTCTTAATGCATAATACAATATTTGTTTCAGAGAAACATTCACAAATAGATTTACTTACATCAGGGTACAATAGAAATGTTTGGATGGGTATTCTCATATATATTCCCAAAGTGCCTTTTTGCCTATTGACTCTATGTAATCCTTGTGACCTGTTCTTCCTTGTCACGACTACACTTTCGCATTACCTTACTAATATTTCTCATTTCTTTTTTCTGGATGTTCAAAAAACACACTAAACCTCACCGTTCCCTGTCTTATAGTGTGGTATATATTGATGCTTTCTAGGGAGAACATGACTCCTCTGGGTGTCTAGTTTTTTAGGAATATCATAGTTTGATTTCACCACAATTTAATTTGGGCCCTTCCTTGTCACGGGCACTTGGCCCGCTCACACAGGTGGGGTACCATTTTTAGCAGGATACCTGGGGGAACACTGTGTGGTAGGACATTTGTATACTATCCTAGTGAGTCCACAACTTCCCACACAGAAATGTGAGTAAAATGTGACTTTTTAGCTAAATTCGAGGTTTGCAAGGGGTTCTGAGTAAGAAACTTTGGGTGATCCATGCAAGCCACACCTCCCTGGACTCCCCTTGGTGTCTAGTTTTCAGAAATGTCTGGGTGTGATAGGTTTTCCTAGATGACTCCCAATCCCGGCACTAAAAACACAGGTGCCCCCTTGCAAAACCAGGTTGTTCAGTAATAGATAATTTTGATGTCTCCACAATACGTTTTGGCCCTTTCCCTGTTGAGGGCACTTGACCCACCCACACAAATGAGGTACCATTTTAATCAGGAGACCTGGAGGAACGCTGTGTAGTAGGAAATTTGTGCCAACAGGTGATCCCACAATCTTCCCACATAGAAATGTGAGGAAAATTATTTGACTTTATATTTAAATTGAGGTTTGCAAGGGATTCTGGGTAAGAAAACTTTGGGACATTTACACAAGCTACACCTCCCTGGACTTCCCTCGGTGTCTAGTTTTCAGAAATGTCTGGGTATGGAACATTTTCCTAGATTGCTGCAGAGCCCTGGACCAAGTAAGGTTTTTACACCTCTCTGCAACGCAGCTCTGTGGCGCCTACTGGAGGTACCTGATTGGCTAGTTAGACCCCAGGGACCCTCAGGATTCAAGGGGACTTAATCCCCCAACTTAAAACACGCCACGGGCACGTTTGCACAGTGGTGAAGGGAGGGGACGGGGCCTGAGGTGACATGTGTCCAAACACGCCCGGTGGTGCGTTTTAAGTTGGGGAATTAACACCCCTTTAATCCTGAGGGCCCCTGGGGGCCAACTAGCCTATCAGGTACCTCCAAAAAGCACCAGAGGGCTGCATTGCAGGGAGGTGATCCAGGCCACGCCCCTTTTTACACCTCTCTGCAACGCAGCTCTGTGACGCTTACTGGAGGTACCAGGTGGGCTATTTGAACCCCAGGGACGCTTAGGATTCAAGGGGACTTAATCCCCCAACTTAAAACGCGCCCTGGGTGCTTTTGCACATTGGTGAAGGGAGGGGGCATGGCCTGAGGTGACATGTGTGCAAATACCCCTGTGGTGCGTGTTAAGTTGGGGAATTAATTTCTCTCCAATCCTGGGGGACCCTAGGGCCAATTAGCCCACCAGGTACCTCCAGTAAGTGCCAGAGGCCTGCGCTGCAGAGAGGTGGTCCAGGCCACACTCCTTGTTACACCTCTCTGCAACACAGCTATGTGGCGGCGCTCACTGGAGGTTCCTGGTGGGCTAGTTGGACCCCAGGGACCCGCAGGATTCAAGGGGACTTAATCCCCCAAATTACAACGCGCCAGGGGGGCGCGTTTGCAGAGTGGTGGAGAAAGGGGGCATGGCCTTTGTCTACCTCTCACCAATCCCACTGCTTGGGGCTTACTTGAGGTAAAAGGTAGGCTAGTTGGTCCCTAAAGGATCCCCAGCAGTGAATGGGACTTCAATCCCCATCCAAGAGCGTCCCAGGGAGTGCGTTTGTAGAGTGGTGAGCAGAGTGGGCATGGCCTGTTACGAGTACTTACCAATGCTGCTGTGTGGGACTGACTGGAGGTAATAGTTTGGGAAGTTGGACCCCAGGGATGTCCTCGGGGGCCAACTACCCCACTTGTTACCTCCAGTACGTCCCACACAGTGGGATTGCTAAGACGTCTTTGGAGGCCATGGCCTCCTTTCTCTATCACTCTGCAAACGTGCCTCGTGGCCAACTACGGGATGGGGGGTGAAAGCTAAATCAGTCCTGAGAGAGTTTGGGGGCTAAGAATCCCTCTGGGTACCTTCTGTAAATCCTGCGCAGCGGAATTCCTGAGCTTTGGTTGGACGCACAGCACCCTTTCTCCACCACTCTGCAAACATGACTACTTGTTAAAGTAGCATATTTTTGCACCTATGATTTAGAGGTAGTTTTAATCCCCCTGCCCTATTATGTACTAGGGCCTTACAGGAGGTCATGCTAATCACAGGGCTACCACAATGAATAGTGTTCCCTAGTGTATGTAGGTGTTTTGACTGTATTCTAAGTGTCTTTTAGCATAGCACTGGCTCATATTACATCACTCATGACATGGTCAGTGACATCACTGATGACATCTCAAATAACATTACTCATGACATCATCCACGTGATAATCTGATGCACATACTGATGCCCTAATATAGTGATGTCATCAGTGATGTTATTTGAGATGTCATCAGTGATGTCATCAGTGATGTCACTGACAATGTCATAAGTGATGTAATATGTGACATCATCAGCAGTGCATTGCTGGCGCGAGAGTTATAGTTAGCTCAACTAACTATAACAGGCGAATTTCTCTGGTTTTATATGAGTTAAATGTCCAACTAACTATAACATCCCTGAAACCTATGTTTTTTTTGCGAATTTCAAAGGTTTTTTTAAATGCTAATTCCTAACTATAACGTCTGTAAAACCTATGGTTTTTGCAGTGAATTTCTAAGGTTTTTTAAATGTTAATTTAATATTTTAATATTTATAAAACCTATATTTTTTCTATTTTTATTTGTAATATTTTGGAACTCTATTATCCTTTTTTGTAACTTTAAAAATTATGTAATGTTTTATATCTTCCCCCAAAAATATGTATATCTTTTTTTTGTTTTTTTTTTAGAAAACTGCAGTCCCGTACCGGTAGAGTACCAAGCTACATCACCACGCGAATCCTAGCCGCCATATTGCTAAACTCGTAAATGATGCGCATTTCGTATCCGATGGGTTTGTGGCACCACGTCCCGCGTAAATTCATATACGTATAAGTTCGCGCCAGCTGCTACTTTGGTATCCGACAGTGACGCAGTACCAAGCCACGCGTTACGTCATGTATGTATGGGGTCGCGCCCGCTGCGTGTTGCATATGCGACGAGTGCACGCTGCCAGGCCCTGTGTTACATCATAGACGTGTGGTGTCGCGCCGGGTACGCCATTCCCTCATTTTTTTAATGTCCTAAAACTATATCTAAATAACTTTAAAGTGTATATGAGAGCAAGCGATAATCTAAAATATTTTAAACATTTATATATTTCTAACTGTAATAAACTTCTATTATGATAAATATATTTTCTCAAAATACCGTTGGGTGCGGCCTCCTTGCGCGCTCGATGCGCGATTGCTATGTGACCTTAAAAAAAAGCATTTGATCAGTTCATAACATTTCCCATTGTAACAGTTGGAGGACCGCACTCATTTTAGTCATTCTCTCTACAGCGTTTGATGAGACACACCCCTTCTGCTTAGAGAGCTTTTTTGAAAAGTTTTTATGCTGTGTACACATATCATATACTACACACAAAATGCAACGATCATCTTGATCAATATTCATGGTCTGTACATTAGCCTTCCACGTGTGATGGCAATGCATCTGAAACGTTACATCTAAAAACAAATGTGTGTTACACATTGCCCCTGGTGGGTGTGTGTGTGTGTGTGTGTGTGTGCACATGATTAGGCTGCCTTTTGGCCTGGGTATTGGTGGCTCGAAGGGGTATCATCAGCCACGGGCAGAGTGCACATCCTAGATCACATGTGACAAACAGTAAAGAGTAAAGTGTAGATTTGTGTTGCAGTATGCTCTGTTGTCAGGCTTTACCAATATAGTAGTGTGTCATATGTGGGTCTTTCAAATTCACATTTGACATGCATTGCTTAACTGTAATGTAATGAGCATTATCACTATGTATGACGTAGCCTCACTACTGATCCTCCCTCCGTCCGAGCACATTCACATGTGTGCGCTTCGCGACAGCAACACTTTCAATAATACCGCACATCATTGACATGCGTCTGCGCATATCCACAAGCTTGACAACGACATGTGATGTTGTCCACTCAATGTTTTCGAACAGCATCTCATTAGCGAAAGTTGCTGCCCTCCCGGTACATGCTACATTAATGTAAATTGCGCATTCTGCGATGTCAAAACTGCAACAGAAACACACATAAGTACACTTCCTGGCCAGGCAGGAACTGAACAATGCCCTGGTCCCCGGAAGAATTATTCACACCCCTACGCTGGCCTGGCGTACGTAAGCCCAGCCCACTTTGCGTACGTATAAATAGGATAACAATGACGCCATATGTCCCAGTTCTTCCACACGGCCTCAGGTTATATGGCCGCATCCACCTCGCATATCACAATGCACAATAAAAAAAAGGGTTCCATGAGATGTACACCATCCTGCAATCAACAGTACATATGAATTGTGAACATTACTGCCCGTCGTGTTTGGACACACAACAAGGACAGCAGGTGAGCAGTGGGGCCTGGGTACAAAGGGGCTGCAATTGAGGGCAGTACTGCGGGAGGGGTGGGGTGCATCAGTCTGGGTGCGCAGGTGCGAACAAGCAATGTTGCTGTGCGTAATGATGTGATCTCTGACCTCATTCAGTCACATCTCTGTCTCATTTTAAGGACCAGCCGGACTGTACTGTAGGCCTGAGCCAGCGGGCACCGCTGCCCTACAGACACGTGGCGTTGGCTTTTGGAACACTATAGTGAGCTAATTACCAAGTGTACATGCACACATTTTTGCGCCACTGCATTACACACACACATTATGCTTCTAGCATGCGCTCAGTTCCTTTGTATGTAAACGTTGGCATAACATTTTATTATTTAACCTTGTCTATTCTCGTACACTCCAACTCCTCTTTGAACCACGATTACCACTAACAGTTGGTAGATCGTACTTCAAGAAGAAAGGATGCACTCAACTGGTGTTCTCTATTAAGCTTGAAAACCTTCCTTTACCTCAAGACGTTTCCAACATTATATTATTTCTCCCTTTTCAGACACTGAGTTGCTTGCGCCAAAATGGGCGGAGCGGCTGCTCACCCCGACATGATGCCCTGGGCATTCTGACACCTTCCATCGTGGTATCAAGACACCGTCCCCGACCGGAGACCTGCTGTGCCACCCTGACAGAGGCACCCCGGATTCGATGGACACACCGGTGGTGGCAGGTGAGCAGTGAAGCCTTGGTGCACAGGAACTGCAATTCAGCACAGTGCAAGGGAAGGGGCTGGCGTGCAGCAGCCTGTGTGCACAGGTGCAGGCAAGCGATGTTACAGTAGATAATAATGTAATCTCTGGCCTCATTCATATCTGTTTCATTTTAAGGACTGGCTGGACCGCAGTCTTTCTCACGGACCCCAGCGTCCCAGACACACGGGTGACGGGAGGTGAACAGTGAGGGCTGGGTGCAGTAGGCCAACGCTATGTCTCCTCTTCCCTCTGTTCTTTTGACTCTCCCTCTCCTTCTCCCTTCCACCCACTCCCTCTCTGTCCCATTCTCACTATCTTCCTCTCATTCTGACTACCTATCTTTTTCTCTTGGACATGGCACACATACTTATGTTTCTTTTTTGTCTTGCAGATTTTGTACGCTGCTTCCGGAGGAGTCCCACCCACTTATTTAATGTTATACTGTTGTTTGTTCGAATAAAGTTGCGATTCCATTTATTTGTTTTATTTTAATAAAGGTTATTTTTTTTCCCAATAAATAAGTGAGTGTATGAGTCTTCTTTTTCTGACAACACTTGTCTGTAGTTTATTGTGAAAATCTGCTGTTTATAGGAGGTTATGAGGGAAAACATTTGTAATTTTGCGGTGCACCTACCAAATATAAACCAACAGACTATTGCATAAATGAAGCCTCCGTAATTCTACAACTGCAAGGGTTCTATGAGTGTATCACTTTATAACACCTTGAGTACTGCACTTGTGATTACAGAACAAATAAGGCACTGCCTAGAGCCACCAAGGCTTCAGGGACTGACGAGGCCCACCCTGCATATTTAAGTAAAGCCCCGGAGGGTGGTGACCCCCGGACTTGAGTTGGCCTCAAAGCCACCCGAACAATTAGTAAACAATGCCTGGGGACGTGGTGATCTCCTAGGCTGTGAAACGTCTCTGTGCCCTCCCGCGCCTAATTTACATGTGAGATTAAGGTCCTCAGTGCTACAGAGACCCCGCAATATAATAATAGGATTGGCCCCGGAACATTACCCACCAGGCGGCTCCTTTAAATGAACAGGTGAGACCCAGCTTCATTTTTTTTCTTCATTTTTACTATCCGAATCCGCTCTATTAAAGCTATACAAGGTTTTGCTCCTCTCGCTTCAACGAGACAAACAAGGATTTGCTATCACAGGGTGGAAGTCATGCACCCGCCCACTAAAAGCAAACATAAATGTCCCGCAGATGCACACCCCGGGACATTGTATGAGCTGCGCCTGGGAGATGGCGCTCCCTAGGACCATGATGCATTGGTTACTGAATAACTACAGAATTAGTATAAATGCATACTAACACTACTTGCACAAGTGTAGTACAGCGACCAGAATGTACTGAAGAGGCAGAGGAAGCCCAAAATCTGAAAATATAAATCCTAACAGAGGTCGGATGACATAGTTCAATGAGCCGACGACCCTGATATGAGTAAAAACAACTTTGCAAAGAAAACGGGTCTTCAGCACAACGCAAGCAAGCTCAAAATATTGGTGAGGGCTGCCTTCTTTTTACCTTCTCCCGCTTGTCGCCAAATTTATGTAGTGAAGAGGCAGACAGCAGTGGATCCATTAAGTAGATTTATTGCAGGAAAATAAGACAGCTTAAATAGCCATCTTCTCCAGCTTCGTGTACAAACTCCCCAAGGTTCCCCTCATGACAGCCCTACATTCTAACATTAAATACTTACATTCTACTAGCATTACATACTAACATTTTACTATGACTTACATTACAATGCTACACAGAGCACATGACTTTACAGCAATGAGCTCATGGTTTCATCCACGATTATTGAGACCGGTAGGGATGAGTAATTCGCTTCCCACTCCCTGTATTGTATAAACGCAAACTAACACTACTACCACAAGTATGCTGCACCGCCCAGAGCACATCACTTTACAGATTTAGACTCTCGATTTAGGCTCACGGTTTAATCCCCGAATCTTCACACCAGTAGGGGGTGAGTAGTTCGCTTCCCACTCCCTGTATAGTATAAACTATACTAACACTACTTACACAGTTATACTACAGTGGCCAGTATGCTACAGCACCCAGAGCCTATCACTTTACAGCAATCAGTTCAGTTTGATCCCCGAGTCTTCACACCGGTAGGCGCGAGTACTTCACTTCGGGTATAGTATAAACGCACTGGAGCGGTCAGTAGTTCGCTTCCCACTCTCTGTATGGTATAAACGCCTACTAACACTACTTGCACAAGTATGCTACAAAGACCAGAGCACATGCCCAAATATCGATATCTGTAAATTTCGATATTTTTCCAAAATGACTGAACAGATTTACACCAAATAAACAAAAGCGTGCTTTCTAGACCAAGACCCTTCTCCCTGCCAAATTTGGGGTAATTCCGTTCACCCATTTGACCTGTAGTCTTGTCTAAAGTTTCCTATGGAAATTGCATAGAGAAAACACGTTTTGGGACCCCCCTTTTTTCTCGCCCCCCCTGACGAATCACCCCCAAACTTTCAACAAAAGAGCTGATATGAACACAGAATTAGTTTGGAACATTTCATGAAGATTCATCAAACGACGCCAAAGTTATAAGCAAAACAAAAAATGCTCTTCCTATAGAAACTTGGTCCTAACTATAACTACCTACTGGCGTCAAGACCACAGGAATCCTCCTCACCTTACGAACCACGGACATGGACCAGAAGGTAGTGCAAATTAATTTATTCCAAGTATATCGCCATAACATTTCTGCTTGTCTGAGCCTTGCTCACATGACAATGTATCAATGCTGAGCTCCCAATTTAAAGTGACAGTGCAAATTCGAAACGATCACGTGAGAGGTACGTTCATGGCTATGAAAAAGTTACAATCTTCCGTTGTAGTTCTTCATTTCAAATAATAGTGCAAAATGACATGGCATAAATAATGGCGTAATAACCCATGTGGAATAACAATTAATGAGTCTTAATCATTTCACTTTGAAAAACACTCACCGGAGCATCCACTTTCGCTGCTGCTGCTGGCCACGACGGGGGATAATGTGCTGTGTGCAGAGGGGGCCGCCATTGCCGCTGAGGTTGCCGGGGGAACAGAGAACTACCTTCCCCACCATCCCTTGCGGCCGGTGACGCCACGTTACGCGCTAGGAGGCGCGTAAAGACCTTCGCGGTCTCCCGCAGCGCGGGACAAGCCCGGGCCAAGGGCGGGCCCGTCCGCGCCCATCAAAGCCAGGATAAGGCAGGGCAGGGCTACATCTCTTACATCTAAATATCGAATTGCCCCCCATTTAATAGTGGAACACTGACACCGGACGGTGGTTAGTGACAGTTGATTGATTCTTGATTCTTAATTGCTCCTCTTTATATCTAAGCGGCACTTGTACATTACTATTCTCGCCTTATTCCTTGTCATTTAATTGTCAGTGACTATGAGTAAGACTGGTGACAAGGGGGTGGGGGTCTCACGGGTAGTGGGTACACTTGATTCCTTTTTGATAAGAGCAGAGTCTGTCCTAAGCCGGGAAATTGAGCTAACTCAAAGACGTTTGTCCTTGGAACATCGCCGCTCTTCTATTGGTGTCCCTGCTATTGGCCCAATAGTGCTGTCAGAGCCAGATGCACCGGAGGCCACCAGAGATGATCAGGTGGTCATACCATCCCCTCAGGCCCCATTAATGCCTTTATTGGAGCCACCAGAAGCAGACTCTCCCCCTACACCCCCTTCTCCCCCTAAAACCCGGACTCGGCAACAACGCATGATTCAAGCAAACCAGGGTGATACACTTGTAAACGTAACCTCAGTTAAGAGGAAGGCAGGTAGTATACCGGCCGCACTACAACAGGCGAGCAAAGTGTCCAAAAAAGGGGGTGGCACACGGGGAAATAAGGGAAGTGCGGGGGAGGCGGTTGGTACAAGCATACTTACTGTGATGGATAGAAGCTCTCAGGTAGGACTGGAGCAGATGATGTCTGACCTGGAGAACCGAATTGTTTTAAAAATTGAGGAGAAGTTATTAGAACTTTTGGGACCCTTCTCCATTAAACTTTCCAAGTTAGACACCAGGCTCGAGAAGATTGAACAGCAGCTGATGTGCCCAGCAGTTAATCGACAGAGTGGGTAGCCCTAGTATATCTAATGCTCCGTCTGGGCCCACGGGGTCTGAGTTGATGCAGACTCGCACAGTGGTTGATACTGGGGGCGCTGTACTCTCTGAGGCAGCGGTGTCAAATTTAACCGATAATTCGAGTCTGCCACCCAATGTAGCCACAAGGGAAGGTTCAAGGGTCATTAAAACTAAGCTTATGGGCCAGGGGACCCATGCACATCAGTTTACCCCAGACAGGATAAACCTCCCCCTTGAGGCAACTCCATATCACTGTTATCTTGACAAACGTCCCCCCTCTACAGAGCGGTGTGGAAGAACATTGGATGTCACTGTGTAACAAGGCGCTACACCATGTAAACAACTTGACTGGTAAAATCTTTAGAGGAGATTGTGTTATACTGAATTTTGCCTCATCACAGATTGTGAAACTGATTCTGGAGAGGGCGGGCACAAGGCATGGCTTAGAGGAGGGCATTGGTTTGGTTCCCCTAGGGTTTTTTTATAGAAATGTTGCAACTGTGTCTGATGCCATGTCAGCGCATAGATACCCACCAACGGGGAAAGGTCCTTATGATTTTTCTGTACCCGTTCAAAACAGATTCGATGTCTTCTCAAATCTGGAGGATATTGAGTGACTAGTAACCCAAGAAGCAATACCCACTGTTGCCCACTCATATGAGGCCCAAAGAAAGGTACTATCAGCGTTAAGCATTTCCCCCACAGAAAGAGTGGGCCCGATTGATTTTAAGGTAGGCATTAAGTTCCTAACTTGGAACATTGCAGGCCTTAAGAACAAACTAGATGATCCTATCTGGAGAAAATCCTTATGTGGGGCTGATATTATTGGGTTACAGGAAACATGGGATACTGATAACTTGCTTAGCCTAGACGGTTATACAACCCACTATATTCCAGCTGTTGCCTCTAGCATGGGGAGGGCAAAGGGTGGGTTGGTAACATTGGTTTCGGCCAGCATCCCAGGTACACATACCCAACTGGACACAGGGTCACCACACTGCCTGGCAGTGCAAATTGCATGTAATACTGCGGTCACTATTCTGATTATTAACTTTTATAACTCCTTTGATAGAGCTACCACAACTGAACATCTTGTTGAGCTTAATTACTTTCTCGAAAATTATAGAGAAGCCAACAAAAACTCTTGTGCTACTATTGTTCTAAGAGATTTCAATATTCATGTTTGTCCTGATAAATGTCAGGTGATGGATTGCTTAGGCCCCTCAGATCAAGGAGATATCCATTTTGAGCATTCTGCTCAAGGAGAATTCCTTGAAACCCTATTAGCAGACAACGGCCTAATACTCCCCTGTCTGTGGAAAGAGGATGTACCCACTTTTAAAGGGAATGGAACACTCTCTATTATTGACTACATTTTTATTAGCTCTACACTGTGTGAAAAGATTCATGGTTACTCAGCTATTTGTTCTACCTTTAGCGACCATAACCCGGTGGCTCTTATTATGATGGATTTGATCGACAAACCGGAGTTATGTTATAGGAGGAGGGATAAGTCAGATATCCGTCCGATGGACCAGGCCCGTAGAATTAGATGGTGTGGAGTAGTACCCTGAGATTTTCACACCAATCTATTAACTCCTTCGACGCTCATGACGAGCCCAGCTCGTCATGGAGTTTCCATTGATTTCAATGGAAATTACATTGAAGATCCAAAATAGCCTTAGCATCCAAGTGGTTAATTAAGGTTGGAACAGAGATGCACACCTGTATGAATGTGCAAGCGGGGGATAAGGAGGTGTTAGAGGCACACATCAAATTTGTTCCCAAATCTCGGATGACCTTAAACGTCCGGGCAAGGTGAAAGAGCCTGCTTTGGAGGGTTGGTTCAACCACAACTGTTCGATAGCTCATCGAAATTTAATGGCGGCCCTGAAACATAATCCAGTGGACAAGCCCGCTGTGGCGTCTTTAAGGAAAGTCTACAAAGACGCCATGGAAACCAGAAGACGAGAAATCAGAGACGAGGCCTGGGATGAACTAACCTCCACTGATGTTCTCAAAAATAGTTCCAAATTCTGGGCAGTGGTCAATAAACCTTTTTTCCAAGACCCCTGTAATGGCCAATTAGATTGTAGAATACAGGAACATGTATGGTGTTCCTATTTTAAATCAGTCTACGAAGGGAATGACGCGGGGGGTGTGGTAGCATCCCTACCCATTGAGGATCCCTATACTTTATCGGTGACAGAGGTGGCTGAGGCCATCTGTAAGATGACAAGCAATAAGGCCCCCGGCCCAGATGGCGTTCCAGCCGACCTTTTTAAATCGGATGTCAAGACCTGGTCAAAGGTTTTATCTAATGTTTTACCGGGTTTGCAAATCAGGCATACCGGGTACATGGTCTGAATCAGTCATAGTACCCATTTTTAAAAAGGGAAATAGAGGGGAACCAAGTTGTTATCGCCCCATCTCCCTTATTGACTCTGCTGTCAAAGTCCTCGGTCGGGTGGTTCTAGGTAAACTCACAGGATGGTTGGCTGATACAAATACCCTTTCGGGTTTGCAATTTGGGTTTAGGAAAGGGCGAGGCACAATTGATCAAAGCCTCAACCTCCAACTTTTAATCAGTGGCGTAACGAAACTTGAGGGGGCCCCCCTGCAAACTACATGGAGGGGGCCCCCCAATCCTCGTGCTATTCTAGAGCTCTCAGGCCAGTGACCCGCCATATTGTAGGGGTGCGGGCGATTGTTACGCCACTGTCACCAATACAGCCGTTATAAGTAACCCTGGATGGTGGAGTTAAAGGTTGGGCTTAGTCCATTCATTACAGGGTCCCTGCCATCAGTAGGCCGGTGAAGTTTTCCCAATTTTAGGTGGGTTTCCTGTTGCAGACTCCTGTCATGATATACAACATTGGGCCCACTCATCGTTCAGTTTTGACAAAAGTGCATCCACTGCTCCTTCTCATTTCCGTTTTAAAACATTAGACAATGCGACAATGCAGTATTTCAAAAGCAGATGTAACTACAAAGAGCACATTTTGATAATACATTTTTATTAGTAGACAATAGCAATCTTAAGAGGCATTGCATAGCTTCATACACACTTTGACCCCAATTCCATCACAGTCTCTCTCTCTCTCTCTCTCTCTCTCTCAGCCTCTCTCTCTCAGTCAGTCTTCCAGACAGTCTCTCTCTCCCTCTGTCAGTCTCTCTGTCAGTCATTCTCTCTCGCAGTCAGTCAGTCTCTCTCAGTCACTCTCTCTGTCAGTCTCTCTCTCTGTCAGTCAGTCTCTCTCTGTGAGTATCTATCAGTCAGTCTCCATG
This sequence comes from Lissotriton helveticus, assembly GCF_964261635.1. Lineage (NCBI taxonomy): Eukaryota > Metazoa > Chordata > Amphibia > Caudata > Salamandridae > Lissotriton > Lissotriton helveticus. The sequence continues at coordinate 1,263,490,098 of NC_136057.1, read as the reverse complement.
TCAGTCAGTCTCTCTCTCTGTCGGTCAGTTTCTCTTTCTCTGTCAGTCTCTCAAGCTCTCTCTCTCTGTCAATCAGTCTCTCTCTCAGTCAGTCTCTCACTCTGCCAGTCTCTCTCTCTCTGCCAGTCTCTCTCTCAGCCAGTCTCTCTCTCAGCCAGTCAGCCTCTCAGCCAGTTAGTCTCTCTCTCTCTTAGTCTCTCTCTCTGTCAATCAGTCTCTCTCTCAGCCAGTCAGTCTCTCAGTCACTCTCTCTCTTAGTCTCTCTCTCTCAGTCAGTCTCTCTCTCTCCCAGTCAGTCAGTCTCTCTCTACCTTAGTCAGTCTCTCTCTGTCAGTCTCTCTCTCTGTCAGTCTCTCTCTCTGTCAGTCTTTCTCTCAGCCAGTCAGTCAATCTCTCAGCCAGTCAGTCAGTCTCTCCCAGTCAGTCAGTCTCTCCCAGTCAGTCAGTCTCTCTACCTTAGTCAGTCTCTCTCTCTGTCGCTCCACTCTGTCGCTCCACTCTGTCGCTCCACCCTGTCGCTCCACTCTGTCTCTCTCTCCCTCCACTCTCTCTACTCTCCACTCTCTCTACTCTCTCTACTCTCCACTCTCTCTCCACTCTCTCTACTCTCCTCTCTCTCTCTCCACTCTCTCTCTCTTTACTCTCCTCTCTCTCTACTCTCCTCTCTCTTTACTCTCCACTCTCTCTACTCTCCACTCTCTCTACTCTCCACTCTCTCTACTCTCCACTCTCTCTACTCTCTCCACTCTCTCTCTCTACTCTTCACTCTCTCTACTCTCCTCTCTCTCTACTCTCCACTCTCTCTACTCTCTCCCCTCTCTACTCTCTCCACTCTCCCCACTCTCTCCATACTCTCCTCTCTCTCTCTCTCTCTCTCTACTCTCTCTCTCTCTACTCTCCACTCTCTCTCCTCTCCTCCCTCTCTACTTTCCACTCTCCCTACTCTCCACTCTCTCTACTCTCCACTCTCTACTCTCTCCACTCTCTCTCTCCACTCTCTCTCTCTACTCTCCTGTCTCTCTACTCTCCTCTCTCTCTCTACTCTCCACTCTCTCTACTCTCTCTACTCTCTCCACTCTCTCCACTCTCTCCACTCTCTCCATACTCTCCTCACTCTCTCTCTCTCTCTCCACTCTCTCTCTCTCTACTCTCCACTCTCTCTACTCTCCTCTCTTTCTACTCTCTCTACTCTCTCCACTCTCTCTCTCTCCACTCTCACTCTCTCCACTCTCACTCTCTCCACTCTCACTCTCTCCACTCTCACTCTCACTCTCTCCACTCTCACTCTCTCTACTCTCACTCTCTCTACTCTCTCCACTCTCTCCACTCTCTCCACTCTCTCCACTCTCTCCACTCTCTCTAATCTCCTCTCTCTACCCATTCTCTCTCTCTCCACTCTCACTCTCTCTACTCTCACTCTCTCCACTCTCTCTCTCTCTACTCTCCTCTCTCTCTACTCTCCTCTCTCTCTACTCTGCACTCTCTCTCTCTCCGCTCTCTCTCTCTCTCCACTATCACTCTCTCTACTCTCCACTCTCTCTACTCTCCACTCTCTCTACTCTCCACTCTCTCCACTCTCTCCACTCTCTCTACTCTCTCCATTCTCTCCACTCTCTCCACTCTCTCCACTCTCTCTACGCTCTCTCAACTCTGTCTAATCTCTCCACTCTCTCTACTCTCCACTCCCCACTCTCTCTACTCTCTCTACTCCCTCCACTCTCCACTCTCCACTTTCTCCACTCTTCACTCTCTCCACTCTCTCCACTCTCCACTCTCTCCACTCTCTCCACTCTACTCTCTCCACTCTCACTCTCTCCACTCTTACTCTTTCCACTCTCTCCACTCTCACTCTCTCTACTCTCCACTCTCTCTACTCTCTCCACTCTCTCTACTCCCTCCACTCTCTCCACTCTCTCTCCACTCTCTCCACTCTCTCCACTCTCTCCACTCTCTCCACTCTCTCTACTCCCTCCACTCTCCACTCTCTCCACTCTCCACTTTCTCCACTCTCCACTTTCTCCACTCTCCACTTTCTCCACTCTCCACTCTCTCCACTCTCCACTCTCCACTCTCCACTCTCTCCACTCTACTCTCTCCACTCTCACTCTCTCTACTCTCACTCTCTCCACTCTCCACTCTCTCTACTCTCCACTCTCTCCACTCTCTCCACTCTCTCTACACTCTCTCCACTCTCTCCACTCTCCACTCTCTGCACTCTCTCTACTGTCTCCACTCTCCACTTTCTCCACTCTCCACTCTCTCCACTCTCCACTCTCCACTCTCTCCACTCTACTCTCTCCATTCTCACTCTCTCCACTCTCACTCTCTCCACTCTCTCCACTCTCACTCTCTCCACTCTCACTCTCTCCACTCCCCACTCTCCCCACTCTCTCCACTCTCCACTCTTTCCACTCTCCACTCTCTCCACTCTCTCCACTCTCCACTCTCCACTCTCTCCACTCTCTCTACTCCCTCCACTCTCTCTACTCTCTCCACTCTCACTCTCTCCACTTTCACTCTCTCCACTCTCACTCTCTCCACTCTCTCTACTCTCCACTCTCTCTACTCTCTCCCCTCTCTACTCTCTCCACTCTCCCCACTCTCTCCATACTCTCCTCTCTCTCTCTCTCTCCACTCTCTCTCTCTCTACTCTCCACTCTCTCTCCTCTCCTCCCTCTCTACTTTCCACTCTCCCTACTCTCCACTCTCTCTACTCTCCACTCTCTACTCTCTCCACTCTCTCTCTCTCCACTCTCTCTCTCTCTCTACTCTCCTCTCTCTCTACTCTCCTCTCTCTCTCTACTCTCCACTCTCTCAACTCTCTCTACTCTCTCCACTCTCTCCACTCTCTCCACTCTCTCCATACTCTCCTCTCTCTCTCTCTCTCGCCACTCTCTCTCTCTCTCTACTCTCCACTCTCTCTACTCTCCTCTCTTTCTACTCTCTCTACTCTCTCCACTCTCTCTCTCTCCACTCTCACTCTCTCCACTCTCACTCTCTCCACTCTCACTCTCACTCTCTCCACTCTCACTCTCTCTACTCTCACTCTCTCCACTCTCTCCACTCTCTCCACTCTCTCTAATCTCCTCTCTCTACCCATTCTCTCTCTCTCCACTCTCACTCTCTCTACTCTCACTCTCTCCACTCTCTCTCTCTCTACTCTCCTCTCTCTCTACTCTGCACTCTCTCTCTCTCCGCTCTCTCTCTCTCCACTCTCACTCTCTCTACTCTCCACTCTCTCTACTCTCCACTCTCTCCACTCTCTCTACTCTCTCCATTCTCTCCACTCTCTCCACTCTCTCCACTCTCTCTACACTCTCTCAACTCTCTCTAATCTCTCCACTCTCTCTACTCTCCACTCCCCACTCTCTCTACTCTCTCTACTCCCTCCACTCTCCACTCTCCACTTTCTCCACTCTTCACTCTCTCCACTCTCTCCACTCTCCACTCTCTCCACTCTCTCCACTCTACTCTCTCCACTCTCACTCTCTCCACTCTCACTCTCTCCACTCTCACTCTCTCTACTCTCACTCTCTCCACTCTCACTCTCTCCACTCTCTCTACTCTCCACTCTCTCTACTCTCCACTCTCTCCACTCTCCACTCTCTGCACTCTCTCTACTGTCTCCACTCTCACTCTCTCCACTCTCTCCACTCTCTCCACTCTTATTAAAAAAAAATTGTAGAGCGCGTAGTCACCCGGAGGTATCCCAGCGCTAAGAACCCTATCCTTACAGGTCGGTGGGCCAGGGGGGGGGGGGTGGGAGTACAAGAAGGGGAGGGGGGGGGAGTGGGGGTTCCAAACGGGCAAAACTTTTATTGGGGAAAAAGGTGAGTTTTCAACAGCCTCCTAAAGTGTAGGTAGTGTGGTTCGTTTCTCAGGTCACGGGGGAGTGCGTTCCAAAGGCGTGCAGTGTGAACTGAGAAGCGTCTTCCGCCTGAGCGTGCCTTCTTAAATCTGGGGGTGATGATAAGATTCTCCTTATCCGAGCGGAGAGATCTAGAGGATTTATAAGGTTTGATGAATTTCCTGAGAATAGGAGGGCCTTGACTTTTTAACAGTTTGTGGGCTAGGCACAGGGCCTTAAATTTGACTCTCTCTCTAATTGGGAGCCAATGGAGGAGTTTTAGTGCAGGTTTGGCCGAGGCTCTGGCCGGAGTCTTGGTGAGGATCCGGGCGGCGACGTTCTGAATTCTCTGAAGCTTGTTCATTGTTGCTTCAGGGGCGCCCAGGTAGATCACGTTGCTATAATCAAGCCTAGAGAGTATAAGGCCTTGAATTAGCAGTTTTTGTGATTTGTGGGGCAAGAGGGGCAGGATATTCCTCAATGATTTCAAAAGCCCGAAACACGTCCCTGCGACTTTCTTTGCTTGCGCGGAGAACGAAAGAGCTGTATCGAGCCACACGCCCAGGCTTTTTACTTCTTGTTTTGGGTCAGGGGGGGGACCCAAACATCCCGGCCAGATGTTCGGGGAAAGGGTGATTCCTTTCTGGCCGAGGAGAAGAACGTCCGTCTTTGCTCCGTTCAATTTTAAGGCTGATCTATTCATCCAAAGTTGGACCTGCGTAAGGCAGTTGAATAAATCTGCTGGTGGTTGGCTGGGATGGGATAAAGACACAACTAATTGTGTGTCGTCAGCATAGCTTACGACGCTCACTCCGAATGGGGCGATAACCTCCTCCAATGGGGACATGTAGATGTTGAATAATGTGGGGCTCAGGGAGGAGCCCTGAGGCACACCACATTGGAGGGGAGTTTCGGAGGAGCGGGTGTTGTTTTCCCAGATCTGAAAAGTACGCTGGTCCAGGAAGGACGAGAGCCAGGATAGGGCAGAGCCTTCAACACCGACTCTCTTGAGTCGTTTTATGAGAAGTTGGTGATTGACAGTATCGAAGGCCGCACTCAGGTCGAGGAGGATCACTGCCACTGATCCTCCTTCGTCTAAGAGTGCTCTGGCCTCCTCTACTGCTGCCAGGAGGGCGATGTCTGTGCCCTGCCCAGGACGAAAACCTGTTTGTGAGCTTTTTAGTTTGTTGTTGTCCTCCAGGAACTGTGACAGTTTCTTGTTGACCAGTTTTTCAGCGATCTTGCTGATCCCTGGGAGAAGAGAAATTGGCCTAAAATTAGCCAGGTTCTCGGGATCAAGGGAAGGTTTCTTCAGCAGTGCTTTCACAACTGCCGCCTTCCAGCTCGGGGGCACGACTCCCTGTTGGAGTGAGGCATTGATCAGGTGGGTTAGAGGGGGAACAATAATGGAAGTTACTTCCTTAAGGGTCCGAAGCGGGGCAGGGTCCCTGGGAGATCCACTTTTAATAGAATTTAGAGTATTTTCCACTTCTTCGATAGTAACTTGGCCCCAAGAGGGGAGACAGATGGCTGTCTGAGTGTCCGGGGAGTTGTTTTCTTCGCACGGGCTGGCAGGGGGGATTGAATCAAGAATTTTTTGTATCTTTTCTTGAAGAAATTCGCCAACTGATGGCATTTTTCCTGATCAGCCTTAGGGTCTGAAGGGTTTGTCGATCCTGGGTCTGGTGTTCTCAGAAGTTCTTTTAAAATGACGTAGGATTCTTTACTCGAGCAGACTGCTTTTTCTATTCTTTCCTGGAAGAACGTGGTTTTAGTCTTACGGATGGATGTTTTGTAAGTAGTAAGGGAGGTAGAATAAGCCTCTTTATTTACTTTGGACTTATCTTTCCGCCAAGAGCGTTCCGATCTTTTACAGTCCTGGCGCAGGGCTTTAAGCTCTGGGGTATACCACGGAGCCGAGGACACTCTTTTGGTGTGTTTAAGAGTAGCTGTTTTAGGGATTAGTTTATCTAGCGAGGAAGTAATCCAGGAATTAAACTGTTTATCGGCCGTACCGGGCTCGGTAGAGAACTCAGGGGTGGAGTTTGAGAGAGTGATGGCCCATTCAGTGGGTACAAGTTTGTGCCACCGTCTGTCGGTGACCTGGATTTTCCTAGTATGAGGGGTCATAGAGGGGACATCCCAAGAGATAGGGACAAGAAAATGGTCAGTCCACGGTAGGGTCAGAGGTGAGCTTGTAGTGATGTTAGCGACATTGGTGAGGACTGGATCCAGTAAATGTCCCTTATCATGGGTGGGCTCATTGTTAACCAGTCGGATATTAAATGATAACAAGTCCTGAAGAAAATCGGAGGCTGTTCGATCAGTGGGGTCCATAAAATGCAGATTTAAGTCACCTACGATAAGGAAATTAGGAGCAGAGGAGGCTAGTTGTGAGACCGATTCGGTAACAGCATTGAGGAATTTCCCAGGAGCACCTGGGGGGCGATAGATCAGTAGTCCCGACAGGGTGTGCGCCGGGGAGGTTTGGATGGAGAATTGGGAGCTTTCACAGTCTTCAATGTGCGCGTTGGAGGTTCTACAGATAAGTTGTTCCCTGTAGATTAAGGCTAGTCCCCCTCCTCTCCCTCTGGGTCTGTGTTGGGTTTGACAGAGATAGCCTGGGGGGAGGGCAGTGACGATGTCCGGATCAGAGCTGTCAGATAGCCACGTTTCAGTGAGAAACAGTGCATCTAACTCCTGATCTTGTATTAATAGGTTAGTTTCGTATGCATGCTTAGGGAGGGAGCGGCAATTAAGAAGACCTATCTTAAGTCCAAATTTGGTTGAGATATGGGTGGATGGATTACAACTCCTACAGTTAGAGAAAGGTTTACCTTCAGTGTGCGTATGGTAGCAGGTCAGAGTTATATCCGGTTGGAGAGCATGAAGCATGTCTCCTGAATACACCAGGCGGTCTGGAGGAGCATCCGACAGCGTCCCTGGGCCTGGGTCCGGTCGGGCCCGGACGGGCCCAGACGGGCTTGCCTTTGGCGCGCCTTCGGCGCGCAAATGGCGCGCCCGCTGCGCCCGTCCGCTGCGCGTACGGTGGATGCACATAATTTCAAGCCAGAGCGGAGGGCGGGGGGCGTGGCCTCGGAGTGGGCGTGGCCTCTTGCCTCGCCGGCAATGGCGATGAAGATTGGTTTTGGTGCCTGGGCTCCGCTGACAGCGCTAGGATCCGCTGTGCGGTGCGTTCGAGTGCACACAATGAGTCTTTAAACTGCCAGGAAGCAGCGTGAGTTTTAAAATACACAGAGAATAACGTGACACAGGTGAAGTATTTTAAAAACAAGGATCGTGATGCTCCCGGCTTTCCGCCTCAGGAGTTTAACAGGTTCCAGCGAGTACACTAATAATCAGTGCTTTTATACTGGATTGGGCGGGGGGGCGTGGCCTCGGAGTGGGCGTGGCCTCTTGCCTCGCCGGCAATGGCGATGAAGATTGGTTTTGGTGCCTGGGCTCCGCTGACAGCGCTAGGATCCGCTGTGCGGTGCGTTCGAGTGCACACAATGAGTCTTTAAACTGCCAGGAAGCAGCGTGAGTTTTAAAATACACAGAGAATAACGTGACACAGGTGAAGTATTTTAAAAACAAGGATCGTGATGCTCCCGGCTTTCCGCCTCAGGAGTTTAACAGGTTCACTCTCTCTACTCTCTCCACTCTCTCTACTCTCTCCATACTCTCCTCTCTCTCTCTCCACTCTCTCTCTCTCCACTCTCCACTCTCTCTACTCTCCTCTCTCTCTACTCTCTCCACTCTCTCTACTATCTCTACTCTCTCTCTCTGCACTCCCTGTCTCCACTCTCTCCACTCTCTCTACTCTCTCTCTCTCCACTCTCTCTCCACTCTCTCTACTCTCCACTCTCTCTCTCTCCACTCTCTCTCCTCTCTCTCTACTCTCCACTCTCTCCTTTCTCTCCACCCTCTCCACTCTCTCTACTCTCTCTCTCTCCACTCTGTCTCCACTCTCTCTACTCTCCACTCTCTCTACTCTCCACTCTCTCTACTCTCCTCTCTCTCTCCTCTCCACTCTCTCTACTCTCTCTACTCTCCTCTCTCTCTCTCCACTCTCTCTCTCTACTCTCTACTCTCTCTACTCTCCACTCTCTCTACTCTCCACTCTCTCTAGTCTCTCCACTCTCCACTCTCTCTACTCTCCACTCGCTGCACTCTCTCTCTCTCTCTCTCTCTCCACTCTCACTCTCTCTACTCTCCACTCTCTCTACTCTCTCCACTCTCTCTACTCTCTCCACTCTCTCCACTCTCTCTCCACTCTCTCCACTCTCTCCACTCTCTGCACTCTCTCTACTCTCTCCACTCCCCACTCTCTCTACTCTCTCTACTCCCTCCACTCTCCACTCTCTCCACTCTCCACTTTCTCCACTCTCCACTTTCTCCACTCTCCACTCTCCACTCTCTCCACTCTACTCTCTCCACTCTCACTCTCTCCACTCTCACTCTCTCCACTCTCCACTCTCTCCACTCTCCACTCTCTCCACTCTCTCCACTCTCCACTCTCTCCACTCTCTCCACTCTCTCTACACTCTCTCCACTCTCTCCACTCTCCACTCTCTGCACTCTCTCTACTGTCTCCACTCTCCACTTTCTCCACTCTCCACTCTCTCCACTCTCCACTCTCCACTCTCCACTCTCTCCACTCTACTCTCTCCATTCTCACTCTCTCCACTCTCACTCTCTCCACTCTCTCCACTCTCACTCTCTCCACTCTCACTCTCTCCACTCCCCACTCTCCCCACTCTCTCCACTCTCCACTCTTTCCACTCTCCACTCTCTCCACTCTCCACTCTCCACTCTCTCCACTCTCTCTACTCTCTCCACTCTCTCTACTCTCTCCACTCTCACTCTCTCCACTTTCACTCTCTCCACTCTCACTCTCTCCACTCTCTCTACTCTCCACTCTCTCTACTACTCTCCACTCTCTCCACTCTCTCCAGTCTCCCGTTCTCGCCCCCTCCCCTCTCTCTACATTTCCACTTTTGCTGCATCATCACCTGCTCTCGGGGTCTGTTAGGAGCTCTTCTGGAGCAGGGAGGGAGGTGGAGGGGGCTTCCTAAGTACAGCTCTGCCCGAGCGCAGCTCCATTTATCACTAGTGTGGTAAAGATAGATATTAGCCGCTCTCGGGGCGGGCTAATATCAGTATTCTCCCGCGCTAACCACATTGCCTTTATTTAAGAGAGAGGGGAGACGATTTCCTCTCTAATATTTTCAGTTTTGGAGCCGAAGGTCGCACTAGCGTGGGCAGAGAGGGGGCGCTGTCTATAAACCACTGTTCTGCCGGGGCCGGTAATGAATGAACATTTTCAGATGCAATGAGCAAGATGAGAGCTCATCTTTCTAATGTACCAGTGCATTCCAAGCACGTCGGGCCCCACCATGATGCCCTCCCTCCCTGATACCAGACAATCCAAATTACCAATACCAACCCGCCACCGCCACCCAGACTCCGACGGTCCCCGCACCATTTATAAGAGCCTCAGGGGCCCCGGCCCGCGCACCATTTCTAAAGAGCCTCAGGGGCCCCGACCGGGGCCCGTGCAACAATTTATTAAGAGGATTGGTGCTTAGCTAAGCTGCTGAAGCTTGGCAGGGGCCTAGCTTGCGCACCACCATTTAATTTATTAAAGAGGCCGGGCGTGCCATTAAAATCATTATCGATGCATGTGTAAGTCAAGTGAGGAGGCCGGCCCGGGGCCCCCCGGAGCGCGAGGCCCCCCCCGCAACGAGGGGCGTGTGGGGGCCTGTGTTACGCCCCTGCTTTTAATTGGGAAGTACACAATCGCCAAAAGTGGCACCCTATATCTAGCCTTTATGGACCTTTCCTCGGCCTTTGACCGTGTGAATAGGTCCAAATTATGGGTGATGCTCCTCCTATTGGGCGTGGATAAAAACATTGTGTACTTCCTTGCTGACCTCCATAGGGACCTATCGGCCACAGTTAGATACGACCGTAAGGGTAACTGTACAGGAAAGATCTGTATCGTCAATGGTGTTAGGCAGGGCTGCATTCTGGCCCCCCTACTCTTCACCTTATACATTAACGGTTTGGGCACTGTGCTAACAAAGGTGTGTAAGGACATACCAAGGGTAGGCAAGCGATCCATCCCGGCATTATTATATGCGGATGATGACGCTCTCCTAGCACGTACAGCAGTAGGGTTGCAATGTCTTTTAAAGTCATTCGCTGATTTTATGAAAGTGTTAGATCTCAGTGTCAATTTCTCAAAATTGCATGTAATGATTGTGGGCACCAAACCGAAAAGGGTAAAAAGCTTTCATTGTGAAGGAAATGTCTTGTCTAGGGTTTATACTTTTCCATACTTAGGCGTCATTTTTGATGATAAGTGCACATGGATGCCCCAAGTAGCAGCGAAACGGAACGTTTTCGCAAGATCTATTTTGGCTGTTTTGGGCTTTGCTCGAAAACTGGGAGTTAAACCACTACAAGCTGTGTTAAAGATATATGACGCCAAATGTATTTCCCTAGCTATGTATGGAGCGGACCTTTGGGGGTTTAAGAACGTTAAGGCCATACAGGTGGCCGAGGATAAGTTTTTTAAATCTATCTTATCCGTCCCCCAATCCACCTCTGGCTATATTGTTCACCAGGAGTGTGGGGTGGGGTACTTGGAAGACCGTATAGCTATAGCCCTATTGTTGAAATGGATCTCAACCTGGCTGAACCCTGAGTTGGAGTTGAATCATGAAATACTCAGAGATTGCCTAGCCCTTGATTGTTGCCAGCATATCCCCTGGTTGAGTTATGTTAAAAAATTAGCTGTTAAATTGGGGCGTCCAGAACTGTTTAACTCACCTAACAAATTAGTGAAGGGGGACGTGAAATGGGTTAAAAACACTCATAAGCTTATGGTGTGTTCGGCCAGAGAGGACAAGGAGCTGGGCAAACCAACAGTAAGGGCTCATCAACTATTAAAAACTTCAGGATCAATTAAGCCATACCTGAGAATGGTAAATAATGCGAATCACCGATTCTTACTGACGAGATTCAGGTTGAATAAATGTCATCTTTTTTTTACTGAATCCCCAGGGTGGACTAGGGAGAAAGATTTGGGGATATGTTCGTGTGACGGCTTCTCTATAAAAGACACTGTGCACTTTACCTTTTTTTGTGAGCATTTTCGCCCCATTCGCAAATGTTTTATCATTCCACTCTTAAAAGATAAGGGCTTCACGCAAGTTAAACCAGCCCTTCTTTACTTGCAGCTGCTTTCGGATGTTTGGGAGATTTTTAATATAGCCAACTTTCTGACTGTAGCTGTAAGATTAAAAAGGAAAATCAAATGGAATAGAGCCACATATTACCCCAGTGGGTTCTGTTGAATCCGCAAATGTTTTAAAATTCAATAACACCCCAGTGGGCTCTAGTATTGAAGGACTACAGGTACCAGCATGCTGAGATTTAGCCCACGTGCCGGTAATTAAAGTAAGTGCCTGCGGTATAAAGTACCTGTGAGAGCAAGACTGTTGACTGCAGTCTGCCTCTGATGAAGGAGCTCTTCTGCTCTGAAATGCTTAAGGGAAAGAGGTTTTACTCGGGACTTGGCAAGCTGATTTCCATTAAAATATGAATTTATTCATCCTGCTGTGTGCGTCTCCTCGCCTCAGGGCAAACTTTTGAATGGATATATGTATATATATATATATATATATATATATATATATATATATATATATATATATATATATATATATATATATATATATATATAACTGGAGAAGCAGTTTACACAACAACTGACAAAGTGATACAGATGTTCACACAGTTTAGTCACTGTCCAATATATTTAGTGAGACACTTTAAATTAGTCAAGTAAACAGTCAATCACACTGCTAATAAATCCTCCATCCAGATATTTATATTTATATATCCACTCATTCTTCAATGCAAATTGCTATATATATAATACATATTTAAATAATTAACCAAACCACATTCACTGGAAGATGTAATCAGTGATGTCATAAGTGATGTCATTTGAGATGTCATGAGCGATGTCACTGACCATGTCATGAATGATGTAATATGTGACATCATCAGCAGTGGATTGCGGGTGCGCGAGATATAGTGAGTACAACTAACTAGATCGGAGGAATTTCAATGGTTTTGTACGAGTGAAATGTCCAGCTAACTATAACACCCCTAAAACCTATGGTTTTTTCAGTGAATTTCTTAGGTTTTTTAAATGCTAATTCCTAACTATATCAGGCCTGAAACCTATGATTTTTTCAGTGAATTTCAAAGGTTTTTTAAATGCTAATTCCTAACTATGTCAGGCCTGAAACCTATGGTTTTTTCAGTGAATTTCGAAGGTTTTGTAAATGACAATTTTTAAATGTATTAATTGTTATATTTATTTTTTTGATACTGATTTACTAATTTTTTTAACTGATTATTTTTAGATATTTTATTTTTTAAATTACATTATATTTACATTATACATTATATTACAAAATATACTTTCTCAGAATGAAATACTTTAGTTTAAATACTTTGCAAATAGGCAATAGACTTTTAAGTACAGTAGTTACAGTTGTTGCAATGGGCAACACAATTTCAAACACAGTGCAACATTGACCTCAACGTGAATGTATAGTTAAATGCAATTAGTTACTTTATGGATTACTTTTCTAACCACAGGACTGGATCCTAGATCCTTGGACATCTCCTGTAAACGGTTGAGTAAACATGTTTTAGTTACAGTAGTGATTTCTAAGGAATATTATTGTATTTTAAAAGTTGTCACTTAGAAATGTTTTCACCAATGTTATACTATGGCGGGAAATTCCTTTAGCAGGTAAGTAGTGCTAACGTCACTTTTTCTTACTCAATGGTGGATCCTGGATCCAGCACTGGTGCATTTCCCGTAAACAGTTGAAAGAATGTGTTTAAGTCATACAGGCAATTTTTTAGGAATATTTTTAGTTTCTGAAAATAGACACTTCAAAACTTTTCTGGTGAAAACCAGAGACAATGGATTCCTATGGAAGGAAATACAAGTTACTGGTAAGTATGGTTAGAATTACTTTTCAGGGTCAGTGCTAACCTAAAAGATGCAGCACTGGGTTCTCTCCTGATAACAGGTGAATAAATCGGAATTCGTTGTTCGGAAGTTCCAAAACTCCACACTTAGAAGAATTTCCAAGTGAAACCAGTCAATGTTAGCCTATGGAAGGAAATTCATGTTACTGGTAAGTACGGTTAGAATTACTTTTCGGTATCAGTACTGGGATCAAAGATGCAGCACTGAGGTCTCTCCTGATAACAGGTGAGTAAATCGGAATTCGTAGTTATGCTGATTTATAGGAATATTTTGAATTTCCAAAACTCCACACTTGGAAGAATTTCCAAGTGAAACCAGTCAATGTTACCCTATGGAAGGAAATTCACTTAGCAAGTAAGTAGTGTTATCGTTACCTTTTCTTACTCAGTGGTGGATCCTGGATCCAGCACTGCTGCATCTCCTGTAAACAGTTGAAAGAATGCGTTTCAGTCATACAGGCAATTTTTAAAGAATATTTTTAGCTTTTGAAAATAGACACTTCAAAACTTTTCTGCTGAAAACCAGACAATGGATTCCTATGGAAGGAAATACAAGTTACTGATAAGTATGGTTAGAATTACTTTTCAGGGTCAGTGCTGAGCTAAAAGATGCAGCACTGGATTCTCTCCTGGTAACAGGTGAATAACTCGGAATTCGTTGTTCGTCTGTTTTTAGAGGAATATTTGTACGTTTCAAAAATCAACACTTAGAAACTTTTCTGCTGAAAACAACACAATGGTTTCCTATGGAAGGAAATACAAGTTACTGTAAGTACGCTTAAAATTACTTTTCCGGGTCAGTGCTGGGCTACAAGATGCCACACTGGGTTCTCTCCTGATAACAAGTGATTAAATCAGAATTCGTAGTTCAGCTGATTTTAGAGGAATATTTGTACAATGGTGAAGGAAGGGGGCGGGACCTGAGGTGACATGTGTGAAAAAACGCCCTGTGGCGCGTTTTAAGTTGCGTGATTAGGTGCCCTTGAATCCTGAGGTCCCCTGGGGGCCACCAGGTACCTCCAGTATGCGCCAGGAGGCTGTGTTGCAGAGAAGTGTTCAGAGGCCACGCCCCTTTTTACAACACTCTGCAACACAGCTCCGTGGTGCTTACTGGAGGTAGCTGGTGGGCTAGTTAACATGCTGCTCCTCATATGGAAAAGCAATCTGCTTTGCTTCATTAAAGCCAGAGCAGGTTTCCCTGCTCTCGCTTCAATGAAGCAAATCAGTTTGCAATGGCAGGCTGGGAGCCGCGAGGCTCCCGCCCTGCCATTGCAAACAGCAGTGTCCCGGGGGTGGGCACCCCGGGATACTGCAGTAGCCGGCCTTGGGGGGTGGGGGTCCCCAGGGCCATCGAGTGCTCCAAGAGGGGGGCCCAAATTTTTTAGAAGCCCCGGGGGGTGGCAGTCCCCATAGATGGGGGGGCCTCGGAGCCCCCCCATCAATTTTCTTAAGCCCCGGGGGCTGGTGGTCCCCAAGGATGCGGGGGCCTGAGAGCCCCCCACCCATTTGTTTAAAGTCTCGGGGGTGGCTGTCCCCGGGGCTGCGTGGGGGGCCCCGTGAGCCCTCACATACATTTAATTCTTGCCCCGGGAGTGGCGGTCCCCGGGGCTGGGGGAGCTTGAGAGCCCCCTACCCATTTCTTTAAAACCCCAGGGGGTGGCGATCCCCGGGGCTGCGGGGGGCCTCGTGAGCCCCGGCATACATTTAATTCTTGCCCCGGGGGGTGGTAGTCCCCAGGGCTGAGGGGGCCTGAGAGCCCCCCTCCCATTTGAAAATAGTCCCAGGGGTGGCGGTCCCCGGGGCTACAGGGGTGCCCTGAGAGCCCCCCCGCATACATTAAAATTGAGCCCCGAGGGTGGCGGTCCTCGGGGCTGGGGGTGCCCCTGAGCCCCCCGCATATATTAAATTAGAGCTCCAGGGGGTGGCAGGCCCCGGGACAGTGTGGGGGGTATTGGGACCCCCCCACACTTTTTTTTCCATAATACCCCCGGGATTTGGCCCCCCAGGGGCAAATTTACATATTTTCCACGGGAAACCACGTTTAAAAAAAAAAAATATCGCTAGCATTCGCAGATCCTACGCAAATCCCTCGATTTAAATTTTTTGTGCCTCAGTTCTACCGAGGAACAAGATGGCTGCCAACATTTCCTGATTTTGACAACCAATGAGCATTCAGCTCGTGCACGGCAGGGTTCTTGTAGGCTGCGCGAAGGGTTCGCGGATACTACTCCGGATCCTCAGCGCCCATAGATATATAAATGACTTTAACCATAATTTTCTCAAAGACTACTGAACAGATAGACACCAGATAAGCAAAAGGCACAAGTCGGAATTGAGGACTACCTCTCTGCCAAATTTGGTGTAATTCCATTCAGCCGTTCGGGCTGTAGCCATGGCTAAAGGTCCTATGGGAAATTGCATGGGAAAAACACGTTTTGGGACCCCCCTTTTTTCTCGGCCCCTGCTTGACTAATCACCCCCAGTTAGGAATAAGCATTTAAAAAACCTTAGAAATTCACTGAAAAAACCATAGGTTTCACCCATGTTATAGTTAGCTGGACAATTCTCTCATACAAAACCATTGAAATTCCCTTGTTATAGTTAGTTCAGCTAACTATAACTGGCGCGCCCGCAATGCACTGCTGATGACGTTACATATTACATCACTCATGACATATTCAGAGACATCACTCATGACATCACTGATGAAATCTCAAATGACATCACTGATGACATTATCCAGTGAATGTGTATCTTTCTGAACAATAAATCTTTTTTATATATGTATATGTAAAGGTCGATGGAACAATAAATGGGTAAATAAGTGTCTGAATGGATGTTTTTTAAAAAAAATGATTGCATAACTGACTTATTAAGTGTATCTCAGTGAATACATGTATTAGCGAGTAATGTTTAAATATGTAAATATCTATATCAGTGTCTCACTTTGTCTATAAGTGGCTGCATGGGTTGGTAAGTAGCTACATGAGTGTGTATATGGATAATTAGTTGTTTTTTTGAGTATCAGTATAAGTGTCTGTATGGTTCGGTGGGGGATATTACTTAGCGCATAGATACATGAATGAGTGACTCACTGTTTGTATGTGTTTTGAACACAGCATGTCTGCAGGACTGTATGGGTGGATGAATGTGTGTATGTGTGTGTTAGTGAGTGAATGACTGTCTCAATAGTGTCTTTATGAGTAACTACATATGTTTTAAACTAGTATATCTGAAAATGTATGTATATAAGTGAGTATATATGAGAGTGAGAGATTGGAAGAGTTCCTGTATAAATAAGTATGTGTTTCTATAAGTGATTGTTTAAGAGAATAAGTATGTGTACGTTTCTGTAGAAGTAAGTGTAGTGGTGTATGTAAAGCTGTATATGCAAGTAAATACAAGTTTATTTGCATGTGTGAGTATGTGTGTGAGTAACTCTATATATGAGTGTAGGTGTGTAACAGGATGTATAGGTGTATGAGTACATATGATGAGTGAGTACATGTATGAGTGACTATATAGAACTGTTGGTGAATGAGTGGATGTGTATGTAGATTTTGGAATTACTGAATAGGTTGTTCTAACTGGTATTGGTATCTCCATTGTTTTGTAATGTTTAGTTTCTATTTTGAATGTGTGTATTGTAAGGGAGCTAGCTACTCGTGGCCCACCAGACTCACGGGCCACGGACCACCGGTCACACACGCACAAGGAGGGGACACTACACACAGCTTGGCAGGTACGGACCGGAAGTCCCGAGCGACTCCGGTCCCTTTATTTAAAGCCTTCTGGCCACGCCTGGCCAGAAGGTGCTACAATGTGTGGATGTGTTTCCGGGTCTCAGCCGAGACCCGCGAAACACTAGAGCGTTACATCCCATTCCAACTTGGTCCTTTGTTTATCCTTGGGACAGGACTGTCAAAAGTCAACACACAAAATCAGCAAGTTTTACACTGGGTCGAGGGTTGGGTCTTAGATGGTAGCTCTCACCTCCCCTGGTCGCTTGTAACCCAGGCTGTGTTCCTCTCATCGGTTCAGGTGCTCTCTCTCTGTCCGTTGCATGGATGTTGCCATCATCTTGCTCCGACCGCTCCGTTTCCTGTGTTTCACCACCTTGTCGGGTGTCCTGGCTCGCTGGGATGCGCTTGAACCATGATATATTTCTGGTTACTACTTCGTCATTTCTCTGTGCTGTCACTGCCGTACCCTTCGTCGTCTTGACGACCCACGGGTCAACTTCGTAGGGTGTACGGAATTTGCCTCCCGGTCTTCTAGCTCGCATCAGCGCCGTGTCTCCTGGGCAGAGTTCTTTGTCTTGAGCCCTCCTCCGGTAACTGGCCCTTTCGTTGGTCTGTCGCCGTCGTTCTTGGGTGGCCGCCGGTCGGTATGGCGCCACTTTCCAATTGTCAGCCATGGGCAGTCGATCCCTCCTTGGTCCGGCGAACATCAGTGACCACGGGGACCTTTGGGTTGTGCTGTGTGGGGTGCTCCGATATTCTCTCAGAAACAGTTGCAGTGCTAACTCGGGGTCTTTGCCCTCGACCATGGCGATTCGTAGGGTTTTGTTGACTGTCCTCATAAAACGCTCGGCCTCCCCATTCGCCTGTGGCCACTGCGGAGTGATTCTGTGATGTTTTATTCCCAGTTCCTTTACAAATTCCTTAAATTCAGCTCCTTGGAATGGCGGGCCATTGTCCGTTTTAATTCTTCGGGGAATGCCAAACAGCGCAAAAGTCTTATTAAGCAGCGGGTGGATGTTTGCGAAACTGGTAGATGCTGCTAACTCCACCACTGGGTACTTGGTGTAACTGTCCACCATCACTACTGTCACTCTCCCATCCGGGAAACTACCAAAATCTAAGCTGATCCAGCTCCACGGAGATGGTGATGGCTCCTCCGTAATGATCGGGGCTGGCGACTCTGGTGTGCTCGTGAGCTGACACGCCCGGCAGTTCTTCACCACGCCGTCTACCTTTTCATCCATGTAAGGGAACCATACCTTTTCCCTCATTCTCGCCTTCATTCTTCTGGTCCCTTGGTGTCCCTCATGTGCTAGCAGGGTTGCGTGGTCTTGGAGCGTTACTGGGATGACTATCCGCGACCCTCTCAGGATTAGTCCATTGCTGGCTTTGCTCAGTTCGTTGTGCACTCGCCAAATTTGGGATAGTCGATTTCGGTCGGTTTCACTCCAGTCGCTTACGTTGCGCAGGAAACTCTCCCAGGATCCTGAGTCTAGGGCCGCTGTAACTCTTACCATTGTGGCGTCATGTTCATATTGACTCACAATATCTTCGGCCACCAGTGCACGGGGACACGCCAGCTGTGATATCATGTCTACAAACTCCTCCGTCTGCGATTCCTGTTCACTCCCATTTTCTTCCTTCTCAGAGGGATGTCGCGACAGAAAGTCGGCCGGGTTCTTGGCTCCCGGACGATACACCAGCTCCATTTGGTAATGTTGCGTTTGAATGGCCCACCTCTCAATCCGTGGCGGGGGGTGTGGAGCGGTCCCTCTGAATAGCGATAGAAGCGGTTGATGATCGGTGACCATCCTGAAAGGCTGTCCAGCAATGTAGAGGTGAAAATGATTGCAGGCCCACTTAACTGCTAACGCCTCCCTCTCTATCTGAGAGTATCTTGCTTCGGTTGCCGTGAGGGCCTTGCTTGCGAATGCCAACGGGACCCACACCCCCGGTTCTGATTCTTGGGTGAGGAGTGCGCCCAACCCTACGGGGCTGGCGTCCACCAGAATTTCTGTTGCCCTGGCAACGTCGAAGTAGGCCATCGTCGTGCTGTCCAGTAGTGCTTTCTTGACTTTCTCGAATGCCTCCGCCTCTACTCTCGACCATCTCCACGCCGTTTCTTTCTTCGTCAGGTTTCTTAGCGGTTCGGCAATTGTGGCTAATTGCGGGATGAACCTGGCACAGTATTGTGCCATCCCCATGAAACTCCTCACCTCTGACGCCGTCATCGGAGCGGGGGCGTTTTTGATTGCTGATGACTTCCTGGGGTCTACCTTGACACCTTCCGCATCGAAGACATAACCAAAAAACTCAATTGACCGTTTGAAAAACTGGCATTTCTCCTTGTTCAAGGTGATTCCAAACTCCGCTAACCTTCGGAGTGTCAACTTTAGTCGTTTATGATGCTCCTCACTCGACTTTGCATGTATCAGGATATCATCACTTATGTTCAATACTCCGCTCAACCCGGACAGGATCTCTCTGATGGTGTTCTGAAAGATCTCAGCTGCTGATGTTATTCCAAAGTTGAGTCTCTTGTAACGTCGCAGCCCCAAGTGTGTAGAAAATGTCGTGATGTACCGACTCTCTTCCGCCAGCCTGAGCTGATGATATCCCGCATTCAGATCCAATTTAGAAAACCATTGCGATCCATTTAAATCGGTCAAAATGTCATCCACTGTAGGCGTGAGATGTCTCTCTCGTTTTATGGCTCTATTCGGCATCCTCATGTCTATGCAAATCCTGATTTTACCAGGTTGTCGGGGCTTCTGTGCGATCACCATGGGTGATACCCACGGGGTTGGCCCCGTCACTTTTTCAATCACGCCTTGTTCTTCAAGATTTTTCAGCTCCTGTTCCACTGCCGACCGCAGGTGGAATGGAATCCTCCTATGGCGCAGAGCTACCGGTTGTATTGCTTTGTCTATGTGTAGCCTGACAGGCGGTCGTTTGATGGTGCCCAGACCCTTGAATAGCGAGGGGAATCTTTGTAAGAGCTCTTCTGTGTGTAGCGCCTTCACTATATTTGCGAACGCTATCAATTTGAGGTCTTCTGTGGTGTGGCTTCCTATGAGCAGATCCGCTTCTCGATCTATTACGTGAAACGTTGTAGTGATCTCCTGTCCCTCTGCTCTTACTTGTACAGTCATCCTTCCTTTGAGGGGTAATGGTTTCGTGCTCCCGTATGTGAGGATGCGTGCTTTCGATGGCAACAGTTCCGGTCTTGGTCTCAAAGCGTTGTAGTGCTGACACCCCATCACATTGATCGTTGCCCCAGTGTCTATTACACCTGTTACTGTTGATCCATCGATCTGTATTTCACACTTGGGTTGTGGTCTCCGTCTTCTCTTCAACTCACTGACAAATGAGACATAATAGCACTCGTCGTCTTCATCCGTTGACGATTCATCTGGGTACTGTGAATGTCGGGGTTGTGGTCTGTTTCCCGTTGCAGCCGATTTCTCACGGGTATCTTCTAGCGTCAGTTGTCTGACTGCTCTGTTTGGAGTTTTCTTCCCTGCCGACTCTCGACCTCTGAAAGTTCCTCTGGCGCCCCCTCTGCAGACGCTCGCGAAATGGTTCATTCCGCCACACTTGGCGCATGCCTTCCCACGTGCCGGACAGCCATTTTGGCTGTGTTCCTCATATCCGCATGCTCCACACGGGGCTTGTCGCTGCGTCCGGGTAGGCCATCTTCCTCTGCCCCTGTTGTTGCTGCTTTTCATTGCGTCCACTCTTTCTGTCTTCACTGTCACTTCATGGCTGGTGGATGGGTTTATAGCTTCCTCCATCGCGGTGGCACGAGCATCAGACAGTTCGTGTGACCTGGCGAGCATCAGTATTTCGTCCAACGTAATGCGCGACTGTCGCAGAATTAGTGTCCTCAAATGCTTACTTCTACAGCCCTGGATCAGTTGGGCCGTCACTTCCTTCGTTTGATCGTCGTCCGGGCAGGTGCTTATCATTTCCCGAAGTCTTGCATGGAACACATCCATGGTCTCACCTTCTCGTTGTTTGGACTGTCTAAATTTGAATCGTTCATAATGGGGATTTAACTGAGGGTCGAAATGGTCATTCAGCGCTTGTACTGCTGCGTTGTAATCTGTTGCTGCACCTGTATTTGGTAGGTGTGTGAACAACTTGTGGAGCTCATCTCCTCCAAAATGCAGCAGGAGGGAGCGTTTCACCTCCTCGTCCTTCTCACGTGTTGCCGTGAAGTAATTGTTCAGACGGCGCAGCCACATCGCCCATCTCGGTGCAGCGGTGTTTGGCTCAATGTGGGCACTAAATGGCGGCAAGGGGTTGATTTGTGAGTGTGGGGAATGTTGGATGACTGTCCCCACAGCTTGCTGTGCCACTGTTCCTGCCACTGCCGCTGGTTGCGCAGCCTGTTGTGTCCCCCCTGTCGCTCCCCCTTCTTGTCCTGACATGTTTGTGTTTGACAGGTGACGTAATCCCCTCCCGCTTGACTGTCTCTTACTCCTTGTTTATAATAAATGCACCGATTCAGTTGTTGAGACTTGTGACACAATGTTATTAATTTTTTTTTTTTTTTTCAGATTGGATGTGCCAATGCTTGATGAACAATTCTATTTCTTCACCACCGGGCTTCCCCCAGCGATCCTGACGCTTCAGACCTCTCCGCGAGGACACACGCTGCACTCGCAGCCTTCGGGGGTATTTTCGCGCCACACAGGCGCCGGGCCGCTCCAGCAGTCTCTCCTGCCCGGTACACGCACAAGGCGACTCCACTGCGCATGCGCGCACCACACGAGGCCGCCGCAGGCCTTCCCAGGCCCGACACTCGCTCCAGACTCAGTCACACGGACAGCGCCGGTCCCTGACGCAGCTCCCCTCACGCTGCTTACCGGCCCAGTTTCGCGCCGCCTTCACTTCCCCGGCACAGCAGGGCCTCCGCCGCCGGCGCAGGCCGTCACGAAGAAGGTAGGCGCGACGCGCTTCAAGATACGCTGCTCCGCCGCAGGGCTCACCACACCAGTGTCCGCCCTCGTCGCCAGTGTAAGGGAGCTAGCTACTCGTGGCCCACCAGACTCACGGGCCACGGACCACCGGTCACACACGCACAAGGAGGGGACACTACACACAGCTTGGCAGGTACGGACCGGAAGTCCCGAGCGACTCCGGTCCCTTTATTTAAAGCCTTCTGGCCACGCCTGGCCAGAAGGTGCTACAATGTGTGGATGTGTTTCCGGGTCTCAGCCGAGACCCGCGAAACACTAGAGCGTTACATCTATCAAGGGTTATATTACACTGAGGAGGTCTGCCACTCTTTCACAAGGATGATGTCATCAGTGATGTCATCAGTGATGTCATTTGAGATGTCATCAGTGATGTCATGAGTGAGGTCACTGACCATGTCATGAGTGATGTAATATGTGACGTCATCAGCAGTGTATTGCGGACGCGCGAGGCATAGTTAGCTGAACTAACTATAACAAGGGAATTTCAATGGTTTTGTATGAGAGAAATGTCCAGCTAACTATCACATGGGTGAAACCTATGGGTTTTTTCAGTGAATTTCTAAGGTTTTTTAAATGCTTATTTCTACCTATAACGCGGCTGAAACCTATGGTTTTTTCAGTGAATTTCTAAGGTGTTTCAAATGCTAATTCCTAACTATAACGTGCCTGAAACCTATGGTTTTTTCAGTGAATATATATCTGCACTGGAAAACTAAACACCCACTTCCTTTACAATGAAATGGAAAGTTTGAATCTCTACAACCTCTCTAATTTTTCACCTTAGTCATCTTCCACACAATCAACACAACAACCACAAATACACACAGCTACTTGCTACCATTCTTGCCTGAGCTTATCAATTATTCTTCTTTAATTCAAATTCAAAGATCAGGCCCTTTATTCAGCCTTCTTGGTAACTACTACCCGTGAATAGCAGTGGATAATTTGCACACTTCCGTCCTTTCTTACATCTTTTCTACCACACACTGCGGCAGGTTTACAAACCCCTTGCGCCCCTTTTGCATCATTTTTCCCATGACCTTGTAAAACTGCCCAACTGTGTGTACTTTATGCACTAGCTTTCTTCCTTAGATATGGTACTAGTTTCTCTTGCTCCCACTGGGGAGTCCAACACCCTATCTGTGTAATGACCAGGAAATCCAAACATCCACTTCACTGACAATGCAGTGGGTAGTTTGCGTCTCTCCAGCCTTTCTTATTTTTCACGTTTTTCATCTTCCACTCAATCTACACATCATCTACACATACACACATCTAATTGCTTCATTCCTTAGCTGTGATTATCAATTATTCTTCTATTTTATATTCATATTCAAAGTGCAAGCCCTTTATCGAGCCTTTTTATTGTAACTACTGTTCCAGGAATTCTGCTCATACACAGAACTGTGCATAAAGACTTAGGACGTCAGTGAATAACGGTGTACCAAAACCCACCTTACTACACAAACCCCCTACCAGACTAGCAATCAGTGACTCATTGGTCCTTCGCCCTAGAGCAGTGTTTCCCAAACTGTGGTCCGCGGGCCCCCAGGGGTCCCATACACATTCCCAGGGGATCCGCAGGCAGCAGTTTTAAAAGCACTGCAAAGTATCTTGTTTAATTAGCAGTTTTCAAAGAACAATAAAAGTGTCAAGATAACAACAGTGATTAATTTCCCTGCTGGAGAGACATGAGTTTTGTCCAGTGGCAGCTGTGACTGACCTAATGTAACACAGAGGGTTAATATGCCTACTGCAAAGAAGTGTACCATGCATTTTAAAAAACAGTATTTGATATGCATCGGTCAGTGGGTTACTGCTTTTGTCAGAGAGATTCTTTTGTTACAGTGCAGTTCATAAGTGACAATCGTAACTATGGAAAGTACAGAAAGGCTGTGTTTTAAAAGCAATCACCCCCCCGCCCCCTGGAAATTTATAAGGTTCAAGCACGCTCGGCCTCTATGTATGGCGCAGAAACCTGGGGACATAGCAAATCAACCAAATTGACCCTCACTGAAAATAAATTTCTTAGAACTATTACCGCCCTTCCAACAAATACCCCACTGGTCCCCCTTAGGATGGACCTGGGCATCCTACCGGTAGCAGACTTAATCTCGAGCCGCACCCTGTTATACTGGCGCCGGCTATGGAGTACAGCTGAGTTGAGCCACTACCGGGAGGAACTAAAAGATATATTAGTCTTATATGCGGCCGTGGGTAGTATTCCTTGGTTGTCTTTTGTGAAGGACTCGCTTCGTGCCATCGGCAGGGAGGACCTCTGGGATTGTCCAGAGGAGTGTTATGTTATCCAAAGAAATCAGATATCACAATCTGTATAGCCTAATCCGAGCAACCAGTGGTTCTAGTTTGACCCACGGGTTCTTGAATTTTAAAACTCAATATCAATTTGAACAGGTTTTAGACTCTATAAACCCTTTGTCCATGAGGAGGTTATTCCTTCAATTTAGATATGGGACCCTGCCACTATTTGCAACAACTAATAAGTGGTCAGATGAGGCCCGTTACCTTTGCCCTGGATGTCGAGTGGCAGAAGAAACAGAAATTCATGTTTTTTTGTTTCTGCCCAACATATAAGCAGGCTAGGTCTAAATGGACAATACAATTGTGTAGGAACTTGGGCATTAGGGATTATCATGTCTTTTTTAGAATTCTAAAATCTGATATGATCCCGGTGTATGTGGTTGCAATTTCTAAATTTTTACAGGCAATGTGGCTGAAAAGAAGGCACCTTATGGAAATTGATATTTAGTGAGCTCTGTTTGTATTATTTATCTGCTAACACTTTGAGCGCTTCTCAACCATTTTCTACAATGTTAATAAAGTATTTTTATCTTAATTTATATTTTAAAAAATTGGACACAATTCTAAAACTGTTTTACCATTTGAAAACCACTAGTAGTCCGTGTGCCAAACCATGGTTTATGGTGTAATTAGTTTTTAGCTTTTAGCTTTTATGAAAATGTCTAGTCGATTTTATTAACGTCTGTGCTTTTATGACTGTAATAGTCGCAATAAAGTTATTATGAATGAATGAACAATCGTAATCTAGCACAGTGACCAAAAAACTGTTATCAAACAGCTGCTTGCAAACTGCAAGGTACAAGTTAGTGACATGTTTTTTTTCAGTCTTTCAGTAGCCTGATGCTTCTAAAAAGGTTTCTTTGGGTGGAAATACATTTTTATTGTTAAAGTCAATACTAACCACTGTGTTATGTTCTGAATCCTGAGTTTGTGCTTCTCCAGACCAGCACTCCTTGAGTTTGTGCTTCTCCAGACCAGCCTCCTTGGCTTAACAACACACTCTACTACTTCAGAAACGCAAAGCTGCACCATATTTACAAGAATATGGTGCAGCCCTGCGTTTCCCCTGCGCTGGCGCTACATTTAACAGGGGAAAATTGTTTATGTGCAGGAAGGTCCCCCTTCCTGCATATAAACAATCTTGAAATGTCATTTTGTCACTTCTATGTGTACTGCTTAATACATCACACATGGAAGTTACAAAATTTCTTTTTTTTTTAAAGATTGTTTATGTGTAGGAAGGGTCGCCTAAGCATTGTGTCAAAGGGGGTCTTATTTACAAGGGACCGCTAAGCCACGTTTAGTGGCTTAACGTTGCCTTGCAAATAAGGCAAAGCCCCTATCGCCACGGGAACGTCTCAGAGAGTGATGTTCCCATGGTGATAGGGGCTTGTAAATATTCCACTAAAATCATTAGTAATTTGAGTATTTGTTTTGTGTGCACATGTGTGTTAATTTTTTCCGAATTACTGTTTTAATGTTTCAAATTTAAATCCTACAAATTACTTGGGGGTCCCCGACTTCCAGTGGTGACTCTATGAGGGTCCTCAGGAGTCAAAAGTTTGGGAACCACTGCCCTAGAGCAAAAACACCAATGACTAGTCAACCCAGAACATGCGACTTAGACTACATGAAGTAACGTGGATAACAATAGCACTCTTTCATTATAGTCTTACACCAGTCCAATACAAGAAGTAAATAAAGACACGTGCAAGTTTGAAATGTTTATTTCTAATGCCAAAATCTCATGCACAGTACCTTAGATAATACAACCAAACATATTACCAGAAATAAGGTTGTCAGCATTGTTACTATTCTATAAGATACACACGGAAAAAGCATCCTATAATGCTAAATGTAAACAAATTTAAAATATACCTACATTTCACCCTCCCTACCTAGCAGATCAGTTTATAACTACAGAAAGTCTCATAGGATTACATGGTCAGACCCATACCTCTGGTACTCAGCAGTAATAGATCACATTCAGTGCTCCACAAACTGTCAAGATACGAATGTTCTCCAACTATGTGTAACTTTGCCTCCTCAATGCATTATGAAACGCGCAAGTATCAGAGGTGGACACAGCTGCATATGTATTATGGTTCGAACTTCCGAAGATCATTCTGAATAACAGACACACTATTCAAGATAACCTTGATGTTCCATGCTCTCACTATACACACAAAACTAGCGAGGCTGTTTACAAATCTAGCATACCAAATTATTCTCATATAAAACAAAATACTCAGCCTTCTCTAAACAATTTCACAAGTATGTGTCACGTGCAAAGCAGAGCAGGAAAGCAAAAATAGCGTGTAAGCTTCTAATAAACCCATGCTAACTTAACAGTGTGTGAGTGCAAGCCTCAGCCCCACGGCACCCTTTCGTGATATAAACGTTGGCGAATTAGGAACGCACACTCCAAGCCTAAAAAGCAGAGTCAACTTCAGATTTCCCAAAAAAAGTTATTCGCTCTCTGATAGAAAGCAGTAGCTAAACAATAAAGAATACGCAGAAAAATCAAAGACTCTTAATCCAACAGCGTGTAAGCACAGTATGCAGCAACACCCTCCAAGAGGAAGTCATTGTTCTCATCTGAAAACATTTCAGCCATCCAATTCAATAGTGAGAATGAACATACATGTTCCTCAACGACCGGAGCCTCTATCACCATCGGAGGAAAACTTGCGTCATCTTCAATACAACTGCGCGCCAAGAACTCAAGCGCCGCTGCAAAAACATTCCAACGTCCCATTATTCCATGTGTCGCTGCTAAGGCCATAATCCCGCCGCCAGAACAGAGCACGTCATGAACCACTAAAGGACTCATCAGCTGGTCATAATCCGCGTTGAGAGACACCGTACTGCAGAGACACAAATCCAGGGCCCAGTCGAAATCACAGCTCAGGCAATGGAAGACAGCCTCAATGCATGTGAAAAAGGAGAATCGAAACGATAATCCATAAGCTGCACTCAACGTTGCAAGAGGCAGCGCTCCATAGTAACTAAGCACTCGGTTGCGGACCAGCAACAACCGAGAAATATTGTCGTCTGCTGCAAGATGTGCATCCATTTTTAGTAAACAAATTAATACAAGCACACAGGCAACTAATGTCACCATTAAGCACAATTCACCAAAGATGCTGGAAAAAATTGAATGAAAAAAAACCCACAAGACACCAAATATAGTTTCCACAGAAGTCACAAGGCCAATTCTTATAACTTAAAAAGTAAGCTAACTCCCTACTCGAGGACGCATTAAAGATAGTCTAAATTAACTCCCTAAAATTCCACGGCACGTCTGTATTTAACAAAGCATTCACAATAGCGCTCTTATACAGCTCATTTGGTTGACTCTTCTTTCAAGGTCGGAATCGACAGCCAGATGGAAACATCCAGCTTCCCATGCAGAGGAGTAAACACAACTTTTTTATAGCAAACCACACGCTCAGTTACCGTAATCGTGTAAGCGATGCTTGCTAACATCGCACAATAAGCCACACAGCTGAATCGGATCTCCAATAAGTGACCACTTCTAACTATTCCCATAGCTCGCCCTGTGCTCTCATTTGACAGTGAGAGAGTGATCACACCATAGTTTCTACTGCTAATCCTTCTCAGCATACGCTACGAATTCGATAAAACGTCGATTCTTGATAATATGCCACGAATTTCATAGCGCGCCCTGCATCGCAAAATGCGATGCAGGGCACGGAACGAAGCGGCATATTATCAACAACATAAGGCGATACATTATCGCCACTTTTATCAGCAGGAAACTGCCGATAAAGTGGTAAAACCTTTCTTGTGTACCTCATCACTGTTTATGTTGGTGTCACTTTACTTTACTTTATTTAAACAAGCCAGAAATGTCATGTTGGTTATCGTGTGATCAAGACACACTCCGTGTCGAAACGCATAACGTTTTCTGAGAATAAACCTTAGCATCCATACTTCTGAGTGAGCGTAGTGCTTCTGAGCAAACTGTGGGTTGAATTGAATCGCGCCACCGGACGATTGGAGCAGGATCCCGGAAGGACCCTTCCTGGAATACTAAATATATATCTATATATATATATATATATATATTTATTTTTTATTTTAGTAGTTTTGTATAGCGCTGGCTGGACCAAAGGGTATCAGAGTGCTTCACAACATATACAGAAAATAACATATTGAGCAGACTGAAACTCAAACATACATAATCTGTTGATAGAATGTTTGTATTCAGAAGATATTTTGGTCTGCGGCCTTGTTGTCAGACTTGGAATTTTGTTAAAGCTGGAGTGACAGAATAGGGGGCAGTCCAGGGTCTCTCAGATCCGGTCGGAGTACGGTCGAGGAAGAAGTCTTTGAGGAGCCTCTTGAATTTTGAAAATGAGGAGATTGTTCTAATGTGGGGAGGAATGGAGTTCCAGATTTTGGGAGCGTTGCCAGCAAAAGATTTAGCTGTAGTTCTGTGCTTGCGCGATTTGGGCGGGATGAGCAGTAGAGAGCTGGAGCTCCTTAGGTTTCTGGACTGGCCTGCCCTATTGAGTTTGGCGGCCAGGTATTCTGGTTTACCTGTATGCAGGGCTTTGTGCGTGATGCAGGCTGTTCTGAAAGTGGCTCGTAACTCCACTGGGAGCCATCTGAGTTCTTTGAGGGCTGGAGAGATGTGCTCAAATTTCTTAATTCCGGAGACCATTCTTGCTGCTGCGTTGAGTGTCATCTTCAGGGGGGCAAGATGGGATTTTGCTGTCCCTTTCACGGTCACAATTCCATAGTCTATTCTGGAGAGGACTAGAGCCTGGGTTGCTTGTTGAAGGTCCTTGGGTGGGAGGAAGAGTTTTATTTTGTATAGTAGTTTAAGGTTGAGAAAAGCACTTTTAGCAGATCTTGAGATGTGTTTCTTCATGTCGAGTTTTGGATCTAGGGTGATCTCTAGAGATTTCACCGAGTCTGCTAGGGAAAGGTTACCATTGAGGGCATCGATGGCTTTGAGCCATTCTTTGATTTGAGGGTTATCATCTTTGTTGGAAATAAGTAGTATTTCTGTTTTATCTTGGTTCAGTTTCAAGTGATTGGTTGAGAGCCAGTCTTGTACCTCCTTCAGCGTGTTGTTTAGTCTCTGGATGTCCTCAATAGAGGTCGTTTCCAGATACAGCTGCATGTCGTCCGCATATAGGTGAAAGGGGATGTTGGATTTTCTGAGTAGAGAGGTGAGGGGTTCGATATAGATGTTGAAGAGGTGTGGGGAGAGAACAGAACCTTGAGGAACACCTCTGATGACCGGGTGTAGGTCGGATTCGAAGTTTTTGATTTTTATTCTCTGTGATCGGTTGTGAAGAAAGGAGGAGAACCATTGGAGGACTGTCTCTTGTAGACCAGCTCTTTCTTGAAGGACCCTTAGCAGTAGATTGTGGTTGACTGTATCGAATGCAGCCGATAGGTCTAGGAGGATGAGAAGGCATCATTGATCCGAGTCGAGTGATTTGCGTAGGTCGTCTATGACGTTGAGGATTGCAGATTCAGTGCTGCATCCCTTTCTGAATCCTGATTGGAGGGGATCTAGAAGCTTGATGTTTTCAAGGTGAAGGGTTAGCTGAGGGAGGACACATATTTCCATGATTTTGGCCAAAAAAGGAAGGTTCGAGACCGGTCTGTAATTATTTAAATCTTCTGTGTCTAGACCTGGCTTCTTTAATAGTGGTGTGACTTGCCCTACCTTGAGGCAGTCTGGAACGGTTCCAGAGCTCAAAGAGCTATTGATGATCTTGCATCATATTGGAGCTAGGACTCGCTTTAGGTCTTTGGTCAGAAGAGGCGGTAGCTGGTCCAGGGAGTGTGCTGAGGGCTTGGCTTTAGAGATTAGATTGACTATCTCTGCTTCCTGGATGGGAGTGAATGATGACCACTGTTGTGGAGATTTTATGGAAACGTTGACATGGTTTTTGGGCGTATTGATCTCATTGAGGGAGGTGGGGGTTGAGCCCAATGCTAGGTCTATCTTGACGATTTTGTCGTTAAAGAAGGTTGCGAAGCTGTCGCATCGAGCTTTGGATGCTTGAGTTAAGGTGGGAGTAGGTTTGGAGGTCTGATTCTTGATGATTTTGAAAAGCTCTTTAGGTCGGTATTTTGCGTTATCTAGTGCAGAGCGGAAGAAAGCTGACTTTTTATTCTTGATATGATTTTTGTACATCCTGCGGGCTGCTTGGAGTTGATCACGGTGGAGGGTAGAGGGATCATTCCTCCATGTTCTTTCTGCGGCTCTTAAAAGTCTTCTTTCATCGTTGATGTCGGAGGTGAACCATGATCTAGAGGGAATATTCCTAGCTTTCTTTAGTTTAATGGGAGCAATTTGGTCAAGGGTAAGCGTCAAATTAGTGTTGTAGAGAGAGGTGATATCGTTGGATGAGAGGTGGTCAGTGGCGGGGGGAGCAGCAGGCTGATTCTTTCTTCTAGGACCGCTCGAGGAATTTGAGCTGTGTTCCTAACCCGTTTGGGAATGTCTCGTTTTAGAATTGTATTGTCCACGATTGGAAGGTTAATGTGAAAGAGGACTATGTGATGGTCGGACCAGTCGACTGGGAGGATGTGATCGATGGTGATAGTCTTGCTTTCAGCAATAATGGCGTCAAGGATGGCTCCTTTGTGGTGAGTTTCTTCTAAGCAATGTTGAGTCAGATTGTTCTCTAGGAGTAGGTTGTTTAAGGTTTGAATGAGTGGATTCTTGGTTTCATTCCACCTTAGATGGAGGTCGCCCAGGATTATGTAGTTAGAGTTGCCTAGAGCGCAGTGGGCAATCAAGTCTGAAAGGTGAACCGTGAATTCTGAAGAATTGCCAGGGGGATGATAAAGAAGGTGGCAGAGTGTGGGTCTGGAATCCTGAGTTTTAATGTTGACTGAGAGGCATTCAAAGGAGCTGTAAGCGCAAGAGGAGATTTCCGTGATGGCGATGTTGTTCTTGTGAATGATTGCTATGCTCCCTCCTCTGTTCCCTAGCCTGTCCTTGTTGTTCATCGTGAAACCAGGGGGAACTAACATGTCCATGATTGGGTAGGAGAGGTTGTTGAGCCAGGTTTCTGTTATGAATGCTATCTGTATGTCATGGGAGAGAATGGCTTCTGAAAGTTCGGATGTATGTTTAGAGGCTGATCTGCAGTTTATGAGCATGCAGTTGATGGGGGTTTCTTCTCTGTGTTCGTTTGGTTGGGCTTTAGGCAGGAGGGCAAGGTGGGACGGGGGTCTGGGTGCTCTCGGGGGAGGGTGTTTGCTTCTGAAGCCCGTGATAACTTGGATCGTGGATTTTGGGGACGAGTTCAGCAGAAGGTCTAGGGGTGCCTTAGGGAGAATCATTATCTGTGAGGAGAGTGAGGAGGGTGTTCTAGAGCGTGTGTCCAAGGAGCTGATCTTCCCTTTACTGGGGGAACCGACTTTAGGTCTGGGTGGGACGTGTGGCTCGGATTGGAGTGTTGCTCTGTCTATGCTTGAATGGGTAAGATCGGCTTGCTCTGAGGGTGAATGTGAGGGCTTTCGGGTAAGGGTAAGGGAGGAGAGAATTTCACTCAGGCCTCAAACCAGTATTTCCAACTGGTTTTCAAGTAGGGAGAGGCACTGCGCCGTGCTGTCTATGTAGGGTTGATGGGTGTCTGAGTCCGGAGTGGTCTTGGGTGGGGGGGAAGGGACTAAGGGAGGAGGGAACAAGGGGTGAAGAAGGGTGTCAGAGGCCGTAATGTCCCTGCTGACTGAAGGAGGGTCAGGGTGGTTTAAAGAGGGACGAGAGTCCTGTTCAGGAAGATTATTATGAGGGGGGCTGCCTAGATAATCTGTGGTAGGAGTAAATGGGGAGGAGAATGTTGCCTCAAGGCATGAGATGGGACCCAGGTGACGAGAGGACGGAGGGGGGTTGGTGGGCTGAGCTGGAAGGTGATGATCCCCATTGGGGGTTGAAGGGGGAGTGGAGGAGGGGCATTGATGGGCAGGCAGTCTACTCCACGGGAATGCTGCCTCGAGAATGGTGCCAGAACCCGAGATAATCGGGGGTGGGGGGCTGTGGGTGGGCTGAGCTGGAGGATGGGATTCCAACATGGGAGACAGCAGAGGAGGTGAGGAGGAGCCTGGGTGTCCGGGTTGTCTGGTTGACGTGGGGTAAATGGAGGGAAGAGGGGAAGAGTTACAGTGGGGAGCTCTGGTTGGAGGCTGTCTAATAACCTGGGGGTGAGTGGAGAAAGGAGGAATGGAGTTGCGAAGGGAGACTCGTGATGAAGCCGAGGTGGATGTCTGGGCAGCTGCATGGGGGATCTGAATCGTCTCCAGTCGTGGTTGTTTATCTGAGAGAAAGGCTGGCGTGAATCCGAGACCTGGTGAGGACAAGGAGGCTTCTTTTAGTGGGAGGAAGAGAGAATCGAAGCTCTCTAGGTGAGAGTTTTTGGCCTGAATTAGGACTGTGCCGTTCGTGAAAATGGTGATGGAGATATATCTGCTCTTAGACTGGGGGTTCGGGAGGGAAGTCGTCAATTTGCAACTGAAGGGATTGGTGGTGGTTTTGGGGATATTGAGATGTGTGTTTAGAGTGGAGTGCCAGAAGTCCGGCCTGTCTGTTTGAAAGATGAGGTCCATTTTGATCTGCCCTCTAGAGATGCAGTGGTAGGTGTCAGTGAATAGGGTCTCGGGATGTTGTCTGAGAAGTCTGTGTTTGAAGATTTTCTTTGCTTTGCTAGTGAGATTAGGGGGGAAGGTGATTGCGAAAGAGTTCGGACCATGGGGAGTCAGGAGGTTTGGAGTTAGCAGGGAGGCATTTTTTACTATGAGGGGGTCGAGTTTAAACCGGAGGGACGGAGTGCTGTTGAAGAGAGGGGAATGAGTTCTGGTTCGGCCGGGGGGGAAGAGAGGTGAGGAGGGGGATTGCTTCTCGAGGTGGAAGAGGAGTTGTCTCTCAAGAGGGGATTCTCTCGTAGGAGAGGGGGGAGTAATAAGGGGGGCGTGTTTGTGAAGAGCTGATCTAGACTAGGTATTGGGCAATACTGTATGGTCGCTTGTTAGGTCCTTTGTTGTTGTCTATGCTGAAGGGAAACATAACAAATTAAATTGATGCACGTGACTCTGTTGCTTGCTAATTGTTCGCTGCATAAGACCCTATTGCTGTCTATACAGAAAGAGCACACGTCACGTTCAGTCGTTGCACCAGCCTCTGATTGTTGCTGGCTATTCTTGTCTTAGGACTCTATTAGTTAATAGCTGTTGAGGAATTAGAGATCATATTACCATGAGTCCTGCTGTGGGTTGGCATTCAGCCTTTGATCGAAGTGTGTTTTGAAGCTTCTCCTCGGTGTCCTCTTTGGCGGCCATTTTCGGAACAGGCATATTGCCTAAATTTAGCATTCCTCGAAATTGACAGCCTTTGTTCAGGCGAGTCAGTCTGGCAGGTGAGCTGCATTCGTTTGCCCCAAACTGCTGAGCGCTGGCAGCTGAATTGATGAGAGTTAGCTATCCACGTCTCTGGACATAATCAGTTTGACCACACTGATCTATTAGGCGGCCATTTTAGGGTGGGGACAGGCGTGTATTAAAGTTTGGCAGCATTGAGAGTATCAGTCTTTGATTAGAGCAAGTCGGTTGACAGTCTTTTGCCCCAAGTTGAGGAGTGGAGGCAGTAGATATATATCTATATCTATATATATATATATATTCACTGAAAAAACCATAGGTTTCACACTCGTTATAGTTAGGAATTAGCATTTAAAAAACCTTTCAAATTCACTGAAAAAACCATAGGTTTCAAACCAGTTATAGTTAGCTGAACATTTTACTCATACAAAACCATTGAAATTCCCACGTTATAGTTAGTTGGACTCACTATAACCTGGAGCCCGCAATCCACTGCTGATGATGTCACATATTACATCATTCATGACATGGTCAGTGACATCACTGATGACATCTCAAATGACATCACTGATGACATCACTGATGACATCATCCATGTGAAAATATAATGTACCTTCTCACACTCTAATCCAACCTTTGATACATCCAGTGTTCAATACAGACTACCATTCCTGAAACCATTGACACACCAATACCAGTTACTACATACACACTCACAGATTCCTAAGTCTACACACACACATTTAGTCATTCACCCATACAATCACTCATGCATACAGTCACTCATCAATACAACACTATCATATGCACTCATACACCTATACAGACACTCACACACTGCCACTCATCCATGGAGTTACTCACAAATCTAGTCAGTCATGCAAAGAATCAATCACACTCCCATTTCCTCATCTATACAGTTATACACACATAACCTTACTTATTCAAACATATACTAACACATACTCTCTTTTACAATCACTGATACAAGTACACATTGATCCATACAGTCACTTACGCAATCACAGGCTTTCATGTATAGTCATTGATATATGCCAACTCTCACATGCACTGTGTTTTATATATGTACTTACTTGGACATGTAGCACTGAGATATCCATTCACTCACCAACACACCCATGCACACAGTCAACCGCCCATACAGCTGTTTCCACATGCACTCTTGAACCCATACACCAAGTGAATCAACTACTCACACATCTATGCACAGTCACACACCTCCCAGCCACTCCCACACCCACTCACCCTCACATACAAATACTTGGGCAACCAATCAATAACCCATATAGCCACTCATATAGCTACTAATCAACACATGCAGCAGCTTACTCAACAGTCATAATGATACACACATTCAGACAGTTTAGTCACTAACCCATGCATTCAGTAAGACACATTTAATCACTCACTCATACAGTCAGTCACGCACCTACTAAATCCTTCATCCTCATACATACACTTATTCTTCAATATGTAAAACATATTTTAACTTTACAGAAACACACAGACACTGGATGATGTCATCAGTGATGTCAATTGAGATGTCATCAGTGATGTCATCAGTGATGTCATTTGAGATGTCATCAGTGATGTCATCAGTGATGTCACTGACCATGTCATGAATGATGTAATATGTGACATCATCATCAGTGGATTGCGGGCGCGCGAGTTATAGTGAGTCTAACTAACTATAACGTGGGAATTTCAATGGTTTTGTATGAGTAAAATGTTCATCTAACTATAACTGGTGTGAAACCTATGGTTTTTTCAGTGAATTTGAAAGGTTTTTTAAATGCTAATTCCTAACTATAACGCGTGTGAAATCTATGGTTTTTTCAGTGAATTTCAAAGGTTTTTTAAATGCTAATTCCTAACTATAACGATTGTGAAACCTATGTTTTTTTAGTGAATTTCAAAGGTTTTTTAAAAGCTAATTCCTAACTATAACGATTGTGAAACCTATGTTTTTTCAGTGAATTTCATTGTTTTTTAAAAAGCAAATTCCTTTGTATATCGACTTTGTAACCTTCCTATTTTATTTTTTATTAGCTGTTTTTTATAAGTATTAATTATATTTTTTTTGTAAAAAAAATATTTGTTCAATGTATATTTTTTTTAATCATTTTTTCCTGGTGCGCTTAGGGTGCGCGCACCGGTAAGCTTACCCGTATCATTTTGACTTGGGGCGCTCAGGGTGCGCGCACCGGTAAGCTCTCCCGAGAGCGCAGCGAGAGCGCTATTTCTGCGTTCGTAAAAAAAAATGTATGAAAAGTAAATAATAATGCAAGACATTCAGTACCATATTTATGAAAGCAGTATTTTTGATTTACGAAATGAAAATGATTTTGCATTTCCGTAAAGCTACCAAAACGTCACTCAGGCGCGCCGCGTATGCGCCCCCGGAAGCGCCCACGTTCGCGCCGCGTAAGCGCCCCCGGAAGCGCCTACGTTCGTGCCGCGTAAGCGCCCCGGAACCGCTCCGGGGCGCGCAGCGTAAGCGTGTCAAGTCATGTGACCTTAAAATAACACTTTTCATTGGTTCAGAACATTTTTTTCCCAAATATTGAGAAACCCACCCATTTCTCTCACTATTGCTTTGTACTTGGAGACAGCAAGAGGTGTTCTGTGCATTATCTGCTTCTCAAACTTTTCTGATCTACAGCAATGGCTGCAAGGGAGTCATCCAGCAATGATTCTGATGGTTTTTTGCCTGAGGACCCTCCTCACCACAAAACAAAGGACCACTTCATATGGAAATTTTTTGACATCCCTGAAGGGAAAAAAAAGGTTAATGCTGCTAAGGTAACCTGTAAGATATGTGGCACTATTTTATCCAGAGGCAATCCTAATAGGAAATATAGCTTTGGAAATGCCACTTTAATTAGGCATGTCCAGAGAATACACCCAAATAACTTTGCCAGGGAGAGTGTCAGGGACCTGGCACGGAATTTACCAAGAGATGGCGGCAGCACCTCCACTGGTGGAGCAACACCTTCGGGAACAGCACGTGGAAGAATGGTCCCTAACGTGCAGCCGGTCTTTGCAGGCATAACATTTCTATGCATGGACTGTGATGAACTGCTCTATTATGGGGAGCAGAGCGTTGAACTCATTGCTATGAAGAGACAGGAACACCGCTGCCCTCCCCGTCCCTAGTTTTTCACATTTGTTTTGCTCCTGTTGAGCAGTTTTGGAATCCTTGTTTTTGTTTTTCCCCTGTAAAAAATACAAAAAATATATTAAATCGTTATAAAAAAGTATAAAAAAAATATTAAAAAAAAGAAGAAAAAAAAGTTATTTTCAGAACTACCTCCAATTCTCAAAAAAGAGCTGTATTTTCACTCTAATATTTTACACTGTTTTTCCCCGTGGTGCGCTCAGGGTACACGTACCGGTAAGCGCCCATGTGCGTGCACCCTGAGCTTACTCCGCGTAATTAAAAAAAAAAACTAAAACGTTTTTTTGCCCTTCGCAGTCCTCCTAGGCCCCCCTGATAAAACATAAGGGGGTCAGGGTGTCTCTACCCTCCCCCCTAACAACATTTTCCACTTTTATTTTTCACCTCTTGTGTCTCTGTTCTTCAGAGTCACAAGATGGCGGACTATGCAGACCATTTAGAATGTTTACAGACACCCAAGAGCCAATTAGCTTTTGAAATTTAGAACCAATTAAAAATGTTTCTTTGGTTTTGAACTTGTGTGTGATGAAGTTTCATTGGTTTTCTACATGAATATACATGAAAAATGAGAGGGAAACACAGCCATTTTGTGATAGTACTCTTTGAGGTACATTTGTGAGGAATTTTTAGTGTTCTATTTCTGGTGTGCAATTTACACAGTACTAACTCTTCTACTGCTTTCTAAAAGGTGAGTTGTTAATTTGTAAGGGGAATTTAATACTTGATAAAACTAGTTTTATATTATCTATTACTAAAAACGATAAATTAAAGTGATTTTTTTCCCTGCAATTTACAGCAAGAAATTTGAAAAGAATATGGATCTCAATGAGGACACAGTTGAAATAAATTTTGAAATTTCTGGGACTTTTGTTGAGACACGTTTTATTGAGGTCTTGAATGATCCTGTTGATAACACTATCCATGAAGAAGACCTTTTTTTGAGAGGAGATGGAATGGGGGATTTTAATGATGAGACTTTGGATGCTGAATTAATCGAATGTTTGGACTATATTGAGTTCCAGGACTCACGTATGGAGACTTCTGATGAGGAGATTCCTGATCAGTTAATGTTAGAAGTTCTTCTAAATTATGAAAATTCTGAAGAATAAATTTATATTTATAAATTATAAATTGTTTGAGACATTTTTTATTATTCTACTTGTAATTTATGAGATAGTAGTGAAATTATTGTGGTATAAAGTGAGACTTATAGTATAGAGTGCAACATTTCTGTGTTACATAGTAAGTTTACTCACAGTTACTTCCCTTCTGCCACTATATTTTCTCCAATGTGCATTTCACATCTCTTCTTCATCTCATGCCTTCTTTCTCTCACTGTCTCTCTCTAATGTACATTATCGCCGTCATTTTGTGTACTTTCAGAAGACAGTGAAATGTAATGTGAGAGTCTACCTTATAAACACACACCTATATCAAAGATTGTGCACACAGCTTGTAAATATGCCTCTCTTTTTTTGTATAATGCTCCAAAGGTGGAGTGCAAGATCATATTTACAAGACTCTTGCGCAATTTTTGACATGGGTGCAAGCAGAAAATGCATGCAGAATATTAAAATTGGCACCCAGACAAGAATATGAAATGCCGTGAGAGATGTTTAAAGCTTTTTTTGAATGGCATAAATTGAGATAGAATATACAAAAAAAGAGAGGCATATTTACAAGCTGCGTGCGCAATCTTTGACATAGCTGTGTGTTTATAAGGTAGACTTCTTTATAAATTGTTTTTTATGCTTGGATTTAATGTTGGTTTAGAAATTGTGTAATGGTTTCATTGGACTTGTAAATATGCTCCTTTTTTTGAAGCATTTTGTGCAACTTTTAGCATGGGTGGAAGCAGTGAATGTATGGAGAGGGATAGGAATAGCAGATAGAAAACCATATGAAATGGTGTGGGAGATGCATAAAGTATTTCAGTAATGGTTTCAATTGAGATGGAATATAAGATAAAGAGGGGCATATTTACAAGACTCTTGCGCAATTTTTGACATGGGTGCAAGTAGAAAATGCATGCAGAATAATAAAATATGCACCCAGACAAGAATATGAAATGCCGTGAGAGATGTTTAAAGCTTTTTTTAAATGGCATAAATTGAGATAGAATATACAAAAAAAGAGGCATATTTACTAGCTGCGTGCGCAATCTTTGACATAGCTGTGTGTTTATAAGGTAGACTTCTTTATAAATTGTTTTTAATGCTTGGATTCAATGCTAGTTTAGAAATTGTGTAATGGTTTCATTGGACTTGTAAATATGCTCCTTTTTTTGAAGTGCCTTGTGCAACCTTTAGCATGGGTGGAAGCAGTGAATGTATGGAGAGGGATAAGAATAGCAGATAGAAAACCATATGAAATGGTGTGGGAGATTCATAAAGTATTTCAGTAATGGTATCAATTGAGATGGAATATGAGACAGAGAAGGGCATATTTACAAGACTGTTGCGCAATGTTTGACATGGGTGCAAGCAGAAAATGCATGCAGAATATTAAAATTGGCACCCAGACAAGAATATGAAATGCAGTGAGAGATGTTTAAAGCTTTTTTTATGACATAAATTGAGATAGAATATACAAAAAAAGAGAGGCATATTTACAAGCTGCGTGCGCAATCTTTGACATAGCTGTGTGTAGGAACATTATGATCATTGTTTGAGCATTAGAGAACCACCGCTGCCATCCCCAGTCCTAATTTTAGTGAGAGAGGAAAGGAAAATGAGTGAGGGAGCAAAAAAAGGGACGAGAGGGGAAGGGAAGTGAAGTAGGTGGATTGAAAGAAGGTGAGTGTGTGAGTATAACTAAGTTATAGGGAGTGAGCGTGACAGAACGGGAGTGAGGGACTAAGGAGATGGAGAGAATGAGACTAACAGAGAGAGAATGAGGTAAGGGGAGTGTAGAAGTAAGAGGATAGAGGGAGTAAGACAAGGAATTAGTGAAGTGGATTAAGGAGAGTAAGAGAAGGGAAAACAGTGAAAGAGCGAAGGATGGGAAGAGAGAGGAAGTAATGTAAAGGAGAAGGTCTGAAAGAAGATGAGTGTGGGAGTATGGCTCAGTAATAGGGAGTGAGCATGATAGAAGAGGAGTGAGAGACTAAGAGGACAGAGAGATGGGGGTAACACAGAGAGAGTGAGAAAAGGGGCGTGAGTAAGTTAGAGGACAGAGGGATTGACAGAAGCAGTTACTGAACTGCAGGAAGAGGAGTAAGGGAAGGGAAAAGAGGGAAGGAGTGAAAGATGGGAAAAGAGAGGAAGGAAAGTAAAGGGGAAGGTCTGAAAGAAGGTGAGTGTAGGAGTATGGCTGAGGTATAGGGAGTGAGCGTGATAGAAAATGAGTGAGAGACTAGGAGGACAGAGAGAATGAGGCTAACAGAGAGAGAATGAGGGAAGGGGAGTGTACAAATAAGAGGACAGAAGGAGTAAGAGAAGGAGTTAATACAGTGGAATAAGAAAGTAAGGGAAGAGAAAAGAGTGAAGGAGCATAGGAAGAAAAGAGAGAGGAAGCAAACTAAAGGAGAAGGTCTGACAGAAGGTGAGTGTGGGAGTATAGCTGAGTTATAGGCAGTGAGCGTGACAGAAGAGAAGTGAGAGACTAAGGGGATGGAGAGAATGAGGCTAACAGAAAGAGATTGAGGGAAGGGGAGTGTAGAAGTAAGAAGACAGAGAAAGAAAGAGAAGGAGTAAGTGAAGTGGAGTAAGGAGAATAAAAGAAGGGAAAAATATAAAACAATGAAGTAAGAGAAGAGAGAGGAAAGAAAATAAAGGAGAAGGCATGAAAGAAGGTGAGTGTAAGAGAAAAATGTGAAAAAAGAGAGTAAACGTGAGAATTCAGAATAAGTGAGGCAAGCGCAATAAGGGAACAGAGGTGTGGGAGTATCAAAGAAGAGTAGTGAGGTTATGGAAAACAGTATAGTGAAAATAAATATTGTACATGAAACTTACCTTATAAGTAATGTAAATTTAATATCATATTTCCATTAAAATTTATATCTGAGAAAGGCAAAAAAAATAGATTATTTATAATATATATTTTAGAATACAAGAGACAAAGTAAGATAAGTAAGGGAGTATGGGTGATGGAAGAGGAGTGAGAGAGTAACAGGATCGAAAGACTGAAGCTAAGAGACAGGGAGTGAGGGAAAGGGAGTGAGGATGTGAGAGGACAGAGGAAGTGAGAGAAGGAGTGAGTGAAGTGTAATAAGGTGAGTGAGAGAAGGGAAATTATTGAGGAAACAAAGAAAGAAAACAACGGGAAGGAGAGTGAAGTAGAGTGACTGACAGCTGGAAAGTAGTGAATGGGAGAGAGGGAAAGGGCAGTGAAGGAGTAGTTAATAAGAATAAGTGAGGAAAGTGGAATATGGGAAGGGAGGTGAGGGAGAGTGAAAAAAGGCCAGTGAGGATGAGTTAAGAGGAGTGATAGAGGGTGGAAATAGGTGAGTGAGCATAAGAGAATGGGAAAGTAATATATATTTAATAATAATTTCAACATCATGTTAAATGGTTTATTTTTGCTGTTCTCAGAATATATTGAATTTCACTTAAAACAGTGACTTCAATAGTACTCATCATATAACAGCGGGCAAAAAAAACCACAATCAAAATGATTGTGTTTAAAAAACCCATTGAATAATTTCTTAAATAATGTAAAATTTAAAAAACCATATCTAAACTCACTTTTGATCCATCCACTTTTTCACGAGGCCAAATAGTATATGGAAAGTCCTTTTCTATGGAAATTAGTCCAGAGTATTCTTAATGTCTCATTTACCCGACTTTCTGAAAGAAAAGCTCCAACATCTTTTACATTATGTAACAAGAGTTTTACTTCCACCTCTAGCTTACTTTTTATAAATAATTTCTATAATACAGCACACACTATATGATAAACATATACTATCTCTATGAGAACTACATGTTTTTTATTATCTTCATCACTCTCATTCAGAAAGTAATTTTGAAGAGCAAACTAAGTTATATTAACTGCTGCAATCTTCATAGGCCAATTACCTTCCCTAAAATTTCGGTTGTAAGAACACTAGGTAAGAATTTAGTAAGTCAGAAGGCAAACATTGTTTAAAAGTCAATTGAGTATCATTACAGAGCTTCCAACCTTTTTGACATTTTAAATAACATGTGTAATGTCCTGATGTTGTTGAAGGACCATCATGGTAAATAATTGCTGCAGTTGTAAAGGTTCTTCCTGAAATTGATAATTGAGAAGCCACAACATTTTTAATTAATGTTGTCAATTTAGTTCCATCAGGTCTACATCGTTGGAACATTAAAATAACATACTGTCCATATCTTATTAAAAATAAAGTTGATAGCATTTCAGATTTACATTGACTACAGACCATGTTTTGATTTGCTGCTCTAACTAGATTATTAAAAGACACTGATTTGCAGTCTGGTAAAGCCAAATATATAAATCTTTCAGTGTCTACTGTAGTACTACTTGAAAAGGAGC
Organism: Lissotriton helveticus; assembly: GCF_964261635.1. NCBI lineage: Eukaryota > Metazoa > Chordata > Amphibia > Caudata > Salamandridae > Lissotriton > Lissotriton helveticus. The sequence continues at coordinate 1,263,448,068 of NC_136057.1, read as the reverse complement.
AATTGTCACAGTCATGTTGCCATTTATAAGAAAGGCCAAAAAGATTTTCTACATCTACGCCTTCATCTTGCAAAACAACAAGCATATACATTAGAAATTCCTGACAATCTTGCTGAATATTCTGTGAAAATTGATTTAGACCAGAACATATGTCTAAAACCTTTTTGAATTTCAGAAACACTTTGTATTTTTGTTCTATCACTGCTACATTTCTCTAATACAGAATTTAATAAACAACAAAGTGTTTGATCACGATTTTCAGCAATCTGTTCTTTTACAGTTTGGAGAAAAAAAAAAACATTAACCACTACATTAGCATAGCAGTTGACACCAGAACTATTTTCAAATTGAAATCCAACAACATCTTTAACTGAATCCATTTCCTTTCTGCTTACAATTACTGTTTCATCTACTTTTTTTCTTTTTGCTACAACTTCAGAACAATTTTTCTCATTTCTTCTTTTTCGGCCTACCACACGCTTTTCAAACAGAGGATATTGAGGTAAATTTGGAGCATACTCTCTTCTTAACCTATTATATTCTTTTACACAATTTAGATCTGCATTAATCTTTGTCTCATCAAAATCAATCAAGTACAATCCAGATAAAGTTCTGACTCCAGATAAAGCAACATATGCCATACCCTCCTTGAACACAGAATTTCCAATATTCACCAAGGCACTATCAACACTTAAACCTTGAGATTTATGAATAGTTACTGCATATGCCAAAGAAACAGGAAACTGTTTTCTGCGCACACATAAATCTTTCACTAGCAAAAAACTAGCAGAACAACGACTGATTTGTTGGACTTCTTCAATACCATCAAATTGAATTTTTATAATTTCAATTCCATCTCTATTTCGGTAATTCACAAAATCCACAACATGACCCATTGCTCTATTTACTAAACCTCTTTCCACATCTAAATTACGTCGTAAAATTATACGACAATTTAAGGATGCATGCAGAGTCTTTTCCATACCAGCAGTTTTAGATATTGTCTTCTCTAAAGAATCTAATTTTGATTTCAACTTTTCTGACAAAATAATAGTTGCTCCTTCATGTTCTATTTTATCAATAGCTTCCAGTTTCACAATTTCTTGATTTTCCAACTTTAACATTTTGGTGTTGAAGATTGAACATTCTTGCAGAGTTGGCATCAAGCATATGACAGATTTGTTTTCAGGAATTTTCTTAAAAATATTCTCTGGGAGAATATTTTCCTTTGGAAACAAATTTGAAATTAATCGTCCATGTAAAGCTTCTTTGCCATGCTCAGTTAGTTTCCCAATTCTTACATTTTGTAGAATATTTTTATAATCTTCATCCTTTGCCTGTCGCATATTTTGAAGTAGTTCTGCATATTTGAAATTTAGTCATATGTTAACATTTCCAATGCTTCCTAAGCACTTCCTGGTATCTTCATGCGTAAGCATTTTAAACACTGGCTGTCCTTTCACTGGAGTTAGTTGCAGTAGATCTCCTAAAACAATGATGTGTTTGCCTCCAAATAACACATCATAGTCTGTTTTAAGAGTTTCTTGCATTCTTAAATGCACAAAAGCAAGCATTACATTTGACACCATGCTTACTTCATCAATGATAAGAAGTTTCATTTTCTTTAGGACTCTTGAAACTTCACAACAAGCTTCTCCAGATAACTTGTGGTATTGTAATTTGTTATCATGCTCCACTGGCAGCATCAATAAGCGATGTAAAGTAATCCCTTTAATGTTGTGTGCTGCCAACCCAGTTGGAGCAGTAACAACACAAGAGAGCGATGATTCCGTTGTTTTCTGCAAATATGTTGCAATCGCTTTAATCAGGAAACTTTTCCCAGTTCCTGCTTCTCCACTCACATACAGTCGGATAGGTACAAATGATGTACATGAGCACTCTTTTTTTCTCATGAGATAAACCATGCTCAATTTGTTGTGTGACTTGATCATATATTTGTCTCTGCTCACGTTTAGTTCTTTTTCCAAATCTTCTAAGTCAACTCCATCCTCCTGAGCTTGTTCCATGGCTCTTTCAACTTCATCCATGGCAGTGGCAGCTTCATTTTGTATAATTGGTCCTCCTAGTGGATCCGGACTCAATGAAGCAGAACTCTGACTATCTTGAGAACTGTCTCTAGCAATCTCTGCTGCAATTGTAGCTTCTTGCTGTATTTCCTCGTTCAACATTTGCAGATAATTTGAAAAAACAGGACATTCTATTGTATCCTTGGTTGCATTGAACGAATCTTCATAAGTAAGAAAATCTCCAAGTAGTTCCTCTTCTCTACGCCAAGGCTTAAAGAGTTGCAAAAGAGCTAAGTAATAAAATTCCCTTTTGTCTGGAGAATCACAACTCAATTTTCGATGATTAATCAAATGGCCTTTTTTTTGTTTTACTAGACAGCCTTCACATCCAATTACAGCATATACACCTTTATTGATATCTTCTGTGACGTTCCTCTTAAAAATGTAGGTTTGTACAACTTCATAGAGACAAGCGTTCTCTAGGTGAGTACTTCTATTTGGATAGTATGTATCCAACATGTTTGTCTTCAAAATATCTGTACTGTCTGGTTCTTTCTCCGCCAAATACTCTATTTCTTGTACAGATTTCAAAACTCGGTTTCGTGTTGCAGCAAGACCTAGACTCACCCAAATGATGGTTCTAGATTTAGCATATAGACTTGCTGATGATAACCGATCAGAACATTCATACGCTCCAATTTCTCGATGCGACAACATCTTTAGACTGTAGCTGTATAATTTCTTGCTTAGACTCTTTTCATGTGAAATTTCCTCCCACATTTCCTTCAGTTCTGTTTTTTCAGATTTTGTGATGTAAGACGTCACATATCGAGCCACAGCAATAGAGTTGTCAGCCACATATTGAATATCCATGTTAGCATTCCACATGGACAAAATGACTGGGTTGTAGTCATTTATAAATTCGGATTCCTCATTTCTTCTTAGGTTGTATGTATTTTTGGGTGATTTCTTTGTCACAGTATGTCACAGAGAAGACATAAAATTGTTCACTCTTCCTTTCAATGTTACTGGACGTGGAAATGCAAAATGACATTTTGTATAGAATTTGTCCTTGGATTTGTATTTTCGACGACAGTATTTCCCACAACGATGACTTTGAACGCGTAAAACTTGGTGTCTTAAATTGTTTTCTTCTTTACTTTTCGGAACAGCACATGTAGAATACTGCTCAATGAAACTCATCACTTTCTCATCTGAATCTGTTCCAAATTTAGGTGCATCTTTCATCCATAGCAGCATATGTATATGAGGAGCACCTCTTGCTTGATACTCCTTTCTCCAAAAGAAATCCAACACCTCTCCAAGCGGAGGATTTTTTTTGTTTGTAATAAAAGACATCATAGCTTCAAACCTATGATTGAAATACCTGCATACATTAACTGGATCCAAAGAGCACAGTTCTCCAGGTGTCTTGTATTCAATATTTTTATTTGCCTCTCGTAGAAATTCAAGTAAGTCTTCCCAAGCATACTCAGCACAGCTAAGAGTGAGGAACCATGTAGGAGTTCCTAAGTTTCTTAGCATACATTTCAATTCCCCATGACGACGGTACCACTACTCGTTAGTACCACGCTGACATGCCATGAGATTAATTAGCTGAGATTCCAAAACACTGTCTTGCAGTTTGACTTTATCCATAAAATCCCTTGCCGAAACATTTTGTAGATGTGCTCCACTTTTCAGTATATGGTTTACTGCATAGGCAAGTCCAGACAAGTCACTCTCAAACAGTAGATGGAACAAATATGGAATGCATTGACGAAACCTTGGATCTTCTGTATATAATCTTCCGGTATTCAGATGCAGGAATTTGAACAGGTCGGTCGTCATATCGTCCACCTTCACCTGTTGGAAATAACTGTGGAAAACAACGAGCTTCTAAACTTTCTTCCCATACACTAATGGGACTTCCTTCGGCTTTTTTCATCTGAAACAAGTCAATAGCATTCCCCATTATTTCTTTGGAAAGCAATGGATGAACACTATAATGCTCGTAAATTTCTTCACTTCTAGAGACATCAACTTTTTCTATTTGTCCAGCAGAGACACCAGTGTCGTCTTGTACAGTTGTTTCCTCATCTCCCACATACACATTTTTATAGTACTGATTATTTTTTACCAGATACAACGTTGCCTTTTTTTTTTTTTGAAAACCTTTATTGTCACATTGCTCAGGTACAGGTATGGGCCTACAACCTGCGTGGCCGGCCGCTAGTACAGTGAGGTCCAGGCAAGTAAAGCATAACAATAAAGCAACTGTCCGCCACCCGCAGTCCCCGTAACAAAGCAAAGGAACAATCACCCTGAGGAGACACAGACCCGGCAGGAGCAGCGAAGGTTTGTCTTTTAAAAGGTTAAAGAAATACAGGATCTGGCAACGTATATTTCACCAACAACAAAATAGGGAAGTAAAATAAAGTAGGATAGTCACTTACAGGATCACCGTAATTGAGAAGTCGGCTCCGGTGCATGTAAAACAGGATAATCAATAAAGACAACAACGTACAGCACCGGAAAAACAGCCCTAGCTCATGGCTATGAGCCCCGGAGGAGCATTTCCCCAAACTAAATCGATCAGCAGAATTTTAGAACATACTACCCAGATCCCGAAAAAGAAAAAGGGAATAGAAGAAAAGAAAAGGCCATAGAAACAATAAAAGGACAAATAGAAGAAGAACCCATCCCCCACCCTGCACCACTGTAGATGGCTACGGCCTACCCCCCCTAACAGCGTGCCTGTCGCCCGTAGGAACTAAAACCCCGAAATGAAAGGTCCACAAAGAAGAGAAGAAAATAGTGTCAAAGAAGACAGAGGGGGGACCCAGGCCAACCCCCGACCCCCCCCTACCCGGCGCCCACCCCAAGTACGACAAACAATAAGAAATCAATTAACAGCCTCTGCGCAATCTCACCACCCCCAACTCCGGCCCACCCTAACAGGATCACCCACCCGCGAGATAATTTCAAAAAAGGGGAAAAGACAGGACGCACGGGCCCCTAATATCAGGAGCCCCCAGTGAAACAGGATAATGTCACGTAACAATCATTGTTCGGAGAGTAGAGACACAACAGCGGGAGCACCCAATGAAAACAGGATAAAGTCAATCGGCGGCAGTTCAGGTCCCACAGGAGAGTATAGATCTCCCCAGGTAGCAACAATGGCGCCCCAAGTGCACTCGAATCCCACGGGCCCCTCAACAGTACAGAGAACACAGGGCACAATGTATCGGGCCGGGCTAGAAAGTACAAACTGGAGCACACAAGGTCAGAAGTCGCATCCACGGTCGGCCGCGGCCCCTCCGCAGGGAGCCGCAATAGTCAATCCACAATAAGCGACGGGGGAAGCTGATGTCGGTTCACATGTAATCGGCGGTCCAAAGGCAATCAAAACCCCTTCACGCCAGTTCCAGAACGTAGTCCTCCAATCCCCCGGGGGCATACAGTCGCCATCACCCGGTATTCAGCACACCCGGCCGCCACCACGACTAGGCAGAACCCATCGAGTCGCCATTTTCTAGGGAGCACCCCCTCGGCGTAGTGCAGACGAACTCCGGGACCACCGGCCCCCGCCAGACAGGGGTCAGGGTGCATCGGTGCCCCATCGTGAAAGAAACACAGGATGCCGCTCTCCCCACACATTAGGCTGCGCAGACGGGCCCCCCCAGCCCGAGGAGTACCATAGAAACAGTGTGCCTCCACCGGCCACAGCGAGCCAGAGTCGCAATGGCGATGCGATTTAGCCAGGCAAGCAGCGTACCTCCAGGGAAACAAAGAACAAGTCCCAGTGTCCGGCTGCCGATGAAGTATACCGAAAATGGAGGGGGGGGGAAAGAAGCAAACCGCAGAAGGGGAGAGCGAGTCAGGTCAGTTGCGGGCACCAGCCGATTTGAGGTGTAAATTGGTCTCCATGACGGGGACCGGCATCCCACAGGTCTGTGTGGCAACGATCAGACAACGGGCGGCCGGGTGCAGTACAGCGCGAGGTCCCGGCTGTAGGCAGTGGGTGGGCCGCATCCCGCGAAGGAGCGCCGCACCGGCCGTGGAGCGCGGATTTTCACCGGAATCAAACGCCTCGTCTCTGCGTTCCTTCCGACGTGCGGAGGCTCCGTATTCGCACGAAACAGGTGAGCGAAGCGAGCGGGGAGGGAAGAAGGCCGGCGGAGCCGGGACCCCGTGCGGCCATCTTGGTCGCCGGCCCGGCTCCGCCCCCCAACGTTGCCTTTTTGACTTTCCTAACATCCACTAATTCTTGCCAGATTTTCTTACTTTTTGTCGGAACACCATTAACTAGAATAACCAGAGGTTCCTCTTCTACTTTTTTAACACCAATTGTATCAATATTTTTCTTAAAATCTAGAGGCAAATAAACAACTCTTCCCTTTAATCCTCTCTGTAAATCTGAAGGAGGCAATTTCCCTGTCTTAGGCTCCATGCGAACAATAGCCTGAAAAGGATGCACACATTGAATCAGAATAGACTCATAGGTATTTAAATCCATCAATTCAGACAGAATGTCTACCAACTCCAGATTATTATGAGCAGCTCTAGCAGGCGTTTTGTTTTCATTTAATTTATTATAGCAATATGTACAAATACGTTGATCAGAGCCCAAATCAAAACAATTTTCAACCAACAAATTAGTTGCAAAATCCTTCCACTCATTATTATTTATCTTTTCGCTTTTTACATATAAATCAACTGATCTAGTCTGATGCTTATAATGAGTCCGCCGACAACAAACACAAGAAAAATTAGGCCTTTCACTTGAATTGACTTTAAACTTTATAATTTCATTTTCAAATTTTTCTGTACTTAAAATCTCTACATTCTCTTCTACATTACCTTCCATTACTGTATCAATTTCTGCACTAACCTCTTTTTCACCAAAGTAACAAAACTCAATTTCATCACAAATGTTTTTGACATCTAATTCAGTTCCATGCAAAAGAGCACTGTTTAACTGATTTAGTTTAAGTGCTGGACTTTTTGCATAGTACAACCTTCTAACTAATTTCCTCACTTTATTATGATGCACTGCTAACATCCTAAAATGGTGAAAAACACTCTGACATACTTTTCTTGAAAGACAAGCCAGTGAATGCCCTTGCAAACCTGTTTTTTCTCTCACTCTACAAGGATCTAATTCTTGTAAAATTTTCTTTTTTTGTTTCACACTTTTCTTAGTATATGTCCGTAAGAAAGTGCGAAACAAATCAATTGATTCCTGTCAGACACTACAAATACTACTACAATTCCATGTATATACTGGAGCCTTAGGAAATATCCCTAAAACTTCATCAGCTAACACCTCTTCTGTATTTCTAGGCACAATCTCTTCTTTTTCAACCGGACAACCGTCCTTCACCTCATATGCTCGACCACTGGTGTCAACTGCATGCACCAAATCATTATCCTGAAAGTAACTTTCTTCATTAAAAAATGGCTCAGAACTTGAACTATGCTTCCATTCTCCAGAAAAAACATCACAGAAATTAGTTTGATTAATTAATCTCCTCCACTTACATTTTGATTTGAACACATTGATTATCTTATCAAGTGTACAAATTCTATTCATTACTAAACAAAACAATTTATTTTTCACTTTAAATGCTTCATCCACAATCTTAACTATGTTTTTTTTTCTTGTAAAAAGCTGTCTTTTTTATACCTCTTTACATTTTTTAATACATTTGTTACTATTCTGTTGTAAAACATTCGTCTACGTATTTCAGAAAATAGCTTGCTTCTTCTTTCGGTATGCAAAGTAACATCTCCTCGTACTGTTCTAACATTTTTAGAAGGACATCCTGTTTTCTTTGAACTTACAGGTGTTTCATTGTTTTTTCTCAAACAACTTTTTTTTTCTTGACATTTCAATAACTTCCTGAGAAAACTTTTAGATTGCTTACCAGGAGCATTTTTCTTTTTCTCTGAAGATTTTATTTTGGTTGGTTGTTGATTTTCTTTTTCCTTAATCCTTAATTTTTTTAAATACATTTTCTCACTTCTTGCCTTAGAAGGCATCTTTTAGTTTGTTTGTATAGATGATTATGATCTGTAGTAAAGAAAAAATAACATATTATAGACCACTACAAACATATTACACATCAATTGCAATAAGTAAACAATATAAACACTAGCATAAAACAAAAGGCTCATTTACATTACATGTGCTTTGCTTTCTGTAAAAAACGATTAACTAATTAATGTTATGTCTTGTTTATATATAGGTTGTCTGTTTTTGGCCTGTAGATACTTTGAAATAATATCAGCAGAGACACACATACTGCTTGCAGACAAAGAGATGGTAGATTACATGTTACATGTAATATGGTGCACATGTGCCTAAGATCACACCAAATCTATTGTATTTTCAATGCTTGTTTACTTTAGTTCCATCAAGAAGGCATTCAGATGTGTCACACATTTGCCATAAATTCTGAATGTTAGCACTCTAGTTGCTCATTATATCAAGCTTCACTCACAGTGTGATCTTAGGCAGATTAATAGGAGTTTAGATATAATGTACCATGACTGTCCCTGCCGACAGTATATGTGATTTTGCCTAACATCACAGTAATGGGTGAATCAAGCTTCACTCACAGGGTGATCTTAGGCACATGATCAGAATGTTAGATATAATGTACCATGTCTGTCTCTGCCATCAGTATGTGTGACTCTGCCTAAGATTATACTGATGGGTGAATCAAGCTTCAGTCACAGTGTGATCTTAGGCACATTAGTAGGATTTTAGATATAATGTACCATGTCTGTGTCTACCAACAGTATGTCTGACAACGAGGTCGAGATCTATTGCATATTCAATGCTTGTTTACTTTGGTCCCATCAACAATGCATTCAGATGTGTCACACATTTTCCATAAATTCTGAATGTTAGCACTCTAGTTGCTCATTATTATGATAAATTGAAATTGTGTAATGGTTTCATTGGACTTCTAAATATGCTCCTTTTTTTGAAGCGCCTTGTGGGTGGAAGCAGTGAATGTATGGAGAGGGATAGGAATGGCAGATAGAAAACCATATGTAATGGTGTGGGAGATGCATAAAGTATTTCAGTAATGGTATCAATTGAGATGGAATATAAGATAAAGAGGGGCATATTTACAAGACTCTTGTGCAATTTTTGACATGGGTACAATCAGAAAATGCATGCAGAATAATAAAATATGCACCCAGACAAGAATATGAAATGCCGTGAGAGATGTTAACATTGTGAGAGTCTACCTTATAAACACACAGCTATGTCAAAGATTGTGCACACAGCTTGTAAATATTCACCCAGATAAAAATATGAAATGCCGTGAGAGATGTTATCATTGTGAGAGTCTACCTTATAAACACACAGCTATGTCAAAGATTGTGCACGCAGCTTGTAAATATGCCTCTCTTTTTTTGTATATTCTATCTCAATTTATTCCATTTAAAAAAAGCTTTAAACATCTCTCATGGCATTTCATATTCTTGTCTGGGTGCATATTTTATTATTCTGCATGCATTTTCTGATTGCACCCTTGTCAAAAATTGCGCAAGAGTCTTGTAAATATGCCCCTCTTTATCTTATATTCCATCTCAATTGATACCATTACTGAAATACTTTATGCATCTCCCACACCATTTCATATGGTTTTCTATCTGCTATTCTTATCCCTCTCCATACATTCACTGCTTCCACCCATGCTAAAGGTTGCACAAGGCACTTCAAAAAAAGGAGCATATTTACAAGTCCAATGAAACCATTACACAATTTCTAAACCAGCATTGAATCCAAGCATAAAAAACAATTTATAAAGAAGTCTACCTTATAAACACACAGCTATGTCAAAGATTGCGCACGCAGCTTGTAAATATGCCTCTCTTTTTTTGTATATTCTATCTCAATTTATGCCATAAAAAAAGCTTTAAACATCTCTCACGGCATTTCATATTCTTATCTGGGTGCATATTTTATTATTCTGCATGCATTTTCTGCTTGCACCCATGTCAAAAGTTGTGCAAGAGTCTTGTAAATATGCCCCTCTTTATCTTATATTCCATCTCAATTGATACCATTACTGAAATACTTTATGCACACACAACCATTTCATATGGTTTTCTATCTGCTATTCTTATCCCTCTCCATACAGTCACTGCTTCCACCCATGCTAAAGGTTGCACAAGGCGCTTAAAAAAAAGGAGCATATTTACAAGTCCAATGAAACCATTACACAATTTCTAAACCAGCATTGAATCCAAGCATAAAAAACAATTTATAAAGAAGTCTACCTCATAAACACAGAGCTATATCAAAGATTGCGCACGCAGCTTGTAAATATGCCTCTCTATTTTTGTATATTCTATCTCAATTTATGCCATTAAAAAAAGCTTTAAACACCTCTCACGGCATTTCATATTCTTGTCTGCATGCCAATTTTATTATTCTGCATGCATTTTGTGCTTGCACCCATGTCAAAAATTGCGCAAGAGTCTTGTAAATATGCCCCTCTTTATTTTATATTCCATCTCAATTGAAACCATTACTGAAATACTTTATGCATCTCCCACACCATTTCATATGGTTTTCTATCTGCTATTCCTATCCCTCACCATACATTCACTGCTTCCACCCATGCTAAAAATTGCACAAAACGCTTAAAAAAAGGAGCATATTTACAAGTCCAATGAAACGATTACACAATTTCTAAACCAGCATTGAATCCAAGCATACATTTTTTTTTATAAAGAAGTCTACCTTATAAACACACAGCTATGTCAAAGACTGCGCACGCAGCTTGTAAATATGCCTCTCTTTTTTGTATATTCTATCTCAATGTATGCCATTTAAAAAACAGCTTTAAACATCTCTCACGGCATTTCATATTCTTGTCTGGGTGCATATTTTATTATTCTGCATGCATTTTCTGATTGCACCCATGTCAAAAATTGCGCAAGAGTCTTGTAAATATGCCCCTCTTTATCTTATATTCCATCTCAATTGAAACCATTACTGAAATACTTTATGCATCTCCCACACCATTTCATATGGTTTTCTATCTGCTATTCCTATCCCTCTCCATACATTCACTGCTTCCACCCATGCTAAAAGTTGCACAAAACGCTTAAAAAAAAGGAGCATATTTACAAGTCCAATGAAACCATCACACAATTTCTAAACCAGCACTGAATCCAAACATAAAAAACAATTTATAAAGAAGTCTACCTTATAAACACACAGCTATGTCAAAGATTGCGCACGCAGCTTGTAAATATGACTCTCTTTTTTTGTATATTCTCTATCAATTTATGCCATTTAAAAAAAGCTTTAAACATCTCTCACAGCATTTCATATACTTGTCTGGGTGCATATTTTATTATTCTGCATGCATTTTCTGATTGCACCCATGTCAAATATTGTGCAAGAGTCTTGTAAATATGCCCCTCTTTATCTTATATTCCATCTCAATTGAAACCATTACTGAAATACTTTATGCATCTCCCACACCATTTCATATGGTTTTCTATCTGCTATTCCTATCCCTCTCCATACATTCACTGCTTCCATCCATGCTAAAAGTTGCACAAAACGCTTAAAAAAAGGAGCATATTTACAAGTCCAATGAAACCATTGCACAATTTCCAAACCTACATTGAATCCAAGCATAAAAAACTATTTATAAAGAAGTCTACCTTATAAACCCACAGCTATGTCAAAGATTGCGCACGCAGCTTGTAAATATGCCTCTCTTTTTTTGTATATTCTATCTCAATTTATGCCATTAAAAAAAGCTTTAAACACCTCTCACGGCATTTCATATTCTTGTCTGCATGCCAATTTTATTATTCGGCATGCATTTTGTGCTTGCACCCATGTCAAAAATTGCGCAAGAGTCTTGTAAATATGCCCCTCTTTATTTTATATTCCATCTCAATTGAAACCATTACTGAAATACTTTATGCATCTCCCACACCATTTCATATGGTTTTCTATCTGCTATTCCTATCCCTCTCCATACATTCACTGCTTCCACCCATGCTAAAAATTGCACAAAACGCTTAAAAAAAGGAGCATATTTACAAGTCCAATGAAACGATTACACAATTTCTAAACCAGCATTGAATCCAAGCATACATTTTTTTTTATAAAGAAGTCTACCTTATAAACACACAGCTATGTCAAAGATTGCGCACACAGCTTGTAAATATGCCTCTCTTTTTTGTATATTCTATCTCAATGTATGCCATTTAAAAAACAGCTTTAAACATCTCTCACGGCATTTCATATTCTTGTCTGGGTGCATATTTTATTATTCTGCATGCATTTTCTGATTGCACCCATGTCAAAAATTGCGCAAGAGTCTTGTAAATATGCCCCTCTTTATCTTATATTCCATCTCAATTGAAACCATTACTGAAATACTTTATGCATCTCCCACACCATTTCATATGGTTTTCTATCTGCTATTCCTATCCCTCTCCATACATTCACTGCTTCCACCCATGCTAAAAGTTGCACAAAACGCTTAAAAAAAAGGAGCATATTTACAAGTCCAATGAAACCATCACACAATTTCTAAACCAGCACTGAATCCAAACATAAAAAACAATTTATAAAGAAGTCTACCTTATAAACACACAGCTAAGTCAAAGATTGCGCACGCAGCTTGTAAATATGACTCTCTTTTTTTGTATATTCTCTATCAATTTATGCCATTTAAAAAAAGCTTTAAACATCTCTCACAGCATTTCATATACTTGTCTGGGTGCATATTTTATTATTCTGCATGCATTTTCTGATTGCACCCATGTCAAATATTGTGCAAGAGTCTTGTAAATATGCCCCTCTTTATCTTATATTCCATCTCAATTGAAACCATTACTGAAATACTTTATGCATCTCCCACACCATTTCATATGGTTTCCTATCTGCTATTCCTATCCCTCTCCATACATTCACTGCTTCCATCCATGCTAAAAGTTGCACAAAACGCTTAAAAAAAGGAGCATATTTACAAGTCCAATGAAACCATTGCACAATTTCCAAACCTACATTGAATCCAAGCATAAAAAACAATTTATAAAGAAGTCTACCTTATAAACCCACAGCTATGTCAAAGATTGCGCACGCAGCTTGTAAATATGCCTCTCTTTTTTTGTATATTCTATCTCAATTTATGCCATTTAAAAAAAGCTTTAAACATCTCTCACGGCATTTCATATTCTTGTCTGGGTACGTATTTTATTATTCTGCATGCATTTTCTGATTGCACCCATGTCAAAAATTGCGCAAGAGTCTTGTAAATATGCCCCTCTTTATCTTATATTCCATCTCAATTAAAACCATTACTGAAATACTTTATGCATCTCCCACACCATTTCATATGGTTTTCTATCTGCTATTCCTATCCCTCTCCATACATTCACTGCTTCCACCCATGCTAAAAGTTGCACAAAACGCTTAAAAAAAGGAGCATATTTACAAGTCCAATGAAACCATTACACAATTTCTAAACCAGCATTGAATCCAAGCATAAAAAACTATTTATAAAGAAGTCTACCTTATAAACACACAGCTATGTCAAAGATTGCGAACGCAGCTTGTAAATATGCCTCTCTTTTATTGTATATTCTATCTCAATTTATGCCATTTAAAAAAAGCTTTAAACATCTCTCACGGCATTTCATATTCTTGTCTGGGTGCATATTTTACTATTCTGCATGCATTTTCTGCTTGCACCCATGTCAAAAATTGCGCAAGAGTCTTGTAAATATGCCCCTCTTTATCTTATATACAATCTCAATTGAAACCATTTCTGAAATACTTTATGCATCTCCCACACCATTTCATATGGTTTTCTATCTGCTATTCCTATCCCTCTCCATACATTCACTGCTTCCATTCATGCTAAAAGTTGCACAAAACGCTTCAAAAAAAGGAGCATATTTACAAGTCCAATGAAACCATTACACAATTTCTAAACCAGCATTGAATACAAGCATAAAAACAATTTATAAAGAAGTCTACCTTATAAACACACAGCTAACATTATGGAAAAAGGTAAATATATAATTCCTTAATTCACACAGACACTCACTGTGATACTTGTCAAAAATCTTTAATCTCTCTATCTTTTTTAAAAGAATCATTACTCACCTTTAAAAATGCTTTGGAAGATGTCAAACAGTGTCAGTCACAGTCAACAGATATACTTAAGCAGAATATCTGAACAATGCTTCCCTCACTGGAGCCTTTCAATAATGGCACAGATTCTTTCTCATTTCAGACCCATATTCTTGTATATAGCCAATAAAAATTGTTCCCACACAAATTCAAAACCAAACTGCACATTTTAATTGGTTGCACATTTCAAGCCTTTGAAACTCACATAACATTCACCCATCCCCCCAGTGCTCATTTACCCTGTAACCATGGTAACTCCCTCTTAAACCAGCACACAATTCACAAGTTCATCATACTATGTTGCAAAACAATCCTTCAAGGCTGTTTTACCTCTCAATCTACTAGCTAATGAATTGCAATGTTTCTTTAAATGACTTTTTCTTAACCATTGAAATGACTTCTTACAAAAAAAAAGCATGCACCCTAATTTTCAGTGGAGATTTTTAACAAAGCTCCAATCATGTATGGTTATTCAACTGCACTGATTCACAACCACTTTTTTTCATAATCAAACTGCCATTTCATTTCCACAACTAGAAGCACATCTACCTTCAAAATGACAAAAGTCTGGTTTGTGGGTCATAGCTATGTCCACTGGAGTCAAAAATACGCAGCTAACAGAGGTATTTACAATCTTGATTTACCAAATGTGGACATTGTATGGATTGGACAGAGAGGATTGAGGAGTCACCAATTGATACCATTGGTAAAATCCTGTATGCATTTACCACACCCTGACCTTATAATTGTGCACTGTGGTGGAAATGACTTAGGCACTTTGACTGGTGTAGGTCTGGAAATGCTTTTAAAGGACATCTTTGGGCAATTGATGTCACTTTTTCCAAAAACTGCCTTGGTATTTTCTAATATATGCCAAAGGCAAAAAAGGAACTGGTCCAACCAATTTTGCCCACAGATTGAGAAAGCAAGGAAACATGTGAATAAATCTGTTTCTGCTTACCTCAGAGACTATGCTATGGGTTCCATTTACCACAACAACTTGCGTTACAACATGCAAGACATCTATAGGAGAGATGGTGTGCATTTTACAGATGAGGGGAAAAGAGTTTTCCTCTTGAATATAAGACTCTGCATTGGTACCTACTTGTAGGTACAAAAAACACCCACTTAACACAACAACTCTTTTCAGAGCTAACTTACCTCTAAACACTCTACATTATTTTTTTACACTGTTTTTCCCCGTGGTGCGCTCAGGGTGCGCGTACCGGAGAGCGTACCGGGGAGCGCACCCAGCGCTTACCCCGCGAAAATTAAAAAAAAATGTTTTTCTGCCCTTCAAGGTCCTTCTAGACCCCCCTCAGAAAACCTAGGGGGTCAGGGGTCTCTACTCCGCCCCCTTTTAATTATTTCCCCCTTTCTTTTTCACCTCTTGTGTCTTGATTCTACCGAGACACAAGATGGCGGACTCTCCGAACTGTTTAGAATGTTGACAGACACCCGACAGCCAATCAGCTTTCCGCTCGCGCACTCCCATAGCGCGCCGGGTGCGCTTCCCAGTACGCGTACCTGTAAGCGCTTGGAGAGCGCATATACATATATATTTGTTTTTGAAGTTAATTTTCGTAAAAACCACTGGAGCAATTTTCAACAAATATAGCAAAGGCACATCTGCGTACCAGTCCCAACAATTTTGCCAAGTTTGGCGTAATTCCGTTCAGCGGTTTGGGCTGTAGACTTGTCAGACCGTCCTATGGAAATTAACATGGGGAAAACACGTTTTGGGACCCCCCTTTTTTCTCGGCCCCCACTTCACAAATCCCCCCGAAACTTTCAGGAAAGGAGCGCAGCGGAGCTGGCCAAAAGTTTGGAAAATTACACACAAATTCCTCAACCGGCGCCAGAGTTATTCCCAATAGAATGTTGCAGATTTCCTATGGTAGCCAATCCTAACTATAACTACCTACTGGCGAGAGATATATATATATATATATATATATATATATATATATATATATATATATATATATATATATATATATATATATATATATATATATATATCTCTCTCTATATATATATATATGTCTGTGCTGGTTTGCCAAGAATAAAGGATTGTTGGCTTTATACCCCCCTGTGAGTGCTGTTCTTATTCACATCCACATGTGAGTAGACCTTGGCAGCAATAAATATATATATATATATATATATATATATATAATCACCAAAATGCTCTTGCGCTTCGGGAAGTCACACACGTCGTCCATGCAATCCAGCTTGTTGGCCTCACACAGCTTGCATTTCCCTTTTCTCCAGTCATTACAGGAATCCCGACGCGTTTCGAGGCCAAACCGCCGCTTCTTCCAGGGGACAGGGCAGAATATATATATATGTTAAGTGATTTCCCCAGAATCACAGGCTGTTGAGCTGGAGCCTTTCATTGAGGCAAACTAATTTGTAAAAGGATCTGCAAATACAGCCAGTTTTTCGGCCAAGCTGACTACCCAACCTCTGACCTAATCACCTGAAATGTGGATCTCACTGCAGCAGCAGAAGAAGCTCCATCTGTTACTACCCGCTATACAACATTTCTGCTAAACACGTGCAGCAAAGACTGAAATACAATTCACGTTTTGGTCCTATCTTTAATGACTCGAACTTCGATTCAAGTGAAGTGCATGCAGGGCACGTAATCGCCCTTTTAAGACTTCTACACTGATTAGAATTTTGCCATGAATCTGAAATGTGGCCTGAGAGGGCCAAAAAAGGACGAGGCTGCCATGGATAGCAAATCTGCCTCTTTGACCAGCTATTCATGGGTAATGCAGAGATGGACCCATGAGGGGCCCGTGAAAATCGTCTCCTGAGGGCATGATCTTTTTGAGCCCAGAGGCTGAAGCCCACAAAAAAGGAGCTGCCAGCCCTCAAAAGAGGGGGCAGGCTATTGGGAGCCATATTTTGAACCCCCCCATCCGAGTGAAGAGCTCTGGAGAAGCAGGGGTTAAAAAAGGGGACTAGGTCAGAAACTGTTATTTCTTTGCAGGCATCGCAGCCACATGTTGGGAGGGGGCAAGGAGGACACAGAAAGAACATGAAGTAGACAGACAAGAAAGAACACTACCCTAGGATGATGAGCTTCCTAATACAGTGTCCTTGGGATGCCTTACGGCAGGGGCACTCTAGGAGCAGGTGAACGGCCAACTTGTGGTAAGCAGCAGGCGATAATGGCACTTGTAGCCCGGTTGAGGCCAGAAGGCCACCCACTCAGATATCGGTAGCAAGAGAAGCCTGAAGGCTGTGAAATCTAGACACCTAAAAAGGGGGCCATCACTCAGGGGCTGTTCCTTACAGTCAGTCAGGAATTTATGGACCAGATAATCTGACTGTGATCATTTTATAGATGTGATGCAGTACTGAATCATGGAGTGTACGAATGGCCACAAAAGAAATGAGAAGTTTATCTTCCATGCCTTTACAAAAAATAAACTGCGGCTGTTATGCACCAGCTATGACTCAGACTAAGATTGTCCGGATGGGTTATGCAGTGTTGCATATGTAAGGCTGAGGGGAAAGAGTGGTCACTCGCATGTCTGGCAGGGGTTATACTCCTCCTGTGTTGCCACAACACTGATTAATATTTACTGAAAAAACACAGACCTACTCCAATAACTGTAAAGGTCTGTAGCTATCAATAATGTTTTAGATACCACGACAAGGCCCCGAATGCACCCCAATTACCGCCATCTTTTACTTCCCAAAATGGAGGTGGGCATTGCACTGGGGCCCACTCAACTCTAGGAGAGGGGGGGGCGCTCGGCCCCCACACACACATGGCTGGGCCCGGCCCCCCCTCACCCGCCCTGATTGGTCCGTGGGTCCCGCCATTGACCCGGAAGCAGTTTTTCACTTCCGGGTCAAGGAGGCGGGACCTCTAGCAAAGGGGGGGTTTAAGAGCCTGGGGAGCGCGGGAAGCGTCCTCTTTGTGCCCGCGCTTCCCAGGCTCGCTCCTCGCCCCGCTGTGGGGCTTGTAATTTTCCCCACCCTCCATCCCCTTGTAGCAGAATTCAAGTGAGGACATTGGTAGGTATCCTCAGTAACGCTTTTCAACGCTGTAAGAATAGATGTGTTTTCTTCCTTAGGCTTTTTTCCCCGTTTCCAGGCAATGTTAATATGAATATGCTAATTGGTTGTGTGGTTGCTGCTGCATTAATTGTTTTTCCCTAGGCCTTTTTTCCCTCTTAGATTATAACTGTCGTATTTATTATATGGGTCAGGCGGTAAGGTCATAATCGGTGAGCAGCAATTTAAGGTCCTTAGGGGGCGGCACCATTCATCGAATGGAGTCGCCCAGGGGGAGGGGCCATTGGTCTCTCCCAGAACTTCAGGGGCAGGATATGCGCTCGCTTGGAAGGGTGCTGGGGAGGGAGTCACGCTTTCCTCAGGCTGGTAGCCACCCCTCACATACACTGTGACGTCATCAAATGGCGCGAGTGTAAGGGCCCTCCTGTTATGATTAAATGGAGTTCACGGAGCATACGAGGGCAACCAGGAGAGGGACGTACTCTCCCGGTAACCGGGCCCTTGTTGCGCATGCGCACCTCGGACGTTAGAGCGTAGCTGGGTAAAAGGATCTGACACCGGTTAGAGACCTTGCCGTAGGACCAGAAATTATTAGAATGCAAAATTGATATGAGGATGTTAGATTCGGTTAGGAAACACGCTGTATTAGACATTTGTTAAGGTTAGCCCATCATACCTGTCTAATTTGCTGTAAATCTAATGTCTGAATTTTGCATTTAATAATTATGTAAATAATGTTATTTTATTCAATTTTTAATTTTGTTTTCATATTTTAATAAATACGGCCGGGGGGTCACGAGACCCCCTGACTTCCAAAGAATTCTGTTGTTGGTCTGATAAGTTTTGATAACTATAGTTTGCATGATAAGGGGGGGTGGCCGGCAGTCCCAGACCATGTGTTACGTCAGTGGCAAGGGTGTGAACGGCAGAGAGAGGATTGGGGGTGAGTGTGTTTTTGTGGACTGCGTGTACTCCGTGTAGGCCAGTTGTGGGTGCTTACGGCTTTCTCAAATGATGATGTAGCTTGCTGACCCGCTCCCAGCTCCAGCTACCTCTGAACGATTTCATCCTGGGATAGAGTGCTGAAGTCTAAAGGCAGCCTTTGTTTCCCTTCAGCGGTTGCCTGCAATCAATTATGCAACAACTATGCAATTGTGTCGATGAAGCACAGATGAACTTCCGTCCATCTCCTGCGGTGTGATTGATTTAAAATGACGGTCTGTGCACCACTGAATGCAAATCACTTGATTACAAGTGGAAACTGCTCTCTTCCCAGCTTACCTTTTAAAACCCCCAGTGTTGTCATACCTAGGAACTTGTACACGGAAAATCTGAATCCATGTGCTGCCACTTCCTGGCTAGAATTATAGAACATGAAATGAGAACGAGAAAAACACATTATACTGAACAAAGAATGCCACATTACAGAAATACTAAGGGAAAAGTATTGAAATATCAGCAAAAATTGTAGAGGGAAAATGACCCTCGTGAATGCTTACAAAGTAAACACCATACGACATAAGGGGCCAGGTTGCTCCATGAGCTCTTAGCACATCTGCCCCTTGTGTCTGGGGGTGGAACACTCCTCGGTGGCTTAGCACATGCTTTGCAGCTTTCTAGCACTGTTAGCTTGTCCACATGTGATTCATTTGATTAGCTAACTAGTCATTGGATTTCGATGGCTGGCACTGCTCTTCAGGAGGAGCCTGGAAAGTGTTTCTCCATATAGCAATCATTACTTATACAAAAGGGATGTTAATTGTGGGATCTCATTGCAGTTTCCATGAAGAATTTACACATGCCCATGTTTCAGGGTGCTGCTCCTTGCAAGCCACTCTCACGAGCCTTACGCTGGAAAATGTCTTTCAGTATGCCCGGGCGGGCTGCAGAGAACACAGTGATCCCATTGGTCCAACTCAGGACAAACACTTGACGATTTGTCAAGTAGGGACAGAGCGGGCTAACTATATAGTTTGCAACTAAGTGGTCATCATTGGTAGCGTCCGATTTATGATAAGGCACGGACCCTGGCAGTTTCTAAGCGTGTGCCTCATAAGGCGGGCTATTGTGATGCAATATCAGCTCTTCACCGGTGAGCAGCCAATTTCGCATGTAGACCCGGCCCTGAAAATTAAGTGCCGGTGCTTAGCACCGGAAAGCACCGGCACAAATTAAGCACTGTGGTGAGGAGATCCCAAACAGAATAACCGTCTCGTGGCGGCTTCTAGGAACAGCAAAAACCATGGCACCTTCTCCTAAAAGACCACACCTATGCTGTTATCCCACGCCAGTGAGTCCCGGCATCTCTCATCGGATTGGTTCCACCATTCCACCCTTGAGACTCTTCCAATCACATCACTGACCACTGCTAGTGGTTGACAAGCTGCCAGGCAACAATTTTATATTACTACGGCTGCCCGTGGTCATTGGACATCAGTGTGACAAGAAAAGCAAAATAAAATCGTGCATACCTGAAGGCAGTTCGTTGCTCTTTTTAAAAGCATCATCTGAGGTGTCCCCCATTGTGCGGCCATACACAGCTGGACTGTTCGATACAAATGACTGATTTACTTGTGACTTCTGGGAGAAACACCCTAGTCCCATGTGACCCTACCATCTCCCCTGCTGGTGCAGCTCCATTAACCTTGTTGTAAAATGTCACAATGAGCATGAAAAAAACATTTATACATTTGTATATTTCTCAGTATTAAAAGAAAATAAATAAAATTATTTATAAAAAACTTTAGCAGTCATTGACACCATCCCATCTTGCAACTGCCATAAGACACAGCCCTTCAAGTTGCCAACTGCTTTTTAAAAAATGTTGCCCTGCATTCTAGAGGTTGACGCCATCATTCGCTGTATGGTTTTCTGCTGGACATCACCATTTGCAATGTTCACCAGAAAAATAACAGGTGCTTCTGCTCAATGCATGCTCTCTCCCAGCACACGCATATGTAGGAGGCAGTATCTGTACTGCCTGCTCCATGATTCATCTGATATGTGCTTTTCCCAACATTTCATCCATCCCTGTCCCTCCTGCCACCCATTAAATCATTGAAATTGCTGATGTGTTCTGAATTTCCTTGCACAGTTCTTATCCGGACCCTTCCAGCCAGCTTCTAGGTGGTGCTACCTAAAGATCTTTCGTTACCCATCCTCCATCGTGAACACACATTTGGAACCTGTGCCACACTCCATTGTTCATTCACACACTTTGCTTCTATTCTTAAAACCTAGATACTGTCCAGATTCCACTCTAGGCTTACATACAGTACATACTTATAGGCAACTAACTGCCCGTCCCGACGTTGTCCGGGGATGAAATAGAATGTCTGCAATGGTTGGAATAGGCAAGGCAAATGTATTTTAAAACTCGTTTTTTACCTGTCCAGTTGAGCTGTGCATAGACGGTAATGCTAAGTGTCCATTGCAGTCGAACATGTGCCTCCGCTTGTGCAGCCAGTGGCAGGAAGCGCCACAGTGATAGGTGCCTCTGCAGCATCAACATTTAGCGTGTGTGGCTGCTGTTAAGTCCCTTGGGCTGACAGTGCCCGACAGCGGCCCCGCGATGCTGTGCGTGTGTTAAACAGCAGTTCGTGGAATGTGTTTTCGCACCGCTGCGACGCTGAATCACCTCAGCACCCACAGATGAATGCGTCCACTCCGAAGCTGTGTCCTTCATGCAATATGGGAACGTCTGTGTCCGCTCCAGCCGCGAACGTGTTTGTCCGCTCCACCTGAGGTCACTGCAACATGCGAACTGTGTCCGCTCCAGCCGCGAACGTGTTGGTCCGCTCCAGCCGACGCCACTTAGACGCCCCACATCTCATCAACGGCCAACGCCCACAACAATGCTAAATGCAACGCTCACTCGTTTTGGAACGCTAGTCCCAGCCAGAACGCTTCTCGCAAGCGTTATGATCCAGCAGGCTTTTGCCGAATGCTGCGCTCATCGCTCTATGCACATGCCCATCGCTTTCCAGCACAACACACACGCCCACAACGGACTACTTTGCCCCTAACGTTCTTTTTCCCTTCTAATGTATATGGTGGGCTGCTGTATAGCCTATGTCCATCTGCTGATACTGTCTTTTGCAACACTGTATTGGGTGTTCCGATTGACGCTGTGGTAGGCAATATACCAATTTTGATGCAGTACGGTACATGTATGACTTACCTGAGGCTGAGGGCTGGAGAAGAGCTTTTTAGTGAATCCAAATATACTTGGAACACAGCATTACCAACTCCAGATTGGCCCTGTGCTTCCTTGCATGAATATCTACTCTCTTCCGAAATAGGATCTAATTCATGTTCAATCCCGGAGTTTCATACTGTCCACTTGGTGGTCCCTGCAGAGAGCTGTAGGAGGGAATTTACATCCTCTCACCTGCACTGGCTTGAAGCAAGCTCACACCAGACTCACACCCTTTATGTTTTCTAGTCAGTCCCACTCAGGCTGCTTGTGAACTGGAAGTTGGGATTTAAGACTGGCTTCTGCATTCAGAACTCATACTTTAACTGTTGTTACTGGTAGCTTCTACCTTCTACTCCAGTATCCTGCACTGGTGAAACTTTTCACATTGTAGAATGTTCCTGTTTCCTGCTACTGCTTTCTGCAGTGTCCTGCTTTCCTGTGTATGCTCTGTGCAGCGTTGTGCTTTATGCTTTTCTTGCATTCTTCACAGTCTCACATGTTAATGCCCGGTACTCAATTTGTAAAACATTTTTTTACATAGGCCCTTGTCAGGAGGCCACCACAGTTTGCACCACACATGGCCACTGTGCTTTACACAACTACTAACCATCACACTGAAGTGTGACAATTCAGACTGTTTGAGGCCGCCAAAGTTTAGGAATGACTTGGGTAGCAGGTATTAGTTGTTTTGAATAAATATTGAATTAATAAACAACAGTTTTTCTGCTTATCTTTAAATTACACAAACAGCGCCACTATGTGGCAGCTGTCATAAGTGCAGGTTCAGGCAATTAAATGCCAGTGCCGGCAATTAAGTGCAGGTGCCGAGCACCGGAAAGCACAGGCTCAAATTAAGCGTTGTTTCTGCCTATCCTTTCTACTCTGATATCCTACATTTCTGGGCTTTTCGCTGTTGGGCTTCTGACCACATATTCGCTGAGTAGGTGGCAGTTCCTTTTGCTTCTTTGTGTCTGTTACCTGGTTAACCTTGTTCTGAATTCCAGAGTTATTTCCCTAGTCTAACAGGACATTATGTGTCCCAGTGCCTGTTGGGTCTAGCCTGCCCTTGACCTCAGAATTCCTGTCCTTGATATGTGAATGTTGGAAATTGGGTTACTGGTAGGGGGAGTGGTGAAACCCTACTCAAACAGCAACCACAATTTCTCAGTCAGGTGAAATTAACCTGTGCTTAACCATCTGGTAGGTTGGCACAAAGCAGTCAGGCTTAACTTAGAGGCAATATGTAAAGTATTTATTCAGCACTTCGAATAGTAATAAAGAGAAAACAGAACATAATAAATATCCCTCACCAATTTAGAACAATAGAGCAAAATGTAATAAAGTATTCGACACCAAAACAACAAACATCTATTCAGTAGAAGTGGAGATATGCATTTTCAGAGGCATAGGTGGAAAAAAGTGCATAGAAGCAAAAAGCGTCAACTGTTGTTATGTGGTCGCACCATCTGGGCAAAGTTACAAGTTCAGGCTGACTGTAATGGAGCGTGGGCCATATACAAGGACCAAGTTAGGCCCGCTGAACAAAGTACCTCAAATCTTGGTTTGAGGAGCATTGTGAGACATGGCGTAGAGGTTGCATCTGGAGAGCAGTGACGATGCAATGCGTCGTCGTCATCAAGGATGCCATCGTCGGGGGGATTGTGATCCAAAATCCTGTTTTGAAGATGAATCCCGCACTAACGGTTCCATAGAAGCTGCAATGCAGAGTCCTGCATCATCGCTGAAGATGCAGTTGAAGGGGGGCTTGCGATGCGAAGGCCTGCGTCGAGAATGCGCTGTGTAGCGGCAGTTCTGAAGTAACTCCGGGCTGCAATGTGATGTTCCGAAGTGCCTGCGAAGAGATGCATCAGTTCTAATTGCAGGACCACAGCTGGGCTGGCAGAGCTCCTTCAGTCCCACTTCCAAGGGTCCACGACTGGGGTGGGTCGACTTGGAGGGTAGGACTAACAGCAGACAGAGTCCAGGTGCTGGGTTGAAGGTGGTTGGACCCTTTTTTTCCTGAAGCTCAAGAGGCCAGCCAACTAGCCTTTGAAGTCACTATGGTGGTCCTGGGCTCAAAATGCAGGTCCAGTTCTTTCACTCAGTCAGCAGGACAACAGAGTAGCAGCTTTGTTGCAGAGCAGCAAAGCAGTCTTTCTGAGTCTTTCATAGGTCCAGAGGTGTACTGAACGGTCTGAGGGTCCAATATTTATACCTGGTACCCACTTTGAAGTAGGAGAATATTCTGGTAGTTTCCACCCCAGAGGTGTTTGGAATTTCCTGCCTCTTTACTTTGGCCCCAGATTGTCTGGGGTCACAATAGACTAGTGTCAAACCCTTTGTGAATGTGCTCAGGCGCCTATGTGATGTGCAAGTGTGGTAGGTGAAAGCTGTTTCCCATCCTCATGTCAGAGATGGCCCATCCTGCCAACACCTATGGCCCTTTGTCTCACCGTCTGAGAACAATACACAAAGGGCAACTGCTGGTTACACCTAGTCATGTGACACAGGATACAGGCAGCAGATACCCATTGGTTAGAACAAGAAAATTCCAACTTTCTAAAAGTAGCATTTTCAGAATGTGACTTAAATTCTGACTTTACCATTAAAGAGGTCTGTAAATTACAAATCTTTCAACACCAAACTTTATATTTCTACCTGATCTGAATTGAAAGTTATCACTTATTAAAAGTAATATCTTAACCCAATGTTATCCTACGGGAGACGTAGGCCTTGCAGTAGTGAAAACGAACTTAAGTGTTTTCACTAAGAGGACATGTAAAAGTTAAAAGAACAGGTCCAATTGTTTAAATACACTGTCCTGTGCCCTCAGAGCTTTTTAGGGCCTATCCTAGGGGTGACTTACATGCATTAAAAAAGAAAGTTTAGGTCTGGTAAAAGGTTTATTTTTGCCAGGTCAAAATTGCGTTTTTAACTGCCCCGATAGGCTGCAATGGCAGGCCTGAGTCATGTTTCAAAGACTACTTAAGTGGGTGGCACAACCAGTGCTGCAGGCCCACTGCTAGCATTTAATTTATAGACTCTGGTTACTTGTAGTACTACTTTACCAGACTTATAAGTAAATTAAATATGCAATTGGGTTTAAGGCATGTTTAAAGGAGAGAGCTCGAGCACTTTAGCACTGGTTAGCATTGGTAAAGTGCACATAGTCCTAAGGCTAACAAAAATGAGATCAGCAAAGATGGAGGTGGAAGGCAAAACGTTTTGGAGAAGACCACCTTAAGGCTGTTAGGTCTAACAGTGAAGCCATATTCATGATTTCTTGCCTAGGTTTTCTCCCTGACTCCTTGCCATCTCTATTGTTCCCTGAGCTATTGCTGGTGACATATGTGTTTTCAGTCTCTGTCTCCTGCTCTTTCGCATTGTTTGGTTTCCTGCTCTTGATCTTTGTCTGTTCTGTATTCTGGTTAATGTTTCCACTCTGGTTTTCTTTTCCATTCCAAATACAGTCACCTGTCTGTTGCAGTGTGATGGAGCAAGGATTTGCACGTACAGCGACTTGCTTGTATCAAGAACCTCAAATAATGTTAATAAGTATAATCAACCTGTTTGTGTTACTAATATTGCACATTTTACATTACACGGGGTGTCCCAGCGAAGCTTGCATATGTGTTTACTAATAGTAATACGCTTGCAGATTAAAAGGGCTGCTGCTACGCGGGAATTTCTTCTGCGCATGCGTCGGTCACACTCACGTGACTTGACGTACTCGCAGTTCTGGTGGGAAATCTTTGTGCTTGCGCACTAGCTCTAAAATGGCCGCTCTGTGTTCTCACATGTCCGATGCTTGCCCTGCAGCTTTTGTTATGCTGTTCGTCTTGCACTAATCTTAATGCTATAGTTTATATAAAGTAAGGGGAGTCATATAGGGATTCCTGGTATACAGTGTACTCATTTATTTCGGTGTTCTAAATTATCTTCCATTACTTTTCATGTGGCGAATCTTTTGGGCCTGGGAGGTGCTTATTACTCCATCTTAGAAGTCCCTACTGCGCATGTCATCCTAGCAGAGGGAAGAAAACATTGTACCAGTGGAACCCAGCCACCCGGCTGCCACAGCCAAGATGCTCCTGGGAACCGACCTGTAACCCAGCAAGACGAAGCTGAACTGTACTGCATTTGTAACAATTGTATATAAATATTGTATGCACCATTGTTATGTGTAACGCTCATGTCATGTGAACCCCAAAATCAATAGGCGGTCCCAAAAGATGTAAATTAGGGCTTGAGAATGTCAAATTCTAGCTGGTGTGATGACCTGTCCTTTCTGTTGTCCAATCGAAATTGGGGATCCTTACCCTTGAAACATTTGGGGGGGTGGTACACTGACCCGAAAACAGTATAACTAGCCTAGGTTTAGCTAGAGAATTTATCCGACTTGTCCGAATAGCTGACCTGTCACTGACCCAATGCACTCAATAGGTGACTGATACAGAGAGCTGCGGAGCACTCTGTCCGACTGTCTCACAGACCCAATCAGTGTTTTGAGAACCTTAAGTGCTGGCGGAGCACTTTGCTGGGGAATTCGATAACCCAATCGGGGTTCTGACTGATAGCTGCAGAGAGGGTGTAGCGCAGGCGTTGCAACTGAACTGCGGGTGCTGGTCTTACCTTGGTGGTCCCGTCCTGATCCTAATCTGGTTTTCCTGTCCTGGGTGTCCATTCTGCACCTGTTGGCCTACTGGCGATTGTCCTTTCTTGGGGTTCTTATTCCTGTCTTTAACTGACCCGTGGCCAGGGTTGGTCTCCACACCGTTCTAGGTAAATATAAATCTGAGGGAACCCATTTCTCATTCTCTATTTCTTTGCTTTTAATAAAATCGTACTTGCACATTGTCCTTTTTCTATTACCCTCCCTTTTTACTGACAAATGGTAAAGTCCTACATTGTAGTCGTTATACTAGCATGTTCCAATTTTTCCCCATCCTATAAGTACATTCTTACATACAGTTCATGAAATATAGATGTTCCTTTTCTTTACCCATTCCTTTAGTTCATTCAATGTGAGTACATCTGAAGTATATAGCGTGTTCCACTTTTTACCTTCCCTATAGCTACATGTTACCTTCGAATTTTTCAGTAGACTGATTAAAGTTCTTTTGCCTTACCCTACTTCGAGGGGAAATCAAACTGTGACATTCTAGCATGTTCCTTATCTTTCCCGTCCTCTAGACACCATACTTAGTCTAAACTCTGAAAATTTCTTTCTAGCATGTTCCCTGTCTTTACCTTCCCTTTAGAGTCCTAAATGGGTGGTCTTATTTACTTCCTATATGGATATGTGCTCTTTATAATCTTAGTTATTGACAGTTTGCTTGCTATGAACCTTATGCTTTCTGCATCTGATGAAATCTAGATAAAGGTTTTAAAACTTCCTAAATCTGTGGTTATTATATGAGTGCAGATATAGTAAATGGTACTTGTATTTTGGTGTCTGCCTTTCTTTTACAGCTAGCTCCCTGATCCATTGTGATCATAGGTACCCATAACGTGGATTGGTAAGTTGGGTACATTGGTAACAAATAGGAAGGAACTGGGTTACTGGTAGTAGAGTGTAAGGTTACCCGATTAATAAATATGGTGAATTGAATTTATGGGCCCAAATGTGCATATGGTAAAATTTATAGTCGGGTGACCTGTGCGCTCTATCAAGTGCACAACCTGTTTACCGTGTGACCTCTGGTTTAATTTCTGTTTTGACCAGATACAGAATGACTTCTATTGTTGCACCCAAGTCCTTTGGAATCCTCCATGTCTCAGTGCGGTTGTCAGACTCAGTTTTACCTTGTACTGAGTACAACAGTCCCTGTCATATCAGGCCCACACTATGATTTTGCTGCATGGCTGTTGTTAAGAGCAACCTCTTGGTATCAATCTAAAGGGCTTTTCCTAATCTACTAAGAGAGCTCTTGTCATATTCCAGTATGTACCTTACTTTATTTAAACCTTGTTATCCTGTTGTCTTGCTTGTCTCCTGTCTCTCTCCTTGTCTTTTCTTACCGCCACGTCCTCTCCTCTGTAGTCCTGTGACCATAGTTATTCTTTTGAGTAACCTGGTATTTACCATGCCCTGCCATCGAGCTATGTACTACCTCTGGAATGATCCATACCTAGCATGATCCCGTAACACATACATTTTCTTCTTGTGTCTCCTATGGGAATACTGCATTTTAATAGTTAGCAATTTCCCTGCTCTTGTCCCCCCCCCGCCCCTCTAAATACCGACCTCGTTTGCTAGGGATTTTCGCATAATATAACTATCCCTCAGACATAGAAAACACCACTAAACATTGACTTCCTGTACTATGGAATGCAAGACCTCATGTATGCCTACTGAGTGGGAAGAGGTGACGAAGATGTCAAGAGAGCTCGGTGCTCATAATGGCTGACACAGACGTCTGCTCCAATATTCCAATGTGTGTCTTTCTGTTCCTCCCTTTTTATTTGGTAATATTCTACCCCTAGTAGGTGGAATGTTCTACTAGCCTTTTAGCCCTTCTGTCTTGAGCTATAATGATTGTTTAAAACCTTCACCCTCATTATCACCCACGGTTGTGGCTCAGGCCAATAACTTGAGTTTGGGGCCTCTAACAACTGTGACTACCGTTAACAGCTGGCTGTAACGCTTGAATATCGGCTGCTGGCAGCCACACGCCTACTCCATGACATAGACATGGGATTTATAGGAAAACATATATAATTCTTGCCAGAATAATTGAGAGAGAGCATAAGGTACCAGACAGACCAGGCAAACGCTCAGCATTATCACATTATCTCGTAACTAAAAACCCAGAGTGGACTTTTACTGTACTTTCATAGTTATCCCAAGACTTTATTTATTACACATTTAGCAGAACTAATACCAGTTCAAGTACCTAAAACTGTTATTTACCAAACAACAAATCTTGGTAAAATTCCAGGCTGGAATCTTCTTTGCGAAAGGACTTGCATCCTCGTCATGATGATGACCCTAGACATCAAACACAAACAAAGTTAATCATTCAAAACACTTCTGATTTGGCAAACACGCACAAGGAATTGCAAGACAGCCTGGCAACAGAGCTTCTTAGGACATCTAATCATGACATCTTTGAGCCTGGTGACACACTTGCAGCAAGTTAGCTGTTAAATAAAGGACACTTGCCCAATGAGGTATAATCTCTCACATGAAAAACAGCAAAGATTTCAACACCCAAAACTTTGCAGACAGTCTGGGAATAATGAGTCGCTAATTGGCAAATTGAAGAAAATATCTGAAGTCCTGAATGAGCAGATACTTCCTAAGATCAACCTTTCTTAGTGTAGCAACACAGGACGAAAACTCTTACGGACATACCTGTGATCAACGCAAATGCAAAATGTATGGCAAAACTGCAGATTGTTTACTTTTTCCTGAATGTGAGCAGCAAAGGTGGCAACGTAATCATGTGGTTGGGAGCAGAGAGGCTGTGTGAAGTGTCTGCTTACTGTTTTATGGTATTTTATTTATTTGTGGTATTTTTATGCCATAAGACTAGGAATGTGGCTAGAATACTGTGTTATGTATAAACAAAAGGATTCTATCAATATGTAGTAGTGACTTGTTTTTATTTTAAATTTTTGGTGAATATCTAATACGTGAATTTCGAACTAGACTCTCTCTTGGAGTGACAAGACAAGGGCCCTATGTGCTTTTAAAATACCTCTCACACACTAAGAATCCCTTAGTGTCATGCTTCATCATTGGAGTCTTCCCGTCCCTCTACGGGGCGGGGCGTGCTACGACCTACGAACTACGCGGGAGCACTGATTTTGTTGTGACAAAAGACTATGTGTTGGTGCAGTGTGGGTGTTATCAGTAAAGTGTAGGGACCTAAATCTGTGAGTGCAGGATAAAAAGTAAAAATTCCCTGGCTAGTAGAAAAAATATATTTTATTAACTTCTCTGGCTGGGAACGTTAAAAAGGGGTTTGTGTGGTAGGGCTATTAGCTCACTACCTGGTCGACATGTTTCATAAGCAGTCCCCTACTGCTTATTCATCAGGACCTCTAGTGGTCCCTACCAAACAGTACTCAGTTCTAAAGTAGTATGCCTAAAGTCCTACAAACAGGTCGCAAAAATTGGCCACCTGTTTGAGCTTCGGGGCATGAGTTGGCCCTTGGTGAAGCATGAAAAATGTTGACCTATTGTGGTCTTGGTTCGACAAATGTTATGTGCCCCATGAGCTGGCAGGCGAAGGGTATTCCACGTGGTACAGTTACCGGATTTGTGCAATGCCTTATTCCTACCCTGTGCCGCTCCGAGGGGACTGCTTATGAAACATGTCGACCAGGTAGTGAGCTAATAGCCCTACCACAAAAACCCCTTTTTAACGTTTCCAGCCAGAGAAGTTAATAAAATATATTTTTTCTACTAGCCAGGGAATTTTTACTTTTTATCCTGCACTCACAGATTTAGGTCCCTACACTTTACTGATAACACCCACACTGCACCAACACATAGCCTTTTGTCACAACAAAATCAGTGCTCCCGCGTAGTTCGTAGGTCGTAGCACGCCCCGCCCCGTAGAGGGACGGGAAGACCCCAATGATGAAGCATGACACTAAGGGATTCTTAGTGTGTGAGGGGTATTTTAAAAGCACATAGTGCCCTCGTCTTGACACTCCAAGAGAGAGCCTAGTTCGAAATTCACGTATTAGATATTCACCAAAAATTTAAAATAAAAACAAGTCACTACTACACATTGATAGAATCCTTTTGTTTATACATACCAGTTAGGAGGGTGATTCTATCATTACCTCTACACTTCCTCTATTGTTGCTTTAGAGTACTGTGTTAACCTGGAAGAAACCTGTTACCAACTACGACTGGCTTACCGTCTTTACAAATTTCCCAACAACTGGACCAGGGGCGTCACCAGGGTCCACGCAACCCCCGCGGTGCTTCAGGGGCCCCCTCACTTAGAGGAGCCAGCAAGCAAGCCTCTTCAAGTATTCATGAATTTAATGGTGCACAGGGCCACCCAATAAATTAAATGGTGTTCGTCCGCCACGGCCTCTTCATTAATTAAATGGTGCCGTGTGGACACCCTGCTGGCCTCTTAATTAATTAAATGGTTGGTGCGCAAGCCCGAGCCTCGGCCGGGTGGCGGGCCTCTGAGGCTCTTCATAATTAAATGATGCGCGGCGACGCGCAATTGTCTCTGTGTCTGCATGGTCTTCAGGGTGGGGCATAACGTGGGGCTTGTGACCAATGACATTGTCATGCGCAGTGCAATCAAAAGTGCGTGGCGGTGTGACCTGTGAGGTGAGTCATCCCAGGACTACTGCACTTAGAAGGACCAGCGTCACTGTGTGGTCGCCGGGCAATGCAGGCAGGTTTTACTGGATAGGGCATTCCAAATTTTCACCCTTGTCCAGGTATCTGTATTCAACATCTGCATTGCTTTTAATAAGCGCGCAGGGATAACCCAAGAGGCTAACTTTTTCCAAAATCGGTTTCGCTGTACGTAGTCAAAGGTTGACTTAAAATCCATGTAGTACAAATAAACAGGTTGTTTTTCCAAGTTATATTTGTCCAAAATGACTGACAAAGATAAAATATTGGGTGCCATCCCTACCTCTTGTACGAACCCCGATTGATTTGCTAGAATAATATGGTTATCTTTTGACCAAGTCAAAAGGTCAGTTAGAAGGAGCCCTCAAAGTACTTTGCCTCAGTATCTGTCAAAGTGATAAGACGATAATTACCTTGGCATGAACAGCCCCCCTTTAAAAATAGATGTGATTAACGAGCCCTTCCATAAGGCC
Organism: Lissotriton helveticus; assembly: GCF_964261635.1. Classification (NCBI taxonomy): domain Eukaryota; kingdom Metazoa; phylum Chordata; class Amphibia; order Caudata; family Salamandridae; genus Lissotriton; species Lissotriton helveticus. The sequence goes on along the minus strand of NC_136057.1, from coordinate 1,263,415,799 downwards.
GGTATGCCTTCTAGCTCGAGGGCATTATTGAATAGCACAGCCAGTATTCCTGCCCAAAATGTCAGGTTGGTTTTGTACATGGCATTCGGTATTCCATTTGGGTTCGAGACCCCTCTTTTCTACTTTTCCCAATTAGCCTCCTAATTTGATCTCCAGAAATATGGATCATAGTGTCTTCGGAATCATTGAGTCCCACACTTTTGAACATTTAGTGGCCGCCCAGCCCAATTGGTAATGTCCTGTAAGTTTGAAATACTCTCCTGTGCTGATGACACCCAAATGGTAATCTCATTCGGGCACGACATCGAGAACATCAAACAGCGATTTTTCGGAAAATAACCATTTGGATGTCCCATAACTGTCTTTAACTCAATGGGGGCAAAAGGGAGATTATTTTGTTTGGTAAAGCACAACTATATTGAATGATTGGTGGCTGGCCGAAGTTGGTCGGGCCCTGTGCCCCGTGATGGGGCAGGGGAGAGACAAACATTTTTGGGTACCCCTTGTAAAGTCATTATCTCATAACTGTAATAATATTAATTGTGTGAAGCATTTAAACTAATCAACCAAGTGCACCTGAAGTTGACACAACACACAGGAAAAACGAACTGCTGATCTGCAAAATATTCATTTGCTAATATAAGCAATGAGTCATACTAATATAGAGCTGTGGATGCAGACATAGTAAACAATGCTTATTTGTTCGCTTTTGCTAGTGTAGTGTAGTTCCTATATTCCCAATAGGCTCTGTGCATTGGAATAATATAAACAGCAGTGTAGACGTAGGACTGAGGTCATCTAGGTCTCTACTGACTATATTAGACTTAATTAGTTTTGCCAGCTAGCTCAGAGGTCACTAGAAATTTTCTCGAATGTTCAGGAAAGAGTTAACTCTCCTGACTTAGACAAGAAGGGATTCGCTTCTGACAACCGCATAAACATGACAACTTTGCTCCCTCAGAATAAAGAGTATATCTCTAGAGTCGTGTGAAAACAATAGACAACTATTTCACTCAGTCAATCGTGCATACTTAGTTTCACCAGAGTGCAGAGAAATAGAGAGACAGGCGTTTTCAATAAAAGGTGTTATTTATTGAGCAGTCTTCTTTCTCATGCAAGAGAAATGAATTGCCACAATTGCAATACTTATCATAAAGTAAAGTGCGTACAGTAAAAGGAGTATTATGAAATAATACTGTAAAAGCATTGATGTGGTTTCTTAGCCATATAACACTTTAAAACGGATAAAATATATACATACTTAAAAACATTGACTAACGTACTCAACTGGTGCTTCTAAGATACGCCTACCCCTGTGTACCTGATCTAAGCCTAATATGTGGGAAGGAGTAAGTAAGTTGCAGTTTAAGTTAAGTTGGTTTTTGCCAAGGAATCTGAATCAAGAATTCTCTTAAGGGTTTAGTCAGCTCCGTACCTTGGTTCTAGAATGTAGGAGGTCTTGTATCTCTCTCTCAGGACTCGATCTCCCAGCAACCCGCAAGGGTGACTGGAAACACCGGAGCTGGATTTCTCGGCAAGAGAAAAGACAGCGTCTCTCTCAGTGCATCAAGGGAGGGTCGGCTTCCTTCGGCTCTCGCATCAGCTGGGCGTCGGGCAAGTAGATAGCCGCTCTGCTCCAAACCACCGTGTGTTTGCTTAAGGCAACGTTGGTATATTTATACCTGAAAGGTGCCGTGTTTGACGTAAGGGTGGACATAAGACGTCACTAAGAACTAACAGTTCTTTCTGGACTCCAGGAGTTCTTGTGCAAATCAAAACAAAAGCAGGGGGAATTCCCGGGCTGCTGGAGGCTTGGTTTGCTTAAAGAACACGTTGTGCTTTCTAGGAGTCTATGGGAGTAGCCTTGCCGTATTTTGACTGCATGGGCTATGACTAGATATGGGCATGATTCCTATGCCTTTATAGGGATATGTTTTATTATAACCACATAAGGACATGAATCGGGGATATCCAATTAGGGTCCTAGATAGATTCACAACACCCACTCCACGTATTATGTCAATCATTACTAAATACTAAGCAATAGTAAACATATAACGATGCATGTGGTTTCCAACCCACCCCAAAATACATAAATTGCATTTGAAATGGTGTATAGTATATACACGAAAAATGAGTATTGGTACTGTACTTTTTCTTAAGCAGTGGTATCATTCAGTTAAATGCATACATAAATGGCTGAATGAATTGCGAAAATTACACATGAAATGGCTCTAAATACAGAAGAGAAGGTCGAGACCATTTCATCACATATTTATACAATACTGTACATGTGCTAGAGGCTGAGGTAAAATATCTAGTATCTCTAAAAATAGAAGCTCTGTTCTCTAAGAATAGTTGTACTTTAAGCAGAGTACCATGTGCCAAAAAAGGTAAATATTTTGGGAAGTGAAAAAAAATAATTTCGCTTTCATGGGAAAAATAGTTCCAAATGTTTTCAGTAGTTTTGTTTATCAAAATTGAAGGCCGAATTCAGAGTTCAGGGAACGCTGTTTGCTCGTTGTTTTAAAAAGTTATTCTTTTTGTTCAGGGGAGAACATCATATCAGACAGACTTGCAAAAAATTGGTCTACAACATCAGGTGAAAGTTCGACCAAGTTCGAAAATGCTGAAATTGTGGATATGTGAGAATGATTGCTATCATCGATGTTTGGATCAGCAATGCTCACAGAAGGTTGTATCTGTTTGGTGCTGCTTTTCTCTCGTACTTCACCGCCACCTACTCGTAGTGGTGAAGTCTCAACGAATGCCGTCATCAGAATAGGTAGCCGCTGGGGACAACACATTGCATGAGTCGTTACCGGACCTAGCAAAGTATCGATATCCATTGGTACTGTTGATGGTAGTGTAAGACAGACGTCCAACACGCATTCTTCTCCGCATAGCAGACATCAAAGCACAGGTAAGATGCAATCTTGCCAGATTGGTCTGAATGAAAGAAACCAGGTTGCACTCAGATCTCTTAGCCGGGCTAATACGAGGACTCTAGTTATTTGGTCTCGATAGCGTATTGCTAAGATTGTTTCTTCCATTGTAGCTGGAGCTCTGTCTGTGGCTTGGCTTGCCATATCGGAGCAGAAGGATCAAAAATAAAATTCCCGCTACGAGTCCCAAAAGAAGAGGCAGGCAGCCGAAAAAGGAATGGACAAAATTCGGGAAAATGCCCAGAACTGTTTCAAAGGGTGCTAACAGTCCCGAAAAAATTGTCTTAAATACATGTGCGATGCCACTGGTATCAGACATGTTTAAGATTTGACCTAACATTTCTACGAAATGCACGGGGCAGTTTGTTGATAATAGGGAATGTATCTCTGCTGCTGTCCTTGCAACTTGCAGATCATACGTCTCTTTGGACGAGGTTAAACGCACAGTTGTCTGTAAAAGAATGGACTTTATTCTGCTTAAAGTATCAATTCGAATAGAAGAGATATTCAAAGAAGGCCATATTGCCGCCTCCATGTCTGGATTACTGTTTGGATACAATACTTGCATACAGCAAGTGACCATGGAACTAACGCTCACGAGATAGGCTTTTCCTGGCACCATGCCACAACAGCTGTGGTCACTTATTAGAACATAACTGCCGTTGGAAAGTTGTCTAAAGAATGGCTCTATCTGTGTTGCAGGAGTGCCGTGCAGGTGATATGAAAGGTTATTTGAAGACCCTTCGCAGGCTCCATGCAAGTTAATACCTTGACACAGAAGTGTACCGCTTAGTGATTTTTTACAATTGTTACCACTAAGAAATACCTCATTTTTCCCTTCACTATAACATTTGTGTGTATAAGGTAAATTCCATGTTGACTTGATGTATCCTTTACCCAACCTTTCATACAGGCCTGCTGGTATATATTTTTGGCAATACTTAAACTGGAAAGTTGTTATTGGGATTGTAATTGTTCCATGTATTATCCATTCAATGACAGGTCTCTCTGACATTGTCAATGGTAATCTCTCAAGTTTTTCAATGCTCAGAATCGTATAGCCTGCTCCTTTTTGTGCCAAACTGATTTGTTTATCAGTAAGGTTAAAGATAGAGAATAATGACGTTGTGTTGATTAAACGCCATGGCACGTAGCCTGAACGCAGGTTTTGCAATGTCCAGCCTAGCTGTACAATAGAACGTAATTGGGACTGACCATGTTGTAACATTAGTAAGTCCTGCTCTATTATATCAATAGCAGATGATACAATGCTGTCCAGTGAATATATTCTGGAGGACAGAGTCGTTAACCCATTGTCCACTACAGAAAGTGATTTTTCCAAATTTATACAATCAATTTCTCGTATTTTTTCAGCTGTTTCAATTTGTGTTACTTTCCAAGCTTCGTTGTAAGCAGTGTATATACCGGCGTATATGAAACATTTTTGACGCTGTTTGCGTGGTCCCAGTATGAAATCACGCAAGTCAGCACCGTCTTTAAGTAAAGTCAAGTGTTGCTTAATTTCAGCCAGTGTAGATTTCTGTAGCCACTCAAGGCATAGTTTACCTACACTGTATGTTGTAACTATCCCTGGATGTTGTCTCTGGGAATATCTAGGGTCTGGATGGTCTGTTTAAACCCCTGTGTTTTGTTCAGGAATCTATCTTGACAGTTATTTGTGTCTGTGGGCCAGATCAACCATTTTTTCCAATCAGGATTTGTTCTGTTTTGGTGTAAAATATGGGATACGTCTATCTCCACATCTGTAGTGCTATTACTATCAGGCATGGGATTCGGAATAGATGGTTTGTGTAAGTCTTTTATCTTGGCTAAACCAAGGCAGGGTGTCTGTTGAATGGTGTCATTCAGGAATATTATTTGTTCTGGGATCATGCAGGCTCTAAATAATGCTTCTAGACCTTGTACCTGCCAGTCTTTTGAACCCCAGATGGTTTTTGTTTCAATGTTGTTTTTCCAAAATTCTAAACCAAATGTAGTCATTTTTTCATAAAATGTTTCTGAATATATCAATTTAGTATTTGTCAACATTGTTTTCATTCCTGTCTTATTTAACATTTTGAAATAAAACGTTTCTGCATCACTGTTGTTAAACCCTGAGAAGTATGTGAATTTCTCATAAAAAAATTTCGAACTGCCTTTTGGCGGTGTTGGACAATGTTCCCATTGATTATAATTTAAAACATTTCTAGGTTGAGCAGATTTATGCAAATAGTGATGACCATAATGGTTAAAACAGTACATTTCTTCATAGTTCGATGTAAGTAATCATGTTCTGTACATTTTGCTGACATTACTAAATCTGACATCATATTATTAATATTTTCAAAGTCCCAATCATCAGAGAAAGTACTTGGTGTCACAAAGTCACTTAAGGAAACCTTAAATTGGTGTGGATATTTCAAGAGCTCAATCAGGCCATAGATTTCATAATCTGTTTTGTCCCATGCTACCCCACCGGGTATTGGATTGGCTGTGATGTTCACTGATGACAGTTCTCTTATCTCGATGTGAGAGGATCTGTGAGGCTTTAGGACAAAGTTGATGGTCTGGCTTGCTGTGTCCATTGTACTGTATTTTCCTTCAGTAAATCTACCCAAACATAAAACCATGATGAGCCAAAGCAGGAGGAAAAGTACACCTAACACAATCCAAAATTCAATCTATGGTGAAATCAGATAAGTTTCTTTTAGTTGGTGAAAAAGTTCAGTTACTTTGTCTTTGAAAGTTTTTGTTGCTGGCGTTTCTTCATGTTCGCTTGAATCTTCAGAAAAGTCATCGAAATTGATGAAGTAGCCAGATGCAGTTCTGTCAATTGTTGGAATTGCTTCCGGATTTTCATTTGCTTTTGGATTTATCTTAGTTTCATTAGCATAGTCTGAGGCTAAATCGTTGTAGACAGGTGTTTCTTGACGAACTGTTGCAATTTGGGATTCAAGAGGCACAAGTTCCATGGCTTTGTTGCATAGTCCTTTTTTATTCACTGCAGGTTTATCAAATGTGATTAGTTTCTCAGTTTGAACCTCTTGGATTGTAGCAAGATTTGGTCTTCTGCTATTTCTTGGGAGTCCACTGGGCCCACTACTTATTATTGGCCACATGATTGTGGTTTTACCAGGTCGATGGATACTACTCTGTTCTCCTTTTACCAGCAAGGGGCGGTAGTACAACTGATCTTGTTCCGCTGACAGCTAAGACAGGTACTGCTTTTCTGTAAGAAGGCCCAAATTCCTTCTTCACTGCGATCTTCTCTCTGACTAGATCCCCAATCTTTGGAATCCACACAGGTCTTGCTGGGACAGGTGGTTTCTCTTCAGTGGTTGTTGGCTTTAACTTTATATTACTCAGACTTCTTCTTGTTTCATTTAAGTCCTGTAAAACAGCCAAACGGTCTTTGATATCAAAGGCTTTTTCTTTTACCACTGAAGTGTGACAATCTAAGTCCTGGATGGGCATTCTAGTGCCGAACAATAGTTCGTAAGGAGTGAAACCTTTTAGAGAATTTCTTGGCAGATTGTTAAGACTACGTTGGACACTTGTTAAATGTTTGACCCACCCATCACCCGAACCCAATACCCTCGCCGTTATAGATTGCTTTATGTCCCGTTTTTTTCTTTCCACTACCGCATTTCCCTCAGGATGGAAGGGAGAAGAGTACCGCAATGCAATGCCCATGCTGTTCATGGCCTCTTTGTAAGCTCGAGAGCTAAACGCAGGACCCTGGTCAGAATGTAGCATGACAATTGCGTATGTGCCGATAAAGACTCGCAAATCTTTTATAACAGTTCTGGCGTCAGCCGAGCGCTGGTGTCTGCATTTTAAGTGAATCTCGTCTTAATATTTATGGGATCGCATTTCTCCTGCTGGATTTTTGCATATAGATAGCCCTATGCTTTCTAATAGAGGTGTCCTGGCAGTAGTCTGGTCCGGTTCACGACTGCGATCTCGGTTGCAGTTTGGAAAATCCTTTGCAAATTTGTAATTTTGCAAGCTCATCCCCGGCCACCAGTATTCTGATTGTAATTCTTTTAGAGATTTCACGATCTCTTGGTGCCTTAGACCCAATCCCATGTGTGCGTCTTCAATCAAGAAAACTCTCCGGGTCGTGTTTGGAATTACTCTATCCCCCACTCCAGGGACTTGAGCAAAAGGAACCGAGTTTGCATCAATTATGTATGTATAACTGAGTGGATAGTCCAGAGGTAATGCTGCATAGTCGCCTTTTAATGAGGCTTTTACCGCCAGCATGGTTTCTCCGTCTATGTGTTTTTTAGAACACTTTTTTGTGGCTACGGAAGCCGATTGACCCGCTTCCGCTGTGGCTCTATGAGCCAATGAATTCCCTGCAACGTGAACGCCATCACGTTGATGACTCAGTGTATGTTTCACGTGAGTATTTCGTAGTTCTTTCTGCAAAATAACTACTTTTTCCCAGAGCTTTTTATGCTTTATTGTGGCACCTGTGTCATCTTTGTAACCGTTTTGAATCCAGGTCTGCATGTCAATATTGTAAGATTTGACGCATCAAAGCGAATCGGACACTATTAGTGTGGGGAATTTGCGATCGGCATTTTCCAGCGCCAGTATTAGAGATCTTATTTCAGCTCGCTGAGCTGTACAGTTTCTGAGTGATTCAGTTTTGGTAATTAATGGTCTGAATTTACCAAAGCGCCAGCGACCTTTAACAATCGCGCACGCTGCGTTGTAGGATTTTTCCTCTACATTGTAGTGTTGTGCAAATCTGTCCATGTAGATTACACATGTGTACTGTTCGAGAGGCAGAATTTCGATTGGCAGAGGATATTCTTCTTCATATTCTAGATCTTCTAGTTTTTTCATTTTCGGGTCAAAATAGTGCTTCACGTCTTCTGCAGCAAGAGAATTTTCCCATTGTATCCATTTTGGATCTAATGCCACTGCATTTAGTTTGTGTGGGCTTGTTAATGCCTCAAGGGCTGATTCTGCTGTTAAAACAGATCTCCTCTTGCCTTGGGCTTGGGTTCTTTCTTTTGCTACAGCAGTTTGAACCGCTATTAGAAATTTTTCAGTTGAATTGAATTTCATTTCAGCTTGTGTGTACAAATGTGATTTGTAAGCTATTGGTACCGTTTCTCCCTCATTAGAGGTCAGGTACGTGAATCCGCATCTTCCTGGGATGACTCGGATTACAAGGTTGCGTATGTTTTCGCGTGTTTGCAATTTTGTTTTAGCTAACATGTCTGCTTGTAATGTTCTTAAAATTTCTGTGTGTTTCTGAGTCCAATTGATTGGTTTGAAATCAAGTTTTATTAATTCATAGAGAGGTTTAACCCTCTCTGCATAATTTAGAATGTATGTTCTTCCGAAAATCAGGAATCCTAGTATTGATTGTAAATTCTACAGCGTTTTTTGAGCTTGGAGTACAGCACACTTCTCTAAGAAGTTGTCTGCTAGGCTTTTGCCTTCACTTGATAATTCATATCCTAAAAACAGGGCAGTTAGATGGGCAATTCTTCACTTTTTAAAGTTGAATTTGTACCCTTCAGCTGCGAACCCAAGTATTATGGTGTTCACTCTTTTTAAGTGAGTCTCCAGGTCGTCGTCTGTGAGATAGATGTCATCGACATAAGATAATGCCTCATCATCATACATTTGTAGTAACTCTGTTACCCTTGCTGAGAATAATCCTGGGCTATTCTTGAATCCCTCTGGGAGTCGACAGAATTGTTTTTGCAACCCCATTGTTGAGAAAGCGGTCAAATACCTGCTTTCAGGTGCAATGTTTTGACAAAAGAAGCCATTTGAGATTTCTAATATCGTCTTATATTTTTTGCGCACAATGTTATTCATTAGTGCTGTACTGTGTGAGTTTTGTACTGCAAATGTTTTGCAGCAGAAGTTTAGGTGTCTGTAGTCCAAAACTAGACGATATGAATCGTCTGGCTTGGAGACAGGAAACAAAGGATTGTTCATTTGTGAGGTGCATGTTTCAATCACCCCCTGATATTCAAGTTGATCTAAGATCTCCCTGACTTGTTTTTTAGCTTCTTGCTTAACTGGGTACTGCCTTTGTGCAGTGGGTTGATTTTTTAACTGGATTTTATGGTGAGGAGAATCCTCATCCCATCCTACATGATTTTTATATAATGCAGGAGCTTGGGCCACTGCCCATTTTCTTGCAAATGTGTATTTTTTATGAATTGGAATATGATTTGAGAAGGCAGGCATAATAATTTCTTCGCCATGAGGGCACTCCCTGACAAACTCTGGTGGGCAGTCTTTCTCAGCTAACAGGATGTCATAGCCTTTCGAAAGGTTATCCCAAAAGAGACCCCATACTTTCTTAGTCTTGTCCCCCTCTATACGTAATGTTATTTCGTATAATTTATGGGGTTTTCTAACTCTGGTGTCTGCAGTTTCCACTTGAATGTATTCATTTGTGTCCACTGTCTCCAGAAGGTTCATCAAGATCTTGCGAGCTATGGTTACTTCTGCTGCACTGTCTAGCATTGTCTGGGCCCACTCTCCGTTTTTCAGTTGTGTCCTCAGTATCCTCGGCATGTTTTATTCTAATACTAGCTACCTTCTTTCTTGGAAATTATAATTTTTTACTTTGATGAACAGGTTCCTTGTCTTTGGACTTGACGTGCTCTTCTTTGTTTTCTGACCGTCCTCTTCTTTCCGTTTTCTGTGAGGAAGTCTGAAAAGATCGAGAGGGACGTGTATCAATATCTTGAGATCTATCAGGTTTTCTCAATTCATCCCTATCTCTAAGGTTGTATCTTTTCTCAGAGGGTTCACTCTGGGGAGACTTGCCTCCTCGTTCTGGAGATCTATCTCTCCATTGAGGAGCCTTCCTCTGGACTGGAATCGTTTTTCTCTGGGAGTGGATTGTGTATTTCCATCCCAACTCTTTTTTGGAGTGTTTAGATTATTTTTAATAAATGTTTTTTCAGGATTTTCAAGTAGTTGGGGTTTTACTGGTTTCCCACCCAAACTATCTCTTCTTAGTTCTTCATAGGATTTTTCTATGATTCTGGCTAGTTCAAAAGGTTGTTCTGCTATATCTGTTTCTTTCAATTTCTGGCGGATCGCCACAGATGCTGCTTCTCCTTTTATGTTGGCTAATAATATAGCAGAGACCTGCTTGAAGTCTTTCAGTGATTTCATACCCTGAGTTAAAGCAGGTTCTGGACCGTATTCATTTTGAATCTGTCTTAGTACGTCTGGTATAACCGCCATGGACGGAACACCATGTGTTTTTGTGTAAATTGAAGCAAAGACTGTGCCCCAAGTGTCACAGACCTCCACATGTGGTGCGATACCCATTGGAAGGCAGATAGTCAGAATTCTGTGTTTCTCATTAGGAGTAGAATCCGGAAATACCGCCTCTATTTGAGTAATTTTCTGGGCTAACCAGAATGGAATTTGTTCCCGTTTCGCGGGTATTTTGCCAATGGCTGATTGTATATTCTGTGGTGTGATTTTATTTGTGTTCCCCTGGTGAGGGGTGGTCTGTGGAATTATTATTGCTGGTTGGACGGTTGAAGTCCGCATGAAATATTGGACCAATTGTCTGTGTATTTTAAGTAATAGTTTTAGCTGAGCTAAGAGTTCTCAATCTGACATCTTTTCAATGTCAGGGTGTGGTGTGCAGCTGGCTAGAACCGGCCACGTTGCTCCTGGTCTACCTAGTGGACCGAGTCTGGTGATGTGATTTTGATGTTTTAGGGCGCCATTAAACCAGAGCAGGTGCTCTTGGTAAGTTAGTGGGATTTCAACGTCCTCGAAAGGAGCGTATTCATCCGGAGGTTCCTCTATTTTGTAATAGTGGAATTCGTGTGTCACAGCGTGTACTGCTGGAAAATATATCCATGAATAGAATACCTCTGTCTGCCGATATTCATGGGCCTCTACCACGAATATGACTGTACCACCTCGTGGTGATACTCCATTTTCTATAAGTTTTTTAGTTATAGTTCTTCTTACATTTACCGGAATGATTATAGCATTCGGGTCTTCTCCTCGGAGACTTGTGTCATCCGCTAGGAGTTGAGCTGCTATTTTAGCTCTCTCTCTTTTATCGTCACTTTCCGCCATTTGCTGACTGAAAGTTTTTGTTGCAGATCAAGTTTCAAGGGAAACAAAGATTAGGTGCACAATATTTTGGAACACTGTATCCTTCAACGTTGACTAAACCAAAAACTATACATAGGAATCTCTTCCTACTAAGTTCCAGCGGATATTAACCTTTTACCCACTCCAGACGTCTTTTGGAGTATTTACGGGAAAAGGGGTCTGTGTGAAAAAGCACGACTGAGTTACTCTAATGTCTTGCGTTAGATTATCGCCTTACCAAACGTTGGGCGCCATGTAGTGTAGTTCCTATATTCCCAATAGGCTCTGCACATTGGAATAATATAAACAGCAGTGTAGACGTAGGACTGAGGCCATCTAGGTCTCTACTGACTATATTAGACTTAATTAGTTTTGCCAGCTAGCTCAGAGGTCACTAGAAACTTTCTTGAATGTTCAGGAAAGAGTTAACTCTCCTGACTTAGACAAGAAGGGATTAGCTTCTGACAACCGCATAAACATGACAACTTTGCTCCCTCAGAATAAAGAGTATCTCTCTAGAGTCGTGTGAAAACAATAGACAACTATTTCACTCAGTCAATCGTGCATACTTAGTTTCACCAGAGTGCAGAGAAATAGAGAGACGGGCGTTTTCAATAAAAGGTGTTATTTATTGAGCAGTCTTCTTTCTCATGCAAGAGAAATGAATTGCCATCATTGCAATACTTATCATAAAGTAAAGTGCGTACAGTAAAAGGAGTATTATGAAATAACACTGTAAAAGCATTTATATGGTTTCTTAGCCATATGATACTTTAAAACGGATAAAATATATACATACATAAAAACATTGACTAACGTACTCAACTGGTGCTTCTAAGATACGCCTACCCCTATGTACCTGACCTAAGCCTAATATGTGGGAAGGAGTAAGTAAGTTGCAGTTTAAGTTAAGTTGGTTTTTGCCAAGGAATCTGAATCAAGAATTCTCTTAAGGGTTTAGTCAGCTCCGTACCTTGGTTCTAGAATGTAGGAGGTCTTGTATCTCTCTCTCAGGACTCGATCTCCCAGCAACCCGCAAGGGTGACTGGAAACACCGGAGCTGGAATTCTCGGCAAGAGAAAAGACAGCGTCTCTCTCAGTGCATCAAGGGAGGGTCGGCTTCCTTCGGCTCTCGCATCAGCTGGGCGTCGGGCAAGTAGATAGCCGCTCTGCTCCAAACCACCGTGTGTTTGCTTAAGGCAACGTTGGTATATTTATACCTGAAAGGTGCCGTGTTTGACGTAAGGGTGGACATAAGACGTCACTAAGAACTAACAGTTCTTTCTGGACTCCAGGAGTTCTTGTGCAAATCAAAACAAAAGCAGGGGGAATTCCTGGGCCGCTGGGGCTTGGTTTGCTTAAAGAATACGTTGTGCTTTCTAGGAGTCTATGGGAGTAGCCTTGCCGTTTTTGGACTGCATGGGCTATGACTAGATATGGGCATGATTCCTATGCCTTTATAGGGATATGTTTTATTATAACCACATAAGGGCATGAATCGGGGATATCTAATTAGGTTCCTAGATAGATTCACAACACTAGGTAACACCTAACAGGGAAAATTAGAATGGTGGGAGGTAAACAGAAGGGCTAAATTTCTATATCTAATTTCTGTTGTGTTTGTTTTCATATTAGTTCCCATTGTGGCCTGCACGGCCTAGTCTGAAAGGTGCAGTTTAAACGCAACAATGGAATATAATTCAAAGATGGCCCCCATGCATGCGCGGAGCAAATGACAAGATATGAATGCATGGCCTATGCTCGGAGTGAGAGATGCCAAGGCCAGCCTGGCCTATGAACGGGAGTTGTGGCAAAGGATGCCTGCATTTAAAAGCCTGGGAAAGGAAGGAGCTGAAACTTTATTATGTATAAAGATACAAGAAGTGAACGACAAGTACAAATGTGAACATTAAGTCATGAGAAAAGCCTTGGGAATGACAGTGCACCAATGAGAATTGAGTGCGGACCCTAAAAGTTAAAATTTTAGGCTTAGATAGTTAGTGAAAAGGGTATAAAAGAGCTTGTGCGAATGAGGTAAAAAAGTTGGTTCCGTGGATTTTATTTCGCACCACGACATGCTGTCGGTTTGAACAATTTTATGGTGCAAGAGACTTTGAAATATTTTGGACTTTAAATTTTGATGGGGAAAAGAAACGAGATAGATCCCGGAGATTTTATGTCGGGAGGGAGACATCAAGGAGGTAAGAGAGACAGTCAGCTTGGGAACCTGTTCTATGCAGCTCTGTTATCTTCCTATGGCAGATTGGTAATAAGCTTCCTAAATTTAAATTTCTTAAATGTATTATTTAATGTTTAAAATGTGCCCATCTAAGTGACTTTGCAGTTATAAAAATGTTCCTTTCCTAATGAATCTAGATAAAATTCTGTAAAATATAAACTCAAGTCTGTTTTTATTAGAAATAAAAGTTATGATAACTAAATATTAAGAAGTTATGGGAATATTGTGATTGAGCTGGACTTAATCGCCATCAACTGATTCCTACTGGTTGGTCCATTGACCAAATAGCGGAGTATCTTGATGTTTTATTCCTTATGACTGTTGAGTATTTTTGCAATGTATATATTGTATAGATTATAGAATATATATTAATGAAGTACCCAGCTTATCCGGCAGCTCGCCTTCTTTTTCACTGATTCAAGGGCAGTGTGTACTGAATGTGTGACTCGCAGTGCTATGGGCCCCACCTTTGAGTAAAAGTGAGATGCTCCTGGGTTAGGGAGATGAATTGGAGGGTTGTTTGGAAGCCGCGCTGCGTCACCAGCAGAACAGCTAGGAATCTGGGTATACTTCTAGACGACACTCTGTCCATGAAAGACTACATAATTTCTGTCTGCGGTACTTGCATTGGCATACTGAGCCTTCCTAGGAAAGTCTTCTAGTGGTTTCTTTTGAGTTCCCAGAAGACACTGATCCAGGCATTAATCATCAGCCACCTGGATTACGGCAATGCTCTGCTCCCTGACATAAATGAATCTCTTATTTATTTATTTATTTATTTATTTTGAAGGTTTTATATACCGCGAACAAGACTCTTGTGAGTATCAGAGCGCTGTACAGGTCATAATTAGAAGGTAAGATATAGTATACAAAGAACAACATAATAAAACATTAACAATGAATAGACATAGAGTTCAAGTGAATTTAGTCATGAGGTTAGCTTTCACTTCTCTTTTGAAGGAGGCAGTGGAAGGGTTCATTCTTGTTGCACTGGGTAAGGCATTCCATATCCTCGGAACCATACCAGAAAAGGACCGGATATACGTTTTTTTCTTGGCAAACCATTGAGGTTGTAGGAGAAGAGTCTTGGCACTCCTGGAGGCTCTGCTGCCCGCAAAGAGCACCAGTTTCTGAGCTAGGTAATGTGGGGCATTGTGGTAGAGGGCCTTGTGTGTCATACAAGCGATATTTAGGTGAATTCTGGCTTCAAGCGGTAGCCAGTTCAGTGCTCTCAGGTATGGGGAAATGTGAGTGTTTCTCTTAGAACCTGTGATGAGTCTTGCAGCTGAGTTGATCGTAGCTCTTAGCGAAGCAGTCGATGACCTAGGGAGGTCCCATAGTGTTACTGCTCCATATTCCACGCGGGGAATTACTAGGGCTTGAACTTCTTGTTTGAAATTGTGTGCGGGCATAAAGGGTTTCAGTTTTTGCAGGGTCTTAAGGTGGAAGTTTGCTCCTTTTGTTGAGGCGCTAATGTGTTTCTGCATCTTTAATTTATTGTCTAGCGTTACCCCTGGAGATTTTGCTGAGTCGACTATGAGCGGTTGTCCATTAAGAGCTGTTAGGTGCTTCATCCAGTCCAGGATAGTGTGAGTTTTGTTCAGGGGCGATTAAGAGGAATTCCATTTTGAGGGAGTTAAGATTCAGACGGTTTTCAGCCAGCCACGTTTGGGTTTTTTGTTGAGTGGTGTTGAGCGATTTTGATTCCTCTAGTGAGTGTATCTTTATGTAAATTTGGGTGTCGTCTGCATACATGTGGGAGTGTATCTTGGTGAGGCTGAGAAGATCAGTAAGAGGTTCCATGAACAGGTTGAACAAGGTGGGTGATAGGGAGGAGTCTTGCGGGACTCCTAATGTGACTGGCATGGGGTTGGACAGGGATTGGTTGACCATGAATCTTTGGGATCTATTTTGGAGGAAGGAAGCGAACCAGTTAAATACATTTCCACATATTCTCATACTGTGTTTCAGGAGATCCAGCAGGTTGTCGTGTTTGACGGTGTCGAAAGCTGATGATAGGTCGAGTAGGATTAGAAGATAGGCTTCATTTTGGTCTAGGATTTTGAGAGCGTTGTCTAATATATGTGTCTTGGCTGATTCGGTGCTGTGACCTGCTCTGAAGCCTGATTGAAATTGGTTCAACAAGTTGAATCGATCAATGTGACTGTTCAGCTGTGTGTTAACGCATTTTTCTAGGATGTCCGAGGGGTCCGCAGTGGTGTTCTTTAGGATAGGTGAGAACTGTCCAGATTTCAGGATGTCTGGAATGGAACCTTGAAGGAGGGATGTGTTAATGATCTTGGTCCAGCCGGGTAGTAAGAGGGGAATTAAGTGTTTTAGGTAGTTACCCGGTAGCGGGTCCATGAAGTGATTGGAGGGCTTCAACGTGTTTAGCGTCTTTAATATGGAGTCTTCATAATAAGTGTCGAAGTGGGACCAAGTTGCGTTGTTTTTTACTTTAAATAATGGGAGGTCATTCGCTAGGGCACCAGCCAGGGGCAGTGAGGGGCTCTTTTTCAGTTTGAGATTGATATTAGATCCTTTAGTAGATCAGATTTAATGTATTCTGTCTTAGAGGCGAAGAAGGAGGTGAATTCATCACAGTTGGGTAGAGAGGGTGGGCTGGCGTTGAGGACATTAGGTAGGCTTTTAGTTTTGGCTTTGCTAAGGTCGAATAGCTTTTTGGGACGGTTCTTGGCTAGGTCAAGTTGAGACCTGAAGAAATCAGTTTTGGATTTTCTGATCTTTCTAAAATAGGCATCTCTGGATGTTCTGAGAAGTTTGAGGAGGTCTGTTGAGGGTGTGTCTCTCCAACGTCATTCAATTGCTCTGAGCGAGCATCTGTCATCATTTATCCTCCCATCATACCATGGTTTTGAGTCGTATGAGGATGTTATTTTCAGTTGCAATGGGGCCATTTTGTCTAGAAGGTTGTTCATGGAATGGAAGTAGTGATTTGTCAGCCCTTGTACATCGGTCAGGTCTTCCGGGGTATGGAGAGGGCTTGAGCTAGCTAAGGCTGTAAGGTCAGATCCGACGATTTTCAGGTTTCTCTTCCAGATCTTAGTTCTAAGGGGTTGTGAAGGGAGTCGTTTAATGGTTTCCAGGACTTGGAACGAAATAATGTGATGGTCAGACCAGTCACAAGGGAGTATCGAGTAGAGCTGTGTGGAGTCCGCTTTGGAGATAACTAGGTCGAGAGTTGCACCCTTGTCGTGTATAGGGCTGTTGCATATTTGGTTGAGATTGAGATCAGAGAGGAAGGCTTTGAGGCTGTTTACCCCAGGGTTATTCAGGTCGTCCCAGTGAAGGTTGAAATCCCCTAAGAAAATTTGCTTAATATGTTGGTTGCCATTTGATGCAAGAATGTCTATGAAGTGTTCTATGAAAGTGAGGTTATCGCCCGGAGGATGGTAGAAGGTGTGTAGAGAGCATATTCGTTTGTTGTTGTTGGTGATGTTTAAGCATAGGTATTCACAAGATGATATAGCGGGGGCATTGGAGTTGGTCACTGTTAGGCTGATCTGGTGTATGCAGGCTATCCCACCGCCTGGTCTGTCAGTTCTGTCTAGTCTGGTGATGTCATGGTTAGGGGGTATCAGAATGTCCATGATGGGAGTAGAAGTTTCATTTAGCCATGTTTCTGTCAGGATCATAATGTCTGGTTCGTTTGAGATTAGAAGGTCAGCTATATCAGCTGCATGTCTGGAGGCGGACCTACATTTAAGGAGGATGCAGCTTAGACGTGGTTGGGTGATTACTGTTGTGGGTTCGACTATGATGGGGATTCTAGTGAGGTTATTTTCCACAATGCCTCTGGAATTGAGTCTGGAGGTTCTGTGGTGTGTGTTGATCGGAATAGAATGAATTCGGCAGTCTGATTGAGGGCTAACTGGAAGTCCCGCGTTATGTGGAGGGTCGAGTAGCTCGTAAGATTGGAGGAGGGCCCTAGATCTAAGTCAGATAGAATGTTTAATCCTCTGATAGGGCAGGATATGAGATTAGGGTGTGGGACTGTGCTCCAGCATGGAGACCTATGAGCTTGGGCTCTTGCTGGAAGACGTTGTAAGCGACTATAAATCTTGGGGTGTGTTAACGGACTGTATTCCTGTTTAGTGCCCGTGGACTTGGTTTGTTGTAAGATAAGGTTGTGAAGGGTTTGGATGTCAGATTTGGCTTGTTGAAGGGCTGATAATATCAGGTCAAGTCTGGTGTCCGGCGTGATCGTTGCGTTATTGGATGGGTGTACAGAGGGAGTGGACGGTGAAGTAGTTTCTTTAGATACGGCTGTGTCAGGCACTAGGGGGGTAAGTGTAGGGTTGATGAGCCCATGGGAGGAGCTGTAAGTAATGGAGCCGGGGGAGAGAGAGGTCTGGAGAGCAGGTTGAGGGGGTTTAAAGGGGGTGCGGGGTGACCATGCATGGAGCCGAGGGGGTGAAAGTGGTCCTGTTAAGCTGACGTGAGGCACTTGGAGTAGAGGTGAGGGTGAGATATGATGAGCAAGGTGAGTGGTTTGTGCGGAGTCAGTGTTGGGAACCAAGGGGGTATAAGTGGGGCTGTTATGCTGAGGGGAGGTGCTTGGAGTAACTGTGAAGGGCAGGGAGGAGGAGAAAGTGGTTGTAATGTGGAATGTGTTGTTGGGTGGCTTGTCGTTGAGGTCTAGAGATAAACTTGTAGTGGATGGGGTCATCTGGGAGTTCTGAGATACTGGAGAGCTGGATGGGAATTGAAGATGTCAGAGTGAGTGGAAGGGGAGGAGGGGTGTGTAGGAGTGACTCTCTCCTGAATGATAGGAAAAATATGATCGAACAGATTGAGGTTGAGTTTAGTGGATTGGATAAGGACGATACCATTATGATATATATTGATGGTGGCAGCAGCATTTAAGAATAGGGAGGGGAGGATAGATAAGGCAAAGCCATGTGCCCCCACACTTAGAGCACTCCACTGGCTCCCCATTAAAAAGAGAGCACTGTTCAAACTCCTTTGCCTCACTTATAAATCTAAGTCAGGACTAGGCTCAAAATATCTCCAGGACAGACTTACCCCATACCTCCCTGACAGGGATATAAGATCAAAAAATCAACTTTGGCTACATCGTGGACGCATTTTCACATCGAGAATTGTAGGCCGATCATTTACTTATCTTGCCCGCTCCTCTGGAATAAGCTCCTTCTGTTGATTCGTGCATGTTCTAGTTTTAAAGTTTTTAAAAAACATCTCAAAACATGGCTGTTATAACAAGCTGCTCTCTCGATACCCTCTCATCTCCTGCCTGCTAAAGCGCTGAGATGTCCCTTAAGGTACGAGTCGCACGCTATATCAAAAACCAATTAACAGAACATAACACTGAGGGTTCCAGCAAATGCTGTTATTTCCTGCAAACGAAAGTCTGCAGATACTAGTTCTTCGCCCATCATTTTTTTAATCCACCTTCACCTTTAGATGATGATTGAAAAGCTTGGTTAAAAAAATGAATCCAATCTAGTTTCACTATATTAGAGCTTATTATAGTCATTGGGGCACTATTCAGATTTTTTACCATTTCCCAAAATCCCCACGAGTTCCTCTTCTTGCTTAAATACAATGCTTTTGCCCAGAAATTAAGCTTCTTTAAAAACATTTCTTCCAAATTGACTTCCAATATAATGTATTCATATGTTTCACATCCTCTTCATGAGTCATGTAGCACAGCTTTCCTTAGTGAGTCATGCATCATGCCTCTGCTTATCTTGGGCTGGTTTGTGATCTGGGAAGCACGCCTCTGCTGGTCCAAGGCCGGTTTTTAGGCATGACTCTGCTGGACGTGGTGAGTCATGCAGTTTATCATGTCGAAAGCCTCTGCTGATTTACTCAGGGATGTTAGCAATGTGGTGTACCTTTAAGCAGAAGTGCAATTCATGTGGCATGACTAGGTCAGTCTTTGCTAGATTTTTGAATTTTGCAGGAGGCTTTTTCTGATCTCAGGATAGGACTAGCTGGCAATAGTGCAACGCCAGAAGGTCAGTAGTGTATGCTACCTGACGGGGGTCGTGGGAGGGAATGAAAAAAAGGGACTTACCTGGAACGGCCGGCCGCCACATCTCCTTCGTCCTCTTCGTCTTGCTTCTTTCTGTCTCCAGTCCCAGTAGCAGGCAGCAGCAGAAAACACCCGGCACATAGGCTCCCTTGAGCCAATCACAACACTGCAATGCAGCAGTGTGATTCG
This sequence comes from Lissotriton helveticus, assembly GCF_964261635.1. Taxonomy (NCBI): domain Eukaryota; kingdom Metazoa; phylum Chordata; class Amphibia; order Caudata; family Salamandridae; genus Lissotriton; species Lissotriton helveticus. The sequence goes on along the minus strand of NC_136057.1, from coordinate 1,263,396,292 downwards.
TCTGAGCGCTGTGGTCCGACGCTCAGTTGGGGAATGGAAGCTTGTGCATGTTCCTCACCAGGCTGTATAATGCAGCCTTGTGGGGAACATGCAAAGTGCGTATGACTGTTTGGTCGGCCCAAGAGGGCCAGCTAAATAGTCATGTGCACTTAGGGAGTGCAATCCACTCCTTCCCCTGCTCTGGCCAGCTCCGCCCGCCACTGACGGCAACAGGAAAAATAAAAAGATAATAACAATACATTATTATAATTTTATTTTTTCTTTTGAGCAGTGTAGCGATGCTCCTCCACCTTAGCGGAAGAGCCCCCACCGCAGAAGGGCTGCCAAAAAGGCATTGTGGGCTGGTTTTATAGAGCAATTTGGGCTAGTTTTGTTGCTCAGGGTTGTTGGTGAATGGTTAGTAGTCACAGACAAACGGACACACACACCGCAAATCTAAACAAAAGTGCATTGGATTGGTACTACCAAAAGAGTGTGAATGCAGGCCATTGTTCTATTTTTTGCCTAGGCAAGTTTTTTGTCCCAGTCCAACCATGGCCGATCCTAGACATGCTCTGAGCAGTACTTAATTTGGGCCTGTGGTTTCTGGTACTCAGTACATGCACTTAATTCAACACTAGCGCTTGTGACAGTCTGCCACAAGGTGACACTGCCAGATGAATTTAAAGATGACAACAACAGTTCATTATTTATTAAATATACATTTAAAATGACTAATACCTGCCACCCAAGCCATTCTTTGGGGGCCTAGAATAGTCAGAATTGTCACACTTGAATGCGATGGCTAGTGGGTGTGTTTTTACTATCACTGGCAGCATGGCAGGGGCAATGTGTGGTGCAAGCTTACGAGAGCCCTGGCACCTATTGTTTTACAAACTAAGCACTGGATCTGAGACATACAGCATTCCTCCGCTGGTTTTAGGGAGTTCTTGAACCAAGAAATCTACCTCTACTTATCTTAGGTAAATTCATGAACAATAGAGCATGCCTTTGCTGGGCTTGCAATGATATTGAAGATGTTGGGAGAAATGACGTGTGTGTGTAGAAAGTCGCTTCAAGAAGCTAAACATCTTAGAAAACGGTGAAGAGGGTCTACAAACATGTGAGTTACAGCAGAGTGAGAGGGGAGCAGTCTGATCATCTATGTGTGCATCAATTATATTTGGACCTTTCTTGCTTCAGAAACCCCTACTTTATTTCCCTTACTTTCTCCACAAGGCATATGGTGCTCATCTGCAGTACTTCCAAGGTTCATCCGTTTCACAGCATTCCATGTTTACCAATGAAGGAAAGCCTGTGCTCGTCACTTAGCCTCATGGCTGCTGGAGCTATTCCCCTGCTGTGCTGGGCCATAATAAAAACGAGTGTGGTCATGACGAGCTCAGCTCGTCATTAGCACCTGAGAGGTATATGCCAAGACGAGCTCAGCTCGTCATGAGCACCGAAGGGGTTAACTACTTCTCAATCTATCATGGTGTCAACTCAACTGTTTTCAAATGAGGAATTCCAAACAAGTTTAGATTTTTTTCCTTTCCATGCATTGGCGGCTGGCAGGAAACTGAGGTGTCGGGCAGGGGAGGGGGTAAAAAAAACACTTACCTCTTTGGCTGGCGGCTTCTCTCCTCCGCTTTCCTGCCGACGTCCCACAACGGAAGCAGGAACTGGAAACACACACATGATCCCTCCCCTAAGACAATCACAATGCTGTAATGCAGCGTTGTGATTGGTATGAGCATCGTGGTTCAGGCGCTCAGACGAGAAATGGGAGCCTGGGCATGTTCTTCAACAGGCTGTGTAATACAGCCTGGTGGGGAACATGCAAAGTGTGCATGACTGTTTAGCCATCCCAGGATGGCCAGCCAAACAGTCATGCACACTTAGGGTGTGTCCTCCACTCTCCCCCTGTGAACACAGACCCGCCCTAAACCAACTACCAAAAATAAAATGATTATATCAGAGACATTATCATTTTATTTTTGTCACTGCTTTGAAAGTAGTGGTAGGACATTACTCCGCCTTAGCGGAGGAGCCGCCCCTGTTTCCAGCTTCCGCTCCTCTGGATAATTACGTCACTTAATGAGTTTATGCTTGTTTTTAATGCTGTACAGCGCTCTATTGCCCTTTGGCTAGGTGTGCAATATTTAAATACCACATACATCGATATATACATGTTCCCTCATTTTTGGATTAATGATTCAGTGGTATTCTGCTGTCTCTTGCTGATTAGTCTGTGAAGCCCCATGTAAGGTTGTTTGTTTCTCAGCACCACGTCCTGTACTGCTGAGATCCACCTGGAAGACAAGTTGTCAGGACAAAGAAATTGGCCATTTCTTCAACACATGAAGTAGAATGAGGAAGCATACCATTTGGCTCTCGGCTGAAGCGGCCAGCCGCTTTATTTATTTATATATTTATTTATTTTGCGCAAGACAGCATGCTGTATTCTGGTTACTTCGAAGCACTGAATTCATCAGCTGTAGTCCTGAAGGATGAAAGGCCTCTCTCTAGAGCGGGATAACTAAATGCACATCTCAGGGTATCATATGGTGTGTGCCTCAGTCTGGTCATCAATGGCAGCAGCTGTCCCGCTGAGGTGTGCCACCTCATGAGAGGAAGTGGTCCCAGAGAGTGTTGTTGAGGTGGGTAAACTACATGAGTCTTTCTTGATAACAGCCGTCTTCATGCTCTTCTTGTAAGTAGGATTGGTAGCACTCTCAGCAGATGGTGCAAGCGGTTACTTGAGGTTGCTTAACACAATAATATATTTATTTCATACCTACTTAGGTTGAACCTCTGATGAGTTATTCTTAAATTTGTGGACCTGAGGTGCATAGAAAGAATGCAATAGACTGGAGAATTCTAAAGGAACTCTGATCTTCTGCCTTCATAGGAATCAACCAACAGGACATCACCCGTATACTCAGTTGAAACCTGGGTGATGAATGTATGTAGGAAAACAATGTCTCAACAGGTAATATTTGGGAGACCATTAATAAAACATGCACATTTAAGTTGCAAAAAGAAAGAGCAAGGAGTCTCAAAGGTTTAAGAGAGACGCAAGGAGCAATCTGTTTTTAGAACAGGTATGAACAAGAGAACAGTATCAGCACTGTTTACAACCAATGTGAGTGTAACCCGAAAAGCTGTGTACACATAAGTGCTCGTGAAACATGAGGTGAATGGCGCAAGTGACAAGTGACACAGTGAGGAACGGCGCAGGGCAGAAAATAATAACAATATTTAAGGTACTTTCCGGTTCATAAGTGGTTTTTTACAGAAATTAATTTACAAAGGATTGACAATTTTGTGAACCGTAGATTTGTGTCAATAGTTGTGCTGGAAGGTCAACAGCGTTTCGACCTGTAGTGAGTTAAGGTCATCTTCAGGACCAGGTTACTGTTTATTGATGCTAAACTTGATGTGGATCCCGGTTATGAAACAATGAATCCCGAAGAAGGGATAGCAATGAGGGGGACCAAGGAGCACCACCAGCCTGGGTGCAATTGAGAGCTAATCAGGGAGCTGGAGGGATGTCACATCCTGGTGAATTTGAGAGGGGATCCAGCGTTGTTTTGTGACACCGGTGTTGGGGAGTGGGCATCCTGTGAGGGTGGATAAGGGGTCACAGACCCAGCGCAGTGTGGAGGGCATCCGTGGGCTTGAGGTAGGATGAGTCCTGGGAAAGGGTGTGTCTGGGCTAGAGGTCTGTCGGGATTCTCAACGGGAAGGTAACCATTGTCGGCGTGAATCCGAGATTGAATTCGTGGACCTGAGGTGCATAGCGGAAACGCAGTAGACTGGAGAATTCTAAAGGAACTCTGATCTTCTGCCTTCATAGGCATTGTATCTAAATTTTAGGATCTTGAATTTGAATCTCTGCATCACAGTTAGCCTGTGGAGTGAGTTTGTTTAGACACTTGTGAAAAGTGTTTTTTCTCACATAGTATAGCGCAAAAGGGTATTACATGTCTATATGGAAGACAGCGCTTCACTGAAGTTTTCAAGGAAAGTCTTCGGGAGGGTCCTGGTTTCCACAGAAAAATAGTATGTCGATTTAAGGTGGGAGTGGGATATGATTTCTATTCAGAGAGTGTGCAGGGGTTTATCTTGGCAATATTGAAAATCTCCCAGTTGAGACAAAAGCAGTAGAGACCGTCATTTTAATGCATGCAGTACAAACAGCCAATTCATACTATTATGTCTTGTAAAAGTTGACAAATGAGCCACGTGGCCACTTGAATAATTAGTTTATCCGACAGTTATAGTTCCAATTAAGAAGTTACTTTTAGTTGTCACTACTTTATATTTTCCATTCTAAATACTACAAAAAAGCAACAGAATATGGAACCAATAACCGAAAATAAAACTGGACATTAAACCGTCTGCTAAACTCTAAATCAGACCCAACGGGCCCGATACACAAAAGTAACCTGAGACAAAATCCTAACTTTACGACTTTCGGTATTCACAAGAGGCATTTAGGAGTAGTAAAGTTAGGATTCCTAACTTTGCTACTCCTAAATTCCTTTTGTGAATAGCTAAATTCGTAAAGTTAGGATTTTGTCTCAGATTACTTTTCTGAATCGGGCCCTATATTTTTAGGGGGTGCTAATCTACACGTTACTTTTATGCAAACACATTTTATCTTCCCATGTTACCAGCAACACGTGCATGCACAAATTCACACCGCAAAAATTAAAATCTATCCATGAACTGATGTCTGTGTCAGAGTTTGAGTGAGGCCTCTGTTTGGTTGGAGCAAACACCTATGCGCACATAGCCCAAGGCAAAGGTTGTGTATGTGTGTGTTCATTCAAGAGTGCGCATATACATATATATAATTATAACTCACTGTTTGAGAACCGATTCAGTGGTTGTAGTGCAGAATTGCCTCAGTGATAGATATACACACTGATAACTCCAATCAACACCCACACACCAGCAAGCGTACACACACACACACACAGATTAGATGAACACTTCAATCAATCAATCATGACATTTATAAAGTGCACTACATACCCGTGAGGGTCTCAAGGCGCTGGGGGTGGGGAGGGCGCTGCTAGTGATCGAAGAGCCAGGTCTTGAGGAGTCTTCTGAAGGCCAGTAGGTCTTGGGTCTACCGTAGGTTGGTGGGGAGGGCTGTCCAGTAACAGAGAATTCCTTAAACATAAATCTAACACACACAAATTCAAGCACCCATAGATAACCCATACCTAAATCATGCACACAAAAAATGCACACATTCACGTATTGCCTTTACCTTAAAAACTAGGTATACAAGTTCAAACATACACATACAAACACACATACACAAATTTAAACAAACTTAGATTTAAATTGTTTTATCAACACAGGGACATTAGCATTGCCATACATTACCCTATGTTGAGAACTGGAATCTCAATATGAGGATGTGCAATGCAATCCACATTTTATATAAACTATAAATACACATTTTGCTAGGGTTGCAACAACAAAATTGTATCCACTCCAAATCCAGTCCCAGTCAAAAATTGGATTAAAGGGGCTGAGGGAGACAAAGTAAAATGCCACACATCCCAATAAACCAGGTACCTCAGAGGTCGAAGACGCTCTCTACCTCAAGAATGATGACCTACCTCGCATCAGGAGATTCAAATTCTCTTGAGCAGGAGTAAAGAGTACGAAGCTTATTTCTGAACTTGCAGACTGGGATAAGCCTGGCTTAGCTTGGCAAGAATTGACATCCCTGCGTTGATAAGCGCGATCGGGCCATAGGTAGTACACTAGAGAGGGTATACTAGAGAGGGTTTGGGCATCAGCAAGATTGTTGAGTTCAGAGCTGATTTTGCCAGCATCCTAAACATTCTGGGGGCTATTCACAAAGCTAACCTACACTTGTGAGTACTTTACATGTGTAACTTTACTCCTACACTTTTCAGTAACTTTACTACATTTGGCTAGTTACAAATCCCAGTGTAAAGTTAATCAGAAGTGTATACTTACTTCTCCACCCTCTCTGTTTAGGGGTAGTCAGAATAATCATAATTTACAACACCATAGTTACTATATTAAAGGCAAACAAACAGAACGACCGACCAGGGTCTAGCACAATCAAAACACAGGTACCAGGATACATTTTCAAAGATGGTGTGACACCCTTCTCACACCTGTCATCCCTAGGTGCAACTTAGGTCAAAATGTTCATAGAAGAATGGAAGGCGCACTCGTTGTAGTCAAACACAGGGGCGTTGAGTCCATAGAAAAAAGTTTTCTTTATTTCGGTAATTTTTTACCAAGATTGAAACACAGCCAACGCATTTCGTTCCATGTTGGAACTTCGTCAAGGCTTCCAATAAATCAATGCCAAAGTAGGCACAAGAATCTTCGATCCAGTAGCCAAGGAATTGTGTGACTGCGATTCACACAGTTACGTTACACGCAGCAACTTAAAGTTTAGTAAAATCCCAATTTAGGCACAGGAAACTATAATCCAGTGGATGCCAAGTATATGGCTACGACAGGCATAATCCGGTCAACCTTAGCAGTACACAGTAAACTGCTAAGCGCGGGTATGTATTCCAAAAGATCCATAGGGGCGAGAGGGGTGGATAGCCACAACCTCCTTCAGCAGGGGTCCAAAATCACGGTAATTGATGAGGGTATAGCCTGTCTGAGATCCGTCCTGGCATGATAACGGGAACTGTTATCATGCCGGGACGGATCTCAGACAGGCTATACAGGAAGAAAATCTCATGAGATCCATGCAAGGAACACCAGCCTGGAATCCCCTGGTTGCCTAGTTTTCAAAAATGTCTGTGGTGCCTAGGTTTGGATGGGTGGCACCACAGCATGGCCCCAAATACTGCCGCTACTCCGATTGCTTATCTCTCAATGTAGCGCTTTAGAGCTTTTGGTGTCATGTTCTTGTGGTCCACCCATATATGTGGGCTATCGTTCTTACTGGGGGGCAAGTGGGAACTCAGAATAGTACGAAATATGTTGCTCCCGCAGATTCCAGAACTTTCCGTCACAGACGTTTGCGGAAAATGTGTTTTTTGTAACCAAAGTTTTACGTTTGCAAGGGCTTCCGGGTACACATACCTAGTGAAAGCCACGCAAGTCACCCCACGCTGGATTCCCTCATGTGTCTAGTTTTCAAAAATGTGCAAGTTTGCTAGGTTTTCCTAGGTGCTGGCTGAGCTAGGGCCCAAAATCCACAGCTATTAACTTTGCAAACAAAGGCTCAGTTTTGAGTGGAAAAATGTGATGTTTCCATATTGTGTTTTGGGACGTTTCCTGTTGTGGGCACTGGGCCTACCCACACAAATGAGGTACCATTTTTATTGGTAAACTTGGGGTAATGCTCGCTGGAAGGAAATTTGTAGCATCCCACAGACTGCAGAACTTTCCATGACAGAAATGTGATGAAAATGTGTTTTTTTAGTCAAAGTTTGAGGTTTACAAGGGATTCTGAGTTTTAAAAAAATCTGGCGAGAGCCACACAAGTCATTCAACCCTGTCTAGTTGTCAAAAATGTGCAAGTTTGCTAGGCTTCCTTAGGTACCAGCTGAACTGGTGCCCGCAATCTACAGCTACCAACTTTGCAAAAAAAGGGTCAGTTTAGAGTGGAAAATGTGATTTATTAATGTTACTTTTTGGGCTGTTTCCTGTTGCTGGAACTAGGCCTACTCATACAACTGAGGTGTCATTTTTATCGGGAGATTGGGGGAATGCTGAGTGGAGGAATATTTGTGACTCCCACATGGTACAGAACTTTCCATGGCAGAAATTTGAAGAAAATGTGTTTTTTTAGTCAAAGGTTGAGGTTTGCAAGGGATTCTGGGTAAAAACAAAACCTAGTGTGAGTCATGCAAGTCACCCCACTCTGGATTCCTCACAGTTATCTGTTTTTCAAAAATGTGCAAGTTTGCTAGGTTTCCCAAATGACTGTTTTTTCCTACTCCTTTTCACCATTTCTTTATTACAACAGTTAGTTTCTTTGGGAAAACCTTGAGGGGCCTATGCATGTGACCCGTTGCTGAATTCAGAATTTTGTCTACTTTTCAGAAATCTATAACTTCTCTGGATCACCTATAGGTTTTAAACTGTTTTTCACCACTAACTGGAAGTAGATTATGAGCACAAAAAATCTGGAAAATGGCACAATTGTGATAAAAAAAAATTTTTTTCATTCAGCTCTGCATGGTCCTGAAAACTGTGAAGATGGCGACTTTAGCACAGCAAACTGTTTGTTGATGCCAAAAAAATACCCATCAGTTAAGGAGTTAATTGACCAGCTAATCCCGCTGCTGCATGCCTTAACCTAGAATCTATACCCCATCCTGGGTACCTCGTTATGGGATAGATCAGGATCAAGATCGATATGTAAGCCCCATCGTATGGCGATGCTATGCAACACACAGGAGGCTACAACAATTTTGTACACAAGTTATTGGGAGTGCACCAGCATCCCCCGTGTACGGTTAAGACCCCTGAATCAAGTCTTGTGGACCCAAGAGGAGCATTCAATAATGGCTCATGTGCATGTGTGCCCTATTGCACTCTGCTGAGGTATGTGGTTGGACTTCTGTAGGGTGTGAGGAGATGGAGAGGGATCATACCCTGCATCGCCTGCAAAGATGATGTGAATTTTTAACAACAGATACTCTATTCTCATTGCACAATATCATGCCTACCTACATGCCGTGTATGTATGGGTAATGTGTGTATTGTTTTGTAGTGTTTATTTATTATGTTTAAGATGCCACCCCAGATGCAAATGTAGGCCCAGTGTTACATGTTATTACTTATTTACCAGCAAACCACATGTCAATAAAAAACCCTGCAATCAAGCAACGTGCAAGAGGTGACTGTTGGAAATTGTAGCTGTCATGTGTGATCCCAGGAATGGCAGCATAGACATCAATCAAGCAGGCCCTGGCATCGCAGACAGCTTACGTGTTAAAGAAGTGCCAGTGGTGTCTTGCGAAAAACGTGTGCTGTGTGTTGGGATGGCTGAATGCAGCATGGGTGCAGTCAGTGGCATCTAGCCCACAAAAGAAGTGTGAAAAGGCATACAAATTGCACCTTGTTTTTCCGCCATGGCGATAGACTGGTATACTCTTCTGTTGATAGATCTCAGTACCTGATGCAAGCATCAAAACTAGACTTGCTTGCAAGATACCAAAATTGTCAGAGGAGACTCTCTGGAAAGAATCAGTGGCCATGAAATGGAGTGCAGCCAGTATTTTGACGTGAGCTGGGATAGCCTGGGAGCAGACTGTACAGGAATCCAACTCCTGATTCTAGTCAATGACCATGTACAAGATAACATCAGGTGGGTAGTGGTATCTGGCAATGACAGCTTCCCTGGACATGCCAAAGATGTTGATCTTTTGCATGTAAACTCTCTTGCTCTTCCTTATCAAATAATTCCTCCTGAAAGCAAGGGCCAAACCTACAAAGACATTGAACGATCTAGTGAATACAGCTAAATGTATTTGTAGTGTGAGCTAATTTCTTCTGCGTTCAGCCTTACTGTGATTGGTTGGTATTGAAATGAAATTCATCTGGAGGTGGGTGAGGAAGTTGAGAACAATCAGTCATTTCATCAACGGGTGTTTTTCACATGTTGTAATCCTTGTTATGTAAATTTCTAGCATTTGGTTCGAAGTATAATTTCCTAAAACGTACAAACACTTCCTCAGGCTCAATAATTAAATGGCCTATTAGTTGCAGTCTCCCTATGGTAAAGTATAGGGAAAAGTAAAACAGTTTATTTAAGTCAAACAAATTAGTAAAATATTTTTGTGTTAAATATTACTGCAAATTAAATTCATATATCTATTTTTAATGTAAAATAAAAGAAAACAAATGCTACAGTTTGAGTAACTTCATTTTGAAATAAATATTTAATCCATTTCAATATATATACATTATAATTAGATACTTTTCTAAAGTTTAAATTAAGAAAAATACCACCTAAAGTAAAAAAAAATTATATTTGTGCATTAATTGATAGAAGTGATATATTTACAATTTATTATAGAAATATACTTATATTTATTTAAAATGTAATCTTGCATTATTTTTAAATTAAAAAAGGTTAACATGTTATTTAATAAATAGGTATTAATTTTATACATTTTTGTTAACAATTAATTCAATGTATTTATATTTAACACAATTAAATAAGTTAATGTAACAATATTTCATAGGGTTTCTTTTTAAGTCCCTACCGCTATTTTTTTCTATGGGAGGTTGTTGCAGTATCATTAGTTGGTCATGTGCGATGCTGGACTTACTTCAGCTCCCAGCCTGAGTAATTTACTACTGTTTTGGGTCACTTTTTGGCTGCAGTAACTTTAGAAATGCAGTTTGTGAATAGCAGTTGTCCTACTCTTTTGATTGTGGGTGTGTGCTCCTCCTTGAACCCCTCTCTATCTCTCCACAAACTCCTCCTAACTCCTCCCTAAACCCCTCCCTTTTAGTAGTAAGTATTCCCAATTCCCCAGCCACAACCCCGTCCCTTCCTCATTTAGTACTGAAACATATACTTATGTGTGCGGAGAATCTGCAGTTGGGAGGAAATCTTGGCACCGAAAAAGGTAGCAGAAGCAGAGGCAAAACATCTGCACATATGTTTGTGAATAGAATTTTGTAGTACTATTGCAGTACTCAACACGTACTACAAAATGAAGTCTGTGAATAGGTCCATCTGTAAAGCAGAATTAAAATTGTGGACTTACAATTGTGTATTGTTTGTTGAGTAGACTACAGCCTTTCCTGATACCATACACTCTGTGACCATGGCTATTTCCTCTTACAAAATGTCATCATCTAGGGCCTGTCTAGCCTCTTTGGAAAGGCATGGTAACATGAAATTACACAAAAACTCCTCTTAAGTGTTGGTAGTGGTCTAGCTGACAAGAAATATAAAGTTGTCAAAGGATGTAAGCAAATACATTTGTGGTCTCTTGCGGGTGCATTGGCTCTGCACACAGTAGATGGCAGGTATTGACGCCATTGCTTCACATTAACTAATTTAAGCAACTAGATGTCTTTCAGACTTCTCCCCAGGCTAATAATGCTTGGATTCCAGTCTTGATCAAATGTATTCTGATTGTCAAGTGAATAGTTCAATGATGTTGAATGTCACTGATTCCATATCATGCAGAGGCGCTGTGGAGGGTCTCTTAGATTAATACAGCAGAACAGGAAGTGATCTGATATCCCCCTTGTAGAAGTGAGCAGTATGGTTGCCTATTCATACAAGATACAAACTTGCATTTCCTGTCAAGTCTCAAGGGGGTCGAGCAAAACATAGGCTTCCATTATAACACTCTCCATGCTTCTCTTACTATTATTGGAAGGATCTAGCTTTCTAGTGTGATATAGTATGGTAGATGTATGGACCAGTTATTTAGATCAGTCCATGTTTCAGAAAGGGAGGACCTTCATGAAGAGTAAGTCAGCAGCACACTTTTATTGTCCATAGTGGGACTTGGTTCAGGGGACCTGGAAGCAGAACACCTGCTATTGATGTTCATTTTTCATACCTTCCCACTCCAATCTCTTCAATGTTTCATATTATAATAGTAAAAGGTGTGTTTTCTGCAATATTGCTAATAAGCAGTTTGGGGTTCAGATAATCAACATGAGGATGCACAGTGTTGAGGGTCTTTAGGTACCCTGTCAGAGTGGCTGAGATGTTATCAATGAGGGTCTAGTACGGTGAGGAGAAGCCGCTAATCGGTGAGTGATCAGTTCATTGGAGTCCACTGAGTAGCTTGGAGAGAGTTTTCATGTGTGATTTGGCAGTCAGGCAGTGAGGGAGACAGCCATTACCACGTGTTTTTTACACCGCGGTACCATTACAACGCGTTAATCACAACGCAAGTCGTTACAACGACTTGCGCTGGATGGCGCTATGTACTAAGGAATTGCATGATTTACAATTCCAACACCTTCCCTACTGTTACGTAGGCTGGAGTTGGAATAGTAAATCATACTATTCCAAAATCGAGCGCCTCCAGCGCAAGTCATTGTAACGACTTGCGTTGTGATAGACACGTTGTAATGGTACCGCAATGTAGAAACCGCGTTGTAATATCACACAACCCGCAGTGAGGGTGTGTACATCTAAGGACAAGGATAAACTGCAGAAAGGGTGCTTATTGCATGGGCAAGAGAAATGATGGGGCAGAGAAGGCGGCTGCGTGGTAGTCGTGGGGTTTTGGATCCTGCAGTAATATAAACATCATACAGGAGAAGCTTCATAAGTGTGCTGTAAGGAGCCAGAAATACTTTAACTGGGTGGATGTCATTTCAGCCTTTTGTCCTGTTTCTGTAGTAAATGAACAATGATATGTAAGGAGAAAGTAGTCAGTGATTGGGGTTACGAGTATTTCTCTTTACACTGCATAGAATTACCACACATACCTTTTCCATGCATAGTTTACCAAGCAGATATCTCTTCCATGCATCCCTTTAGCACACATACCCTTACAATGCATGATAAGTATACATAAGGTCATTATATATCACTTTTATAAATAATTTAATTTATATGTTTTGGGTGGGAACCTCCCAAGTCCATTACATAATTTATGTTTTATTTTTGGGGGAGAACCACCACAAACTCCCCCATGTTTTTAATTTACTCCTAACGACCCTTTACTCACCCCAAACCCTAAAATGACTCTTACATTCTTTTACCACTACCCACCCCTAATTCCTAAAATTACCGTCTCTTCCCTTTACCACTACCCACCACTAAACCCTCAAATAAACCTTACCTCCCATTACATCTACTCACACCCAAACCCTTTTTAAATAACATAATAATTATGTTATTTAAATGCAATAATTATCTGCGTGGTAATGGCATGCATGGTAAAGGTACAAATGCTTGTGTGGTAGAAGCTGATGGGTAAAGGCATTGCGTGATAAAAACTTTATTCTCTAAGGGTTGTTTCTCTGAGGTTAGTGGCCTCTAGAATTAGACGGTGGGGTGCAGCAAGACCACAAGACCATAACTGCAGTCAGTATAGAAATAGTATCTATGCAATGCCAGATCATGGGAGGGACAAAGTTAGCCTATGCAATCAGCATATGTTGGTGTTTCCGGCAAAATCTGAGTATATAGAATTCAAGGATGTGTAGCAGCCCTGGCAGAGTCTGATTAGCATTTGTTATTTATCTGCTTCCACATAGGGCGAAGTGTGCAAAAAGTCATCCATAGACAGACAGAGAGAGAGAGAGAGAGAGAGAGAGAGAGAGAGAGAGAGAGAGAGAGAGAGAGAGACATGTGAAATGGGGGTTTATGGTGATATGAGAGGTTCTAGCCTAGGGGAAATGTCAAAGTCAAATAGAGGATCAGGGCACTTGATGTTACATGAGTGTGGTGGATGATGGGGATCCTTCTACGTCACCTGGTGGTCATAAATATACAGAAAAGGGATTCATGAAAAGGTTTAGCCAAGGGAGTTCTTCTGGTTAGCATCTGAGGGTTGCGATCAGCGTGTTTGCCCTTGTTTTGCAAGGGCAAGAAAGATTTGTCTCTGTCTCTGGCACTGAAGTTTTCTTTTCAGGAACTTTTGTTGGGTCAACCACATGGGAGTATATCTTGAGGATCAGAGGTTGGTAAATGAGCTTTTCTTCAGTCGATACTGGGATGTACCCCCATGCTGCTGCTGCATTTGAGCCCTTTGACCAAGCAATGGTTTGTGAAAGGCATACATCGGACAATTTCTTTTGACCTTGGATACAAGTGGCACGATTTTACAACTTTTCTTATATGTCCATGTTGTCACTAATGCTATATGTGTGTGGAATATGCCCAAAGTAAAAAATAGGTATGCTTAGGGTTATTGAATTTACGAACTTTCACTAGATTATAGTATTACTTGGCAAAAAACTGTTTTAAAGTTGATTAATTTACAAGAAAAGTGGGAAGCGCAGATAAGTGGAAACGGAACTTGTGAGTAGCTGCAAGGTTGCAACCCTATGAGTGTTTTGTGGGTGCCCAACTCACTTACAAGGATCACTTCTGTAACACTCATTTGACAACATCCACGAGTTGGGTCGTAGGACTCTTTAGAAATATTCCTATATTGTGCACTTGTAAGTGATGTCCCTGCTTGCAAAGACACATTGGTGCTGTCTTTATGAACTGGTGGTTAGAATTTGTGTGTGTTGTGTTCCACATTTTTTTCATGTATGTCTGTGTAATTCCATAGAAAGAGTTCTGAAAATCTGGTGCACAATCACTACAACTGCTCTGCCCATTTTACCTTATGTAATGAAGAGCTACAAATGTATCTCAAAAGGCCCTTAATCGACAAATGATGGTTATACATGGTTGATACATGATCGATCATGGCTGAAAATGGTTTGATCTTGCCTTTGAGCATGCTTTTGATAGTATTAGACCCTTGCCATGTCCTTTTCTTTCAGGATTTGTGTAAATGTGGATATTGGATGTCCCTGGCTGGACTGAGCCTTTTGAGATAGAATTATCTCTTACAGAGCAATGTTTACCCACCATATGGAATGTAAGGCATATGATTTTAATGTTTCCCGCCGCCCTGGTGTTAACATTTAGTAAGTGTAATTGATGAAAAGGTTTAGAATGGATTTGGTAAAGATACATGCCGTGGACGTCAATAAGGTGGAGAGATTCAATTTTGGGGTGAACTGGTTTAGATGCCCGGAGCTTGCTCCATTTGCTCATATTTCCTGAATGAAATTACAGACAGATGTACTAAAACTGGGATGCAAAAAGACGTCTCAAGTCGCACACCAAATGTTTGCAACTAGTAACTTATTTTGCGAACCCAACCCATATACTAATAAGACAGTTAATAAAATGAGGAAATGGAGTGGGTCACAATTCTACCTTATTCTCAATTCAATTGCCCACAATCACTGGGATAGTGGCCTGCAAAGGTTAACATTTCAGAGAGGATAGGCAGCAATCGCCTGTTCACTCCCTACCCTCCTCACCCCTTCCCTAAAGTTTACCCCATTTCACAAAGGGGAAGTGGTCCTTTTGGGAAAAGGTTACTACCCCAAGTCGGTAACTTTTCAATTGTTTGATAGCATTGATATATACATTACCGATTTGCAGTTGGGCAGGGGTATCCATAACACATTTTTTCCAAATCGCAATTCTGTAACAATTTGGAACCCCAATTTAGTAATTGGTAAAAGTTTACCAACTCCTAAAATGGGATTTGTACATAGGAAACACCTATTTTACGATCACAAACACCTCGATTTTCCAAATTTGAGAGTATGTGGCTGGGAAATAGATTAGCAAATCTGACATACAACCTTTTAACTTTACTCTGATGTTTCGTTTTTTTAACACATTTTTCAGTCTTGTTTTTCACATTTGCCAACGATACAATACCCAGGTTTTAAGTTCTAGGAAAGCCCTCCTGGTGTCACAGTCCTGCTTGTTCTTTCTCAGATAAGACCTCCTTGAGGAGTTGTTAGCACCATTCAAGTGCCCAGACCCACAGATTTTATTATTATTTGTGATTTAAGTATTCTGTACTGCAAAGGTTAGGAGAATGGAACAGAAGAACAGGACTGTTCCAAGAACATTCATATGGGTATTGAGCATCAACAGCAACTGACACACCAACAAGAGCTCTAATTGTAAGAAATCCAGAGGAACACTTGGATTTCCAAGTAAGCCCACTCCAAGAATCTCGGAATAAAATGTAAAATAATGCTGATGTGGCCCAGTGCTCGCTAAAAGAAGCATTGTCCTGTCCTCCCTTGCATCTGCTTTCGCGTGCAGCAGGGGTCGGCCAGTTAGAAATCTACCTTTGTTGACATGTACACTGTGGTGTAGTCAGCAAATACAGGGCATGCCGTGCTCTGACACACACGGAGTGTGTACTAGCAACAAAGAGAAGATACATTGTGTAAAATGTGCTGAGGGCATGAGGTCTAACCGGAAGACCTTTGTCAGCTCGTGTGAACCTGGACATGCGACTGTGTTGGCAAGAGGTACTACTAAGGAAGTGGTTGCAAAACGTGGCAGCCCCTTGAAGCAATGATATAGATGATGGAAGGGAACATTGCCTCAGGGCATTCCAGAGTCCTTATCATGCAAACTGTGCCATTCTGGAAAAAAAGCGCAGTAAAACCATGTGGTAGTATATTTCTACATCCAATATTGGGCAACGGAGCAAACAGATTTTACTGTTCTAAGTATTATATAAGGAGGTTTGCACCCCAACAAAATTGGAGCAAAGGAATAATGAAATAGTTGCAAGAATTCGTACAGTATGTGCCTTTAAACCATTTAACATATGCAATAGACCTCTTACCACCTAAATCCTTTGTTTAAAAAATTAAGGAAAGTGCTACGTCTGTGTTTTTGCAACTTACAGAACATCGTATGTAGCAAACTGATTATTCCTCACACTTGGGCCTGACTTTTGCATTTAATTAGTGGACACAAAATGTTTTTGTTCATTCAATGTCAGGAAAATAAAAAAGGAGTTGTGCAAAATATGTTTTTCCATTTTAGGCATTCGTTCCACGATAAACGCAATAGGGGATAAGACAGCGCGTTCCGTTTCTCTATCATGCAATCCGCAAAAATGGTATTACTTGAATTGTTGCAAAACTGTGTTAAAGGCTCACAATTCTCAACTGCTGTTGGAAGAAATACTTACGGTCGGATGTCAATGAGGCACTTGGATACTACAGACACAGCTTCGACCAATGCCAACACGTCTTCAGATTTCCAGCACTCTTTTATTGGGTCTTGATACATCTGTTAAAAAACAACTTTGTGACATAGGCAGGGCTTTAAGTGGGATGAAAAAACTGGAGGGTCTCTCAAAGGGGCGTTGCAATGTAATTCAGGGCGTGGCTTAAAACACCCAAGCTAAAGATTTGTGTTTAGCATAGTGTGCCTCCCGACTTGCATTTTGCTGTTTCTGTCATTGCATCCAGATATATGATACAACAAGTAACATTATACCTACGACAAGTCAGGACTATTGGATTAGTCAATGGTTGTTAGTTGCATTAGATAAATAGGCAGCAACTATGGCTTGTATATACAATTGAAAAAGTTTTATTGAGTACCACATTGTATTGTAAAATATTTACAAGCATCTCACTTAGGTATTTCTTGTTTTTATGCAGCTAATTCGTGTTAGCAGGATTATTGCAGTACGTGCATATAAGTACATCAGGCGTTCAACATTGGGACAATAGTAGTTTATATGTTGCGACTGCAAGAAAGAAGCATTAATTTAAATAGGGCAAACAACACATCTATGAACGATTACCCACGTACCCCCCACCCACGTTCTGGCCCGTGGGATCTGCTAGCTGGCATAGCAATTGTGCATTTAGATAATGCTTGGTGTCCCAATTTGCTTTGTGCGGTGATGAGTATCTTCCTTCACCCTCTGACTACGCTCCCCATAGAGATAGAAAGTACTAGCTATGGTGTGTCTGGGATCGCGTGCTGCGGGTAGAGGTCTATTGCTTTAACACCGTCCAGTGTGACATCCCACTCCATGGATATTGGGTGTTTACGAAGCCCCCGAGCCTCTACACGTCTGATTGCCGCATTTTCTGCTCTGTTCCAGCGAACCACCTCATCATACCATGTAGATAATGCAGGGGGTCTAGCAGATTTCCACCTCATAATTATAGTTCATATAGCTAGTATAAAAGCGAGGCCCAGGAAGCGAAGCTGAACTTTAACGGCGCCTGCGCGTTTCTGAAGCCCTAACAGGCATTCTGCTATGTTGTCTTCAATTTATAGGTGTGTGGCCTCCCCCACAGTGCCACGAACTCCCTCCCAGTGTACTGTAAGGTGAGGGCAAACCAATAGCATGTGTGTGAAACCCACCTCTTCGGCTTTACAGCGTGGACAACAGTGCTGGGTGTCCAGGAACATTCGGTGTAGGCAGCGCGGGGTTAATGTAAGATCTGTGCAGGATCATGCATTGTATGACTTAAATTTGGCATTACGAGACACTCTCTTTGGATGTTCCAGTATACTTGCCCATGCCTTATCAGATATGTTTCGTTCGATAGTTCCTGACAATTTTGTTCTCTGCCGCCTGAGTGCGAATACCTATATACAACAACCTTATAAGGTGTTGCCCCTCTCCCATGTAGTATAATGTGCAAATTAATTCATGCTGTGGGGCTCCAACCATTGAGGGGCCCAGTTCTTCTTCATATAATGCAATACCATGGCATGTGTTAAATAGAGGGGCCCTGACGCCCTCATAGCCCGCATGAAGTTGTCATGATGTAGAAGGGTATTGTCACTAAACAAGGCTCCTACATTGTCTTCTCTCTCATCAGCCCAGGCCTGCAGCCTACACTCCGTGAGTCTGCCGCCAGGTGTTGGTATCCCCAGTAGTGGGATGTTCCCAACCTCTAATAAAAGAGAGAGGGACCCCAAAACCAAAGGGACAGGGTTCCACAAATGACGTTAGTCAGAAAGAAATTCCCTTTGGGCAGGTTCACAATAGTACATAAGTACTCACAGACATACAAATAACTATGTTCCCAGCCTAGGGACTGAAGCAGGTGTGTATAGCAGCGCTTTTTCCAACACTGGAATGCCGTTGCAAGCAGTGGTGTGGGTGGGGGAAGCTTGCTTTTTGGCAGCAGCAATGTGTGTAGCAACCCTCTGTCAATGTCCTATGTTGTGTAACCTATTTCCTGTAGCTGCCCGCGGTCCAGTAGGACAGCGATTGCAGCTGGCAAGCGTAATAGTATTCTCTGAAGTCTGATTCAGCCCACCTTTGTGCGGTTTCAACTGTAATTTTTTAAGGCTCACTCTCTGGCATCCGGTCCCCCAGAGGAGATCTAACAGTATTGTGTGTATGGCACGAAACGTAGATGGTGGGACTAGGATTGGCAAAATAATACAACAGTCGGGGAGGACCACCATTTTAGAAATAGCAACCCGCCCCATTACCGATAGTGGCAGTGACGACCCGAATGCCACTCTCGAGCGCACTGCATTAATTGCTTTCGTCAGATTGCCATCAAGCTGATCCGTGTGCGATCTATGTATATGGATACCTTGATATTTGAATGTACTCTGTGTCACCGGCATAGTGCATCTGCCAAAATTAACTTCATCCAGGCGGTTACCTTCATGCAAGAAGAAGGCGTTTGACTTACCTTCAGTAATGGCGAGACCGGAGACACGCTCAAAATTGGAGAAATACTGGGGAGGGGCTCCAGTAGGTCCGTGAGGTCCCGAATGTACACAATAATATCGTCAGCATAGGCTGATATCAGGTGGGTAGTGTTACCTATTGGAATCCCCAGGTGGTCAGCCATCTGTCGTAGCGTAAGGGCCAGCAGCTCTACAGCAAGCACAGATAATAAGGGGGATAGGGGGCAGCTCTGTCTCGTGCCTCTGTGCACTGTATATTTCTGTGATATGTGACAACCTGTGCGTGCTCCCGCAGTAGGCACCCAGCGGAAGTACTCAGGGGGCAGCCCAAAACTTTCCAGGCATTTAAACATATAGTTCAATGTGATGGTGTCAAAGGTCTGGCGCAGGTCCAGTGAAATGCAACCTGCGTCAACATACTCCACGGGGGTGGTAGCCATGATGTGGTAGAGCAGTCTGATGTTTAACGACGTGCTGCGCGCTGGTAGAAATCCGCATTGGTCCCTATATATCAACGTATTTAGGTGGGGCATGAGCTGGTTTGCTAGGATCTTTTTTTTTTTTTAGTTAAAAAAAATCTTTATTTGGTCTTACACAAGGTACACAGCCGTACGCCTACAACCCTGGGGCCGGCAGCATGTATCAGAAAGAGTTTATAATAGAATGACACAGCCCTGCGGCCGACAACCCGGAGGTGCGGCGGCGAGTCAGAGATATATATTGCAATAGGCAATCACCTCGTGAAGAATAGAAATGACAAAGCATTTTGTTTGAACTGATTTTTAGTTTGAACAAAAATAAAAAATAAATAAAAACCCAACAAAGAAATAAACAGTGATCACTGCACCACTGCATCCTCCCTCCCGTCACCATACAATTATATTTTAGCCTTTACCATCGTGGCATACCTTACATCTCCAGTTCACTCAGGACATTCCAGGGGTCGTGCTTTCAGATAATCAATTAAATAACCCCAATAGTCTTTAGGTCTAGAACTCGCTGGGAGTTCCTCCTCATAGGTCGTCAGTGTATCTTTGCAGTATGTGAGGTCTTCCAACCAGTGCCGCAACGATGGATACCTCGAACCATTCCAGTGTAGCGAGATCCTACGTTTTGCCATTAACAGTGCTATAACACAAAACTTGCGTTTCCTCGCTCTTACTTGGGGGACAAGGCCCAGTAAACATACTCGTATTGAACATTCAATGGGAACCTCTAGCATAGCACTCAGAGCCTCCGTTACCCGAACCCAATAGTCTGCAATTTTCGGGCACTGCCAAGCCAGGTGTATGAAGTCTGCATCTTCCATTTTACATCTTTTACATCTGGAATCTGCACACAAGCCGTATTTATAAAGTCTATGCGGTGTATATTACATTTGGTGTAGATATTTATAGTAAATTATTCGTAAATTCCCATTTGGCGTCAGTATGTTAGTTAGCATGCACGTTGCGGACCAGTCTTCTATGGATAGTGGTTCTGTCACGATATTGCTCCATTTGTTTCTCGTTTTCTCGGTGTTACCTGCAATATCCTCTTGCAGTCTAGTGTACAGTCTAGAGACTATGTGAGCTGGAGTAGGTGCCATTAATATAAACTGCAGTGAGGACATTTACTGGGGTTCTTCCGGATAAGCTTTAAAGAGGTCTTTCATTGCCCTTTGTAGCCGGTAGTATGTGAAATTAAACAGTAATGATGGATTGCTGATATAGCTCAGTCTCTCCAACGACTTAAATTGACCATTCTCATATAGATCGCCCATTTTGTCTATCCCGGCTTGTTGTAGCAGTCTCATGCCAACAGCTTCTTGAGTGACCGTGAGCTCCGGGTGATGTGCCAACGGTAGGGCTGGCGCATACAGTGGAAGTTTACCCGCCTTTTTGCCCATCAGGTGCCAGGCTGTGTTGGTAGTGTCGATAGTGTTTATATCCAGAGTAGGTAATGGTGGTCGTTTGTGCGGCAATATGGCCGATAATGGGATAGGGTAAGCATCTCCTGTCTCAACCGCTATATGCGACATGAACGGTATTTCATGATACCAATAGTGCGCAAATTGCGCTTGTGCACAAAGGTAGTAAAGAAAGAAATCTGGTATATTAAATCCACCCTGTGCGTAGGGCAATGTTAACGTATGTAATTCAAGTCTGGCTTGTTTGCCTGCCCAGATGAGATTGAGGACTAATTTTTTAATATTGCGAAAGACTTCTGCTGGCGGCTTAATGGGAATGTTATTAAACAAATAGAGGAATTTAGGTAGAAGTACCATCTTCACTATGGCAGCCCTATCCGCCAGCGAAAGTGGCAACTTGTTCCAGCGAGCAATCTTTTCTTCTAAGTCGGAATGACCCTCCCATAATTCGTTCGGATGACTAGCTCGGGGTCTCTGTGGTACCAAATGCCTAGATATCTCGTGGGTTCCTCCCTCCACTCTAGCGGGTAATCCAATGCAAATGGGGCAGTGCTATCTGATAACGCTATTATTTGGGACTTGGACCAGTTTATTTGCAGGCCTGAATGCTGGCCGAATTGTATATATTCGCGTAATAAGGGGTTGAGGTTTTTGGCCGGATCTTTAACATAAAGCACCATATCATCCGCATACAAGGATATATGTAGGGGTCGCGTTGGGAATTGGAGTGCCGAGTAATGATGGTGTTGCCTAATCTTGCATGCAAGTGGTTCCAGTTCCAACGCGAATAGCATTGGGGAACATGGGCATCCCTGCCTTGTTCTTCTGCCTATTATGATCGGGTCCGAGATGTAGCCATTCACTTTTATGCGGGCCGAGAGGTCAGTATATAGCATCGATATCCATTGCGTGAACCTGATCGGAAAGCCCATGCGCTGTAACACTGCATGTAAATATGCCCATTCAATCGTGTCAAACGCCTTGGCGGCATCTAACAGGACCGCTGCAGCTTTGGTTTCAGGGGTCAGATAATGAGAAATAACGTACGTGTGTTATGTGTCGTGGACCTCTCTGGTATAAAGCCAGACTGATCCGGTCTAACCAGCAACGGCATCAAGGGCTTAAGTCGTGAAGCAATTACACTTGCAATGATCTTAGTATCTACGTTTATGAGTGACAATGGCCTGTACGAATCACAATGTTCTCGATCTTTACCCGGCTTTAATAGCGCCACAATTATTGCTTCACGGAGGGATGCTGGGAGAGTTTGTTTTCGTGAGCATCTCCATACAGTCTTACCAGATGTGGAGCTAGCAAATCCGCAAATGCCTTATAAAAATCTCCTGTAAATCCATCCGGTCCTGGCGCTTTGCCGTTGGGGAGGGCTTTTATGATATCAGTTACCTCCTCAACCGTTACGGGTCGGGATAAGTATGCTCTATGTGCATCTGACAGCCATGCAAGTTCTACATCTGCCATATATTCTAGTATGTCGGCCTTCGACACCGTGAGACGCGACTCATACAATTGACCGTAAGTGGCTCGAAATTCATCTAGTATGCCCTTCATGTCATATTTGACAGTGCCCGCGTGGTCTTTCACCTTGTGTATGTGTTGTGGGGAATGTCCAGTGCAGATTTTTTGCGCTAGGGCTCTCCCATGTCTGCCTCCCTCCCCGTATGCCCTCGCCTTCCAGCGTTTTGAGACATAGTTAAGTTCATCTATGGCATACTCCTGGTGTTCTGCCAGCACCACCTTTATTTCACCCAGTATGGAGGAGTCTCTGGATTGTTCATATCGTCTTTCTAACTCACGCAGTTTGGATTCCCTAACATGCAGTTGCTGTCTTATATCTTTTAGGATTCCCGCAGTAGTGCTAATAAATTTTCCCCTAATTGTCGCTTTAAATGCTTCCCATAACAGCCCCAGGTCCTCAGTTGTTGGATCATTGAGTTCGAAATATTCCACTATAGCTTTGTGAATAGTGTCTGTGTATACTGAGTCTAGGAGTGCCGCGGCATTAAACCACCAGGTAAATGGAGGGGGGGGTGTAGTATGGCATTTGTAAGGAGAGTAGCATCGGGCTGTGGTCAGATAGTGTGCGCGGTAAGTGCTTAATGGAGGTCGTCCATAGGGATACCTCGCCCGACCCCAACCAGTAGTCAATTCTCGACCAGCTATTGTGCGCTGCAGTTATATGTGTGGCTTCTAAATGGTCTGGGTACCGTGTCCTCCAAATGTCAGTTAGCCGTAAGTCTACCATAGCATCTTGTAGTGCCTCCAAGGCCCTTTTATGTGGTTCTGCAGTATTTGGTGAGCGGTTTAGTCCATCCTTCAGGGCAATATTGAAATCCCCCCCCCCCCCACACTAGGGGGCCGATTATGATTGCGGTGAATCCGCATCCTCGGGGCCGGCGGAAGCCACCGCCGGCCCCGAGGATGCGGATTCACCGCTGCGGTGATTCACAAGACCCCCCGCCAGATTAGGATGGCAGGGGGGTCGGGAAGTCCGTACGCAGCTTTTCCGCCGCGGTCCCACGGCGGAAAAGCTCTAATATGGTGGCGGTGTCTCTCAGACACCGTCCACCATATTAGGAAATGCTTAAAAACATGCTTTTCCGCGGCGGATTTTCCGCCGTGGAAAAGCATGTGGAACTTCACTGCGGGGGCCCGTTGCGGGACCCCTAGGTGAAGGGGGGGTGGGGGGTGCACATGGGGGGTACCTATGGTACCCCCCTGCATTTGTATGCAGAGATCGGCAGGCACCGCGCGGTGCCTGCTGCTTTCTGCATACAAATGCAAAGTATGCATTTTAACATTGCGGCGGGTGCAGCTTGAAGCTGCACCCGCCGCAATGTTAAGGATTGAGAATGTGACCGCCACCCTGGCGGTCACATCCTAATCTTCACGGGGGGAACGCCGCTGCCCATGCGGACGTTCCCCCCTACTCTATGGTGGCGGACGGACTCAGGTCCGTCCGCCATCATAATCGGCCCCTAAGTGTGCTACATGTAAGTCAGAAATGGTGTGCCATAATTTAGTGTAGAACCCTGGGTCATCTATGTTCGGACCATATGTGTTTATTCACGCTACATTATGATTACGAATAATGCCAATCACTATGACATATCTACCTTCCATGTCCTTTAGCACATTTGAGACCCTGAAGTTAACTCCTTTTCTTATGAGAATACTCACACCTCGTGAATAGGAGGAATAATTCGAGCTGTGTACCGCTTCAGCCCATCTATTACCTAGTGTTATTGACGCATTCGCTGCAATGTGCGTTTCCTGAAGAAATGCAATATCCACCTGGAGTCTGTTGAAATAAGCAAATATTTGGCGGATTTTTGTAGGGTTATTCAGACCCCGCACATTCCAGGTGTTTAGATTCAGTTGCGCCGGTTTCACTCCATTATCGAATACTATATTTGCAACACATTAACATGGGGACCCATTTCCGAAGTGCCTTATTACTTTGCAAAACATCAATTTCTAGGTAGCCCATAACAACGTTCATTCTATGTGATCTGGCGTTTGCAATGCGTCTCAGGTACAGTGATCTGTAAGTAACAGTCCCAAACGCCCCCCCTCCCCCCTCCCACTTCAGCATCCCAACCCTGCCAAAGCCATATCCCTGAATTAGTTAACCTGCAGAAACAACTTGTGTTGGGGAACACCCACATAGGGGGTCCACCGGGTGCGCACATCTCCATCCACATTGTGGATGTGGACGAGTGTACTGTCTTAATTAGCAAACGTGAACATAGTGCTGTACATCCTTGAACATCCCGTACGGTGACATGTATGCAATGAGGTGTACCATCATACAACATTTCAACATTTGTCCATGTCTGGCCCTATTATCTGAGTGTAATCGTCTCCCCCCAGTACAAGGTGATGTAGATTTATTGTCCAGATTCAGCTTGTCTGTCATATAAACAAAGTTAACACGAATAGTGGTAAGGCATCTTATGTGATTACAACTATAGTTGGGTGCCTGTGAGTTTGCACATAGTGATCTGCTCAGTTTTTTAATCACCCTATCGTCTGGCAGTACAAAAAGACAGGTGTCACGACATTCCAGTGCACGCCCACTGCGAATAGTGTCATTAATACCGTTCGCCCGAACTTCAACGACGTTCAGAGCATATAACAACTGTGAAACATAGGAATAACCTCGTAAAGATGCGATATCCCTAAATACGTGTGCATTGGTGCCAGTTTTGTAACTAACGTGGCGTATGCTCTGATATGGGGTCCCATACAGAAAAAAAATGTCAGAGTCCGCGGCCCCATTGATTCAGTGATTAAACATTAGTACCTGAATGGATTAGCTCAGTCCTCATCACTCTGCTGTTCCTCCTGTCCAGTCGCCTTCCGCCGTCAGCTTAGTTTTTTTATATACTCATGGGCTGCTTGCGGCGTGGGGAGTATCGTAGAGCGGCCAGCGTGGGTTACTTTGAGTTTTGCTGGGTAGAGCATAGAGTATTCGACGCCCAGGTCTCGTAGCTTTTTCTTAGCTGGGTGGTATTCTTTGCGGGCCAGTTGGACTGCCATGGTGTGATCTGGGCAGAATTCCAATGTATTACCCTAATGAGTGATGTCTCCTTTTTCCCGTACCAGTCTGAGGACAGTATCTCTGTCCCTGTAATTCAGCAGGCGAGCAATGATGATGCGTGGGGGAGCACCTGGCTTTGGTCGAGGCGCAAGAGAGCGATGTGCACGTTCCACCAGGAATACTGGCGACAACTCCCAGTCTCCGAAGAGGTCTTTAATGAGATCTTCTACATAGTGTTCCATTTTCCCAGTGTTTGTCGACTCCGGAAGGCCCGCTATACGAACATTATTGTGGCGGGACCTCGCTTCCAAATCCTCCGTCTTGTGACGCAGTGCTTCCAACGTTTTCTCCATGTTGGCACAGGACTTAGTGGTGTTACTGGATTCATCCTCTACTGCCGACAGCCTTGTTTACGCCTCCACTAGTCTCTCTCCGTGTTTGTCCAACTTGGTGGCCATGTTGTCCACTCTTTGCGTCAGATCATCCAGTTTCCCGTTCATTTCTTGTAGACTGCGCTGTATGGCTCGGAGCACTCCCTCCATACCGTTTCCGTCTTCTACATCATTGTCTCCTTCCGTCTCTGATAGTGCTGTGGCCCCTTTGCTTTGTTTTTTCGCCTCAAACTGTAGCTTCAATTGTTGTTTCACCAGCTTTCCCATCTTGCTTGCATGGCGCGGTATGCCCCAGCTTCTATTCGGAACAACGCTAATGGCGGACTGCACTCTAGTTTCTGACGTCACACGTATTAAACTTGTTCATTGGAGTCGTGACGTAGTTGCAATGAAACAAAAGTCTGGCGGCAATGTCCAAATCAACAGTTTTGCTAGCGGCTTACTGATAGTCGTTTACACACATGAGGCCGTATCGTCATTGCAGCCAGTGGCCTCGTGCTCCACTTCGCTCTAGGATTTGTGCTCCTGGTTGACCCAGGTGATGAACTGCGCCGAGCTTCCCCTTAGTGGCGACGGGTCCATGGGCTGCGTGCCAGTGTTGTGTAGAGCTCCATTGAGAAGGCGGTCGCGGTTAGAGCACGATTTCGGTCAAGGGGGTCTCCATTCTCGGTATCAAGTTCATCATGCATGCAGGCATTGCATCTGGCACCGGTGAGGTCTTGTGTCTCTGGCACCTTCTAACGTACCCTCGTTGGTATCGAATACTTCTAGCCTATGCAACAGATTTCTATAGGCTATAATCGTACTTGATGTGTCAGCTGCATTAGGATCTCCGAGCCGGCAATAGTGTGGTGCGCTGTGTATAAATTCGCCTTGGGGGCCCGATATCAGTGTCAGGTCGCCATGTTGAACTTTATCCCACGGGGCTTGCCACTGTGTTAGTAGCGCTGCACTAAGCCTCAGCAGTTGCTCACATTAGTGGGATGCGGGTGCAGAGCGTTTTGTATCAGGCGGCTTTAGTGCACAGCGGACATAGTCCCTAAAATAGTTTCCTCGCGCCTTTTATCTCCTTATCACGGCCTGCTTCTCTTTGCGTTTCACCGTAGCCGCCATTTTGCCCACTACCAATGCCTCACGCAACGCATCCTTCTGGGTACTCACGGTTAGCGTGTTGTGTGTTGAGGTGACGGTCGCTATCTCCTTCAGCCCTGCTAAGTCCCAGGGAGTCCTCAGGGATCTCGTTAGGGCAGCCCTCATGTGCCATGGAAGCTCTTCATGGCTCCGATTTCATATCTTGAAGCCTCAGTCGCGGTGTTCACTCGTTTGCCTCACGAGCAGCGATTCAGGCGATTATCGGCTCCATTACCACCCGCTGGTCATTGTCCAGGTGTTCCAATGTCGATATCTTCCAAAAATGCTTATATCTCTGCCAGCAGCATAGCGTTAATTGCAGTAACAGTCACCCGTCCGGCGGCGCTACCTCAGGAGCCAGCCATTCCGCAGTGCGCCCTCTAGCGCCCCCCTGCTAGGATCTTACTTAGGATCTTATACTCTGATGCTAGGAGCAACAATAGGCGAGAGCCTGATAGGTCTGTGCCGTTCCTGTCTGCCTTGGGGAGTGATATCACCAGCGCCTGCATAGTAGTGCACAGGAGGTGTCCCAGTTCTAGCGCTTTGATGTATAACTCCTCCAGTTTAGGGATGAAGACCTCTGAGAAAGAGTCAAAGAATTCTATAGGCAGGCCATCCAGGCCTGGTGCTTTGGTTCATGGGAGTGTAGTGTAGTTCCTATATTCTCAATAGGCTCTGCGCATTGGAATAATATATCCTATAGATTTGACATAGGACTGAGGTCGACTAGGTCTGTATCGAATATACTAAACTTAATTGTGTGTGTGCCAGCTAACTCAGAGGTCACTAGAAACTTTCTTGAATACACAAGAAGGGATTCGTTTCTGACAACCGCATAAACATGAGAACTTTGTTTCCCAAGAATAAGAATATATTTCTCTCAGAGTCGCGGAAACAATAGATAAGTGTTTCACTCAGTCAATCGTGCAAGCTTCGTTTCTACAGAGTTGCAGAGAAATAGAGAGACGGGCTTTTTCAATACAAGGGTTTATTGAACATTCTTCTTTCTCATGCAAGAGAAGTGAACTGCTACAATCATTATGCAGACTGCAAAGTATAATGCGTACAGCGAGAATAGTATTATAAAATAATACTGTAAAAGCATTGTATGGTTTCTAAGCCATATAAAAATACATACGTAAATAACATAGACTAAAATACTCAACTGGTGCTTCTAAAATACGCCTACCCAAATGTACCTAACCTAAGTCTAGTACGAGGGAAGAAGTAAGTATTGTGTAGCATAGGTTTAGTTTTTTGCCAAGAACCTGCTGAAGGTTTCTCTAGGTTCTAATCAGCTCCATACCTTGGTTTAGAATGAAGGCGGTCTGGTATCTCTGTCTCGGGACTGATTTCCCAACACCCCGCAAGGGGAGCCGGAAACACTGGAGCTGGATTCTCAGCAGGAGAAAGGCAGCTTCTTGATCAGTGCGTCAGCTGGAGAATCAGCTTCCTTCTGCACTTGCTGTAGCGAGCTGCGTGGGCAAGTCGGTCTTCGAACTGCTCCCAACCACTGTATCTTGCTAGAGCAAGTGAAGGTATATTTATACCTTGAAGGTTTTTAGGAGTGTCATAGTTTGAGATAAGTCGGGCATATGATTGTCAGGAAAGAACCCCTGGGGAATAGTTGTTCTTTGTAAAGTAACTGAGTTCTTGGACAAATCAATATTCAAGCAAAGGGAAGTCCCTGACTGCTTAATCTGGTGTTCCAAGAAATCGTTGTGACGTTTGGTGCAGGTGGAAGTAGCCATGCCTGTATTTTGATAGCATGGGCTATACCTCAAGAAGGGCTTGATGTCTATGCCTATATAAGGGCAATGTGAATTGTACCTATAAAAGGGCATGAATCGGGAAAATTCACTCAGAGCTTAAAACACCACATAACAGGAGCCCTTTGATGGCAACCTTTATTTCCATTATTGTAATTGGGCCTGTTAGGCTTTTCTGTGTGTCTACAGTTACCTGCGGTTAGGGTAGGCCCTCCAGGAAATTGTCTATCAATTAATCGCCGATGTGTGTGGGCACACTTTATAAAGTGCTGTAGTATTTGCAGAATGCATCGTTGATGTCATGCAGTGAGTGGACCATACCCGTCCCGGGATGGTAACAGTGTGGATTACAGGTGTTGGGTCATCCTGCAATATTCTAGCTAGTAGCGTCCCAGATTTGTCAGCCTCGGTGTGCTTCAGCTGTGTGTACACTCTGTAATCTATTACCCTGACCGTTTCTAGCAGTTCAGCATGCTGTATGCACGCCTCTTGTAGTGGAGCTTGTTTAGTTGGGTCTCTTGCTGCTGCCTGTTCCAGTTGGGATATTGCATTTTTTACTCTGATAAGACTTTTGTGTACATGCTGCCTAGCCCCTACGGTGGCGTCAATTGCGGTACCCATCAACACCACCTTGAGTGCAGCCCACTCAATCAGGTTTGAGGAGGCAGTGTTCCAATTTTCTGAGAAATAATTTGTGATATCTGTGGATAGCGCGCTGCGGAAGGGAGCGTCCTCTAGCATCTGGGTCCACAACTTCCATGTGGGGACCGGGTTGTGTATTCTGCCCCAGGCACTGCGGCTCTCTAGGGGATTATGGTCAGAGAAGGTCTTGGCTAGGGATGTGACGTAAGTTACTTGTACTGCGATATTAAGGGAGCAGAGCATTCTGTTGATCCGTGTGTGTAGCTGGCGGACTGGTGAGAAAAAGGAGTATTCCCTGCTTGTTGGGTTTATCATTCTCCATACGTCCACCAATGCCCACCCAGCAGTCCAGTTGCGTAGGGCCTTTGCTTGTCTTGTAGTTCCTGCACCATTTAGGGGAGGGTGTGACCTACCTAGCGACATATCCATCACTGAGTTACAATCCCCACCCACTAACCTCGGGTACACATCCCATCCTGCCAACACTGCGCACAGTTTACTGAAGAATTTGTCCTGATCAAACTTTTGGGGCATAAATGCTACCCAGCACCACTGGCAAGCCATCTAGCGATCTGCGCAGCAGTATATATCTACCTTGGTAATCGGTGCGTATTCCAATTTAGTGAATGGGACCCCAAGTCTAATCCATATGGTCTCCCCCCTTGCAAAGACCGAGTAGTTAGTGCAGAATACCTGTCCCCTCCATTTCTTGTGAACCTTCCCAGCTTCTGACTCAGTGAGGTGCCACTCCTGCAGGAATACTATCTGTGCCTTGCGCCTAAGCAGCTGTGCATGGACCCTGTGCAGCTTGTATACAGAACTGAGCCCCCGCACATTCCAGGTGAATAAATTATAGGAAGCTAACATATTGGATTTGTGATGCGTTTAGCAGTAATGTAAGTGCTGCTCCCCCTAACTTGGAGCCAATCCCACGCCAGAAGCCCCAAATTCCCTTTAATCTGGCAATACATAGCTCAGCCACTGAACTATGCTGGGCCAAACAGAGAACTAAACCGTACAAATAGTGCTACATCTATAGAGTGTGTACGCTTTGTGGGGGTGATCAGGTACCATCTGTCATGTTGTTTACATACAAATATTAGCTTTGTGAGCTCAATGGAACCCGGGTAATATCACATTGCTCTCTTAATGTTAACCATCAACAGTGCTATATCATGGAACAAGAAAAATGTCAGTCTACATAAACATATGTCGGACATTAGCTGCTGCGGCACCTAGAAAATTAACATTTAACACAGTCTGTATATGCAGTTACTGGCTCCATAAGCTCTACCAAGCTGGGGGGGCGCATAGCCCTTACACCAGCAGTTTACAGCGTGATAATGTGTAAAAGAAAGGATACATTCCTTCACAAGGAGCGTTCTTTGATCATTGTCTGCGCCTGTGGTCTAGTGATGAGACCGTGAACCATGCCTCATGATTCATCCCAACAAATTGTCCGCCGTCTGAGGTGTCACTGATGGGAACAGGTTGATACTGTGCTCTGAGTCTGACTGTAAGGTGCTGTCCCCGGACGAGTCGGTTGAGATCTGGAGATTGTCGTCCCTGAAGGAGTTCGCGGCTGCCAATGCCTCTTTCTTGATAGCCTGAGCATGTTCATATGTGGGGCTAATGGTGGACAGCTTTTGTACTCCCTTGGCAGTGCGGTATGACCTGCGGTCTTGAGTTCGTTTAGGACTGTTAGGCAGGTTGCGGGATGAAGTACCAGAGCTTGAAACTGGATCCATCACTTCAATCCACTCCTCTGCATTCTCCGGGCTGTCAAGAAAGTAAGTTTTTTGCTCATGGATTATTTTGAGGCGGGCAGGAAATAGCAGCACATATTTGAGATTCAGAGTGCATAATTTCTTGTTTACTGGTTGGAAAGAGGAACTCTGGTGCTGTACCATTATAAGAATATAAAATGAATATGATATAAGGATTTCTTCGAAATTGGCAACCATCCAGTGCCTGATATAGGAGAGACATATCTATTTGGTCTTGAAAAAGATGGTCGATTGTTTTTAAACCATCGAAACGCGTTGACGCCCGGTTCACATAATCAAGGGATAGAGCTTACCCCGTAGACACCAAAATTAGAGTGTGTCCTGGAGTAGTGGTTTACATTAAGGTTCCCTGATATGTATTCATATGACAAATAGGATTGTCTGCTGCTTTCTCTCCTTACTCTCTTTTTTATGATTTTGTATTTCTTATATTGTTATGTACTGGCAAATTCCTCTAACAAAGGATTGTCTTTTTAATAGTTAAAACATTTTTTAATATGATGTAATTGTACATGTTTTTGAATGCATTTGTTATGTACTGTTTTTAATTTTGTGGCAAAATTCAAATAAGTTTTTTAACATAAAAAATAAAGAGGAACTATACAGTTTATTGATTGGTTTGTGGACATTTATTTCTAATATATGGGCTAATTTGGTGTTAACCAAATACCATTGTGTGTCGCAAGTATTTGTCCCCAAGGGATTTCCTTTGTTACCATTATTGTATAGTCAGTGTACAGTGAGATCCGATGGTTTTTAAACTGAATCTGAGTTCACTCACGAGCCTTCTGCAGTCGTGCATTCCAATCTCTTTAGTTCAGTATCTTAACTATTAAAATAAGGGCTGCGGCGGCATTCCAGTTTTTGGTTTGCCAGTAAGGATCCAATGGGCTCTCTCCACACAGAAAAAGGAAGATAGGCCCAATGGGGCCACATTATCACAAAACCATTGCTCCATGAAGCTGTTGGCATTGGGGCCCTCGCTGGGTTCCGGGAGTCCGATGACACACACGTTGTTCCTGCGGTTCCTGCCCTCCACATCTTTGATCCTGTCCTGTAGGCCATTTACTTGCTGTTGCAGTTGTTGTATATGCGTCGAATGGTCCTTAACTTGGGGCTCGATCTCGATTAGGGTTTTTCCATGCGATTTCACAGTGTCCGCTAGTTTGCCGTGGTTGGCCTTAAGCAGTGTGAGGCCCGTTGTAAGTGATCCGATCTGCTGTTCGATAGCCTTTTGGAAGTACCTAACTTCCTGCAGGATCAAGTCTAGCTTGTCTTGGGGTGCCTCTGTGTTAGTGGGGGGGATGGAGCTTGGCGATGATGGCCGTGTAGAGTTATCTGGATCCTCCACAGGATGGCTAGTAGCGGTGGTTGTGTCCAAGTTTTTACCCTTGATCCGCCCCATTGCTCGTGTCTGCTCACTCTCCTATTTGTGATTAGATGCAGGGGTGAGTGGCGATGAGTTATGCAGCCGCTATGCCATGAGTTGGGCTGATGCGCTCACCGGAGAGTGCTTGTCTGAGTCAGTTGGGGTGGTAGACTCTAATTGGGCGAGACCTGATAATGTGTAGACAACATTTTTGTAGCAGGTCCAGTTATTTCATGTAGCTGGTGCTGACCTGTGCTGCAGGCTGGCACACGAGAGGCGGGCACACGAATGTTCGCAGTGCCGTCGGTCTGTCAGAACCCCCCTGGGAGTCAGGCGGGGCCTTCGGGGTCTTCGATTGTGATTGCGTATCCCCCTGGTTCACAGCTCCGCATACATCCTAGCTAAGTATGCAGGCAAGCAAGCTGGCAGGGGGAGGGGAGGGAGCGGTACAGCAGGCTAGCTGGTCTACACAGCCAATACACCTGAGGCTTCCTGAAAACTGTGCCTTCCCACAGTGCTTCTCCCTAATGTAAAGCGCAGGTACACGATGTCCCGCGCCGGCTCACCGCTTGCACATAATGGAGGTAATGCAGTTTGGTAGGGGGAGGAGGAAGCACAGGGCAGTCAGCCCGCACGACCACAACGCCCAATGCTCCCTAGTGTGCAATGCCCCTAGCGCTAGCGGCAGACCGCGGCTACCAGTCAGTGCCTCGCCTGGGGGTGCCTCATCACAGACACACGCTCACAGTGTCCGCTGCGCCGGTAGACGCTCCGCCGCAATCGGCCTTCAGACGCTGCCCATCTGCCCGTGTAGTGCGCTGGAGCCTGGACAATCCAGGTCAAAGGCGCAGTACAGGGCAGCCCTACACTCGCCGCCACTTGATGGTTGGTACTCACAGCGGACCCTCCGTGCAGCGGCCACAAGTCAATATCTCGCCCCAGGGTGAATCATTCAGTACGCACGATTAGGCTGATGGGCCAGGTCTCGTCTAGCTGCCTCACCGGTCACACTCGCTCCAACCCACTTCACTCAGCATACAGGCCTCACACGCAGGTAGAATGCCTACTTTGCCTCCCGCACAGCACGCCGGAGTGGAGCCCCACAGGGCCAGGGACGCCAACTAGCCTCTCCGAACACACTCCGCTGCTCTGGGTGGTAGCAACCCGTAGAAGTTGACAACAGGCGAGTGTCACTGCGCACTCACCGGGGAACAGCTACGCAGATGCTGCCGCAGGCCGCGTGGCACCCGACCAAGGGCACAGACACGCCCTTTCTCTGCAGTGCCGCCACTCCGGGACCGGGCAGATGATGGCAGCAATTTGGGGTCAATCGCTGTCCCAGGCACGGGCCACAGGTATACGGTACCACAAGGGCGGTCAGTGAGCGCACCACCCCAGCGCGAGTTGTACCTCGCCAGCTAGGCCCCAGCGCGAGGCAGACCCCGCCTCGGGCGTTCTCCTCAGCAATGTTGGTTTTGAGCAGGGAAGTTGGGCAAATCCCCCATCTGGGTGTGCAGCAGCAGTGGAGCAGTAAATAAAGGCTTGATGCAGCGCTTTATGCAACGGTGCGACAGGATTCTTATCTCCGGGGTCCAGAGCCTCTTTAATCTGCGTCCGCCATCTTAGGCGGTTAGCCACACCCCCGAAAAAGCTTCCACTTAAAGCCCTGGTGACACCACAACAATGTTGCTGCTCCTGAGTTTCAAAAAGGAAAGGGAAATCCAGAGATAAAATGACTCTCTTTAAAGGATTTCCTTTCCCCTACAACGCTCACCTGGCATGATGTCATGGCGTAACTTCTCCACTAGTGAGAAGTGTGAGCAGTGCACATGATATGCCTGCTGTCACTGCAGTCCGAGAAAAAACGGACCGCCTGTGCCAGAGCGGAAAACAGAGCCCGATAGAGACCCGTTTCGAGGCCTACTTTAAAAAACTGCTGGTGCTCAGGCCCACTCAAAGCCTTGGACATAGGTACTCTCTTTTTTAGCAATACAAATGGATTTATGTCACTTCCGCAGCTGCCATCAACGATTGTCTCTCTGTTTAATACAATACCGCTGTATTAACATGAACAAATTAGTTGCACGTGGTCAAAGGTTTACATAGTCCGTCCACCACACATTCATAGTGAAGCACATCATACTAGGAACCACACAGCACACCGCACCACACCACCTCACTGAGCACCATTCTTTACAAAATGTGATAACCCTGGCGTAAGGCACAGTGAGTGAGAGACCCCGGACCACAGAGAAAGCCACAGGGAGACTTTGGGACAGCACCACAAGTATCTGGGGGTCAAGTCCCCGGTAAGCGTGGCCGTAGTCTCCTGTCGCAATCTCATGACGAAACAAAAATGGTAAACGCAGAGTCTTCTGGTTACGCACACTAAACAACACTAAGAATTATAGGACACTCACAAACCAACCTAAACACAAAATAATAACCTCACCCACAAAATTGACAATATGATGCAAACTGAAAACAAATTCCGGTCTGTGGCGGAATCCTTGCTCCCAGGACGTGAAGGCAACTGAACCTGACAGTGCTGCAAGGCCAAACAAAAGACAACACAGCATCATACAAATCTCTCCCAACATAAAACCAGCAAGACTCCAACAAAGCGAATACTGTAGTCTCGTGTACCAGAAACAACTGAACAAGCAAATTACTGGTAAATGTTTTGACGATCTGTAGAACCTTTCATGAATTTTCTTATTAAGGATCTCTAAAACCAGTGCTAACCTGACACAACAACCCTGAACAATAGCACTCCACAGGAGATCCAGGTATAGCCAGTTTTGTGTTTTTGCAAGGACTTTCTTACAATGCCACACTTTGCTAATCACAAGACATAACACGTTCAACGATATCATTTGCCCACAATCACAAGTGTATGGATTAAAACCAAGCAATATGTCATATTTAATGAATATTTTGGATCTGACCATGCAAGCTGTGTCTATGTTTTCACAGTGCAAAGTGCAGATGTGTGCTTGCGATTTCCACACGCTGATATGCTTACCTGCACATTTCCATGTATACATGATGTACCCGTGTGAGTGCTCGAGGGAAATTTCTGCAGTTTTTAGATTCTCAGAAGTACTCTCGGAATTTTTGGTAAATTCTAAAAAAAAGTCAGAAATGTACTCGAAATATAGGTATGATCACACATGAGTACATTTTTAAGTTTAGAAAGGTAGTTTCGTAATCTGATCCATATTGTTTATACATTTGCATTCAACATTTTAATAGCTTCAGCATAAATTCTGACATGAGCAAGTCACAGAGGGTCTGATTATCATTCCCACTTGCAAACCAAGGATATTCAATTTACACAGCGACTGCTTTGCAAATGAGAATGCAATTTGCAATGTGACCAATGTACTACCCAGAATTGCAGATTCGCAGGGGGTGCAAAATCTCCTGCCTGCTGAATATTAATTAGGCAGGTTGAAATCTGCGATCCTCTGTGATTGGCTGTGAGTGCTGGGGTGCAAGCCTGCATGGGAGAGCATACCCGCATGCCTGCATTTGCATTACAAAACCTTTTTTAAATGCAAACCGTGACCACTTAAGGGAGAGATGCTGATTTTAAAAAAGTGTTTCACGTTTGGGACCACATCAATGGAACAGACAGGTGTCCTATGGACCACTGCATGCTCTCTCCCTGGCCGCTGATACATTCCTAAAGGGGAAATAATTTCCTGGGGCAGCTTCCCATTGGCGAATCAGTTCACACCTCAATTTTGGAGGCAGTAACTGATCAATGTTCTGCAACTGAAGCTGTAGTAACAAACCACTGATACATTCAAGTACACCTTTTGAGTAGGAGAGGAGCGCCCCGTTCACGAACCCTCATATTTCCATTAAGTAATGGATCACAAAATCCCTTCCACAAGTTGGAAAGAATTTTCTGACTGGTAAATTGGATTTTATAAATTGCACACAGGGGTTTACTGTCACAAACCCTTGTGATTTGGGACCACAAAACATCTTTGCACGAGACAGAGAATTCTCTTAAGTGCAGGGCTGTATCATAAACCCTACAGTGTCTCCCACTGCTGCAAACAAAATGTACACAGAATGGTCTATATAGAATATAGCAAATTGCCCCTTGCTTCTAACAAGATGCAAAGCAAAACAAAAGGGGCCGACTGAAAGGTGGGGGCAGGGACATCAAAAAGATTTTGGAGGCCCGGGGCCAAGCATATTTTGGGGCCCCTGTGAGGAACAGTTTTGAATTTATGATCCTATTTCAGCTCTTTCATGCCCTCTTTGAAGGAGTCACTGGCCGTGCACAGACACACCCGTCCAACTTCTAAATGTGTTTACATCTAATTTTCAGGGATAGTGATGCGTGTTTTCAATATTGTAACACAGCAGTGGCTCGCTAATATTATTGCAAATAATCTCTGTTACACTCTCCATTTTTTCTTATGTGAGGTCCTGATTTGATCTAAAGGAATCTATATTATGGATGTTGCATGAAACATAAACACAACAATTCTCTACAAAATGTCTGAAATAGACACACATATCACCCACTTTGAAAATAAAGCAAAGGAAAGTGGTATTTAAAACAATCTGTTTAAGCACAACCAGAGCAAGAGTCTGCAGAATGGAGCTGGTTTTATTAGGGGGTCCCCTGAAAGGGGGCAGCCTGGGCCAGAGCCCACTTTGCCCATGCCTTTAAACGCCTCTGGGTTGGGGAAGCCTCTTTTAGATTTAAGCATCTGCAAGTATGGCTGGGTTAGTCGGTACGTTGAATGGGAACATTCGGTCAGATTTGTTGGGACATACAAATTAAATAATCATAAGGCTCATTTACATGTTAGCAATTTCATACGAATTCTTGCATAGTTGTTGCTTAATCTCAAATTACAACTGGATTGTACTATAATGTGCATCGATAAGCCCAGCAACCCACAAGTATGTAAAGGCACATTCAGTCTATGGTACCTGATTTAAAAAAATAGTTACAAAATAATTATTCGGTAAACACATGCAGTTTCAGTGCTTGCAAACTGTCTTGATGATGAAATTAAATGTAATTCTTCATGTTATGAAATATTTCCAAGCTCTGATGAATTAGACTCGTGGTTGCTGTGACTACCACACGGCAAGAAAAAAACACACGTGCTTGCCATCTTCCTGGGGGCACGGAGAAACCCGTGTGATTCCCAGAAACAGGTGCACACACTGTTATGTGTTGATGAAGCCAACATCCAGTTCCCACCCGAAGGATGCTGCTTGGATTGTGTTGTGTTTGAAAACACCAGGCCCCTCTACTGAGCACAGCACTGTGCTGTCCAGATCGTGTGTACAGTCTCTGGTGTTGAGACGGTGGCATTCCTCTCAGTGTCTCATTGGTGATGTCACCTTACTGCTAGGTATCTTACCTTGCTTCTTGGTACACACCTACATCAATATTTGTTTTGTGTCAAGGTTGCTTATCTAACCTCTTCTAAAAGATAGGCCTCTCCAATAGGAGCCAGCATTATCCGACTGACCCTGATATTGGCAAGAATAGTATGGCAACCGATACATGTGTGACTATCTACTCTGCGTTAGTTCTTCGTCTTCTTCTAGGAGAGCTCGTCTTCCATCACGCTGTCCCTATCACCTTCTAGTGAGGAGAGACCCTTCCAGTCCTCCACTTCCTGTTCATGGCTGGCCGCAGGAAGTGACGTCCAGAGAATGAGAGATCCATCTTCTCAAAGGTCCAAGTGTCCGCACTGATGGATCAACAACATGTAATAGTAAAATGCCTCCTTCTTAGATCACAGTAATCCTCATGACGTCAAATGACCTACTCAGCAAAGCCATGTTCTAAAAAAATAAATAGACCAATTATGTGATATTAAATTCAAATGTGTGGCAAAGTGATCATGATGTGTGATTATTGAAATTGCTAGGAAACGTATTAGCAGGACGTAATTAAGATAAACGAACTGTTAAAAAATACATTTTAAATGATAGAATAACTAAAATGAATATTTTGATTAAATGGTCCATTTAAATATGACTGCCCATCCAATTAGTAAAGTCACGCTACTCTGTGTTGAATGATATTTTGTGCTTTATAGCTTCATTATCACCTTGCAATAGTGCAGTCCTGAAGACTGCAACATGATTTTCGCGGTGGTTGAAGAAAAGATTATTTCAACAAACACACCCCATTCTTTGACAGTAGGTGCCTCGTGAACACTGAAACCAGGGCCTCTGCTCTTCTAGGTTGCTGCACTGATTTATTTATGTGTTTTGTATTTAGCTGGTATGCTTCTTTCCACCCACTTGGCAGCGCTGGGATTGATAGTTGTTCATCAGCAGCTGATGGCTTCTTTCCTCTTGGATCATGGAGTTGACAATCCAACTTTGTGGATGATTCTAATCTCTTCGGGTGGGAAGATTTCACAGGATGGGGCACCTGGAGGACCCTCCAGGTGCCCCATCTATCCCTCACCTGGAGGACCCTCCAGGTGGGGGATAGAGGTGGTCCCACTGGCTTGCTCAGGTAGGGTCCTGTCCTTTGTCAAGAGGGGAATAGTTGAGGTATAGATGTTAATGGTGCGTGACCTAGTATGCTGGGTGGGAGAGAACCCATTGCCAATATGTGAGCTGGTGACCTGACCTGAGTTCAAGATAGAAACGTAGTTACTGATGCGTACTTGTGCCCTGTGCATGTAATGAGCTGTTGGCCTCCACCCACATGCGTAGTGTGCATATAGGTTTGGGGGAAGAGACAGGAACACCAGACGTCCCAGCACTGAAGGTGCTTTTGTATTTTATTTCGAGAGCCCATGAGTAAGTGAAGGTTTCTTGATGCTAAATGACTTAAACCAATAAACTAATGGAGAGTTAACCAGACAGATCTCTTATTTCACAACATTGACGTCTTCATCTATATATGGACATCAAGATGGTCCACGCCCTGAGGTTACAAGGCAGGGAAGTTCCGAGTTGAGTGCAGTAGATATTAAAGATTGTCTTCAGTACTGATCCCCCTGAACGGCAGGGTTGGTAGAAGTATCTGGGGTGGAATATTGCCTGTCATGCATTGAGTTGTACAATTGAAATTGGCACCCAAAAAATTCTGGCCAAAGGTCACTAAACACCTTATCGACAAACTGAAAATGCTTTGAATATGACTTGCTCCTCATTGAGTAACCACTGGAGCCGGGCCAGAATGGGAGACATATGTTTGTTCCATTGAGCTTTTATGACTAGGCATGCCAGACATTTTGAGGAAGTTTCAACTGGCTCTGGAAAACGTTTAGGGAGCAGCAGAGCGAGTCCATTGCAGTGATCTCACAGCCAGGCAATGATGAGACACTGGTAGTGGGAGGTATTTTCATCTTGGCACGGCAGGATCGCAATACCTCGCCTGAATTTAAAGAAATAGCATTAACAGAGTTGAAGTAGACGCCACTCTGGGTATCAATCAGTTCATCATAACTTTAGTCTGCATAAAAGCTTTATTCAAAGCTGAATGACACTAACATTCTACACAGAACACTCACACTGGCTGAGCAGCTAGGGACAAGGTGAAAGGGAACATTACAGCATAACATGAGAATACTACAATAGCATCATACATTAAAACTCTAAAAACATATTGTACACTTATTGATAAGAACAGCCATTGTTTAGAACAAAAATAACAAAAGTTCCAATAAGTTAAAGTATTATAAAACCGCGAATCTTTTTCTAATAAATAATGCCTTGGTCATAAAGTTCACCACAGCGTAACAGATTTCAGGGGAACTCAATTGCTGTAAATATAATTGCACAATCGTGTATTGCCTGAGGTTCTCCTGTCGTAACAGAGGAGCCAAACATTGTTTACGTAAAGGTGTATACAATGTGCAAAGCAGCAAAAAGTGTCAGGTAGATCACATGAATCACATAGGCAGGCTGGCAACGTGGGGAGCCACGAACCTTGAACAGGGAAAGCCACAAGATAGTGCACTGTGCTTAAGCGAGATCTTGCCAAATAGAACCTAAATTGGGGATTGGCAATAGCTGTTTAGTAAAAAGCAGGGTCTCCAACTAGAATCAAAAGCTGAAAGGAACATACAGATTGCCACAAAGGTCTTTTGACTTTCGCTGCCTGCCACAATATTTCAGGAACAGCATTTTGAGATGTTGCTTGGATACTCCCTCAAACCTATCTGTTTTTATTTTAAATATTGAGGAAGCTAGATCTTAGTAAACATTTCTTCCATATAATGGAACCATTGAATGTTCTCACTCTTATCATGGGCCAGACAATCTTTTATCATCGAACTTGAGAAATCTGCTTTGGGGGTTCACCATATCCTAAACCATAACAATAATGGGGCCAATCCCACAATGTCCTCAATACAACCCAATCTAGTTTCTAGGTGACATAAGCTGAAAGTAGTACTTTGTGGGACTGAAAGTAAGTAACCGCTGCAAGAAGTTGTTTTCAAGCCTCTGAAGAGCGACAGAATTAGTGTATCCCCACACCCTGGAACCATGCATCCCCACTAGCATGCACTTACTACGGTAAATACTAATCATTTTTTGTTTTATGGGATCGTGCCGGAGATGTGTGATTCCAGGATAGCTTTGATCAAAGACTGATTTCCAGTTCAATGCTGCATGTTTTTTTGTTTTCTTTGGGTCACTGATGATAACAAAATATTTGGTTAAATTAGCCTTAAGGTCCAACTCAATCATAAAAGAAGTAAAAAGATCAAGAAGAAGTTGCGTGTTTGCAGATCTTGGCGCTAAAATGCTTCCTTGTATAGAACACGCTCCATTTTGTCCATACTGCAGTTTTGCACTGTGCTAGCATGAAGACACAGGAGAAAGAGAATTAAATTTAAATCAGGCTCTTCCCTCATAGTTGCCAGAATTTAACAAAGTTTAGACCGGTTCACAGTGTGACAGGCACAGATTAGGCCCATAAAAGACATTTGGATACTACCTCACCGGGTCGTGACGTATTTCCCCGGGATGAGGGTGAAATTTAATCCCTGCCCAACTGTGTTGATTCCTTGGCAAAAGCCATATTGGTTTTCAGACGAAATGCCATTTTCCTGCACTCAATTATCTAATCCATCTAAAATCACTCTACCCATACCTTTGGTGATTGAATCCAAAAAGAAAATTGACCAATAACATTTAGGATTAATTTTATCTACTTTTTAAAATAAATTTGTACACATCTCTAGCAGGTGGCCGGAAATGGCAGCCTGCTGTACATTTTTGATAATGGGAGCCTAGGGATCTACATTGACATAAAAATGCTTATGGGCACACCATCATTATCTAGGGATTTCTCTGCAAGTCTATTAATATGGGCCTTTCTGACTTCAATTATATTGTTCGGATTGTGTTGAAAAATATCCGTCTCTATTTGGGAAAAGGTCTTTAAGGCAATTGGGAGCATTTCCATCATTGAAGATACTGGCAAAATGTTGCACCCACACATCCCCTGAGATGAAACAGCACGGGTGGAAGCCAGATGGTACAGGAGAGAATAACGGAGGTTTACCACTTCCCAGAAGTCTTTACTATATTTGGCCATACGAGCTGCCTGTGAGTCTTACCACACTTTTAACTGCATGTCTTTCTTCGCCTCCTTTAGGACAGTTTTATAATGAGCTCTAGCCATCCTCAGTACTAACATCTTCCTTGTTCCTCGGTTGTTATTTTATAGCAATATTCGGAACGATGGGAAGCTATCAAAGGGAGTCGCCTTGACTGTAGAGAGTAACACTGACACAAAAACAGCTAGGCCCCCTTTGGCCCTACCCAAGGTGGACGTACTAGCTGGATTGCAAATGGAGGTATACACATCAATAGTAAAGGTATGTGTCATCCATGATTTTTAAAAATCATAATATATGATTTTTTTTAATTTATTTTATTTATGAAGCGCACACATCATCCCCGAGAGGACATCCCAGCGCTTCAACCAAACAAGGAAGCTCTGCAGATAAATGCCCCTTAAAGAGGATACAGCCATGTTTTCGTAACACAAAAGATATCCAATCTACAATTCCCAGTATTGAACGAGCACCTGAAATATTCAATGAAAGCAGGTTTAAGCCCCCACACAGTAACCCTTAGGTTTCTGCTGAGAAGGGCCTACTTCGATGTCTATAGTACTCAATAACTTCACATTTTCCAGTCTCAGGGCTCTCTTGATGTTATCTGGATCCTTGTTCATGAGGTTAAGGAGAGCCTGTTCCCCCTCTGAGCAAAGTCAATTGTTCTCCTTCAAAGAGCTAAGAGGAGTAAAGCGGTTCGATGTGACAATATTATAATTTATGAGATTATTTCTATTCATGGAAGATCTATATGCGGTACCAAACTGTGATGACAAGCTTCTATGACCGGGTCTGTTGAAAAACCTAAACGATGAGCCTGGATACGTCAAGGTCGAATTACACAAAGGGATAAGTGCTCTGAGTATCATTCGTATATGCAAAAAAACTCACTCATTTTTAGAAATAAGTGCAGCCACAGAGCTACCATTGATGTTGAAGAGAAGAGGGACACAAATACATGTGGGACTCCCAATATTAGTTTGTGTGGCTCAGACTTGAAATGGTACTGGCCAACTTCCTGTTGCAAAATGAAGACAATCAATTCCTGGACCATGCCACAGAATCCTGCCTACCTCAAGAGAG
The DNA here is from genome assembly GCF_964261635.1 of Lissotriton helveticus. NCBI lineage: Eukaryota > Metazoa > Chordata > Amphibia > Caudata > Salamandridae > Lissotriton > Lissotriton helveticus. The sequence continues at coordinate 1,263,352,894 of NC_136057.1, read as the reverse complement.
ATGGTGAGCAAAAGAATGATGGATTTAACCCAGCTCTCTTGACTGGGGGTGAATGTTTTGATTTGTTCTGCATTCTGTCCTTCAATTGTGTGTCTTTTGCTTTCATGCCCTAAGTGCGCCGGGTTTACCCATACATGGATCCAGGGCACACTGTGCCACTGGATTCAAGCTATCCCGGCTGATATGGGGTGAAACCCCGAAACCAGTCCTAGGATGCTCGTTTCCGGTCCAGGGAGGACCTAGCGTGGCAGTTTGGGCTGGACTGTTCCCATGAGGCAGACGGTCAAGACTGATATACACGTGGCCAGGTCTAAACTGGGGTGGCATGGTGAGCAAAAGAATGATGGATGTAACCCAGATCTCTTGACTGGGGGTGAATGTTTTGATTTGTTCTGCATTCCGTCCATCAATTGTGTGTCTTTTACCTCAAGAGATACAGCAGTATGGGGCGGTCCACGGTGTCAAATGCCATGGCTAGATGGAACAAAATGATCTTCAATAACATCTCCATTATCCAACATCTTTAGCGCATTGTTTAAAGCTACTAGAATCAGGTCTGTTCCAAACCCTTATCAACAATCTGCCAGAAATGAACCCAGGAACTGGCTGCTTTCAATGAAATCTTCAAGATGTGTGGTAACAAACAATTAAATTAGTTTAGATCAACATAACTGGCAAAGCCAACCCTGTGCCTCCTGCCATCATTCTCTGAGCGTCAGACACATCTTGCCAGGCTTTCCAATGATGGGAACGTGGCAGCATGGAATGGAACCTGTCATTTATCCACTGCCTGCCCCTGATGCCCACCCTCACCTATCCCCCCTGTGTCCCCAGGATATTCCACCTCTCTGACTGATTAGGCAACACACCTGTTTTCTAGTTTAAAATGCATAGTGTACGAATTGTTTGTCTTCTGAGCCCCAATGGAGATACAGCACTAGTGGCATTAGGTCTTGTCTGTTAACACTTCCAATCCTGTTGGGATTGTGAGTGAAGGAGCTGCACTGCTATCAATGCAGTGGAAAACAGCAGACACTGGCAAATATGAAAGTGGGGAGATGTGAGCATGTGATGGTGAATGCATATGTATGCGTGTGTTTAAGCATGTGTGTCTAGTGTATAAGTATAGGACCATCATTTATTACTTGTATTTGGGCATGCTGTAATGAGCTTCCTTGGCACATGGTAGCATTGATTGACATGGGGACTTTCATTGAGCATATAGTGGGATTTTAGGGCTTCCTAGTGATTTGAGGGCAATAATTGGCATCTATTTGTAGTAAACATTAATAATTGCTACAGTATTTGTGGACAACATGTATTTACAAAAAATAAAATTGGTATTTAAGGAGAATTGATATGTATTTTAAGAAGCTGGGGAGCAAATGCTTGGGGGGACTGAAAACAGAACATTGTGTTTGTGGGCATGTAAGAAAATGGATCAATATTTGGGTTGGGTGACTACCTACCTGAAGCTTTGAGGCAGCTATGGCACAGAGCAAACAGGCTTAATCTACGGCAATAGTTAAGGTATGTATGCAGTATCCAAACAGTAATAAAGTCAACATGTGGAACAATAAAAATCTCAAACCGCATTAGAAAAGCAGAGTAAAATGTAATAAACAAAACAACACCAAAACACAGCATTCTTATAATGGGAACCGGAGATATAAATGTAAATTTTTAAAGTAGAAATAGCTGCACAAGCATAGAGCTCAATCATAGTCAATTGTCTTGGTAGACCAGGTCCGAGGAGGTATTTGAGGCTGACTACGTGGAGCACGGGTCGGATACACTAACCAGGTTCACCCTGGTCAAAGATTTTACCTTCTGACTGAGTGCCTGATGTATAGTTTGTCGGACGGGTTACTCTATCCAAACTTGACAGATATTCCCTCCGCCATATATCAAGCACATTATATACAATGGCACTTGTAATACGGCAGGTGCGATTTCTGTCACGTTTATGATGGAGGAACCTGTCTGCTGAACTCTAAATCATGCCACTAGTCCTTTAAGTCCTAAGCCATCACAGCAGTGCACTTCTATAGCCTTCCAAGGACCTTATAGAAGAGACTTAAATATCACGGGGTGTCAGCCAGAGGCACACAGCAGGGTCCAGTCCAGGTCCAGTTGCCGCTGGTCAGCTGGGTACTTCCAGGAAAACACCTCTTCTAGCTCATTGTATCCCTGTAGCTCGAACAGAAGGTCAGCCTTATGATCTTGAAGTCCACTTTTTTGTCCTTGGTACAAGCGAAAGCATGTCCTGTCCTCCAGGGCTCCTATCAGGTCACAGGCAGCAGGTCCAGTCATCTTCTGACCTTCCACATGTCCAGGAGTGTTCTGAAGTGGGTGCCTGGAGGGGCCACATTTATACCTGGAACAAGTTGGTGGGTAGGAATGACTCCTGGGCATGCCCTAATTAATGGGGTAAATGTTCCCGGGGCTAACCATACCCACTTTGGGCATTTTCAAGATGGCAAACCTCTTTGGCCAGACTACATTTGGGTCCTGAGGGCTGGGTGCGTGTTTGAGGAGTGTTTGTGGTAGTCCTAGTGTCCTCTCACATCCAACAACAAATTCCTTTTTGGAGCAGGTACTGTACCTACTACAAACCCAGAGACGGACGTCTGGTAGAACAAAAGCAGTGTCCTTCAGCAACCAAACAGCATATTCAAAGGAATTGTCTTGGTGCCCTGTTCTCTCCCCTTTCAAGTGTGCCCCAAGGGTTATATGTAAACCCAGACACAGATGTATCTGGAGAAGCAATGTCCTTCAGCAACCAGACAGTGGATCCACAACAATTGTCTTGGCTTTCTCTGCCCCAAGTGTTATATGTGGCTCAACAGACCTGTCAAGGAGTATTGCACAGTGGTGGAGTGAACAAGATAGGCACAGACCCCACCCTTCAGCTCAGCTTAAAGGAGTCCGCCCTGCCTATTCAGGTCGACCTGTCAATCACAGTGACATATTCTGTAGCTCCTGGGAGGAATTTCACACCTCAATCACACCTTATCCTGGCTAAGTACAGGCTAGGAGAAGCTGGATAATTAATTCAAAATAGCCTTTAGGAACTTCAGGCAGGGAAAAGGTAACTTTCTCAAAGTTACTTTTCTTTAATATTTATTAAAACCCAACTTTACTATTGAATTTTATTTTAACAACTATTAAACAATAGCTGTTTAATTATTTTTTTAGCAGTATGAGTATTTTAATCTGCACTCTGGCCTTCTACATGGGACAGCTAGGCCTGCCACAGTGAAAGTAGGTTTTGGGTGTAAGTCACTGTAAGCACATGTTAACATTAAAAGTCTCCATGTCCTACTTTTTAATACTATGCACCCTTCCTTGTGGGCTATAAGGCTTAGATAGGCATTGTAGTGTATTGCGAGTTAACAATGACGGTACACTTTTGGCTCCTGATGGACTTCATAGAGTTCATCAGGAGTTTGTAGTTATATGTGGATGAATAAAGACATGTGATTTAAAGCTCTGTATGTGCCTTAGTAATTTATGGGTACCCCAGCTGGGAAGACACTACAAATGAAGATGAGATAGGGGATAAGTAACCCAAAGATTGACAGTGCTTTCCCAGAGAGTTTGCTGTGGTCTAGGCAAACTGCTTGTGCGTGCCACATATGCTGTTGTCAAAGTACCGAATCAACGTTTAATGCATCCGAATCTTGATTTTCTGCCCCATCTCCCCTATATATACCTTGCTATTTGGGCACATGATGATATATACAACATCTTTCATGTTACCATTCATATGATGCTTCAAGGTAAAACGTTGCCCAGAGTGGCAAAACTCCTTTTGCTCGACTGCCAGGTCACATGCCCTACAGTAGCCACATTTTTTTTTTTTAAACCTTTATTTCAATTGCAGAGTTACATTTGCGGGCCTACAACCACAGGGGCCGGCCATCGCTAAAACAATAAAAAAAAAAACAGTTGACACTGTATAGTTACACAGCTTTCAGCCGACAGCCCGGGGGCCCGGCAGCGATTCAACATATTGTGTCGACGGAGCAGAATAGTGGCGTAGGAGAAGGTGGAGGTTTTACTATTTTAATTATTTATATAAACATAAAAACGACAATAACAAACTAAACAAAAGGCAATGCTGCGTAGGTCCGTCTCATGGGGGGAGTCATATTAAACAGATATACAGTAGTAAGGATGAAATGAAAAGTGGGAGGCCCCCAGGGCAATCGAACATGTAGTACGAAAATCTGTATAATATAGGAACGTCAGGTCATGGGGATTGTGGTGTCACCGGGACCTCTACAAACGGGGGGGCACAAATCTCCCCACGATACGAATTCCATTGGTTCCAGACTCTACCCCACTTCTTGGGTTTACCACGTGCAACATACACAGTCCTTTCCCTGAACATGCACCAGTCCATATTGTCTTCCCATGCTGAAGTCGTAGGTGCCCTCTGAGACCCCCGTAGCTGTGCTATGTCTCTTTTAGCCACCACGTTTCCAAGAGTAGCCCAATGTGTCTGTGCCACAGTGTAGTCATTCGGCTCCCATACATTCAGCAGACAACAGCGGGCCTCAGGCAGCAAAGCAACTCCCGTGACTTCTTCCATAATCTCATGCACACGGTTCCAGAACATAGCCATAGCCGAGCATTCCCATATGATATGTAGGAAGGTACCCAGCGCACCACAGCCACGCTTACACACTCTATCCACAGAGAGACCCATACGAATCAGACGGGGACCAGTTACATAGATACGGTGTAGGATCTTCAGTTGCACCAGCCGGAGGTGAGCCGGGATCGCGACCTCTTTCGGGGAGGATACCGCTACCTGCCAATCTTCATCGTCCAATTCCAGTCCATCGCCGGTCCACGCCTCACGGAGCTGCAGGAGCAGATCCGTTCGGTAGTTAATCAGCTTTTTGTATATTAGAGATATGGTGCTATCAGGAACATGGCCATCAAGCACCCTATCTTCGAGGGGGGAGGATTCCGGAATTACAGTTCCGGTCGGGAAGACCGAATGGAGCGCGTGCCGGATCTGCATATAGCGAAAATGCTCCCTATTACTAAGTGCATATTCCGACTGCAACTCCTCAAAGGTCTTGATCCTATCTTTGACCCATAGATCCCCAACAGTACTGATACCGATAAGGTCCCACTTCTCGAAGCCCTTCGTCGTCCATAGGCTACCCAGTCTCTCCGCCGCATAGAGCGGGGTCGCCCTGGTCAATCTGTCTGACCATCCCATGGCTGCGTTTGCACTTCTCCACACCCACACGGCCACCCCTGTGGGCCCTGACAGTACCTTGCAAGCCGATTTAGAATATAGTGCCCTGTTATAATTCCCTCCTGGTAACTGCCATTTATCCATTTCAAACGCGGGATTTGGCGTTGGGCCATACATGGCATGGTTGATTGCACTCAATTGGGACGCCCAATAGTAGCGCCTGATGTCCGGCAATGCAATGCCCCCGTCGTACCAAGGCAGAGTCAATTTTGCTAAGGCGATACGAGGACGCCCGCCCCAAACTAATTGCCTCTGCAGACTCTCTACTTCGCAGGCGTATCGAGCTGGTACGAGATCGAGAGTATTCTGAAGGGCGTATAGGAATCGGGGCAGGGACATCATCTTAAAAAGGGCAGCCCTTCCGAGCGGGGACAACGGCAGGCCACTCCAGGCTGCCACATCAGATTTAAGCCGGAGCAGCGGGGGGAGCAGGTTGTGTTCATATCGTACCGCGGGGTCTAATGATATAAAAATCCCTAAACATTTAAATCCGATCTGCGTTATCTGTATCGGGCACGTGCGGGGTAGAAGGGGCACATCACCAGTGAGTGCATAGACGCTAGATTTAGCCCAGTTAATCACCTGGCCAGAGTTTTTGCCACACGAGCTAAGGACATCAAACAGCACTCCCAGCGATTTCCGTGGGTAAGTGAGGTACAGCAAAATATCGTCCGCATATAGCGATATGCGATCTTCAAAGTCAGGGGTCCACCTGATTCCCTTAAGTGACGGTTCCCACCATAGCCAAGCAGCCAGGGGTTCCAGGGCAAGCGCGAACAGCAAAGGAGATAATGGGCATCCCTGTCGTGTACCCCTCCCGAGCACAAAGGACCTCGAGACCCTACCGTTAACCATGACCTGGGCGAGCGGCTCCTCATACAGAAGTCTAACCCAACCGATGAACCCGGGGCCGAACCCAAACTTCGCGAGGGCAGCCCACAAATACGGCCATTCCACGGTGTCAAAGGCCATCGTGGCATCCAAGGACACCAAGATGGCCGGTTCACGTAAGGACCCCGCCCTCGCCAGGACGCCATGAAGACGACGCAAGTTGAGCGCGGTGTTGCGGTGCGAAATAAATCCAGACTGATCCGGGTGTACCAAGTCGCCGATCACCTTTATCAGCCGATTAGCCAATAGTTTTGCCAAGATTTTGGGTTCGGTGTTTAAAAGTGATATCGGTCTATATGAGGCACATGAATCCCGGGGTTTACCCTCTTTGTGGATCACAACAATGGACGCGAGTCGCTGGTCTCGGGGGAGTGATCCAACATGGCGCGACTCCAGGAACATCTCGCGGAGATAAGGCACCATTTTGTCCGACGTAACTTGTACAGCTCGATGGGGATACCATTCGGGCCCATGGCCTTACCCGAGCGGATGGAGCGGATAGCGAGTGCCACTATATCATTGGAAAATTCCGACTCCATGAGCTCTTTGTCCGAATCTGACAGACAGGGCAAGGCGATATCCCTAAGCAACAGATGCGAGTCCTCCTCCGATCTGTCTGAGACTGGTGCATACACCCCCTGAAAATGACGCGCAAAACTCTCCACTATTTCCACTGGGTCAACCACTCGCACTCCATCAGCATTTTCTACCACAGGCACAACACGACTCGCCCTCTCTTTCTTATTCAGCCAGGCAATCAACTTCCCCGCTTTATCCCCCACATCATACAGCCGTCCCCGCTGCTCCCGGCTCATAGCCTTGGCAGCATCTGTCACCAGAGCTCGGTAATCCGATTGTTTAAGGTGCAGAGCATGCCGTTTCCCTTGTGTAGCGTCAGACTCCAGCTCTCTCTCCAAGTCACTGAGTTCAGCCTCCAGTCTTTCTACCTCCTCATTCTTCCTTTTCTTAGCATCAGCAATCAGAGAAAGGGCTTGACCACGGACCACAGTCTTGAAGGCCTCCCACAATGAAACGGAGGAGGATACTGCCCCCACATTCTCAGTAAAGTACTGATCAATGGACTTGACCACACCCACCCTGGTTTTAGGATTACGAAAGTGCCAGGGATTAATCGGGGCCACTCGACCCTCCACCCCAAACTGAGCATCAAGGGAGAGCCATACTGGAGAGTGATCGGATATGCCCCTGGCCAAGTGTCTAACCTCCCTCACTGAGACGGCCTGCGCCGCCAGCATAAGTATGTAGTCAAGTCTGGCAAGGCTCCCGTGTGCTCCAGAGTGAAAGGTGTACTGTGCCTGTCCAGGGTGCATCAACCTCCAGCAATCTACAAGACCCAGTGTCTCCAAGAAGTTACACAACCAAGACTGCGATCTCGCGAGGTCTCTAGGGGGGCTACGATCCTCTGTACCACAGACCACCGAGTTAAAGTCTCCGTCCACAATTAGAATACCCTCTGGGAGTCCCAGTACAATCTCCCCTAGGTCCACAAATGTCGTAGTTTGTAAGCCAGGTGGGACATAGACAGAAAGTATGGAGATCGTCTTCCCCTCCCATCTGCCCGTGACGACAGCATATCTACCTCTATCATCTAGAGTGGTCCCGTCTATTGCCAGGGGGAGGGAGTTTCTGACTAGAATCCCCGCCCCTCTCAACCCAGAGGTGAATCCGGAGTGGGCGACCTGACGATACCCTCGGCGATTCAGTGCATGACATGTATTCCCAATCAAATGCGTTTCCTGTAACAACACTACATCAGGGGAAAGACGTTTCAGGAACTGCAACACTATACCCCGTTTGATCCTATCCCCCAGGCAATTGACATTCCAACTGATAACCCTCAGTCCCCTACCCCCCATCCCAACAGTGAAGATCGACTCCCTCCTCCAGCGAAGCGGACATCAAAATCAGAGTAAATTGTAAAACATTGCCTCTAAACCCAACAAAACCAAACAAAGTTCCCCATCCCACCCCCCAGAAAACCCCTAGAACATATCCCCCCACTCTGCACCCCTGCGCTAGTCCAAAGAACCCCCTAACTTGCAATGTGCCTGTCGCCCTCACAAGAAACTAGTCTACAAAAAGAAAGAAACTCTAGAAGGAGGAAGAGTTCCGTACCCCCCGCCACCTCCGGGCTCAGAAACATAGGCATGAACATAGAAAGTCATCAAACCGCTGCTGCGAAGTCCATTCACTTTGTGTGCCGGTCGTCACCTCTCACTCCTGTTCCTGCAGGCCACTTTCTGCACCCTCCGAATGATCCGGGCGATCTCGACGCGTTGGTAAAGCATCTAGCCAGTCACTGACGACCTCAGGTCGATCAAAGAAAAGTGGTCGTTCGTTGTGTTCGACTCGAAGTCGGGCAGGAAAGAGCATAGAATACTTCACTCCCATGTTTCGCATCCTCCGCTTGACCCCCATAAATCCCATTCTCTGCTTCTGAACTGCTTGGATAAAGTCTGGGTAAAAGCTGATAGTGACATTTTCAAATTTCGTGGGACCTTCAGTTCGCGATGCCTGTAGAATGGCGTCCCTGTCCCTGAAGTTGAACATCCTAGCTATTATGGGTCTTGGCGGAGTGCCTGGCTTATGAGCACCACCCGGAACACGGTGGGCGCGCTCAACTGCAAAAAAGTTACTGAGGCCTTTGGGGGCCAGATGGTTCAGTATCAAGTCCTCCACGAGGAGATCTGTGGTCATCTCAGAAGACTTCTCCGGAACCCCGATAATGCGGACATTGTTGCGCCTTGAACAACTCTCGGAGTCTTCCAGCCGGCGGGCGAACAAGTCGTTAGCGGAGCGTAGATTACGGACCTCGGTTTGAAGATCAGACATGTCGGTTGTAAGACTGGCGGTCTTGATGTCCAAAGATTTGACCCGTTCATTGGTCTTCGCCAGGTCGGTCCTGATCAAGTTAACGTCGATCGCCACCGTATCCAGCATCAAGGCCAGCGTCTCATACTGCTGGCCCATGGAAGTCTTAATCCCTGCTATGGCGCTCATGATGTCTCGCAAGGTCAGCTCCTCCGTCGACGCAGAACCATCTCCGGACTCGTTCGGTGTTTTGCCCGCACCACTGGGGGATCCTTTAGGACGGGTGTAGCGGTCCATGATGTTCGATTGAGTGGCACCCCCTCGGTGCGTGACCTTGGTCGTCGGCTTATCGCTATCAGGCTTGCCCGCCATAGTGTGCGACGTGCCCCTGAGGGCCCTCTGAGACCTGGTATGAATGGCGTCTCTTCAGGTCAATCTCAGAAAAGTCTAAAACACGAAGAATGGCCGGCCGGCGTAAGCCAAGGGCAGACCTTGGGCGACTGAAGCGAGATGGAGACTGAGATCAGCCCAGAGAGTCCAAAAACGAAACCGAAAGTACCTCGAGGGCACAAGACAACCTCCACTGGCCGTTGTTGTTCAATTACCACACGGGTACTTTGGGGACTAGAGTCCCAGGCTGCTCCCCGGTGTAGGCCGTCAACTTTTCAAACAGAGTAAGTCCGGTTCCCGGCATCCAAATCAAATTCGGAAAAGAGCGTTTAGGTCAGCAGGGCCATATCTTCAATAACCCGTCATCTGTGGCAGGATTAGAGGCAGGATATATGCAGGAGGTGGCGAGGGTCTCGGGAGCTCTGTGCTCACGCGACCATCTTGGATGCGCGCCAAGCTCCTTCCCCTACAGTAGCCACATTTGAAATGATCTATTAAGGGTGGAAGTAGTAGTTGTGCTCTCAGGTCCTCACCAGGACTGGTCCTTAGGTATGAGCTAACCACAAAGTCCCGGAAACTACATCCCCTCTTAAAGGCAAAAAGAGGTGGTTCAGTGGTGCCTATCTCATCCAAGACTAGACCAATGTTGATTGATAATCTTTTTGTTCTTGTTGCTTCTATTTCCAAAAGAGGATACACATACAATCCTGTCATTCATCTTATTGTGGTCATTTTTGACCTCCAATAATGTCTCCCTATGTTCCATTTATCTAAGACGAGAGAATGCACGATCCCTGGTACTCTAACTCAAACAGAGAAACCTATCTATTACAGGTGAGAATAATGTGAGAGTTCCACCTGTCAATAAGATTTCAGAATCCACAACACACTGACACTCAGTTTATCTATTTACTACACAGGCTGTTCATTATTAAATATATAGTTCTGAGGAAGACCCCATGGTGACATCACTTAATCACACTCATTTCTTTGGGGGGTTGAAACGTCGACGTAATCCGAACAAGTGTTCCATGCCCAAGTAGACAAATCTGTTAGACCAGGCATCATTGGCGTGAGTCTCCCTTCCATTTTGACAGATTGCCTCCTCTGTTTTGATATGTTTTTGCTGGTGTCATGCTTTGGGCACTGTACCACTGCTAACCAGTGCCACAGTGCAAGTGCTCCCTATGTTAAATTAATGTACTAATTGGTGATTCCATGATTGGGTTATTTGATTTACCTGTCAGCCCCATGTACAGTGCACCATGTGTGCCCAGGGCTTGTAAATCAAATGCTGCTGGTGGGCTTGCAGCACTGGTTGTGCCACCCACAGAAGCAGCTTGTAAAGTGTGTCTCAGGCCTGCCCTTGCAAGGCCTGTGTGCAGTCTAGCACTGCCATGTCGACTTGGCCAAGTGCACCCACTTGCCAGTCCTTAAACCTTCACTTTGCTTCATATTAGACACCCCTATGGTAGGCCCAAGGGCAGGGTGCATTATAAGTATAAGGTAGGACATACTCTGGTGTGTGTAGCATTTCCTAATAGTGAATTACAGCCATTTTCGTTTTTCGCTATTGAAGGCTACCTGTTCTCCATAGGTTAGATTGGGCAGTTAGATTATTACATTCTTATAATCCTAACTGACTCAGGGAACATGGTAGAAATTCGAATTTAGTATGCCTGAACTATATATAAAATACATATTTTAGTAAAGTTGGTTTTAATATTCTGTGTTTGAAAATACCACTTTTAGAAAGTAGGTATTTTCTTGCCTAACTGTCCAGGCCTGCCCCTGCTAGGTTGTGTATTCCTTGTCTGGGTTTGTGAGTGACAGGGCTGGGGGATTCCAGGAGACAGGCTGGGGCTGCCCGGTGGTGAATAGAGAGATCTACATCTAGATGGGATGGAGGAGTTGCACCTGGGACCTGAATAGGGCTGGGCCTTCCCTCTACAATGCTGGCTCCACCTCCCGTGGCTTGTCTGATGTCTGTGCCCTGCACTGTGAAAGGAGAGAAGGAATCTTGTCAACAAAGTGCTCCAAAGCTGTATATTCCCTCCCCTGTGCTGGCTCAACCTCCTGTGGGGCGGCTGATGTCTCTGCCCTGCACAGTGAAAGGAAGAAGAGAGTCATTTAAACAAAGTTCTCAGGAACTGGTTTGGACTAGGCAGAGGCCTCTATGACTACAGAGAACAAAGGATTTTGGGGTATAAATATTGGGACCCTGATCCCAACAAATTAGATCACTTCTAGAACAAGAAACCTTTATGCCAAGGAGAAGAACCAAGGAAGCTGCAGGAGTTTGGACTGACCCTCTGCCAGTGTGTTGTTTGCGGGGTTGGCTTGCAGTGGTTGCTCCATTGCCAAGGGAAAGGAGAAGGAACTTTTTAAGGACTTTCATAATCTACAGAATATTCTCCAAGGGCTTGAACTGTGCTTGCCTTCTGCTGAAGTCTCAGAACAAAAGACTTCATCTCTAGCTTCCCTCTGAAAATCCTTGCTGGGAATTCTCAACTCCAGACATTTGCATGTTGCTGGGAGCTGTAAGCGCGACGCATCGAGAAGAAGCGTGTCGCCGGCGCCGCAGCTGGAATCGTCACATCGCCGGAGAAGCGAGCCTTCGCCGCATCTCCATCGAAGCGTGTGTTCATCGAAGCTGCCTGCTGTCGCATCACCGGAGAAGCGTGACGCCATCGTGAGAGTCGCCATCACATCACAGGAGAAGCGTGTCGCAGGGCCTGTCGTTGCTCCAAAGTACAATGTCGTCGCAAGGCTGCCAGGGCATCTACGCATCGTCATCGCATCGCCGCGTCAAGGGCACCATCTTCTCGCATCACAACCGGATCATCGCATCCCATCAAGGCGCCATCTTGCACACCGCAACGGGCCCGCAGGCCTAGAATCTACGCATCACCTCCGCATTGGTAAGGATCATGACGCATGCCCTACTCTGCGCAAGCATTGAGACAGGACGCAACCTCTCCCCGGATCACGGAACCGACGCATCTCCCCTTTTGCGAGCCTTTTGTTCACTTTGCGTTACGCATCCAAGTACTTTGTTGAGAACTTTGTCGCATTGATTATCAACATTTATCATCTTTAAGCAATCTTAAGTGTAGTATTGTGAATTTTTGACATTTGTGGTCTTGTGTTCAGTCTATATAAAGAATAGTTATTTTTATAAAACCTGAGTTGTTTCCATCAGTAGTTTTTTCACTGTATTACTGTGTTTATACCCAAATGCTTAGCACACTGCCTCTGAGATAAGCCTGTCTGCTCGTGCCAAGCTACCAAGGGGGTGAGCAGGGGTTATTAAGGAGTGTAATCCCCTTATCCTGACTTAGAAGTAAGGGTCCCTATTTGGACATAGGTGAATACCATTGCCAACTAGAGCCCCCAGATCTAACAATATCCATGTCAGACAGCAAAATATATGTCTGTCTAGGGAGCAACAGTGAGTTTTTGGATGCTCAAACTACTCGTGTTTTTATTTGATTGTTGTTACGTGTCTGCACGTTCCATTGTGTTTAATATTACGTAATGTATTAGGGACATTTGTTTGTAACTTTTATTATTTATGCATCAGTCCTGTCTTTTGAATTCTGATTTAATGTCATCATATATATTGTGATATAATGTCATCATTTACGATATATGATTTTCTAATATATTGCTCACACTTTTTTAGTCAAATTTTTGCAGTCCTGAGTGTCGTCATCATTTTATTTCGATGTATTTCGATGTAACATTGACTGCTAGTCCTAAGTAATGGTGGTACTAAGAAAAGTATAAAAGCAATTGTTAAGTTCATATCAGAACCCCTGTCGATATGCTTTTATGAAGTGGGCATTTCCATGCTCCTAGCTCTCTGGCGTCCTGTCAGCCTGTCTCTAATATATACCTGGGTGCTGGGGGTACAGCCACATCTCTGCATTTCCTGTAGACTGCCATAAACCGTGGGCACTCAGCCGTATCTGCAGATCTCTGTCTCTGAAGGACCTTCTTGGATAGGATAGGTAGGGGTGGAGTTAACATCTGCACTTTAAGAGGCAGGCTCCTGCTCCCACTAAAGAGATGAAATGAATTTAGAGGGGGCCTGGATAGTACAAAGGTGCCCTGTTGAACTGACCCTCTCTTCAAAGCTATTTTGGGGTATAAGTACATGCCCTGTCTCCAGCAGAGTGGATTCTCTTTGGAACTGGAATGATTCCAAGCTGGTTCATGCTGAGACACTGACAAAAGGAACCATTGGGGGCAGGAGGGACTGAAATTGGATGAATCTCGCTGCAAAAAGAAGTGCAGCCTACCTTGGTTGCCAAAACGTGTGAAGTCTGAGGAGTGCTGGGAGAAGTTTGCCCGAGTCTAAGGGACCTGAGCATGAAGCTGTGCTGTCTCTGACCTCCAGTCGGAAGGGAGACAGAGGCTAACATTGCGGTCTAATGTCTGAGGTCACCGACCCCCCTTCCATGGACCAACTCCACATGGTACTTTTTGAACTACCATGGACTGGACCCGAGTGGTCCTGTCAAGCCTTGTTAGCACCCTCGTCTGGTTGCCTGGAGCAACCTCAGCTGGCACCTCTGTCCGGGGAATTAATTTCTCTGAATAGAAACTCACCCGCTTCTGGCACCAAAGTCTTTGTTAACAGGGGGAAAGTGAACCTGCACTCATGACTGTGCCGCTTGGTATCTTGACAGCCTAAACTGGATTTATGGAATCACGTAACCGTTCTTTTCCTTTTAGGTGACCGTGACAATTAAACCAGAGTGGTTCAAGTGTGTGCAACATATATAATTTTCTGGTGCAATTTGTTTGAAAGCTGGACTGGGTTATGAGTCATAAGTAGAGATGTGATTTCTTGACCATTGCATAATGTATGAGGAATACGATATCTGTGTATGTCGTTTCTGATGCCAAAGGGAAAGCATGACAGTGGGATACCTCTGAACAACAAGCATATATGTTTATGTTTTTTTTATGTTGATGACATAACTTGACCAGTGTATACCTCTGAAAAGTATGCACATAGGTTGATGTCTTTTTTGGTGCTGAGGGGGTAATTGACAAGAGAATACCTCTGACTAGTACATATACGTCATTGTGATGCTAATGGTTGAATTTCACAATTGCATACTTCTGCAAAGGATACATAAGAAGTGTATGTCATTTTGATTCTAATGTGTGTATAATACAAAGACCAGTGTTTTATACATACGGTGTGGAGTCTTCCTTTGTGGTTTATTCATTTTTGTTACTGGGGATGTGTTGTGCCCATACTTTATACATAAACTCCTAAGATAAACCTGCCTGCTCTGCACCAAGCTACCAGAGAGTGAGCACAGGTTATCTAGAGAAGTTGGTGTTTCTTGGGTTATATGTGCATCCCAGCCAACCAGAAACCTCTGGTTATAGCTCTATGAAAGATATATTTTCAGTCAAGGACAACAGAAAGTTGGTGAAATTATTGATTAGTTTGTTGAGAGACTTGGTACACGCATCAAACACTGTAAGTTTCAATTAATTTAATGATGATGAGGCCATACGTCTCAGGGTTCAGACAGCGAATGCTGAGTGAAACTCTTAGTCTGGAATGAGTGTTAATGGCTGCTAGAGCTGAAGAGTGTGCTGATCGACAAACTGCTGACACAGAAACCGAAGATGCCCAGAATGTGTCAGTCTTGAGTGTGATAAGCAAGGCAAAGCAAAACAGTAAAGGACACAAGATGATGTCTACACTTAAAAATAAGTTATATTTAAGATGTGGAATTTTGTTTTCACACAACGACAAATGGAAAGGTATGTAAGGGCTGTTGTTAGAAGGAGAACCATTTTGTGACGGTTTGCAAAGCAAAGGGAATAGCTAGAAGTCAAAATGGCCACCGGAACGTTCCCGAAGAAACGTTCAATGCACACCCACAAGTCCTAGTAGAGATGTCAGCTACGACAAATCAACGCTGTAAACAGTTGATTGTTATCTAAATCATCGTCAAACAGTTGATTTGTATGAGTAATAAGTAAAAGTGAAAAAGATGGTTGTGCCATGTTGATGTTTACTTCAGAAAAGCATGCGTATGTTAGACTGTCTTCATGTGAAGAAAAATGTTAGTCAATGAAAAGTTGACATGTCAAAGCATCAAAGACATTCAAACATTGTCCGACAATTGTACTGAAAGTAAATGGTTGTTCAATACCTTTCATCATTGACAGTTGCGCGTTGATAAACATTATGCCTGAGGAGAAATATAATGAATTGCATCCTTTACCACAACTTAAGCCATTAAAAACCAAAGTATATGCATGAGCTACATCAACACCCTTAAAAAGTCAAGGTTCATTTGTGGCAATGATGAAACACAAGAAAAAGAAGGTGCAAGCACCCATCCATGTGCTTCAAGGTACAACGGTAAGTGCCTGTCTACTCAGCTTCAGCAACGCTACTGATATGGGACTGATTTCCGTGAACTACAACATGAATGCTCACCATGAAATAATAAGTCAGTTCCCTTCATTGTCTCATGCTTTGGGAAAGCTTTAGACTATGAAAGTAAAGTTTCATATTAATGAGGACTTTTGTCCTGTTGCTCAAAGACATAGGCAAATTGCTTTTTATTTACAAGATTCTGTTAAAAAAGAAGTTGAATTGTTACTTAAGCATGATATAATTGAGCGTTCCATTGGTCCAACGCCATGGGTTTCTTCAATCACTGTAGTGCCCAAAAAAGACAGTGCAGGGGTGGTATGCATATGCGTTGGCATATGTCAGGTAAACAAGGCTACTGAATGAAAATTATATCCAGGTCCACACATTGCTGATATGATAACACAAATAAATGGTGCAAACGTTTTCTCTCGCCTTGATTTGAATAAAGGTTATCCTCAGTTGGAACTCAAAGACAACTCTAGGTACATTACATGTTTTTTACACATTGGTCTGTTTCGATACAAAAGGCTAAGACTGGTTTCCATATCTCGACGAGCGAGTTGAAAAGAAATGAAAGGCTTGTCATATATGCAACTACCTAGCTACAAAAGTTACTCAACACACACTAAACATGTCAGAACTCCCAAAGCATGCCTGGGAGAGGAAATCCATTGACTTTTTTGGTCCACTTAACAACGGACAACACCTAATTGTGATTGTGGATGAATACTTGTGATTTCCATTAATTGAGAATTTCTCATCCACTACTCAAGAACGAGTCATCGCGAGATCGGATGGCATCTTTGAACCAGCCATCCTAAAATCTGACAATGGCCCACCTTTAATAGCCGGGAGTTCAAAGACTTCTAAAACACCTCCCACCGCCCAAACCAACCCCTCTGAAAATAAAGAAAGTGGGGATACACCTTGACGCTGAAATTGCATTTGCTCCACGTCAACAGAGCAATTAATAGTCTCAATCTCCATCTCCATCTCTTCTATCTTTAAAAGAAATGTTACCACTTCTCCAAAGCGACCACAGGGTCGAGCTTACAAGACACCTGCACTTGAGCCACTTGCATTAGTGTAAAATAATTTACACAGGCCTACCCACATTCCTGTTCCAGGTTACCAAGTCAACAAAACCAAGCAGCAAATACATGCCTAAACATCTTAGAGGGTGGCTACATGAAACATAACTTGAAAGCATTTCACTGGATTCCATTGGATGCTAGAATCAAATTCAATGTCATCTGTGCTATTTTTAAGCAAAATGGGGCAAAGACCCAAAATACCTACAGAAACTGGGCCCACACTACACACCAAGCAGAAACTTCTGCTCAGGGTCCAGTCACCTTATCAACCAATGATCCTCGAAGAAGAAGAAACACTAGGCAGATCCCTGGAACTTCAAAGGCCCAACACTCTAAAACTCCCTTAAAACTAACCGGAGATCTGAATCCAAACCAAACAGTTTGAAAAACTCCTCGAAACAGAAATATTTAGACTGGCTTTCAACTGAACCCTGCACGGAGCGGGATAGTGACTGAAGAACAATGGGCACTTTTACTCACCCATCCGATGGACAATAGCTCCCACCCAACCTTATACCTATTATTTCACTGCCTTCCGTCCCATTCTCTGTCCTCTGAAATGACTGAAAGGCTACAAATAGCGCTTTACAAAACCCATACATAAAGAAATACATAAATATATAGTGCTAATCTTTATTTGTTTTTTGGTAGCTTTAGACGACTAAAGTATAGAGAATGAAACAAAGGATGACATTTCAAGTCAATAGGAAAATAAAACAGGTCATTAGGATCGGTTCTGATTTTTGGGTCATCTCAGGGATTTTTAGACTTTTCGAGGGAGAGTAGGATTGTTATTGTCCAATTTACGTACATTCAGATCATCTTGGTGGCTTGATGTGAAGTCTTTGAAGTGTATCAATTAAATTGTATTTATATCATTTTATAATACTCTATAATATTTTGTTATTTAAGACCATAAACTGTTCAGCGAGATTGTAAGACATACTTCAGTGCTTTGTGTTCGTTCTCTTCGGTGCACTGTAATTATGCCAGTGACTTGTGGAATATGAGAATAGGCATGTTATTGTTCAGCCAGGGCAGGGTCTGCGTTCTGCACTCTTCCTTGATGTAGTTTAGGTACAGTTTTTTCAGAACAACTCAGGATCTCTTCAGTTTGTAGGGTTACTTAGCAGCATGGTGTAATGGCTCATCAAATGGAGGGCCCGCTGCTGCTATCCACGTGATCTACAGACTGTACGTTTGAATCTCACCAGAGCCTTCTTAACTGGCACCATCCTTAAAAGGTTCATAAAATAGGGGGCATATTTAACAAATAATCATGCAGCGCAACACAGAAAGTCACCTCGCTGCGGGATGGAAAGGGTTGGAATGTGCCGTACTTAACAATATACAACATATTCCTGTCATTTCCCAGCGCTGGCGCACAACGGCCTGCTTAGCGCCAACGCATGAATCCTTGCACCATGGTGCAAGGGTGCTTCCATTGCGAGCAGTACTATTTTGTTAGCAGGAAGGGATACCTTTCTGCACAAAAACAACCCCCTGAGGCATTTTCCTTCGCAGCACACATAAAAAGAGAACGTAATGAGAAGGAATAAAGATAGTTCTCCACGTTACGCCTCACCTAGGTAGGAGTAGTATTTTGAGGCATTCCCGGGTCTACCACTAATGGTAAATCTAGGAATGCACCAATACTCCATGGGTGGATGCGTGCGGACACCCACACTCCACCCATGGAACGCCTCGAAGCATGTGATTTGTGCTGCGTTGTGTTTCTCTAGCTTTATAAGCTGGCTTGTTAAATCAAACTTCACAGTTGTGTCGTACTCGCACCCCTTTGCGTGTAGCAAGGACAACATAACTCTTTAATAAACATGCCCCTAGGTAACCTTAAATTGGGTAAACAACACCTGTTGTTTTATAGTCGGTAGAGCCGCATCAACTATTCAACCAGAACCAAATCCCACCCAATGCACAGTACAATGAAGTAACATTTGACAAAAAGAGAGTCTCAATCAATTTAGATTTTATAAATTATTGTATTAGAGATTACAAATTCATTAAGATAATCAATCTTTTCAACATTTCAATTAGTAATATAACAGTTTTAAAAAAAGCCTTCAGCATTTGTGCAAGATTAGTACTAAGTCCACTTACAGAGTTACAAAGTCCAGCTTCCCATGAAATAGTGGGATGATCCTTCAACTAACAGAAGTAACCTACTCCAGTGGCGACTGATGAATTTAGAACAAAGTGGGGCACAAATAATGTTTTTGATTTTGATTGAGCAAGACCAGATTCAGTCAAAATAAAAAATTCAGATCAAAATCTACAACACGCAAGCTGCCTCAGCAAATATATAAGCAAAAACAATGAGTAAACTCTGATATTGCACAGTACTGAATCTAAGACACAAAAACAAGTTCCAAACTCAAAAGCACATTCTTTGGTCATTTATGATCCTTTCGCAAATATAATACATCTGATATCTCATTGGACCCCTCTCATATCCTTTTTAATTTTAGTTACTCATGTTTGTACATGACACACAGCTTTGCTTTTGGAATAGGGTAATAATTCCGAGCCAGTGAAAGGTGCAGAAATGAGAAGACTTACTTATAGCTCCGAACTTGCACTTGTTATAGAGGCATTCTCCTCGCTCACTTCACTGCCAATGACCTCAGTCCATATAGCGCCAGCGCATGGTTCACGATCTTATGCCCAATCAGAAGGTCAGTTAGGAAAGGAGGCTGTCGTTTTTCCTTTATCAAGGCTTCTGATGGGACATAAGGGCACATGACAAACAGGCCCCATATCACCACTATCTGACACTAGTGCAGCATGTCAGATATGTATTGCGTCTCTGTGAAGATGGGCTGTAACAGCCCACGCCTGACATATGCACAATACAGGCCAGGAAGCCCTCCACTGATGTAAGGTGATATTGCAGGATTTCTATGAAAAAAATGATCGGAGAGATAATTTGTGTTCATGTAAAAGCTGTAGCGTGAGGCAATGATGTTTAGGGGGTCGCTACCCTTTTGCCCGCTATGGAGGAGCCACCCTTCACCTACACTGATCCAGGGAAAAGATGATTTAAAGTTTCTGGGGGCATGCCCATTTAGCATAAAGCTTAAGTAAAGGAAAGAGTTCTAGTTTGGGTTTGGCAAAAAAAGTCGTCATTCCATCTGCTACCGACATCAGCATCGTCAAATAATCCAGGATACAAAATAATATCTGTATCCTAAAAAGTCAGTCAGCACAAAAAATAAACAAAAGAAAAGAGTGTGCTATGCACCCCATAAGAAAATAATTAAGTGCTCTGCAAAATAAAAAAATAAAAAATTGAGTGCAATGCCCTTCTTTCAGGGTTTCTTCTTTTATAAATTCATGGTGAAATGTCTGAGTCATGTGGTGTCATACCACCATTGAAAGACCATCATCGGTTAAGGATATGCATTAAAGTAATCTAAAGAATAGCAACATCAGCATAATTTCCCATGTGTACCATGAGAACCGATAAATTCATGAATCCACCCCGGCTATCAAAAAGAAACATAGTAGCAACGCACAGAATAGTAGATGTCTCAGTTCATGGTCATGACATTCCCATGGGAATGGATTATATAAAAAGTAAAGAACGCACAATTATCCCTAGGAATGTTCAAATACTGCAAAAATGCATTAATTCTATGGCAGGACCGGAGACTTCAGATTATGCTTTCTCAATTTCTTTACTACTCAATAGCAGCCAATAAGAAAAAAATAAACATTTCACAAAACTACATATCCCATGAGGCTTTGAACCACGCCTCCTTATTCAACCAACAACATGTTAACATATAAGACAATGAGGCACGATCCAGTGCCTTATTATTGCGCTCAGTTATTTTCTGATTCTTATGATTGTAATACATTTATGGTTCTATTTATGCATTAATGTATGATATACTAGTATGATGCCTTATAATATTTAGCACTTGCAAGCCGCGCGGCGACTGTATGAGTGATCGCGCTCATTTGTACCCTTTTAGTTTTACAGTGCGCGTTGCGCTGATGTAGGCAGGGTTTAAGTTCCGTTTTTTCTGGCTTACTGCTTGTTATTGCCTTTTTCTTGATTTATGCCTGGTTATATCTTGTGAGCCGCCGTAAGCGCTTTACGCGCGCTTGGGGATTGGGCCCCCCTTTGGGAGCGAGACGCACGCTGAGATCCCGGTTGGGACACCAGCGTGCATCTCGGGAGACTGCACACGCCTGTGCACATGTGCGACTCCTCGTGACCCCCCTGGGTCAGACGCCAATCCCTGGCTGCTTTCCAGGGACTCACACAGCTGCAGTGAGGGAAAGCCGGTACCAGCCTAATATTAAATCTCGATGAGTTAATTCCTTAACGCGCTGTACGCGCATTAACCACTGGGAGCCCAGAGAGTGGGTTACTCATTTTTGGCAGACCCTGTGCTGGTTAGGCGACTAGGGTCTACACCCTCCATTAGTCCTACCTGCAAGGGTTGTTGAGGATATATTCAACATATTTTTGGTACCTCGTGGCTCCCACAGCACAGCCCCAGCTTGATCCCGACCGACACCCGTGCTCTGGAGACTACTGGGTTGTAAAATTTGTGCTTCTCTCTGGAGAAAGTTTCTGAGCCATATATATTCTATATATATATTTTTAAATTATGTCGGACTGCGACGTGTACGAAGAGGAAATAACTGCGTTTGATGAGCAGGACGATGATGTTTATTACTATGAAGACCCAATGGACGCTATCATTGACAAGAAACTTGATACCAAAGTAGACAAGGTACTCTTGTCTGCTCTGCTACATATCTCTCAACGTTTAGAGCAGCTTGTAGGGAATCCTCCAGCCCCTCCTGACAATCAGGCCCAGGCCCCCCTCCCTGTACCCAAGCCACCGGCTCTTTCCTGGCCTCACGTTAAAGTATACTCTAAATTGCGCACTTTAAAAAATCAGGCCCTTGGGGATATGACGGCCCCCCCATCCCCCGCTCAGACTTTTTTTATCCCCCCTATTACGGCGACAGACACGGATACTGACTCCTCTCAGGAGTCCAGACCCCGGAAACGCGCCAGGAAGTGCAAACACACCTCTTCCCATCGTCCAACCTTCCCCCTTCTCTTCTGATCCCTCTGACATTATTCATCATCGTTCATCTGATTGGGCCCCTGCCACTGCAGTGGTGGAATACATGCAGATTCACTTACGCAAATGTTTTGACAAAGACGTCAGGGCCCGTCTAAAATCTGAATGCCCTCGCCCCGACTTGGCATACAAGGTGACTCTTACCCCGGACATAGATTCTTCCATGATGGCATTCCTGAAAAAATACAAAAAGACCCCAAGAAGGGCATTGACCGCGCCCTCAGGGCATTTCAAGATAAACTACTTGACGTCACTGGGCCCCTTGAAAAAATCCTCAAACTTGCCCTGCAAGCCCAAGAGACTGGGGCGGCTATTCAACCAGACGTCCTGGCGGGCAGGACAATTTGTTTCCTGGGGAATGCTAACTGCCCCTCTCCTCCGAACGGCGTAAGTCTGTCCGGTCACGTTTTGATCCACAACTGGTGGAATTGGCGACTGCCAAACCAGGTCCTGTGGCAGAAGATCTGTTATTTGGAGATAAGTTAGTCAAGGACATTGCCAAGTTTGTGAGTACCTTGCATCTTTAGACAAGTCACAATCATCATTGAAAAGAGTCTTACATCCGGTCTCTGGCAGGGCCTTCATCACAAGGGGTGATCGACCAGCTGATATTCCAATCCAAGTCCCCAAAGAGGTTTCGCACCCAGACGCAGAGGGTATACCCAAGAGCCAGAGCAAGCAAGCTTCTACCCTTCCAGGTTTCGAGGGTTTCACGGACGCTTCAACAGAGGCGTGAACTGGGGCTACAAGAAATTCGACACCCAATCTTTAGGTATGTCCACTCCCTTTTTCATTGATCCCTCTGGGGGGCAGATTGGTACATTTTGTGATGAATTGGACACAATTGACCACAGATGCCTGGGTCATTCACAATGTTCAAGGTTACCAGATCAAACTTACTGAATCAAGTGATTCCCCCTCGACCCCTGCTTTTTTCCCTACATGGACAACTTTTTTATAGACTCCGAGCTGCGAGAACTATTGGCCAAGCGAGCTATTGCCGTAGGATCCTTGATTCAAAGGAGGATTTTGCAGCAGTGTTTTCCTGGTGCAAAAGAAGGGAGGAGGTCAGAGATTGGTATTAAACATCAGAGAGTTCAATCCCTTTGTGGTGTACAGACACTTCAAGATGGAGGGCAGCCATCTGTTACAAGATCTTCTCTTAGAAAACGATTGGATGGTAAGGCTAGATCTAAAAGACGCCTATCTCACGGTTCCCTTTTGCCCTTCCCATCAGAAATTTCTCAGATTCTCCTGGAAAGGTCAATGGTACAAGTATCTATCCCTTCCTTTCGGGCTGTCATCCGCCCCTTGGGTCTTCAGCAAGCTGCTGAAGCCGGTGGTCACACGGCTGCAGGAGATGGGGGTTTGTTTAATCATTTATATCGACGATGTGTTGATTATGGCGCAGGATCAGACCCTCCTCCTCGCTCATTTGAGATGGATGACCTCTATTCTGCAGAACTTAGGCTTTGTAATAAACCTCAAGAAATCCATGACCTCCCTGTGTCAACAGATGGAATTTCTCGGGTTTCAGATCAACTCAGTCAATGCACAGCTTCTCGTACCCAGAGCCAAGATCAAATCTATAAAGAGAGAGAGCCGTGCCACTCTGTCCAAGCAACTCATCTTGTTGAGAGTTTTGGTGAGGATTGTGGGCTTACTGGTCTCATCAATTCAAGCCATATTGCCAGGTCCCCTTCACTATCGGGCCTTACAACGTCTGAAAATGTACTGTCTTCAGAAGCGTTACTCTTACGACCACCTGATTCCCCTGTCACTGGAAGTTCGGAAGGAGCTCCATTGGTGGCTAGATCACATGGAAGCTTGGAATGGCAAGGCCATTTTCGGCACCTCTCCGGACATCGTCATAGAGTCCTACTCCAACAGATGAGGTTGGGGCGCAAGATGTGGAAATGTTGCCACCGGCGGACAATGGTCCTCCGATGAACTGAATTTACACATCAATTGTCTGGAGTTATTGGTGGCTCCTTTGCCATTAGTTCGATTTCCCCTCTAAAGAGCAACTGTTGCATCCTTCTCCGGATGGACAATCTGTCAGCAGTCCGTAATATCAATCACCTGGTAGGGACAAAATCCCGTCTCTTGGTGAACATTGGGAGGGACTTTTGCCATTTTTGCCTGGATCAAAAGATAAGTGTAGTGGCGGAGTATCTACCTGGCAAGATAATTCAGATGGCGAATTGGAACTCCAGGTTCCTCACAGACTTCAGCGATTGGAAACTCCACCTATCGATCTTCACGGAGATCATGGCTATGCGAGGTCCGTGCAAGATAGACCTTTTTGCCACTCGCCTCAATACTCACCTTCCTCTTCTCCTCAGCTGGAGGCAGGACCCAATGGCAATGGGAATGGATGCGTTCCTACACCATTGGGGATCGCAGAGACATTATGCATTCCCTCCTTTTGCCTTGATTCCGAGAGTGGCAGCCCAAGTCCGTCGACATAGGGCTTCCCTGGTGTTAGTCACACCACTGTGGAAGATACAGTCATGGTTTCCGACATTATTGGAATTATCTGTGACTCTTCCCTTCCAGCTTCTGATGTTTCCGCTAATTCTCCAGGACCCAGTAGGATCGCCTCATCCTCTGGTTCTGCAGAACCAACTATCGCTCATGGTGTGGACGATCTCAGGAAGCACAACAAAATGGAAGGACTTTCATCGGCAGCTGCCAGGATTGTACACAGGCTTGGGCACCATCCACCGTAAACGATATTCAGCTTCATAGAAACGATGGGTGGGTTGGTGCCTTCAACGACAGGTGGATCCCGTGGGATCAGAGTTAAAGGAAGAATTACATTTTCTTTTTGAATGTGCAGAGTCTGGTCTTGCATACAGGTCTGTTAATAATTTCAGGTCGTCCCTTTCAGCTGGACACAATCACATCGATGGTAAGCCAATGGGGATGCATCCCCTTGTATACAAATTGATCAAAGGTATTAGAGTGACTTGTCCACCTCATCCTCGATACAGTACATTGTGGGATGTTAATAAAGTTTTGACTTCATTGGAATCATGGCCTCAAAATAAAGACTTATCTTTGAAGCAATTGTCCGCTAAGCTTACTATGCTTTTGTGTTTAATCTCTTGTCAAAGAGTGTCTGATGTATGGACCTTAGATTTGGCAGGCAGAATGTTTTCCCCACAGGGTGTCTCTTTTATAATTTCTAGGAGAACTAAGACCATGTCTGTAGAGTATCCGGCTTTTCCACACAATGACAAGTTATGTGTTTTGCAATGTTTGAAAGTTTATGAAGAACGCACCTTGGCTCATAGGACTGATCCTTTAGGTCAATTGTTGCTAGCAATTCAAAAATCTTTAGACCTGTTTCTGCGGCCACTCTGGTGCGCTGGGTCAGATGGGTCATGTCTGAATCAGGTATTGATGTTTCTGTTCATGGTGCTGATTCTGCTAGGGGGGCTATGGCCTCTAAGGCCTATGTTCTGGGTTCCCGCCTGGAGGATATCCTAAAGGCGGCAGACTGGTCTTCGGATTCAATGTTTAAAGTGTTCTACTGCAAACCTATTTTGCCTGTTTCTTCTGTGGTTGTTAATCAGCTTTGAACCAGCATAATCTGAAGGCTCCGGTCCTGCCATAGAATACAACATTTTCCAGCTATCGCGACAAGAATTTTTTATTCTAATAAGGACACGGAGGTGAGGATTATCCCACCCGTTGGGACAGGTAAAGTCAACTGTCAGGTTGCAAGATGATAACTATGCAATGTATTTTTTTCCACCCTTTCAAATTTAGAACCTCTTGGGTCCCTATTTTCAAACTTGTTTCTGTTTCAGGAAATTATTCCAAACAACCCTGAATCTATGATGATCCTATTTATGTACCCTTTCATCGCTGGAGGATAGCTGTCGCTTCCAAGCTGTGGGTCGTACTCTCCGTTGAGAGTTGAAGTTTGTTGGTTGCTCTCCGTTGAGAGCCTGGACTGTTTGCTCTTTTTCGGACTTTATATAGACTGGTTTTGCAAAGATAGAGGAAGCCAAGATGGTGCCTCATTGTCTAATATGTTAACCTCTCATGTTATTGGTTGAATAAGGAGGCGTGGTTCAAAGCCTCATGGGATATGTAGTTTCGTGAAATGTTTACTTTTTTCTTATTAAGTGCTATTGAGTAGTAAAGAAATTGAGAAAGCATAATCCTAGCCTATGTGTCCTTAGTAGAATCAAAAATTCTTGTTGCAATATCTGGAAAATGTTGTATTCTATATAATGCACGTTTTTCTACTTACATGTTACCTAAATCGTTTCAACATTTTCATAATCTGTATCACTCCAAATATTAGTCTGTAAAGTTTGAAGCTTATAACTCATTGTTTCATTTCAATACCGCCTAGAATTCTATGCAATGAAATTTCTCTATAATGCTCTTCAATGACACTAGGCCATGTTTCATCTTGCACAGTTTTTACTTCTTTTAAATGTAATTGTGTAAACGTGCATGTGCTCTTATATTTACTCTTCAAAGCACACTTTTATGGTGCTTCTACTACTCCCATTTCTTTTTCAGAAACTACTATCTAGAGTGTGCAACGTGTAATTTCCAAATTCATGTTGTCACTTCTGTTTTGTTCACATATTATGTTTATAGAATTTCACGCTCAGTGGGTATCTCGAGATGATGGGCTCACCCTGCAGAATGCGATAATGGGCCCCTGAAAAGGGAATGAAAACATCAGGTTAAATTGATTTTTATAACGTACGAAAACTACCCTGAAACGTTCATGTAAGCAAAACAGAATACTATCTGCATCGATTGTACCACTGTGGGTGTCAAAACTGCCCCAAGCGATGCTGCAGTTGCCTAGCAACACCCTCAGTCACAGATCCTAACACATGGGGATGGAGATCAAAGGCATGAACTGGGACTACATCCACCAGATCACGGGTGCAATGAAAACACGGGATGCTGAAACAAAGAAAACACAAATCCTCCACAATATGTAGAATGTGAAGATAATCTTTATTGGAGTTACCCCCATGCTCCTTCAGTGGACCCCCTCCAGGGATCACCCACCGACTTTATGTGCCAAATAAGCCCCTCGAGGGAACATGGCTTCCCTCGTCTGGCTCCAGCTGGGACATAATTCCAGCCTCGAGTTCGAACCTGAATCCCCAGTCTGTCTCCGAAATGTAGCGAGTTAATGGTGGAGATTTATTTACAAAACATCAGCCCACGAGAAGGTTGTTGCAAAGTCAAAGACTATAAATACCAAAGCAGGGATGAGGCATGCAACTGAAAGTTGGCATAGTTTGTCCAGGTAGGGCATGTGTCAATTCCTAGGGGCACTACTTCCATTGGAGCAGCAGGTACAGTTACACCGGGGTCCAGAGAACACAGGGCCAACCGAAGCCGGATTATTGCTGTATTTTGTAATTCAGACACCAGAAAGATGGCCGTTTCCTTCCTTGCACCAAAGCCTATGACACACTGGCTAGGCTACTGGTCACTTCCAAATCTCGCAGGGACAAATGTGGCCAGGGCACTGGAAGGGCATTTGCTAGAAACACCAGCCAGAACCATATCTGAGAACGAATCTCTAGAGATACTTATGTTTCTGGGTACAGGGCATAAAGAATCTTCAAGTGCTAGCTGGACTTTAGCCGAGAGCTTCCTGTGTGAACAGGGTCCTTCCGCCAGGCTTTGGATGTCCTATGACCCATGGGGTTTAAACAGGGATGTGCAAAGGTTTGTGTTTTTGCAACCATCATGAAGGCCAGTTCCCAACTTGACATAGTTTTTGAAGGTTGCTTAAAGACATCAGCATGAAAATCACAAAATGTGCAAGAAGGCATGTCGCATATATGCTTGCATATAGCTAAAAAATGGCTCTGTGGAAGATAAACTTTTTAAGTGGTTCTTTAATGTTTTCCTTCTCTGCAATGCCATTGTACAAGTTTTGCAAAATGGAAATTTGCAAAGAGAAACTATGTATTTTCCATCATGGAATTATCGATGCTCAGTCGTTTAAATGTCACAAAGTGGGTCGGGTTTGGCTTTAGTCTATTAGCAATTAAATGATTGTGTTTTGCTGAGAAAAAAAACTTTCCAAAGGGGAAGGAAAGCCGGGACACACTGCAAACTTTTTTGAAGAGCAAACTTTTGGAACTAAGAGTAACAAGCATTTACAATGCAACGGTTTCGCCTTTGAAAAAGTTGGAGCTATTGGCATTGTAAATGACAAATTGTTTATTTATGTGTTGGTTTTGAAAACAGGTAAATAAATGGCATTGTCATTTACAATGTCAATAGCTTAATCTTTCGCAAATGCGAGACCTATTGCATTTGCACCCACACACACACACACACACACACCCACACGCACACAGAGCCACACACACACACAGAGCCCCCCCACACCCCCGTACGTTCCTAAGAGAAGACCAAAACATGCCAGAGAAGTCTATAACATCACTGGTACTCGGTATTGGTAAGTGGTAACAAACCCAAATTCTAGGGTCAAAAGTAACAGAAGGCAGACAAATCACTGTTTTACTATGAATGTGTATAGTCGAAAAACACAGTATGTAGTGAAATTTCAATGGTTAAGATGCGGTGTAGAGAGGACTAGGCAGAATGGGGTGCACACAAACTAAAACAAAGGTGCTTATTAGGGAAAGGTTGTGTGTGAACACATGTACAAATGTGCACTACAATTAGTAAAGGTGATAGCAGATGGCGCGCTGAAGAGCTCATGGGCGCCTATCAACTGTGGAGATAATGCGGAGCCGTAGGGCATGGGCACTCACTGGGTATGTCCACTCCTACAAAGTCGCTGGTAGGGGGAAACTCCTGTGTGCACAAACATAAATATGCATGTACAGTATAACGAATGGCACGTAAAAAAGGCACGTGGCTGTAGGGTGCGATCTGGAAAATGACAAAGAGACAGTACATGGGCATGAATGCGGATAGGGAAACATGCAGCGGTGCAGTATGACGAATGACCCAGGGTAGAGGGAGCGTGAATGACGGAGACAGTAGCGGAGCAAGGAATAGAGATTGTGTGGAAACAGTAACGGCGCTGTTAAAATGCACATACATGTAATGACGGGTGGTGAAAGAATGTAATACTGGTGAGTCTGGTATCGCGTACCTTGACAAACTGTAACAGCTAGAGACGGTCCGAGAAGGATATCTTTAAAATTAAAATAAAGCTCTGGGTGAAATAGCCGGTCGTGGCAGGATGGGTAGGTCCAAAGGTGGAGCTGCAAAAACGGAGAGGAAGAGTTAAAGCAGCTACCGGACCGGAGAACCAGCTCACGGACGGTGTAGTAAAAAGAGGAATCCCACGAGTGATGTAGGGAAGTATCCTTCATACGAACAGAGTATGCGGGTGTGGTCTCTTACCTTACAATAGGTGAAGGAATGCACGGGTAATGTGCTCCACTCGAACGTAAGTCCTCATCCGGGTAATGGATGCGGATGGGGTAAAAGTGGGTGTGTATATACAAGATATGCACTGCCGTGATACGGTTGGTGCATAGGTCAATGAGGGGTATTAATTGGCGAAAGGATAACAACTAGACCGGTAATCGAGAAAGTGATAAGTGGGTCTCAATGTGCGCCTGCGCTAAAGAATAGAGGCAGCTCATGGCAATGAACGTTTGTCGGCCGAAGTGCGGGAGGGTCAATAATATGAACGAGGGACAGGAGGAGGGGACTGGACGAGAAACGGCGAGGAGAGGGTCTGTGCTTCAAAGGCCTTTGGGACATATAAGTATTTAGCCATGCAGCACATTATCCTGGGTGCCATAGCATCTACTGTTACATCATGTGAAAAGCAACATGCATTGTACTATCCATAGAGAGTTTGCATCCATGTGCCTAAGAGAGCTGTATATTAAAGTACCCGCTCAGGTGTCAGATAAACTGTCATGTGGTATTTGTTTCCTGCATCATGTGGCTAAAAGAGAACATGCACTAACAGTGTAACAATAATAATACAAAGGAAAAATATGACAGCCAGTGCTGCGATCCAAACCTGCTAAGCACAGCTGCACTCTTACCCAAAACATTCACCCCTGCGCCATCTTGGCCAATGGAGTGATAGCGCAAACTCGACCCAAAGGTATTGAAGCACTTTAAAAATAAAAAAAACACAGCAGCACTGCTGTCAGTGCACAAGATCCCCTCCAAAGACCCGGCCTGGATCACAAGAGCACACTGGCAGGGGAAGGAGCGGTAGTTGGAAAGTTTACTGCGCAGCTGCTGCCTGTCTGCGCCATTAACACCACAGTCCTCCACCGCCAGTGACAACAGCCTTTTCGCGCACTGCCTGTGCCGATAACAGCATATCCAGTTTCCACGAGTGACAACATACACTGCGGCAGTGCAGTCCATCTGGCTGCATTAGTGAAAGCGTATCCAAAAGGCAACCGAGTCGGAAACCGCATGTCCAGTCTGCACCAGTAACAGCACACCTGCCTGCACTAGTTACATCACACTTTTTTTGTTGCAGTTTTTATATAGCGTGAACTCGACCCGAAGGTATTGAAGCACTTTAAAACAAAAAATACCACGCCATCACTGCTGTCAGTGCCCAAGATCGCCTCCAAAGACCCGTCTGGATCACAAGAGCACATTGGAAGGGAAAGGAGAGGTAGTGGGAAAGTTTATGGAGTAGCTGAGTACTGTCTGGGCCATTAACACCCCAGTCCTCCAACGCCAGTGACAACTGCCTGTTTGCGCACTGCCTGTGCCGATAAAGGCATATTCGGTTTCCACGAGTGACAACATACGCTGCAGCAGTGCAGTCCATCTGGCCGCATTAGTGAAAGCGTAGCCAAAAGGTAACATAGTCGGGGACCGCACGTCCAGTCTGCACCAGTAACAGCACACCTGCCTTCACTAGTGACATCACACTTTTTTGTTGCAGTGTTTATATAGCGTGAACTCGACCCGAAGGTATTGCAGCTGGATCAGACGTAAGAACCTTTGCTGGCACACCTTTCCGCTTTGCATTCTGGTATTTGTGGTCCTATATTTGAATGGACATAAACACGACAAGCACCAGAATGCAAGTAGAGCTAGATTAGCAACTGATGTCGGTCACCGGGCACCGTGAGACTCAGGAGGAGTTTATGTTATATTTTATATATTTAGTTTAATGAGATGTCGGGTTTGCTGCTGTGCATTGTTTGTTACATCGCTAGTAGCTGCAGGTGACTTTGAACACATGGATACCATCTGGGCACTCAGTAGTTTGCAACAGCGCATGGGCTGGTGTGAAGTCACTACTCGGTAACTCTGATACTTTGTAACCCAGAACAATGCAAAAGCAAAACACAGCAACTTTAATTTTACTACACGGTAGCAGCGGATAAGTGCTTGATAAATGCAACATAAAATTAAAATAAAAAGCTACACATTTTGTTTTAATTTGGACGTTACTATTTGTCTAACAAAGTTAGAACTGGGCCCAACGATTTCATGCTTTCTAACATACGTGAAATGTTCTAATCTGCATCCGTCGCCAGTCGCAAGGTTGTGTAATTGTTTCCAGACAGTTCTTGGTTCATAAAGGCTGCTCAGAGCAACCATATGTGGGCGACATCAAAGGCAGCCGAGTGCCGCGATACTTCGGAGGAAGGCGGGAGGAGGGGGGCGTCCTGCGCCGTATTCCTGCTCCCCCGCCCGTTAATAGCTCGTTCGGCCGAGATGGTGTAGCTCGCTGGGCACCTTCTGCCGCAATTAATGCTCTGGCTGCGATACCGATGGCCTCCACTGATCTTGCCTCAGGCCCGTCGCGGCTCAGCGCTCCCGTGCCCGTCCTCCAGCGAGCCAATGTGCGCTGCAGAATAGGTAAGGCGAGCCACCGTGCGGATTGAATAAATGCTCCGCTTTCGGAGCTTCGTGAACTTGCCGCCGCAGAACCTTTGGGATATCGGGGAAAGGATCGGGTTACCCTGGCACAGACGGTGGCCTGCTCCCTGGCACAGCCGCTGCAAGGTCAGGACACACTTTGCAGCATCTTAAACAAGCTACTGCCCGGCCGCCATCTTCGCCAAAATGACGAAAACAAACATTGAAAAAAAAAAAGTAAACCCGCCCACCGCCGCATGACGATCGCAAGGGGGCGGGATGAGTAAAAATGGCCGGAATGCCCACGAATCTGGTCCGGCCATGACGGACAGATCTCTGTTCCAATGGCTAGCCTCCATTTATGGAGCTAGCCAATGGAACAGAGGGCGTATTCCAAAGCCACATATTATTCTCATTAGGTTTTCACCTGCGTGAAAAAGCTGCGCAGTGCGCAGCTTTCACTTAGGCGAAACCTAAAAACTAAACTAGACTCAGGGCAATTACAGTTATTCGACGAATTTCAAGCAACCGCCGATTTAAACTGTGTTTTTCTCCATGGTTTGCTTCTATCTGGTAATGTACTTGCATGCCTGCAAATCGCAACAAATATTACTAGTCAGGCTGCTAAGATTATTGGTGTGATATTTTCCAGGGGTGGTTTGATCACAAATGTAGACAACAAAAAAGGATTATGTGCAGACTGTAGTATTCATATAGGAGAGTTTCCAGGGATATTAAGCTAGAAGATATACAAATACGAAAAAGCAGTATAAGAGATTGATTACGGATAAGAAAGAGATCTTTTTAAAAAATAAACATTGGGGTTAATTTTCGGAAGAAGTACAGTAGGGAGAACAAAAAATATTCTGGGTTTTGGTAAATAATATTTTTGCTACAAATGCTGTAGCTCCATCATAGAGGGAATTGTAGAAGAATTGATTACACATGGAAATAATTTATTTGACACTCCCTTTTCAAAACTGTTACAAAATCTGCATACAACTTATAATGAAATAATATGTTATGTTATACTATTTAATATTATTGGGATTTGTAAGACATGCTTAACACCCACCGCATCTCTAGGCACCCTAAAAGGAGTTATCTGAGTTGTCTAAGTGAAGCTTTGTTGAAAAGCCAGATTTTCAGCTTTTATCTAAAATCTCGGAGAAAGCTGGCTGCTCTGATGGGCAACATTTTATAGGTCTTGGGGTAGATGTGGAAGAAGGTGCGTCCACGCATTTTGGTGCACTGAATGTGGGAGATGTGGGCGAGTCAAAGTCCAGCCGATCTAAGGCGTCTCAGTGGGGTGTGGAAGCGGATGCAGTTGTTGAGGTAGGAATGGCCTAGTGTTGTGTATTGCCTTATAGGTAAGGATGAGAAGTTTGAAGGTTGCACGTTTCTGGATGGGAAGCCAGTGTAGGTCTCTAAGGTGTTTGCAGATGTGGACTCGAGGTGGGAGTTTGAGTGTGAGTGTAGTGGCCACATTTTGAACTATTTGGAGTTTATTGGTGAGATTGGGGAAGATGCCTACATAGAGGGCGCTGCCATAGTCAGGGCTACTGGAGGGCTTGGGTTACAGTTCTGTGGGTGTCTAGTGGGAGCAAATTTAATGTTTTTCTGCTCATCTTGAGGGTGTGGAAAAACACTGCTGCTACCCTGTTAACTTTGTTGGCCATGGAGATTTGGCTATTGATTATGATGCCCAAGTTCCTTGTAGGGTTGGTGGGGTTGGGAGTTGGATCTAGGGTGTCGAGCAACCAATCTATAGAAAGATTTGTTTGCCAAACATTACCACTTCGGTTTTGTCTCTTTTGAGCTTGGGGCAGCTCTTTTTCATCCTGTCTGCTATGTCAGACATGCATGTGATGAAGTTGGATTGTGTGGTTGGCATGGAATTGAACAATGCTGAAGAGTGGGCCCATGTAGACGTTGAAGAGGATGGTACTCAGGGAGGGGCTTTGGGGCACTCCTCAGATCATCTTGGTGGCATCGGATTGGAAGGGGGCGAGGCTGACTATTTGAGAACATCTGATGATAAAGGTGCAGATCCAATGTAGGGCGGGTCCCTGGAGCCTGGATCTGTGGATATGATTGTGGTGGGAGGCGGTGTTAAAGAGAGGTCCATTTGGATGAGGGATGTTGTGTATCCATTGTCGATGGTGAGACATATGTCGTCTGTGGCAGCGATGAGTACCGTCCACGTGCTGTGATTGGTTCTGACACTGAGGGGCAGCTCCTCCGTAATGGCGGGCAAGCGTTGCCCCACAGACCGTGCCAGGAGACAATAAATAAAATAATAATAACACAATGTTATTATCATTTTATTTATGCTGTCTGAGTCCCGCAATACAATCGGTATAGGGTGGGGCTGGAAATGGCAGGGAGGACGAATAGTGTGCACTCATAAGTGCGCATGTGTGCTTGGCCGGCTGTCCGTCCTAGGCCGGCCAAACACATATGTGCACTTATGTTTCTCCAAACCGGCTGTGGTACACAGCCAGGTTGGAGAAAAGCCATAGGCTCCAATTCACCGTCTGAGCAGCAAACGAGACCAATCCTGGTGCTGCTCTCATGTGAGAGTAGCGTTTGGATTGGGTGTGGAGCCTACTCCCGGAGAGCCCATCCCCTTCTGGCCGGCCGAAGAGAAGAGCTGCGAGGCAGGCGTCAGCTGAGCGGAGCAGGTAAGTCTCTATTTTTTTACTTATATTTTATTTCTCCCCCTTCCCAACCCGCTGCCCTCTCCACCTGCAGCCGCCCTACCACTGCTGACACCTGATTTAGAAGGGTCCACAACAGAGATTGGTCTTGAGTTAGCATGGGAGGCATGAGTTGATCAGTTTTTTCAGGGCTTTTCCAGGGTATGGTCTCAGAGAGATGGGCCTTTAGCTTGTCATCGTCATCTGGTCAGCTGAGGGTTTATTGAAGAGGGATTGTATGGTGGGATGTTTCCAGGTGTCCAGTAAGGTGGTGATGAAGAGCAAGAGGTTGAGCATGGAAGTGAGATGTGAGCGGATGAGTTCATTCTTTTTGATATAAATTTGTTTTATTAAGGAAAAGAAGAAGAATCAACATCACCTCAGCATGTCGCCTACAACACTTTTGTGGGCCGGCCGAGTGATGAGGTAAACAAGCAGTGAGCAAGGGTGTGGCATTGTGAGGCTATGCATGGAAATTGGATTACTCAGCAAGTCGCCTACAACCCAAGCTGGGCCGGCCGTGTAGCATGACAATCAAATGTGGTAGTGTGATGTATTTCCTATGGGAACTGTACCAATATACCTGTTTCTGACCCTTGTCCGGTTAATAAATCAATAGTGGCCATACAACGGCACAGAAACCCGTTCTCTGATTAGGTCATAGCGCATGCTACCACGTTAGGCAAGCACTATTCCCCCAGCCCCCATAGAAAGCATACCGAGTTCTCAAAACAAATCAAACCTCCAGCAACCTGGGAAATCCCCCGCAGCTATTGTTTTGATTTAACCACGAACTCCAGTAAAGAATGTACGAACGACCAGTTCTTATGACTTGCCGAGGAGCCCAGCTGATGCAGAAAAAACCCACGGACGCTGCCCCTCCCTTTTGACGCGCTGAGAGAGAGACGCTGCCTTTTCTCTTGCCGAGAAATCCAGCCCCGGCGTTTCCAGCCGCCCTTGCGGGCAACTGGGATATCGAGTCCTGAGATTGAGATACCAGCCCTCCAGCCTTCTAAATCCCAGGTACTGAACTGAATAACCCCTCACAGAGAATTCTTGAATCAGATCCTTGGCAAAGCAAACTTAACTTAAACTGCTACTTATCTACTCCCGCCCACGTATTAGGCTTAGGTCAGGTACACTGGGGTAGGCGTAGCTAGAAGCACCAGTTGAGTACGATTAGTCAATGTATATATGTATATAACTTTTATCCATTTTAAGTATCATATGGCTAAGAAACCATATCAATGCTTTTGCAGTATTATTTTATAATCCTGTTTTTACTCTATGCACTTTACTTAACTATAAGTATTGCAATAATAGCGATTCATTTCTCTTGTATGAGAAAGGAGACTGATCAATAAATAACACCTTTTTATTGAACACGCCCGTCTCTTCCTTTTCTCTACAATCTGGTGAAACTAAGAATGCACGTACTGACTGAGTAAAATAAGTTGTCTTTTGTTTTCACACGACTCTAGAGATATACTCTTGATTAGGGGAGAGCAAAGTTGTCATGTTCTATGGTTGTCAGAAACTAAATCCCTTCTTGTCTATCCAGGGAGGTTAAACTCCTCCTTGCCTATTCGAGAAAGTTTCTAGTGAACTCTGAGCTAGCTGGCACACACATAACTTTAAGTCTAATATCGTCGGTAGAAGACCTAGTTAACCTCAGTCCTACGTCTATACTATTGAAGATATTATTCCAATGCGCAGAGCCTATTGGGATAATAGGAACTACACTACAGTAGGTGCAGGTTTCAGGACTTCAGTTTAGTCTTTTTAAGAAGATGTAGCAGTAGCAGGAGTCAGAGGGTATTCAAGATTTGATGGATCATATGGTATTGGCGGTTTCCGTAAAGGTAAGTCCTCTCCTGCATATCAACTGGAAGCCTTTAAAAGGAGGAATTTCTATTTTCTTGTCTCCTCTGTTAAATAATATCCTGTCAAATAGTTCTAGTTATTACATAGGTTGTAAATGGATCTAGTTAGTTTAGAGCCCGTCAGCCTACAAAACTGCTGAATAATCACAGGTGAGAGGCAAATACTTCACAGATTGGGCTCCCGGCATATCTGGTTCATAGGCTATAGATTGTTCAGAATGCGGCAGCAAGGCTGATCTGTGGGTGCCCTATCGACATCGCTTTCCCCTCATCTGAGACGGTTACATTGGCTCCTAGTGATCAAGAGGGTTGAGTTCAAGCCCTGACTTTATCCATCGAGCCACAAGAGGCCTTGGCCCCTACTATTTCAAGAAGTGTCTCAGCCTTTATCATCAGGATCACATACTCAATCAATCAATCAAGAACATTTGTAAAGCGTGCTACTCACCCTCTAGGGTCTCAAGGCGCTGTGGGGGGGCTGCTACTGCTCGAAAAGCCAGGTCTTGAGTTGCTTCCTGAAGGAGAGATGGTCCTGGGTGAGTCGTAGGTGGGTGGGGAGAGTGTTCAAGGTCTTGGCCGCCAGGTAGGTGAAGGATCTTCCTCCGGTGGTGGTTCTGCGGATCCGTGGGACGGTTGCGAGGGCGAGGCTGGCGGAGCAGAGCTGGCGGGTTGGCGTGTAGAACGTGAAGCGGTTGTTGAGGTATTCAGGGCCCAAGTCGTGGAGAGCCTTGTGTGCGTGGGTGAGGAGTCTGAACGTGATCCTCTTGCTGACGGGGAGCCAGTGCAGGTCCCTCAGGTGGGCGGAGATGTGGTTGTGTCGGGGGATGTCCAAGACGAGTCGTGCTGAGGCGTTCTGGATGCGCTGGAGTTTTTTTCTGTAGTTTGGCGGTGGTCCCAGCGTAGAGGGCGTTCCCGTAGTCCAGACGGCTGGTGACGAGGGCCTGGGTGACCGTTTTCCTGGTTCCAGTGGGGATCAAGCGGAAGATCTTACGGAGCATGCGGAGTGTGTTGAAGCAGGAGGAGGTTACGGCGTTAACTTGCCTGGCCATCGCGAGGGAGGAGTCAAGGATGAAGCCCAGGTTGCGTGCGTGGTCCGTGGGCTTGGTTGGGCCCAGAGCAGGGGGCCACCAGGAGTCGTCCCAGGCGGTGATGGATGGGCCGAGGATGAGGACTTCCGTCTTGTCTGAGTTCAGTTTCAGGCGGCTGAGCTTCACCCAGTCTGCGATGTCTTTCATTCCGTCCTGGAAGCTGGCTCCGGCGGAGGGGGGGGGGTCGTTGGTGAGGGAGAGGATCAGTTGGGTATCGTCAGCGTAGGAGATGATGTTGAGGTTGTGCTTGCATGCGATGGCTGCGAGGGGGCTCATGTAGACGTTGAAGAGGGTGGGGCTGAGCGAGGAGCCTTGAGGTACGCCGCAGATGATCTTGGTGGCTTCTGCGAGGAAGGGCGGGAGACGGACTCTTTGGGTTCTGTCAGAGAGGAAGGAGGTGATCCATTGCAAATGTAAATGTAAATGTGCATGTATTTATATAGCGCAAATCACCGACCCGGTATCTAAGCGCTTGCTTAGGGAACCCGTCCTGGTATTCCCCTGTGAGATACCCCGGCAGGGTATCCACAAGGTGAAAGCCAGGCATCCCGCCGCGAGGGGCGTAGTGGAGATTAAGCAAGCTATTGCCCAGAGTCGCAGAGTGTGACCCCGTGAGTTGAGTAGGTACCAGAGCGAGAATTATCGAGCCCGTGGAATTTTTTGAGCCCGAGACCCGCCGAGGCGGGGAATCGAACCCTGGTCCACGGCCGATCTCAGCTTCCGGGTCTGCCGCCTCTAACCACTGAGCCACGCTTCTCCACTCCATTCCAGGGCCTTTCCTTGGATCCCGGCGTGGCGGAGGCGGGTTGTCAGGGTGCGGTGGCAGACCACGTCGAACGCGGCCAAAAGGTCGAGCAGGATGAGGCCGGCGGTTTCTCCGTTGGTCAGCAGGGTCCGGATGTCGTCGGTGGCCGCAATGAGGGCGGTCTCGGTGCTGTGGTTCGCTCGGAATCCAGACTGCGATGGGTCGAGGGAGCCGTTCGTCTCCAGGAAGGCTGTCAGCTGTTTGTTGACATACTGAGATATAGGTACTCATGTCTGCTTCATGTGCCATTATATGCCAAAGAGTGTCAAGGGGGAAGGACCTTTTCGGTCAGGGCAGCTAAACCCTGGAACACCCTGCCCTCCTCCCCCATATGGGCCTGAACAGTTGAGGAAGGCCTTAAAGACTCTGCTCTTTTTACAGATGCAATATTCCTAAGCTGAAATCTGATGTCAGTCCGCATTAGCGCCGGGACGCCTCCGCTGAGGTAGCTATTGCGTTTCATAAATGCAGTCACAATTCAGATCACCACTCTCGGATTTCTGCACTTTGGAAACCTTTGGAGTTGTGGTGAGAGCCTCTCTGCATCTGCGTTTGGATGCCGCTTCGGATATGGACGGTTCTGCAAGCACAACCCCGGGTGCTTTCTCTTGGGTCACTCCCCCAACGCTGTGGCGTGATGACTCTCTTTACTCAGAACTGATAAGCAGATTGCCATTTCTTGTATCACTTTGTCTTTAAGTGTCTCTTTATGCTGTCTGACACCTGATTGATCTCTGCCTCACAGTGGTTTTGTTGGCAGTGTTATCTTGTACTTTCCTGCTCTTTCAAAACCTTGTTGCATCTGCCTCTAGCATTGTCACTCCGTATGAATGTATTGCTTTGAGTTGCCTAGTAGTGCAGTACCTCTTTGTGCGGCTTTCCTAGCAGGTTCTCAGGCACTGCTGTGTAGACTTTTCAATGACGTTTTCATGACCTTCTAATGCTTTACATGGAACTGGGGCTGCGCTACGACACCCCATTCGCCAAACGTCAATTCCACAATTCAATGGAGGCACCATTGGCACTCAAGAGCAGTTTGCTGGACCATGGCAAACTCTCTAGGAGATCACTGTCAATCTTCGGGTTACCTATCCCATCCTTGTCGCCAATTGTATTGGCCTCCACAGCGTGGATACTCGCCAAGGACTATGCCACACACGGAGCTTAGTATAACACATCTTTATTCTTCTGCGTGTAACCGCAAACCCAACATTCTAAACCTGCATTCAATTCACTATGCTCTAATTGGGGAGAGCATGTAGCCTTATGGCTAGAGCGGTCTACCTTGAAGCTGGGGAACCGGGTTCGAGTCTCAGCAACGACGCTCAACATCCTGTGATTCTGGGCAAATCACTTAATCTCCCCGTGCCTAACAAAAATAAATGCGTCTACTGTAACGAAACTGTTGCTCCTGTAAAGCGCTCTGATACCTAATATCTTCGGGTCTAGTTTGCGCTATATAAAACTCCCCCCAAAAAAATGCTTACGTTATAGCTCTATGGAGTCCATCAGGAACCTCAAAGGTTCTGTCATTATATACTCACACAACACTGCAGGTGGTGGTGGAGGTGGCAGTGCAGGTCATGCTTTCATAGTGTATGATGACTACGATGCCCCCAAGTTTGTTGGCTCTGTCATGTTTAGTAATATTGTAGGTGTGAGAAGTGTTGATGGCTAAGTTTGGGGCTGTTGCATTGTTCAGCCAGGTTTCTGTGAGAAAGAGCAGGTCAGGGATGAGGTCATCAAGTGGTTCTGGGGTTAGGAGAAAGGTGCTTGTGGACTAAGTAATGGTGTTTGGGGCGGGATTAAATGTTCAGGGTACCAAGGGTTATGGTGATGGGGGCACAGACAGGCACCAACGGTTGTGCCTTTGCTGCTCCAGAAGCACGTCAATGCTGTGACTGCCATTTGAATGTTAGAGACAGAGGGAGCAGAAGGGAGGAAGAGATCCAGAGGGTGGCGGACCGAATGATTGGAGCACGGGGAGGAGGTGGAAGGAAGATAGCAAGGAGTAGGAAAAAGAGAGCTGGAAAAAGAGGCATACAGAGAAGGCGGCAAAGATGAGGCAGAAAGAGCTAAAAGGTAGCAAAATTGAACAAACAGGGAATGAAGAGTGAAAGAGAGACACAAAGCTTATGAGAGAGAAAATGGCTGCAAGAGAAAGAGAGCAAAAGAGCGAGAAAACGTGACAAAAGAGCAAAGATGAAAAGTGGCAAAGGAGCAAAAATGGACAAAAGGGCAAAGAGTGAAAAGAGGCAAAAGTGCAAAGAGCAAAAAGGGGTATAGAGTAAAAAGTGGCAAAAGGCAAGAGACTGGGGGGCTACTGAGGCCCAGTAGGAGGTCTGAAAGGCCTGGGTCTGGTCGGAGGACTGGGTACTTTGGAGCCAGAGCAGGCACAGAAGGTCAAGCAGTCAAACAAGGCCAGGCACCTCCTTCTAATAATACACCTATTTGCTGTGAAACATATAAACGAGACCCTGAAATCATTTAAAGAAAGGACAGCTGCTGGTATGGACAATATGCCAGCACTTATAATAAAATCAAATAGTAATTGGTGAGCAGACAATTTTCAGTTACTATTCCAGTTGATAGCTAAAACTGGAATTATCTCAGAATTGTGGAAGGACTCTGTAAATTCTAAAGAAAGGCGACAAGGCTCCCTGATAAATTATAGACTATTTAGCCTCCTTGGTGTCTCCAACAAGATCTTTTCTAAAATTCCATTTACCCATCTTGAGGTATGGACTTTGGATAATAATCTATTGCCTATAGAGCAGGGAGGCTTTCGAGCCAGTTACTCTGCAGTGTTTACTTTGTGGGTAATTATAAAAAATCCATAGAGAAAAATCAGCGGCTGTGTTGCTGTTTTGTTGACTTCTACAAAAAGAACTACGGATTTAATCCAGATCTCTTCATTGGAGGTGAATGTATGATTTATTCATCATTCCGTCCATCATTTGTTTGCGTAGCACTTTTCACCATAAGTGGGATGGGTATGCCCAGACATGGGTTTTTTACTCACTGTGCCACTGGTTTCAAGCTAGCTTGGCTGATGAAGGGTAATACCCAGAAACCGGTCCCAGGATGCTTGTTTCCGGTCCAGGAAGGACCTGGCTTGGCAATTCGGTCTGGACTGTTCCCATGAGGCACAGGGTCAAGACTGATTTGCATGTGGCTGGGTCTAAACTGGGGTGGCATGGTGAGCAAAAGAACAATGGATTTAACCCAGATCTCTTGACTGGGGGTGAATGTATGATTTATTCAGC
Organism: Lissotriton helveticus; assembly: GCF_964261635.1. Taxonomy (NCBI): domain Eukaryota; kingdom Metazoa; phylum Chordata; class Amphibia; order Caudata; family Salamandridae; genus Lissotriton; species Lissotriton helveticus. The sequence goes on along the minus strand of NC_136057.1, from coordinate 1,263,311,284 downwards.
ATTCAATCTATCATTTGTTTGCTTAGCAGTTTTGTTGACTTCTGCACAGTCTTTGATATGGTAGAAATAGGGCAGGTATGGAATAAATTAAGGTTGGAATGTCCTGCTGGGTCTTTTAACTCTAATTCAAGCTCGGCACACAGCAAATTGAATTTGAGTGCAATTAGATCTTTCTGGCCGTCTTTCTAAAATGAGTAATATATGGAATGGTTTATGTCAAGGATGATCCTTGGCACTGCCACTTTTTGGCTTCTATTTGGTGGATTTGCCAGGAATACTTCGTACTCTTTTTCTCAAAAACCCATTCTTCGGAACCCATTCTTCTATACGCTAATGACCTCATTATCCTATATTATACTTCAAGGGGTCTTCAGAAGAAGCTCAATGCATTCTTCAGTTATTGCAAGGAACTTTTTTTAAAGGTAAATGTAGAACAAACCAAAGTATTGATTTTTTGGGGAAAAGGGTTTTACATTTCTCCTGAGTAATAGATCATTTTCAGAAGTTAAATCTTATTAACATGTAGGGTTGCAATTGTTTCAGATCTGAAATGGAATGATCATATAATGGGACCTTTTAAGCTCTGGTTTAGCTAGCAAGCAAGTTAGACAGAAGCTGGAGCCTTGCTGAGCAAGACTGAGGTAGGCTAGAGGGGCTAGGCTAGACCTCTTTTGGCACCCCTTTGCATGAAGTTGGTGAAAAGCCCATGCTCACTGGGTTGGAGGCTTATTAGTACCAGGAAAGGGCACATTGACGTGTCCCATAATGATTATCAAATCAAAAGTTGACACAGAGAGGAAGTGTGCTTGTCAGATGCAGTCACCGCTCAGTTTCCTTGCACCTACAAATGGATTGTTCTTTAACACTTCTTTTCCTTAGAAACATCTTGTCCATGACTCTCAAATTTTTAGGTTTGCTGCAGACATCCATACAGGTGAAGTCAGCAAGGGGCAGACACCACACTTTTGCATGTTCATGAAACATCACAGCAGGACTAGTGGAGGTCTGGGTCTTTAAAAATCTGAGTGGGGCTCAAGTTTATATTCACAGTCCCTTGCCATCGGGCATCAGTCCACTTCCAGTCAAGGTAGTGCATCCTAAAGGTTTGAAATAACAGCCTCCCAGGGTTGAGCAGATTTTCCTTCCTAAGAGATGACCCTGCTCCCAGAATGCACCACGGGGCTGGTGCTGTGCCTACATGACACCAGGTGGTAACCGAAAAGATGTGCTCTGGCAGGACACATTATTTGCTTCTGTCTGGCAGGACTGAAGGAAAGGAAGCAGAGGTAAAAGAGAAGCATGAACAGGACTCACCTCATCATTTCTCTGAGGGGAGCGAAAATGATAAAATGTGGGGGAACCTCTTGGGCAAAAGAACAAAACAGACAGAATGGAACAGCTGCACAGGTTGTGTGGGACTTCCATCCTAACACATTTTCATTGTACTTACAAAAAGGTGTACGTCATGGTGAAAATAGGAAAGCATACAAAAAAGTGATGGATAGACGACATGAATTAATCTAAACCACTGGTAATTACTCAGGCCTGCATTCCAGTCCATTGTTATTTTGCACACCATGCCACCTCAGTTTAGACCCAGCCATATTCAAATCAGTCTTGATACAAACAACATTGCTGTGTTTCCAGAGTTCAAGCGGATCCTCAGCCCATCTCTTTGACAGTTGACTTAAGAGAACAGCACACAATTTCCTTACAGGTCAATTAATGAAGATCAAAGACATCCTAGGTCCTTTGCAGGTGGCAACGATATTAAAACATTTCAAGAGTGTCACTTCAGAGCTACTTTATTGTCTGTATTTTTAGAAGAGGGGCTCATGTTAGTTCTGAATCTAGCACTGACAGAAAAGTGATATGCACCTACAGCAAACCTAACTTGCTCTACACAGGGCTTCAGATTTTACCCCTACATATGTATTGACACCAGTTGCAGATGGCATGGCTCACTGGGGGTGGGGCGAGTAGGTCGAGTGGGGGCAGGAGGGGGGTGAAAGGGTGGTGCAGTGCTGCGCTGGGATTGGTAGTCACCCAGGCTCCCCTGACCAATCCTTACACTGCACTACAGCATCATAATTGGTTGTGAGCGTCCTGGTAGGATGCTCAACTAGGGAATGGGAGGCTGGGCTTGTTCTCCATGCAGGCTGTAATGACGTGTGCATGGAGAAAGGGGAAGGTGCGTATGACTAGTTTGGGCGGCCGGAGAGGGCCGACCAAACAGTCATTGTGCACTTAGTAGTGGGCAACCACTCCTCCACTGCCCTGCTCCTTGAGCAGAGCAGCCCCGCCCACCTGCCCGCCACAAAGCAGCAGAACGCGTTGTGAAGCATAAAATGATAATAACTTGAAGTTATTATCATTGTATGCTTCTTTGCGCTGGTTAAAACAGTGTGGGCAGCGCTCTTCTGCCATAGTGGATGAGCCACCACTGATTGCTTCTGTTATGCAGTCTTTGGTATTTTATTCAGTGTCAGTACAGTTCAAGCAGTGGCGTCACTAGGGGGGTGCGGGTGGTGCGGACCGCACCGGGTGTCACCCCATCATGGGGTGACACCAATCTCGTTATGCTGGCTGGCTCGCTGTGTAACACAAACACAGCTCTGCACTGCAGCGCACTGTGAAACCTCACCTCTTCTCTCTGGTCCGCGCCAGGGATGGATTTTGAAGGCAGGGATTGAAGCGGTCAGGTGCTGTCAAGGACCGAGTACCAGGCAGCACTCCTTTAATCTTAATAGGCGAGTACCAGCACTTCTCAGCACAGGTGCAATAGTCCGTATTAACAGAGAGAATCAGCACTAAGTAGAAAAGAGGTAGAAAAGTGAGTATCGATACTTTTAGATTTCCATTTCAAGCGCTATTTGTGATTAATGCAGACATTAATCTGTATCTCGTGCTAATGCAGTCTGGAACGTTTGTACTATAAGATATTACTGCATTCACAATGTGAGTAGCTCTGAAGGCACTCATGCTAATAATAAGGATGTGAAAGAGGCATCTCTGGGGATGGGGGTGCGGGGGGTGGGGGGTGTATGCAGTGGCGTAGTTGGACCTTGTGCTGCCCATGGCGGGCTCTGCGATTGCCGCCCGTGTTGGCCGCATGTAAGGGGGGATTGTGGCGATTGGCGCTTGCCACCTTGCAACGGACGAGGGTAAGGGCAGCGGGGGAGGCCAACGCCCCAAACCTGCCCCTCTCACCCCCCCTTGCTTTGCCAATGGGGTTATGGGCCTTTTCTCTCTGCAACAGACAAAAGCTCATATTTCAAAACTATAAGGAAGAATGAAAGATAAGGAGATGGAAAAGCGAAGGATGATGAAGGTTAAAGTGAAAGAAAGGGGAAGGTAAGGAACAGTGAAAGAAAGGTAGGGTGGGTGGATGAATGACTAGGGGGATGGTTAAGGAAATGGATAGTGAATCAATAGGACGATGGATGGATGGATGAAAGGATGGCAGAGTAAATGGAAATCTGAGTGGATGGATGAATGGACAAATGGTTCAATGTATGGATGGATGGAAGACTTTATTGGAAGATAAGTAAGTCAAAGGATGGATGTACAGGTGGACAGAGGTATGGATGGATGCATGCATAGATGATGGTTGCCTACTAATGGGCGGAGAAGGATTGAATGATGGTTGCATGAATGAATGAATGAATGAATGAATGACAGAAGTAAAGGCGAACCAGTGGGTATCAGCAGGTAGACTGAAGGGTGAAAACATGAATGGATAGATGCTTGAATGAAAGGGACACAGCAAACTCTTCTAGGGAGGGTTAAGCTCACGTACTTCGCTTGCGTGGTGCCATCAATGCTTTGGTTCAAAGTGGGAATTGTTTTCACTTTCTGGTTACTCCCTCGGTGTGAAATAAAAGCCAATGAATTGGATTCAGCCACAACTAAAAGTACATAAAATCAGAGTGCACATTTATATATTCTAAGGTTAAGTTTTTGGTCTAGCTGTGATCTTGAGACTTGAATAGTGAAACACTGATGCATATCTGTGATTTTCATCAAGAAACATAATGTCATTTTTCATGGAAACTTAAACTACGGGTCCTGTCACAAAATAAACAAGCATTGAAAATGCAATAGGCCGCGCCTTTGACTAAGTTAAAGCCATCTGCTTTGCTAATGGTATTGTATAGCAAAGCAAAGCAAATGGATTTAACTTATTAAAAGGCGAGACCTATTGCATTTTGAATGCTTGTGATTAGTGGTGGGTAAAGCACTCGCTTGCACTTGGCAGTAGGTATATAAATCGGTCATAAACCAATGCCCTTGAGTCCTCTGTGCAAGTGCTGACCTGAAGACAGTCAGGTAACACCCTAACACAATAACTACACTGTAGTGCTAGGTTATTAATTATACTAATATTGCCCATGGATGTATGACGTTACAACGCATACTTTTACCACGCCTACCATTACCACGCATTTTTTACAACGCAGGATCCATGACAACGCATACCATTACCACGCATGTATTTACAACGCATATACCTTTACAACGCATACAATTACAACGTAAGTATTGGTAAGTATATAATATTTTTTAATATTTAATTTAATTAAAATTAATATAATGTAATTTAATTAAATTTAATTTAATTAATTTAATTTAATTTAATTTAATTTAATTTAATTTAATTTAATTTAATTTAATTAATTTAATTTAATTTAATCAATTTAATTTAATGTAATTTAAATTTAATTATATTTAATTTTTACACTGTACCCTTTTACCCAAAAACCCAAAACTGACCCTGAACCCAAAAAATACCCCTTTTACCCAAAAACTCAAAACTGACCCTGAACCCTAAAAATACCCCTTTACCCAAAAACCCAAAACTGACCCTGAACCCAAAAAATACCCCTTTTACCCAAAAACCCAAAACTGACCCTGAACCCTAAAAATACCCTTTTACCCAAAAACCCAAAACTGACCCTGAACCCTAAAAATACCCCTTTACCCAAAAACCAAAAACTGACCCTGAACCCTAAAAATACCCATTTACCCAAAAACCCAACACTGACCCTGAACCCTAAAAATACCCCTTTACCCAAAAACTAAAAACTGACCCTGAACCCTAAAAATAACCCTTTACCCAAAAACTGAAAACTGACCCTGAACACTAAAAATACCCCTTTACCCAAAAACTGAAAACTGACCCTGAACCCTAAAAATACCCCTTTACCCAAAAACTGAAAATTGACCCTAAACCCTAAAAATACCCCTTTACCCAAAAACTGAAAACTGACCCTGAACCCTAAAAATACCCCTTTACCCAAAAACTGAAAACTGACCCTGAACCCTAAAAATACCCCTTTACCCAAAAACTGAAAACTGACCCTAAACCCTAAAAATACCCCTTTACCCAAAAACTGAAAACTGACCCTAAACCCTAAAAATACCCCTTTACCTAAAAACTGAAAACTGACCCTAAACCCTAGAAATACCCCTTTACCCAAAAACTGAAAACTGACCCTGAACCCTAAAAATACCCCTTTACCCAAAAACTGAAAACTGACCCTAAACCCTAAAAATACCCCTTTACACAAAAACTGAAAACTGACCCTGAACCCTAAAAATACCCCTTTACCCAAAAAGCCAAAACTGACCCTGAACCCAAAAAATACCCCTTTACAAAAAAAACCAAATAATATTTTTAATAAAATAATATACTTACCAATACTTACGTTGTAATGGTATGCGTTGTAAAAGTACCTGCGTTGTAAATACATGCGTGGTAATGGTATGCGTTGTAATGGATCTTGCGTTGTAAAAAATGCGTGGTAATGGTAGGTCGTGGTAAAAGTTGCGTTGTAAAGGTTGTATACCATTGCCCATATACAGAGGATACAACTGCTTTTTTGCGTTTAATAGTAAGCATTAATTACTGTAGTATTGTTTACTACCTAATTCAATATTACTCAGCTTCTTACCCTCAAAAGAATGAAAGCTTTGGTTAGCGCTGTATGCACGTAAATGTTTCCATGCACAATAGTCCCAGGTCTTTGTAGAGGCTGCATAACCCTCTGATGAGGACTGGAAACATTACCTGTATGTTCCATCTGGAGCACAATATTAAAGGAATGAACCTACAGACCAAAGTTCTATGGTTTGGATCTATTACCTGGAGCTGATACGTGGTGCTCTGCACTGCAGCAGGCACATTGAGCACCGGAGCTATTTTATTAGTACTGGAAACTGTGTGCTACTGCAAAACAGACTTCTGCAGCTGACCCCCTCACCACTGTGCTAACATACTAGCAGACACACTTAGCCACCAGATAACCATATAGCTCAGTCTATTGAACCTCCTACTGTGGAAATGTGAATGCATTTTTTAACTTTTACAGCCAATACAGTGTTCGAGCTTAACAGCAAGACTGGGGTAAAATGCATCATGTACAAAAATATGTAATGTATACACCTATATGTGCATGTATATTGTCCTGTTTGGATCTTTTAATTCTGTACTTGCACTGATAATCGGAAAACTAAGACTGAACTAACCACGACAGTTAAGAATAAAACCATCATTCAAAATAATTAAATTAAAAAAGAAAATCACCATAAAAATGCAATTTCTGAAAAGGAAAATCAAACCTGAAACTTAACTAGTTACGGCAATTAAACAGAAAACCAAAATTAAAGAAGGTTACCCTAAAAATACTAAACGCGTGAGAACGAAAATTAACCCGCACATTTGGCCCTGGGGTGGAGCAGCATAGTTTGCCAAGTTTCTGGGCAGGACCGGTGCGCCTCTGCATTCTTCCGGTGGGCGGCAGACCCCTAGGTGTTAAGACCAGGATGGGTCGCCATGATGACCCAGGGGCCTATCGGACGTTTGCATAGCGCGTGGCAGGGCAACAGACTAGCCCCCAGAGATGCGGCGCATGGCGGTGGCCCCCTCAGAGGTGGTGCCTCTGCCTTCTACACTGACCTGACCTGACTGGTCAGCACTTTCGGGGCGCTGGGGCAGTGGTGGGGGGGGAGGAGTCAGATGTTGCGTTCACAGACGTAGAGCAGTCAGGCACCACTCCCACCAGTGCACAGAGGTAGAGAATGCCATGGGGAATATGGAAGCTTCATCTCTTCCAGGCAGCTGGGTTGGGATCCCCTTCAGCCAGTTTTCCTTCTGCAGAGGCATATCGAGTGCTTCTCTTCCCAGAAGCAAGGGCACATTCCTTTCCTGTGGGAGATCTTCGATGCTTCCAGGAGGATTCCTCACTCTTCAGGTTATGTTCCCTAAACTGGCAGTGAAACTGGTTGTCATGAGCACCAATTCTGTATCTGAGACATTGGCTGTAAATAACTCTTCCAGACCCCAGGACCTTTCTTTCTGCCTTATTTCATTACACTGAGACTGTTAGTGCTCATGCTGGATGGCCATAGGTGCTGAGATGCAACTAAAAAGCATCCGCAGACTTGGTACATGTCATGAGTAAATCAGGGCAGGTGTGCACATACTACAAAGTGATGCAGCGGACATTCCCCTCTCACCATCTCCCCCATCAGCCATAATTCTGAGCATTAGCCTTAGCCCCCACATTATCATTAACTTGCCCCATTAGCTTTCTTTTTATTAGTCATAATTTGATACAATAGTTGTATCTCCTTTCATTAGTCTGAACGTTCATTAAAGCTTATTGCTCCATCATGCTGGTATTAATTATCACTGATAAATATAACTCTCAAAACTAGCCTTAATTCAAACTTATAATTTTAACTCTCCATTGTAGCCTTAACTCTCCTAGTTTGCTCCATCTCTGCAAGTTAACTTGAACATTCCAGTTAAATTAACTCTACCATTAAACTCAACTCTTGACGTCCTACTCACCCTTGGGTGATTAGCTTTCTCTCTCCCTGTTCACCGACCTTATATTCATTCTTAGGTAAATCTTAGTGATTTCATACCAGTGTTGGCTTAAACTTGCCTAATTTGTTTTAACTCTTCATATTAGACTTAACTCTATCCATTGCCATCTTTAACTCTTGCTGTTAGTTTTAACTCTCAGCCTTAGATTTATCTATCCCTTTAACCATAACTCATCCATTTATCCTAACGCCTCTCTGTTAACCTTAACTCTTTCCTTTAATCTTGCTCTCAATATTAGCAGACCCTTAAATTAGCCTTACCTTGCCTTAGATTTTCCAGTAGGCATATGCCATTTTTACCCCATTGCTGTACAACACATTGCTGAGAAAAACCATTACTTGAACTACTGACACACGTCAACCACTCCACCCCAATCAAAGCAAAATCTTCTCAAGAGTGGTAACAAAGCAGCCACAACTTAAGGTGAGGAAACGGCCTTGGTCTGGGTTAAGGACTTTCAGAGAGACATACTCTATCCTGTTTCAGGTAGGTGAAGAAGCAAGAACGTATTGCGTCTGGGGTTAAGGACTTTCAGAGAGACATACTCTATCCTGTTTCAGGTAGGTGAAGAAGCAAGAACGTATTGCGTCTGGGGTTAAGGACTTTCAGAGAGACATACGCTATCCTGTTTCAGGTAGGTGAAGAAGCAAGAACGTATTGCGTCTGGGGTGAAGCTTCTTGTCACTAGGCGTCAGTTTTATGTGGGTCTTTTTGAAAAAACATCTATGGTAAACTGAAAGACCATAACTGTGCATTTACTCTTTCCACGCAGACATGTATTTTTAACTTTCTTTTTTTTTCTTTACTCAAACCACGCAGTGCAAAAAATAAGATAGATAAGAGGGCACTCTCAAGTTGGTTTTGTAAAGACGGTGGAGGGGAAATGAATCAGTTATTCTGAGCTCGCAGGCTCCCAGGATACAAGCGTGAGGGGGTGACACCATGAGTTACCCGCACCGGGTGACACCAACCCTAGTGACGCCACTGAGTTCAAGCCTGCAAATATCAGAAAGCTAAGCGAGCAGAGACGAAAACTGTTCCTGTTGCATTACCTTAGTGATTTATTCCAATATTTCTGCCCTCTCTGTATTGCTTTTGTGATATTAGCAGTACCCTTTCCACCATACTGAAGGTCTGATTTTGAGTCGGGTGCACCCTCATTATGTCAGCAGAGGAGACTACCCTGGTTCGGGCTCTGATATACACCTTACTCCATGTGGCTGTCAGAGTTTTTCCATTTGGCCGCATGACCTATTTAGAGTGGTCAAATAAATTTCAAGTTTATATTTTTGATTATTGCCATCCAAAACGAGGCAGTAAATGAAAGTATAAATATTTCAATGTCCTCCCACGCTAAGGGAGAAAATTCCCATGGCAAAGGTGGTCATTGTTGTTTTATTTTGAAAAAGGAAATCCCGCTTAAAGATTTTCTTTTTGAAATTAAAAGTGTGCCTTACAGCTCCATTATGTTGATGGAGCTGTACTGCACATTTTCAATGCATTATCAGGAACCACTTCAACGGTGGTTCCAACCAATGTAAGAAATGTTCGCTGGGGCGGAAGACATCTCTAAATTTGGAGTGCGGTTCAGTGGAGTGGCTAGACCATGTGGCGCCCATGGTGGTCCCGGCGTTTGCTGCCTGCGGGCGCGGCATATAAGAGCGGAGGGGGTGCTGTTGATTACTGCGGCAGCCACAGGTAAGAACTGGGGGCGAATCCCCCCAAAACTCATGCCCCCCCTTGCTATGGCACAGGTGCGGTCACTCTGTCTTCCTGACAGAGTGACCGCAATCTAAATCAGACCATTAGTGCTGTAGCAATCAATTTTAGCATGAAAAGCCACAAGCCTGCTCTATTGTTGGTACACGGCCAACCTGTTACAAAAGGTCATCCGTCACCCAATGCCCCCTTGATCGCATCACAGGATGGACCCGTGTCTTAATGTTAGCCCCTCAAAAGCATTCCAAATATGCTACTGGAGGGCAAGAGGATGCTCAAGGAATGTAAACTACAAAAAGTAAACAGGATTTTTAGGGCCCTGTTTATTTTCTAGCTCCCTTTATGACTCCTAAGGACAGGAGTGTCAAGGGCAGTGAAAGAGGTACTAAAGAACATCGTCCATGTTAGCAGCTGCTTCTTCTGGCTACCACTAATTGACATACATGCAAAAAGCCAAGACCAGTCTCATACCCAAATAAAAGCCAAAGCTGTGTATCTCTTTCGACTTAGGTTACTCTTCTAAGTATTATGTGAGGACTGTCAAGTCTGCCCTAGAAAGAGAGATACTGTGTTCTCAATGTGGTTAAAGCAGTACTTTAAAAGGTGTCTGAAATTATAAAGTACCTTGCAGAACTAAATTACTTACCTTTCAAAGTGGCCAGATTGCCCCAGTACAAAGGAGAAATCAGCAGACGAGAACAAGTCAATGCACAGCATGTTGTGCCTTGGACGGCTAGTCTTTCAGCCTCTTCTGCAGGGCCTGTCCTCTATCCAGTAGCCATTCAGATCATGGGAGAAGATTCCACATAGCAACCCATCTGTATCACAGCAGTCAGCAATTTCTCCCTGGTATAAGCAAATGGAAATTATACTTCACCCAACACCAACTCACGACCATCTTCAGAATCTCCTAATTAAATTCATGATTAACTTCATGGACCTAAATTAGCAGCCACCAGGTGCAGTGGCGGCTACCCTTGACTTTGACACCTCAGTCAATGTCTTTGCTATTGCTGGCCTCAGGGATTGTGAATGCAGTGGCAGAATAAAACAAATAAACAAGCTTTGGCAGATCCAGTAGATGTCACCTATGCGAGATCTACTTGCTTTGTATTTTTTTTTGTCTTGTTGTATAATAGCATGGATGCTCTGCAGCATGGCTGAAAGTAAAAAAAATGCTTTTAGAGTATGGTATGATATGGCCTGTCTTTGTATAGTATAGTATGACCTTCCATTGTTTAATGTGGTATGAAATGCCCTGTCATTGTATGATATGGCCTGATATGGTTTGGTATGGTGTGATATGGTATGGTAAAGTATGGTGTGGTATGGCCTGTTGCCCTGCCGTTGTATGGTATGGTATATGTGAGGATCTGGTTGTACTATATGATCTGGCTGTGGGGCCTTATCGTGAAGTACACTCACAGAGGCCTTTCTGGGTCCAGTCCAGGTTATTTACTCAACCTTCAGCTCAGACATTTGGTAGCTATGGCACTGAGGAAAACCAAAGGGGATGATGGACGGAGTGTTGAACATTGCAAGCACTCATCCCCAGTCAACTGACCTGGGTTTAATCCATCATCATTCTTTAGCTCACTCTGCCACCCCAGTTCGGACATGGCTATATGCAAATCAGTCTGACCCTGTGCCTCATGGGAACAGTCCAGCCCGAACTGCCAAGCCGTTTCTTCCCTGGACTGGAAATAAGCATTCTTGGACCGGTTTCAGGCTAATCAGCTGTGATCAACCAGGCTAGCTTGAATCCAGTGGCAAAGTGAGCAAGGGACCCACGTCTGGGCATACCCTGCCAACTTTGGTAAAACAAAGCAAAACCAAAGGGGATGATGGACAGAGTGTTGAACATTGCAAGCACTCACCCCAGTCGACTGATCTGGGTTTAATCCATCATCTTTCTTTAGCTCACTCCACCACCCCAGTTCAGACATGGCCATATACAAGTCCATCTGAGCCTGTGCCTCATGGGAACAGTACAACCCGAACTGCCAAAACTATGTCTTCCCTGGACCGGAAACAAGCATCCTGGGACCGGTTTCTGGTTAATCAGCCGTCATCAGCCAGGCTAGCTTGAATCCAGTGGCAAAGTGAGGAAGGGACCCACGTCTGGGCATACCTTGCCAACTTAGGGCGAACAAAGCAAAACCAAAGGAGATGGTGGACAAAGTGTTGAACTGATCAGACCATGGTGAGGTAGAGGGCGCTGTTAAACTAAAAGCATTGTCCACAACCCACCTGATGGCAGTCTTAAATGGAGATTGTGCAGTGCCAAAGACACGAGCAGGGGCAGCTGAGAGCTCCACTGTCTGGATGACTACGTGGATTCGTAAACATGGAGAGGAGTGTTGGGACATGACAACAGGGGAAGCACCAACAACAAAACAGACACAAGCGCCGAAGAACGAAGCCTGGCCCCTGCACGGCTCCAGGCACTGCATCATCCTGTGGGACAACCAAAAGGACAGTTAGTGAAGACGCCATCGGAGTGAACAAGCCACACAAAGGAGAGACAATTGAAGTAATAGACCAATATAAAACAAGCATTTCAGAATGCCACAGAGAAAAAACAATGGCAATCAATGTGCATGCCAAAAGCTCACAGAAGAGATACAGCATGTCTGGCATGCGCTGTCTAGGCTCAACCTAAAAAGTAGCTCCCTGAATGTGAGCAGTGGAAGTCATCCAATCAAAAGAATAGCAAAAAGTCTATGCACAAGGGGATGGGCGAATAATAAGAGGAAGGCAAGCCATCAAATAAGAAGCAAGGAAATGAGCGTGACAGTAAAGATAACCAATGGAAAGAAATGGGTGGTATATTACGTTTATGACTGTCTGTTGTATGATTCTGTTAAATGTTTTGATGCTCGTTAATTCCCCTTTTCTTTTTGCTTTCTGTGCCACAAATGCTCTCTTGTCTTTGTTTCCCTTGTGACTTAAAAACAATAAAAATAAAAAAAATAAAAAAGGAAAGAAATGGGTGGGTTGTAAGCTCACTGCAAGTTTTTGGTATTGTCCACAAGAGGTCTTTCACAATCAGACAGCTAAAAGCTGCCTGGTAGGGGAGACTTAATCATTCACTAGGTAGCAATACATTTTTATTAGTATAACCATCCCCAACCATTGAGTTACGTTTTATATTCTGAATTTGTGTTGCAGATTTACTAACACTATGCCGAATTTACATCCCAAAAGTAACACGAACTTGGCACAAAATGTTGTTTTGGGATTTACCCCCAGCGCAAATCCTGAATTATATTGACAAGTAGCTCTAATGTATCGTGAAATAGCACTATGCTCTACATTAGGCTACTTAGTGTCAAGAGTACATACCATGGGTAGTAAATGGATGTTCCCAAGAAACCACTCAAGGATTTTGATGCTAAACCTATCTACTTCATTGGTAGAAGGGGATTTGCGTAATAAAATTGCACTGTCTTGAAACAGGCGTAACAGTTCAGCAGGCATATAAAGAGGTAAAATGTTAAACCTTGTCAAAGAATAGATTTTTGTACTGTGAGGGCAGCCTTCCAGTACAAATCGGAAGGGTAGTCTTCCTGTAAAAAACCTATGCTTGACATCATGTACACTCTTGTACTATAGCACATGGGTGCGTGTGTTGGCACAGAATAAACCAGTAGAGATGGTGCTGTTGTGCTCGCTAATATTCACAAAACACAGCGCAGAGAATGTGGTTACTGGGTTATGTTGAGTGAAAACTTAGGAAATCTGCCCCTTTGTTTCTTCAGACGTTTTATAATAAATACCAGTATGGGTGATGTGCGACTCCCAGACTTGTGGTCCTCTTTGTCTTATTCAAAATATCATATTCATTGCTTCTGTATAATGTGTCTGTGATATAAGTGCTCTGACACCCTACAATGACATGAGGAGACAGGTAAACTAAATTAAATAAATGTGACAAAGGGACTATGGAGAGATGAGGACCACCAATGGAGGGTGGTAATGAGGGAATTCATGGAGAACAATTTCACTGGGGTTGGGGGTGCCAATAAAGATTGCTGCACCTGGTGCCACGAATTCTAAAGTCACCCCTAATGAAGTGCATGGAAGACATCATAGCAATAAAGCACAAGCGTAAATGCGAAGTCTGTACATAAATCAAGTCAAACAATTTACTCTGTTGAAAATCATAAAGGAAATTGAAGGTGCTGATGAATTTTCCAAATGCTAAATAGAAAGTAGCCCCAAAAATCAGTGGGACCTATGAGCATATATTGAAGTCAAGGGAGTCAATATGTCGCTGTACACAAACAGTAGTCAAAGGGAAGGACTGAGTAATTGTGCAGGCTACAAGCAGCGGCCCATGCAGTTAAGAGTGGGAGGGCAGTGGGGACGGGTGGGTGGATTTTGACAGACGACCAGGGAAAATAAATTAATTATTTAATTTTTCTTCATGGCTGTCTGTCAAATCTCTACCCCAACCCGCCCCCCCACCCCACCGCTCTTACTTGCATGGGCCGCTCCTGCATGCTTCATCGGGCTAGACAGGATCAATTCAATTCAATTACATTTTATTCATTATGATTTGGAATTCCGAAGAATTCCACATAAAAATAAATCTAAATCGTAATTTCATCTAAAATTACAAATGTTGGGTTATCAATCAATTCATCAATTAATTAGGCGATGCCGGCTACAGAGTACCACACCTCCGTGTAGCCGCGGGTGACCTGAGATCACACCCCCCGGTAATGGCGGTGCACACCTGGTGCTGAACTCGGCGTGCTGCTCTCGGAGAGAGCGATGCCGGCGATTTTCTTCTGGCGCTGCAGAGATATGGCATGTTGAGAACACGAGGGGCTCCGAGGTTCGGGAAGCCTCCCGGATTCGAAGTGGTTTCGTGGCAGCCGAAGTAGCAGGTGGGAGATTGGGGCGCACGCAGCCTGTGGGACACGGTTGGTGTGCGGTCTTTCTGACCCTTGCTGTGTATCGTGGTTCAGGCTCTTCTCCCCTCTGGCCGCTCTCATGCTAGCAGCGGGAGGATGCGTGAGGCAGTTTTACGCTGGCATACATGGGACAAAACCGGAATAAAGGAGACAGGAAAGGAGGTGAGGAGGCTGTGGGAGGACGCTTGCGATTAAGCAAGGACATTTTTGTGAAAATCCCTGGCAATTTAATAGCAATTTAATGGCAATCTAGTGCCAGATTTAAGTGAAAAAGAGATTACAGGGGCAACGGCAGAAGTACAGAAGATTTACAGCGTATTGAAGATAAAGGTGTAGTGGGGGGAAATGGGCAAGCCCCAGAAGGATGGAAATGCTGCTAGTAAACCTAGGAAAGTAGATGCTGCAGCTCGCCTTAAAGTGAAAACACGTCAAGCACTGGCAAAAAAAACTGCACTGAGGGCCACCAAGGATAAAGACAAGGATAACAACTCCACCTCCCCCGGTCTTGACAGGACTCTTGAGAGTTCAGAGGATGAGCCCTCCCCCACCTTAGCCTCGCCCTAGCATGAGGGGCAGAGGCAGGGGCAGCCCGAACAAGTAGATTCAGTGGCTGACCAGGAGAGCGATACATCGGAACAGATAGAAGCAGTCGCACTATCAACTAGTTCAGTTCAAGGCGTCACCGAAGAAAGGCGCAAAAGAAGTGAAGAAATTTCCACTGTTTATAAAGAAAATTACCTCACAACCTCTACAACTTCCACACCCACCATCCTCCTCCCTACCCTCTTCACTGATCTCGGGCTCAGCTTTAATATCGCCCAACACTCCACTGCTGGAGACAAGACCGGTCTCACCAGGATCATCGGCTCCTTAAGATCAGGCAGCGACGCAGCAAGATTTTGATACCGAGCATTTAGGAGTCGAACAGCAACAGCAGGATCTAACTCAAGTGCAAGCTATAGCAGCGCCCTGTGCGCTTTCTGCCTCCTTCAGTGCAACAGAAAAGACTACGTCTAGGTTAAATCCCTCTCAGGCCCAAGATTCGGCAGATAAAGTTAAAAAGAACTTGATTGAAACCTCTGCGAACTCGATGTCACCACAGCCTCATCGACAATTCCAACTCCAACCTCAATCAGTACCGTAAGGGCAGAAATTGCCAGAAGCTGCATTAGTACAGGTAGATCCTAAGGTGGGCGGCATGAGGATCGGCACTGATGTTTTGCTAAGTAACTCCAGCCAAAACATGGAGACTACAGAGGTTTATCAGCTAGACATCAGAGACATGTTGAATTTAATATTGGGAGAGATACACGAAATGAAAAAAGTGCAGCAAATGGAAGTCGCTGCCCTGCATCAAAGATTGGGAAAAATTGAAGAAGTAATATCTGGTTTGCCCATTAGATTGCAGGAGGCAGAAGCCAGAATTTCAGTATTGGAGGATCAAATGAATGCGGCCATGGGAGAGGTAAAAGAGGCAGCTAAAAAGAAAAACTACCTTGAGAATAAACTGGAACTTGAGAATCATTCTTGGAGGTCTAACCTCTGGATTGTTTGGGTTCCAGAAGGGATAGAAGGCTCTCAACTCCTCCAATGGGTAAATACATTTATTAAACAGAATATTCTGCCTGAGTTTGAGGGCGACATTACAATTACACGAGCTCACCGAGTTCCAGCGCAACCTTTTCTTAATTCTACGATACCTAGAACTATTCTGCTGAATTTCGGGGACTTTCGTATCAAGGAGAGAATTCTGACAAGAGCGATTCAGCAGAGACAGTTTTCTGTGAATGGGAATAACAAATGTTGCATATTCTCTGATATGACTGCTGCCGCTGCACGCAGGAAAAAATAATTTGTTAAAATCTTGCATTTGTTTAAAGTCCATGGTGCACAAGCATCAATCGCTCACCAGTCAAACCTAAGAGTTTTAGTCAAAGGAAAGTTTTTTATGTTTTCAGACCTTGAAGAAGCACAGGCTTTGCTAAACGAGATTTCAGCAGGGTCTAGCACATGAATATTGATATATATATATATATAAAGAGTTATCAGTAGCAATGGCAATATTAAGGGTGCCCTTCCCAGAGATACAAGTTGGGCTGGCTAGGAAATGCATTGACGGATAGGCAACTGTCGATTGTAATTAAGAGTATTGTTGCCATTGGTTCTTATTTAGATCAGCCTTTCGGTAAATTAAAAAGGGGTCCCCTCATATCTAGCGTATTGACTCTGGCATACACTTAGATGGATTTTTTCTTTTTTAAGATTGCCGGGGGGTCAGGGGTTTGTGGGGTCACTGAGGGTGTAATTTCATGACACCCAGGAAGTCTGATGGGAGGGGTGAAATGTGGGTAGCGTGGGTGGCAGGGTTTTTTCCACATTTCAAGGGGTGGGTATTTTTTTTCTGGGGTGGGAAGCGGGGCACAGTGGGAAAAAGAGCATGAGCAGAAGGTTCGGAAAGTATAGGAAATGCACAAGTAAGGGCTAATTATGGAAACCAGTAAATGTAAGATCCTATCAGTCAACACTAATGGATTATTAAATAAAAGGAAATATGGGGCTCTCATTAGATGGTTATCTTCATTAAATCCCCAAGTCTTGTTTTTACAGGAGATGCACGTGAAATCTAATTCTCCTAATCTTTTTATTCCTAAGATTTTTTCTAAAGCGTTTTTTGCATCTTCATGTTATGCGGTTATAGGGGTAGCAATCTACTTTTCTAGCAAACTTCTCTGGGAATTCATACAAGTACATAGGGATATACATGGGAGGTGGTTATGGGTAGTAGCCAAGTTCCAGGGGAAAACTTTAAATTTTATAAATTATTACGGTCCTGTCTCAGATCATATCGCACCCTTGACTCAGATTAATGATGTATTGATAGGATCCCCCGGGCAGGTGGTGTTTGGTGGGGACTTCAATTATATACAGGATATTAGGAAAGATACCTCGAATAAAAATAAAAAAACAACTAAAACCAAATACAAAAAAAATACTGGGAACCATTATACAAGAATATCAATTGGTGGACCCATGGCGGGAAGTCAATCTAGATAAACAATTTTACACCTGCTACTCACCATTTTCGGACAGCATCTCGAATAGATTATTTTCTCACTTCCAGATCCCTTTGGATTCTAGATGCCAGCATAGGCTGTAACCCGTTTTCAGACCATGCCAATGTTGGGATAGATTTGGTGCTTGGGGAAGAGGTAGGGAACGTCCCAGGTGGCAGCTGGATCGTCTCCTATTGCAAAATGAAGATTGGGTTCAGGGATTTAGGAAGTGGATTTTTGAATATTTTCTGATTAATGAAGGTACGGATTCCCCTTTTTCAGTGTGGGGGGGAGTTTTAGTCAACAGCCTGTGGACAGATAATAGCTTACGCGGCCGCCCAGTCCAGTACCCGGCGGACTAAGATAGCTCAATTGCAAACCGAAGTGAATCGAGAATATGCTCTCCAACTTCAGCTCCTTCCAAACCGATATGAGCAGGCAAGAACAATGCTGAGGAACTTTTTTATTTTAGAAGAGGTTTGCAATTTACACATTTTTCAACAGAGGGTCTTTGAAGAAAGCCAGTTCATTGGTAAATTCCTGGCAAATTCCACAAGGAAAAAACAAGAATCAGCTACAATCACTAATATTATGGATCCTCTGACTGGTCAAGAAATAGACGATAGCAGTAATATTTCACAGATTTGTTTGGAACATTACCCCCAGCTATACTCTACTGAGTATTTAGTGGAGGAGGAGCAAATTCAGGAATAATTTATTAATATGAATGTCCCCAAATTATCAGATAATCGGATTGGCGAATTGGGAAGGGAAGTAGAAGCTACCGAGATTTTAGCAGCCATTAAATCAACAGCTGGGGCAAAAGCTTGTTGGCAGGACGGCTTTCCTATCGAGTTTTATAAAGTATTTTTAAAAGAACTTGCTACCCCGGTGAAAAACTTATTTACTTTTGTTAAAAAAGGTGGTGAAGTCCCAGATGTTTTTAAAGAAACAATAATTGTTTCTTTCGTTAAAAAGGAGAAAAACCCAGAAGATGTGAATTCATATACGCCCATTAGTCTGTTGAATTCTGACTATAACATTTTGATGAAGGTATGGGTAGAACGTTTTTTACTGGCCGCCCAAGAAATAATTTATAGTGATCAAACCGGCTTCATAGCCGGGAGATCAATGGTGCCTAACACCCAGTTCTTAATACATGCACTGGATTATCTTAACACTAATTCCATCCCGGCTAGTATTGTAATGGTCGATGCGGAGAAAGCCTTCGATCTTGTGAATTGGAAAACTTTGTTTTTTACCTTGGGCCTGTTCAGGTTTCCTGCTCAGGTAGTTAGTATGCCATGTAATATCTACCAGGGTACCACCGCCCAGGTTATAATTAGCTTAAACCATGCAGGAGCCATAAACATAAACCGTGAAATCTGTCAGGGCTGTCCGCTTTCGCCATTACTTTTTACTTCTTTTATAGAACCTCTGGTTTTTAAGATTCAAAATAATGCTGCTATCCAACCCCCGATACCTGGTACGGCTAAAGTAAAACTTTTTGCAGATGACATTATTTTATACCTGATTCCCGACAGAGAGAACCTCGAAACAGCTCTGAAGGAATTCTCGGAGTTTGAGCAAATAGGCGGATATAAAATAAATGGCAATAAAACCGAGGTTCTAACATTTAATGCTGATGTGAATTCCTTTCCATCTTGTTAAGGACACAAGCAACAAAAACTGACCCCATAAGATATCTCGGGATATATGTATCTAATAAATATCATCAATTATTTGAGTTGAACTATCTAAAAATGAAGGGGAAGATTAAGAAGCTGCTAGAACAATGGACATTACTCCCTCTTTCGATTGTGGGTAGAGTCTCAATGATTAAAATGTCTGTACTCCATCTGCTTATTTTTTTATTTTCTAATGTCCCGATTAGAATAAATCAGTCATATTTTAATGAAATGGATACTCTATTCAGGGAATTCATTTGGGGTAGGAAAGCTCCGAGGGTGAAATTAAATGCGATCCAATTACCCATAGTACAAGGGGGCTTAGCGCTACCTCATTTGAGAACTTATTATGAGGCTGCCTTTTTGGATTTAGTGTCTAGCTCCATAGGATCTAATTGTACTAATGACAGTATTTTATAGACAAGATGACACAAGAAATTGGATCTCTAACCCGAGTGTTTTTAAAAACTTCTAAACTTCCAAAAAGCACACGCTATAAGACTTAAAAAAATTATTCTTTTAGACTCCAATTCTTTTTTAGTTTTAAATTTGTTTTATTGATTTCAAAGGTAACAATAGACATTACAGCGCATAAGAGGCAAAGCAGACAAGAGAAGTCATCGAGGCAGATAGGTACATGGGTTCTGCAAATCAAACAGATTTCAGGTGATGCTCGATCCGACCATGATGTAATGCCAGGCTTGCAAATGTCACTTGTGATGAGGTATTGAAATTGCAGAAGTAAAAACCCAAACCAAAATTCCTGCCCTAACCCCCAACTCCCCCCCCTCCCACCCCACCCAGTGTGCCAGATCCATGAAACTAACATAGCTATGATCGTATAGCAGAGGGCGCAGTCACCCAGATGAGCCTGGGGGGTCATGTGCATGCTCTGTGAGTCGCAATATGCGGAGGTATCTGGGACATGTGACCTCGTTGAATTCCCTGGATAGTAGAGACAGCAGTGGAAGCCATATCTTCCGATAAGCAGCTGAGAATTGTGTGAGCGTTGCCTGGATGCGTTCCATGCCCAAAGTAAACCGTATTTTATGCAACCACCCCATGTGAGTGGGCTTGGTGTTAGAGCCCCAAAGGGACAGAATGTGTTGTGTAGCAGCCTGCATGGCAATCCACATCTGGCGGCCTCTGGGGGATTTCAAGGGGAAAGTGAGTGCGTTGGGCAAACCCAGGATGTTGTAAGCCGGGAATCTAGGGACTTCAGTGTCAAATGTTGAATCTATGTCGTCCAGGACCGTCTTCCAGTATTCCTGGACCTCCCTGCATTCCCAGAGGAGGTGAGTTAAGGTGCCATTTTCCCCGCACCCTCTCCAGCAGAGCGCACTATGTGTGGGGTTACTTTTATGGAGCCGGGCTGGGGTAAGGTGCCAGTATATATGTTATGTTATGTTAAGGGGGTGCTTGTAAAGCGCACTGTCACCGTGGGTATCATGGCGCTGATAAGGTGCTAAGAAGAAGCAGAGGGAGTTTAGCTAGTTTGTGGAAAGAGCCAAGTTTTTAGTGATTTGCGAAATGGATGAGAGTGCCAGAGATCCTAACTGGGAGGGGGAGAGAATTCCAGAATTTGGGGCAGAGGAAGGCGAATCTTCGACCACCAGATCTACAGAGTTTGAAGGAGGGGACCACCAGGAGATGTAAATGAAGTGATCTGAGATTGCGAGAAGGACAGTAGGGTCGAATGAGGGATTTCAGGAAAGCGGGGCAAGAGCCAGAGAGAGACTTAAAGATAAGGCAACCAAGCTTGAAGGCAGCCCTGAGGCTGACAGGGAGCCAGTGCAGTTTGATGAGGAGGGGTTTGGCAGATTGCCACTTCGGTATCCCGAGGGCCAGTCTCGCCGCCTGGTTTTGAATGATTTGCAACCTGTAGATGGAACATTTGGGCAAACCATGGTAGATGGAATTCGAAAAATCCAGGCGGGACAGAACGAGGGCCATGATGACTTGCAGCAGGGCATCGGGGGTGAGGAGGTAGGCCACCTTCCTAATCCTGCGTAGCTGGGACATGCAGGAGGAGACCACCATCCCCACCTGCGGCCCGAGAGAGAGCCCAGCGTCAATAGTGACCCCGAGACTTTTCACCGAGGCCACCGGGGTGGGAGGGGAGCCAAGCTCTGCCGGCCAGAAATGTGGGCCCCAGTGGATGGCGCTCTTGCCCGGCAGGAGGAGCTCCGTCTTTCCTGGGTTCAGTTTAAGCTGGTTCTGGCACATCCACTGAAAGATGTGGGACATGACTGCCTGGAAGGTGGGAATAGCAGAGGGAGAGTTTAGAGAGAAAATGAGTTGTAGGTCGTCCGCGTAATTAAAAACGGTGACGTCCCACTGCCTCAGAGAGAAAAGAAGAGGGCGAAGGTAAAGATTAAAGAGAAGGGGAGATAAAGAGGAGCCCTGGGGGACCCCGCAAGGCAGATGTTCCCTGGGGGCCCTGAATGTACCTAGGCTGAGTGTCTGGGATCTCCCAGTAAGAAAGGATTTAACCCATGCCAGCGCCAGGCCCTGGATGCCGGCCTGTTCGACACGGTGGAGAAGGATGTTATGGTCCACCGTGTCGAAGGCGGCCGACAGGTCTAATAATACCAAGGCCTGGGAGGTACCCTTGTCGGCACCGTCTCTCAAGGTGTCCAAAACGGCCAGGATCACAGTCTCCGTGGAATGACCGGGACGGAAACCGGCCTGGTTGGCTTCGAGGAAGTTGGAACACTCGATAAACCTCGAGAGACAGGCAGTGACATGGGCTTCTAAGATTTTAGAAAGAAAAGGTAGAAGAGAGATAGGACGATAGTTCGCCGGGACGGCCGGATCTGCTCCAGGCTTCTTCAACAGAGGCACTAGAACGGCCTCCTTGAAGGAGCTGGGTACCGTCCCGGAGAGGAGAGAAGAGTTAAGCAAAGGAAGGATACAGTCGGGTAGGGAATGGCAGATGTCCCGTAGTATAGAAGGTGGACAGTGGTCGTCAGGAGAACCAGACTTAATGCGAACGGCCAGGCTGGCTAGGGATGTGGGATCTAAGGGGGGGAGCTGAGTAATAGAAAGAGCATTATGAGGGGGAGTAGCAGAGTGAGCGCCCAGTGAGGTGACCGGGATGGCGTCCTTAATCAAAACAATTTTCTGTAGGAAGAAGGTGCTGAGTGCATTACAGGATTCCTGAGTAGGGGCCTGGGACAGAAGCGTTCTGGAGTCGGATGTAAATTCGTCCAGAACTCTGAAGATCTCCTTCGACTTGCAGGGGGCTAGTAAGATTCTCTCTGAGACGTAGGCTTTTTTAGCTGCAGAGATGGCAGATTTATACTTATTGCGGGCTGCCACATAAGTATCTCTGCTTAACAAGCAGTAATCTCTTCTCCATCTGCGTTCAGATTGGCGGAGTTCCAGCTGCAGGGCTTTGAGATAGGGAGTGAACCATTTATGTGAATTACTGTGACGGGATCGAGGGAACTTGGTTAGGGGGGCGAAGATGTCGCTAGCTGACACGAGCCAGTTGCAAACTTGGCCATCTAGCTCGTCAATGTCAGGATTATTGAGGGTAGGGGGGCGTGTGTGAGACAGGTGGGATAGCAATTTGGAGGGATCAACAGCCTTCCACTTACGAGCCATGCCACCCTCCCGCGGTGAAGTCCTAATCTGACCAGCCACCGAGATGGTGGTGTCCATAAGGAAGTGGTCAGACCACACACAAGGCATGGTGAGCGGGTGGGAGGGCTTCACCCCATGGATCCAGATATGGTCCAGTATGTGACCACCACTGTGAGTGGGAGAAGTCACCAGTTGGCTGAAGTTCAGGCTCGAAAGACCTTCGAACAGATCGGAGGCATGAGGACCGGCGTCCTTATGCTGAAACCAGTAATTAAAATCCCCGACAATAGCTATACGTGGGGAAGAAATGGCTAGGCTGGCAAGCTGTTCGATAAAAGATGCAGGGAAAGAGGGCACGGGCTGGGGGGGGCGGTAGAGTACCATAAAGGTGACTGCGCCTACCTTGGTCCCAAGGCTGAAAACTAGATTGTCCACATCAGGGAGAGTCATAGAGGAGGAAGCGATAACCTGGATGTCCTTACGAATTACCGCTGCGACCCCCCCTCCAGGGCGACCCCCTATAGCTAACTTTGTCGCCGCTTCCCTACCTGCAGTGTTTCGAGTGGTGTGAGATGCTCTGTAGTACACAGCACTCCATTCCTCGGGTGATAGGGTTCGCCCCAGTTCCGCCTCCCATCGTTTTTGACCTGCCGTCTTGCCTGAATGGGCGGGAGGTGTGAGCATCTTGTACAGTTCTGTGATAAGATGTTTGTCTGAATCCTTCGTCACAAGCCACTTTTCAAAGACCGTCATGGGTCTGCCGATGAGGGGGGCTACATCCGGGTGTGTGATCAGTGTCTAATTTGGAAATATTGAAATAAGTGTGGGGAGGCAACATCGTAACCCTGAATTATATCTGATAGGGTAAGGAATCCGTGCAAGTCAAAGAAATGGCCGGCAGAGAGGTGGTTGATGCCGCGCCATTGCAGGAACGCCCGAGGGTCGTTGCCAGGCGGGAAGTCAGGATTGTCCAGAACGGGGGTGAGTGGAGAAGGAAAAGTGGTAAGCTCTCTTTTGATCGCCACCGTATCCCAGATCCGCATGATAGTGCGAGTGATGGGGGATCGCAAGAGATAGCGTGGTCTACGCCGCCGGGGCATGAATGGAATTTTCCAAAGGGATGTGCGGGCCATTGCCCTATCTTGAAAAAGCCAGCGTTTCTCGGACTCTGGTCTGAACCATTCCACTAGGTATCAAAGCTGTGCAGCCTGAAAGTATTGGAAAAGGTTGGGGATCCCGAGGCCCCCCTCGTCTGCGCTTCTATAGGACAATTGTTTTTGTAAGCGCGCTCGCTTGCCCCCCATATGAAA
Source organism: Lissotriton helveticus (assembly GCF_964261635.1). Classification (NCBI taxonomy): domain Eukaryota; kingdom Metazoa; phylum Chordata; class Amphibia; order Caudata; family Salamandridae; genus Lissotriton; species Lissotriton helveticus. The sequence continues at coordinate 1,263,287,110 of NC_136057.1, read as the reverse complement.
TGGTGGAAGGCCTCCTGTAGAGTTGCGATGGTACCAACCGGCGGGAGCACTGGGAGAGTCTGGAAAATGTACAGTATTTTCGGCAGGGCTGACATCTTCACTGCCGCGATGCGTCCTAGCAGAGAGAGAGGCTGCCTGGACCAACGCGTGAGGTCCGACTGGATCTGGGAGGAGAGGGCTGCATAGTTGAGAGTCATCGTAGATTCTGTGGACGCGGCGAGAGTAACGCCCAGGTATGGGAGGCGCGTGGTCGATGACAGTCCCCCCGTAAGCGGGTATAGGTGGTTGTCATTGGGCATTGCTGCCTAGAGGCAGGATGAGGGATTTCCCTTTATTAATCTTAAACCCGGAGACAACCCCAAAGGATTCCAGCTCCTCCAAAAAGGCGGGAATTGAGCACTCCGGACGGTCCAGATATCATCGGCGTATAAGCCTATCACATGAGGTTCCCGGCCAAAGGACATGCCATGAATGGCAGGATTATCGCGGATTTTTTGTGCTAGAGGTTCTACATACAGGGCAAATAGGAGGGGCGATAAAGGGCACCCTTGCCTTGTGCCTCGTTGAATCTCAAAAGGGTTCGAGCGTAGACCGCCAATGCGGACACGAGCTTGAGGATGGTGATAGCAGCTCGCGATCCAAGCCTGAAATCGATCTCCGACCCGAAAGCGCCGCAGGACTTGTTGGAGGTAGGTCCAGTCCACCTGATCGAACGCTTTCTCCGCGTCGATCGCCAGTAATGCAGAGTCCGAGCCTTGGAAGTGGGCTTTGTCTATCAGATGAAGTATCCGCTTAGTATTGTCGCTGCATTGGCGGTTTGGAACGAAGCCTGATTGGTCAGGTTCCAGAATCCCGGGCTGGCAAGGGCCCAGACGCGCCGCCAGGAACCCTGTGAAGATCTTCAAGTCCAGGTTAAGGAGGGATATAGGCCGAAATGCCGAACAGCATGTGGGTTTTTTACCCGGTTTGGGCAGCACGACTATCTCGGCTGCCAGCATATCCGAGGGGATAGAGCTCGGGCCCTCGAAGGAGGTGAAAAGCCGAGTGAGGATTGGGGCAAGCATATGACCGAAGATCTTATAGAAACCGGCTGAAAAGCCATCCGGTCCCGGGGATTTAAGAGGGCGAAGGCGAGAAATAGCGGCGAGTACCTCGTCCACGTGGATAGGGGCATCAAGAGTGTCTGTGTTTTCCTGCGACAGCTCTGTGATGTTCGCCGAGTGTAGGTAGGCGCGAGCCTCCTCCGGTGAGACCGAGTCAGCTTTGTATAGGGTGGCATAAAATGTTATAAAAGCGTCCGCAACCTGGGAGTCACCTGTGACGGCCAAGCCGTTGTCGTCGGTGAGGCTAGTGATTTTGGAGCGCTGAATCTTTGCCTTCAGGGCGCTAGCCAGTAGGTGGCCCGTTTTGTTGCCGCCCGTGTAGTATGAGTGACACAGACGTAGAGCGGCGAATTCAGCACGATCCGTATCTAAGCTGGCTAACTGGGCCCTGGCAGCTTTAAGTTGTCTCCAAATTCGTGGGGCACCTGTGCGGCTATGGACCCTCTCCAGCTCAGAGACCCGAGCAGTGAGGTCATCCCTTTTTGCCTTGCGGTCCTTGGCTTCCGCTGACGCGATGGCGATAAGCTCGCCGCGAACCACGGCTTTCAAAGCCCCCCATAGGGCGGACAGCGAGGTTCCAGGGACGTCATTAATGGTCAGGTAATCGGTGAGGCAAGAGCGGATCTGTTCGGTGACCTCCGGGCGCTGCAGGAGGGTCTCCCTCAGCCGCCACGTCCCCGGGGTCCGGGCGGACACAGGGACCTGTAGTGTTAGTTCCACTGCATCGTGATCAGACAACGCCGCTGGGACAATGCTTACGTCTTTAAGAATGGCTAGTAGCTCAGTGGAGCCTAGGTAGTGATCCAGTCTGGCGTATGTGTGATGAACGTGTGAGTAGAATGTGAAGTGTGATGTGTTGGGATGGGTGGCTCTCCACAGATCTACCAGCCCCCTCTCTTGCAACCAGTCTCTACCAGCAGCTGTGATGGCGCCAGTGTCCCCGTAACGGTGACCCGACCGATCTGCGTTCGTATCCATTACTAGGTTAAGATCCCCCCCAATGAGTAAGAGAGAGGCAGGAGATTGAAGTGATTCAGAGATGGCTTTTTTCAGAAAAGTTTCTTGCCCAGAATTCGGAGCATAGAGGGAGACAATCGTGAAGTGCTGGGTCCCCAAAAGGAAGGTGTGTGCTAGTAACCTCCCCTTGATCTCCCCCGTCTTGTCGCCTATGCTGCCGCGGAAGCGCTTGGAAACTAGAATAGCCACCCCTGCTTTCTTTGTGGGGCGTGAGGTGAAAAACTGCTGGGGAAAGGCGCGGGGGCGCATCCTGTGCCAGTCTTTGGGTAGGAGGTGGGTCTCTTGTAAGAGGCAGACGTCCGCCTCAGAGTTTTCCAAGTATGAAAGCACGGCCCTGCGCCTAATCGGGTTGTTCAGGCCCTTCACATTGAGGGTTAGTACCTTTAAACTAGACTCCATCCCAAGAGGTCAGTCGCACCACCAGCCATAGAGAGGCATAGCAAGGCAAACCTGTCACCAGCGACGAAGGCACATATCCTTGGTGTGTCTGAAACTGAGTCAAGAAGCGATACAGTCCCACAGAACCCCCTGGCACACTGAGTCCCTCCCTCTGTCCCACCCCCCTTCCCTCGCCCCAACAGTCCCCCTGTGAACCTCCCCATGCCCCCCAACTCTCCCCCCTCCCCCAAAGGACCAACCCCTCACCCCAACTGCGGTCCCCCACCCGGATCCCTTCCCACCCCCCTCACCCATTCCCATCAAGAGAAGGTATAGTCCCAGTCCTGTTGGTCCACTCAGGACTGTGGTAAAGTTTCGTACACGGGTCATATCCGATGGCGGCCATGTCGGCCCCCCACCCGATTCCCCCCTGCCGCATGGGCAAAGTGTGTGCTATAGGTAATCTCCTTAACGAAAGGACAAATCACTCAAAGGGAGAGGTTCCTTTGGCCACCTCCGCTACCGCTGTTGCTCGTTCCTGTGTGATGACAGAGGCGTCCGGTTTCAAGCGGTACGGGGGGGACCGCCTGCGGCTCACCAACTGCCAGCCCCCTCCGGATGGCCCCTGTGATGCTCTCATTGTGGGTTCATCATCTTCCTGGTCAAGTCCCAAGAGGGTGCAAGTGTCTTTAAGCGATCGCAGTTGGTGTAGCTTACCGTTCCATTTGAATATTAGTCTGAACGGGTGCCCCCAGGAGTAGGGGACTTCTTGTTGTCGCAGGAAGTCCGTCGCTCTCTTAAATTCCTTTCGTTTTTGCAGAGTAATGGTTGACAGATCTTGATATAGGGCTATGGAGTGACCCCGAAATTGAAGGGGCTGTGCTCGCCGGGCGTCTCGGAGAATCCGCTCTTTTAGCGGGAAATCAGGGAGGAAAGCCAAGATGTCCGGCGGCGGGGCAGTAGCGCGCCGAGGCAGCCCAACTCTATGTGCTCTGTCAATACGGATGGCAAAGTCCGCTGGCTCCCCCAGAATGTTTCTGAATAGGTCTTGCAGGTACCCCGTGACGTCAGTCCCCTCTGCTTTCTGAGGGACCCCCCGGACCCGTATGTTGTTACGACGGGAACGGTTTTCAAGGTCTTCTGCATGGGCCTGAAGGTCCAGCTGCTGGTCAGTGAGTCACAGGACCTCTTGTTGGAGTTGTTCGATTTCGCTGCTTCTGGTTTGGTCCGCTTCCTCAATGGCAACCACCCGCTCCCCAAGGTCCTCCACGTCTCGCCGAAGCTCTCGGACCTCACCCGCCACTTCCTGCTTTAAGGTCTTGAAGTCTTCCCTGAGGGAGTTAAATAGTGTTTCAAGGAAGGATCTAGTGATGGGTATCTGGTCATCCACTGGCGCTGGTGAGGTTTTCGTGGCCGCCGGGGAGGGTGGGTCTTTGCTAGGCTTGGGCTGGGTCTTGGCCAACAGTTCGGGGAGTGTCTGGGTCCCTTTCTTTCCTCTCAGTCCCGCCATATCGTGATTAGCTCCTAAAACTGATGAGCAATGATCGTCAGGGACCGGAGGTGAGTGCAGGTGTCCGGTGTGTTAGGGTTAAGAGGAATCGTGCTATCCCCGGGCCAGCTCCCCTTTGAGTCTTTCGGTGTTACCGAGGCTAGCGGCTGCAGGGCGGGTCCAGCTCAGTGGTCAGCGCTAATCGGCAGGGGCAGGAGAGACCGGACACCCAATGTTCCCACAGGCGTGTGTGCAGTCCCGCTTCCCAGGCGTAAGTGTGGCTCGGCCCACAGTGCTTTTCGGTCAGCCCCCACACCGGGAGCTCGATTGTGCCCCCCGAGTACTTTCGGCGGTGCCCACCTCCACTCTCCTCACCTTCTGAGTCTGTCACCTCGAGGGCGGCTCTCCACAGTGGTTTCGGCCCTCCGGCCTCGTTCAGCGCCCTCGCAGGTTGCTCTCCGGTTCCTGGGGGATTCAAAGGGTAACCGCAGTGCCGTCCCCTCCGTCGACCCCAGGGTCGAGCAGGTACGATCCAGGGCACCCCTCAGGACCGGTCTGCAGTGGGTGGTTGACGCCGTGTGGTCTACAGCTGGCGGGGTCCGCTTTTGTACTGCAGGGGTGCGCCAGCGGGGTCACACCGAAGGCTGCTAATGGTGGAGTAGAAGGCCCAAAGCCGGGGCCTCAATTTTCGCGACTCCCGGCCGGTCCACGCCTCATCACCGGCCGGGTCACGGAGACAGCGATGTGCGCCGGTCCGGGCTTTGTGGTCAGCTCCCCGATGGACAATGGGTCTCTGCGTCAGCAGCACACCGTCCACCGCGCCCGAGGCAGCAGACAGGGGCCCCCCTGTGCCGCGCAACCGCCAAAGCACACCACGGGGATTAATGGCCACAGGGCGGGTATCGCAGGGTGGTCAACAGCGAAACAGCAGGGTCAGCCACACTGGGGGTGGTCAGACAACGGCCGGGTACCCAAAGAGGCAGCCGCCGCAGCCAGGTAGGTGTGTAGCGAGAGCAGCCCTCAGTTCTAAGTAGCCGCGGGCCTCCCCCGCGGGCCCCTAAGACCGCACTGGTCGGTAACGGTAAGCGAGGTCAGGCTTCAGTAGGCCTCGCAGGAGTGCGTGCCGTCCCGCCTCCCCAGGCGTTAGTGCGGTCTGACCCTCAGGCCCCTGGTCAGCCCTCTCACCGGGAGCTCGATCGTGCCCCCCGAGCTCTCGCTGCGGCGCACTCTCCCGCTCATCTCACCTTCCTCGTGTGTCTGGTGTGGGGCAGCTCTCCGTGGCTCTCCGTAGCAGGCTTCGGCCCCTCAGCTCCGTTCAGCTCCCCCTCAGGGTCCCCTCGAACCCGCAGGGGTCACAGGGACACTGTAGCGCCGGAAGGGCGGGCTTCGTTCCAGCGCTGTGGGGGTGCGTCAGCAGGGCAGCGCCAAAGGCCGCGATCGTCAGTGCAGAAGGCCCAAAGTCGGGGCCTCGATTTTCGCGACTCCCGGCCGGTCCGCACCTCAGCACCGCCCGGGTCGCGGCAACAGGAATGTGCGCCGGTCTGAGCCGCAGCTCCGGCAATATCGGCGTGGGCTCCCCTCGGCAGGCTCCCAGGTGCTCAGTTTGTCTCACCGCCGGAGGAGGCAGGGGCAGCGAGCAAGTGCTCGGTCGACTTCAGCTTCGCGGCGGTGGCCGCCAACACTCGCCCAAGATCAGGCGTCCTCAGCCTCCAGAGCCTCCCAAACAGCCCGCGGACGGGTGGTCAGAGCTGCGGGGTCACCGCCACGTTCCGCTATCCTCCTCAGTAATTTCCCGTGCTGCAGGGAGATCAGGCTGTGCATATAGGTGCGTTTAGGCGGGATCGGGCAGGGAGCCTCGGAGACCTGCGTCCGATCACGCCGTCATCTTGGACACGCCCCCCTCCAATCCTTTTTTAAGAAGATGGGCTCATCTGGTCTCCAGTACGTAAAATTAAGAGAATGTACGAGTCTCGGCCTCCAGTTACAATCGAGGCATATAAGTATTTGGGAAGGCTGTGGATTCTCCGAGTTAAGGCATGTGATAGTCCAAAATAGTCCGATCTCTTGCAAAGAAATAATGGCAAGGCCGGAAGGCCATCGAAGCCGACTTTTCTCGAATGTCTACGCGTTGTCCATCTGATAGCGAATTCCAGTGGTATTTTGGACACCCCATGTCAATTCATGATAGCTGTTTATGGGGCCAATATTAAAGGAGTTGGAAACTGGTATAGGCTGCTACATAAGCAGGGACAGGCTTCCGTGATAGAGACTCATCTGGACAAAATAACTTGGGAAACAGGATGTAGGTTGAATATGAAGAAGTGGGAAACTATTTGCCTCCTAGCAAGTAAATCCTTGCGTGCCGCAAATTTTAAAAGGAAGGCCTTCCTATCGCGATGGCTATCTTATTTAACTCCGGCACCTCTAAATAAAAGATTTCCAGGCGTAGAAAATAGGTGCTTTCGTTGCCAAATAGATGGGAGGGCGGGTGGTGCCATATTTTTTTTGCATGTTCAGGACTTAGGCCGTTTTGGGAAGAGGTTTTTTTGGATATTGGGCAAGCAATCGGTAAGAGTATTTTGCTCGAGGCCGAAGCTGTCTTGTTCGGTATCAGTCGAGATGAAAAGAAACTATCCGTGCCCGAAAAGGCCTTCCTATTAATTTCATGTATGGTCGCTCGCGCCCTAATTTTACAGAATTGGAAATCTAGGGAAATACCTTCTCATCTGAAGTGGTTCAATAAAATGAAAAGAACTCAAAACTTCGAGGAAGCTTACGCTAGGAGGGTAGGCGCTATCAAGAAATTCGCAAAAAATTGGAAGTTCTTTAATGAACTGGAAGAGTTTAAAGAGAGATCATAGTATCAGGGCTGGCAAATTAATGGAGCAGCTTTTTGGTAAATTGCACTAGCACTTTTTTCTTATTGCACTTTAAGAGCACCAGCAGTTTTTCGGGCACGTTATAGAAGGCATTTTGCACTTTGACCAAGGATGTAAGAAACCGCTACTGCCACAAAATATAAACATGTTGCATTTATGTTGGTTTTAGGCAATAAGATGGCACTAGCACTTTATTTGCATTGCAATTTAGAAGTTTTGGGAATTTTCTCTTATTGCTACTGTGTTCTAGGATAAAGTTGCACTGGAAAACATAATCAGCTGCTTTAGTTTTAGCTCTTTGTCATTTTCTATTATGTGTTGTGTGGCTGTCATTTTGATTCTTGTAACTGGTTTTAATGTTAATGTTAGTGAAAATGTGTTTTAGTACACCATGTATTTTCATGAACCTAATGCTCTGCTCAATAAAAATGTAAAAAAAAACAACAACAAAAAACCACAAATGAGCAGATCAACAGCAGCCATTCTAGAGGTTTTCCAGTGCAGGAAGGGATGAACCGTGAGTAATTAGATTACTATTCACTAAACTGTATTGTATAACCAGCAACATAATGACAATGCAAAGTAGTTCAATACTATGAACTCGCCTTTTTTAGCATGAAATACACAATAGTTTAGCAGCAAGACAAGGATTTAGTAAGGTGCTTGAGATCCTAGAGAATGAGTAACTAGCAGCAGAAAAAGTTTGTAAATGTGTACATGCTTGATTGTAAACATAGTAAATCGGCCTTAAAGACCGAAGGGTCAAGAAAGTGCAAGTAAGTGCTCAGTGCATACATATTAAGAAGATCCTTACGAAATTAATATATATTTAAAAATTGTTAAAAAAACGGAAAATCTTGAAACACACAAGTTCAGATGGGGGGACAGCAGACAATTTCGGGCTTCTTCTGCTGTGATGATATTATACTTTAAAAAACAATTCCTTAGATATCTACAACGTGTTAATTGTAATGCGCGACAAACAAATAAAACATGATTCAGGTCTTGTATACAGGAAATACATACATGACAATGCCTTTTGTGTCTAGCAATACCCTCCCGGGCTCCTGTTGCAAATCTTAGGGGGAGTAAATTCAATCTCAGTAGCAGAATCACCCTGCGCACTCCATGTTTAAGATTCCATAAAATATAAGGTTGTTTTTTTTGACAATGCAGTTCCCCACAATACAATTAGTATTTCTATTCTCTGAGCACATTTTAATATCTCTTTCACGAGAGACCCCGTAGATTGTTTTCTTTATTCTAGTTTTCAAAGCCCTTTTGCAAAGAACCGCCGCCCCATCCTTATCTAAACCAAACATTATTAATGCTTTTAAATTATTCCTAAAAATAACACTTTTTCTTTCATATTTACAAATATTTCTCTGTACAGTGCTACCTGTGGCAGGTTCTCAGAGCTATTTAACAATGCATTGGACCATCTTAAGCACACAGCCATTGATAGCACATAAGTGGAAAGTAGACCAAATTCGAACCTAAGCGCTGCGAAAGGTGCACCGCAATTCAAATTGCATATTTGGCACCAGATTTGCCCTTCCACTTTCTAGAATTTGTCCCACTCTTGTGTATCTATTGTTTTACTGGCATAGCTCAGGGTTGGTGGGATCTTTATTTTATAGACCGATATAATGTGTGTGAAATGTCTTTTCCCACAATGTGTGTACAGACGGTTAATTGCAAAGGCTTGTGAGATTGATTTGCCTTTCAATGGTCCATATGACTATTATCTGAGCACCTATTTGTAAAAAAAAATCCTAAATATGGATAACATTTTACTACTTCCAATTTCTCTTTTCCCAAGAACCAGTTAAAAAAAATTCTGACCTTACATCCTTGATAACTAAAAATCAAGGATTTTTACTCTTTAAAATATTTATTCTTTAAAATATTTATTTTTAGATAATACTCTTCTGTGTACCTAATTAGCTCAGCAAGTCGTCTTTGTAGTCCAATTGGGGTTAAATCCATTATTATGGCGTCATCTGCATAAAGCAGACAGCTGAGCTCTAAATTTCCTAATTTAGGGGGATCCCAGATACTGAGCCCCACTCTTCTTGACAAATCATTAATATAAATGGAAAAAAGTAAAGAGGCCAAAAGGCACCCCTGCTTTAACCCATTGTTGGTTACTATTTTCCTTGAGAGGCCTTGTGTTCCCCTAATAAAACCTGAGTCCAAGTGGAGGAGTGGAGAGCAATTTTTAATCGTAAAAGATTCCCTGGTATCCCCATGGTGACCAATTTCCTCCACAGCTTCCCCCGATCTACCCTGTCGAAGACTGTGGAGAAATCTATAGAAGCCGAATATAACGGCACACCCCGACTTACTGGATATTTTTCAGTTAAAGTTTGCAAAATGGTGATATTATCCAGGGTGCCACTATTCTTACGAAATCCTGTTTAATCCAAAGGGATAAAATTATTTCCGAATGCCCACTCTTGGAGATGAGTGAGAATACTCTTTGCAAACAGTTTCCTGGTTGCATCCAGGAGAGAAATCTGTCTAAAACTGGCTGAGGAATTTTTTGGACCGTTTTTATATAGTGGAACTAGTATACTTCCCTTCCAGGATTGTGGAATATCACCATGGATATAACAATGGACAAACAAAGATGCAGAAATATCGCCCACTCTTCACAATCCTGTTTTATTATGGCTATTGGTACATCATCAGGGCCCATTGCGCTGGAATATCTTGCCCCTTTAATGTAACCCTCAATCTCCATACATGATGGTGCACCATAGTCGCTCCTCGCAGTCAGGGTAATGCTAACCTCTTGGTTCTGTCCCACTGCGAGATTTGAAGCATAAAGCTGGGAAATATACATTGACCATTCTGCTTCTGGGATTAAAATAGGTATTGACTTCTCTCTCCCATCACAAAATTTTGCTATCAGTGCCCAATACTTCCTAGTGTCCCCAAAAAGAGCCACCTCTCAAAGTCTAACCCATTTTGCCTCTTCAGCCCTCCTACGATCCGATGTTATTTTTCTTTTTCGTACCTGTTTCAGTCTATTTATTTCTCTCTGCCTTTGTTTCATGGGCTTCCTAAATTGGTCTCTAATTATACCATTAATTTCCCAATTCAGTTTTTAAATTTCCCATGGTATTGTTACTAATGGAGTAAAACTAATGACTTGCTTCTTTCTTCCAAAAGTTCTAATTGTAGCCAAGACTCTCTCGAACCTCTGAACCAGCGTTTCTTGGCTGGAAATAAAGGCAGTATTTTCAAAGACCCTCTTAAAATTTCGAAGCAAATTATTTGACCAGCAAGTACGCCCATTATTACGATAATATGAGACCTTATCATCCCTCTGATTCCTGAAAGTTCAGGCTTCTCAACTTCTATGTCCATTTTTACAGATAAAATACTATGGTCACTCATATTTGTGGCAGATACCTTATATTGAGTACTTACGTTAAATAGTTGAAAAGATACTGCCATATAATCAATTAAGGAGCGACCATATACACACCGGAAAGTATAAGCAGCGGGGGAGTCCTCCGGGAATCTACCGTTTAACGTTACAGGGTCTAAACTTCTAAAATTTTGCAAAAGTAACAAGCCTCATTTATCTGACCTTAGATGGACCGGCAGTACAGAATCTGGGATGGCCCATACCTCCTCCAATTCCGAGTTAGAAAAAGACATAACTGTACTATTGAAAAATTTAGCGTTAAAGTCACCCACCATCATTATATGTGAGCATTCTTCATTGTTACTTAACCTTTGCACAAAAGTACAGATTGAGTCAACCACTACGTTTGACACACTCCGTGGAAGAATATACCCATTTATCAATAAAAGAGAAATTGCTTGCCCCAAGTTAGCTTCACCAATCCTCAACTTTACTCCAATAAAGCATTTTGAGGGGTGCTTATAGATCACAGGATCCCCAAGTAAAATAGCTAAACCTCCACTTGCGTGCCCTTTTACAGATTTTTTGCTGTACAACAATACACATAAGAATTCTCAAACTGAAATTCCTCCCCCATCCACGTTTCCAGGAGGCAAATTATTTTGGGGTCAAATTCTAATAGTGGTTTAAGCTTACAACTCGTTTTTCCTACCCCCGCCACATTCCAGGATAGGATGTTTCCCAATTGGCTACCCCCGTACTTTGGGCTTTGTGGTAGATATTTTTGACCCATTCAGGGTACCTGCAACCCAGCTCCACTTTGCTACCTTATCCTCCACATTGAGACTACTAGGCCTTCGGGCTTCAAGGCCTAAAATGTTAATTTCTCTGTTTCCTAGGCTTCTCCCTACCATTATTTCCATGTCTTTAAGGTTTATGGGGATTTTTGCACCCCTATTGTTAGAGAACCCATACCCTTGCATCTGATTAATCGTTCCTAAGCTTTCTGATGGCTACACAAGTTCAAGATGAACCAAAGCTAATTTTAAAAAACGGAAAAATGACATCTGGCAATTATTAGAGTTGATAATAACAGCTGTGTAACCTCTCTATGTAGGGACATAACAAAGCCCAAGCCAAGTAACTGGATGGCATTTCAGTTCAGGGCATTGAAACAGAAGGGTTTAGATACATGAAAAAAGATGTTAAACTTAGTCTAAATGAGCACGCCTCTGCCATGAACACTAATGCTTTTATCCTGGCATGAATCTCACCCATATTAAATGACTCTGAAGTGAAGAGTGTGTTGCTTTTGGGTGCTAGTCGTTGTAAGGATATTTTACCATTGAATCCCTACACGTCCTACTTTTAAACACCATGCACCCTGCCTTGTGGGTGACGAGGCCTACATAAGGGTGACTTATTAATATTTTTAAGGGAGACAGATCGGATCACGGTTTTAACACTTCTACCATCAGTTCACGCCTGTAGGCCTGAAGCCATGTTTTACATTGTCACTCTAGTGGATGGCACAATAGGTACAGCAGACCACTAGTGACCTTTAAATGACACGCGTCAGCCATGTTATTTTCAGCACATTTTCGCTGTGTTCTTGGTTAGGGCCTTAAATATAGCTAAGTAGTAGGTTTTATTGTTGTTTCCTATCTATTACCACTTTATTAAAGTAGTAATAGGTAGAATATTTTTTAATATGTTTCTATCGTTTTTTTACAGCAATTTACAGAGAACTGTGCTATTTAAAATAAATTGTGCTATAATTTGCAGGTATTACTGCGACAGTCCATAGCGTTTTTTTGTAAACAGATATGTTAAAAATTGAAATACACTGTAGTACACTATATTAGTGTAGTACAGTGTATGTTAAATTTTTCTACATACTTATTTTTTTTTCAAGTTTAAGTACCACTGTACTTTCAATGCAGTACCACGGTACTCTGTAAATAAAATAAAAAAAAAAATAAAAAAAAAAAAAAAAAATATATATATATATATATATATATATATATATATATATATATATATATATATATAAACCTATAAATAATTTCTCCTATCTACTCCCACTTTAATTATGTGGTAATAGGTAGGGGAAAATATCAAATCTAATACTAACCTATTATCTAAGGGTGTAACGCAGAACACAGCCAATCTGTACTGAAAACAATATGGCTGCCTTTAATTTTTGTAAACGCAATCATTAGCCAATCACATAATGCCTTGTCATCACTATGTACTGTGGTATTTTCATGAAATACCGCAAAATTTTCATGAAACGACAGCAACATCAGATATCACTAAGTTTAAATGCCTTATAACTTGAATAATACTTACCCTTCTTACCTGCAAAAGGATCATCTGTGTAACATAATGTATAATCCTGCCAAATTTCATGGAAATCCATTCAGCCGTTTTGTCCTACCTGCAATACAAAAGTATATGGGAAATGTATTGGTGGAAAAAAGTGTTTTGCGACCCCCCCTCTTATCTTTGCACCCCTCCTAAATACATATGTTGATGTACATAAGATTTTTTATTTACAAAACAAATGGTCTTAGCTACTGACAGACCTAACAACAAAGTAGCCTAATTCTAAATTGATGATCTCTGTAAAAAAAAAAAATCACATAAGGCCCAAATGTTCCATTCTACTTCAACTAACCATTTTTATCAACCTCACAAAAATGATAAAATACCTTTCCCACAAAATGTATCCGGAAATCAGAAATGACTTCAAAGAGTGTCCATCATCACATAGAAACAGTGCAGCCAAACACTCAACATTTTGTTTTAGGCACGTGTAGGAGACATTTTGACATATGTGGACACCTATGTACAATGCCCAAGATATTGGAACATAAATTGTGAAGGAGTCTGATTTACCCGCAGCTATATTGGCTCTGCACTACATAACATTAGACTGTTGATTCGAATATGTGTCATTATAACCCATGCGATACATCGCATGCCATTACAACGCAGTCGTTACAACAATCACGTTGTTACATTGCATACGATTATATCGCAAGTGGTTACTGCGACTTGCTTTAGGGGGCGCCCTGGATTTAGGAATAGTATAATTTAATATTCCTACTCCAGTCTGTGCAACAGCATGGAAGGTGTTAGATTGTAAATCCAACATCTTCTGCACCCCACAGCAAGTCGTTGTAAAGACTTGCGATTTAATCGTATGCGATAACGACCGAGTTGTAATGGCATGCAATGTTTCGCGGGCGAACTAAATATTGTCTCCCTTTGAGCCTAGTGATTACCTATGAAATATCCTTTGAGAAGGAACACAAATAGACCTCGGTCACGGGTGTTGTTAAAAGGTCTTGTCAACTCCCTGCCAGAACAACATTCTTCAAAAAAACATTGACAAACACTTGTCTTCAAGATTCCAACCTCTTATTTGAAGAACAACAAAATACAGAACCTTGATCCATTAAATCCAGGTATGAGGAGGTCAGAGCCAAAGGGTTATTGGAGGTGTACAATGTATTTATTTCATCTGATGGGTGGGAGTCTTTAAATCTAATATATTTACGCAATAATTTATCCTTTTCAACATAACAAGTGCAGCTGCTGCAGGCTCTTGGCATTTCACAAGACACGTATCGGTACCCACAAAAACATTTCTAAAAAAAGTCCCTGAAGCCAACTAGAGATGAAAAACAACAAATAACCTCCTAGCATTGTTAACCTAGTCACAATGCAGGCTGCAACCCCCTCTCTGAGAGCTCCGGGATGTTTTCAATGTTTCGAAAGAGGTATCCTAAAACCTGTAGATGTGCAGGGTGTGGTGAGGAGTGAGAAGGACGGTGTGCATGAGATAAAACTAACTCCAATGTGTGCTGATGTCTTTATTGGGGCGTCCTAAGGCAAGGGTTAAAAACAAACTATGACAGGAGGGTATTCAACCTGTCAAAGAACAGTGAAGGCCGACATGCTTCATCCTTATACCCTTCATGGAGGTGTAGCGGCTTTCTTCTGGACCAAAGTGAGAGATATATAGTATATCAAAAACATACTAAACCATAAAAAATGTGGTGGTATACAAAACCGGTGGTTGGAGTGTACCACCTCTCAGCCAGAGGTCCACTGGTAGATGTATTACCCGCAATGTCAAGTAATCAGTGTCGCCATCACCTCGGCGCAAACTAGAGGGGGCATCTAAGTCCTTGACTCAAAGATGCAGCTGGTGCAGGTTCGCGCCTTGGAAGTATCTAGATCTAGAAATGCTATTGAAAAATCAAAAAAGTCTTTAATTCAAGAGGTGTTCAGCAAGGGTTAGTTTGGCTTGGACGCTTGGTAGATTTGGTGGATAACCACTGACGACCCAAATGAGTTCCATCTAGATTAGTTGAACCTAAATTTACCGTAAGTGAATATCCTGAAAATCATTACATGGATACGACCTTCCTTGGCATATAGGGACAAGCCTTGTTTCATAATCTTGTGTCTTTTCATTGAAGCAGGGAAATTCAGTTATAGGGTATCAGAGTCCCTAGGAATATGTTCATCTTGCTCTTAGCAGATCACTATAATCGAATAACCAGGGCTTGAGCAAGGTAGGTGAGGGAGGCACTGGGGCTCTCGAGAACGAGGACACAAGAAGAATCTGACAACCCTGGCTAGCTTAGGATACGCCCAGTTTGAGTGACATAGACCTTTATTCCTCAGAGACTTCAGGACAGAATGATCTGAATTTTACATTTTTGTATTGTGAAGGGTATATGGGGTATATTATCAGTTATGTACTGACTATTGTTTTTTTCTCATCCTCTGTTCCATGGGTTAAGTTAGCCTTACTTTGAAAGTAAAGAAATTTGTATCGCATCTACTGGTGACTTTTTGTTACTAGGCCTATCCACGCCACAAATATATTTACCTGTTTGTTTTCTTACATATGAAAAAGTTGCATGTGGAAGTGCATCCTCACATTGTGGAATTGTGTAACATAGGGCTGCGGAGCGCTGGATCCATGTTAAGGAATCCTCCTGGATCCCATAGTGAGGGGGGTTCTGCGCATTCGAGGAGGAGTTCCTACAGGGTTATGAGAACTGAGCATGTCAATCCGGTAGAGGACCTGGTGCACATTCAGTTTCACCATAGAAGGCAATAAGTGGACCTGGCTTGCCCCAGCCCTCTACATATAATACACTGTTCATTGTCAGTGCACAATTGCCACAGTTGAGCATTTAGGGTTTTTGCGGCCTATGAAATCTTGATTTAAGTGGACTGATTTTAGGAGATGGGATAAAGCAATGCAGGGACAGGGGACACGAGCCGACAGGAGTAGGGGGTGCACCGAGTGTGAACTGTTGTTTCTGCTACTGTATGTGTGTGTGTGTGTGTGTGTGCGTGTGGCCTGCCTGGCAGGTAAATTCCCACCCAAACCGGAGCTCGGTGTGTTTCTCTATAAACAGCCGGCACTGCCCAGTATATAAGGCCTCTGCAAGGAGACATTCCCTTTCAGGTCGATGCCGCTGGGCTTCCCACAGGTAAGGACGTCATTGTGCATGTGTTTGCAGGGCGTGGGTGTCGCACACACAAATGTGTTGCAGCTTGTGGCGTAGTTTAAGAATGCGAGTCATTTTGTCCTGAGGCAGTCGTAGATTGGTCAGTACGCTTGCTTATTCATTTTAGGATTTTTTTTCGAAACTTGTTAGGCATATGTGTAATTGCGTGTAGATTGAAAGTGTGTGGGCAGAGGAAATAACCCGTGGATTCTATCAAACATTTGATTACAGGCGGCTTAGTAGCCGGTGTGTGTGTGTGTGTGTGTGTGTGTGAGACAGTTTGTTTGTGTGCGTTTAACACGCTCGATTACCTGTAAAATAAAGGCATTGAGAGAACAATATATGAAGGTATACGTCCACTTATGATTTAAAAAAATGTATCCGAAAGACATGTATTGTTTGTGATGTTACATGTCGTGTACAATGATGTGCGGATATAAAAAATGTCGGTTTGACAAGTGATGCTGAGTGACAAAATTAAAATGATTTGAAATGTAAAGAATATATGCTGCAGCTGACATCTCACCTGAGCCATTGTTTGTAGCATGGTCCAAGGAGGTTGCTCCTTCTCGAAGTTGCTTTGAGTGGTGCAATGAATAGTTACTGGACCATCAGGTGACAACCTCAAAAGGTGTATGTGGAAATATATACGTAATATGTATACATTGGTTTATGCGTGGCAGGGCACTAATTGACATCGAAACAGTGGTAACCAGCAGTATCTATGCGGATCGGATCCATGCCGGAATTTCCTGATAATCACGGAAATTCGTTTAATTTACGGCTATTGTATATACATGTGCCATGCGGATAGTCTGAAAATATGTCTTAGATCTGCTGCATCAGGACCAGCGGGGAGCCTTCCTAATCTAAAACAACGAACGGACCAGTAAATGATTTTAGTATTTTGCGGTATTTTGTGGCTATTTTTTTTAAGCAAGACACCTACTTTCAGCATAAATATTTCCTCATGACTTTTTGAAGACCCAATACTGAATTTCTCACTGCCAAGTACCGTGAACTCCTGTATTCGGAGAGTCGTGCATGGTAGTCAGTGAAAGACTGGGATGCGCTTAGTTTGTGGGTTGCTACTGTTGGGGTCCTGGCAATGGTTTGGCTGCTCCAGGACACGTGACCTTGTGAGGGGTGGGAGAGGAGGTATGTTTGCATTGTCGAGCATTCCTGCCATCAATTGTTTCTTTTGCATATGTCGCCCTAAGTACGCTGGGTTTGCCCAGACGTGGATCCCGTGCTCACTGGATTCAAGCTATCCAGGCTGATGAAAGGTGATGCCCTGAAACCGGTCCCAGGATGCTTGTTTCCGGTCCAGGAAGGACCTGGCTGGGCAGTTTGAGCCGGGCTGTTCACACAAGGAACAGGGTCAAGACTGATTTGGATATGACTGGGTCCAAACTAGGGTGGTGTGGTGAGCAAAAGAATGATGGATTGAACCCAGATCCATGTGACTGGGAGTGAAGTTTTGGATTGTCCAGCATTCCGCCCATCAATTGTTTCTTCTGCTCTTGATGTTTCCTGGCAGGGGTCTATCTTTGCTGCTAGCTTGGCCAGCCTCAAGCCATCTTCTGGTGATGACTGTAGGTGGCTGACTGGCCCTGCCTTGCCGTAAAAGTCTCCTAAATAAATGATTTAAGTACTTCTACAGAGAGTCCTATACAAACTGCCTCAAAGCACTTTTGAGTGGAAAAGTTGGCGCACGGAGGAATCAGAAAATGATTTGTTTAAGGCTGTTTCCTCAACTTTGTCTCCTAGAGATGCTGTGTAAATCGAGCTCAGCACAGTGTGCTAAAGCGCTCGTTGTAGAGGTCAGGGGGTAAACCGCAGGTCACAGATTTTAAACCAGAAATACCAAGCCAACCTTTCATCCTTGTGAGGTTGATAATACGAGTACGTTGAGTTGCAAAAACACGCTGTTATTTGGCCACATAATTGCATCT
Organism: Lissotriton helveticus; assembly: GCF_964261635.1. Classification (NCBI taxonomy): domain Eukaryota; kingdom Metazoa; phylum Chordata; class Amphibia; order Caudata; family Salamandridae; genus Lissotriton; species Lissotriton helveticus. The sequence goes on along the minus strand of NC_136057.1, from coordinate 1,263,269,370 downwards.
CGGGACGGATAAATTGCCGTTTTTCAAATGTAGAATATTAATGTTTAGGCTATTTTGAATATCTGGCATGGATTTAGAATTCTCGGATCTACTTTCTTTAGTTTCGTGAGAACTACTGGTAGTAAGGAGAGAGTGAATGGATGGCCTATTTGTAGAGAGTGACAGGTACCCAACTAGGGTGCTAACAAGGCAGACATTAAGTCTAAGAAACAGGGGCATAATTAACCCCCACTCTAGCAGCTTGAGTTGTGTGGGGGTTGGGTGTGTGTACAGAGTTGGATTGGGATAAAAAAATAGGCCCAAGCACCCTAAAAAAATGTGGCACACATTTGTGGATTGCACTTTTTCACAAAACACTGCTCGCATGTTTTAAGTATTATTGGAGGGGGCGGGTCTCTAAAAGAGGCATGTCTTCTTAACTTTGCTGAGATAAAAAAAATGCAAATGTTACCAGGACTCTTTGTGCACGGATTAGTTCACAGTTGAACCTGACTACAAGTGAGGTACCTCTACTCAGGCCTGTCCCGGCTCAATCTGCGTACATTAACAGGCGGCCCAGCAAGAGACTGGGAATGACACCTTCACCCTGTTGGCAAAAGAGAGGTAATCGAGGCACATCACCTCGAGCTGCACCTGATATACCGGCCCTTCGCCCATTGCCCGGGTGCCCGCCTTACCAATCTGACCCTGTGTGTGTATGTCAATGGGCAATTCTGTACAACATGAAAGATTTAAGTTGTGATTTGTGGCTCCTTCAAGTTTGATTGGAAAGAGGGTGGAAAAATGAATAGATGGATGCAAGAAAAGAGGATACAGTGAGGATGGATGGGTGGATTATGCACAGATGGGGACGAGTAGGAGGAGAATGAAGTAATGGTTGAGGAGATGGATGGAGGGACAGATGAAAAGAAGGATGGATGGTAGATGGGTGGAGAAAGGATCACCGGAGAGAAATATAAATGGGCAGAAAGAAAAGAGAGTAACAATGGTAAGAAATAGGAGAGGTAAGATGGTTGGATGAATGGACTGCAAGAAGGAAGGATGGATGATGGAAAAAGGAAAGAAGGAAAAAGACAAGGATGAAGAGGAGGATAGAAACAAATGAAAATGGAGAAAAGGAAGGATGAGTAGATGGAAAAACAAAGATGGGTAAATGAATAGATGGATGAGTAGTTGGATGATGCAAAAACATAAGCATGGAAAAATGGAAGGAAAGCAAGATAAAAAAAAGACAGAAAGAAAGATGGAGAGAAGGAAGGAAATAAATTTAATAATTTCCCTCATTGGGGACAGTTCACTCAGAGCTATTTGGAACATGGTTCTTCCTTGCTTAAACATATGCAAATCAGAACAACCATGTCTTGAGGAAAAATTGCATAGTTTTGCCCATGCCTTAGCACAAAATAGTTGGGTTTTCACGCTTTTCCTTCTTTCTTACAGGTGTCCATCGGAAGGAAGCATGGACATCCCGAGCCCAGAGTATAACCACTATTTAGTGTCCAGGGCAATCTACTCGGAGCCCATCTTCCAGGGTGAAAATGAGAAGAAAGTGCGAGTGTCGAAGACTCTTCGCGAAAGAGTGCAGAAAAGTTGCAGGTTATTGATTCTTTTCCTTAGCGGTGGGAGTAGAGCCCGTCTGTGTGCACAGAAGTTACTCTATAGCACTTCAGGTGGAAGGAAGGCCAACAGGGAAACCAGTTCTTTAGCCGCTTATGTCTCACAAGACTTGTGCTACAAGCTGTTGCCTGTCCATGTGGTGCTTCACCACATAATGTGCTTTTTTGTGTGGGTGTAGTTGAGGAAAGAGGTTGTGTACCAATTTTGGTTATTTTATTTCTGATGCAGATTCTATCTGACCAGTTACAAATGGTCATTATTGGATTCAGATGCTAATTTAGGGATTTCTACACATCTAATAACAAAATTTTTCCCAGGAGCTAAAACGTATGTTCTGTGGTGCGACCAAGGGCCGCATTGATGCCAGGAGGTTAAGGGCTCACGGAGGGGTGTAAGGTGGAATTAGGGAAAAGCAGCATGTGCATTGTGTGGGCAGTGAGTCGCTGAGTTATTTTGAGATTTCCATTCTGTATTGCCCTCTAAATTAAGCCTCCTGTCTCCAGAAGACTAATAGATACGAAAATACTGTGTTATGTTGTATCTTAGTCATTATCCATCCATCGCCCTCTGGTTAACCTTTCCCTGCTTACTATCATTACCTTTAGCAAGTCAAGCGTGCAAAGGAAATAACTTGATTAATGAACTAGAGTGAAATGGAATCTTAGACCTCACAATCTCTGCTAAGCTTGCCAGCCATAGGGTGGTCTTCCCCCAAATGTTTTGGATACTCCCGTTCTGTTTTCTTAAATTCGTTTTTGTTCACTTCAGGACTCTGCACTTTACCACTTCTAACCAGTGATAAAGTGCTTAAGCTTATTCCTTAAAACATGGTAAATTAGCCTATATCTGATTGGCGCAATTACATTTACTAATAACTCACAAGTAAAGTGGTACAACATGTACCCAGGGCCTGTAAATTGAATGCTACTGTGGACCTGCAGGACTTCTTTTGTGACTCACTTAAGTTGACTTTTATAACATGTCTCAGGCCCGCCATTGCAGCTTGGGTGCAGTTTTAAACTGTCAATTCGACCTGGCAAATCCAACTGCCAGGTTTAAAGCTCTCTTTTTAATACACATAAGTAATCCCTAAGGTAGGTCCTAAACAGCCCACAGGACAGGGTGCAGTGTATTTAAAAAGTGGGATATGTACTTTTAAGTTTTACTTTTCCTGGTAGTGAAAAACTCCCAGATTCATTTTTCACCACTGTGAGGCTTACCTCTTCCATAGGATAACGTTGGGTTACCTCATTACATTTAATAAGTGATAAAGTTTGTTTGTGAACAAGTATAAATCTCAAGTTTGGTCAATAAAGAATTGTAATGTAAAATCTGCTTTGATGGTAAAGTTGGATTTTCAGTCACAATTCTTAAAATGACACTTTTAGAAACTTGGCATTTCCTTGTGCTAACCATTTGGTGCCTGCAGCCTATGTCCTGTGTCACATGACTATGATTAGAGTTGCAGTTGGCCTAGTGTGCTCCTCTCTGACAGTGAGAACAAGGGTAATTAGGTGTTGGCAGGATAGGCAATCCTGCCAGGATGGGAGAGACAGAGATGTTCCCTGCACCACTTACATTTCAAAGAAGCTGCCTCAGCACACTCACACAGAACTTCACATCAGTCTTTTGTCACCCCAGACTCCTTGGAGGTTGGCACAGAGGAAGTAAATTCAACAACCAACAGTGGAGAGGAAACGCTAGATGCGTGTTCCACTTCAAAGCTGGCACCAGGTTCAGATATAAAAATAGGACCCTAGACCGACACTCAGAAGGTCTGCCTTGTACTTCAGGGGACTGCCCTGCTGCAACCAAAGGACCACCCTGCTACTTAAGGACTGGCTCGCTGCTTAGACCCAGCATTACCAAAGAGGCTCCTAGGGCTAATTGGCTGGCCTCCAGTTCTGAGCTACAGGGACACAAAAAGCTCCAACAACTGAACCCTGCACCAAGACTCTGCCTGAAGTGAGTCCTACCTTCCAGGTGGTACCAACCCAGTCCTGGCCCCTTGAAAGTGATGCTAAAGGTCCTAAACAGCCGAAACCCAAATCATGGGACTTAAACAATTTTCAGACAAAAAAGTGTGCTGAGAAACAAGCGGAGACCAGGACATACCACCTCACTGCATCACTTGTCGGTCTGACTTTGTGGTAGCTCCCACTATGGTCTTTTCCACAGCATTAGCTTCTCCTCACGGAGGGGTATTCAGCCTCTGGAGCCCTCATTGGCTACAACCTGTTGCTTCCTCCTGCTGGAAATTTTCAACTTTCAAAAAAGTCAGAATGTTAAAACCTTCGCTGCGACTTTGTCCAGTAGCTCCCCGATGACAATCCCTTCTCCTTGGACACACCTCCTGCTGCCTTGCTCTGCTGAACTTTACCTTCTCCGGCATTTTTCATAGAAATTTCTTCTAATTCCAAAGGTAAGCTGGTACGAGGCCCAATCAACCCCATGTTTCCGAACCGAGCTCCTTGGCGGTCGGCCATACCTTTTGGCTTTGACCCGGTCTTCCATAACTAGATGCCCACGGTTGACACTTTTAATCTTTTAGACAGTAGTTTTTATTAAAACATTTAAAAATTATGACTCCGATCCTACTAATTGGATTATTTTCCTTTTGGTGTCAAGTAATTTATTACATTTTTCTCTATTTGTTTACATTTGTATGGGACTTTTCTTGGTTTTGGTTTTCACTTTATTACTGTTTGTGCGCTACATAAATACTTTACACATTGCCTCTAAGTTAAGTCTCACTGCTTTTGTGCCAAGCTACCAGAGGGTTAATCACAGGTCAAATTAGTAACTTTTTGTGGTTCACCCGGACAGAGACTGCGGTTGTTGCTTGAGGAGGGCTCACACCTGCCTCAACCAAACCTCAATTTCCTGCAATCTCCTTAAGCATTTAGTCTAGTATATGTAAACATTAGGAGGGTTTATAAACAGGTTATGCTTAGGTACCAAGTGTTATATAAAATGTCTTGCCAAAGACCACCAAAGAAGATGTGCGATTCACTAAAGAGGGTAAACACAAATACCCAACCTCCTCTGCTAGACATGGGACAGTGGGAAAGTTTTAGCCATGACATTGTGATATTTGACATTTAATTCTGGCTTTACCACTTTGCCAACATATGCTGGTAGTGAACTGGTTGTTGTGTAATGAGCAAGATGGAAACTTTGGAGCTAGAAGTCATATTTTTTTATCAACCTGGGCCTCCTCCTATGACAAATTGTATGCTATTGGGTCATCACTTTCTGAAAATATTTCTCTGCTACCTTTTTTTTAAGAGATAGGAAAAATTAAATCAATCTACACACTGGTAGTAAGTATGTTATAAGAAAACAGGGCTGTAACCCAACAATGATTTGATTTTACCCACAGGGGATGGAAAATGGTGTAGTGAGAATGTTATGAATCTTGAATCGAGGGGCCCTGTACTGTGGTGTTGGTACTCCTATTTGCCAAATTGCTTGGTGATAGTCAAATCATATCCTTATGCTATGCCTTTGTCCGCTTAATTGCCATTTTGTGATAGAGGTGGAGGAGCCACAGAAGGCGCCACCCAGATGCCCGGCTCTGGCTCAGCTCGAGGTTATCTTGGACCCTTGAGCCCAAAACAAGCTGAACCTCAATGTGGCTTCTGTCAGCCACCCACAATGTAACCTCATGCGCCAAGAATTACAGACAAATCATTAACTTTTAGTAAAAGGAGAGAGGAAAGTGATACCAATCTAGTGGTAAATTGCACATTATGAAACCAGAAAACCTGAGATAAAGCATGGCTTCTCCACTTGACAAAATTGGGTTGTTCTGGGCAACACTTTGCACATTGAAATACATGAGTTAAGGATACGAGCCGATCTTCTCTTGTATTTGATTTAATAAAAAAGAATGTTTTTAATATAATAAATCCGTAGGCCACACAGAGGGTGCACATGACAAAAGACTTCCCTGTTAGCTCGCTAATGGCATTTTTGTCAGGGTGGGGGGAAGTATGAATGTTTTAAGTCCATGCATGAAAACTATCACTTTTAATATATATCTCTTTATGCAGAGATGTACTCTGATTTATAAGGGTGAAACGCTTATGCATGTTAATAAAATACACTTTCTTTTAAATGTTCAGAAACGTTATCATATTTTATGTGCTTGTTTGCACAATGTCCTTAAAATTAAGTTGTTTCAAAATTAAGATGTTCTTAAAGATATGTGGTGCAGGACACCTTCTTTGTTTCTTTTCCTCTACTTTAGTTAATTTGCAAATAAATGCTTGGAAGTTTAGCAGCTTTCTGAATGTTAGTGCCCAGTGAATTAAACAGCAGCCCGGTGCTCTTGTTTACCATGTAATTGACGAAAGGATCTCAAGCCACCCCCTACCGTACATTCAGTATCCCTAACTTATTGCTTTTTCCTTCAAGACATCCTATTGTTATAAGGATATGAGGAACCGGTGGCAAAGAATCCTACCCTGGATATTGGATGCTGCTTCCTATTCGAAGGACTGGACATGAAGAGAGGGGCAGAGGAGGCATTCTATAGAAGGGCAGTATTGTGAGAGACAAGTTCACTAAGAAGGAACAAGCAATGTATCATAGAGGAACACAATAACAAAAAATAACATAGTAGAACTGTAGGAGCAGTGCTTTACATGGGGAAGCACGATCGAGAACTGAGTACCTGCACTTTGTGAAGTTTTTGCATGAACAGTGCGCTGTCAGCGAAATCTATTGTTAACAAAAAACAAAAAAAGCTTAAAACTGGCTTAGAGACCGGCCATTATTTCTTTGTACGCATGGGCAGTGCGTATGCAACTCTTTATGCATTTAGACTATGACATTTGTTCTTTCCTTGAATAGTCGAGTTTAGTTGGTATCGGTAACAGGTGCCACATTCAGACTTCTCTCCTTGCAAAGCTGAATTTAGGTGCAAGCACATAGGGCTTGCTATCATGCTTCTCGGAGCAATGCCAAAGGCCTTGCTGATCTGCCTCGAAGAGCTAGCCAGGAGGATTTACTGTTTTGCTTCTTGGAGTTTCCCAGAGGCCTAGCTGATGTGGCGCTAGGAGCTAGTCCTGAGACCTTGCTTCTCTTCCTTTAGGAGCTAGTTGAAACACATTGCTGCCCTGTCACTAGGGACTATTCTAGAGGTCCTGCTGACCTGCCAGGAGGTAGCCCAGAGGCCTTGCTGACCTGCCTCTAGGAGCTTGCAGAGAGGCCTTGCTTACCTGCCTCTAGGAGCTAGGCTAGACCTTACGTATCTACCAATAGGAGGTAGCCCAGTGGCGTTGCTGACCTGCCTCCAAGAGCTAGCAGAGAGGCTTTGCAGACCTGCCTCTAGGAGCTAGCCTAGAGACTTTGCAGCTCTCGTTTAGGAGGTAGTCAAGAGGCCTTGCTGACCTGCCTCTAGGAGCTACCAGAGAGGCTTTGCAGACCTACCTCTAGGAGCTAGCCTAGAGACCTTGCTGCTTTACCTTTAGGAGGTAACTCAGAGGCGTTGCTGACCTACCTCTAGGAGCTAGCTGAGAGGCTATGCAGACCTGTCTCTAGGAGATAGCAGAGAGGCTTTGCTGACCTGCTTCTAGGAGCTAGCCTAGAGACCTTGCGGATCTACCTTTAGGAGGTAACCCAGAGGCTTTGCTGACCTGCCTCTAGGGGCTATCCTAGAGACCTTGTGGATCTACCTTTAGGAGGTAGCCCAAAGGCATTGCTGACCTGCCTCTAGGAGCTACCAGAGAGGGCTTGCAGATCGGCCTCTAGGAACTAATCTAGAGACCTTGTTGATGTACCTTTAGTAACTAGCTGAAAGGCCTTAATATCCTGCCTCTTGGGGTAGTTCCAGAGTCCTTGCCCCCCTGCCTGTCGGAGTAAATTCAAATACCCACTGGGTTCATCTAGCGTCCACCACAGAGGCCAAGTCATTCTACCTCTGTGGTGAAAGATTTTCCCTAGATTCCCCGGTGCTGTCTGACTAGAAGCTACCCTAAACACTGAAGTTGACCACACAAGAATACGATGAATATCAGATATTGAAGCATTCCTTTTCAACAGCGGTTAGAAGCGGATTGCTTTGTTACTCATTGATAATAGTTCAAATGCGAGGGAACTGGTGAATATATCGGTAGTGCAGAGCAGACGCTGAAGACCGAGCAGGGCTGGTTCTTGCAGGCACCTGGAAGATGTTCCAGGCTGACCCCTGGCAGAGGGCAGTCACGCGTGGCACACAAACAAGGCACGCGGGGCTTCCCAGCAGCCCTATACCTCCTCCCTAGCCTTTGAAGGCTGAGCATGGAAGTCAAAGGCCTGCTGTTAAGACTACTGAATCCCTAACGCCCATTGGCTTTCAGTAGCAAACACTTTCTGGACTTGTGCAAAAAAAGTGTGCAAAAGACTCCGCGTACCTTCTCTCTCCATGGGTATTTTGCTGGGCTAAAGATTGCTAGACCACGTTTTTTTTATTTACAAAACAACGGCATGTTGCTTTCTGGGACCTGTGCTTTTGTTTTTAATTTTGCAAGTATGAGCTCGTAAATCCCAGCATCGAATGTTAAATTGGTAAAATAAAAAAACAACATAAAGACTGGGAAAAGGTGTTCCAGATTGCATGGGGTAATCTGGCAGCCTTGTGTCACCTCATCCAGTTCTGAAAGCAGCCCTGAGAGCTGAATCTTCTATAGGCACACACATGATTTATTGTTGGGAAGGAATAATGCTCTTAGGAACGGAGACGACCTTGACTTTTTGGAGAATTCCTTTTCAGAACTGTCTGTACAGTTTATGGACTTTAGCTCACAAAGTTAGAAAATTGTGCTGTAAGATTGATAGTTTGACCCCAGTTTCGAAAATAATATTATATGGATGGGACCCACCAGGCCCATCGAGAAACTAAGGTTTATCTACTACGGTGTGAGTCTTATTAACATATTTTGTAGGTTTCATATGAGCTCCAACTCAGCCCTTCTCAAGCTGCCAACAAAGCAATGTCTGAAGCTCTGGTATTATAATACAGTCAAACCATGGGATATTTTTTCCGTTTTCAAAAGGATGCTAAGACTTGACATGTTTCTGCCCTATATAATCTATTTTTAAAAAGGTTTGGAAACAGTACATCAGTATTTACAGACTCCGTTTTTCAGGCAAGGAAAACAGCTTTACTATCGTGTGCCACCCTTTGTACATCAGCAGGGGTTTCCCTAGCTGTATCAGTGGCCTCTAATGTATCTGTCCATCGAAGTCACCTGGTAGCAGAAATGACATCATATCCTCTTTGTCCCCAGTGACACCACCTGAAATGACATAACACAGCCTTTTTACCCCTGATGACTCGCCTTTTCTGTTTTTTAAAAATATGTTTTTTTGCAAACTCAGGGCTGCAGCATGCCAGCGAGAGTGACTGGGAAAAGACACAAACAGCCAGCTGCTGGAAACAGCAGAAACCAAAGGCGGACTAGCCTCTAAATATCAGTCCTCAGACTGGTTAATTCACCGGGTTTACAAAGGACATCCTAGAGTGCGACAACTTCGGTTCAGTGGGGGCAACTCGAAGCTCCTCCTGATGTTTCCCCAGTGACCCCCCCTTGTCTTCCCTCCTGGTGTGTTCAGTGACCTGACCTGGTGTGGGCTCGATGGCCCCCTAGCAGCTCTGCCTACGGTGAACAGTGCGAGGGTCTCACAGTGCCTGTCGGTGTTCAGAATGCATGCCCATCCAATCCTTGTCCCCTTTGCAGAGCACACTGTGGTGAGGTGCAATTGAAACTGTGATTATATTTAAACATGTGTGAAGGAGGAACAAAGTCGTTGAAATATTGACACGGTAAAAGGAAAAGAAAAGTACAGGTGAATGGGTGAGTTGTGTTGGTGGGATGGTAAAGAGAAGGAGATGCGAGGAATCATGTCTATAAGAAGAGAGTGAAAAGAGGGTGCGGAGTGGCACTTGCTGTAAAACCGGAAACCAGATAACCTGGGATCAATACCGGCTTCCCTTCTTGTCCAAAGTGTGGGAGCCTAGGCAGGGCCGGACTGGCCGTAGCTGGCATCGGGCCTTTGCCCAGGAGGCTGGAAGGGTGGGGCCCGGCTTTGGAGCAGTGGGAGCTGGTTTTGCAGTGATTCTGCAATATGGTCCCTAGTAACAAAAACAGCAGTGCTGGGGGTCAGTTTTATTAAGCAGCAGTCCTTCACACTTACCCCCCTCAACCCCCCATTGGTGGGGGCCAGTCCGACAAAATTGTCAGGGGTGCTTTGGGTTCTCAGTCCAGCCCTGAGCCTAGGCAAACATTTTATTTCACAGAGCTTCCTTTTACTTTATTATCACAAATGAGAGCACTTTTTAAATACTTGAGTTCAGAACTTGTGCGGTGCATAAGACCGCTTATGATTGATTTAATAGACTATAATATTGATCCATCTACAATAAGAATCACAGCAAACTTTAGGGTTTTCATGACTACTTTAGGGTTTGCATGAAGGGCCGGCCGCTATTCAAAAATGCATTGTGTAGTGCATTTTGAAGTACTACAATACGAGTACAGACATATTACAAAATGCTATTCACAAACTTACTTCTAAAGTACTACTGTTTTTTCGGTACACAGACAAAATATCGAGTTTTAAATTTCGATATACAATTATATCGAAGTTTAAATATCGAAGGGACATAATAAGAAGGTAAGTAATATCGACACTCTTAATATCGATATTAGTAATATCGAAGTTTTAAATATCGATGTCAGTAATATCGAAGTAAATAATTTCGATGTTACTAATATCGATTTTTAAATAAATTGTGTGTATATTATATTGTATTTATTATGTTTAATAATTTATTTTTAATGTAATTTAATTAAATGTTGTCTTTTAGTACTGTAGTGGGTTGTGGGTTTATAGGGGAATAGGGTGGGAAGTAATGTAATTATGTTAAATTAATTATTAATTAGTAGGAATTATAAATTAATTAATTGAGAATAATTTTTAAATAATTATAATTAATTGAATAATCGATAAATATGTTCTGTAGCGGGTTATGGGTTTATAGGGGAATAGGGTGGGAAGTAATTTAATTATGTTAAATTAATTATTAATTAGTAGGAATTATTAATTAATTAATTGAGAATTCTTTTTAACTAATTTTAATTAATTGATTAATTGATAAATATGTTCTGTAGCGGGTTATGGGTTTATAGGGGAATAGGGTGGGAAGTAATTTAATTATGTAGAATTAATTATTAATTAGTAGGAAGCATACATTAATTGTTATTAATTGGTAAATAATTATAATTAATTGGTAATTAATTTTAAATAATTCATTAATTGATAAATTTGTTCTGTTGCGGGTTGTGTGTTTATAGGGGAATATGGTGGGAACTAATTTTAATGTAATTAAGTAATAATGAATTATTTTGTATAAGTATGTTATTTCAACCCCTACGCTATCCAACACTTTCCCTAATGTTGCACTTTCTGGAGTGGGAATAGTAATTTTTACCCCTACGCTATCCAACACTTTCCCTACTGTTGCACTCTCTGGAGTTGGAATAGTAATTGTTACCCCTATGCGATCCGACACTTTCCCTACTGTTGCACTCTCTGGAGTTGGCATAGTATTTGTTACCCCTACGCTATCCAACACTTTCCCTACTGTTGCACTCTCTGTAGTTGGAATAGTAATTGTTACCCCGACGCTATCCAACACTTTCCCTACTGTTGCACTCTCTGGAGTTGGGATTGTAATTTTTAATCCTACGCTATCCAACACTTTCCCTACTGTTGCACTCTCTGGAGTTGGAATAGTAATTGTTACCCCTACGCTATCCAACACTTTCCCTACTGTTGCACTCTCTGGAGTTGGAATAGTAATTGTTACCCCTACGCTATCCAACACTTTCCCTACTGTTGCACTCTCTGGAGTTGGAATAGTAATTGTTACCCCTACGCGATCCAACACTTTCCCTACTGTTGCACTCTCTGGAGTTGGAATAGTATTTGTTACCCCTACGCTATCCAACACTTTCCCTACTGTTGCACTCTCTGGAGTTGGAATAGTAATTGTTACCCCTACGCTATCCAACACTTTCCCTACTGTTGCACTCTCTGGAGTTGGAATAGTAATTTTTAATCCTACGCTATCCAACACTTTCCCTACTGTTGCACTTTCTGGAGTTGGAATAGTAATTGTTACCCCTACGCTATCCAACACTTTCCCTACTGTTGCACTCTCTGGAGTTGGAATAGTAATTGTTACCCCTACGCGATCCAACACTTTCCCTACTGTTGCACTGTCTGGAGTTGGAATAGTATTTGTTACCCCTACGCTATCCAACACTTTCTCTACTGTTGCACTCTCTGGAGTTGGAATAGTAATTGTTACCCCTACGCTATCCAACACTTTCCCTACTGTTGCACTCTCTGGAGTTGGAATAGTAATTTTTAATCCTACGCTATCCAACACTTTCCCTACTGTTGCACTCTCTGGAGTTGGAATAGTAATTGTTACCCCTACGCTATCCAACACTTTCCCTACTGTTGCACTCTCTGGAGTTGGAATAGTAATTGTTACCCCTACGCTATCCAACACTTTCCCTACTGTTGCACTCTCTGGAGTGGGAATAGTAATTGTTACCCCTACGCTATCCAACACTTTCCCTACTGTTGCACTCTCTGGAGTGGGAATAGTAATTGTTACCCCTACTCTATCCAACACTTTCCCTACTGTTGCACTCTCTGGAGTTGGAATAGTAATTGTTACCCCTACGCTATCCAACACTTTCCCTACTGTTGCACTCTCTGGAGTGGGAATAGTAATTTTTACTCATACACTATCTAAAATGTATTTAGCTTTTTTATTAGTATTATGTTGTTATTAATTGTTATTTATGTGATTATTTTATGTATATAAATGTATTAGTAATTTATTATATTTTTATTATTTTATAAGTTATGAAAATAATTAATTTAGAGTTAATATTAATGAAAAATATATGATGTATTATATATTTATTAATATTAATTTGTATTACATTATGTATTAATTTTAAATATTATAGTACATTTTTAAATATGTTTATTACATTTATAAGTATTATTTATTTAATAAAAAAAACAATATTTTACAAAAAACGATATTTTTGTCATTCTATATATTTTTTTCGATATATTTGTACTTACCTTGTTAGGGATAGGATTCCTATATTTTTGACTTCGATATTTTTGTTCCGATATTTTTGTATATCGATATTTGTGTTATCGATATTTTGTCAGACATTCGTTTTTTCAGTAATACTTTAGAAGGACACTTTTTGAAGGACATTTTGAAGTATGTTTGTAGTTCTATTGTAATATTACAAAACATTTTACAATATGCAGTTTGTGAAAATCTCCCCAGGTATTTAATTTGGGGGAGACATTTACTCTTTTGGAGCACATTTACACGCTGATTTTGTAAATAGGCAAAACAAAGTCAATTTTACTTAAAAGTGTACATTAATCTAAAGTGTAAGTTACCATTTGTGAATCAGGCCCATATAGTTACTAGTTTACTAATAAATACTAAATCTGCACCTATAGAAGTGCTCCTTGAATGGATGCATATGTACCACTTTTTGGAAATAACAAACATTGGCTCGTACCTCTTTGGCCGGCCTTGTCTCTCCTACGCTACCCTGCCGGCGTCCCAGAACGGAAGCAGGAACTGGAAGCACACACAGGCTCCCTTACCTAAGCCAATCATAACGCTGCAATGCAGTGTTGTGATTGGTCTGAACGTCATGGTTCGGCGCTCAGGCGTGGAATGGGAGCCTGGACATGTTCCTGACCAGGCTGTGCATAACAGCCTGGTGGGGAACATGCAAAGTGCGCATGACTGCTTGGCCAGCCCGAGACGGCCGACCAAACAGTCATGCACACTTAAATTATACCCACCACTCCTCCCACTGTGACTCCAGCCCCACCCCTCACTGCCCTAACCAAGCCCCACAGCTACCAAAAAAAAATGATAATAAAGTTATTATCATTTCTAAGGAAGAAAAATCTTGATGGACACCTTAGTCCTACAAGAGTCTGTGATGTCACAGTCACCTTTCTACTTTATTGTAAATGATCAGGTTAGTTGGTTGATTCAGTAACTAATGATCTGGACTAGTATGGAAAGTGTAACCTCACAAGAGAACCTGGAAAGAATGTAGCATATGTTGCTTTGCAGTTGGTTTTATTTAAGAACTATGTGAATGACGTGCCACCATAACTTCGGATGATAATGATTGCTTTCTTTCACAGTTGTACCACCAGAAAGGCACTCAAAGTAACCAAGACATTCCTGCCGGTTCTGGATTGGCTGCCCAAATACAAGTTCAAGGAATGGATAGTCAACGACATCATCTCTGGCGTCAGCACGGGGCTTGTGGCCACTCTACAAGGTAGGGCTTGTTTTTGCAAATCCTACTAGTCCTATAGATTGGACTAATAGTGGCAGTAATATAAATGGTACAAAACTGTTCTCATCATCTCCTTCAAGGTTTAATAGTGCTGTGAGGTAAGCTAAGCCTGTAACTCAAAAGAGAGCCACTAGCCCTCTCCAATGCTGGGGTGTCTACCATTCCTAGATGTCCTGTTGGAGGCTTCCTGCCTGAAGATGTTGCATGAAGATTGTGCATGGTGGAAAACAACACATATTGAGGTTCAAAATATCATACTGCAAAGTATCAAACCCCACTATATTGTCAGGGGCAGTATATGTACAGAAGTGCAGATTTACTATATTATTCTTAACACCAACTCATGCTATCTGGTTGTCTACAATGTGGAATCGATATTTTTGAAGGTGGATATTTCAACCATGAGATTGTGACCCTCCAGTACATTGTATGAGTTCTTTCCACGGTTACAGAAGGCAAACAAATGTGGGTTCTGAAGAGAGTGACACTTTCCTTCTACCGAACCAGTACCTCAACACACTTGTGGTCTGCAGAGAAACAGGACTTTTTGGCACTCTCGGGGTCTGAGACTGCAGATAGACACAGATTCTTTTTACCTCTCCAGTGCTTAGATACATTTGTGGTGGAGAGACAAACACTGCTTCTAAAGTCCTTGGACTATCTAAACAGCAAGGCTGGACTGGCCGAACCGAGCATCAGGTGCTTTCTCGGGAGGCTGGAAGGTTGGGGGCCGGTCCTGCCTGGTAACCAAACCATTGCGCCTCTAAGCCAATCCAGATGCTGCTCCTGCTGTGACAGCTGCGCTTAGTTTGGCTAGAGCAGGCAATCTCAGTGCTCATTACTGAGACCGGGCGCTGCGGCTTTGAGTCACCCCCGGCGCACTAATGCAAAAGTGGAGAGACTCTCGGAGGCCTCTAGTGCGCATGTCAGGTTGGCCGGAGAAAGGCAGCCGCCCAACCCGACATGCCCACTTGGGCCCAGGTGCTCTGGCTAACTCTGAGTGTCAGTCACTGTCAATAGTATTAAGCAAGCCCCACCTCCCTAGGCCTGCACTGGCTCAGGACCTGCCTCAGCCTCAAATATGCAACCAGCCCACGGCGAAGGCTGCCTGTTGCGGGCAGAATGAAAACAATTCAAAATAAAAGTTAGTAGTTTGTTCACAATAATTGGGGGGCCAAAATATAAGAGGGGCAATGTCTCACCGCCCTAAAAGAGGCACCGCCCCTGATGGTCAGTCTCACTTGCTGCGCTCGCTCGCTAGGCAACTTAAGGGGGCGGGCCTTTCAAGAATTGACAGCGCTGCTTTGGGTCTGCAGTTTGGCCCTGTGAAACAGACAACATGTCTTCACACACTTAGTATCTGCAGAAATATTTGACTTCTTTCAATCTTTGAAGTAGTCTGATGCACTCATAGTATGGAGATTGACACGATTTCTACACCTCTTCTGTGCACAGAAATACTCTAGTCCGGAACTCTACTTCTTATCATACTCAGGATCTGAAGACAGACATGACTTCTTGACAGGCTCAGGGTCTTAAGACAAGCACAGCTTCTGTCCACATCTACCAAGATACACTCGGGGTCTGGAGACAGATTTTACTTCTTGATACACTCATTGTCTGAGGACTGACAGTTTTTTGACACAACCAAAGCATGATACTACTTACGACTTCTTGTCAGGTTAGACTAGTCTGTATACAAATAATTATTTTTAAACAACCAAGGTCTGGAGGCGACCATGGCTTGTTGAGACATTCAGTCTTGCAAATGGATAGTGAAATGGAGCATATTCTGTAGCTGAATGTCCTCTCTGCTTTGCCCCAGTTTATAACTCCTTGTTTGGTCTTTCTCTTTGTTAAGATGTCTTCAGAACAGGTCAATTTCTCTACAGGGAAATGTGATTTGATCTTTAGGTCTCTATAACTATTTGACAATAGGACAACTCCACCTAAAAAAATAGTCCAAATGAGAAGGGCATGTTGTGCAGTCTGGCTGAAGCTAGCATGGTTTGCTATGTTTTACTATTGTATAGTAGGGTATGGCATTGTATGGAAAAGTAACGGATGTGACATTTTACAGCATTATATGGTATAGTATGGTATTGTTCCACATGGTATGGTTAGGTATAGTATGCAGTAGAGTGATGCATAGGGTCATGTGCAGTACAGTCAGGTATTCTACAGTAAGGTAAGCTATGCTACAATATAGTATAGTATTGTATAATATACTATGTTATTGTGTGGTATGGTATTGTATGGCATGGTGCTTATTGTACAGCATGTAATGGTATGATATGTTAGGGTGAGGTATTGCATCATTCCGTAGGGTCGAAAATCCCTGGCATCATTTTCCCTGTCAAACCAATCTTGTATGCCTTCAGCAGACGTTTGATTACTTGGTTGTATGGGACATTTTATTTTTGAAGTTTTATGTAGCGTAAACTCGACCCGTAGTTAATGGAGCGTTTCACAGGAGCACCAGTTAAGAATACTCAAGGACACATTCATTTTTGGTAGACTCTGGGAGATGAAGTGGTTTGCCCAGAATCACAGCATGTTGAGCAGACGCCGAGACTTTCCGATATCGCATACTGCACAAACTGCTCAAGATATCCACGGCGCAGCAATGTCTCCTGGGCATGTCCCCACGGTCAAAAGCCACAACAAGATTTATCGACTTAGCAGCACCATGAGGGCAGTGAGGAAATGATCAAGTGGACACAGGTGGTCGGCACAGGACTTCGCAGGGAGCAGGGGCGGCTCTAGGCTCATGGTGGCCCTGGGCAGGAAGCGTAGGTAGGGGGCCCCGGAAGAAGGGGTCCGGGCGGGGCGGAGCGCAGAGGCCAGTGAAGAGGGGGGGTGGGGGGGTTCAGGTGTTTGGAAGTGGAACAGGCTGCCAAATCCCTGCCAGGGGCCGCCACGCAAATATGTATCCATCCTCGGAGGATTATTATATTAAGGATATATATTGGCGTGGTGGCCCCTGGGGTTTGGTGGCCCTGTGCAGGTGCACAGCTTGCACATGCCTAAGGCCGCCCCTGCAGGGAGGAAATGGGGGGCTTGTAAAAGTGCCCCCTGGCAATTTTCTGGGCAGTGGCATAGCAAGAGGGGGTGGTGGTTTGGCAGTGCGCCTCAGCGTAAAGAGTTTTGGGAGCGGCAGCCTCCACCTGCTCTTACCTGCGGCCGCGCGGGGTGGCAAACTCTGGATTTGTTCGCCAGCACACACACACCTCCCCTGCTCTTACGGCCACCAGGGGCGGCAGAAGGCCTAGTTGCGCTACTGTTCCTTGGACACTGTTCTTTAAGACTTCATGGAACACGCCAAAGAGGACTCCCGCCCACCCAAGACACCCAGCTAACCCCTAATTCTTACCCGTAATTCTAGAGCCCCACGGGATGGATCAGACTTGCTCTGACCCCATTTCTCCCCAATTTGTGCCATCTTCTAAAGCACTACTGTACAGTGATGCCCTCGCACAAGGTACAAGGTAGCCATTGTTCTGGGGTGGTGGGTTTCCATGAGGGAGGTGGAGGGATTGTTATGTTAATTTAAACATCACGATTATCTTCTATTTTCTCTCTTTTTCCTATACCCACGTGTAACTAGCTGCAGTGCTTACCCTTGTTAAAACCATTGAGACGAATATATGACGGTGGGTTGTTGTTAACTGCAAATGGCAATACAAATATATTTTAAAAATGGTTTATTGGGATTTACCGGGCGTTTCATTTCTTAATGCTACACACGTGAAATCTATGCAATTCACAAATTCCACATTAGTAGGGGTCAAGAAATACATGTAAATAATTGCCTTTTGAAAAAATGAAGTGCCCGTGGAAATGTTTCTCATTACAAGCATGGGTCATACTTACCCTTTGTTGAAAATTTGACTCTTTGCCACTATCTTTCCAGCCTTTGGGTTTTGGAGTTCATTTTCCATAGCATTTTGGTAGAACCAATAAACCTCTCTCTGCGCAGTGAAGTCTGACTTAAGGAAACTTTACCACATTTACGTCCAAGTAGCTCTATTATTACGTAAAAGGTAGTAATGCCTCGTCAGTTCATCAAGTCATATTTCATCTTTTTCTGGTGTATCATAGAAAAATGTAGTGGTATTTACCTCATTTAAGCAAGCATTGGTAAAACGAATAGGTCTGACTTCAGGTTTGACTAAAACATTAAAATATAGCCTGCTGCAGTGAAAAAAAGAATGCTTTCTCCATACAATGCACCTAAGGAAAAAAAATATGTTATGAATAAGAGTACATAGTGTATTAAAAAAACCAGTTACTCCCTAATGCATTGCAGTGCAACCTATTCAAACGAGGAGGAACGGTGGATACACTAAAGAGTCAAAAGCATGAGGTGAAAGAGAAATACTGCTCTGGAGGAAGGCAACGCCCACTCAATGCATATTTGAAAGAACTGGTAGCAATAGGTATTGCAGAGAGCTTCTCTGTCAAGGGAGACCTCAGACTTGTAAGCGCTTACTGAAATGGTTTCCTGTGACTGTTATGTGCTGCTTTCTGGACTGTACTCTTTACCATCGAGCTCTTTCCAGGTTTAGCTCTACTAAAAAGAATGTGTATTTCTTAACTCCATGCTCTGAGGAATCGCTTAATGTTTGAGACTTGAAAAAGTAAAAAACAGATTCCTTATCGCTTCAAGCATTAGAAATGGTTAGAGATGCAATATGATTTCTACATAGCTTCTATGAGATTATAAAAACATCAGTATTAAAACAGCAATATTCTTGTGTCTTCTTTCAGGGTTGGCGTTTGCCTTGCTGGCCGCAGTCCCCGTGGGGTTTGGCTTGTATTCTTCGTTCTTTCCACTTTTGACATATTTCCTCCTCGGAACATCAAAACACCTCTCTGCTGGTAACTATGAAGATTTTTTATTCATTTGAAGTTTGTTCTTTTTGCCTTTGTTGGCCTTTATTGCATCCTACCGTTGTATACACTCTACGAGTTACAGGGTCTTCAGTGCTTTAATTATGATAGTAAGTTCGACAAAAATGATAATTTCAGACACCAAGATTGTCAACTGTATGCCCTCTGTATGACTTTACAGTATGTTCTATATAAGACTTTGCAACATATACTATATATGACTCTGGCAAATATTTCGCATATGACTTTAGAACATATTCTATGTGTACTAGACAACTTACTCAAAGAATTTTAATCATATTCTATATACAGGGCACATATCCTAAAAAACGGAAGTGGGGGGACTTACCAAGTTAGACATTATGCAAGTGACTTGGTGCATGACATTATGGCACATGACATAGCACGTGGCATCACAGTAAGTGACATCACAGGAAGTGGCGTCACAACCCATGGCCTCTCAGGAAGTGAGATCACAAGTAGTGACATCAGATCTTAACACGACAGACATATGTTTAGCAGTTCAATTATGAGTACATTTGAGCGCACTACAAGATTTAACAAGTGAGATTTTGTGTCAGGGTTGTGCCAAAAAATGAAGCAACCCTGACACAACATCTGGGCCTCCAGGTATACATTGATTTATTTTAAACTGTGCCACAGAGAAATTGGAAGTAAATCGTTCTGCTTAGTTGGTTGCAAAGTCTGCATTTCAGAATATCGTATAGTTAAGGCACCCACTGCAGAACTCTTTGTATGCGTAGCAAAATCTTAGGGAATAATAATAATGGTAAAATAACTGAGGTTAACACATTTGCTGGAGAAATCTGTGTTTTTATAGCCCAGCTTTGAATCAAAGTAGCATAGAGAGTGAATGTGTCTCCTGCAAAGCACATCCTGTAGGATGCACAAGATAGATTTTTATATTATGTAACTAGGTATGTGGGTTACTGCTTTTAACACACATATCCTCCGCAGGGGACACTAGTAAGAGGGCGGCCACCGTAGTGCCACAAGATGGCACACGGGGCAGCCCAGCTCTTTGAGACCCTGGAGAGTCCCGCGCGTCACTTTTGGCCTGGGGTGGGCGGGGGAGAGTATATATTCCTACCGAGCGGCCTCTTTCTCCGCTGTCCCCTCACCCTGACGCCGTTTGGGTGCTCTCGTGCGGTTGGCCTGAGGCCTTGTCTGGCGACGGTGTCTCGTTCCTCGTGGTAAGTCATCCCCCTCGGGACGGTTCTGTGTTGTTGCTTTATTGGGTGAGGGGACCTTGGAGTGTTTTAACATAGCAGTATGAGTTATGCACGGTATGTTAGGTTCGGGATCACTCAGTGCCTGCAGTGGCGTAAGGTCTAGGGAACCTGAAGCTCTGTCTTGAGCCTTGCGGGTTCTAATTTTCTATCGGATGTTCAGCGGCTCAGTTATTTGCTTTTTGGTTGTTCCCTTTTTTATTGCTTGTTTTTCCCGCAATGAGGCCGTTGGACTGCTGGGGGGGGGGTCTGTTAGGCATCCTCGGTTCGAAAACTGGGCGGTCTCGGGAATGCTGCCTGACTTGTAACTCATGGGGATTGTATTTCTCCATGCGGTTATATAGTGTGTTAGGATGGGGAATATGGTGCAGATTGGGCGATGTGCACGCAGTATTCTTGTGTAGTCTTCTGCTCTAGCATTTCGCGCTTTTATTTCTTCTTCGGGATCTGCAGTGCTGTATTCCTATCGTTTTAAGACAATTTTGTTTTTCTCTGCTTGCGGGCAGGTCACTTTCCTCTCGTGTCGGCAGTCTTGAGCGCTCCAGTGGCGCAGTTGGGTTGCACACAGTATTTAGACAGCAGTAGTTGTTCTTGCCATGCCGAGGTTGGGTGTTCGGGCCTCGCCTGGAGCAGCGGAATGCCTTGCCCCTGCCCTATACCTTGAGAGGTCCTCCGGTGCGGGGCATCGGGAGTGTCCGGTGGCATTTAGGTCACTTGTGTATGCCCTCGTTTCCGAGGAGTGGGCAAGGGTGATGGATGCCATGGAGTTGCAGCTTGCCCAATTGTATGAGCGCAGCGGTTGTGATTTGTTCATTTCTTTGAGCGTTATTAGTGCTGTGGTGCTTTAGTGTACGAAGTTTTATCGTGCTTTTAATTTGGTAAGTATGAAGCAACGGTGAATTACTATGTGATTTAGGACTGGATCCTGTTATCACTTTTCTTCTGCGTCACGGGTGTACAGAGTGGTGGATGCGTGGCACATCGGCCGTGTTGCGGCAGTCAGCACTGTCTATCCAGGTTCTACTCGACAGTCGTCTCTACTGGCGATAAGGGTGTCGGCTAACCCAGCCCCCCAAGTTTAAGAGGAATCCTTCTTGCTTACGACAGGAGTGATTCTTAGTGTTAGTTATCGAGTGCAGTCTATTTTCACGTGGAGTCCACTCCGTCGTCGAGGGAGCTGCAAGTGAGCACCCCCCCCCCCTCCATTGCCTCTTGGGGGCAGGGGGATCCGGCCTTTGCTTTCCTTCTCTCTTTTGCGCGAACGGGTTTCTGCCTGCCTTGGTCTCCTGGGACGGGGAGTTGTTTTGAGCTATGCACTTTATAGGGGCCTC
Source organism: Lissotriton helveticus (assembly GCF_964261635.1). Classification (NCBI taxonomy): domain Eukaryota; kingdom Metazoa; phylum Chordata; class Amphibia; order Caudata; family Salamandridae; genus Lissotriton; species Lissotriton helveticus. The sequence continues at coordinate 1,263,247,857 of NC_136057.1, read as the reverse complement.
CCTCTGGCTCAGATAGCTTCTAGTCACCGTTTTCTCGGTCGTTGGCCTCTGAGATGTATTTTCGGCGGGGGTCTCATCTTGTGTAGTTGTGGGAAACTGCCCTCCTGAGTTGTCGTTTAGGTATTTCGGCGTTTTGGGGGCTACCGGTTCTTACCTCCAGCTCCCTGGTGTACCCCTCTCTGGGGACGTGCACACCGGGCCGGGCAGCTATTAGGGGGCTACATTTCCTTGGCTCCTCCTTTATCGAGTATTTCGATGTTTCGTTCATTTTGCTCCTGGCTCACGGGGTACTTTTCTGCTGGCCCCGTGGGGGGCTCAGCGTGGGTCCGTGTCAAGGCCAGTAACCCACTCCTAACTCATTTATTTTGTATCAGCATGCCCTGCCTCACGCACGCGGTGTTTTGTGCGTGGCGGGGGAGAATATTTGTCGGGCCACGGTGGAAGGAGGTTTATATTTATATTTATTTAAATGGCGCACCCGCTCAGCGGCCATCGCCCCTGTTTTCGGCTGTGGGGAAATGGCGCCTTCAGATGGTGGCCATGCTTCACCCCCCCCCCCCCCCCTTCCCTCCCAGTGGCCATTTTGTGCAACTGGGTCGGGGCCGGACAGCCACCTTGACATTTATTTTCTAGCTTGCTGGTATTGTTGGCGCTGTCTTTACCGAAGGGTCTGTTTGTTCTTTTGGATTCCAACGTTATTGTTGGATCGCTCTTCGTGCATAGTTTTGACGGATTGTTGTGCCGGTTCCCGGGCTCTCATTTGGGGGTTCGGCTTTCTAGTGTTTGCGAGTGATCCTTAGGGGATGTTGTGCATCGCTGGGGTACCTCGTGTCCTCCTGGGCTGTTTGGAATTTCCCTCTCCGAGCATTTAACTTTTTATATAGCTTCTTATTTCGTCGGGTGACTTGCCCAGACTCGGTCCGCTTTCTGCACTAGTCGGATGGGCTTAGTTATGCGTCACGCTTCGTTTTGAGAAGGTTGCTGACAGTTTGCTTGGGAAGTGACTGGGGTTATAAGAGTGCCAGTGTGTTCAAGGGATATTGACGTGTACAGGTTACTTTCGAGTTTCTTCCGCATCACTTTGGTGCCCGACTCCCCATTGGTCTCACAATCCGGCAGTGTCCGGAAATTAGGTGGCACGCTGTGCCCCGCTTCACGTGCGTGTCTTTCATGGCGGGTAGCCATTAGTGTTTATGCACGTTCGACATTGTCATGTACAGGTTCAGGCGAAGCTTGTGCGTGCCAAGAACTAAGGCGGTTGTCTGGCTGGCGAGCACGCTTGTATTTTAGGGCGCTACGATTTCCATGTTCGCGTCGGGTCGCGACAATTAGTGCCTTTTGCTTCGCTCAGTTTCATGAGCACCTAGGTTGTGCCGTTGTTGTCCAGGGCTTGGCGGAAGGCGCAGGTACCACGGTCCTGGGGGCTCCGTCGAGCTTTCACCTGCACATGTTGTAGCACAACGGGGATGTTTTCTCTTAGTATGGCAGCGGTTTGCGGCCAGGTTGAGAGGTAGCAGTTACGCAGGCCCGTGTTTGCTTCTGCGGCGAGAGTGGTCCGGGCAGGTTTCAGCAGTGTCAGTGGCGCCTGGCGGCATGCCTTTTGTTCTCCAGCGGTAAGCGCGTGTACGGGAAGCCTATTGGACTAGACAGGGCATCGTATTAGGTTCTCGCGGTTTTTTCGGAGGATGGGGGGTGTACCGCATACGTCGGCCTCGTGTCGGGGCAAGCGTCGAGCTTCGTGGGCGCGCCGCATCACACAGTAGTTGCAGTCTACAAGTAGAGGTATGCCCCCCGTGACTTGGCAGACTGTGAACCACTTGAACACACGTCACTTAGGCTAGTGTGGCACTTTTGTGTCCCGGTTGCTCAAGTGATGTATGAAATACCTACCAGCGGTTACGGATCTAGCTTTGTGTGCAGGTTACGCAACACACCATCTTTCAGGAAGCAGGATAACACGGCACTACTCGCCCCTTTCTTACCTCTGGTTCCCCTGGGAGAACTCTTCTGTTGTCTTTGAGAATAGACCGCGCTTTTCCAGGCTCCCCTGTGGATCTAGTGGGGCCATGTTTGGATTTGGGAAGTGTCTCTTCAGGTCGAGAGCTTTTGTTCAGTCTTTTGGCCTGGGCCTCGTACCTGACAATTTTGGATTTGGGAATCTGGCCATGTTTGTATTTGAGAAGCGTCTCTTCAGGTCGAGAGCTTTTGTTCAGTCTTTTGGCCTGAGCCTCGTATCTGACAATCTTGTAGGCCTCATGGAGAGGGAACTGACAGTGTGTTTCAAGAGTTAGTGTCGTGCGCAGGTTCCTATGGGTACCCCACACAGATGGAAGGTATGCGGTGCCTCGGCTCACACTCTTACACAAGCTCTCAATAGGTTGACCCTTCCCCGGCATGGAGTTTAGAACCGGCCACACCCCCTAGTATTTCCTTCAGATGTAGAGAGGGCATCTTGGAAGTTGGTAGTGCCTCTGCAGGAGGTGTTCGGGGAAGCAGTTTACAGGATACGATGAGGTGTCTCGTGTAGTAGGGGAAGGGGACGAGGCTCTGCTCCCCGTCTCTCTTGCCCATGTGCTAGGGCCGTTCTCATCCTAGCATTTGTACTCTGGGCCCAGTGTTAAGACACTTCCTTTTTCCTGCCTCTGTCTCTGTAGGCTCCCTTGGCTTGCCCCGCCCATCTCCTACGACACTGCATTAATTATTCAGTTTAGTACCTCACTGTCAGGCTTGGCTTGGTAACAAGGGGGCAGTTGCCACATTCTCTGGGTAAGGAATTCAGAATGATGCTCGTAAGAGGGCGGGGCTTATAATTGTTGTTTTTGTCTCATTTACAGGAACCGCGATGGAGAACCGCCCTCTCGGTTGGGGGCTGCCCGAACTATTATTTAGTAGAAGGGTCTTAGCACACTGTGGCAGTAAGCTAGGGTAAGGGACACCCTAGTTCTCGCCAGGGGCTCTTCCGCCTTATTTGTATTTGCCCGTTTTATACTGCCCTGCTCTTTCAGGCCCTAGTGGGGATGAGTTACGGGTAGCACCCGGGCTTGCTCCTTCCTTTTCAGGATGTTTCCCCTTTTAGTATTCGGGGTTGTTTAAGTGTTGCTATACGTTCTGCAGCATCTCATTTATTTTCTAACACTAGGTGACTCTTCCTCGTGCATTTGGGGGTACATTTTTTATCTATTCTAACCTTTTAGTGATGTTACTAGAAGTATCACACTTTCCTTGGCGGCTGCTGATACTGGAAGTAGAACAATTTGCCCTGGCGGCGCAGCTGGCTGCCTTGCAGGGAAGCATTCTAGGCTCTGTTGCCTCACGCGGTGGGACGGTAGTGCGCCATTGCGTGGGTTCCGCTCTCACAGTTTGAGAAGTAGATTTAGACGTGGACTCGGTCGGCGCATTCTGTTTTAGACTGTGTTGGCGTGCCCAGGATAAGGCGAAGGCCGCGCACAACCTTTTGTTCCCCACTCTGCGCAAAGTGTGACTTTACGCTAGGCATATTTTGCAGTTGCCCTTTTTCTGTTTTTCGGTGCTAGGCAGTCCAGTCTGACTATGTACGTTTGGTTTCCCTGCTCCTTCTGAGCCTCGCAGTCTCTTTCCACACCTGGCACTTTGCCTCCCATTATTAGCGGATATGGGTTTGTTTCCCACACGATTTTAGCTCGCGTTTATCTGTCATAGGCAGCCTCACTCGTTGGACTTTTAGAGTCGCTTGGTGGTCTTTTGGGCGTCTCCACTGATGGGGGCTTCCCTCTGTGTCTCGTTCGTTTGCTGACAAATAGTGTAATTTAGGTATTCCTGGTCTCGCTGGGTGCTCGGATATGATGGACATGTCACACTTAGCAGTGACACCTTGGTGGTTTTGGTTGGGGTTGGCTATTTTTCTCGGTGGCCAGGCACGAAAGCTATCATTTGGGGCTTGTATCTCAGGCACCATGTAGCATTGACTATACCGACGATAGGCTTGTGTTATGGGAGCGCTCACCTTTTATGTGTATCCAAGGAGGCATTGACATGGCGGCCACTTTCCTAGCTTTTCTCAGCACGTTCGCCTGACCAAGCTGTGTAGCCCTGCTTATTAGTCGTGCCTGCTTTGCCACTTTATTACTCTTGCTGTATGGCCCTCAATTTAGAAACTCGCATATTGTACCCAGATTCGCCAGTTGTACATACCCCGGCATATTAGCAATATTGTAATGCTTTGCCTATTTGCACAGAGTTTTGGGCCTGCGTTAGCTCTCTTTACCTCCTGGCCGATCCCACCTTTCCCTCCCTGCTCTGGCTCCTTTGTGTTTCAGGCTGATACTTTATAGCCCCACTTGTTTTACATGGGTCACATGTTGGTACTTTGTGGCCATGTAGACGCTTGCGTTAGCGTTTTTTTGTGATAGGACGCTGGGAGGGCCCGTGGCGATGTCCACGGGTAGACGGTTACATGACAGTATTTCATTTAGTTGTGTTAGGTACCGCAGGGGGCCTTTTCTTTTGTAGTTTCGCAGGCCAGGAAGTAATAGTGAGCAAGTAGTAGTACCCCTAGATGCACTACATATTTACACAGTTGGATAGGCTGCTTGCTTAAGCGTCTCTGGGTCCAACGGAGGACAGGCAAAGGGGGACATTTTAGACTTTTGACAAGTATTGGGAGATACCTTGCACAGTGTTGAAGGGAGGTGGCCTAGGCAAATCTCAATACGGCCAGTTTCGCATGTTGGTGAAACTTGTGATATCAAAGTGAGTTGTCCAACCTATGGTATTGGGCACCAGTCATCTTATGAAGCACTTCGTATTTTTGGTGTATCTTGAATTTTGTCATACTTGTATGGCCCAGAAGGGGCAGGTATATTTATCAGTACTTTCACCAACTGCAGTGAACATACCTTGCCACCCATTGTGCTCTGTCCTTTGGATACCGTCTCACTTAGCATTCTTACCCGAGTATACCGGATAAGGGTGGCCAGTTCGTGGGCGGCCATGCTTATTATGTCCAAGTGTGGCTTCTGCAGCTTGCACAACAAAAACAGTTTCGACTACGTCTCAGTTGGGAGAATGGAAGGGCAGGCATGCACCACGGGTTGGTCCTGCTAGATCTGCCTAGACAGTATCTAGTCCTTCCTTATAGACAGGTTTCGACTCACGCGTTCTACGGCCTTGTTCAGTTGGGGTGCATTATGCTGTAGGAAGCATGGGGGGGAGAGCTTATCTGGTACTCCTTACTGGAAGTATGCTTGAGGGGCATCTCTCTGCTCTCCTCCTGGATGTTATTGGTCTTTGACCCCCCGGCGGATTGCTGCAAGTTCCGTCCACAGGGCTAGGTGGACAACTAAGGGGGGGAGGGGGGGACTGGCTTCCAACAGAATCGCAGTCTGGGGGGTTTTTGGCCAGTTTTTCCTCGCCATGCGGTGCGGGGGCAGCGGGCCCTATGTGCTTCTGTAGATCAGGCAAGGGTATTCTGGACTGAGGTGCGTGTAACTATTTACACTTTCTCAGAAGGGTTCCAGCGGATTCTCCACCCCCCAAGTGGGAACCTTGTGACACACTATCTTTATTCGACCCCGCCCCGGTGTATATATATGGGTCTTATGTGGTTAGCAGGGTCCAGGTTTCTGTGACCAGGCGCTGGTTCTGCATGCAGCATAGGTTGACCCGTTGCTAAGCCTTGCAGTGTGTCAGTATTGGACTCTACACTCTCACCCCCCCTTATACTGGCCGTGTCACCTTGTGTGTGCACCCAGTTCCTTTTACTAGGGATTGCGCTGGTCACTGCAGTTTTCTATGGCACCTGAGAGAACGACCACAATACCTATGGTGGGTTTTGCTACCAGTGGAGGACAGGTAATTTTCAGTGGTCAGACTTGTCTCCATATTTGTAGACAAGGCGTTAGTCGGGGGAGGCTCTGGAGCCAACACGCAGGAGGTCCTGTTCTGTGTTTATTTAGGGGCAGAGGAGGCAGGGCGTCTTTGACTTGGGAGACCTTTCGCCAGGCGCAAGGGGGCTTTGGGAAGATATTTCGTCATTCCTGCCCGATTGTCATTGAACTATTCTGGCTGGTTAAGGGAGAGATCCCAGTAATAATCACTAGAAATAGAGGAAGCATGCCGGCCTTGGTGGGGGGCCCTGGCTGCGACGGTCGCCACACCCAGGGCTGTGGCGGAGTTACAGGGCGATGCAGAGGCGGAAAGGTACCCGGGAGTACCCTCTTCAGGAGCACAATATGATGCTGAGGCCTAACATCCCCAGGAAGTCTGTGCGGTGGACCCTGGGGGTGCGACGGCGCCCCGCTATCCTACGGGCGGTTGGAAACCTGTACAACCGGGGGTTGCTTGAACGCTCCGCCCCTCGTAGGGGGGGGCGTGAGCAGGAGGGTGGACCAATGGTTCACCGGATTTGGGAGGGGCTATCTCCTCACCACAACCGCTAAGCAACGATTGGCTAATGCCACGTTGCAAATTGGCCCATCAGGTGGTAGGTCGCGAGGGGCGGCTTGCCTTTGGATCGCCTGTAAGATAACCCACCTTGTTGGCATGTGTATATGCTAATAAACCTGCAGCTACTTTTCTCCAACATAAAGTTGTCTTGTCTGCTTATTTCTGCGACATGCATGTTGCTGCGAGAGGGCTGGTGAGTGGGTCGATATTGGCACTATGCAGGCCGACCGACACGTCCCCGCAGGGGACACTAGTAAGAGGGCGGCCACCGTAGTGCCACAAGATGGCACACGGGGCAGCCCAGCTGTTTGAGACCCTGGAGGGTCCCGCGCGTCACTTCCGGCCTGGGGTGGGCGGGGGAGAGTATATATTCCTCCCCCGCCCACCGAGCGGCCTCTTTGTCCGCTGTCCCCTCACCCTGACGCCGTTTCCCTCCCTTCCGCATACCCGGCGCTTTCAGGGTGGGGGGGGGAAATGTTTCTAATCTTTTCTCATTTGTGTTGCAGGTGGAGTTACAGGGCGATCCAGAGGCAGAAAGGTACCCGGGAGTACCCTCTTCAGGAGCACAATATGATGCTGAGGCCTAACATCCCCAGGAAGTCTGTGCGGTGGACCCTGGGGGTGCGACGCCGCCCTGCTATCCTACGGGCGGTTGGAAACCTGTACAACCGGGGGTTGCTTGAACGCTCTGCCCCTCGTAGGGAGGGGCGTGAGCAGGAGGGTGGACCAATGGTTCACCGGATTTGGGAGGGGCTATCTCCTCACCACAATCGCTAAGCAACGATTGGCTAATGCCACGTTGCAAATTGGCCCATCAGGTGGTAGGTCACGAGGGGCGGCTTGCCTTTGATCGCCTGTAAGATAACCCACCTTGTTGGCATGTGTATATGCTAATAAACCTGCAGCTACTTTGCTCCAACATAAAGTTGTCTTGTCTGCTTAGTTCTGCGACATGCATGTTGCTGCGAGAGGGCTGGTGAGTGGGCCGATATTGGCACTATTGATTTTAAAGTTGCCATGCTTCTGCAGAACCTCTGATGACCTCATCCTCTTTACAAAAAAGAGACTTCTAAAAAAAAACTTTGGGTTTGTAATCTACAGTATCGACTGTGAACAGCATGCACGAGCAGATTATTGCACTTTACAAGCCACCTCTTTCTGTATATTTAATATATATTTCTGATCAGGCTATTCACTCATTTTACCCGAGCAGCTGGACTCTCAGCACCTGGATACTGTCGTGGGTGAATAGCAGCGCTTTATAAACCCTTGTTGAACGATTGAGCAATCTTGGGTCTTTGAAAGGAACTAATTACCAATGGGTAACATCTGAGATGCAGCAGCATTCAATGAGACCAACACATGGTCTGGCCCTGAGGAAACAGCCTGCCACAATCTGTCTTCCTTAAAAGCATTTTACAAGCTATGGAGACTTTGTAAAAGACTAACAATGTACATGTACATAGAAAGCACACAATATATTAATTACTGATTTTAATTAGTTCTCATATGTTTGAGCCATTATTTCTACTTTATTGAACACAGAGCACTACATGGGTACGATGACGGACAGGTTTTTATTTATAAAATGTTGTTTCTGGCTTCATGTATTAACAGCCAAGAGATGTCTCGCCCTGTGTCGCTGGTCACCCGAGAGCTTTCTCAAGGCTTCTTGTACCGTATGAAAAACACTGTCATTTAAATGGAGATCAGGTCGTTCTGAATGTCCCTTGGAATAGTAGTTTCTCCCCACCGTCTGGCTGGTGTTTGGTGAATTCCTTGTTGCAGTCTGGTTCCGGGACATTTTAAAGAAGCATTTGCAATGCAATAGGTCTCGCATTTACAATAGTTTTGTAAATGCGACACCTATTGCATTATAAATACTAGTTTGTAAAAACGCCCATGCAGCACTTTAACTTTAACTTTTCATTCGATGAGACGTGTCTAAAGAAAGGGGAGTGGCCGCCATTAAAGTGAAAGCGCAATACGGGTGCATTTACAGAAAAAAAACATTTGTTTGGACAAATAAATGTTTTTTTTGTAAAAGCACCCCATAGTGCGATGTCACTTTAATGATGGCCACACCCCTTTTATTTAGACACAGCTCCTCTAAGGAAAGGGGCGCGTCCGACATTAAAGTGTAAGTGCGGCATGGGGCAATACATTTAAATGAAAAAACAAAGTCGTAAAAAAACACGCGCTCCTGCTGGGCACAACAAGTAAAGCAAAGGCACAGCCGTCACTATTAGCGTGGCGGGCAGTGCTATGTAAAAAAAATATATTAAAGCGTTGTGGGAGAGCTGTTGCAGGCAGGAGAAAATCCTTAAAGGAAATAGTGCTCAGAGGCTGTAATGAAAGCCTACATAGCAAAAACACATGTAAAAGGGGGTGTTCTCATGGGAGGTTACAAATGAAGACAAGGCGGTACTAAGGAGGGACTAACAAGCCTAATAATGAATCAGAAGCAATGGGTCTCAAGCTACTTCGAACATGGGCCCAGAAGCAATTTCAATGATTTTGCATTGAGCACTTGTGCTTCTCACCAGCATACCAGTGCCTATGTGCCTTGGTCTGTTCAGTGTTAGAAATAAAGAGCTATTGCATCCCTATTTATCAGAGTTATCTAATGTTGGTCCATGCGCTCCGGATTCATTCTAAATTTTTAGGAAAAGAAGTTACCAAAATGTTTATGTCTGAGGTAAATAAACTAGGCCACGGTTACACACCGCCCCATTTGTCAAAAGTGTAGCAGCATTAAGAAATTAGAAAAGTTTCTTCCTTCAGAAGAAGTTTAAGATTTTCTTTTTTAATACTTCAAAAGCCCCAAATACTGCTTTGCAGCATTTGTTTATTTACAAATGAATAAAGACCTACCAGACACTACAGATACATTTATTAATGGCTAGTTGTCTGTGCATAGACGAACCTGACTCTAGACATCCAGTGGTGGCTGCCCCAATCAAAAAGTGGCGAGGCGGTGAGGAGGGAGTGCAGGGAGGAGGGGGCGAGGGACTTTAAAATAAAAATGTTTTTTTTAAAAATGTTACTTTTTTAACACAAACTTTATTGATGCTCTTTGTTATATCCAGTGCATTCGTTATAATACATATAGACATTACATCTTCTTCCGTTCCGGTATTTACAGAATGTGGTTACATGCATCACATAGCCAGCGGCTAGTTCGGTATGGTTAGTATTATATCAATTGTATACATAGTACATTTCTGTAGTTGTACAAACTGTAATGTTCAGATTAGCATTTGATTTATTACAACTGTCCACCCCCTCCCCTCCCATTCTGACCTATCTTATCCATGTCCAGGTATGATTCTGTGTCCTAGGCCATCTTTAATGATTTTCATCTCATGGTTATTGACTGCTTGGCTATAATTAGAGTGAGATCTAAATATCTGAGTTGTTTATCTCTGTTTAATGTACGAGCCTTTATTTCTGCAATAAAAAGATTTAATACTAAATATCTGAGTTGAACCTTCTGGGGGGCTGTGCGTTTGCATAGGTCTAGGTGACATTCTGCTGCGGAGTCTGCAATGTGAAGGTGCGTAGCTGTTTCTATGTCCCGTCGTACCTCCCCCCAGTACCCTCTGTGCAAAAGGCCTCGTTAATGCTCTGTTGGGTTTGTACCGCGTCTCTCCCAGGCGTGGTGATGTCACTTATTACTATGGGGGGTGGATCGCTCAGAATCCTGGCTAGGAGTGTCCCCGATTTATCTGGGTTGGTGTGTTTTATCTGGGTGTAAGCCCTATGATCGATAACTCTGAGAGTCTCTAGCAGCTCTGCATGTTGTATGCACGCTTCCTGTAGGAGAGCCATTTTGGTAGGTTCATGCACCTCTTCCTGTTCTAGTGTGTTCAGTCTATTCTCCAACTCTTTCAGGCTAGTAAGTACTTCCTGCCTTGCGCCGTACCTCTTATGACAGCTTTGAGTGCATCCCACTCAACTAGAATCGAAGATGCAGTGTTCCCATTGTCTGCAAAGTAGTGAGTGATGGCACTGGATAGAGTACTGCAAAATACTGCGTCTTCTAACATTTGGAGCCTTAGCTTCGACTTGGGGACCGGTGTGGGGATTCTGCCCCTATTAAAAGAGATCTCTAATGGGTTATGATCAGAGGTTTTTGCTAGGTAAGTGGCATGTGTCACTTGCATGACTAGGGTGAGTGAGCATAGCATTCTGTCAATCCATGTATGCAACTGGTGAACTGGGGAGTAGAAGGAGTATTTCTTACTTGTCGGGTTCTGCATTCTCCACACATCACCCAGCACCCATCTGGGGTAAGATCCATAACCTCACCCTGACTATCAAAAAAGTATGTTTTCTGTTCATGGATAATTTTCAATCGAGCCGGAAAGAGGAGTGCATATTTGAGATTAATAGCTCATAATTTCTTCTTGACAGGTTGATAGGAGGACCTTTGGCGCTGGACCATGAGTGTATAATCAGGGTATAGTGATATGCAGGGATTCTCGAACTGTATCTGTGTTCGCTCCCTCGCCTTTTGGAGTAGGACATCTCAATCCCTATAATTTAGGATCCTGGCTATCAATGGTCTCGGTGGGGATTCTGTGGGCCCTTTCTACATAGAAGAAGTCCAATAAGCCTTCCGGGGCTACTTATTTGCGGAACCACTGCTCCATAAAACTGTCAGCATTAGCTCCCTCACTGCTTTCAAGAATCCCATTGACCCGTACATTGTTCCGCCTAGTTCTGCCCTTGGCGTCCTCCACTCTCGCTTGTAGTCCATTGTTTTGTCTTTGTAACTGTTGGATTTGCGACACATGCTCCTTATGCTGGGGTAAGAGCTCCTCTAAAGTTAGGCTGTTGGTCTTCACTGTAGTTGCCAGTTTGGTGTGATCGGCCTTGAGTAGCGTAATGCCCATCGTAAGTGAGCCAATCTGTTGCTCTACGGCCTTACAAGACTCCCTTACCTCTTGAAGTATTAAATCCAGTTTGTCTGGAGGTGTTTCAGCATTTGTGGGCAGCATGAAGTCGAGCGAGGGCGTATGCATTGAATGTTCCCGTTCCACTGCTTGTTGTGTATTAGTGGAGGTTGCCTCCGGCAGCTTCCCTTTGGGCCGCCCCATGCTTCGTGCTGCACTCCCCCCTTGTTAGCTGTTGTTGGAGTATGGCAGGCAAACTTACTATTAATCGTTCTTGTGCTTATGGTATGTCCTCCCTTGTCTGCTCAAAAATGCTGCAGTCGTCTTGGCTGTGTTTAGCACCTAGGCATGCAAGTCTCCTCTATGTGCCCCATTTCTTTCTTGAGAGCTGGGCTGATGCACTTAATAAGTAAGTACAGCTATGCCCACGATGCCCAGTCATGTGTGCACTTTCCAGCCCTCCGGTCAAGGTTACAGCCACATTCAACACTGTATTGCGGTGAATGTGTCAGCAAATCACAATTTGGCCCCCTACCCCTCAGGCTACCCTGTAAGCTGCCTGTATTGACATTCCGTTCCCTCCTCTCCGCTTTTCTCAATGCGTTGATAGATGTCTATGGGTGCTCCTGCCTGAATGGTGCTATCACGACCAGGCACTTGTCGCCTGTGGAGAGTTCCTTGCAGGGAGCAACTGTGCCGAGGTAAGTCCTGTTGCGTGCCTCCTGCTCTGGTATTGCTGTGTAACCCTCGGAGTTAGTAAGGCGCTCCCTGCCACATTTCGGGGGAGGGTCTCTGCCTGCAGTTGGATGTCCTTCTGCTGTTGTGGTCGCTGTGTGGGGGAGGCCTCAGTGCGGTCTTCCTTTGGCCATTGAATGCTAGTGACCCCACTTGGTCCATCGGCCACCGGCCGCCAACCGCTGGCGCACTCACCGCCCCAGTAGGGGCATCAGAAGAACAACAGCAGCCCCAGCAGTGCCTGGTGCACTCACGACAATTCAGTGGGAGGCCTCTCACTATGGCCGCAGCTCCGGGCCATTCTTGCATTGCAAGGGCCGTCTTTCATGTAGGCCGCACTTCAGGATTCGTACTCCGCGGTGTTGTCAGCGGCTGATTCATCCATGGCTTGGTGTTTTAGCACCGATGGGTCATGACTTGTGGCGGTTTGGCAAGATCGTGTCGCCCAGGCTCCGGAGCTCCTCTAAGACGAGTCCGCCATGTTCAGTGGTTAGCCACGCTCCCCCCCCAAAAAAGTTACTTAACCTGTTGCCAGCCACCTCCTGCATCGCGCCTCAGTGCTGGGTCTTCCGTGTCCCAGCAGACACTGGGACTATGTCACCTCTTCTATCCCTCCAATATCCTTCTCAATCCAAATAACTGAATAACATATCCACCACTCAATTTGCTTTCATATTTCACTATGCTAAATCACCACTAATCCTTTATGGGTTCGGAGTAGCGTGTTACTTGCCGAAAAAGCGGTTCAACACACCATCAGAGGTAGCAAGGGCTATATAAATGCAAGCTTTTTTCCCTCTCCTATCCCTCCACTACCCATCTCAATCCAAATAACTGACTAACATATCCACCACACAATTAACTTTTGTAATTCACCACTTATCCTTTATGGGTTTTGGAGTTGTGTGCTACTCGCCGAAAAAGCACTTTAATGCCTCGTTAGGGGTACTATGCGCTATTTAAATGCAATTACAATACAATACAAGCCAATGAAAAATATGCGTGGAGAGTGGGTGGGGCTTCACATTCATACTCTAATACAGCATGCCTCACAGCGCATGCGCTGCCCAGGCTCGACCTAAAAACCTGGATCTCCTTTCCTACTTCTTAGTCCTTCTATCACACAACAATGGATTTACTTCAAATAGCTCCTCAAAAAAATGCCACCGAATTTTCAGCATAATTTGCAGATTACCTCATATTATGCAACATAATCTAGCCAACATTGCTGCATAATTTGGTCATACAATGCCACATAATTCTATTGGTTCTGTGCAACAGCATTAAACTATTCTGCTGAACTTGAGTGAAACTTGCTGGCTCTAGTTTTGACAGCCAGTTTATGAACAGTAGTTGCTGTAATTCATTTTTTAATGTATATTGCACCTTTTCATTTTAACCAGAGGGAGACGCGGACCGAACGCGTCTTCACTTGGACTGGTATCTGACTAAATAAGCGAAGTTATCTTATCGATTTAATTAAGATGCCGTTGAGCCTGGTAAGGATGGTTTATAGTTAAAGATGATGATGGCCGTCTTTTCATAAAGTCATCCATTTTGTGGAGAAGTATTTCATTAATTATCTACATGTGCGAATGTGAGCAAGAATGTTTTTTATGCTTTCTGTTTATTCTCACAAAATCTCACTAATGTCATGTCTGTTCTTCTTGTCCTCATAGGGCCATTCCCCGTGGTCAGTCTGATGGTGGGGTCGGTTGTCCTGTCCATGGCTCCTGATAACAATTTTAAATTAATGAGCAACGGCACAGGCCTGAACCAAACGGTGATCAACACGGTTGCCAGGGACGCAGCCAGAGTGGGCATCTCCGCGACGCTCTGCTTTCTGGTTGGAATATTACAGGTATTACAGCGTGCAGGTTGTTGTAGTCTGGATTTTGGAGATTTAAAAGACTACATGACCGTTTTATAAAATAGCAATAGTTTATCAAGGTAAGAAACATCCGAGGGATAGGCAAGCCAAAAGCATAGATGTAAAGTGTGGTGACCACAAAGAGGTTTTGTACACTTCTTTGGGTATTTCATGTCTGCTGCTCTAGGATATGGTTATTTCATACCTGATTTAGTACATGAGTTATTTCATGCTTGCTTTAGTAAATTGGTTATTTAACGCCTGCTGTAACAAATGGGCTATTTCATGTTAGGACTTGTACATTGTATTATTTCATATCTGATTCAGTAAAGGGGCTGTTTCATGTCTGCCTTAGTAAATGAAACTCCTCTTATCTTACAATTATGTTTTGCATCACAACAAGCCTGCTCAGTATTTTACTACCTAACCCAGGGCCATGTCAGACGTTCATTCATTATAAGCATTGTCGGTGTAAATGTCTCTAACAGAACAAGAAAAAAAAAGATATATACATATATATACATATGTCCAGTCAAAGGCTAATGGTAGCCGAAACGCGTAGGCCGTCCTAATTCTTGCACATTTGCACATGGTGTATTAATAAATATAAATTGAAACTTACCCTACTGTGGTGCCGTGACTTTTGCCGAGGAAGAAGGCGAGGGAATCTCAGGAATATATACATATGTATATATAAATCTTGCCACTCTGTAGTTATAGTTACGGTCAACAGAGATAAGGACTTTTCCGATTTTTGTCCCTTTATAACTTTGCAACCATTTGAGAAATGTGCGTGAAAATTTGCAGACCTACTGACCCTGTTTTATTTCAGGACGGGTGAAAGTTTTGCTGCGTTTGGTCAAGGGGTTGCAAAAAAACCTGGGGGGGGCAAAACAGGTTACAAATCCAAAGACCTTTGTAATTCGCATATCCCAAAAACCGTCAGCTGGATTTATATGAAATTTGGAACTATTACATATTAGGGGGCGCAGATGATTCTGTGGGGTACTGCAGGTAAGTAGAGTAATTACATTTTAAGTTATAAGATTTATCAACTTAGTGATATCTTGGAGCCTAAAATCTTAATAAAAGTAGCAAGGAAGCCCAAAAATAAACTGGACTGCATATATAAAGTTTCAGATATACTACATGAACAACTGAAGGACCCATTTATGGTCTGATGCTAATGGAAACTTTTAACCAAATACATGACAAATAGATGACATCTTAATTACATATGTTTTCTTTACATGCTCTCTGGCTCACAAAATAAAACTGTCCCAACAAGACAAAAAGAACCCATCTATCTTATGCAACCCTGTGCAACAAAATGAAAAAGTGACCTAGGAGTGAGTTACACGAACTACTATTATGAGTGCACTATAAATGGCCACTAGGAAAATAATATGTAATTTGCATTTTTCTAACAACAACGATTGCTTTTCATTTGGCCTCCATATGTAGCACAATCCTACTAAAAGTAGCAAAGAAGCCCAAAGAATAAACTAGACTGCATATGTTGAGTTTCAGATTTATTACATTAACAACTAAAAGACCAATGTATGGTCACATGCTAATGGAAACATATTAACAAATATATAACATATATGAATACACCTTAATCTACTTAAGTTTTCTTTGCATGCTTTCCAGCTCGTAAAATAAACTGTGCCCAACAAGCCAAACAAAAAACTTCTTCCTTATGTACTCCTGCGCAACAAAATGGAAAAGCTACCTAGCAGTGAGCTACACACACTGCTTTATGGAGGACACGATAATTGGCCATTAAGAAAAAGGAAATATCTTATTTGTATAACAACAGTGATTTTGTCTCATTCAGTTTGCACTTTTTTATGTAGCACAATCCTACTAAAAGTAGCAAGGAAGCCCAAAAATAAACTAGACTGCATAAATTAAAGTTTCAGTATTACTACTTGAACAACTAAAAGACACATTTATGGTCACATGATTATGTAAACCAACAAACATATACATAACAAATACAATAGACAAAAAGGAAGAAATCACATTAAATTTGATTGCCACTATGTAATCATAGTTAGTATTCCCAAAAATAGGAATTCCTTGGAATATTACCTCCCAAATAACTTACCACCCTTTTGACGAATCATCACAAAACGTTCCAGACCTACACCATTTTTTACATTTTGAGATGGTGTAATTTTTTGTGGTGAATCGTTAACAGGGCGCAAAGATAAAAGGTGGTCCTAAAACGCGTTTTGTCACCAATGCATTTCCATAGACTATTGTATTTGACTTAGCAATAAAACGGCTGAATGGAATTACATGAAATTTGGCAGGATTATATATTATGGTGCATAGATTATGCCTTTTGATACTGCAGTTAAGTAGGGTAAGTATTTTTTAAATGATTAGGCATTTAAACTTAGTAATATCTGTCACTGCAGTACTTTCACAGAATTTCACAAAAGCTTATAAAACTACTGGGGTACATGGCAGTACACTAATTTTTAAACAAATAAAAAATATGAATACATTTCTGTACCTATTACCATTTTGATAAAGTGGTAATAGGTAGGCCCTAGCACTGAGCACAGCCTAAGTGTTGTAAAAACAATACAGCTGCCTTTTCATTCTCAAAAACAGCTGTTACCCAATTATGTAATGGCTTGTCATCACCATGTACCACAGTCTACTGCAAAGTTATCACGGCATACCATGGCCCAAAATATAACTAACAATAAACAAAAGAAAGTGCCAGTGCTGATATAAATAGAATTCGTGCAACAAATGACCAAAACAGGACTTGAAGAAATCAAGAACGGGAATAACTATTTAATAGTTTTTTATTTTAGCAGTGTTTTGGAAAAAAGAAGGCTTCTCTATTTTTTCATTTATAAGGGGACATGTTTGCAAAAGGACACAAAAAACTTAGAAGATTGGTTGTGGTTCATCAATCAAACGGTATTCCAGACATATCACAGACATTCAACATACATTCATACCACTCAGTGACGGGGATATAGTGGGTTTACAATTCTTAAAATATGTACACAATATACTACGAAATGGGCAAGGTATATACTACAAGATAAACAAGGAAACAGGCCACAGTCTGCGAACAAAAATTTACAGAGAATGAAAAAACAATTAGTTTTTACTGTACAATCCTAACTGGATCTACAAACAAAACTTTTTTTACTAGGACAACTAGGTTTTGTACTAGCGACTAAGAGAAGACAACTGTTAACTCTTGTCGCTCTTGCAGACACCGTGTGGCAAGGGCCTACGCGTTTCAAATCCCGCTGATTTTCCTGGGATTCTCTTCAGGGCCTTATGTAGTATCTGGATAGTAAAGAAAGAATAAAACAAAAGAAAGGTGTGTTAAGAACACGAATTATAGGGAGAACTGTTAGAAAAATAGAGAGACCACACATCAGCAAACTTGACAGAGTGAAATTCCATAACTCTGGTATCTCACCAGTGGCAGAGAATCTAATTCAAGGTGGGAGGCAGGGTGTACAACACAATTGTTAAGTACAAGAGGCATAAGTTGGAATAGACCTTCAGGTGTAAAGGACAGTTTTAAAAGCCTACTTGCCTGATGTTCATGTAGTGTAGGCCTTCATCTTAAAAACTGAAGTAAATGGGGACATAAGAACAAACAGGGCAAAACACGAGGTTTCTACCTGTAAGGAGAATAAGCCCTTTAGATTCTACTCTTATATCGTCTATCTAGTGAAGAATCAGGGTGAAAAGTCATGCTTACCCGTGGCACGTAGTTGCCGGGATTCCAGGCGGCGAACCGGTTATAATAATTTGTAGTGGGGTTCTACAAAGTGAAAAAAAGTAAAAAATAAAACAAGGATTATAGAGGCGCATAATATAAAGCGCATTTGGTGTCGAACAGTTGGTGAATCACTATTACCTAAGCTGGTCTGGAAATTTACAAAAGGCCGGTTTGAGGAATGTCTTGGTAATACAAAAATCTGCAAATTAAATGAAAAAACAACGGAATCGGTAAGAGGTTTAAGAGTTGAAAAATCAAGCCATTCTATACCGTGGTCGCCAATGGGTTATGCTTACCGCTATCTTAAATAAGCATGTCAGAAAGTCAATGGTCCGGAATTCAGTTGGTCGGTGCCTGGGAGAATAGAAGATGGTATAAGTCCGGGCACAATAGTTAGCCATAATCTAAGGGAATTTATGAGAGGGAACGCTTACCGCCTAGTTCGTGCACAAACGCTTTTTCCAACTGGAAAACACACGCTGGGAAGACTTGATTTAAATTCAAGCTAAAATGGAAATAATGAACGCCAATTTAGAAACCCGATGATGGAGACAACAAAGGATAAGGGGGTGGAAAGGTTTTAACTTACTTGTGAAGCCTACCGGCAGCCGCCGGTCTGCTGGCGTTGCAACAGGTACTAATCTTTGGCGCATGCGTGTAGCAGACCCGAAGTTGCTGCTATCTGACTTATATGGGGTTAGAAGGCACGCAGTAGCGGCCGGTGCAAAGGCCCGGGCTGGAGTTAAAAGCGTAGCGTGGAAAAGACCGAAACGTCATTAAAGACCGACATGAGAAAGTAAAGAATTTGGTAAGACTTTAAACGGAACCCATTATCTGCGCATACAGCGCAGGTGGCTTTAAGAAAGAAATAATACAAAGTCTGTTCAAAGCAGAACCCACCTCGAGAAGGTGTACCTGAAATCCTTGGACAGTGTCACTACAATTCTATCATCAATTTGGTAGAATAGTCTTGGAAACACAGCGTGCATTAATTTCACAGGCGGTTGGAAAGGCCCTATTTGTTCTTGACCTCTGGGATACACAATTGCGAGATAATTCTCACAGTTTAAAAATTTCGCCCAGTTCATTAAGACCGGACGTGGTTGTGTCAAATTTAACAATGAGGTATGCCTCCCTTTTGGACAGTTGTAAATCCATATCACCCCCACGGGGATCTTTTTCAATACGTGATATCACCGTCCATTTGAGGTCACTGATCTTGTGCTGCATCTGTGTCCAATGTTGCACCAATGGGGCGTTCTCAACTTTATGTCGCAACCTAGATTTATGTTGAGAGATGCGCTGTCGCGCTTCTTGACTGGTTGTGTTTCCACGATATTCCATTCATTCAGCAATTGCAAAAGTAAGTATGTCGTATATGGCATAATATGTCCCTGTCTACTTCTGTATATAGGGAAAACCAGTCAAGAAGCGCGACAGCGCATCTCTCAACATAAATCTAGGTTGCGACATAAAGTTGAGAACGCCCCATTGGTGCAACATTGGACACAGATGCAGCACAAGATCAGTGACCTCAAATGGACGGTGATATCACGTATTGAAAAAGATACCCGTGGGGGTGATATGGATTTACAACTGTCCAAAAGGGAGGCATACCTCATTGTTAAATTTGACACGACCACGTCCGGTCTTAATGAACTGGGCGAAATTTTTAAACTGTGAGAATTATCTCGCAATTGTGTATCCCAGAGGTCAAGAACAAATAGGGCCTTTCCAACCGCCTGTGAGATTAATGCACGCTGTGTTTCCAAGACTATTCTACCAAATTGATGATAGAATTGTAGTGACACTGTCCAAGGATTTCAGGTACACCTTCTCGAGTGGGTTCTGCTTTGAACAGACTTTGTATTATTTCTTTCTTAAAGCCACCTGCGCTGTATGCGCAGATAATGGGTTCCGTTTAAAGTCTTACCAAATTCTTTACTTTCTCATGTCGGTCTCTAATGACGGTTCGGTCTTTTCCACGCTACGCTTTTAACTCCAGCCCGGGCCTTTGCACCGGCCGCTACTGCGCGCCTTCTAACCCCATATAAGTCAGATAGCAGCAACTTCGGGTCTGCTACACGCATGCGCCAAAGATTAGTACCTGTTGCAACGCCAGCAGACCGGCGGCTGCCGGTAGGCTTCACAAGTAAGTTAAAACCTTTCCACCCCCTTATCCTTTGTTGTCTCCATCATCGGGTTTCTAAATTGGCGTTCATTATTTCCATTTTAGCTTGAATTTAAATCAAGTCTTCCCAGCGTGTGTTTTCCAGTTGGAAAAAGCGTTTGTGCACGAACTAGGCGGTAAGCGTTCCCTCTCATAAATTCCCTTAGATTATGGCTAACTATTGTGCCCGGACTTATACCATCTTCTATTCTCCCAGGCACCGACCAACTGAATTCCGGACCATTAACTTTCTGACATGCTTATTTTAGATAGCGGTAAGCATAACCCATTGGCGACCATGGTATAGAATGGCTTGATTTTTCAACTCTTAAACCTCTTACCGATTCCGTTGTTTTTTCATTTAATTTGCAGATTTTTGTATTACCAAGCCATTCCTCAAACCGGCCTTCAGTAAATTTCCAGACCAGCTTAGGTAATAGTGATTCACCAACTGTACGACACCAAATGCGCTTTATATTATGCGCCTCTATAATCCTTGTTTTATTTTTTACTTTTTTTCACTTTGTAGAACCCCACTACAAATTATTATAACCGGTTCGCCGCCTGGAATCCCGGCAACGACGTGCCACGGGTAAGCATGACTTTTCACCCTGATTCTTCACTAGATAGACGATATAAGAGTAGAATCTAAAGGGCTTATTCTCCTTACAGGTAGAAACCTCGTGTTTTGCCCTGTTTGTTCTTATGTCCCCATTTACTTCAGTTTTTAAGACGAAGGCCTACACTACATGAACATCAGGCAAGTAGGCTTTTAAAACTGTCCTTTACACCTGAAGGTCTATTCCAACTTATGCCTCTTGTACTTAACAATTGTGTTGTACACCCTGCCTCCCACCTTGAATTAGATTCTCTGCCACTGGTGAGATACCAGAGTTATGGAATTTCACTCTGTCAAGTTTGCTGATGTGTGGTCTCTCTATTTTTCTAACAGTTCTCCCTATAATTCGTGTTCTTAACACGCCTTTCTTTTGTTGTATTCTTTCTTTACTATCCAGATACTACATAAGGCCCTGAAGAGAATCCCAGGAAAATCAGCGGGATTTGAAACACGTAGGCCCTTGCCACACGGTGTCTGCAAGAGCGACAAGAGTTAACAGTTGTCTTCTCTTAGTCGCTAGTACAATACCTAGTTGTCCTAGTAAAAAAAGTTTTGTTTGTAGATCCAGTTAGGATTGTACAGTAAAAACTAATTGTTTTTTCATTCTCTGTAAATTTTTGTTCGCAGACTGTGGCCTGTTTCCTTGTTTATCTTGTAGTATATACCTTGCCCATTTCGTAGTATATTGTGTACATATTTTAAGAATTGTAAACCCACTATATCCCCGTCACTGAGTGGTATGAATGTATGTTGAATGTCTGTGATATGTCTGGAATACCGTTTGATTGATGAACCACAACCAATCTTCTAAGTTTTTTGTGTCCTTTTGCAAACATGTCCCCTTGTAAATGAAAAAATAGAGAAGCCTTCTTTTTTCCAAAACACTGCTAAAATAAAAAACTATTAAATAGTTATTCCCGTTCTTGATTTCTTCAAGTCCTGTTTTGGTCATTTGTTGCACGAATTCTATTTATATCAGCACTGGCACTTTCTTTTGTTTATTGATATTTTGGCTCAGCCTTGCTGATCAGAGCCATCCCGTAGTTGTTTTCACTTCAAAATATAACTAAGGCCTAGCTGTATTATTAGATTTTGGTACATTTGCATCACTCATGGTGTCGCATGGGTTATGGAATACTTAAGTCAGATTTACAATGGAATGCAAGGCCACCATGCATGACCCTGAATTGATTGGTAAATCTTGAAAAACACAAGACAGCTTAATTCGCTGTTTTGCGTTACTCTGCACAACATTTTCACTTTGCTGCAACATTTTACATACATCCATATGCAGCGCCAATGTAGCCTCTCCACGATACGTTATTCTACTCTATGCCACTCCACTCTAAGCCTTACCACTGTATGAGACTCTACTCTATGCAATAACACTGTACAGGATACCACTGTACGCCACTCCAGTCTTCGTCTCTTGACTGTACGCAACTCCACTATACACTATTCCACTCTGCGCCATTCTACTGTATGCCACTCCACTCTACTCTATTCCATTGTATGCCCCTACACTGTACACTACTCCACTCCACGCCACTACAGTGTATGGCACTCCACTCTGCGCCACTTCATTCTACGCTATTCGATTGGATCCCACTCCAATGCACGCCACTCCACAGTATGCTATCACACTCCAGTCTACACGACTCCATTATACGTCACTCCAGTGTACGCTACTCCATTATACACTATTCGACTATATGCCATATCACTGTGCAACATTCCACTCTATGCCAGTCCACTCTACGCTATTACACTGTATGCAATTCTACTCTACGCTGTTGTGGGGATTCTGCTCATACACAGAACTATGCAAAAGAAAACAGGACCTCAGTAAATAGGGGTGTACCTCCTACCACATTAGTACTCAAAATCCCAACCAACTAGCAATAGTGTCTCATTTGGTCTCATACAAATATCAAGAAGCTACGAATGTTTAGACAACCCAGAACACGAGCACTCCTGACTCACCTAAGAGTGGCGGGAACAAGACAATCTTTCGCTCTCTCGTACTTGTCCATAATAAGAATAAACAGAGTCACTAAATAAGTTCAAAATGTTTATTTTGATTATAATGATTCATAAAATAGTATGCCAGCCACGACCAGCAGCAGAATGCATAAAGCTAGCATCATTAGCATTGTTACAATACCGTAGAATACAAAAGGAGTCATCATTTTATAAAGACAAAAAGGCAAAATAACTTGGCTTAATCACCCACCCCTTTGCAGTTATTTTATATAATAGAAGATCTTGAGGCGTTATTAGCAGACCCCCCTACCTGAAAGCCTAAACGCAAAGGTTTACATCATAGGAAAAGCAGAGCTCAGCTCCATGGAACAGCTTTCTTCAAGTGTGTTTAAAAACATGCAACAACGCTACATCAAAACACGATTCTTCCATATTGCAGCTGTTGGTAACATGTTTTGTCTAGATAATAGGGACTGACCAGAACAGAATAACAAGAGACATTGTTGATCGCCCTTGCACATCATGTTCAGACAGAATTGAAGGGAAGGCAGAGAACGTGAAAAACAATCTGTTATCATGTACAGGGCAGAGGCAAAGCGTCACGAAAACGAATTCTAGAAGAGGCGTGCGTAAAAAGCAGCAGCAAAGGGCAAACAAAACTCATGCTAATTTAGCAATGTCGACAATGTATCTAAGGGCCACATAACCCCATATAACAATGCCTCTTCATTATATGCCACTCCACTGTATGCCACTGTGCTATACGCTACTCCTATATATGCTATTCCACTCAAACGTCATTCCACTGTATGCCCCTCTACTCTTTGCTATTCCACTGTGTATCACTGTACACTACTCCAATCCATGCCACTCCAATGTATGGCACTCCACTCTATGCCACTTCATTCTAGGCTATTCAGTTGGACCCCACTCAAATGTACAGCACTCCACTGTATGCTATTACCCTCTACCCCACGCCACTGTACGCCACTCTAGTCTACACCACCCCATTATACGTCACTCCACTGTATGCTACTCCACTATACACTATTATACTGTATGCAACTCCACTCTACACCACTCCAGTCTAGGCTAGTCCATTGGACACCATCCCACTCTATGCTACTCCACTATATGCTATTTCACATTACACCTGTCCACCGTACATCACCCCACTATACACACCACTCCACTCAATGGTAGTCTACTCTACGCTATTCCATTCTATGCTATTCTACTCTATGACACTCCACTGTACTCCACTCCATGCTATTCCACTGTACCCCACTCCATTCTATGCTATTACACTGCATGCAACTTCAATCTTTTCCCCTCTCCTGTATGGCATTCCACTCTACCCCACTCCACTGTACACCACTCTACTGTATGCTATTACACTCTACCCCACCCCCACCCCACACTACACAAGTCCAGTCTAAACCACTTTGCTGTAAGCCACCCCACTGTGGACTACTACATTTTGCACTATAACACTTTACGCCACTCCACTGTATGCTACTAGACTATACGCTATTACACTCTACACCACTCCACTGTACGCCAATCCAGTCTATGCTACACCACTCAAAGATATTGCACTTTATGCCACTCCACTGTATGCTACACCACTCCGGTGCACACTCCTCCACTCCATATAACTCCACTCTACAAGACTCTACTACAGTCTATGCCACTTTACTAGACTCTACTCCACTCTATTCCTATTCACTCCACTGTCCAAATTGGCATCAAGTATCGTCAAGTGGGGTGACGGAGAGTACAAAGGGGGAGAGTGGAGGAAAGTGTCATAGAATTGAGTGCCATGTCCTATAGTGGAGAAGTGTATCACAGAGAGAAGTTGAGTGGGGTGTCTTTCATTGTTATACAGTGTAGTAAAGTAGCATAAAGTGGATGAGGATAGAATGGAGTAGAGTGTTATAGAGTGGCATAGAGTATAGTACAGTGTTATAGAGTGGAGTTGCATACAGTGGAGTTGAATATCAGACAGAGCAGTGACGAAGAGCGGAGGATAGTATAGTGGCGTAGACTAAGATAAAGTGTTGAGTAGAATTTAGCAGTGTATCGTACAGTGTAGTAAAGTGTTATATAGTGTAGTGGCATGGTGTCTCATATACTGGAGTCCGGTATCATAGACTGGAGCAACGAATTGTACAGTGGATTGGTGTGTCGAACAGCAGAGGAGGGTGTTATAGACTATCATAGACTGAAGTAGAGTGTCTTAGAGTGGAGTATGGTAAAGTAGAGGGTCAGAGAATGGAGTATCATCAAGTGGAGTGTTGTAGAGTACAATAGTGGAGGAAAGTGTCATAGAGTGGACTAACGTATTTTAGAGAGAAGTGGAGTGGGTTGTCTTTGAGTGATATACAGTGCAGTACAGTGGCGAGGAGTGGATGAGCATAGAATGGAGTAGAGTGTCATAGAGTGGAATAGAGTACAGTACAGTGTTATAGAGTGGAGTTTCATACAGTGGTGGAGAGTGTCAGACAGTGGAGCAATGTAGAGCGGAGTATAGTACAGTGGCGTAGAGTAGGATAAAGTGAGGTAGAATGGAGTAAGCAATTGTACAAAATATAGGATACAAAATATTGAGTCACATAAATATTGAGTTTTAAATATTGTGACACCTTCATATCGTGATGCAGAAATATCGTTGACACAAATATCGATTTTTTAGATATAATTTATTATTATTATTATTTTTTTTTTAAACCTTTATTGTACAGAAGGCGCGCACAAATACGGGCCTACAACCCACCGGGCCGGCCACCACAATAAAGAGACATACGAGGCAATACAGGAGAGACAACAGGATTTCTAAATCGCTCATATGAAAGGCAAAGGCCACAAGTCTTCGAGTCGCCATCACGGACAGGATAAAAATAGGTTAATTTTATAATAGAAAAGGGTGTCACAGGATAATGACAATCTGTAAAGTCCAGAGGGCCGTGGCGGGCCGTGAGCAAGCCGAAGTCTCGAATACAGGAAAAGACCAACAGAACAAAACATTTTGGCAAAGACCGAACGTGAGTCCCACATCAAGAACAATCACAATCGCTGCTCAGCACCCACCCACCACTACCAGGTCACATAATAATAAAACAGCGAAAAATACGCTTACAAAACTAAAAGCCCTCCGTTACAACAACCCAAGGGAGGAAAAGAAAATGGGGTGGGGAAAGGGAAAAAAAGGGGAGGAAGAGGACATCAAAAAAGGGGAGGGGAAAAGTGAGGGCGCAGCGTCAGTGCACGCCCCCCACGGCTAACAAAGCACCCAATACTAATTCGGCACATGGAACTAGTAGCAACAGGAGAAATGAATGCGTAATAAATCGTGACAGCAGACATACCAAAAGGGCCATGCCAGCACAAACACCCCGGGGGGCTACGTGCCGACACCGCGCCACGAAAGTAGGGGATACATAAGAGCCATAGAACCAAAAAGAGGAACAGGGAAAGATACAATAAACAGACCCCCCCACCACCCCGCACAGCCCACCCTGCACCCCTGCAGAAGGCTATGGCCTACCCCCCAGCAGCGTGCCTGTCGCCCTAATTAGAACCCGAAATATAGAGAAATATAAGAAAGAAAGAATCACGTAGATTAAAAAAGGGGGGGAAGGGAAAACAGGGAAAAACAGCGGGAGAGGAGCCACATAATCAAAACCCCTTCAGCTCCCACCCCCCCGCCCTAAAATACTCAGAGCCCACGGGAAGATAATAAACACACGGAGAAGCTCCAGGAACGTAAAGACGTATCAAACATAATCATACAATTATGAACGGATCACCCAACCATACCACAAAATAGCAGTCCACATAGGCAAGATCAGCTCAACCCTGTCCTCGTTTTTTGCAAACTGTAATCGTCCAGGGCACCTGGAACCAGATCACATAAAACAGGAGGTGAATAACAGGGAGTCGAATCAAAAATACACTCAAGTTGTAGCGATCGTGACCCGGATGATCCAGAAAGTACAGTAACCACTTCAGGCAAAGCAGGCAAAGTTCCGATGAGAATACGGAGAAAGCCGGTCCAGCGGCACCGTCACAGGATCTTCGTACGGCCATGTGAGGCAAAAGAGGAAAAGGAGACCCATCGAGATCGGTCCAGACGGGATCCAGCCGGGGAACCTCCGGAGCAGAAGGAGGCACAGGACGAAGAAGGGCAGCGGACCCCCGCACATCCACACCAACAGCAGCCTCCAGGTCCACGACCCCAAGGAAAGTTCCAGCAGCACACAACAGAGATGAAGCCGCACATACCGAGGGGGGTCCGGCAGGCCCAACAAAGGGATCCCCCTCCAGGATAGCGGTCGGTGAGGTCATGTGTGCCCCCCAGGAGCGCAGGGCGGCGAGGATGTCGCGAAGCGTAGGCTCACCTTTACAGTATTCAGCAAACGTGCCGCGCGGCGGACCCACATCGCCGGTCCCCGCAAGGCCGAGAGTCATGGGGCCGGCCGCCATCTTAGAAGCCCGGCGGGGCCGCTGCGAACGCCGACCCCCGCCCGGATATCAGCGGGACAAAACAGGACACCGGCAACCACCAGCGGAGGTGCCACCAGGGCAGGAAGGAGGGCCACCAGAAGAAGGCGATGCGCCGGCACCCCACACGCCGCCGGCAGCGTTCTCCGAGTCCGGGCGGAGGAACTCAAAATGGCCGGGCCGGAGAACAAAGGGGAGACGAGCCAGATGTACGGTTAACCCCGTCCATGGAAGTCAGCTCCCCAACACCAGGCCGCAGGACCGCCGGACCAGGCCCGGGAGGCCGCAATCGGTCTATTAGCACATCGGCCCCTCCGACCGACTCCACACCACCACCAAGGGCCGGCCACCGCGCCCCGTCCAGCCCGGGCGCCGTCAAGGAGTGCCAGGCCCGGCCGCTCCGGAGGCCCCGAAGCAGACAGGGGCGTAACTCAGGATCCGTGGCACCCAGGAATCACCGGAGCAAACGGTAAGTGCCTGTGAGTTATCGTCGTTCCACTGCACATCGTGGAATACTTCCCGGGGCAGGATAAAGTACAGGATATTTGTTGCAGACAGGAGAGTGATCGGAGCCGAGCTAAAACGCGGCCATCTCGGACGCGAGCTTGGCTCCTCCCCCATCATTTTCAAAAATATCTGTGTCGTTAATATCATTTGCAGTAATATCTGTGTTGTTAATATTGTTTCAATAATATAGTTCCAAGAAATATAATGTTTTAGTTATCTTTCTGTGTTTTACTGAATATTTTTACTGTATATGTTATATATTGTTTGTATAGTTAATATTTTTAAATACAGTTTGTAATTTTAATTATTTTTTCCTTAATGTTAATTGTTCAATTGATAGATAATGATATAAAAGGGTGTAATGAATATGTATATATTTTAATATATTTTAGGTGTGGGTTGGTGTGATTGTTCAGGCATGGAGTAGGAAGTAAATTAAGTATACTTAATTAATGAATAATTACATTTTAATTCATTTTAATTATAATTATTTAAATTGTTTAAATATTTTTTTAACTTTTCTTTTAGGTGTGCGTTGTGTTTGTAGGGGTGTACGGTGGGAATTTAAGTATTAAAATTAAATTTTTATTGATTTAATTATTTAAATGATAATTCATTTTTTTAATTGTGTAATTAATATTTTTTTTATTTACTTCATACTTTAGGTGTGCGTTGTTGTGTTTGTAGGGGTATAGTTCATTAAGTAGTAAATAACGTTCATGGTACGGCAAGTCATGTCACACTCCAGTATACATAGGGTAATATGCATAGACATAGAAACGGGCTACACAGGTCACAGTTCATGAGCTCCATTTTGTAATGGATAATTTTGACAAGGGACATTCCTTTCACAAGATAACAATATAAATCTTCATAATACAGATGCAATTTGATTCCTGTTTATAATAAACAGGCTTCATTGTTCTGCGCACGAAAACTCTCTATTTTATAAAAGAGTCTTAATTCATGTAATGCTAATACATCTTGTTTCCTGTTTTTGGTAAAAACATACTTTCTTGGCTGGTTGTTAATTGCAATACATATTTCTTAATACTGCATTTAAAAATACAAAGGGTGTTACATTAACAATTACCATTATTTTTATAGGCATTGAGCCCAAGTGGGCTTATGCTAGATAAACGCCTGATTCAAAGACACATATGTGATTGTCAAATTTTTTCAAAATACCCTTGCTGGTTCTGGTAACAAAACTTATTACGAGAATAATAAACAACCACCATTCCTGACAAAGTCCCGCCCAAGTGGGCTTACTGTACCAAATTCAGGATTCAAAGCCACGGTTAACTCAAATCACTTTTGTCCACTCTAAATCAAAATAGATGTGATGACCTCGAGTTGACCATTCTCTCGCCCATTGCATACTCCTATTTACACAAATATAAAAACTCACGTGAATCACATAGCTGATTTACAATTTAAAATAGTACAAATATATCCTTATAAAAGGAGAAATCTCTATAATTCATAATTGTATTCATTATAAACTTCCTGTATTGCATTTATTGTTCAAGTCAACATTCTCTATTCTTCTTCAACTGGCTATTCTATACAGTCCTAATACTGTTGTTTTCTAACCCAGGTGGATGGCTAACTCCTCACTTGAATTTAAACCTATGGGAAACAGAGTCTCAAAATCGATGATAAACTAGGATTCCATTATCCTTAATTGTCGCTCTCTGTCTCCCCCACGTTTTGAGGTCTCACTGTATCCAAGACAACAAAGGACAGACGTTTGTCATTTTGGCCATGACAGGCCTTAAAATGTCGAGCTACTGGGTATTGTTCATTGTTCTGGTGAATTGCTCTTTTGTGTTCCAGAATGCGTTTTCTAGCACGATGTATTGTGCTGCCTATGTAATATTTTTTACATGGACAAATGAGACAATACACACAGAACTCAGTATTGCAATCAAAGTTACCTTTGATCGTGTATTCTCTATTTCCTCTAGGTTCTCTGAACTTTCTACAGTTATTACTGTTGATACAAGCTTTGCAACGCATACAACAGGAACATCCTGTAGCGTTTTGGTTCATCTAAGTTTTGGTATGGGCTGTGACCAAATTGTGACTCAGTTCCTCCTTTAATGATCTGATCTTCCTGAATGTTATTTGTGGCGATTCATGGAGGTAACGATCCAAAATGGCATCAGTTTTCATAATGTGCCAGTTACGTTGCAATATTTTTCAGATTTTGTATGACTGACTCGAACAGGTTGTTATGAATCTAACATGGTCCTTATTCTGACTCTCATCCCTTACTTTGAGGTTTAGCAAGGCTGTTCTTTGTGATTTATTGACTTTTTCTACTGCCAATTGAATCACTTTGTCAGTATACCCTCTAGCCTTAAATCTTTGACACATTAATGTTTTTTCTACTAAAAATCCCTTTTCCATGCTGCAGTTGCTTTTGGCTCGAATTAATTCTCGATAAAGAATTCTCTGAATTAAGCTGTAAGGATGGGCACTCGTAGCAAATAACAGGCTATTGCCCACTGTTTCTTTCCTATGCAGCTTTGTTACCAAATGATTACCCTCTACAGCAACTTCCACATCAAGAAAAATGATCTTTATCTGACTCATGTGTGATGTCAACTGTATGTTCAAAGTATTGGTATTCAGTGATTTTACAAATTCAGTGGCGCTCAACTCAATAACCCAACCGGAGTCGGCAGCGTGTGGGAAGAATGTGTCCCCAGGGTAGAGGTCCAACACTGTGGTAAGCCCTAAGCGGGTTGCATGTTTAACCATGGGGAAAACTTGATGATGAGCAATAGGCATGGCATTCGCGGAGAGCATGTCGGAGCCGGAGAGTTTGCGTAGCCAATCCTAGGCCCAGCGCAGGGTCACCACTGTGTCAATCTTAGGACGTGGGAGTTTCGCCAGATGTATGTTATCACAACGCATGCTTTTACTACGCATGCCTTTACAACGCAGATTTTACAACGCAAGTCGTTACAACGACTTGCGTTGGAAGGCGCTGGATAGTGGAATAGTTTAATTTACTATTCCAACTCCAGTCCCCGTGGATAGTAGGGAATGTTTTGGATAGTAAATTAAACTATTCCCTATCCTACAGCACACTCCAGCACAAGTCGTTGTAATGATTTGCGTTGTAAATCCTGCGTTGTAATGGTAGTGCGTCGTAAAAGTTGCGTTGTGATGGATGTTCCCCGTTTCGCCGGGGCAAACAAGGTGGTCGTGAGTGGCCATGAGGCGGCGAGGTCGGCTTCCACAGCAACATGCGACTGAAAAGGACTAGGGTGGAGCCAAAAATGGAGAAAACTGGCCTAAGGGCATAATGTTTAAAATCAGGGGCACCAAGACCACCATGCTACATCGGTAGGGTCAGAATATTATATGCAATTCTGGACTGTCGACCGGCCCAGACCAGAGTGATGAGCAATGAGCGGACTTTGTGAAAAAAGTGGGCAGTGAGGGGAATAGGAATTTTGACAAATAAATATAAAAACTTTGGGAGCACCACCATCTTGGCGATGGCTATGCGACTGGCCAGAGACAAAGGAAATCGATGCCAGAGGGTAATCTTGGACTCAAACCAGTCCACTGCACGGCCAAAGTTAGCTCTCCAAAGTTCGTCTATGTCCCTGCTCAGCCAGATGCCTAAGTATCTTGTCGGGCCCGACGCCCACACAAAGGAGTAGTCCGGAGGGAAGGGCACCATGGCATCAGTGAGGGGGAAAAGCACAGACCTAGTCCAGTTAACCTGGATGCCGGGGTAGCCCCCAAACCGTATCATGTCACGTACCAGTGGACTGAGGTTCTCCTGAGGATTGCAGACATAGAGGGTTACGTCGTCCGCATACATGGAGATGACAAGAGCGTGAGCCGTGAAACCGAGACCTCTCTGGGTGTGGTGCTGACGAAGTCTAGCAGTAAGGGCGTTCCATTGCAATGGCAAAGAGCATGGGTGACAGCGGACACCCCTGCCTGGTACCTCTCTCGATGGAGATAGGTTCCAATATTTGACCGTTAATCCGGAGGCGGGCAGTGGGAAGGGTTTAGAGAAGTAGTATTTGGCATAGGAAGACCGGGCTAAAGCCGAAGCGAGGGAGGAGATAAAAGAGAAAGGGCCACTCTAGGGTATCGAAAGCTTTGGTGGCGTCAAGCAGGGCGCCCACTGCTGGAAGCTTGGGGTTCGTTTGATGAAGAACAGAGAATATAGTCCGGAGGTTATGAGAGGTCACGCTGCCAGGAATGAATCCGTACTGGTCCGGGCGAGCAATCAGCGGCATGAGGGGAAGAAGGCGGTAGGCGAGGAGTTTGGCAAAGATTTTGTTGTCCGTATTAATTAGTGAAAGGGGACAATATGAGTCTCGTAGCTCTGGGGTTTGTCCGGCTTTAGAAGTAGTGTGAGTGGTGCCTCGAGCAAAGGGGAAAACTGACCGTTCTCATAGGATTCGTTGTACATGGCAGCTAAGTGCGGGACCAGAAGGGGCGCAAAGGCCTTATGAAAGGATACCGGCAGGTCATCCGAGCCAGGGGCCTTGTCACCTGGCATGCCATTAATCCCAGCAAGAATTTCATCCTTGGAGAAGGGCTCATCAAGGAATTCCAGGTGAGGGTTGCCAAGCCAGAGGAGCTGAAGGGTATCAAAATATTGATCGAGAAGCTTGCGCAGGGGCACAGTCCCGGCTGTGTAAAGTTGTGCATAAAATGCAGTGAATCGCTCCTTGATTTCCTCAGGAGGGGTGGTTCTGTCAGGACCGCTGTCCTGGAGGGCGGTTATGTACGACGCAGTGTGAGGCGGGCGGAGAAGATTGGCAAGGGTCTTCCCAGGGCGGTCACCCTCACCAAAGCGGCGCGCCCGCGCCTGCTTGCCAAGAAATGTGATCTCTCTATTAGCCTAGTCAGCAAAGCAGGAGAGCTTCCCCAGGAACCGAACCAGCGTGTCAGGGTTAGGGTCCCGGGAGTGGGGTGAGTCCAAAGCCTTAATCTCCAACTCTAATTTATCAAGAGTGCAGCGAATAGAGCGTGGAACACTGGACTGCTTGGAAATACATTCTCCACGGATAACGACCTTAAATCCCTCCCAAAGTGTGGAGGGGGAGTCGACAGAGCCCAAAATAATTTATGATTGCGATTTGTATTTCGTCACAAAAGACCGAGTCACGTAGCGCGTTAGGGGTAAGCCGCCAAAAGAACAAGCGTCATGCGGAGTGAGGGAGGCGCAGACAAAGGCGAACAGGAGCGTGATCTGAAAGGGAACGCACCAGGTGCTCAACAGAGGTGAGCCAAGCAAGAGCGCCTGGGATGGGGATCCAGAGGTCCAAGCGGGACCAACAGCCATGGGAATCAGTTACGCAAGAGCCCTCACGTGCCTCAGGGCAAGTGTGGCACCATGCGTCATATAGGGAGTTATCAGTGAGAATGGAGCTCAATAGTGAAGCTGCGCACGGTTGGGAAGCGTGAGGACCGGAGCGATCAAGCGTGGTGGACAGCATTACATTAAAGTCGCCCCCCCCCAGCGAGTCCCAGGGACAAGATGTGGTGCCAAACCTGGGCAAAGAAGTCCTCGTCATCATTGTTGGGACTATATAACGCACCCAATGTCAATGGTTGGGCCTGGAGGGTACCATGAAGGACCACAAAGCGCTCCTCGGGTCAATGACCACCTGGGAAGTCCCTGCGGAGCAGGATAGACACCCCCCTGGAGTAGTTCGAGTAGAAGGAGGAATGTGTTTCGCCCCAATGCCTGGAAAGGAGTCTGGAGGAGGTCGCAGGTAGCAGGTAGGGCTCCTGTAGTGTCTACCCTATGCCGGGCGAGGTGGGCATGGACCAGGCGTGCCTTGCGGTGGTCATTAAGACCGCGGACGTTCCAGGTCCAAAGCGCGATGTCTGTCATAGTGCCTTGTCAAGGATATTGGTGTCGGGGGAGGCTAAGATTGTGGGTGAAACCTTGTGCAGTCGGATGGAGAGATGCCGTAAGGAGCGGGGCCAGAAGCACAATGCAATAACATTGGAAGTGCAATAAATCAACCAATTCAAAATTTGGAGGCGACAGTCCCAGTAACAAAAAATCCCCAATAAGGCAAATAGCAACAGAAATGCAATGAGGACGCAATGAACTAAAAGGGAGGAGTGCAATAGAACGACCTGCACGGTTGAAATGACATGTCATGAAGGGACCAAAAAGAAGAGCATACATCAAAACAAACAATAGGGCCTCAGAGTAGGCATCAAACCCCAAGAACCCCCCTCCCCACCACCCACTCCAGCCCCCCCAATCAGGCTGAGATACCACCCAAACCCACAACTGGGAAGGGAAAGGTCTACGTCCAATAAGGGAATCATCCCGAGGAGGCATGGCGTCACTCAGCATACACCCCTGCCAAGGCGACAGGGTGGCCAAGTCACAAGTCGTGGCAGACAACAGAAAGAATGATGCCAGGGAAGCAAGGGCACCAAGTCTGAAAAGCGGTTATGATGTGGAGTGCCCTGCAGAAGACGAAATACATAGTGGGCCAAAGCAAAACAGATACCTGAGCAACACGGAATACAACCAGCGATAGAGTCAAGAGTTCACAGCGGTAAAACACCTTTACAACTAAACTTTCATTCCGCATACCTTCACTCCGCATACCATTATAACGAAAGTACCATTACTCCGCAATACTGTAATAACGTATGGCATTACATTTTATATGCTTTTACCACGCTTGCTTTTACAACGAAATTCGTTGTAAAAGCATGAATGGTAAAAGCATCTGTTTTTAATATTTAAATTTAAGGTAATTATATGGATTTAGTTTGGGGGTGTAGGGGTATATGTTTTGGGGTTATGGGGTATTTTAAGTGTTGAGGGTGGGTTTGGGTTATGGGGTGCACAGGGTATTTTTAGAGTATGGTATTTTTATAGTATAGCGTTGGTTTTGGGGTGCTTGGGTATTTTTAGGGTTAAGGGGGTATTTAGGTTTTGGGCTGCAGGAGATAATTTTAGGGTTCAGGGTGAGTTTTGGTTTGGGGTGCAGGGGGTATTTTTACGGTTAAGGGTGGGTTTGGGTTTTGGGGTACGTGGGCATTTTTAGGGTTTAGGATGGGTTTTGGTTCTGAGGTGCAGGAGAGAATTTTAGGATTCAGGATGGGTTTAGGTTTTGGGGTCAAGGGGGTATTTTTAGGGTTAAGGGTGGATTTGGGTTTCGGGGTATTTATATGGTTTAGGAGGTATTTAGGTTATGGGGTACAGGTTTTTTTAGGGTTTAGGGTGGGTTTGGGTTTTGGGGTGCAGGAGATATTTTTAGGGTTCAGGGTGAGTGTAGGTTTTGGGGTGCAAGGGATATTTTTAGGGTTAAGGTGGGTTTTGGGCTACAGGGGCATTTTTATGCTTTAGGGTGGGTTTTGGTTTTGGGGTGCAGGAGATAATTTTAGGGTTCAAGGTGGGTTTAGGTTTTGGGGTGAAGGGGGTATTTTTAGGGTTAAGGATGGGTTTGGGTTTTAAGGTGCTGGGGTATTTTTTTATGGTTTAGGGGCTATTTAGGTTTTGGGGTACAGGGGCATTTTTAGGGTTTATGGTAACTTTTGGTTTTGGGGTACAATAGGTATTTTTGGGTTCAAGGGGTATTTAGGTTTTGGGGAGGTGGGGTATTTTTAGGGTTTAGGTGGTATTTAAGTTTTGGGGTACAGGGGCATTTTTAGGGTTTAGGGTGGGTTAGGGTCTTGGGGTGCAAGAGGTATTTTTTTGGGTTTAGGGATATTTAGGTTTTGGGGTACAGTGCCATTTTTAGGGTTTAGGGTGGGTTTTGGGTTTTGTGGTGCTCGGGTTCTCTTAGGGGCAAGGGGGGTTTAGGTTTTGTGGAGCAGGGGTATTTTTAGGGTTTAAGGTTTGTTTGGGTATTTGGGGTACAGGAGTATTTTCTAGGGGTAAGGGTGGTTTAGGATTTTGGGGTGCAGGTGAATTTTAGGGGATCAAGGTGGGTTTGGTTTTTAGGATGCAAAGGGTAATAAACAAAATAATATATACATATATATATATATATATAAAATATATATTTATATAAATTTATAAATATAATACATATTTTTTTAAATAAATAATTTAGATATATTTAAATTATATATATATATATATATATAAGCCTCGAACATTTCTACTTGTGTGTGGTTTTGAAGGACAGGAGACTCCACGCCTGTTCATACGAGACCGCCCTGCAGGGACGGGGGCTCCTAGCAAAGTGGAGAACTGTTTTTTGGATTAAAATTGGGGAGCATGTCCCGCTCGCCCCTCTTTGTACCATAATGGAACTTTCCTGGTGATATGCAATTAAGGAGGTGAGAAAGGGCGACAGGATGGAAGTTTTCATCTTGTCACTTCCGTGACAAACTGCGCTTTTTAAACAGATTTAATATGGCAACATTGAGCTGAACTGCTATTTATTTTGGAAGCCTCCCTGTGCAACTCGTGACTGTTTGAAATCATGCTGCACCTTTGAAACTATAAAAAAAGCACTTTGCTATTATTTCTTGTTATCGAGCAGAACACTGATGACAGATTTTGAATTCACGATCATGGTGCATCATGGATGATGTATGCTGATAACTGAGGTCACGTGTGCAGGGTATTTAAGGCCAATGATATCAAGCACTATGTTTTAGCTCACCTGTGAACAAGGCAATCATTTGTCGAAACGTGTCAGGAAAAGAGCATAATGCTGCCTCTGTGTACTTGAAATAAAGCTTGCAGTTCACGGACTTGAAGCCTCGACATTTCTTCTTGTGTGTGATATATATATATATATATATATATATATATATATATATATATATATATATATATATAAACACAGAAACCTGACCGCCAAAGGAACATATATATATATATTCACTGAAAAAACCATAGGTTTCATGCCTTATATAGTTAGGAATTAGCTTTTAAAAAAGCTTTGAAATTCACTCAAAAAACTATAAGTTTTAGGGGTGTTATAGTTAGCTGGACATTTCACTCACACAAAACTATTGAAATTGCTCCTATATAGTTAGTTGTACTAACTATATTTCGCGCACCCGCAATCCACTGCTGATGATGTCACATATTAGATCATTCATGACATGGTCAGTGACATCACTGATGACATCTCAAATGACAGCACTGATGACATCACTGATGACATCATCCAGTGAATGTGGTTTGCTTCGTTATTTAAATATGCATTATATATATAGCAATTTGCATTGAAGAATGAGTGGATATATATAAATGAATATTTGGATGGAGGATTTAGTAGCAGTGTAATTGACTGTTTACTTGACCAATTTATAATGTCTCACTAAATATAGTGGATAGTGACTAAACTGTGTGAATATCTGTATCACTTTGTCAGTTGTGTAAACTGATTCTACAGTTGGTTACTAGCTATGTGAAAGTCTATATTAGTTATTGATTAGTTAACTGAGTATTTGTATGGGAGTGTGAAAGTGTGTGTGGTTCGGTGGGGGGTGTGTGACTGTCTAAAGATGTGTGAATAGTTGATTCTTTAGATATATGAAGTTAAAACTACATGTTCTAACAGTTTGGGTGAGTGAATCTCTTTATGGGTGTGGTGATGAGCAAATATATTTCTCAATGGTACATGTCCAACAAACTAGAAAAATAAAAGGCAGTGTATGTGTCAGTTGTTGTATATAAATAAGTATAAATAAGACTCAATGTTTGTGTGAGTGACTGTATGGATAACTGTATACTTGTAATAATGATGTTATAATTCACTAAGTATGACTTACTATCTAAATAAATAGATGAAGTGGTGTTTGTATAAGTGTTTTGCTAAGTAAATATGTAAGTATGATCCATTGTTTGCATAAGTGAGTAGGATGACTTCATATGTGAATAGGATGTGTGCTGTTGTTTAATGTCGATATAGGTGTATAAGTATTTTTGATAGTGTTCTATTGTTCATTGACAGCATGTATGAGTGAATCTACAGGTAAGTGATTAGATGTGTGTATACATCTATGAATCACTGAGTGGATTTTTAGATACTTGTATTGCTGTGACAATGGATTCAAATATGATGCTCTGTATTTTACAACGAGTGATGAAAAATTTTAATAGTGTATGAAAAGGTGTATGTGATTGTCACGTGGATGATGTCATCATTGATGTCATCAGTGATGTCATTTGAGATGCCATCAGTGATGTCACTGACCATGTCATGAATGATCTAATATGTGACATCATCAGCAGTGAATTGCGGGTACGCGAAATATAGTTAGTACAACTAACTATATAGGAGCAATTTCCATGGTTTTGTATGAGTGAAATGTCCAGCTAACTATAACACCCCTAAAACTTATAGTTTTTTGAGTGAATTTCAAAGGTTTTTTAAAAGCTAATTCCTAACTATATAAGGCCTGAAACCTATGTTTTTTCAGTGAATTTCAAAGGTTTTTTAAATGCTTATTCCTAACTATATAAGGCCTGAAACCTATGGTTTTTTCAGTGAATTTGCAAGGTTTTTTAAATGCAAATTCCTAACTATATAAGGCCTGAAACCTATGGTTTTTTCAGTGAATTTGCAAGGTTTTTAAAAATGCTAATTCCTAACTATATAAGGCCTGAAACCTATGGTTTTTTAAGTGAATTTGCAAGGTTTTTAAAAATGCTAATTCCTAACTATATAAGGCCTGAAACCTATGGTTTTTTCAGTGAATTTGCAAGGTTTTTTAAATGCAAATTCCTAACTATATAAGGCCTGAAACCTATGGTTTTTTCATTGAATTTCGAAGGTTTTTTAAATGACAATTTTTAAATGTATTAATTGTTATTTTTTTTATACTGACTTACTACATTTTTGCAGGCAGGTGTTCAGAGGGCACGCCCCCTTTTTACAACGTTCTGCAGCGCAACCCCTGGCGCGTTTGCAGAGGAGGAACTAATTCCCCTTACATACTGGGGGTCCCTGGGGGGCAACTAGCCCACCAGGAGCCTCCAGTATAAGCCAGGGAGCTGCATTACAGAGAGGTGTAATGATGCCACACCCTTTTTTACACCTCTCTGCAACGCAGCCCCCGGGCGTGTTTGCAGAGGGGGAACTAATTCCCCTTGCATACTGCGGGTCCCTGCGGGCCAACTAGCCCATCTGGAACCTGCAGTATGCGCCAGGGGGCTGCATTGCAGAGAGGTGTAATGAGGCCACACCCTTTTTTACACCTCTCTGCAGCGCAACCCCTGGCGTGTTTTCAGAATAGGAACTAATTACCCTTGCATACTGGGGGTCCCTGGGGGCCGAGTAGCCCACCAGGAGCCTCCAGTATGCACCAAGGGGCTGCGTTGCTTTGCCTCGGGGGCGGCGGTCCCCGGGGCAGTGTGGGGGGATTGTGGACCCCCGACACTTCTTTATCACTATGCCGCCGCGATTTGGTCCCCCTGGGGGGGAATTTTTAAAAAAACAGACCAGGTTTAAAAAAAACCAAATGTGGGCCTTTTTTGTCCTTGTGGGACCACCTGGGCAGGCCTAGGGGGTCAGGGTGTATCTACCCTGCCCCCTTTTTGTGTTCTTCACGTTTGTTTTTCTGCTTTCTTGTGCCTCGGTCTATCTACACGCACACATATACACATATATATATATATGCATATACATGCATTTATATATATGTATGTGTATATATATATATATACACATACAAACATATATAATCTGCATATCTATATAAATACAAATATAAATGCATGCATACATATACATATATGCATGCATATGCATGTTATTTACATGAAATTTTGAAAAACACTATTAAAAGCAAAGCTAAAAAGCCACCTCATTACAAACAGAATGGCTTTAACTTAAACGAGGGCGAGATCTATTGCATTTTCAATGCTTGTTTACTTTGGTTCCATCAAGAAGGCATTCAGATGTGTCACACATTTGCCATAAATTCTGAATGTTAGCACTCTAGTTGCTCATTATATCACTGTAGTAAAGCTACTGCTCACCAGGCACGTCTGCTGCTGGTATTCAAAGTGCATGTTTCAGTCTGCATGTCAGAATTTCTTTAATGAAATAGAAGAGGATTTGAGAAGTCACTCAAAATGTGCCCTAATTTTTCTTTCTGAAGCACTTATCATACTTTCTATGGCAAAATGAACCCCCTCATTTTGTTCCTTTTTAAATTAAATGTTTTCAGACTTACCACTTCATTCCAATCAAGATGGCTTCTGTTGTGCCATACTTTTGTCATAAGTAAGACTGTTTGCGCTCTAGTTGTTCTTTAGAACACTCTGGGACATTCTGTCATTGGGCTACATCTGGGTGATATTTGGGCTACATTTGGGCTCTTTTGTCTCTGGTGGCCATCTTGGGAGACTGCATGTCAGAATGTTTTAATGAAATAGAAGAGGATTTGAGAAGTCACTCAAAATGTGCCCTAATAATTCTTTCTGAAGCACTAATCATACTTTCTATGGCAAAATGAACCCCCTCATTTAGATCCTTTTTAAATTAAATGTTTTCAGACTTACCACTTCATTCAAATCAAGATGGCTTCTGGTGTGCCATACGTTTGTCATAAGTAAGACTGTTAGTGCTCTAGTTGTTCTTTAGAACACTCTGGGACATTCTGTCATTGGGCTATACTTGGGCTACATCTGGGTGATATTTGGGCTACATTTGGGCTCTTTTGTCTCTGGTGGCCATCTTGGTAGACTGCATGTCAGAATTTTTTAATGAAATAGAAGAGGATTTGAGAAGTCACTCAAAATGTGCCCTAATTTTTCTTTCTGCAGCACTAATCATACTTTCTA
Source organism: Lissotriton helveticus (assembly GCF_964261635.1). Lineage (NCBI taxonomy): Eukaryota > Metazoa > Chordata > Amphibia > Caudata > Salamandridae > Lissotriton > Lissotriton helveticus. The sequence goes on along the minus strand of NC_136057.1, from coordinate 1,263,207,602 downwards.
TGGCAAAATATACCACCTCATTTTGTTCCTTTTTCAATTAAATGTTTTAAGAGTTACCACTTTATTCCAATCAAGATGGCTTCAGGTGTGCCATACCTTTGTAATAAGTAGGACTGTTAGCGCTCTAGTTGTTCTTTAGAACACTCTGGGAACCTGTAATAGAACACAAAGGAATCAACTGACAGTCTCTGTCCTTGTTGGTGTACATGTTTTACTGAGAATGTCAGACTTCATTCTCACATGAATGAGAAAGATAATGTGAATTTACAGAAAATATGCTTTCAGTTTAGCTTATAGATCCCCTTCCAAACCACTGTGGGAAAAGCATGAGATAATAGTTTTCTTTCAAACATGATTCATGATATCCCAGCAGAAGGCTTTTTCACATGGTAAAATCACCTTAGAACACACCACAGTTCCTAAAATGAGTATGGTACCTTCAACAAATGATTTATGATGTAACTAAAGTCCTAAAACCTTCTATTAACTGCAATGCTTTTTAATGAGCTGCTATCATGTATATTGGTCCCAAGATGGCTGCCAACACTTCTTGGATGAAGAATTTGAATTTTGAAAACAATTTTCTTTTTTTTGTCTTGGGGGTCCTTGTGGGACCCCCTGAGCAGGCCTAGGTGGTCAGGGTGCTTCTACCCTGCCCCCTTTTTGAGTTCTACACGTTTTTCAGCTTTCCTGTGCCTCAGTCTACGGAGGTACAAGATGGCTGCCAACAATTTCTGTTTTGGAGTGTTGACAGACATTGGCAGCCAATCAGAATGCAGCTCGTACTCGGGAAGGTACAGAGTACAGTAAGCTTGCAGTAAGCTTATATAGACATATACATTTTTTTAAAGTTAATTTTTGTAAAAACCACTGTAGCAATTTTCACCAAATATAGAAAAGGCACTTCTGCGTACCAGTCCCTACAATTTTGCAAAGTTTGGTGTAATTCCATTCAGCGGTTCGGGCTGTAGCCTTGTCTATTCGTCCTATGGAAATTAACATGGGGAAAAAAAGTTTTGGGACCCCCCTTTTTTCTAGGCCCCTGCATGATGAATCCCCCCAAAACTTCCAGGGAAGAAGCGGAGCGGAGCTGGCCTAAATTTTGGAAAATGACATGCAAATTAAAAGTTATTCCCAATAGAATGTTGCGGATTTCCTATGGTAGCTAGGTCCTAACTATATATACCTACTGGCTATCGCCAGTAGGTATATATACCGAAGACCGAAGATAGGAAATCACCAAAAAGTTCGCGAATGAGCTGATGTGGAGGTTGCTCCTGCGGGAATGTGCCTCCAAATCCTCATTTTTGTTTTGGATCAGCTCAAGTATCTTAGCCATCTGAAGTATTTTTTGGCGATCCTGAGTGGCGGCATCTTCAGCATCAGAGACTCTCGTTTCAACATTCAGCAGGCAAGCATCGTGTGAGTCTACACAGGCCTTGACCGTGTCAAGACGGGTCAACAACTGGTCGAGCTGGGCTACAATGCCTGTGATGGTGGATTGTGAACTTAAGATCGACCTCCCGTGTTGGGCCCATCTCCATTTGGGCAGCAGGGTCACCCCCATCAGTGACCGCACCATCCTGGCGTATTTGCCGGCGCTGATCGAAGGCGATCTTAGGTTGTTTAGGGTCGGCCTTCCCCTTGGCTGGGAAGAAGCAGGTGAGGAAATCCGCCAAGAAGCAGGAGGAAGGCTGCCGCACGGGGCAAGATTGCAGAGCCCCGAGATATGAGAAATGCATCGCACTGAGAGGAAGTGGAGCAGGCGATCTGGGCATAAAGGCAAGAGAACAGGCACTCAGTGAGCAGGTAGTGACCAGGCCGGAGAAGGAATGTGGTGAGAGAGCCGCTGGTGTCACCCCCAGCAACTTCGGCTGTAGCAGGCGTCCGTCAGGCCCTCAGCACCCGCAGAGGAGTGGCTGGGCCGGCAACGTGGTGAGGTCACTGGGCCGCCGATGTTTGGGCAGGATCCAGGCAGCATCAGTGCCGGCCCCGGAGAGGCAGCAGATGGGAGGAGTAGGGCGGTGGGGGCCGGAGGCAGCAGGGAGATGTGGGGGGCGCGCCACCCCTGTCGCAGGGCCAAAGAATGGAGGCAAGGGGCAAAGAGCCTCTGCTGTACAGGGAATTTGCCCAGGCCCTGCGGAACGGTGAACGTGCATCCAACCGAGCTGCAGGCGCCCCCATGAGAGAATCACTCACCAAGAGTAGTCAGGGGCCGGGTGGCATGCAGGGCCCGGCGAGTCCATGCAAAGAGGATGCTGGAGCGGCCCAGAGGCAACGCGGTGCCGGACCCAGCCCGGCGCCCGCCACGCAGTCCAGGACGGAAATGGCCAGGGCCAGCAGTGAGTGAGTGGTGCGGCAGAAGGTGCGGAGGCCCAGGCGCGGTCAACAGAGCAGGCCCCATCTGGATGATAGAGCAATGGAGGGGGGTGTTCCTGGGAGCCCCCAGCAGCAATGGAGGTAGGCCAGGCCACGCGGTGTGTCGCACATGCCCCCAATCCCGCCGCGGATGCCCCCACAGCAGCGGCACTCACCGGGATCAGCGGGAGGCAGGCAGCAAATGGGCCCCAGCGGGCTGCCTCTATTCCAGGATCAAGAGAGGCAGGCAGCGGCCGCAGGAGGCCACGTCCAGGTGACAAATGGCCGAGGCACCCTCAGGGTTGGTCCCCAGCTGGTGCCAAGCCCAGCAGGAAAGTCGAGGTTGTCATCAGGCAAGGCCGCCGGCGCCAACAGGTGGAGGATGCGTGGTGGTAGGAGAGGGGCCCATGGCCGTACGACAAGCAGGAGGATGACTCTGGAAAGCCGACAGCCGGGCAGCAGTGCCAAGCGGGCAGCCGATGGCCGGGATGGGTAGGCAGCAGGAAAGGTCCCAGTTTCAGCAGCGAGACAACGCAGGGAGCCAGGAGGCTGCGCCAGAGGAGGGCAACGAGCAGCGAAGAGTCGCAGGAAGCGCGCCGCCTGCGTTGCAAGGCCTGGTGGGGGTAGGACGTCACAGCGGGCGCCAGGAGCTGAGAGATGGCGCCCGTGCTGAGAGACGGCCAGGGCCCGACAGTGCGGCACAAGCGCTCGCGACCCTGCCACCAGATGCCCCTACAGTGGCAGCACTCACCGGCTCTGATGATCAAGAGTTGGAGGCTGGGCCCGAATCCATGGTCCGGTCACAGGGGGCCGCCGAGGAGAGGCTCCAGGAAGGCTAGGCCACGCCAGCAGGAGGGCCCAGATCAGAGGCCCAGGCCCAGCGGTAGAACTCAGCACAACCGCGTTGTAGGGGAACGAGAGTTGGATCAGGCTGTGCCCCTGGGCGAGGTAGGTCCAGATGGCATGGCACCAAGTGCCAGCGGTGGGAATGTCTGCAGGATTTCTGGTGGATTATCAGATTGGCCGGCAGAGCCCACTCAGAGTGCGGCCATCTTGCAGCAGCGAAGCCACGCCTCTTATAAATATAGATTATCTATAATCGATAATTTTGTATTAATTTACATAGTGTGAAACAATATTTATTTTTCTGATATTTTTGTGGGAAACATTGGTTACATCGCAGTCTTCACATCGCAATACATTTACAACGTGGGCATTACAACGCAAGTCATTACAATGACTTGCGCTGGATGGCGCTCTAAACTAAGGAATAGTGGGGCAGATGTATCAAAATACCTATTTGCGATTCTCAAATAGCGATTTTTTGAGAATCGCTATTTGAGAATTGCAAAATGGTATGTATTTAAAAATTCGCTATTTTTTTCCGATTTCTTAAAATTCCTTAATTGCGATTAGCAAATTGCTAACCACAAATAAGGAATAATTTCCCATTCATTTCTATGGGCCAGGAGGCCCATAGGAAGGAATGGGAAGTTATTCTCAATTTGCGATTCGCAATTTGCTAATCGCAAATTGAGAATTATTTCAAATTTTACAAATGCCAAAAAGTGCATTTGTAAAAGAATTCGCAAATTACCACCAACTATAAGTTGGTGGTAATTTGCGATTTCTTAGTGTAAATTCGCAAAACTTAATTGCATCTTACATAGCATTTAAGGAATCGCAATTTGCGATTCCTTAAATGCTTACGCAATATTAAGGAATTGCAAAATTTGCGCTTCCTTAATAATGTGATGCGTTTTAGTTGATACATTCAATTTTCTGATTTTTTTTGTCGCAAACGATGCTTTTTACCGATTCGCAGCGTTTGCGACAAAAAAATCGCTTGATATCTGCCCCAGTATAATTTACTATTCCAACACCTTCCCTACTGTAACGTAGGCTGGAGTTGGAAATGTAAATCATACTATTCCTAAGTCCAGCGCCCTCCAGCCCAAGTCGTTGTAACCACTTGCGTTGTAATACCTGCATTGTAAATGTATTGCCATGTGAAGACCGCGATGTAACATCGTATATTAATTTTTGTACTTACCTTTATACAAAAATTATATTTTTACAGCCAATATATACAATCTGCCCTTGGAGGCGAGCCTTTACCCATCGCCTGTCCTACCAACTTTAAAACAAAATCTAAGTTCTGTCCTCTGATGCTAAAAGACAATGTTGATATCTTCCATGACCGTGTTACCTCACAATTGAAAGAGCTACGAATTAAAACAGCTAATTCCTTAAAACGCCACACCTATAGAGACAGAGAATATCACACTTTAATCAAGAAGTTGAGAGACAACAAAAATTTAGTGATCCGTCAATCAGATAAAGGAGGAAACGTGGTACTGTGGCCACGGAAAATGTACCTGGAGGAAGCCTATAAACAACTCAATGATAGGGATTGCTATAGACGTATCTCTGTGCAGGACGCTATGCAAACAAGAAATGCAATCTATCTTAAGTTATCTGCTTGGAGAAGCAAGGGCTTGATCTCGATGGATGAATATAAATTCCTCAAAAAGGATTATCCGGTGATGCCAGTTATATATTTCATCCCTAAGGTACATAAAGACTTGAAACAACCTCCTGGTAGGCCTATTATATCTGCTCGCAATAGTCTGTTGGAGAATATGAGTAGGTATATTGATTTTTTCCTACAGGACTTTGTGAGAGGCCTACCTTCTTTCATCTTGGATACCAGTGATCTGTTGAGAAAATTACAAGACTTTGCATGGAGCCCTAACTATGTTTTGGTATCCATGGATGTGACTTCATTGTACACCAGCATTGTCCACACTGACGGCTTGAAGGCCACACAACATTTCCTTGACAAAAGAGACCCTGTTTTCCATGAACATTCTAAAATGATATTTGACATGATCACAATTTGTCTTGAGAACAATATATTTCTGTTCGCCAACCAACTTTTCTTGCAGACCCGTGGAGTGGCTATGGGGGCCTGCTTTTCTCCCAGTTACGCCTGCCTCCATATGGGGTACTGGGAGGAGCAGGTCCTGATGAAACAACATGCTGCCACCGTCAATGCTAAGGTTAAACTTTGGTTAAGGTATATAGATGACCTACTCATTGTATGGGATGGCACTGAAGAAGAGGTTGTTGAGTTCATTGAATCTTTAAACACCAACAACTTTAACATCCACTTCACTAGTACCCATAGCAGATCATCTATTGTCTTCCTAGATGTGGAGGTGTTTGTACAGGCAGGAAAACTTCATACTAGACTACATCGCAAACCTACAGCAGGGAATACATTGCTGCACGCAGAGAGCCAACATCCTGCGCATCTGATTCGCAGCATCCCTTATGGGGAGATGCTGCGGATTCAGAGAATTTGTAGTAATGAGTTGGATTGCCGGATGGCACAATCCCTCTGTAAGGCACGCTTTTTGGAACGAGGCTACAAACCAGAAATTATAGATAATGCCATGGTTAGGGCCAACATGATTGATAGAACCACACTCCTGGGTGCAGGAAGTTCTCGATCCAAAACTTCGACAAACAGGGTGGGTGAGGAGACTAGACTAATTATGACATACAATAGTCAACACAAAAGTATTCATAAAATAGTCAAGGACAATTGGTTCCTGGTCTCCAGTGACCCTATCATTGGTTCTCTAATGTGCCCACAACCCAGCATTACCTACCGCAAAGCCCGGGCTATGCAGGATAGCCTTGTGTCCAGCAGCCCTGAGGTAGTTCAAGCCTCATGGCTAAGTGGCAGCAAAGGTTTTTTGAGGTGCTCGAGTTGCAAAGCATGCAAACATGGCATTAGCAAAACAGAGGTGACTACTCCTCTTTCTCCCTTTCCCATCAAAATTAAACAGAAACTAAACTGTAAATCAGAGTTTGTTGTTTACGTCCTGGAATGCCCTTGTGGGTTGAGGTATGTGGGAAGTACTCGACCACAAGTTCACAAGCGGATATTACAACATCTGCGAGCAATTACCCACGCAGATGTGACTTACCCGGTAGCCAGGCACTTTGAAAGGAAACATGGAAAGGATGCTTCCCTTTTGAAATATTTTGTGATAGATTGTGTTCCTCCCCAACGGAGAGGTGGTGACAGGGAATCTCTCCTGCGGAAATTAGAGACCCGTTATATAATTCTATAAGATACCAAGGCACCACAGGGCCTTAACATTGGGGAGGACTGCCACACCTATCTCTAGACATTAATGTTCAATTTATGCCATGTTCATTATCAAGAGCATCTCTGTTTATGCCCACTTAGACCGTGTACATATATATACATATGAAGTTTTAACCTCTTTCAATTGCAGTGTGACTTTTTGATACTGTACCTGATGATTATTAACCATTTCCCTGAAGAATATAATCTCCATGACCATTTTAATTTCACCAATCACTTTATATCACTAATTGTGGGAGCACTTTATACCATCACTGCGTTTGTAGAATTTGCGAATTTTGCACATGTATAGTACCTATTATTGGTCTGCAAGACTACCAGCCCACTTGGGCACTATTACACCGAATTAGGAGTTCATGACAAACGGAATCTTAATTTACATTTAGTTTTGTACAGAGTTTTGGTGATTTTAATGGTTATATTTTAGATGTATATAACTATTTATCGGCTTTTAGCTTTTATATCATTTTAAAAGTTGGATATAGCCGTTGCCATGTTGACTCTTGTAAATAGATGGCTAATTTATTAAGATGATATTCTTGATGAATGATAACTATGTATATCACACATTATTCTTTGTTTGTGATGAGTTTCTTGTATACATGTGCAATTCAGACATTTATGTCGCAATGTTAGAGGTTTAACAACTCGGTAACATCAACAGTATTTTTTCTGTTTCCTTTGCATGTGATGGCTCGTTGCACTTTAAATAGGTGAACAGCCCTCTTGACGCTTGTCATGTGATCAAGGCTATCTCTAGCCGAAACGCGTCATGGCGGACTGGTGCTGGGCTAGCACTCAATAAATTACAATATTTGCACCATTTCTGGGTCTCGCTGCTCCTGTTTTCCTGTTCGACAGTAACTGCTGTTACTGAACATTTCGACGTGGGAGCACTACGTACCTCATATGTATATATATGTATATATATTTTTTTTTTTCACTTTTGTTTGAAGTCTGTTTTATTTTATAAAACAAGAAAGGGACAAAGGTTCATGCGTTCACAGCGTAAAGCCTACAACCCATTTAGGGCCGGCCACAATATTTTCAAGCGTTTCCCAGCAAAGAAAAAGGCAGTAATAGGCTAATTAAGGCACAGCATGTCGCCTACAACCCTTGTTTGGCCGGCTGCGTGGCTTAGTACATGTAGCAATAGTAACTTGTTGTAGGGATTCTTGGGACCTGTTTAAAAATAACAATAACATTGAGAACATGGGCTAGAGGCCCATATAAAGAGAACAGTGACAGAGGGACAGGAAAGAATCGAAGAAAGAAAAGGTGTTATAAGAAAGAAAATTATAGCCACGTAATAGGCTGGGGGGGCAGACGGGAGGTGGAGTGTGTCGATGTCAGGCATGGTAAAGAGATTAGCGGAGATTACTGCTCCATTTATGCAAAAAGCCTATTAGGGTCTGGCGGGAGTATGGCACCCTCGAAAAAATCGCAGTGCTCTAAGCTTGGAGGGCAAATGGCGCGTATGTTCAATTTTACAGAGGTATTGAACTAAGGGTCGTCAGACAGCGTTTAAGCAGGTGTCTCGTAAGTGCAATCGCGCTGTGAGAAGTTCCATAGTTATTACATGCCACAGTCGCACGAACCAAGCTGCAATCGGGTGAGTCTCTGCTTTTTTCCAATACAGAGCTATAAGTTGTTTGGCCGCCCAAGCATGTGGAGTGCTATGGTCCAGTCGCTGCAGGTGAGTGCTTTTAGGTTATCAGGTTTAAGGCCCAACAGGATTGTGTCGACAGAATCAGGCAGAGGGAACCCCCAGTACCTCCTTGATATGACTAAGGACTTCCTTCCAGAGCAGGGTCAGGAGAGGACAACTCTACCAAATGTGAATGAAATCGCCAGATGCATTCAGACACCTACAGCATAAGGGGGAACATTTTGTGCAGTCGAACGGGCGTATAATACCATTGTATCATAATTTTGTATGCATTTTCCCTCTGTGGGATGCTACGATAGACCCTACGAATGTCTCGCCATAGGCGATTCCACCGTGTAGCTGTGATTTCCGTGTCAGAGGTCAGCTGCCAATGGCGTTGGTATGGATGTGTAGTGAGGACAGGAGGGTGTTGTAAGATCTGGTATGTCCGGGAGATAAGGCCCTTCGAGTCATCGAAGGAGCGGATCAGCCGCTCAAAGGAAGTGAATGGTCGGACAGCAGCCTGCTGCATCTCTGGTGAGGATACCCAGTGCCGCAGTTGCACGTATTGTAGCCTCGCTTCCAGTGCGAGACTAAATTCCTCCCTGCATTGGGCAAATGACTTAAGGGTTCCTACCTCGTATAGATCTCTGATCACTCTGCAACCCCCCTGTAGCCACTTGGCGAATGTTTGTGGATGAAGGGCCGGGGGGAATAGCGGGTTGCCTGCTATGGGAGTGTGAGGGGAGGGGAAAGTCACCAGTCCTTTACGCACGGCTATCTTGTCCCATATATCTAAGACCGTTTTAGTTGGCACTGCCATGTAGGCACTACGGGACCGTGCCGCTCTGTGGAGCCATGTGAGGTCCCAGATGGTACGCCCCGTTACCATACTATCCATATTGAACCACACCTTTTCACTTTCAGTGGTCGTCCATTCCAAGACGATGCGGAGGTGTGAGGCCCAATAGTACTCCAGAAGGTTAGGGCACGCTAGTCCCCCTCTGTCTCGCAGTAACGTGAGAATCTTGTGGGAGAACTGCAGCCAATGTCCACCCCATATAAAGTTAACAATCTCTTTCTGGAGGCCCTGTATCTGGTGTTGTGGTATAGGAGTATGGAGACACTGGAATAAGTACAAGATTTTAGGGAGGATGGACATTTTGACAGCGTTAAGCCTACCCAGCCAGGAGATAGTTAGGGACTTCCACCTTCTTAGGTCTTCCAAGACTGTGTTCTTACATTCCCGCCAGTTTGCCTGAGTCCACGTGTCCAAAGAGGGGGTTAGTTGATGCCCTAGGTACCGGATATGATCCGTGGCCCATTGATAAGGAGCAAGCGTCTTCAGAGCTGACATCTCCTCTTTTGGAATTGTAAGGTTTAAAGCCCAAGATTTGTCATGATTAATTTTAAGCCCTGAAGCCCTCTTGAAGCACTGTAGTAGAGTGTGAAGTGCCGGGCGAGATGTATGTGGATGCGATAGCGTAAGGATGAGGTCATCGGCGAATAGCGCTACCTTTCTTTGTCGTCCCCCCAGATTGAGGCATTCTGCCTGATCAGTCCCGCTAAAGACTCTATTACCAAGGCAAATAACAAAAGAGACAGGGGCAGCCCTGCCTCGTACCCCTATAGATAGGAAAGGGTTCTGTGAGCTGCCCGTTAACCCGAACCCGCGCTTGTGGAGAGAGATAGGGGGCCATGATCATAGCAATCATGTTCAGTCCCAGTCCAATCTTGTGCAGGACAGCGCGAAGGAAGCCCCAATCCACCCGGTCGAACGCCTTCTCCGCGTCAAGCAATAGAAGGCAAGCTGGTATATTCCAATGGTGTGCTTTCCCCGCCAGGTGTGCAATCCGACGCACATTGTCCGCCCCCTGTCTATTGCAAATGAAGCCAACTTGGTCCGGCTCTACAAGGCCAGGCATGAGAGGATCTAGGCGCTTGGCCAGCATTTTGGTATAAATTTTGAGGTCGGTGTTTAGGGGTGCTATGGGGTGGTAAGAAGCACACAGCATGGGATCTTTTCCTGGTTTGGGGATAAGGGCTATTTCTGCCATACCCATGGAGGACGACGGCCCCTCCGTGCCCGAGAAGAAATTATATAATCGCAGTAGATATGGCTGAAGTTGCGCTATGAACATACGATAGCAGACCAACGGCAAGCCATCGGGCCTGTTGTCTTCCCAAGGGGGAGGTCTTTCAATGCTGCCGTCAGTTCCTCTGCCAGTAGAGGACCGTCCAATTGCTTGGCGTGATGCGGGTGCACCTGGGTCCAGGGGTACTGGTTCAGAACCTCGTCAATATGGGTTTGGGAGGGTGCATCCGTCGCATAAAGGGCAGTGTAATAGTTCCTAAAGACCTCGCATTTAGCTCGCTCTGTAGTGACCCTTCCTCCATCCGGCAGTTGGATGTTCGCTATGTGGGCTTTCACTACTCGTGCCCGCAGCCGCTTCACCAACAATCTACCCACTTTGTCCCCCCCTCAAAATATTGCTGTTTTAGTGCGAGTAGGCATCGCTCAGCTTTATTGGTGCGCAGGGATCGAAGCTGACCCCTGAGATTAGCAAGCCTCTGCCGACATGTCAGCGATTGACGTTCCTGCTCCTGCTTTTCAAGTTTCTTAATGTCCTTGGAGAGGTCATCCTCCAGGCGACGGACCTCTTGTGCCCGCACAATCGCTCTCGATTTGATGTGGCCATGAATCGTAGCCTTAAAGGCATCCCACACCACAGGGAATGGAGTCTCGGCTAGATCATTACTCGCAAAGTAAAAGTGAATGGCAGTTCTTAGTGCCTCCATGTTGGCCGGGTCCTACAGGATATGCGGCGGCAGGCGCCATCGCGGCAAATGGGTGGGGCAAGCGGCCGGATCCTGCAGGAGTAGCGCCATGTGAGCATGATCGGATATCGAAATTTCGGACAAAGATGCCGCTAACGTGTCCCCTATAAGGGCATGCGATACAAATAAATAATCGATACGTGAATAAGAGCGATGTACATGGGAGTAGTACGAGTAATCCTGCACCTCAGGGGAGTGGTAGTGCCAGGAATCTATCAAGCCTAGGTCTGATATCTGTTTCCGTAGAGCGGAGGCCATGGCCCCAGACCCATTCGAAGAGGCTTCACTACGGTCCAGCGCACGATCCCACACCAAGTTAAAGTCTCCCTCCAGTATCAAAGAGGGGTCGCCCTGTGGCACTTGTTCCCGTAGTAGCGTTTGGAGGTAACGGTCCTGCATCTGGTTCGGCGCGTAAACATTACACAGTGTGAATGAGCGTCTCCCAACCTCCACCCCTGCTCTGATGAAACGCCCCTCCGGACTCCGAAAGACTTTCTGTTCCCCCTGCCTGATACCATTTCTGCATAGGATAGCCACTCCAGCGGTTTTGGTGTCAGCTGCGGCCCAGAATTAGAGGGGATATTTAGGGTGCGGCATTCGGGGGATATCTACTTTCAACAGGTGGGTTTCTTGGAGAAAGATTATGTCAGGGGTGTTGTGTAGAAAGTAGCACCACAGTTGTTGTCTTATTGGGAGAGTTAAGCCCCTTTACATTAAGGGATAGTACCTTCAAAGGGTCAGGAGGAGCCATACATGTATCTGATCACAGGTTACGCCAGCACGCCACCATAGATGACTTATCAGAATAGGGGAGGAAGGCCCATGAGTGTACCCTCCCTAGGAACAGGACCCCAACTTAGCCTTGCAGTCTCCTGCCCACCATACCTTGATGACAGAGAGGAGGCAGCCAATATTTTTGACACAATATTTTTGTGTCACGATATTTGTGTGCCCGATATTATGTCTGTGATCCGTGAAGCATGGTGGAGTGGAGTATACTCTTGTGGGATAGTGTAGAGTGTAGTAGAGTGGAGTGGTGTGTCGCAGACTATAGAGACTTGGAGTGCAGTAGAATAAAGTGGCGTAGCATAGAGTCAAGTAAAGTGTCATACAATGGAGTACTGTGTTGTACAGTAGAAAGTTGTGTGGTGTTGCACAGTATTGGAAAGTGATGTAGACTACAGTGGAGTTGCATACAGCTTAGTTGATTTTTGTAGAGTGGAGTGGTGTACAGCACAGTACAGGGTTGTACAGTGTGATATACTGGATTGGATAGAGTACAATAGCATTGAGTGGCTTAGAGTGGAGTGGCATACAGTGAAGTAGTAGGGTAGAGGGGAACACTGTGTCAGAGTAGAGTGGAGTAAAGTGGGGTGCACTGGCATATACAGAGTTAAATACAGATTTGTATAGTGGACTAAAGTACTGTAGAGTGGAATAGAGTGTTGTACCGTGGCATAGAGCTTAGTACAGTGTTGTATTGTGGAGTGAAGTGGTATAGAAAGGAGTAAGTGTCAGAGAGTCGCATACAGTGTAGTAGAGTGCTGTAGAGTAGATTTGCATGGAGTACAGTAGTGTGTGAAACAGTGGAGCTGCATACAGTGGATTGTTGTATAGTAGAGTAGAGTGAGGTAAAGTCGCGGACAGTGCAGTAGAGGTGAGTGGAGTAGTGTAAGGAAGTATGGAGTAAAGTTCAATAGAGTTTATTGGTGTGTCGTAGAGTAGAGTGGGATGGAGTGGAGTGTACTGGTGTAGAATAGGTAGTAAACTGGAGTAGGGTCTTGTACCGTGGAGTGGAGAGAAGTCGTTGTATAGTGGAATAGAGTGTTGAACATTGGAGTGTATGGGCATATAGAGTATGAAGTTGGACAATGGAGTGTATGTGGATAGAGTGGAGTAGAATGTCCTAGAGTGCCTTAAAATGTGGTAGACTTTTATAGAGTGGAATTATATATATTGGAGGAGTGTCATACAATGTACCGGAAAGTGGAGTAGCATACAGTGGAATAGCGTACAGTGGAGTACTGTATAATGGAGTGTAGAAGACTGGAGTGGCATAGAGTGGAATAGTGTAGAGTGGAGTGGTGTACAGTGTAGTTGCATAGAGTGGAGTAGGATACAGTTGCTTAGCATAGAGTGGAGATACTTGGAAGTGGTGTAGCGTAGAGTCAAGGAAACTGTTACAAATTGGAATGACGTCTTATAAAGAAGAGTGGAGTGCTGTGTCGAACAGTGTTGGAAACTGTCATAGAGTGGAGTAGAGTGTTTTACAATAACGTGTATGGGCATTGAGTTGAGACTAAATTTGGACAGTGCAGTGTACGAGGATAGAGTGGAGCAGAGTCTAATAGAGTAGCATAGAGTGTAGTAGAGTTTTGTAGAGTGGAGTCATATAAAGTGTAGAAGTGTATACTGGAGTACCTTACATTGGAGTGGCATAAAGTGGAATTGCGTAGACTGGAGTGGCGTACAGTGACGTCGCATAGAGTGTAAGCTTATAGTGTTGTGGCACACAGTGGAGTGGCGTAAAGTATAATAGTTTATAGTGCAGTAGCACACAATGGCGTGGGGTACTGTAAAGTGGTTTAGACTGGAGTGGTGTATTATGGTGGGGTAGAGTGAAATAGCATACATTGGAGTGGCATATAGTGGCTTAGAGTGAAAAAGCATAGACTGCAGTACAGTGGAGTGGCTTAGAGTGGAATAGCGTAGAGTAGTGTAGAGTAGAGTGGCGTACAGTGGAGTTGTGTAGACTGAGTAGTGTACAGTGGAGTGGGGTAGAGTGAAATAGCATATAGTGGCGTGGCATAGAATGGAGTAGTGTCCAATGGACTAGCGTAGAATGGAGTGGCGCAGAGAGGAGTCATGTACATTGGAGTGGCACAGAGTGAAGTGGCGTATAGTGGAGTGGCATACAGGGGAATAGCATAGAGAGGAGTGGTGTACAGTAGGGTAGCATAGACTGGAATAGCGTATAGTGGAGTAGCATACAGTGCAGTTGCCTTCAGTGAAGCTGTGTGGACTGGAGTGGCGTACACTGGAATGGGGTAGATTGTGATAGCATGCAGTGAAATGGCGAACAGTGGAGTGGCATCCAATGGAAGTGTGTAGAATGGATTGGGGTAGAATGGAGTTGCATACACTGGAGTGGTGTAGAGTGGAGTAGCATAGAGTGCAGTGGCATTCAGAGGAAGCGTATATAGTGGAGTGGCATACAGTGGAATGGCGTAGAGTGGAATAGCATATATTGGAGAAGCATATAGCGGAGTGGCATACAGTGTAAAAGCATTGAGTGGACTGGCATAGAGTGGAGTTGAGTACAGTGTAATAGCGTACAGTGGAGTGTTGTATAATTGAGCGGCGTAGAGTGTAATAGTGTACAATGGAGTAGTGCACAATGCAGTGGCATATAATGGAGTGGTGTAGACTAGAGTGGCGTACAGTGGAATGGGGTAGAGTGTAATAGCACGCAGTGGAACGGCGAACAGTAGAGTGGCATCCAATGGAAGTGTGTAGAATGGAGTGGGGCAGAATGGAGTTGCATACACTGGAGTGGCGTAGAGTGGAGTAGCATAGAGTGCAGAGGCATTCAGAGGAAGAGCATAGAGTGGAGTGGCATACAGTGGAATGGCGTAGAGTGGAATAGCATACGTCAGAGAAGCATATAGCGGAGTGGCATACAGTGTAAAAGCATAGAGTGGACTGGCATAGTGTGGAGATGAGCACAGTGTAATAGCGCAGAGTGGAGTGGAGTGTTGTACAATGGAGTGGCATAACGTGTAAGAGTGTACTATGGAGTAGTGCACAATACAGTGACATATAATGGAGGGGTGTAGACTGGAGTGGCGTACAGTGATCTCGGGTAGGGTGCATTAGCATACAGTGGGGTTGCGTACATTGGAGTGGGGTCCAATCTAATAGCATAGAATGAAGTGGCACAGAGTGGAGTGCCATACACTGCAGTGGAATAGAGTGAAGTAGCTTACCATGGAGTGGCATACAGTAGAATAGCGTCCAGTGGACTGTTATAGAGTGGAGTGGCATACAGTGGAATAAAATAGAATGGAGTGGCATACAGTACAATGGCATACAGTGCAATAGCATATAGTGTAGCAGCGTCCAGTGGAGTGGCGTACAGTGGAGTGATGTAGACTGGAGAGGCATGTAATGCTGTTGTATACAGTGTAATAGCGTAGAATAGAGTGGCGTTGAGTGGAGTCTCATACAGTGGAGAGTGGAGTGGCGGAGAGTGGAATAGCGTTCCGTGTAGTGGCTACAGTGGCGTGGCATATGGATGTATGTGAAATTTAGCAGCAAGGTAGATTATGGAGTGCAGAGTAATGCATAATAGTAAATTGTGCTACCTTGTGTTTCTCCAGAAGTACCAACCAACGCAAGGTCATGCATCTGACTTAAGTATTGCATTGCCCATGCGACACCATGAATGTCATGATGGTACCACAATCCAATAATACAGCTAGGCTTTAGTTAAAATTTTGGTTATCGAATGCCGTGATAACTTTGCAGTATACCGTGGTACAAGGCGATGAAAAGCCAGTATGTTATTGGGTAACAGCAGTTTTTTGAGAATTAAAAGGGAGCCATATTGTTTTACTACACTTTGACTGGGCTCAATGTTAGGGCTTTATATATATGTAAATAGTAGGTCCCGACATATAACCACTTTATAAAGTGGTAATAGGTAGGGACATTTATTTATATATTTTTTAATATATTTTTAAATAAGTTTACGGCCCTGTACTGCTGTGGTTTCACAAAATTTTGTGAAATTCCGCAAAAGTAAGCAGTGACAGATATCACTAAGTTTAAATGCCTTATAACTTCAAAAAATACTTACCCTACTTAACTGCAGTATCCAAAAAGCATCACCCTTGCACCACAATATATACGTTTTGAGACCCCCTTTTATCTTTGCACCCCTTAACAATTCACCACAAAAATGTACATCATATCATAATGTAGAAAATACAATAGGTCTGGAGTGTTTTATGGAGATCCATCAAAGAGGTGGGAAATTATTAGGAAGGTAATATACGAGGAATTACTCTCTTTGGGAATACTAACTATAACTAGTGTGGCAAGCAGATTTAATGTAATTTCTTTATTTGCAAAAGTTGTATTTGGTATGTATTTGTTTGTAGGTTTACAAAAAACCTTTTGACCATAAATGTATCTTTTAGTTGTTCTTGTAGTAATTCTGAAACTTTACATATGTAGCCTAGTTTATTTTTTGGGCTTCCTTGCTGCTTTTAGTAGGATTGTGCTACATTTGAAGCCAAAGTGAATGAAACACACTCCTTGATTTTTTTTCCTTCTTAATTGCCAATTATCATGTCCTCCATATAGTAGTTTGTGTACCTCACTGCTAGGTTGATTTTCTATTTTGTTGCACAGCAGTACATAAGGAAGATGGTTTTTGTTTGGCTTGTTGGGCACAGTTTTATTTTGTGAGCCAGAAAGCATGCAAAGAAAACTTAACTAGATTAAGATGTATTCTATTTGTTATATATTTGTTTATAGGTTTCCATTAGCATATGACCATAAATGGGTCTTTCAGATGTTCATGTAGTAAATCTGATGCTCAACATATGCAGTCTAGTTTATTCTTGGGCTTCCTTACTTCTTTGAGTAGTATTGTGCGACACATGAAGGCCAGAGCGAATGGAAGGCAATCATTGTTATTGCTATAAATATAGAGAGTTTCCCCCCTAGTAATCAGTTATCATGACCTTCAAATAGTGGTTTGCGTGGCTCACTGCTAGGGCATTTTTTCATTTTGTAGCACGGGCGCATAAAAAAGATGTTTTTTGTTTGGCTTGTAGCCCCACTTCTATTTTGGATTAAAAGGTATTCTATTTGTTATGTATTTGTTTATAGATTTCCATTAACATGTGACCATCAAGGGGTCTTTCAGTTGTTCATGTAGTAAATCTGAAACCTTACATATACAGTCTAGTTTTATTTTGGGCTTCCTTGCCACTTTTAGTAGGATAGAGCTACATATGAAGGCCAAAGTGAATGAAAGGCAATCACTGTTATTGTTATAAAAATTAAGGGTCTGATTTAGATCTTGGTGGACAGGGTACTCTGTCACTACGGTGACGGATATCCCATCCGCAAAAATATAAATCCCATAGGACACAATGAAATTTATATTTCGGCAGACTGGATATCTGTCACCGCTGTCTCCGCCAAGATCTAAATCAAGCTCTAAGATTATTATTTTTTTCTTAGTGGCCAATTATCATGCACTGCAAATAGTAGTTTGTGTGGCTCACTGCTAGGTCAATGTTCCCGCCTTTTGCACAGGGATGCGTAAGAAAGATGTTTTTTGTTTGGCTTGTTGGGCCACTTTTATTTCATTAGCCATACAGCATGCAAAGAAAACCTATGTAGATTAAGATGTATTGTATTTGGTATGTATTTGTTTATAGGTTTCTATTAGCATGTGACCATAAATCGATCTTTCAGTTGTTCATGTAGTAGATCTGAAATTTTATTTTAGGGCTTTTTTGCTACATTTCGTAGTATTGTGTTCCAAGGTATCACTAAGTTGAAAAACTTTACATATGTAGCCTAGTTTATTTTTTGGGCTTCCTTGCTGCTTTTAGTAGGATTGTGCTACATTTGAAGCCAAAGTGAATGAAACACACTCCTTGATTTTTTTTCCTTCTTAATTGCCAATTATCATGTCCTCCATATAGTAGTTTGTGTACCTCACTGCTAGGTTGATTTTCTATTTTGTTGCACAGCAGTACATAAGGAAGATGGTTTTTGTTTGGCTTGTTGGGCACAGTTTTATTTTGTGAGCCAGAAAGCATGCAAAGAAAACTTAACTAGATTAAGATGTATTCTATTTGTTATATATTTGTTTATAGGTTTCCATTAGCATATGACCATAAATGGGTCTTTCAGATGTTCATGTAGTAAATCTGATGCTCAACATATGCAGTCTAGTTTATTCTTGGGCTTCCTTACTTCTTTGAGTAGTATTGTGCGACACATGAAGGCCAGAGCGAATGGAAGGCAATCATTGTTATTGCTATAAATATAGAGATTTTTCCCCCTAGTAATCAGTTATCATGACCTTCAAATAGTGGTTTGCGTGGCTCACTGCTAGGGCATTTTTTCATTTTGTAGCACGGGCGCATAAAAAAGATGTTTTTTGTTTGGCTTGTAGCCCCACTTCTATTTTGGATTAAAAGGTATTCTATTTGTTATGTATTTGTTTATAGATTTCCATTAACATGTGACAATCAAGGGGTCTTTCAGTTGTTCATGTAGTAAATCTGAAACCTTACATATACAGTCTAGTTTTATTTTGGGCTTCCTTGCCACTTTTAGTAGGATAGAGCTACATATGAAGGCCAAAGTGAATGAAAGGCAATCACTATTATTGTTATAAAAATTAAGGGTCTGATTTAGATCTTGGTGGACAGGGTACTCTGTCACTACGGTGACGGATATCCCATCCGCAAAAATATAAATCCCATAGGACACAATGAAATTTATATTTCGGCAGACTGGATATCTGTCACCGCTGTCTCCGCCAAGATCTAAATCAAGCTCTAAGATTATTATTTTTTTCTTAGTGGCCAATTATCATGCACTGCAAATAGTAGTTTGTGTGGCTCACTGCTAGGTCAATGTTCCCGCCTTTTGCACAGGGATGCGTAAGAAAGATGTTTTTTGTTTGGCTTGTTGGGCCACTTTTATTTCATTAGCCATACAGCATGCAAAGAAAACCTATGTAGATTAAGATGTATTGTATTTGGTATGTATTTGTTTATAGGTTTCTATTAACATGTGACCATAAATGGATCTTTCAGTTGTTCATGTAGTAGATCTGAAATTTTATTTTAGGGCTTTTTTTGCTACATTTCGTAGTATTGTGTTCCAAGGTATCACTAAGTTGAAAAACTTTATAACTCAACATTTACTTACTCTGCTTACCTGCAGAAACCCACAGAATCATCTACGCCCCCTACTATGTAATAATGCCAAATTTAAGAAAGGTCCAGCTGGTGTTTATTGAGCTATGCAAAACAGTTTATAGAAAATGTATTCGATTTAAAGCCCATTTTGGAACCCTTTTTTCTTTACACCCCCTTAATCAAACACTGCAAACTTTTCATCCTCCCACATGGGCAAGACAAACAGTAAACAGCATGGTTAGAGTTGCAATTAAGCGTGACCCTCCTGCATCCAAACGATATTGTCTCGTAGTGTGGTTTCTTTAGGGGCAACGGTGCAACGACACTTTTTTCAGGCCCCACAAGGATGGTGTCCGGTGACTGGAGATCCATGAAATACATTAGTATATAGAGTGTGCCCTGGCTTGAATCAAGTACGAGCATTATGCTTTCTAAGTTTCATGGCGTTTTGACCTTTTGTGTGTAAAACTGATACTGGTTCACGTTTTTACTTAGTAACAATCATATTGATTTGCATGTTCAGTCAGCGTGATGCCAGTTTGTATGTTTTAACTGGGTAACACTGATTGACACCAGACTGAAAGTTATGGCTGTTTTATGCTGTTTAATTCTGGTTTGCATGTTTTGACTCTGTGTCATTAATGCTGATTTACATATTTTGACTGAATGACATTTATGATAGCGGTTTGCATATTATTACTGCTTATCATTGTTGCTGATTCACCTTTTGCCTTGTGTAACACTGATTGATACTGGTTTGAATGTTTTTACGTGTGTAAAATTGATTGATACAAGTTTGCATGATCTGGCTGAGGAACACAAATTGATACTAGTTTGCAAGATTTGGCTGTGTGATAATGATGTTGGTTCCAATAGTTTGTCTGTGTAACACGACAGAAGCTTGTTTGCGTGTTTTGGCTGTGTAACACTGATAGATCGCAGTTAACATGTTTTTTCTAGTGTAAAACCGGTTAACACTGATGTCGGTCACATGCTTCGGCAATGTAACACCGATTCCGTTTCATATGTTTCGGCTGTGTAACACCTATGCTGATTCCCATGTCTTGGTGGTGTAACTTTGGTACTGGTCCCCTTTTGTTTGCAGCTTGCGATGGGGGTGCTCCGGATCGGCTTCATTGTTAGGTACCTCGCAGACCCACTGGTTGGAGGTTTCACCACAGCCGCTGCCTTCCAGGTGTTTGTCTCACAACTGAAACTGGTGCTAAATGTTCCCACCAGTAACTACAACGGAGTGCTGTCCATCATATACGTAAGTTTGGCGCGCTTCACAAACAGTTTGTTAAACTATTATTTGCTAATATTCCTGTTCCTTTACACATTTCAAAAGAATTGTAAAATACAGATTCTAAATAATAGCATTTTATGGTAAGTTATATTTACTGCATTAGAGCCACTTGTTCCCAGACATTTTTCAGCTTATTCCTGCTGGCTTGATAGTGGAGGTACTAGGTAGTCTCCCACTATCATAGGTAAGCGGTTAAAGTTATACAAAGTTGGGATTCTGTCTGTTCTTCTGCAATTGAAGAGTCTGAGGCACTCAGGGGTTCTCTGTATAATACTGTTTTTTCTATTTATTCAAATGGTTTGGCTGATTTTCAAGAATCAAAAAGAGAATAAAAAATGCTACCATCATGATGTGGTCTGCTCGCCTTTTCCTCTTGAGTAAAGCACAGAGACTACAGTACGAACTCTTTGTGCACACCGCACAGGACTGTGGTACTTCCACGCACATAGCCACACCTATTAACATTATACAATGGTGCAGGGGTTCTTTATGAAAACACAATATTACGAAAGCCTCACGCAGGACTGCCTTCGGGGCAAAAGATGTGTTGAATTATGCTCAATGTATATATTTTAAATGTGTTTGTTTATAAGGAATACTTTCATGCATGTATTATACTCACATATGGAATCTCTTATTGGATATTACCATTATCATAATTTCGATTTCTGATCCTAAATCTGGATGCTGCTTTAGCTACTGGGTTTTGGGGACAGGGAATTTTATGTTTTTTGTAGGAAGTTTTATTATGGATCAATAAACAAAAGATGAAGTGAATCAAAGAAGATGTCGTTGGGATTTTGAAAGGCATTTTGTAATTCAGCTTGGAGTGTGCATAGAATGAGCTGTAGTAGCAAACTTAGGTCTGGTGTTTTCTGGCCCAGAATTATCAGGTCCCAAGTTTGTGGATTTGATCATTCTGGGCCCAAAGAGACTTGTAATGCCAACATGCAGAATTTTACCAAGATCTATTGCTGTGGGGGGAATGCACCCACTCGTAATAAGGGCCTGCATCTTTAAAACCCATGGTCTTATCTGCCTATAAAGCCACAAGGTCAAACTGGAAATCCACAACATTTTTGCACATTTTATACATGGTAAGCATGGCATTTTTGCTAGCAAAGGAGGCAAATTATTATATCATATGTTCTATGCACTGAAACCTAGCACAGATGTGTGGGCTCCCCGACAAACCTTCCTTTAGAAGGAAGACCATGGAATGTTTAATGTATTTATGTCCATCAAGAGTGCCCAATGTAAGTCCATGAGGACTGGATCCAAGCCAGAGTTTCAGAATAGCCATATAGGTTAATAAATCTAAATTGAACGTATATGCATGCTATTCTGTACATTTGTTATGGATCAAGCCCTTGTAGTCACTTACATCATTCTACAGCAAGCCCAAAACTAATCAAGTCAAGTACCACTAAGTTACCGGTTATTTCTTTTCATATCAAATGTTTACACAAAGCATTTAAAACAACATGAAGAATGTACAATAACTATACGGAAGTGACACCAGGTTACTTGAAATCATAACTATAAAACCATAAAAATGTAATGTAATGTGAGTAGCTGGATAGAAAATTGAATATTTGTGGGTAATGAACTGAATGAGTGACCCCAAGAAGTTTTTCTTGTTTAAGGTTTATTCCACTTTGTTGTTGATTTAAACTTGTCTATGATACAATGAAATGTTATGCATTGATGTAAAGAAATGTACATTATTATAGTTTTGTGAAAGATACGTGTTGGATTTATATGTTTTTATACAGGTATATTTTAATATTATGTACCCTTGTCTGGGAAATATCTTGTTGTCCTCAAGAAGGTGGTCAAAATCTGACTTAACCAGCGAAATGCATCAGCGCTTTTGGTTTGCTAAACCTGATGAACACGTGGATACATTAGATGATGGACCCTCTAACAATCATGTGTCTAATTCCTTGATTTACAGTGATTAACATGATGCAAAGACAGATGGTACAATCTTGTGTGTTTGCTCCCTTTTTGTATATATATTGTTTCGAAAAAATACGTTTTATGTGTATGAATTGTCATAATTTCTATGGTTTTATATTGATGATTTTAAGTGACCTGGTGTCACTTCTGTACAGGTCATGTACAGTTTTTCATCTTGTTTTAAACGCTATGTGTAAGCATTTGATATTAAAGACTTGAACGTTCGGTAACTTAGTGGTAATTGACCTGTTTAGTGTTGGGTATGCTATAGAATGATTTATGAGACTTTACAGTGAATGTTTGAGAGTATGTCTGCAGAAACATAATTGTGGTTGATTTTAGTCCCACAATGAGATTTTCTCGACTTTTGAGTCTGACACTGAGCCCTGTACCTTTAGGTCTAGGGGCCGCTCTCTACTCACCTTTCAAGCCCTAGTAGCCCTATGTTGGATGCCATCATGGTTCTATTTGATGAACTTGCCTATAGGCCATCTTGGTTATGTATTTCGTTGGTTGTATCCCAGAATATCTTCTACAGAAAGGTCATGCTGTAAGAATATTGTAGCAAACACATTGACAGACAATATTGTGGAAGTAAATATACATTGTAATCATTGATTAATATTCAAAAGTTCACATCTGTCTACCTTGAACATTGCATTGCATTAAAAAAAATGCAATCACAATTGTAAGTCAATACAGATCATTGCTACACATTATTGAATCAATTATGTGTCATGCTCAAATATTTAGCGGCCATAGTTACTATAACTTTCAAAGTGCACGTGTCTATATAACAAGAATTCCCCATTG
Organism: Lissotriton helveticus; assembly: GCF_964261635.1. Lineage (NCBI taxonomy): Eukaryota > Metazoa > Chordata > Amphibia > Caudata > Salamandridae > Lissotriton > Lissotriton helveticus. The sequence continues at coordinate 1,263,184,539 of NC_136057.1, read as the reverse complement.
CGAGGTACAAGCACCCGCCCACAAGTGCAGTGTGGATCTGGTGGCCTGCGAGAAAATATATATCTATAAGTGTATATATATATATATATATATATATATATATTTTTATTTTTTATTTTTTATATATATATATGTATATATATATATATATATACAGAGAGAGAGAGAGAGAGTGAGAGAGCGAGAGAGAAAAGGAACATATGTGGAACACTGCTATGATGTTGAGGCAGGACACAGACACGGTTTCTTGACATGATAACTTTGATGAGGCAGAGATAAACCCCACACCAGCTTCCCCAGATACAGCTGGACACCAACTGACAAACCGTCACCCCAAGAACCATGACATCACTATAGAACCCATATACATCACAAAGGGAAGCAGCCTCAGCATAGCTGGAGCCGCCTAAGCACATTACAACACATCTCCCCATCTTACCATCTATATAAAAACAAAACAGTCCCCACAAGGAAAGAACGCCTAACTCACAGGAAACAAGAAACAGTACAGGAAAGACCCACCCATGAGAGACCCGCCCACAGAGAGACCCCTAGTGCAAGGCTGGAAGAAAGAGATAAAACAAAGAATGGAAAAGAAAGCTAAACAGGCAAGGAAAGAAACATACAAGAAAACATTATTGAACATAGTCACCCAAATAGGCAGGAGCTCTTCTTTACCTTACCTCCCTCGTAACTTGAGAGGCACCCGTAGACACATCTCTTCCCTTTGGCACCACATTTTCACATCAGACACAGCATCCTGAATTACAATCCAACTGGGCCCCAGTGAATTCACCATCATTCATCATCAGCCGAGGTGAACGCAAATCACCCAAGACATCCTGTTCAACTGCCTCCTCAGGAAAATCACCGAGTCTCTTATAAAGTGCAACATGCCTCAGATTAAACGTTTGGCCATTATCCAGTTTAACCCAATTACCACCGACAGCTTTGACTCTGAAGAGTCTCCTGAACTTGCTCAAAAATATGCTGCAACCGCCAGGCTTCACTTGACCCAATTGCCTGTATTGGTGGAACACCTACATCCATTCTGCCTGGCATTCACATCCTTGGTCTTGACAGCTGACCATGGTCTCTGACACATCCATGACAGCACCAGTTTGGTACCTGGAGCTCTGCCACCCATCATTTCAAGCGGGCTCTCGCCCGAACTGCCATTACTGGTGGTGCGATAAGCCCACAGCATTTCACTGACAGCACCTTGCACAGACAAACCCGCAGTATGTGCCAATTGCATTGTGCCCTTTACCATATGGTTGCCTGTCTCAACTAAACTGTTGCCCTGTGGGTTGTACGAAGAGCAACAGGTGTGCTTCACACCCACAGTATCCAAAAAATTGTTAATCTCTTGGGAAGTTAATTGGGTCCCATTGTCAGTCAGGAGTACAGATGGAAAACCCTCCCTCTTGAACACACCACTCAAAGCCCCAATAGTAGAGGAAGTGGTGACACACCTCATAAACACAACCTCCACCCACTTTGATTTGGCAGCAACCAAAACAGCTGTACATTTCTCATGATCAGACAGAAATCCAAAAGGTCCGATAAAATCAAGGCAAACATTCCCCCAAACCTTCTCAGCCTGGTGTGGCTCTTGAGAAATCCCTTAACCAACCCTCAGGCATTTCTCTGAATCCCTACAGGCTTCACACCTCACAACACAATCCGTGACCTGTGTGTCCATAAAGGGCCACTACTAACTCTCTCTCAACCTCTCAATGGTGAATGTTTGCCCCAGGTGACCTTCATATGCCAAACTAATCAATCTGGCATGCAAACCAGAGGGTGGAACAAAACACTCTTGTCGCATGATCAACCTCTCATCATTCGCGGATAACTCATCCACCACCTTCAAAAATGCTCTCACACCTTCTGGTAAATTGCTATCTCTCCTCACACCAGCTTTCATCAGGAGTACAACCCCCTTCAAAACAGAGTCATTTTCCATTGCTTTTAGCCATTCCTCCCTTGGAATAGCACAGGCAAAACCCACTGTGGCATCATCAACACTTGCCACAACCTCATCAGTGGATAAGTCTAGTACTACAGCTGCTTTGTCAGGGAGTCTAGACAGACAGTCGGCAACCCGTTTTTTCCACCTGGGACGTACTCAACTCTGCAGTCAAACTACTGTAATCTAACAGCAAGCCTGGTTAACCTCCCTGATCAGTTCTTGGTACCACCAGGCCCCAATACCTTGAGGAATGCTTTGTGATCAGTACGTAAGTGAAACGCACCACCCCACAAGAACACTCTGAAGTAATTGGTGGCCCAAGCAGCAGCCAGAGCTCCAGTCGATCACTGAGTAATTGCGCTCCGCTCCACTCAAAGAACATGAGGCAAACACAACGGATTTCTCTTCCTTGCCATGCATTTGTGCCAGGACCACACCAACCCCTCGAGTTACAAAGGTTTTAAACCCAGTCTGAAAGGAGTTAGCACACCTGCATGTGCAATGTCATCCTTAATCAAGAAGAAAGAAGAATGTTGCAGCTCACCCCACATGAACCTAGTCCCTTTCCTTAACAACTCCCTCAAAGGTTCAGTTTGTGTGCAAAATCGTGAACAAACTTAGAATAATACTCTACAAGCAGCATGAAAGATCTAAGACAATCTGTCAAGAGGTACTTGTGCATTTACAATTGTACTGACCAAATTGGCTTTTGGTTTCACACCTTCCCTTGTCACCAGGTGTCCCAGATATTTCACCTCATGCATCATCAATTGACATTTCTCCTTATGCAAGGTTAGACCCACCTTACCAATGCGAGCCAAAACCCATCCCAACACTTGATTATGCTCCTACACATCCTTTCCGAAGACAAGGATATCATCCTGGAAAACAACTGCCTTGTCCAGGCCTGAAAGTACAGAAGACATCAAATGCTGGAACGGGCTGGCAGCAGAGCATGAACCAAAGGGAAGCCTGCAAAATTGAAATATTCCCTCATTCGTAATGGAGTGTTCGCTTAGTCTGACTTGGTGGTATGCTCTCCTCAGGTCTAATTTCGAGAAACCTTTTCCACAAGACACCATGAGTATTAGTTCATTTGTATAGGGAAAGGGAATGTTGTCCATTATTACATTCTCATTCAAGCTGCACAAGTCAACACAGAACTAACCCCGGGTGAAGACCACCGCTAGTCCCACGGAGTGTGCGTAGATTTGCCTTCTCCGTGTTCTGTGGAGAACGCAGAAAAGGCAAATCTACGCACACTCCGCAGCAGAGCCGAGTTGGCCTGCCCCCACTTCCACCCCCCTAATAAGAAGTAAGTTTACAGGAATTAAAAATAAACTTAATACGCCGCAGTAAAGAGGTAAGTAGTTTTAAGTTTATTTTTAAATTCTTGTAAACTTACTTCTTAATCGGGGTTGGAGGTGGGCAGTGTAGTCGAGCTCCACTGAGTTCCACTGAGTTTGTTTGCAACTCTGTGGACCTCCGCGAAGCCCTGCTACGCTCACCACGCCCAGTGTTTTACACAGAACCTGAGTTACCCATTGGCCTTCTTGATAATAAGGACAGGAGATAACCATTCAGCAGTTTGCCCAGTTATATTACCTTGTCATCCAAGAGTTGCTGAATTATTTCCTTTACCTTCCCTCTAGCTGCCGTGGGCACCCTTCTAGGAACATGCTTAATGGGTATTGAATTTTTCTTGAGTTTGATTTCGTATTCATAGTTAAGAGCTTCACCGAACCTTGTTTTAGAAACCCCTTTGTGCAGCTCCAACAAGTCATTCCAGCCTAAGTCATCTACAACCATCACTTGAGCTCTACCCCGAGGACTCACATGATGTTGAGGTCATATTGATGTAACCAACACAGAATGGGTGGCCCTTCCTTTGCCACATATACCTTGCCAACTATGTGCCTCCCAGCGAAGGTGATCTTGGCTGACATGAACCCCAGAACAATCATGTCACAGCCCTGGTACTCCTTAAGGACAATCTCAGACGTAGTTAACCTCTCCCTAGGCCACATTCCTTCAAAAAGATTTCAAGTAACAATAATGTACAGGAAACCAGTGTCCACCATGAAAAAAGACTAGACAGCCATTGATGTCAAACTTTGCTTTAGAACATGTTCGTATTCTTACGTCTTCTCCCACATCCCCAATGACACCCTATTTCTGTGCTACTAGAACCTTGTAGCCTGTTTCCTCTCCCTCCACAACGCCCACACCACTTTCTTCTCCGATTGTTTGCACATGCGTGCTAGATGCCCCTTTTTGCCACACTTGAGACAGACTTTACCAATGGCGTAGAATTGCTTTGAATCCGTCATATGGTAGTTGCTGCCACCCTGAGGCAATGATGACCACCAGACTTGCCTTGCGGGTTTCCAAGAGCTTTAGAAAATTTGTTCCTGTTGCTGCCATGAACAGGGCATGGAGATTTGTTCCTGATGACATTAACTCCTTCTGTGTCATCACCTAGAGATGCCACTTTGTTTTCTTTGTTGCTACTGGAAATGACCTTCACCGGACGCATGCACCATTCTGATTCCGCAACCACTTTAGCAATCGCTATCGCATCTTTAAGAGTGGGGTTGCTGGAAGCCGGCAATTTTTCCTGCATCTTCTTGCTACTGCACTGCACAATTCATTGGTCTCTGATCAATTTATCCGTCATGGCACCAAATTGGCATTTTGCTGAGAGTTCCCTTAATCTGGCAACAAAATGATCAATAGTCTGGCTTGAACTTTGTGGCTGAGTGTAGAATTTGTGAAGTTGCATAACTACATTGATTTACTTAGAGAACCTTATTTGTAGTCGTAAAACAGACCCCTTAAAAACATCTTCCATTGCACCACCTTGTGCATTCCCCAAAGGTGGCAGATATTTGAAAATATGTTGCCCTTCTTTGCCTAAAGAGCTCAAAAGCAAAGCCTTTTTCCAAATGGCAAGGAACCTTGCACCATCTAATGCCAAGAGTTAGTTCTCAAAGCAGTCAATCAAGTCCTCCCAATCAATAGGAGGCTCCCCTGGTGACATATGAAACGTGGGTGGTGTTACTATGGCAGTACTGAGATCTATTTATGCTGATTTTTATTATTTTCTTCCCTACAAGAATTCACCTTGACCAGAAGATGGCAGAATACACCGGAAAAATACACTCCTGGAAGTGAAATTTCAATACAAAAGGTGACAGGCTAGAACCAATAGGAAAAGGCATGACAACAGTAGGGTTTGAATGCTAGCTCCTCCCAAAAGTTCAAAGTGTGGGATGAGGCGCGACAGGACTAGGGAAAGAACCTCCAAGGAAGAAGAGAGCTGTACAGTGAGCAGAGATCGTCCACCTGTCCGCTGTTGCCTCATACAATCACAAAGTCATCAGTAAGTAGAACACCTTCAGTTAGACCTGAAACCTCGCTGAGCACAAAGATAAACAAACATGCGCCTTTCTATATGCTAGTGCTGGCCAAACGCATGCCTAACTCACCCCACAGCTGTTAAGCTTTGCTGATGTCACACTTCCCTTGTGATAATCTCTCAGCAGCCATTCCTTACCGCAATCAGAGGAAGCGCCGAGTACTCCAGCATGCATTGCGTCAATTCTGCCTCAAGTCACAGTCTAAGAGCAGCGCTGCGCTTCTGCAGTGCCTGCTAACCTCAACAGTCAAAGCACCGGTCGACAGCGGAGCTTATCAGCGGGTGCAAACAGGGTGAAATCAGACACCCCTGACTGCTCGCTGCCTTTACTCACTTCTCCAAAAATCATTGAGTCTTTGCCCACAGCGCTCACTCAGAGCTCACCTTCACTGTCGTCACGTATAAGCCTCACACAACAGCCTCTTTCACAGCGCTCACTCCGCACTTGTAAGTTCTAGCCTCCTTCACTGCGCTAACCATGTGCTAGAAACACTGCTCACCCGTATTGTTTGATGGGCCGTCGTCTCAGTAGCTGTTGCAGCCTCTCCACAGAGCTCCAACACTCACAACGCTCTCAAAGCGGCTGTCGCCTGTTCCTACACATTCCACCGTTATTTTCGGCAGGACACCAGACAGTGATTGTCACAGTCTCTCCCAAGAGCTTCAGCGCTCATGGCGTGCTCGATGCTGTGGTCACTTCTCCCCCCGCAGTCTACCTTACAGTCTGCGTAGGAGTTTCAATAGTAGACAGCTTCCCACACAGAGAACTCCGTCGGCATGACACCACAGGTGCCAGTAACTTCGCTCCACACGTTGAGTTCGTGGTTGGGGTTTGTGTACCTCTGCCTCTGCCTTGTGTCTGGCTAAATCGTCGCCAAAATTGTTATGATGTTGAGGCAGGACACAGACATGGTTTCTTGACAGAAGAACTTTAATGAGGCAGAGATAACCCCCACATCAGCTTCGCCAATCATAGCTGGACAACAACTGACAAACCGTCACCCCAAGAACCATGACATCACCATAGAACCCATATACATCACAAAGGGAAGCAGCCCCAGCCTAGCTTGAGCCGCCTAAGCACATTACAACATACATATATCTATATATGTTGAGTTACGTAAAGGAAACTAGTACTTATCACTTCATAATTGCCCTATTATTTTGGACAACAGTATTTTTGCTACAGTATTTTTGTAGCACAGTATTTCAAACTTGATATCTCAGTACCATATCTTTTCATTAAGTCAAATGACACCTCTTCTATTGCATTAATTAGTTATGCAGTGACCAGCAGTTTCTCATGAAATCCCCCATTAATGTAACATTATAGCCCACGGCTAATACTTACACTGGTCATGAAAACCTGCTCCCTGAGTTACGCTCCTAATCCACAGGGGAAGGCCCATAGTGAGAGAGATCGACTATAATGCTATTAAAACCTTCGTTTAAACTAAACATGGGGCTACTGTTAAGTTACACTTTGGGTCATTGGAGCAGAAGGCCTGCACCAGCCATTATTGGTCATTTGCCACCCCATTTTATTCAATGGAACTTCCAACGTTCCAATGTTTCAGTAATTTGTTTTACAGGTTACTCTGTTTATAACTTGTCCGAATCACATATTTAGGCCTTCCATGTGTACAGCATCTAGAAGAAATCTTTCCCTTTTTAGGTCTCGCCTGTCGATGCGCATGCGCATCGAGCAAGCGAGACTATAGGGGCTCATCCACACTTTATCTAACTTGCAAGGAATCGTGGCGATTCCTTGCAGTGCCCGTGACTTTTAAGCTCAATGCGCATGTGCATTGAGCTTAAAAGCGCGTGCACAGCCGCCCGCATTCCTCCGACACCTTTGAAGTGAAGCTTAGCTTCACTTCAAAGGCCCGGCTTCTTCACACCTACATGCCGCTCTGCCCCGCTCCGCCCCCTCCCCTGAGTCATCCTGCCTGCCCTCGACGTTCCCCCCGCCCCCTCCCGCCACGCAATGCCGAGAGCTTTTTTTGATTAGCAATGGCGGCTTTGCTCTTCAGTGAACTTCTCCCTCCCGCTTTGGCTTTCCACCAGCATTTGCATGCCCGCCGTGTTACGGTGAAAGGCTTGTTATTATTTCATATTGCCAATGCTTGTTTTAAGATTGCTGTGACTCTTGCTCGTTTGCTCGCACTCCCTTGTTCTCTCGTGTGTGTGTGTGTGTGTGTGTGATGCTTTTCCCCTCTGCTCCTTTCCCATGTTGCGTTGCCTCCTCCCACCCACTCCTCAGCAAACTACTTGCAGGCACTTAAACATTTTTTCTTTTGTGTATTTTTCGAAAAAAGAAATCATAGGCCCAGGTTATTTGGTCAATGTTCCAATCAGATGTTACTCAGCGAGGAGTTACTTAGCTAAAGCACTGCTTGTTTCCTATCACCCCCAGACGTCCAAAAATAACATCTCCGTCGAACAAATGTGACTTTTGAAGTCAATGGAAAGAAACAAATTGCGCGGCCGGTTTCTATAACTTGCAGACACGTCACAGCTCTCCACACACTCCGTTGAGTAGAGCCAGCAGCTTAGCTAGCGTTACCAGCTCTGTGTCTAATCCGAAGCTCCTGAACGTGTGTTTTTGGTTAGGGCGAACAAACCATGAAGCTGCGTGGTAAGGCCGCCCGGCTCTTGGTAAAAGACGAGTCATTGTTTTTTCCTTCTTTCTTTATTCTTGTTAAACAACCGACCACGGTAATGATTAGGCTCCCACAGCATGTTTCCTCCCCCCTCTCTGTGCTCCCCCTCCCCCAACCCGCACACTCATGCTCCGAGGCCTCCAGACCCCCCATCTCTCCTCCCAGCACGTTTTCAATTAGTTTCGGCCGCTCGTTCTTGCTCCTCCACTTCCTCTTTCACCCTCACTCTCCCTTGTTCTCTCTTGCTACTCTTACCTCTCTTTCCCGTCTACCTTCCCCTATACTGTCTCCCCGCCCACCCACTTCATTCTTCCTCTCTTTCCCTTCCACTATCTCCTCCCCGATTCCCCCTTAAGAACCCATAAAATGCCACAGCTTACTTTGCCTGGGTTACAGCAGTGCAACATATTTTTTTTTCCTTATGGTGTGATGTGTGCATGTGATATTGTTATTGTGGTAACTCGTGCATGTAGTTGTTACATGGCAGTGTGACATATTCGAAATGACATCTGTGGCAGTATTTTGTGTGTGTTATGCTATGTTCTGACGGACTTGTGCATGTAATGATGTACATCTTGGTCGCATGTGCATTTTAAAGTGTGCGTTTATTGGAATATGATAGAGTATGTGGCTCATGACTGTGACTTGTGTATTTGGTGAAGTACGTGGCAAAGTGTGGGCATGTGATGACACTCACTCACTCTAACACCTTCTATAATTACATGCTTGCCTCTCTTCACCCGTCATAATCTGAAAATCTATTCCAGCACTTCCTTTTTTAAGTCCCAGTTCTCAGCAAAAATTAAATGTATCAATGTTTAAAGATTTATTACAAAAAGTAGAAACAAAAAAATGTTTATTACACTTTTAATCTTCATTTTTACAAATATTATAATACGCTACACATTATAACAAAAAAAATAAGCTAGTGCCATTATAAATTAGTGAAATTATTATGTAATTATTAATTATTTATAAAAAATAAAACCCATTACAATTTGTCATATCAATACATGTACGTTAGGTAAATACTAATCATGTATATTTAATAATGCTATAGGTGTCACATTTGCAATTTCTAAAAAAAGTCCCATTTATAATAACAAAATTAATGCATTTGAAATTATAAAAACATAAACAAAAATTTAAAAATTATTACATTTACAAGACCAATAACTCACACTTTTCTAATGCGAGACCTATTGCATTTCCAATGCTTGTTAAGTTATGACAGTACTTCTGTGTTTTTGCCCTGTATTTCTACATTTGGGGCCCGATGTCGATTCCGGAACAAATGCCTTCCTAATGCTATTCATAGGCTTACCTTTCGACCGTCTGTTATCCGGAGCTTTTTCCAACAAACGTGCAAGTACGATGCGTATTCCAGACAAAACCCGACCGAATCTTCGTGTCCGATTTGTGGACTATGTCAGTACCTAACAGGCTCAGGAAACACGTATATCGCGGCGTACGGAGGCCCAAAGCAACCCATTTCCGGATACGCAAGTACGATGCGTTTTTAATATGCGTCTTACAGGGTCGCGCCTCCGACACATCACAGCGTTCGGAGGAGGTGTATAAAAGCTCAGAGTCGCGCCAGAACACGATCAACGGGTACGAGGCGGAGCAGCCATGTATCCAATCATGCTTGTCTTCCCTATACTGCACGCCTACCGCTACCGACGCTCACTCCGCAGAAGGTAAGTCATACACCTACCACACACCAAAACGTCACGAGATTGATCTTTATTTCCGATCGAATCCTTTGGTGAATTTGAAATTTACATTGTACTGGCTCATTCGGACGGCGTGTATGCGATTCAGTAGGAAAACTGACGGATCCGTGTCGGGTAAAGCGATTTTCACCAAATCGTTTGATGATTTATTACTTTGCATCGTACTTGTTCATTCGGATGGCGGGTGTACGATTCGGTTGGAAAAATGACGGGTACGTGTCGGGTGAAACGATTTCCTGCCGGAATTGGAATCGGCCCCTAGGTGTTGCATTCTAAAAAAGCAATATATGTTTTTATATATAATATTGCACTCGATACTATTTGCTGGAATGTATTATTTGTAACTGTACTACATGCATTAATTGATTTTCCTTAATAGCAATACAATTTTGTAACTAAAAAAATGTTTTTAACCCCAAAAATCTTAAACAGGGAAGAAACATTGGCAAAGAAAAACTAAGGTAAAGAAAGTGATGGAGGTGACAAGTAGGGTACAAGTCTCACTGAATAGTAACATCCAGTCAGATTTTCTGTATGATCATCAAAATATGTAATTGACTACCATTGATATTCGTTATATGTAAATGCAACTTATTCATATTTGTTTTGGACATCTTGAGAACCTGACTGGATTTCACGTGGCAGTTAGTAGAAGGGCCAATCACTTGTTACTAAGGAAGCAAAAGCCTGTCTGTGCGTCTTACAGAGGCTGGATTTACGGTTTTCTTAGAAGGTTGAGATACTGCATGAACTGGTCAGGGTTGTTTGAATGTCTCTGAGAGGCATCTACATGGGCATGATTAGACGTTCTAGTTTTCATGACATCAGAGATTTCTAGTCTGAGGAGAGTTGTTCTGCAGCCTTCAGGTGAGAGGTATCATTTTTCAGTTATGACTTGGTTGAGGCAGAAAGAGGGCTTTGCAGCTAATCTTCAGGGTGATTCAGTCTACAAGGGGTTCCCTGGAAGTGGAGTTGTGTGATGCTACCTCTTAGCTTGAAAGATCTTAAGATAGGCATATTGAAAATGTGGGAAATGTTCAGTGGCTTAGGTTTTTTTGGATGACAAGCAAGAATGGCATTGCCAAAGTGGGAGAGGACCAATTCGTGACAAGAAATCCAAAACAGGGTTTAACTGCCACTATCTCACATAGCACTTTTCTTTTTCTTCCTTGCAGACCCTGAGAGACATATTTTCTAACATCGCCTTAACCAACATTGCTGATCTCATTGCTGGGCTTCTGACGTTCATTGTCTGTGTGGTGGTGAAAGAAATTAATGATCGGTTCAAACACATTCTGAAAGTGCCTATTCCCATAGAAGTCATTGTGGTAAGAAAACAACCAAACTCATCAACATTTATTTGACTAAAGGTGCACATTAATAGTACCTGGTTGATGTGGATAATGTTGTTTCTCAAAATTGCCATCCCAAACATCTGCATAAAAATTGCACTTAGGTAATTAGGGGCATAAAGATGGTAGAAACATATGCTAACTGGAACAGAAAAAGACAATGTATACAGCTCTGAACCAAACAATAACTAGGAGGGGGTGGGCGCACACTGCCTCACACTCCTGCACTCAGATTGCCCAGATGCATCAGCTTTGGAGATGCACCTGTGTGCCTGTGAGTGGTACTGTGACCTGAGAGAAACTTGGCAGCATTTCCAGCAACCCCAGATGATTTTTCTTTGCTCTCTAATACTGCTGCTCTCTACTGAAGACGGGCTCAACCCAGAAACACGTGTCCTGAGATATACAGCAATGTCTGCACCAACTTTGGTGAAAAACTCCAGCTAATTTTGAAGTAAGTTTGAGCTGTGTACTGCATTTACCAGGATGCAAAGGGGCGAACTGTGATGGGACTGTGAGGCAGTGTGCTCCCAACCCCCATTCCAAACAATAACTAGGTACCAAGGAGAAGTGGTCTAATGCCTCTTAGTTGTACGAGAGGTCCAAAGACATCTTTGACACATGACCAAAGACATGTTGCCACTTCATATGCCGGTGCCTGAAATTTGAAATTTGAAATTGTGCAATCTAATATTAATTGTCAATATATGCACTGAAGAAGCGCCCCCACAGTGTGTCCACAATAGTCCCATTACTCATCTTTCTGTAATCTGGTCTCAACCTCATTTCACACACCACACTCTTCTATCTAGGGCTCCTCGAGTTTGTGTTGCGCCTACTAAAATAAATATTGTGTCTCCAAGGAGCTACATTGCTCCGTCAGCTAGGTGCAATATATGCCTTGTCACTTGCCGTAAATACAAAAAAAGGGGGTCAGACCTTGAACAATATCTCTATTCTTATAAACAACTTTTATCCACAGCAAAGTTATATTTGGTGCACAAGCACTTTGGCATGGAGGCACACATTTATAATACTCAAGATGCATATATATGAGTGGTAATTGGGTTACTGGCACATTTTAACATATTTTCTAACATCGCCTTAACCAACATTGTGGGTCTTCTAGCGGAGTTTCTGACGTTCCTTGTTTATGTGGTGGTGAAAGAAATTAATGATCACTACAAACACATTCTCAATGTTCCTATTCCCAAATAAGTGATTGTGGTAAGAAAACAACTAAACTCATCTACATGTATGTAACTAAATGGGAACATTAATAGTATTGTGTTGATGTGGATAATGTTGATTCTCAAAATTGCCACCCCAAAAGGTTGCATAAAAATTGCACTTAGGTAAATAGAGGTGTAAAGGTGGTTCCCATTTGAAATATCTGTGAACTGGATCAGAAATAGAAAATATATACAGCTCTGAGCCAAGGTATCAAGGAGATGTGGTCTAACACCTAATAGTTGTATGAGAAGTCCAAAGACATCTTTGACACTTGACCAAAGAAATGTTGTCAATTCACCTGACTGTGCCTGAAATTGTAAATTTGTAATCGTGCAATCTAAAATAAATTGTCAATATGTGCACTGAAGAAACCTCCCCACAGTGTGTTCACTATAGTCCCATTCCAATTTCTCCTCTTTCCGGAATCTGGTCTTAACCACATTTCACACGCCACACTCTTCTATCTAGGGCTCCCCAAGTTTGCGATGCGCCTACTGAAATAAATTTTTTCTCTCCTAGGAGCTACATTGCTCCTTCAGCTATGTGCCAGCCATGCCATGTCACTTGCCATAAATGCAATAAAGGGGATAAGACCTGGAGCAGCATCTCTATTCTTATAAACATATATTATCCACAGCAAAGATATATTTGGTGCACAAGAGGTTTGGCATGGAGGCACACATTTATAACACGCAAGATTCATAGATGTGTGGTAATTGGTTTACTGGCATGTTTTAACACTTTTTCCTGGTTACAAATAGTGCTGTAATAATGCATTTCAGCACTGAGCAGCAGTGCCCATTAGCACAAGCAAACACTTGGCATTAACTCCTCCCCAATAAACTTGGAAAAACCTGTGGTATTGCAGCAAATGTATCGAAATGTCTAAATGAGGCCCATGGAGTCTATTTAAAATAGTTCTGCCCACTTTTGCTAAGATGTAAAGATAATGGGCCTGATTTAGAGTTTGGTGGACAAGCAACAAACAATATGGATAGCCAGTCCCCCTTATAACAAGCACATTATATCCTATGGCACGTGAATGGTATATCCATTACGTTTTTGAACGAGTACCCATTCGCCAAACTCTAAATAAGGCCCATAGGCAATACCTGGGGAAATTGTTTGAATTTCTTTCAGGGGTCCCACTCATCCTACCTGTCCCTCCAAATGGGCAAGAAAAAGAACCCCCTATTTTATAAATTTAAGATGATCAGGCTGCTGCTGTCAACTGTCAGTTTGGCCACTGCATGTTGCGTGTTGAATTTGCATTGCCCAGAACACCTCAAGCGAGCATTTGCTCTGGTTGGGTACTCCCATCAAGAGAATATTATGTAAAGTTATTGAAATTATGAAATATTTTAATGCTTCATTTCAGTTCATGCTGTTGAGTGAGTCCAAAACGACACAGGGGTATTTGGGGGCCACATCCTCAAATATTTTTTTTAATAATGTAATGTCATTACATTACAGGCTAATCCTTTCACACCATAAATTCCTATGGAAGTTCACTGAAAGGCCAGCTGTTGTACTGGTCATTAGAATAATCTTGACATGCAATTTGACACGGCCTTATATCTTTAGCCATTTTCCCTGTCCCTTCTTCCATATAACCATCCTGTCCTCTCCATGCACGTTATTAGTCACACTGTGTGTTTGAAAATCCATTAATAAAGCGCGTGAGGGGAAATTATAAAGTACACAGAAAGCACAATCATAGCTATAGATGTGAAGCCTGGCTTGCAGGTAGGACTCATCTTATGTGCACCCAACTGCCTTTGAGCTCTGCCTACCTTAAGGGAGATGTCAGGGGTGGCTCCCTCTCCCTGCCAGCAGCAGCAAAAGTTTAAAAATAGAAACGATAATATTTTTCTCCTACCTTCTAGTACTGGGGGTGGTGCCACGGGATGATAGGCACGGAGGGGGAGTGGTGGTCACTGCTTCAATGTGCATGACAGTTTGGCCATCCGTCTGAGGCCAGCCCAACCGCCATGCGCACTGAAGCTCTCTCCAACCCAGCTGCGTTTCCAGGTTGGAGAGAGCAGGCCTAGACTCCCAGTTTCCCTGGGAGCGCAAATCGAGGGCACTCATGCCAATCCCGACTCTGCTCTCCTGCTGGGAGAGCAGCGCTATAATGCTCATAAATAATTAAACAAATAGAATATTTCTATAACTAAATCTTAATGGAATATCTTCACCTGACGCATGAGATAAGACATAACAGCCACTGCAGGAAGAATATGCCCTGAACAACAGATGAAATAATGCAAAAACATCAACAATAATTGTTCTCAATCAGCATGAATTCTCCTTCAAATTACATATTGGGTTTTATAGAGTCTGCTACTTTTTAACAGGCATTAGTAAATGCATTATGTTTAACCTATGTGATTAATAAGAAGCTTTTTATTGTAAGTTGTAACTTGCTGAGTAGTTGAACAACATAAGTTACAGAAAGTCTGGTAAAGTGTTATGACTTTTTTATGTCCAAAAAGGCAATATATTGTGCTGTTACTAGTGGTATTATAAAGTGGGGAGATTAGGTAAATGGTGGAGATCAAAGATAAAAAAAAATAGGTACCTGATTATTAGGCTTGAAAGTGGTGCAGCTATGGGGATAATAGGTAAAGGGTGGATGAAAAACCATTCAAGTAAGATTACGTAAACAAGATCAAAAGGTGTAGTTTGGTTATTGTCCATTGTTAAGATAAACAAATGAAAATTAACTTTACATTTTTCAAATGAGTATTTGAGCAGTTGTGCAAAATAAGTGAAAGAAACACACTGAACGTGATATTATTGTTGTATTGAGATGGGCAAGTTTTGTTTCTTTGATTACAGATTTCTCTTATTTTGCACTGCACTTTTCTTTTTATTATTGCTAAAAAACTTCAATATGAACATAAACTATGAAACAATAAGGAGAATTTAGTAAATATTTGCACTTGTATTGTCACTGGCATTGTGTTACTTATGGTTTACAATTTTTTTTAATCAGCACACTGCAACATTTTCAAAGATAGTGTTATGTTGTAGATTGTATAATGTAACAAATTCTGTATTTTTTTTCAAGGCATTTGTTATATTAAGTCCTGGTGCCACTGCACCTGATGCACCATTAAAATCATGACCCTAGTGCCTGCTATATAACTGCACTTTTCCTGTTTAAAGAATGTGCAGTTGATGTTCTTTATATTATATAATAAAGGAAATGCAGGGAGCTTTTGGGAACTCAAACCCTTTTTTAGAAATTATTAAGCTAAAATACCAGGCATTATGTAAGCTAAATTAGACAAAGCGTTTGCCTGTTTTAAGAATGTGCCGTTGATGTTCTTTATATTATATAACAACGAAATACAGGAGGCTGTTTAAATTGCTTTGGAGAACTCAAACCATTTTTAGCAATTATTAAGCTAAAATACCACACGTTAAAAGTATGCAAATAAATATGAATGCATTTTACATCCATGGAAAGATGAATGACAATATTCTCACTATTAGGAAATAACTCCTGCTTCAGTTTACAGAGTATCTCTCAATTACCACGTTGCTTAGTCACGTTGTTTATTTCACATAGAACAGGACTATCTGTACAGTAAAGACCAATCTGAAAAAAAGCAAGTCTTACCACCTACCTGCTTTATAAGCTAAATGCCCAGGCCTTATTTACAAAGTGACTCGGCGCGGTGCTGCAAGCGCTTTTACTGCGCCACACTGAGTCATTTACAAAGTACAGGGAGGTGATTTACTCTTTGTATGTGTGCTGCAGAAAACATTTCTCCTCGTTGCGTCTCCCTATTCCTCCTCTGGGGAGGCGTAGCATTCTGACGTATTCACATCTGGGAATGTGTCAGGTTCGATGTGTGTTGCGTGGGAACACCCACAGCAACACCTATGGAACACCCCTTTTACGCAAAGGGCTGCATTTAAAGGGGCCGTATTTACAAGAACTGGAAAAGCCATGAGGGTGGGTTTTTTGTGTCCCTGTAAATATGTGGCAGCAAAATGTGCCACTGGTGCGTCACAAAAAGTGACAAACTGGCGGTGCAAGGGGTTTGTAAATATGCCCCTCGGTGTTAAAAAAGTGGGGAACTCACACCAAAGAAGATTTTTATTTTTATTTTTTATTTAAAAGAATCCAAAATAATAGATACCTTCCGAAAAAAGACAGCAGCACAAATCCCACACAGTTACCAAACATGCTTGCTCACAAACGTAATGCGACAACAATGCCCAGTAGCTGGAATTTTTTAATTCAGTGGTCTTGAAACTATACAGCCTCCCTTCCCGGCCAGTAGAAGGAACAGGTTACAATCACAAAAATCGAGGAATACCTTTAGAACAGGCACATGGCCGTGTTTACAATCGAACACTCTGCGGCAGATGTCTGGCGCTGTAATGTTATACAGAAACTGTCCCAATGGATAAAGGAGGTTAAAACATCCCTTCAGTTCAGACCACCACCGAGCGTGCTCATGTAAAGCACAGCAATCACTCCGTTCGGGTTTACCCTACATAATGCGGCAAAAACAAACACATGACACCAAAAAAAGCAATTTTAATAGCAAGAAACGAATAACACAGAAAAAGATACATTTTATTAGCGGAACAATATCGTAAAGAATGTGAAAATTAGTTAAAAGTTCCACCCACTAAAGCTGAGTTAAACAAGCACATTTTAAATATGTGCAGCTAGGGAAAGATAAGTATCAGTAAACAGTAAACTCTATGCAGTCTTAACGTAAGAAAAAAGTTCCACAACTTTTGAGCCTTGTTGGACTTGGGCCTTAGGGCAGGTTCACCCCTAATCTTTTTGCTTTTGTTTGTGACCCAGAGTTAGTGATTTTTGGGTCTTGGCGCACTTTTTCCCTGTGCCCCAGAGTAAAGTGCGTGCATGTAGTATGGCTGGCCTGCCCTCCCATAGGAATGCATGGAGAATGTGTGTGTCCATGTTAGTTCCTGATGCGTGGGGAGTGCATGCTCGAGTTTAGTATGTATGAACTCGTGAGAATGAATGCTGCGCAATGGTATGTGCGGCTTGTATGTGTCTAGAAGGGAAGTGCTACTTCTGGACATTGATGTATGTGTGCAGTGAGGGTGCTGGAGCGTGATTGGCTGGGGCTGGCTGGCATGCCAGGCTCCAGGAAGTCTGGATGGGTCTGCCCGGTGGTGAGTGTGAGATCAGCATGAGTGATGTGTGGGAGGAGTGCACCTGGGTCCTGGATGGGCTGGGTTTTTCCCCACACAATGCTGGCTCTGCCCCCCTGTGGTTTGTCTAACGACCCAAGCCTCCCCAGTGAATGAAAGGGGTGGTTGGGCCATCAAGGGTACTCCCAAGCCAGCTGCAACTGGTTTCCCCCCACCCTGCACCCTGAAGACAAAGGAATTTACAGTATAAGAAGGGGCTGTGTCCCCTTACAAGGGGTGCTCTGTTCTACTTTTGGATCCTTGCCAGAGGGGGCTGTTGCTGCTGCTGGGGCCAGGAGGACCGCCACTTGGCTTGTCTCCCTGCCTGGAGACCCAGTGTGCTGGCTCTGGCCCTGCCTTGCCCCCCTGCCTGCCTCCAGACCTTGCTGGGGCTTTGCTTTTGCTATTAGCGCTTGAGAGCGCTTCATTTCATGCCCAGAGCGCCTGGGAGCGCTCTGCCCTGCTCCTTAGCGCTGAGGAGTGCTTTATTTTGAGCCCTTGGCCCTTGATAGCTTTATTTCCCTTCTAGCGCTCTATTTTGTGCAGCCGGTGCCCACCCGGCATTTGCCCGCTTTATTGCCGATTTTCGGCAGAGTGAGTGCCCACCTTGCTTCACATTTTATTTCGAGGCCGGAGCCCACCCGGCATTGCCCCGTCCTTGGATTTGTATTTATCACGAGGGAGCCCACCCCTCGGATACTGAGCCCCCGCCTGCCTGCCTAAAACGGGCCGCTGCGCTGCCCGCGACGACCCGGAAGTGCTGGGTCAGTCTGCCAATCACTGCGAGCCCCGGGAGAGGTGAACCGGAAGTCCCGCCCCCGGAGCCAAGCAGCGAGTAGAGAAGCAGCCGGCCGGCCCCGAGGCTCCCGAGCGAAGGGAGAGCCCCGGCAGAGGAAGAGCCACCCAGGAGCAGAGTCGGAGCGTCCCCGCCGTCCCGGTGAGTGACAGGCGTCTGCATTGTGTGCAGAGCGGCCCCGGTTGGCAGCGGGCCGCTCCGCAGGAGAGAAGGGGCATTCCGTGGTGATTGGAGCCACAAGGCTCCTTGGGGCATTATTTGATTCTGAGTCCCCCGTGAGGGACTCCAACGAGAGGGGCCATTCTTGTTCTTTGAGCCCGAGGGGCTCCAGCCACAGTTATTTTACGGGCCCGAGAGGCTAAAGGGGGCACACCTTGATTTCCACGAGCCCTGAGAGGCTCCCGCCCAGTAGTTATTGTAGAGCCCCGTGGCTCTGAGGCGCCAGTTGTTTGCCGAGCCCCGAGGCTCGAGGGGGCAGTTGGTTTACGAGCCCTGAGAGGCTCCTTGGCCACATTGATTTAGAGCCCTGAGAGAGGCTCGAGGGGGGCATTTTATTGATTAAGAGCGCTGAAGCTCTTAGGTGCCAGTCACCTGTGTTCTTGAGCCCACGAGGCTCCAACGTGTGCCCATTTGTGATTCACAACTGTCCAGCACTTAGTGGACAGTTGCTACGGTTAGGCTTTGTGTGCTGTGCTGCCTGCGCAGCCTTCCCTGACATTGAGACTCAGGGCATTTCAGCCCCTTTCGAGGCCAGTTGGCCTGAGGGACATTTCTAGTGTTGTGCTACATGCACCCTGCGCAATTTATGATTTACTGCTTATGTGATTTCTGTGCAAATTTTCTACCTGCACCTCTGAATGTGTTTTAATGTTTCATGTGCAATTGTCTATGTTATTACCTTTGCTAAAAGTGACCTGCTTAGGTGATTCTTTATGTTTTTATTCCCCTTTGCTAAAAGTGACCTGCTTAGAGGATTGTTTGATATTACCTTTGCTAAAAGTGACCTGCTTAGGTAATTGTTTATGGTTTATTCCCCTTTGCTAAAAGTGACCTGCTTAGAGGAATTTTTGTTTACCTTTGCTAAAAGTGACCTGCTTAGGTAATTGTTTATGTTTTTATTCCCCTTTGCTAAAAGTGACCTGCTTAGAGGATTGTTGATGTTTTATTGCCTTTGCTAAATGTGACTTGCTTAGGTGATTATTTTAGGTTTCCTTCCCTTTGCTAAATGTGACTTGCTTAGGTGATAGGTTTTCCTTCCATAGGTCCTGATGATAAGGTCCTAGTTCCCTGCGTGATTTCCCTACAGTGTTTAGGGTGGCGTAGGAGGTATTTTCCCTTTACCAGTAGTTACTGGTTGTATGCTACATTTACTATTTCTGTGTTACAGTCATTATATGTTGATGTGCTAAAGTGTTATACCTACAAGTATTATTTCTAAAAAGTGCATACCCCTGACAGTGGTCCAGGTGGCCCTGTCCTGTACATAATCCCTTGTAAATCTTGCCCGTGCCTGTTGGCACATTGTAAAGTGTGTGTGTTATCTAATGTGTTTTTATTATTATAATACAAAGGCTATTTTTGATATAACCTTGTGTGGAGTTTCCTTTGTGGTGGGCCTAGGGTGTTGCCGCTGGGGTGCGCGCGCAAACGCTTTACACATCGCCTCCGAGATTAGCCTTGCTGCTCGCGCCACGTTACCTAGAGGGTGAGCAGGGGTTGCCTTGGTGTGTGACTCCCTTGCCCTGACCTTAGAAATGGTGATCCCTGACTGACCTTGGCGTGAGCGTTGGCCGGCCGGGGGTCCCGTTTCTAACATTGGTGGCAAGCGGTGCGGATTGGACTTGCGTTTGCGCTGTACCACAGTGGCGACAGGCCACATTACAAAACTCTACAATTTTAGATAACCACATTTTGGGGATTATTGTTTTTTTAGGTGAAGTTTAAGTATTGCTTCTCCTGAAAGGTGTCATTTTGTAATTTCTGTCCAGTACATTTGTTCCCCGCCCTGCTTCCAGAGTTTGGTACCTGTGTCTTTATGGTCAGGTTGAGAAGTCAGGGGTGGTAGAAACTGCCTTACCAGTCCGAGGGGAGGGTGTGTGTGAATGAGTGGTGTGTTACACTGGACAGAGGAGTGCAAGTTCTCTGAGATAGGAATCTTGCTGAATTTTGTAATTGTGTACTCCTGTGTAAGCCCAGACCCCCAGGTTCCCTGTGTCAAACTCTTCTTGAGAACGTCCTGCCAAGATGGAGCTTGTCTTTGATCTCAGTGATCTAGTTTGGTACAATACGCAGGAGTTGGAAGGGTTCTGTAGAGAGAGAGACATAGGGGTGGATGGGTCAGATACGAAGTACGAACTTAGGAACTACCTGGTCCAATGGTGTAAGGTACAAAGGGATCTTGAGCGCAGTGAGGAGAGGGCCCGGGCCGCACGCCATGAGGGTGGTGAGTCTGTGGGGAGCCCTGAAAAATGTGAAGTGAATGAGGATGACAGTGATTGGGCACCAGCAGATAGTGAGGACCCCATAGATAGGGAGTCCCTTGCTGAGTCCAGTGTCAGTACCAGCGCCTTGTCCTGTCCCCAGAGGAGTGGTTGGATAGGAGGGAAGAGCGGGAGCATCAGCTAGCGATGGAACAGCTCAGGTTGGAACACGCCAAGCTAGAGGCTGAAAGGGCCTTGTTCAGGGAGAAGGTAACCCTAGAGGATAGGTTATCCCCTGAGTGCAATTTTGATTTTCTGGATTCCCCAGGGAGGGTTGAGTCCAGTGGTGGCAGCTATTTAAGTGTTAGTGTAGACAGTCCCACTCCCAGTTCCCCGAGTATGGTACCTGTTTCCCAAGAGGAGGAGAACAGGTTGAAATTCAGGAACCTTAGGAAACCACCTCACCAGGGGTGGGAGTATTTTGTGGATGACTGTTCTGATGCAATGTGGGATTGGCTGAGGGCTAACTCGGACAATGAGGTGGACGAAGTGGTGAATATGTTCCTCAAAGAGCAGTTGCTCAGTGTTGTTTGTCCAGAGTTGCGCCAGCACCTGCTGAAGTTGAAATGTTTTTGTCCTTGGGACCTTGCAAAGGAAGCAGAGCGCTGGGACAGTGCGAGAGGTTCTTTAGAGTCACTAGTGAATGATTCCAACAATAGTGGGTCAGGTGTCCTCCAGCCCAGCGTGGTGGAGGGTGAGAGTAGCCCAGCTAGGTCCCAGGTTAGTGAGGAGGGTGTAGGGGCTGACTGCCTGTCTCAGTGGAGTGGGAGTGAGTGTGTGACCGAGAGTCCCCAGACGCCCGAAGCCCTGTCACAGAGCCTGGATGGTTTCTTTAGGGAACACCAGGATGGGAACCTAGGCTTGCCTGTTAGTTTACTTGAGGGAGATCTCCTAGTGTGTAGAGGACCTGGAGCATCTGTAAGCGGAGCTTCTATGGTTCTAGAGTCTGGCAGTACCGCTCCAGTAGGGAGGGTACAGGAGTCCAGCGAAAGGAGTGATTGGGGGATAGTATGTGAGTCCCCAGAAGTCCTGGAGTGCCAGGCATTGGTTCCACCAAAGGTTCTAGACCAGAGGTTGGAAGGCCAGGTTCAGGATCCGCCTGACCTGAAGGGTGGGACTACTGTAATCAGTGTCCAGATGACCAGTTCTTTTTCCAGAGGTACCGCCCCGGTTGGGAGGGAGCAGGACTCTGGAAGGGGGTGCAGAGGGTGGGAAAGCCCACCTCTAACCCCGGTGCAACCTGAGGGGTTAAACCCTAGGTTGGGAGGATGGTGTTTAGAGGGTACCCCTCGCAGGAGGAGGAGGAACCCGAGAAGAAGAGGTAGGGGGAGGAGAGCCTTCCCTGAGACTCCTGGTCCACCTAAGGTTGTAGACCCTAGGCTGGGGAGCCAGTGGCAGTCTAGCCCTGTCTTGCAGACAGGAAGGGTGGAGAATGGCTATTATGTGCCAGGGGTTACTACCCCCCACTTTGTGAGTAGGCAGGATCCAGTGGTACCTGGGTGGCCTAGGGCCTGGTCCTGGCCGAGGGCAGCTGGAGAGTACCAGTGGGGTACCCCAGTTAGTCCCTACAGTAGTTTTAGAAGGAACCCCAGGGGCTCGCCGTGGCGTAAAACCGGAGGGTGTCCCTGCAGTTGTGGGCCCGCGTCCGTGTTTTATCGCCCCAAGCAGGGAAGCCCATCACGGTGGTGATTGGTCTGCCCTGCGTTTTGGCTGGAAGGGGGTTGTGTTGGACTTGGGCCTTAGGGCAGGTTCACCCCTAATCTTTTTGCTTTTGTTTGTGACCCAGAGTTAGTGATTTTTGGGTCTTGGCGCACTTTTCCCTGTGCCCCAGAGTAAAGTGCGTGCATGTAGTATGGCTGGCCTGCCCTCCCATAGGAATGCATGGAGAATGTGTGTGTCCATGTTAGTTCCTGATGCGTGGGGAGTGCAGGCTCGAGTTTAGTATGTATGAACTCGTGAGAATGAATGCTGCGCAATGGTATGTGCGGCTTGTATGTGTCTAGAAGGGAAGTGCTACTTCTGGACATTGATGTATGTGTGCAGTGAGGGTGCTGGAGCGTGATTGGCTGGGGCTGGCTGGCATGCCAGGCTCCAGGAAGTCTGGATGGGTCTGCCCGGTGGTGAGTGTGAGATCAGCATGAGTGATGTGTGGGAGGAGTGCACCAGGGTCCTGGATGGGCTGGGTTTTTCCCCACACAATGCTGGCTCCGCCCCCCTGTGGTTTGTCTAACGACCCAAGCCTCCCCAGTGAATGAAAGGGGTGGTTGGGCCATCAAGGGTACTCCCAAGCCAGCTGCAACTGGTTTCCCCCCACCCTGCACCCTGAAGACAAAGGAATTTACAGTATAAGAAGGGGCTGTGTCCCCTTACAAGGGGAGCTCTGTTCTACTTTTGGATCCTTGCCAGAGGGGGCTGTTGCTGCTGCTGGGGCCAGGAGGACCGCCACTTGGCTTGTCTCCCTGCCTGGAGACCCAGTGTGCTGGCTCTGGCCCTGCCTTGCCCCCCTGCCTGCCTCCAGACCTTGCTGGGGCTTTGCTTTTGCTATTAGCGCTTGAGAGCGCTTCATTTCATGCCCAGAGCGCCTGGGAGCGCTCTGCCCTGCTCCTTAGCGCTGAGGTGTGCTTTATTTTGAGCCCTTGGCGCTTGATAGCGCTTTATTTCCCTTCTAGCGCTTCGAGCACTCTATTTTGTGCAGCCGGTGCCCACCCGGCGTTTGCCCGCTTTATTGCCGATTTTCGGCAGAGCGAGTGCCCACCTCGCTTCACATTTTATTTCGAGACCGGA
Source organism: Lissotriton helveticus (assembly GCF_964261635.1). Lineage (NCBI taxonomy): Eukaryota > Metazoa > Chordata > Amphibia > Caudata > Salamandridae > Lissotriton > Lissotriton helveticus. The sequence goes on along the minus strand of NC_136057.1, from coordinate 1,263,160,915 downwards.
GCCCACCCGGCATTGCCCCGTCCTTGGATTTGTATTTATCACGAGGGAGCCCTCCCCTCAGATACTGAGCCCCCGCCTGCCTGCCTAAAACGGGCCGCCGCGCTGCCCGCGAAGACCCGGAAGTGCTGGGTCAGTCTGCCAATCACTGCGAGCCCCGGGAGAGGCGAACCGGAAGTCCCGCCCCCGGAGCCAAGCAGCGAGTAGAGAAGCAGCCGGCCGGCCCGAGGCTCCCGAGCAAAGGGAGAGCCCGGCAGAGGAAGAGCCACCCAGGAGCAGAGTCGGAGCGTCCCCGCCGTCCCGGTGAGTGAGAGGCGTCTGCATTGTGTGCAGAGCGGCCCCGGTTGGCAGCAGGCCGCTCCGCAGGAGAGAAGGGGCATTCCATGGTGATTGGAGCCACGAGGCTCCTTGGGGCATTATTTGATTCTGAGTCCCCCGTGAGGGACTCCAACGAGAGGGGCCATTCTTGTTCTTTGAGCCCGAGGGGCTCCAGCCACAGTTATTTTACGGGCCCGAGAGGCTAAAGGGGGCACACCTTGATTTCCACGAGCCCTGAGAGGCTCCCGCCCAGTAGTTATTGTAGAGCCCCGTGGCTCTGAGGCGCCAGTTGTTTGCCGAGCCCCGAGGCTCGAGGGGCAGTTGGTTTACGAGCCCTGAGAGGCTCCTTGGCCACATTGATTTAGAGCCCTGAGAGAGGCTCGAGGGGGGCATTTTATTGATTAAGAGCGCTGAAGCTCTTAGGTGCCAGTCACCTGTGTTCTTGAGCCCACGAGGCTCCAACGTGTGCCCATTTGTGATTCACAACTGTCCAGCACTTAGTGGACAGTTGCTACGGTTAGGCTTTGTGTGCTGTGCTGCCTGCGCAGCCTTCCCTGACATTGAGACTCAGGGCATTTCAGCCCCTTTCGAGGCCAGTTGGCCTGAGGGACATTTCTAGTGTTGTGCTACATGCACCCTGCGCAATTTATGATTTACTGCTTATGTGATTTCTGTGCAAATGTTCTACCTGCACCTCTGAATGTGTTTTAATGTTTCATGTGCAATTGTCTATGTTATTACCTTTGCTAAAAGTGACCTGCTTAGGTGATTCTTTATGTTTTTATTCCCCTTTGCTAAAAGTGACCTGCTTAGAGGATTGTTTGATATTACCTTTGCTAAAAGTGACCTGCTTAGGTAATTGTTTATGGTTTATTCCCCTTTGCTAAAAGTGACCTGCTTAGAGGAATGTTTGTTTACCTTTGCTAAAAGTGACCTGCTTAGGTAATTGTTTATGTTTTTATTCCCCTTTGCTAAAAGTGACCTGCTTAGAGGATTGTTGATGTTTTATTGCCTTTGCTAAATGTGACTTGCTTAGGTGATTATTTTAGGTTTCCTTCCCTTTGCTAAATGTGACTTGCTTAGGTGATAGGTTTTCCTTCCATAGGTCCTGATGATAAGGTCCTAGTTCCCTGCGTGATTTCCCTACAGTGTTTAGGGTGGCGTAGGAGGTATTTTCCCTTTACCAGTAGTTACTGGTTGTATGCTACATTTACTATTTCTGTGTTACAGTCATTATATGTTGATGTGCTAAAGTGTTATACCTACAAGTATTATTTCTAAAAAGTGCATACCCCTGACAGTGGTCCAGGTGGCCCTGTCCTGTACATAATCCCTTGTAAATCTTGCCTGTGCCTGTTGGCACATTGTAAAGTGTGTGTGTTATCTAATGTGTTTTTATTATTATAATACAAAGGCTATTTTTGATATAACCTTGTGTGGAGTTTCCTTTGTGGTGGGCCTAGGGTGTTGCCGCTGGGGTGCGCGCGCAAACGCTTTACACATCGCCTCCGAGATTAGCCTTGCTGCTCGCGCCACGTTACCTAGAGGGTGAGCAGGGGTTGCCTTGGTGTGTGACTCCCTTGCCCTGACCTTAGAAATGGTGATCCCTGACTGACCTTGGCGTGAGCGTTGGCCGGCCGGGGGTCCCGTTTCTAACAAGCCTGTTGCCACTGCACCATTGTAATCATGACCCTAGTGCCTAACAGATAACTGCACTTGTGACTGTCTGTTAAGTAGTAACATTTAGCAATAATCTGTGTCTAATGGAGTCCCTAGTGCTTTTGGCCCTGGTGCCACTGCATCTGATGCACCATTTAAATCAAGCCCCTTTTAAGTGCAAGGTAACTGCAATTTTGACTGCCTGTTCAGTAGTAAAATATAGCAATATTGATGTGTTCTCAAACGTTCTGAAATCTTTTGGCCCTGGTGCCACTATACCTGCTGCACCATTTAAAACATGACCCTATTACCTGCAAGATAACTGCACTTGTGACTGCCTGTTTAGTAGTAACATATGTTATGTTATGTTATGTTATTATAAGCTTGTAGAGCGCTGTATCACCCTGGGGTATCTAAGCGCTATCAGCGGATACCCAACATCGGTAGGTAAACGAGCAGATCACAGAAGCCCCCACGCCTCCACAAAAAGCACTGTCTTCAGCTTTTTCCTGAACAAAAATAGGTTTGTTTCCTTCCTAAGTTCGGCCGGAAGAAGGTTCCATGCAGGAGGGACAGTGCTAGAAAAGGCTCGGCCACCCTTAGATGTGAGATTGTACCGAGGACAGAGAAGATTACATGCAGTATAGCAATATTTGGTGTTTAGAGGGATTCCTAGAGCTTTCAGCCTCAGTTTAACTGCACCTGCTGCACCATTGCAATCATGACCCTAGTGCTTGCAAGGTGACTGCACTTGTGACTGCTTGTTTAGTATTTAAATATAAGTCAAAACACAAACGTGCATGTTCACTGGTACAGGACAGTGCAGCATCATAACATATGTGCTTTTTATTTTGTTACACAAAATATTTCATCAAGCCATGTATTTAAACATAGCAATTGTTGGTGTTTAGAGGCGTTATGACAACTTTTGGCCCTGATGCTGCTGCACCATTTTAATGATAATAACACAGAAAACTAACGGCAGCTGACCTGGGTGATCCTGCTCCCGCCTTCAAACACATGGACTCAGATTAGTAGCTGGGACAGGAACTTACCTTATACCCTGACCCTGGGGTGACCATCCTGATACTGCTACGACGAATCTCATCTACAAACGTGACCATACTATTTATTATTTGGAGCCCTGACGAAGTTCCTACTGTGAAAAGGAACGAAACGCGTTGGCTGATGGCTGATTTTTACGATCAATAAATTCTCAATAAAAGAAGATGATGAACTGACACTTTCAATATTGACTATTTCTGGTGCACCATTCTAATCATGCACCCTTTAACTGCAAGGCAACTGCAATTGTGACTGCCTGTTTAGTAGTAAAATATAGCAATATTAGGTGTTTAGTGGAGTTCTGAAAACTTTTGAGCCCAGTGCAACTGCACCTGTTGCACCATGCAAACATGACCCTAGTGGCTGTAAGATAACTACATTTATGAACGCCCGTTAAGTAGTAAAATATAACAATATTTGATGTTTAGAGGAGTTATGACAACTTTTGGCTCTGTGCCACTACAGCTGCTGCATTATTTCAATCATAAATCTGTTGCCTGTAAGGTAACTGAACTTGTGACTGCCTGCTTAGTAGTAAAATATAGCAATATTAGGTGTTTAGTGTTGTGCCTGGAGCTTTTGGCCAAGGTGTCACTGCACCTGCTGCTCCATTGTAATCATGACCCTTGTGCCTGCTTGATACCTGCACTTGTGACTGTTTAGTAGTAAAATTTAGGAATAATATGTGTTTAGTGGGGTCCATAGAGCTTTTGGCCCTACTACTTAACAGGCAGTCAAAATTGCAGTTACCTTGTGGTTAAAAGGGGCTTGATTTAAATGGTGCAGCAGGTGCGTGGCACCGGGCCAAAAGAGCTAGGGATGTTAAATCTGGCCCTAAGTGTATATGCATCGTATTTCTGCTACTAACTATAATACTACCCAGCTCATCCTCCAGATCTTTGGCACGTGGTTCATGAACCTTCACCATATGCCAAATAGCATTCCCAAGATGCCTTAATTAAGAACTCTAAAGCCACGTCTTCCCCATGGTTAATGTCCACATAACAGAATCAGAAATTACCTACACAGCCCCTGTCCTGAGGAGACTTCAGAAGGGAGTGAGTTTGAAACATGTCGATATCAAGTGGAACAAGGGTGTAGGACCTAGAAGGACTTAGAAAGGATTTCTCCAACATTCAGTAGAGGCGGACGTTGGCTAAACGTGGACGATTGACTATCTGAGGGGGTGCAAGAAATAACTGTGATTATATCCTCACATGGACTTTTTTGAGTGAAGGACTACTGTTCCAGGGCAAGACTGTATATTAAGGTTCTTGGTTCTAACTGTTTGAATCCTTATTCACTCATGCACAATTACACACTTTAGTGTGTTTGCACTTACTATGGTGACTCACAGTGGTTTGTTGGGAGCACATCCAAGCACAACCTATGTTAAAGATCTCAAATACTTTTATTGATCTGAAATGTGCTCTGATCTACTTTTGAAAAAAGTGATAAAAATGTTTATAAGAAACGATACATTTTTACAGTTTTACAATTCATATTTTACAGCACAACTGCAATTATCGAAAGCATAGGTTATTATATCCGAGCGCAATGTACTTATTGAAGTTATTGGTTTGGCATGTCCTGCCGTTTTGCTTTCATAAACATCCTGCTTCATTCCCCTTTGTTCTAACTCACCAGAGTAGTGCAGCAGTGTCTGTTTGTATTCATGGAGCAACTTTCAGAACCAACCTGTAAAGAAAAGTCTGAGGGAACATCTCGCCCACTGTGTAGTCACCTACCCGTAGAAAGCTAAGAACTGAATCCAAAAACATGCAGCGTTGCTGAACTCACAAAAAACAGTATCAGTGACTAGAAGGCCTGTCTACTATACTACCATGTGCAAGGTCACCACCTGCATTCTAAGCCCACACACATGTACACATACACATGCACAGGTGCACTGTAGTACACACCATGCTTACATATATATATACACATATAAAGAGACACACTCTGACATATACATGGGCCTTTCTACGCACAGGCACACACATAACCATTCAAACAACAATGACTGGGTCCTCATAGGCAATTGTACATAAATTCAAACGTATAACTCTTATCATAATTTTACAATATTCTCCCCTTCCCTTAATTGCACTAGAGGTAGAGAGTACCACGTTTCTTGCCAATTTAAAAAGGCCGTATCCCAATTGTGACAGTCTGAATGGAAGCACCAAACAATAGTGTATACTACTGTGAAAAAAGTGTGCAAAGGCAAGATGACCCCTCACGGGCGAACCACCGTCGGGATACCTGATAGGTACTCACCAGATATGCCCTGTTCTCATCAACCAGATATGTCCAGTTCTCATCATCGGCGGTCATCAAGCCAAAAGTGAATGTGTTTAAAAACAAAGAATAAGTCAAGTGAAAAACGAACAAAAAGTGTAGTTAAAAAGCATAGGTGTGCACGATTACTACTTCTTTATTCTTTGACTTCGTGCCACCTACCAGTTGGCTTGTGTTAACTGGTATGAATGTTTAGCAGCCAACCTTGCTTTTTAACCTGGTAGGTGGCACGAAGTCAAAGAATAAAGAAGTAGTAATCGTGCACGCCTATGCTTTTTAACTACACTTTTTGTTCGTTTTTCACTGCACTTATTCTTTGTTTTTGAACGCATTCACTTTTGGCTTGATGACCGCCGATGATGAGAACAGGGCATATCTGGTGAGTACCTATCAGGTATTCCGACGGTGGTTCGCCCGTGAGGGGTCATCTTGCCTTTGCACACTTTTTTCACAGTAGTATACACTATTGTTTGGTGCTTCCATTCAGACTGTCACAATTGGGATACGGCCTTTTTAAATTGGCAAGAAACGTGGTACTCTCTACCTCTAGTGCAATTAAGGGAAGGGGAGAATATTGTAAAATTACAATAAGAGTTATACGTTTGAATTTATGTACAATTGCCTATGAGGACCCGGTCATTGTTGTTTGAATGACTATATGAGTGGAGGGCGACTCGGGTTCTAATTTTTCCCTCTGTGCTCCTTGTTGGATATACACACATAACCATCCCTGAAATGACCTTCCTGTCTGGTGGTGTCAGCGGCTGCTCTCAGCTCTGGTCCTTGCTAAGCTGTGGGGCAGGGGTCGGCGGTGCTGCTGCCTCTTACTAGATGATGTGGAGAATGCACACAACTTGCACTCTCTATGTTCAGGAGCCCCCACAAAGGGTCATCACTTGCAAGACCCCACAATGGCCATTGAAGGTGCAGAAGCCTGAGTTGCAAAGCATGGGAATGGTGCTGTGCTGGCTCCCACTCTGTTCCATCCAGGAACCCACACAAGACTGGTACTACCAGGAGGAGCAAGTACCTGTTGTCTTCCTTCTCGACAGCTGATTGTCGAGATTAGGAACAGCAAGAGGTACTGACAGCTACACCTTTGAGAGCCAAGATGCAATGATAAATAACAATAAAATATAGTGTAACCTAAATAATGTATTATTCACTTGGATGTTTGTTTTATTTTATCCAAAGACAATCGTGGCAACAGGAATTTCGTATGGAGCTAATCTTGCGGGAAAATACAATGCTGGCATTGTGAAAACCATTCCAAGAGGGTGAGTGAATTTCTCTTTGTTTAGCGAAAACCTGCAACAGTTATCTTCTTTTGCAGTATGTATGTTATTTCACAGTTTTCTCTTCTCCCCAGTGTTCTGCGTCATTTAATGTAAATCATAGCATTTGGTAGAGCCAGGCAGGCACTGGGGCAGTGGGCAACTTGCAGAGCTCTGGCAGAAAGAGGGTCTGCTGAATCAGCTATAAGATCACTGAGGGGTCCAGTTTAGGTGGTAATGTTGGCCCAAATTTGCAGCTTGATCACACAAGCTCATTTGAAGAATTCAAAAAATGAGTATCCTCTCTGTTGTTCGGTTTCTATTAGCAACCCATTCAAATAAGTGTTTGATGACAGTCACTCATTCAATCTTTGGTATCATATTCCATAGTTTCCTACTGAGATTCCCATAGAGAAGGCCATCCTACAACTGCTAAAAAATTGTCTGATCTGTTTTTTGATTTTTAGAATGTAAAAAGTACATTTCACCTGTATATTACATGCATAAATGTCCCACAATCCTAGTGTCACCCCAAGGGATTATCATTAGTTGTCCTCCACACCATCTACAATATGCATGCATAGCCATGTGTGGGCAGCAATCCCTATGTACAATACACCCACACTTTTATAATTGCCAATTTTGCAATAGCATCAGTAAACTCAATCGCAGATCAGTAGTCTACATGTTTATACCAGAAGTACCAAGGTGAGTCCAAAGGTTTGCTCCACTAAACATGGCCTATGCAGGAGAGCAATGACAGGATGCCATTATCACCAGCCTCAAACATATTGTGAAAGAACATACAAATTGTAACCCATCAACAGGAACAAACATTACTAAACTTCAGGCGTTTCCGTGTACAGCGAACCCACCAGACACCCACCACATGTCTCTGGATTACAGCAAAAAGAAATCATCATTTCCAATACATTAACATTCCCACCATGTGTGCTCTATCAGGGTGAACTTTGTCTTGACTCCTCAAGTAATCCCCGGTTCCTCATTCTGTGGGCGATTCTCTATCGGATCAGGGAGCATGTTCATTTGCAACACCATTAGTATAGAGTTCCAGCTATCTGCAATGGGAAATTGGAGCAGCCCTAAGGTGTCTTCCCTCCGGAGGGATGCCGCCCCTGCTCTAACCCGGTTCAGTACAGAGCGGGGTCCAGGCTACTGGTTTTGGGGGATCTTTAGACATCCATCTTTTCTTAGCCACCACCAGCCCCAGATCTAAAAATCTGTCCTACCACTTCTAATGCTTCACTCCAGCCATTCCAGCAGTTACAACATATGCTCACTCTTTATTTCCTTCATGCTTCCTTTGTTACCGCACACCAGATTGGCTAATTATACTTTTTAGGAAATTAAAGTGAAGTATAATTTGGTTCGTTGTATGGCATATATACATAAATATATATATATTTACTTCGCTTTTGAAAAAGAATATCTGGGACACCCAGGGATGCTTAAACAAATTTTAAACGCGTTGGTGAGGAGCAACTTTGGCGAATACATTTGTTTAAGCATCCCTGGGTGTCCCGGATATTCTTTTTCGAAAGCGAAGTAAATATATATATATTTATGTATATATGTGAAGAGAACTGCTATTTGTGTGCATATATATATATATATATATATATATATATATATATCACCAAAGTTTCTCCTTGCTGAGGGGCCACCGACCCAGGGAGGGCGGTCTCGGCGTCGCAGGAAAAGGAGCAACCTGCTTCTGTCCACTAGCACAAGGAAATGCCAAGACTCGACATCAGAGATAGCAGTGCTCTTTATTAAACATAGGGCGGCAGATTAGAATCACTTCCAGACGCGTTTCGGCTAATTAGCCTTAATCATTGAAGGGTGGGTTGTTTTGCCAAGTGGTCAAATTTAAAGGTGCATACCTCTGAATGTTTAAAATACAAAAGTCCTTCATTACCCATAATGCACCAAAAGTGAAAATTCACGTCAGTTCAGGGTGCAATGCTTCTCAATGTAAAATACTTTGTTGGCTTGGTGCCTGCGTTTTGCACACTGTTCCAAATACATTCTCCCAAGGTGCTCTTGATTCAGCACTGCCATAGATAGTGGAAGTCTACAAGAGCTATATATTCCAATCCTGGTTCAGCAATTTTCAAAATAGGCACCGACTCCGTGGGTTTTAAGATCAAAGAAATGTATTTACAAAATGACCGTCCGCCTTGTTCACTACATATATATATATATATATATATATATATATATATATATATATATATATATATATATATATATATATATATATATATATATATATATATATATATATATATATATATGTATGTATATGTGTATATATATATATATGTATATATATATATATATAAATGGATGTGTATATATATATATCTATATATATATATATATATATATATATGGATGTATATATATCTATATATATATCTGAGCTCCAACTACCAGTTCCCACTAGTTGAGTCAGCACACGACCACACACGAAAGGTGGTAAGCCTTTTTAATCAGGGTATGGGAAGGCTTCTATTCTCTGCTAGGATAAGACAGTCAATTCCTCCGTCTGGCGCGTTTCGTAATTCTTACTTCCTCAGAGGCTTGTGGAGTTGAATGCGTGCATCATGGTTTCAGTCCCTTTAATGTTATTGATTACGCCCTCGGATTGGCCAGTCAAATGACAGTTGCATTGTGGGGATTGAAGTCCTGATGTTTACTTCCGTTGATGGTGGCACTAATTTCTGTCATCATTTTAAGCCCGCGGATGGGTCGCAGCTAACAGCGACTTCCCTCAATCCCGCGTGTGTGGCCCACAGGTTGGCGTGGAGCATTCCAGGCCACGTGTCCCTCACTCTTCGGGCAGTGCGCGACTCAGCGGCCGGGCAGCCGCTTAACACCTGAGCTCCAACTACCAGTTCCCACTAGTTGAGTCAGCACACGACCACACACGAAATGTGGTAAGCCTTTTTAATCAGGGTATGGGAAGGCTTCTGTTCTCTGCTAGGATAAGACAGTCAATTCCTCCGCCTGACGCGTTTCGTAATTCTTACTTCCTCAGAGGCTTGTGGAGTTGAATGCGTGCATCATGGTTTCAGTCCCTTTAATGTTATTGATTACGCCCTCGGATTGGCCAGTCAAATGACTGTTGCATTGTGGGGATTGAAGTCCTGATGTTTACTTCCGTTGATGGTGGCACTAATTTCAGTCATCATTTCAAGCCCGCGGATGGGCCGCAGCTAACAGCGACTTCCCTCAATCCCGCGTGTGTGGCCCACAGGTTGGCGTGGAGCATTCCAGGCCACGTGTCCCTCACTCTTCGGGCAGTGCGCGACTCAGCGGCCGGGCAGCCGCTTAACATCTGAGCTCCAACTACCAGTTCCCACTAGTTGAGTCAGCACACGACCACACACGAAAGGTGGTAAGCCTTTTTAATCAGGGTATGGGAAGGCTAATGTTCTCTGCTAGGATAAGACAGTCAATTCCTCCGCCTGACGCGTTTCGTAATTCTTACTTCCTCAGAGGCTTGTGGAGTTGAATGCGTGCATCATGGTTTCAGTCCCTTTAACGTTATTGTTATCGCTGTTAGCTGCGGCCCATCCGCGGGCTTGAAATGATGACAGAAATTAGTGCCACCATCAACGGAAGTAAACATCAGGACTTCAATCCCCACAATGCAACAGTCATTTGACTGGCCGTTCCGAGGGCGTAATCAATAACATTAAAGGGACTGAAACCATGATGCACGCATTCAACTCCACAAGCCTCTGAGGAAGTAAGAATTACGAAACGCGTCAGGCGGAGGAATTGACTGTCTTATCCTAGCAGAGAACAGAAGCCTTCCCATACCCTGATTAAAAGGCTTACCACCTTTCGTGTGCGGTCGTGTGCTGACTCAACTAGTGGGAACTGGTAGTTGGAGCTCAGATGTTAAGCGGCTGCCCGGCCGCTGAGTCGCGCACTGCCCGAAGAGTGAGGGACACGTGGCCTGGAATGCTCCACGCCAACCTGTGGGCCACACATGCGGGATTGAGGGAAGTCGCTGTTAGCTGCGGCCCATCCGCGGGCTTGAAATGATGACAGAAATTAGTGCCACCATCAACGGAAGTAAACATCAGGACTTCAATCCCCACAATGCAACAGTCATTTGACTGGCCAATCCTAGGGCGTAATCAATAACATTAAAGGGACTGAAACCATGATGCACGCATTCAACTCCACAAGCCTCTGAGGAAGTAAGAATTACGAAACGCGTCAGGCGGAGGAATTGACTGTCTTATCCTAGCAGAGAACAGAAGCCTTCCCATACCCTGATTAAAAGGCTTACCACCTTTCGTGTGCGGTCGTGTGCTGACTCAACTAGTGGGAACTGGTAGTTGGAGCTCAGATGTTAAGCGGCTGCCCGGCCGCTGAGTCGCGCACTGCCCGAAGAGTGAGGGACACGTTGCCTGGAATTCTCCACGCCAACCTGTGGGTCACACACGCGGGATTGAGGGAAGTCGCTGTTAGCTGCGGCCCATCCGCGGGCTTGAAATGATGACAGAAATTAGTGCCACCATCAACGGAAGTAAACATCAGGACTTCAATCCCCACAATGCAACAGTCATTTGACTGGCCAATCTGAGGGCGTAATCAATAACATTAAAGGGACTGAAACCATGATGCACGCATTCAACTCCACAAGCCTCTGAGGAAGTAAGAATTACGAAACGCGTCAGGCGGAGGAATTGACTGTCTTATCCTAGCAGAGAACAGAAGCCTTCCCATACCCTGATTAAAAGGCTTACCACCTTTCGTGTGCGGTTGTGTGCTGTCTCAACTAGTGGGAACTGGTAGTTGGAGCTCAGATGTTAAGCGGCTGCCCGGCCGCTGAGTCGCGCACTGCCCGATTAGTGAGGGACACGTGGCCTGGAATGCTCCACGCCAACCTGTGGGCCACACACGCGGGATTGAGGGAAGTCGCTGTTAGCTGCTGCCCATCCACGGGCTTGAAATGATGACAGAAATTAGTGCCACCATCAACGGAAGTAAACATCAGGACTTCAATCCCCACAATGCAACAGTCATTTGACTGGCCAATCCGAGGGCGTAATCAATAACATTAAAGGGACTGAAACCATGATGCACGCATTCAACTCCACAAGTCTCTGAGGAAGTAAGAATTACGAAACGCGTCAGGCGGAGGAATTGACTGTCTTATCCTAGCAGAGAACAGAAGCCTTCCCATACCCTGATTAAAAGGCTTACCACCTTTCGTGTGCGATCGTGTGCTGACTCAACTAGTGGGAACTGGTAGTTGGAGCTCAGATGTTAAGCGGCTGCCCGGCCGCTGAGTCGCGCACTGCCCGAAGAGTGAGGGTCACGTGGCCTGGAATGCTCCACGCCAACCTGTGGGCCACACACGCGGGATTGAGGGAAGTCACTGTTAGCTGCGGCCCATCTGCGGGCTTGAAATGATGACAGAAATTAGTGCCACCATCAACGGAAGTAAACATCAGGACTTCAATCCCCACAATGCAACAGTCATTTGACTGGCCAATCCGAGGGCGTAATCAATAACATTAAAGGGACTTAACCATGATGCACGCATTCAACTCCACAAGCCTCTGAGGAAGTAAGAATTACGAAACGCGTCAGGCGGAGGAATTGACTGTCTTATCCTAGCAGAGAACAGAAGCCTTCCCATACCTTGATTAAAAGGCTTACCACCTTTCGTGTGCTTTCGTGTGCTGACTCAACTAGTGGGAACTGGTAGTTGGAGCTCAGATATATATATATATATATATATATATATATATATATATATATATATATATATATATATATATATATATATATATATATATATATATATATATATATATATATATATCATGTTGTTGCCCTAGCATATGTCGGGCTCATACTTTTTCCTGAGTGGGCCTTGGTTTCGCATATTTTGCGGGTAACGCAGGCACCGGCTACCGGCATGCCATCTCAGTCTGGTGTGACACGTGAGCCAGCACCTTTTGGACGTTTGTATGTTTTTTTTTTTTTTTTTTTTAATATTTTTATTCGATTTTTCCCCCCTTTTTTCTATTACAACCATAGTCTTTTGAATGTTACAACGAGTTTTTCCACCCCTGTACAGATTTGTTTTTTAGACGGTTATACATATACAAAAGATAGAAGCAGCATAAATAAAATACATCATGTGGTACATGCTTATCGCCTGTGCAAATTTCACAAATCAAACCAAATAAACAAAGAAAACATATTTTATTTATTTTTTTTTTTTTTTTAACTCTTCCCACTCTTCCATTGATCAATGGGAAGCCATATCCTACCCCCCAGGGCTCTTGCCTTTTTGCCTTTCCTGTCGTATATAGCCCTCTCTAGATTATAAGTAGAAAGTAACCTTGCCATCCAGATTTGAAACGACAGTGCTGCCTTCTCTTTCCAAGCTTTGGCTACAATTATCCTAAATACTGCTGTCGCAATAAATAGAAATTCTGAGTATACAATATTCTCTCCTACACTTATACCCAACATTATCAGTTCATCAGTAAGTTTGGTTTCAATTCCTAATGACTTTCCCAAAAACTCCTCTATTGCCAATTTTAAGGTGTATAATTGCGGGCATTGTGCAAACATGTGTGTGATGTTGGCCCCTGTTGCATTGCAGCGCGGACATGTTATCCCCGTGGTTCCCCCCCATTGAGCGATCTTAGCAGGTGTATGATATAATGAATAGATGGTTTTATAATGTTGAGTTTGTAGTGTAGCTGAGCATAGAATGGAGCGGCCAAGGTCTAATGAGGTTTGCAGATCTTCTGGACGGGCTCTCACTTGCTCGCCCCATTTGTTACTATACCTCTCTCTATCGTCTGTTTTAAGAGCCTGCAGCTCCGCATACAGCTGCCTAATTGAACACTTTAAGCTGCTTCCCATAAATTCCATTATCCTACAGCTTGTCATCCCTCCTGTACCCCCTATTTTTGTGTGAAAGAAGCTCCGCACTTGCAAGTATTTAAAAAAGCTGTTCCCTGTTATTTTATATTTATGCTGTATATCTTGAAACATTAGAAGCCCTCCTCCTAAATCCATTAAGTCTCCCAGTTTCTTAATCCCTTTTTCGTCCCATTCTTTCATGACTGTGTCCCTGAAGATTTCTGATGGGAGATCCTGATTCAAATACAGCCTGAGGTATCTGTTATATCTCCCAAGCCCCAATTTTTTCTTTACTGCTCTCCAAACTTTGTAGATTGCACTCAGGGTCTTAAATCTTGTGTGTTTGAAGTAGGCGTAGTCAACAGTTGTTACTAAGGCATTCTCTGCTGCCTTTCCCAGGAGTGCTTCATAAACATTGCTTAAGTGTGCTCTCTCCCCTTGTTGTATACTTCCACCTAGTAAACCTTTGGAATATTGGAGTGCTGATGCCCAGTAGTAAAATTTAAAATCGGGTGCACCCCAGCCTCCCCTCTGTCGTGGTAGTGTCAAAAAGCGGTATGCCCTGCGTGTTTTCCCCTGTGCCCAGATTAGTTTATTTATTGTTGATTCTATTCTATTAAACCATATCGCTTCAAAATATAGCGGAATTGCTCTAAACAAATATAAAAATCTAGGAAAAGTCACCATTTTGATATAATTAATTCGTCCCATGAGAGTCAAGTGTAGATTATTTACCCTCTCCATATTACTTTTAACCTTTCCCAATAGAGGTTCCATATTTATCTCCACTAATTTCTCTAGCTCTGCAGTCACCCTGACCCCCAAATACCTTGCCTCCGGAGTTACTCTTGTGTCTGTAAATACAGTGAATCTGTTCTGGACAATTTGTGTCTTTCCCCTATTTATTAGGTACCCGGAAACCTTACCAAACTTCTTTGCCTCCTGTTCTATTTCTTTCAGTGATTCCTCTGGTGTTGGAGTAATGACAGCTACGTCATCTGCATACGCAAATAATTTATATTCTTCCTCGTGCAATATAACTGGAGTAATCCCCCTATTTTGCGTGAGTCTTCTTAAAAAGGGGTCCAAATATATCGCAAACAATAAGGGTGAGGCTGGGCATCCCTGCCTAGTCCCCCGTCTAATCTGTACTGTATTGGTATAGGATCTATTGATACGTATCCGCGCACTAGGATGTTTATAAAGTGCCTGGATTGCTGTTCTGTATCCTCCGCCTATACCAGCCCACTCTAGATCCTTCCATAGGTATGCCCAGGAGACCCTGTCAAAAGCCTTCTCGGCATCCAAAAATATAGCCGCGACAGGGTCTCCTGCGGCCTCTGCAGCGTCTAAAATAGTGATTAGCTGCCTAGTGTGTTGGGTAGTTCCTTTCCCCGGTATGAAGCCATGTTGTGAAGAAGAGACCACTTTTTCTATTACCTTGCTCAACCTATTAGCCAGAGCTTTGGAAAATATTTTTGCATCAGCGTTCAACAATGTTATTGGCCTATAGGAGCCTGGTTCAATGGGGGGTTTGTCTTTCTTCAGGATCACGATTATATCCGCGCCCGCCCATGACTGAGGGACTATTCTGCCCCCCTGTGCCAAGCAACAGATTACCCAAATATCCTTAGCCAACACGTCCCAAAATGTTTTATAGAATTCTACAGGAATTTGATCTTGACCGGATGCTTTCCCGGATGGTAAGCTGAAAATCGCCTCTTCTATCTCCTGAACTGTTAATTGAGCATCTAGCTTGTCCCTTTCTTCAATACTCAACCCCTCCTGTGTACCTTGCCTAAGATATTCCCAGCTTTCTACCTCTATGTTGTCGTTAGTTGTGTCTTGCTCATATAACACCTCATAAAATCTTCTGAATACCTCCTGTATCTCCCCCCCTTTATTGACAATTGCCCCTGTAGAATCCTTAATTTCTTTTATCTCCCCTGCTGCTAACGTTTGCCTAGTTCTAACTGCGAGCAAGTGGCCGACCCTCTCGTTGAATTCATAACATTTCTCTTTTTTTGCTAAGTAATTCCTTGCTGTTTTCTGTGCCAGGGACACCCCCGTTTCTGCCTTCTGTACTTCCATGGCCACCAAAATCTGATCAATGGGATCTTTCCTATCAATTGCTTCCACTAATGCTCTTTCCAGACCCATCAGAGTTCTAATCTCCTCTTCCACCTTCTCTTTTTCCTGCTTGCGTCTTACCAGAGTATAACTTAGTGTCTCTCCCCTCACCCCTGCCTTGAAACTGTCCCACACCATATCTGCTGAGGCTGAGTATCTATTTATGTCCCAGAATTGCGTTATCCATTCTTTCATTCTAGTAATATATTCCTCCTCCTTCAGCAACCCTCTCTCAAACGTCCATGTTGAGTTTACCTTTTCTGTTTTTTGGAGCGCTGCTAAGTTTAAAACCAACGGATTGTGGTCTGACACTATTCTGGGAAAACATTCTATCTTAACTCTGCCAACAAGTGAACTGGAGATAAAAAAATAATCCAGCCTGGCTATTGTTTGGTGAGGAGCTGAGTAAAAAGTGCTGCCTGTACCTACAGGATTGAATTCCGCCCATGCGTCCACCAATGCATTATGGAGAGCCAGATTTTGTACAGCTTTGAACACCTTCTTTTTCCTCCCTTGATATCTGCCCCCCCTCCCATTTATTAGACCATTGAATCCATTAATATTAAAGTCCCCGCAGCAAATCACAGGCTCTGGCCACACCGCTAGTTCATTGTCAATAAATTCAAATAGATCAGGCTCATCCTCGTTTGGTCCATACAGAGAAGCCAGTGTACATCTTCCTGCGGTGGTCTCTATATCTAACAATAACCATCTCCCATCATGATCTCCCTTTTTCTTTATGATTTTTGCAATACCTTTTCTAGCCAAGATAGCCACTCCCTTGTTTCTCCCCTCTTGTCCCGTATAAGCCAGAACCTCAAACCCCATTTGGTCCAAAATAAATTTGTCCTTAACTGCCACATGTGTTTCCTGTAAGCATGTTATATCGATTCTCCAGTATCGCAGCAATGCGGAGAGCTTCTGTCTTTTCTCCTTATTGTTTAAACCACAGACATTGATCGTCATTATCCTAAGTGCCATGCGTTAGATTTGGCTTTTACCGACACCTCTGCAGCCAGCTTAAATTTACCAAAACAATTTCTTGCTGTTTCCTTATAAACTTTACAAATCTGCACCGTGTTAAACCACCAACTTTCACCAGTGTCTTTCACTCCACCCCCCCCCCCCCCCCTTAACCCCCCACCACCCCGACTGCTGCCCCACCCCCCCTGCGACAGGCAAATAGGTCACTCCTGACCTATGCGTGTCCGCTGTGCGATGTAGCGTCGCGACCCCCCTCCTCCCCTCTCACTTACTGCTGTCTTTAGCTATCAGGCTTATAGTTTTACCCAGAACTTATACATCCATTGCGTGCCAACCTCTGGGCCACACACGCGGGATTGAGGGAAGTCGCTGTTAGCTGCGGCCCATCCACGGGCTTGAAATGATGACAGAAATTAGTGCCACCATCAACGGAACGAAACATCAGGACTTCAATCCCCACAATGCAACAGTCATTTGACTGGCCAATCCGAGGGCGTAATCAATAACATTAAAGGGACTTAACCATGATGCACGCATTCAACTCCACAAGCCTCTGAGGAAGTAAGAATTACGAAACGCGTCAGGCGGAGGAATTGACTGTCTTATCCTAGCAGAGAACAGAAGCCTTCCCATACCTTGATTAAAAGGCTTACCACCTTTCGTGTGCTTTCGTGTGCTGACTCAACTAGTGGGAACTGGTAGTTGGAGCTCAGATATATATATATATATATATATATATATATATATATATATATATATATATATATATCATGTTGTTGCCCTAGCATATGTCGGGCTCATACTTTTTCCTGAGTGGGCCTTGGTTTCGCATATTTTGCGGGTAACGCAGGCACCGGCTACCGGCATGCCATCTCAGTCTGGTGTGACACGTGAGCCAGCACCTTTTGGACGTTTGTATGTTTGTACGACGTGTCACCCCCCCCCCCCCCCCGCAAGTGGCTTTACCAGCACTCGCTGTGATGTGCCGCACCAAAGAGGATACAATTATTTTTTCTGCATTTTCCAGAGACGCATCACAGAGGCCCCCGCTTCATTAGTTGCCCGGAGAACTCTGGATCTGTTTCGGCAGTTTCTTTTTCACCAAGGGATTCTTTTTGCTCCGGAGCCCACCAAGCTTTTGTGGAAGAGACAAAGCGGTTGCGAGGTATTTTACCTGGCTGTGGGTGATGTGCACTGTCATATCTGCCCCCGCTGGAATTTGGACTGCAACCCGTAGGCTGGCGGTGTGGGGACTCGAGGGAGCACTTTGCTGGCATTTCAAGAGATCACCTTTGGACTTTCATTACCGAAAATCCTACATTCCGCCCACCCCACCGGGTTTCTATTCCTATCACCACCTACCTGGTATCCGGACTGTGCATTCTGGGTGTTGCAGTTTAGCGCTACACTGTAGGCTGCAAGAGGTAGTGTACCATTGTCATAGGGGGCGGAGCCGACCTTCTTCTACAAAGTGGGCGACAGGATTGAACATTATGCAAACTTGGAAACTGTGTGAACATCTTGGGCGCTGAGGAAGGCAATACTAGCCGAAATGCATTTGCCATTTTAAATGCCATTAAAGCTGCTTCCTTGCTGTTTCCCCCGATGTGGCCTCTGCTCTTTTTTGTGTGAAAGAGGATTATATATATATATATATATATATATATATATATATATATATATATATATATATATATATATATATATATATATATATATATATATATATATATATACAAAAAAGAAGGAGAGAACTCTGGGTAGGTCTCAGTTTAGGTGGAAAGCAGCTCCTGTTAGAGCACTCTCAACACCAGCGACACTCTAGATCTGCTCACCTCAAATGTCTGTTTTTCTATCAAAGTTTTTAAGCATAGGTTTAGCACAGTGCTATCCACGCCGAGATAGAAAATGACAAAGTCTTTTGCCATTTAAACAGCAAAGTCTTTAAGCATAGGACTAGTACAGTGCAGTCCTTGCCGAGCTGTAAAATAACAAAATTTATATATATGTGTATATATATATATATATATATTCACTGAAAAAACCATAGGTTATAGACCATATATAGTTAGGAATTAGCATTTAAAAAACCTTATTTTACTCACACAAAACCATTGAAATTCCATATATAGTTAGTTGCACTAACTATATATCGCGCACCCGCAATCCACTGCTGATGATGTCACATATTACATCATTCATGACATGGTCAGTGACATCACTGATGACATCACTGATGACATCTCAAATGACATCACTGATGACATCTCATTTGACATCATTCTTGTGCTAATACGATAAACCTCTTCAGACTCTAATATAACCTTAGATACACTCAGTGTATACAGACACTCACACACTGTCACTCATCCATGGAGTTACTCACACACCTAGTCAGTCATGCAAAGAAACAATCTCACCTCCATTTCCTCAACTGTACAGTTATACACACCTTACTTATTCAAACATATACTAACACATATTTACTCTCTTATACAATCCCTGATACAAGTTCACAATGATTCATACAGCCACTCACACATTCAGTGGCTCTCATGCACAGTTATTTATATATGCCAACTCTCACATGTACTGTGTTTTACATATGTACTTACTATGACATGTAGCATTGAGATATCCATTCACTCAGCAATACACTCATGCACACAGTCAACCGCCCATGTAGCTGTTTCCACATGCACTCTTGAACTCATACACCTAGTGAATCAACTGCTCACACATCTATGCACAGAGTCACACACCTCCCAGCCACCCCCACACAAACTCAATCTCCCATACAAATACTTGGGCAACCAATCAATAACACATATAACCTCTCGTATAGCTAATGATCAACACATGCAGCAGTTTACATCACAACAGACATACTGATGCACACATTCAGACAGTTTAGTCACTAACCCATGCATTTAGTACGACACATTTATTCACTCACTCATACAGTCAGTCACGCACCTACTAAATCCTTCATCCAGACACTTAAACATCCACTCATTCTTCAATATATCAAACATATTTAAACTTTACAGAAACACACAGTCACTGGATGATGTCATCAGTGATGTCATTTGAGATGTCATCAGTGATGTCATTTGAGATGTTATCAGTGATGTCATTTGAGATGTCATCAGTGATGTCATCAGTGATGTCATTTGAGATGTCATCAGTGATGTCATCAGTGATGTCACTGACCATGTCATGAATGATGTAATATGTGACATCATCAGCAGTGGATTGCGGGTGCGCGATATATAGTTAGTGCAACTAACTATATATGGAATTTCAATGGTTTTGTGTGAGTAAAATAAGGTTTTTTAAATGCTAATTCCTAACTATATATGGTCTATAACCTATGGTTTTTTCAGTGAATTTTCGAGGTTTTTTAAATGCTAATTCCTAACTATATATGGTCTCTAACCTATGGTTTTTTCAGTGAATATAGATATATATATATATATAACATCTCTATGGCAAAATGAAACCCCTCATTTTGTTCCTTTGCAAATTAAATGTTTTAAGTGTTAACACTTTATTCCAATCAAGATGACTTCAGGTGTGCCATACTTTTGTCATAAGTAAGACTGTTAGCGCTCTAGTTGTTCTTTAGAACACTCTGGGACATTCTGTCACTGGGCTATAGTTGGGCTACATCTGGCTGATATTTGGGCTACATTTGGGCTCTTTTGTCTCTGGTGGCCATCTTTGGGCTACATTGGGCTACATTGGGCTACTTTGGGCTACATTGGGCTCCAACATATATATAGCCCAATGTAGCCCAATATATATTTTTCAAAGTTAATTTTCGTAAAAACCACTGGAGCATATATCTTGAGACATAGCAAAGGCACATCGGGCTACCAGTCCCTACAATTTTGCCACGTTTTGTGGAAATCCATTCAGCCGTTCGAGCTAAAAGTGAGTCCAACCGCCCTATGGAAAACTCAATGTTAAAAACATGTTTTGGGACCCCCCTTTTTTCTCGGCCCCCGCTTGACAAAACCCCCCCAAATTTTCAGGGGCTGCTCAGAAACAAAATGTGCCATTTTCCTGAAAATTTCAGCCAATTCCGTCGACAAACGCCAAAGTTATTAGACATAGAATTTTCAGAAATCCCATAGAGAAAAAATCCTAACTATATATACCTAGTAGGTAATATATATATAAATATATAAATATATATATATATATATATATATATATATATATATATATATATATATATATATATATATATATATATATAAATCCTGGAGTTGCCCTAGCATATGTCGAGCTCATACTTTTTCCTGAGTGGGCATTGGTTTCGGTTATTTTGCCGGTAACGCAGGCACCGGCTACCGGCATGCCCTCTCAGTCTGGTGTGACACGTGAGCCAGCACCTTTTGGACGTTTGTATGTTTGTACGACGTGTCACCCCCCCCAAGTGGCTTTACCAGCACTCACTGTGATGTGCCGCACCTGGGAGAGAGAATGCAGTATTGTGCTGCAGGGGCAACACCGGGTTCCAAGTTTGTACATCGCCGAAGTTGGAGACAGAGAACTGTAGGTCTGTGAGACACACCACTGGGTGTTCATCAGCCCCTCACTGTACGGGTTGCCGCTTAGACTCCATTGACCAGCATGCCTCTGCTCCAGATCAGGAATGTAGCATGCACTACAGCTGCCAACAGGGGGCGGAACGAAATAAAGAGCCAATTCAAAGATGCTTTATTCGAGTTTTTCTCATAAAAGCACATACAATCACAAATATAAAAGACATCGATAAAAAAGCACCACTACATTTAGAAGACATTAATTCATTATTAAAAATTGGAAATAATTAATGCAAGTAAGATAAAATACAGACAATCCCTGAATACAATAAAAACAATCAACTGCCTAAAACTCTCTATCTGATAGTCCATGCCCATCCAAGATATTTAGCTGTAGCTATAACTAGGGGCAATAAAGTGCTAGTGCAAATAATTCTTAAAGCTACATCACTACTGGTGGTGCCTAGGTTTTTGCACACGGGTGTTAACCAAATGCGCCTGGGTTCTACATAAGTTCTACAAGCAAATAAGAAGCACCAATTGTTTCCTTATGTGCTCCACAGGCTGGACAATTGCTGTTAGATAAACCCCCCACCTCCCTGTTAGACACCTAAGGGAGAGAGCACCAGCTCTAATTTGGAACAGGAGCTTCCTATCCCTAGGCGAGGTAATAGCATCCCAGTAAAGTTCTAAGCTGGGATACAGTTTAGCTTCTAAAAAACCTCCTGCCATAGAACCAGCCTTGGTGACTTTCCAATTCCGGGTCGCCACATGTTCCCAATAAATTTCCTTTAAAGCTTTTTTGCTTGGGAATGGGGAACCTATCGGATCATCCCAGAGCAGTTGGAGACCGAGATCACCCAGCATGGTTCTAAGGACGTTTAACCAGCCTATTTTATGAAACACATCCGCTTTAATTATAGCTAGAAATCCCTCGGCATAATGGTGAAGCTCGGGAGTGGTCTAGAGCCTCCTCCAGTATAGAATCGGACGAAGCCTCGCTAGATCTACTACAGCCTTCCTGCCCAGATCGTACCTAAGTGGGAGCAAAGGAGTACTTTTTGGGAGACCAGTGATTGCCCTGAGAAACGTATTTTCTGATGTTTGTAATGACTCAAGCTTCTCAAAGCCCGACAACTCGGCACCGTATAGTGCAGAGCCAAGGGCCTTGGCCTCGTAGACCTGCAGTGCTGGCTTAATCGGTTTAGTCCTAGATTTTGTATGCTCCAAACCAAGAGCACCAGCCAATTGTCTATGCCTTAAAACTGCAATATCTATGTGCTGGGACCATCTAAGATCGTCTGTTACATAAATACCCAGATACATAAAAGCTTTGACTATCTCTAGAGGGTGATCATTCATGCTCAGCTTAGATTTAAAACTTCAATGGGGGTTAAAGGCCATTAGCTTAGTTTTAGCTACATTGACTTCTAAGCCATGCTCCCCACAGAAATAAAGAGCCAATGAGAACATTGCAGGACTCTTAGCAGATCCCCAAGCCAGAGACTCTGCGTGGAAACAGAACACCGGCACTGATAAAGGGGAATGCTGAAACGCGTCTGCCTGGCGTTTCCAGCACAATTGGGATGCTCTTGCATGCCTTGTGCCTCCATTACTTGGAATAAATCTTGGTGTTGCCCTAGCATATGTCGGGCTCATTCTTTTCCCTGAGTGGGCATTAGTTTTGTATATATATACGTATAGCATACGATGATTAAACGTCAGCTTGCAAACAAGTCGGAGTTGGGCTCTTTCCTTTGTGATGTTGTTGAAGTGACAGGATTCTCCGTTCCTGTAATCAAGAGCCCGCCCTGCAGGGTCGGGGGCCCCCAGTAAAATGGAGCTTTTTTGTGAACAGTTAATGGAGGGGGCATGACCCGCTCAGTAACGTGTCAGCCACAGGATTTACCGAGGCGATTTGACTACGTGAAGGAGAAAGGGAGAGGAGGGAGGCGATTCTCTCTCTGTGACACCGCATTGCAAGCATACCAAATTATGCGAGGCAGCGAAGGGCACTGTGCCCGTGATGAACTTTGAACAATGTTTGCACTCTAGATTTTATTATCACTAAGACATTGATTTTCACTAATTGGTGCATTCTGGGGCTTGTAGTATTCCACTATGGGCCATGTGACCACTAGGAGGCTATTAATTACACTCACCTGTGAACAAGGCGAGGTCGCCGAAACCGGTTGGGAAGAAAGGAGTGTGATGAGGCTGCTGAGCATACGATGATTAAACGTCAGCTTGCAAACAAGTCGGAGTTGGGCTCTTTCCTTTGTGATGTTGTTGAAGTGACAGGATTCTCCGTTCCTGTAATCAAGAGCCCGCCCTGCAGGGTCGGGGGCCCCCAGTAAAATGGAGCTTTTTTGTGAACAGTTAATGGAGGGGGCATGACCCGCTCAGTAACGTGTCAGCCACAGGATTTACCGAGGCGATTTGACTACGTGAAGGAGAAAGGGAGAGGAGGGAGGCGATTCTCTCTCTGTGACACCGCATTGCAAGCATACCAAATTATGGGAGGCAGCCGAAGGGCACTGTGCCCGTGATGAACTTTGAACAATGTTTGCACTCGAGATTTTATTATCACTAAGACATTGATTTTCACTAACTGGTGCATTCTGGGGCTTGTAGTATTTCACTACGGGCCATGTGACCACTAGGAGGCTATTAATTACACTCACCTGTGAACAAGGCGAGGTCGCCGAAACCGGTTGGGAAGAAAGGAGTGTGATGAGGCTGCTGAGCATACGATGATTAAACGTCAGCTTGCAAACAAGTCGGAGTTGGGCTCTTTCCTTTGTGATATATATATATATATATATATATATATATATATATATATATAGATAGATAGATAGATATACACATACATATATAGATATACACATACATATCAAAAGTAAATGTCCATCGAGCCTGACCCACCAAAGGCAGAATCCACAGGGCCTTTACTCAGGAACCTGTTTCCCTTATTACTGGCTCCATACATGACTGAGCCCATGTTTAACTCTGACTTTCACATATCCCCCCAGTGTAGGGCCACCACCACTGTCCTATATCTGTAGCTAGCAGAGTCTCCATCCTATTCTCCAGTTTAAACTCTTTTCAAGGCAACACAATTTTTTCCACCCTAGAAGGACATGGCTCATTATCCACATCCCTGCTGAAATCCTTTCATATCTACACACCTCAAGTGGTCCCCGAACATCCCTCATCCTGTTGTTTGCCTGCGTAGCCTAGGCCATTGGATAGTATCACTGACGCTATAGAATCTTCTGTCCATCTTCTATCACAATCCCACTTTCTTCCCCCCCTCCAATCAAAGCTTTTGTTCCTTGCGCTTCCTCTCCAATCAAGGCATTGCATGACGTATTTGCGTTGCCCACACTCCATTCACCTATTTGTAATAGAGAGGATCTATGTGTCAGGGTAGATTTACAACAAAATATTGGAGGAACCATTGTAAAAGAAAAGAATTCCATGCAGAGTGGCCATGCTGGCACTCATTTCAAGGAGGAACTTTATACCAAGGTTGGAAAGTCTTATACTTGTCGCCCTCCCCTACAATGCCGACAATAGAGTTAGATGGATAAGGTTCCTGATAGTTAGATCTGACCTCTGGTTTATGAGGAAGTGTCTAGATCTGATTCACAATCTGCACTTTTCAGTACGTTTTGTAATACTACAAAGCGTACTACAAAGTGTAAGATTTGCCTATCCTCATATGTGTGGAGGTCTTCGCCCTGACTGCCGAGTCACCACACAGGTAAGTATAGACTTTAGTAGTTTATGTGGAAGGGGCACAGGGTAGTGGAAGGAAAAGGGTGGCAGACTTATTATTAAAGGGGATGAGGCGTTTAGAGAAGGCCAGAGGCAAATTTAGGTAGGGATGTCATCCACATTCACAAGAGTAAGCCAATTGCATTATTCTGTGGTGGAGGCATGTAACTTAGACTTTTGTAGTTAGTTTACACTCTGAGTTTGTGAATACCGAAAGTGGTAAACCTACTACAGAGTGTAAACGTACTCAAAAGTGTAACTAACCTTTGTGAATGAAGGCCTCTGACTTTAATTCATCACATGATTGTGAGAGGCTCATTGAGATTTTGGCTTGGGTTTATATCTAAAATGAATTGAAGAATTGTGACTTCAGCCTATCGGGATGACTTCTCTCATTACCCCCCAGCTACATTAAAGTGTACTTCTTTGTTTTAATGATGTTTTAGGATCTTATGTGTCCTGTCATACCATTTGTTGTCTCCTTAGTTAATTAGCACAAATATATCTGCTTACTACAGACCACTTACTACATGGTACTATATGAAAACGATGCAGCTTGTAGGATGACATTTACAATCACTTTACAACATACACAACTTGCTCAGTGTACCAAGCCCTCTAAATGTGTGTTGTCCAATTGTTTTAGGGTTGTGCTTGTTATGCAGGAGGGCAGTTCCCGGTCTAGTTTACAGAACAATCGATGGGGCCGATTCACAAAGGGCCTCCACACACGTGGCAGAGGCCCGGCAGTCATGGCAGGGGGCCCGCGCCCGTGGCAGGACCTCTGAACTACAATTACCCATTGCAGAAGTCCTGCCACGACTGCAGGGCCTCCACCACGACTGCGGGACTCCACCACGACTGCGGGACTCCACCACGGCTGCGGGGCTTCCACCACGACTACGGGACTCCACCACGACTGCGGGGCCTCCACCCCGATTGCGGGGCCTCCACCATGACTGTGGGGCACCCACCATGAGTGCAGAGGCCTTTTGTGAATCAGCCCTACTGTGGCTTTGTAAATTAATCTCATTTAGATTCCCAGCATGCAACTGTATCCTTGTGGATAGCCTGAAAATCTAGCATGTATCAGGTCTTAGAGAAGGACAGATCTCCTTGCCAAGAGGCTGGTAGAATGTGAAGAGAATCTGGGCCAGACCTCGCAGCAGCACACCAACATATGTGTCTCTGTTTTTGCCGTTCCAGGTTCATACCACCTGTAGCCCCAAATGTGTCAATGTTCTCGGATATGATTGGATCGGCCTTCCCTATAGCCATAGTCGCGTATGCCATTGCTGTGTCCGTCGGAAAAGTATACGCCACGAAGCACAACTATGTTGTTGATGGAAATCAGGTGAACTTTTAAAACATTTTATATATTTGTATATATATTTGTGAGAACATGCTACAAAATAAGTAACATCAAGACCTAACATTCATCACACAGGAGAAACATCAAATTGAGTTCCAGTGCAACTTGGATAATAACGTAACCTAATTGGAAAGCCTAAAGCAAAATTAAATCATTGACGGAACATAATGTGTGAATCAAAAGTCAAGATAATATCATTGAACTTTCTGACACATTTCAATTACGGAAGACAAAAAAGGAAGGTAGCTGTATTATTGTTGCCTCTTTCCTATTAAAAGAGACAGAAGATGGGACATAGGCGGCCCACATCAAAACACAAGCTGGCACTGTGGATTAGGCAACCAACTAACTTTCTAGTTTCTCTATCCAGTTGTTTATCTAGGAAAATAGATTTTTGTACTACATGATTTGCCTCTCTTAAAAGAATAGCCCCCATTAGTCTTCTATGTGTTTCTAGGCTCTTCGGCATTAATCATCTTCAGTCAGAACAGACACATTACATATTTACTCCTATCAAGTCAAAGATTTACAAGGGTCTTACTCCACTATACTTATTCCTGATTAGAACATTGGAATGTTGGGAGCTCCTTTGAAAGCAATGGAGTGCTCCGGGCTTATAATGGCTGGAATAAGCCTTGAGCTCCAACATTCCAATGTTTCTTTGTTCACAGCTCTGGCTGCGAACAAAGGCTTCAAGGAGCCTGAGGGGATTCCAATCCCCTCAGCTCCCATAAGGCTCTGTTCTTTTTTGTTACAACATTCTGCCCTCTAGTGGCAGAATGTTCCAATAGCCTTATAGCCCTTCGTAGCTGGGCTATACCGGCTATTAAAGTCCCTCTCCCTTGTTAAAGGCCCTCGCCTTCGGCTCGGGCCTTTAATGCTGGAGAGGGGCTTTAAGGCGGGCTATAAGGCTATAATAACGAATCCCAATTACTGATTTGTTATTAAGGAATATTAAGGAATCGCTAATATTTTAGCGATTCCTACCTACATTCAATTTAGCGCGTCTTTAATAGCGATTCAGTATAAATCGCTATTAAGGACTCGCTAAATTGAATTTACCTACATCTGGCCCTAAAAAGCAAGTTTGTGAGTGTTCATCACATTTTCAATCGCTTTCTCGCTGCCCTAATCCACATTGGCGTTACTTTAAGATTCTGAACCCAATGTTCCCCCTAATTATTTATTTGGTGTACTCCAACAGTATGCTTGCGTGTACACTTTTTTTTATGGTGTGAGTAATCAAGGGACACAATGAGCTACTAATGCGAGTGTTGTGAGCATGCTCCTATGTCAGATGGCAGCTGATGCGTTGTCATGCCTCACAAAAGTATATAATCTACAAAACAAAAAAAAAGATATAAAAAAATAAATATTTAAAATTAGAGCAGAGCTATTGCAGTAGCACTTTGGGGTTCAGTAACATGCAGGATGGCTCATAGAGTTAAACCGCTGCTACTGACATAAATGTTGAACAGTAGGTCATGAGTTCAAACCCTGGTAAGGTCAACTTAGCCTTCTATCCTTGCAGGGGCACTGACTCGAGTATCATATAACTGGGTATTAATAATGCATCTTAGTTACACCTCTTAAAATGGCACTAGTGCTGTATGTAGAGCCATTTCAAATAGTGGTTATGATTATTGTGAAGCTGCTGACAATTTAAAAGCTTAATGTGGGTTTATTTCCATGCAAAACTGGTCCAGGTTATTAGGGGATAACTAAAATATTGTCCACTGGGAACCTGATTTGGAGCGCTGTCTAACACAAATGGGGGACCTAAAGGAAAGACATTTTTTAGGCAAATCTTTATCTTTTTAATTTCTGTACAGATTAATCCAAGGCATGTAGGGACTATTATGTATGCATTAGAGAGGGATACACCAGCTAATTCACAAAGTGAGCCAATGCATGTGTCTAGGCCTCAAAGCCAAAGCATGAACCAAGCCATGGACATACTTGATATAGAATCTACACAACAAACATGTACACATTCAGTAAGGTTTCTTTAAAATCCAAGAAAAATAGTTCTTTCTTAAGCTTTTGTAATTTTTTTAATTTAATATGTGAGTTAATATCACTGTATTGCATGGCATTTATCAAAAACATTCGTTTTTAAACATAAACTTAGAAATATTCAGGAAAACGTCTGTGCCACGACAAGTTTGCCACAAGTCAACCATGAAAGGTACGCTCTGTTATCTACTTTATTTATTGAAACAATTTCAATGTTACTTGTGAAGCAATGTTATTTTATATTAAACCATGTAGGGGTGACTTTTTTGTGTAGCACATAACCTGAACTGATTTATTCCATGGTGCTCTCAGATTGGTCACTCAGGGAAAATTAAGCGCTGTGAAGTAAAGTGAACTGCCCTGGAGGATCACACAATTTGATAAAGGATGGACTCCGCTCCCCTGTGGTTGACAGGCAGCCATATTTAGAGACCTTTTTCACAGAGGCACATATTTCCGTGCCACCAGCAGAGTTGCCTCCACAGCAGCTCAGATGAAGGCACCGAAACGTTACTGTGTGCTCACCATGTTCAGTGGGCTGGCACACCAAAGTGTATTGGTTTTTCAAAAACAAACTCCTCCAGTGAAAGTCTGATATTGAAAAACGAAACACATATTGCAGTTTTCTCCTAACATGTGGGGGTAACTAATTTTTCTTGTTCAGGAATGCCAGGCTTACCGTGGCGGTCCCAAAAGGGAATCAATTGTGTCAGACAGTCTGAGATGTTTTGACCCAGGGCTTAAAGTCAGTGAGTCGGGCAGTTGGTGAAAGGTTTCCACCAGTGGAAAGAGCAGGGCTCCACCAGCAGAAACATGTTAATTCTACTGACTCTAAATAGAGCAGGGGAACTACGAGTTGGGCGACGGGGCATTTATTCCACCAGGTTTGTAATGGAGTACTCTGTCCACCAAACTCTAAGTCAGGCCCACTGTTTTTTATGGACAGCTGTCGTTGGGCAGTGAGTTCACAGCACACCACGGGCCTCATTTATGAGGGCCCTTGTGCCATCGGAACGTCACTTTTTGTGACGTTCCGTAGCCCAGAAGCCTGCGTGATATTTATCAGACAGCACTAAGCCACTTTTTTTTTGGCTTAATTCTGCCTGATAAATATCAGTCCCTTTAATGCAGTGTTCTGCGTTAAAGGGGCGTGCAATGGGTGTTGCTGGTGGCGTTCCCAGCAACATCCATGGCCTTTTGACACTGCCCCAGATTGACGAGAAATCGTTAATCTGAGGCGGTGCCAAAAGCTTACGCCTCCCCAGGGGAGGTGTAAGGGAGGCGCAGTGGGGAGAAATATCTTTAATTTCTCCTCGTTTTCCCTTTTTCTTTGTGTGCTGCGTTCTGCAGCACACATAGAAAGTGGAAAATCCTCTTGTGATTATTTTTGTACAGAAAGGTTTCCCTTCCTGTACAAAAATAATCATCCCCGCAACGCAGGCACCCTTGCATCACTGTGCAAAGGTGCCTGCGTTGGCGCAGGCAGCCCATTGTGCGCCGGCGCAAGGGAAAAGGACAGGAATGCGCCATATCTTATAGAAAGCCTGCTGCGCTTCCCTACGGCAAAACCTCATAAATGAGGCCCCACATTTTTAGGATCGGTGGAAGTCATATGCACCAAAGCTTAACCAACTACGTTGAAAAAATGCAAAGCAGTGTTGTGACAATAAATTGCTGCAAACAGAAATGCCCCGCTACCACATAACTTATGATAACAGGAAGTGAGAAGGGTTTTCCCAGTCACAGATACATGTCAAGTCGACATTGTGCAGCGAATATATGCGCAGGTCGATATTAAAACGTTGATATTGTGGCTCCAAAACTCTAAGATGAATCAGTGCCACTGAAACTGCAAGACATGGAGCTAGAAGACCACCAGGCCACAGAACACACCCAGCAACCAATAAGCAATTGAAATGTAGATCAGAGGCATGACTGTAGTATAATCTATGGGGCCACAATGGCATACATACCTCCTGGACCTCTTTTAGTCTGATTTGCAGACATGCTTACTTCATTTCCCTCCATCGTTAAGCCTGGTGACCTAATTTCACTGTTTGGGAGCCTTTGAGAGCACGAGTCACGCTTTATAGAGAGCCAAAATCTGTAAGAACCCATACATATTGTGAATTGGGATACAGTCATGGGCACAGTACCTTCAGAGGTGAATGCCAAGCATCAGAAAGTCAAAGCAATATCTTGACAGCTCATCTCATTTAACTGACCAAAAAATAACCCTTGAAAAATATGTGATCAAAAACTATTTTAATGCAAAAACAATTGAAGTACAAGTGACCTCATTTAGCATGAGGGCTGAAATGGAGGTCAGGGTTAGGGCCAGAGTTAGATTAAACGATAGGGAAAGGGTTAGAGTTAGGGTTAGACTAATAGGTATTTTCAGGGTAAGTGTAGCATAGATGGGATTATTGTGTTAGAGTAAGGGTTAGTGATGGTCAGAATTAATATTAGGGTTTGGGTGGCCTTTATGGTTAAGAGTAGTTGAGACCAAGATTAAGCCCAAAGATAGGATTAGTTTAAGGATTAGGGTTATAGCCACAATTAAGAAAAGGGTTAAGGTAAAGTGTATGATTAGTATTTGGGCTATGATTAAGAACAAGGTTAGGGACATGGTAGTGTTAGGTTATGATTGGACCTGGTCAAAATGAACTTAATACAGGTGTAATCTAGCAAACGTTTGGTAATTTTGTGTGATGCTTCTCAGTGATAAAATGGAGCACGCAGTTCTACAAAGTTTGTGCTAAACTCTTAATAGGTGCAAGTGTTAAAGCGGTAGTAAAAATTGTTTGTGTTTACTAAGAAACTGCGTATGTGTTTAATATCTAATCACTTACGACCTCGTTAATTCAAATTTTACAAGGAGTTCATCGCCTTTGGGATCACCAACATATTTTCAGGTGCTTTCTCATGCTTCGTTGCAACCACCGCCCTCTCAAGAACCGCTATCCAAGAAAGCACTGGTGGAAAGACGCAGGTAAAGTTCACTGTACTTAATATTCTCTCGCGTGAGGTGTTTTTCTGTGCTTGATTTGAACCAAAGGTTGCAGGTGCTCAACATTGGCACTCATTTTTGGGAACTAGGACTTACTTTAACCCAGAGGAAGAGAAACAGTTGATTATAGCCCGCCGTGCTTAATCACTCGAAAACACCCAGCGGTATAGGATGACCAGTTCCAATTTTTAGTGCACCATTACATGAGAAATACTGCCAGCAGTGAGTTCTACCCAGAAAATCACTTCTTCCTCATCTACATTTGATGGTTTTGCAGTAATCTATACAGTCCTGTGTTAAATAAAGCTGGTAGTAAAGATACATGCAGTACAGTTCCACCTCCTGGAACAAAGGAAATGCAGTTGGTTTTAAATATTACCACTGCCCATTGGATATTTTAGTTTCAGTGACAGGGCTAGGGCTCCCATGACACTCCCTCATCATTATATTAGTGTTTTTTTACCCCACCCAGTCCTCGCTTTACATGGCGGCAGTATGGTATAGGTCGTAACCTCTCTAAGACCATTTTAGAGCTCTTGCTATTTTGGGGGTAATATCTGTTAATTTGTTTCACAATTGTGATCAGCACCTGTAATGCGGTTGCTGCTCATGGTACTGCATGTGTGCTGGTGGTATTTGTTTTTACCAATCGTAGTAACTGTTGGAGTTGATTGGTTATGCTCCATAGTTTGAATATCCATGATAGCTTGCATAGTTTCCAATATCCTTTCAGCACTGATTCTGCATGACTCTAAAAGGGTAGGACGATCTCGTTACTGTTTTCGGAATCCCCTCTAGTCCCTAAATCAGATTTGTTTATCAGACTATCTCCATGGATAGCCTCAGAACATCCAGTCCTAGATTGACATCTTACTCTTGATGAAAAGCCTTGAATTTCCAGCTTTCAGTGGAAACCTCTGAATGGTGTGATGCACACTATAGTATATTTTAGTCGTGGTAACACAGATCTTACGTCCAGTGAGCATTTCTGCTGTTGTACACAAGAACTTTGTTCTCTCAAATTATACACCTATAAGAAAGATCAGACTTCCAGTGTCAGGACAGGATGGACAACCTCAGCGACATCTGTTCTCTGTTAGTACCACCAGGGCTGTGGTGGCTTTTTCATTGGTCACCCCAGCTTACCACAAATCCATGGCTCATGAAAATCTATTTTCATCAAACGTGTGGTTCTTGTCTGCTTATCAAGGGGAAAGAGCATATGCAAATGGCTGTAGAACCTTATGCTCTTCCTGGGTGTAAAGGGAGCACCTTAGTTCAATCCTTTTTAGGCGAGTAGGAGCTCACGCTCCAAGACTTATGGACAACCACTTCAGCCGCGGTCCATGCAGGTAACAGCGGTGGGGACACTTGGGGTGGGAGTGGGGATTTCGAGGGCCGATGCTGAGGGAAAATTACATAAATAATTAATTTTCCCTCTGCATCGTCCCTCAAAATTTCCCCTCCCCCCTTAACGTGGCCCCACCACTGTTACCTGCACAGATCGCGGCTGAAACACTTTGCATGCAATGTTCGAGAAGGATCTTAAGTTCCTTCTTTTTCTGAAGGTGTTTCTAATTTACTTTGAATCAACTGCATTGCTGATAACTGCATTGTTCTTCTGTCTCTGTTTTATGCTACCTCCTGATTCTCACCTCAGCTGCAATTCTGATGTTGTTCCCTTTTTTTAATTCTTTCATCTTCCTATGAAACGGTTTGCTTACCATTACTAGATCTAGCCTCAGATTCTTCCCTTCCTTCTTGCATCCTCCTCTCGGTCTTACTTACCTAAAGCAAACTCTCACCTCTGAGCTAGGCTGGCTTGCCATGACTTCTCAAGTTCCTGTTGTAGTCCCCTCCATGTATCTGTATTGTTTACTCTTTGATTTACCTCCCCATTGTTGTTTATATATACCTACAATTCCATTTTATTTTTATTTTGTTTTTGCACATGAAATGTTCCTACATAGGTATGTGCCACTGTCTCTACAGTCTTATTCTTGAAACTATGTCCCTAAATTGTAGAACGCTTCAATGCCCCTGTTAACATTTCACAAAGCCACATGAATAAATGCCCTAATATATGATGGACTGAGGGGTAAAGAGGGATGTGCACTATGTCTTCCTTTTAGGTTTGGATCTCAGTGTATGTGGAGTTTGCAACTGTTGGAGTGAGCTGTACTCAAGTGACCTACCGGGCAAACGGGCAAAGAACATTCAGATAGTCAGTTCATTAGCTGAGAACATAGAACAAAACAAAACCCTAATAGGGAGAAAATGGTCCTTGCATGCTCTCTTGACTGTAGGTTTTCTTTGTTTGCTTCTAGGTGGCTAGCCTTATTTCAGCTTTGATAGTGTTGATAGCCATTGTGGCCCTTGGGACGCTGCTGGAGCCTCTGCAGAAGGTACAACTTTTTTTCTTTGAAATAACACAAAATGTATTTATTCTGACAGTGTACATATTGGTTTGAGATTCTGGGATTCTCAGTGGTGGGGAGGTAACCTCCATTCTCCATGGAGGAGCTTGGGAGAAAGGTATTGGCTTTGACTTTATGTTATTGAATCTGACCAAATCCATTGAAGCAGAAAACACACCAAGGCAAGTCTAGGGCCAGATGATGGGTAAGCTCTGCCATCCTCGGCAGAGAGGGAAAACCTGGGTTTCGAGAAGTGATCAGGTTCAATGAAGTGTGAGAACATATATCTTAGATTTATCCTATAACATCTTACAGCCCAACTTGTAAGAGAGCCTTGACTTGACATTGTCTTTCACCTCTTTTGTTGAATGCAACTTTTCTCTCATCCCCATCGCAGTCTGTGCTGGCAGCCATTGTTATCGCCAACCTGAAAGGAATGTTCTGGCAGGTATTTGATGTGCCGCGCTTGTGGAAACAGAATAAATTCGACTCAGTAAGTTCCTGGCTTCCACTTGACTTCTACCCTTTTACCTTCACTACTTTTTTCTACCTCTACACCTCTGCCTCTACTTCTCTCTAACCCTCTGCCTAGATGCCTCTACCCTGCCCTCTTCTTCATCCCATCTTGTATTGTTCCGATATCTTTACCGCTCTACCACTTTGCCCCACTAACTCCTTCCCTCCACTTTCCCATTTCTAAGCTTCTACTGTTCTATCCCACCTTATTACCCCTCTTCCCCCATCTCATCTTCTGTCTCTCAACCTTTTCCCTTCACTCCCCACTCCTCTGTCTCTTCTGTATCACCTATGGCCCTACTGCAGATGGACGAGCCAATGCAGGCTTGAGCCACGCCTTGTCGGTACTCACAAGCTGCACTTTTGTAGTAATGTAACATTTATTATTTATTAAGGAGCGTTATATAGCGCTAGCCCGACCCGAGGGTATTGGAGCGCCTCACAGCTGTTTTTTTTAGCAAGATTCATACAATAAGCAGTATTCAGCATATACGTTCGGCAGTCCAAGTGTGCTGAGCAGCATTGAGGTAGTGCATGGGTCCTGAGATAACCTCATAGAGGTTGAACCAATTAAGGATGGGGGAGGAGCAGCTGGGGGTCAAATAGCAGGTAGGAGGTAAGTCTTAGAGCAGCAATGTCAGTAAGAGACGGCGAGCAGGGGACAGCGTTTTGTTGGCGGCTATCCATTCAGGGGGAGCGGTTGAGGAAAAGGACTTTAAGTTGTTTTTTGAATTTTGGGAAGGATGGGATAGTCCTGATACCAACTGCTGATGGTGTTCCAGAATTTGGGTGCGTTTTCAGCAAAGGACCATGCAGCAGTTTTTTGTTTGCATGTTTTCATGGGGATGAGTAGTAGGGTGCTGGAGCTCCTGAGGTTCCTTATCTGACCAGCCCTCTTGATTTTGACAGACAAATACTCTGGTTTTCCTGTGTGCAGGGCTTTATGTGTGAGGCAGGCAGTTCTCTATCTGGCACGCAGTTCGATTGGGAGCCATTTAAGTTCTCTGAGTGCTGGTGAGATGTGAACGTATTTCCTGGTTCCAGTGACCATTCTAACTGCTGCGTTGAGAGTAGTTTTGAGGGGGGCTAGGTGAGATTTAGTTGTACCAGTGAGGGTGGCATTCCCATAGTCAAGTCTGGATAGCACCAGTGATTGGGTGGCTTGTTTAAGGTCGTTTGATGGGATGACTGGTTTTATTTTGTTAAGTAACTTCAGGTTGACGAGGGCACTCTTTGTGGAGTTCTTGATGTGATTGGCCCTGTCGAGTTTTGAGTCTAGGGTAATTCCTAATGATTTGACGGAGTGGGTCAGAGTGTGATGCCATTAAGAGCGTCCAGAGCTTTTAGCCATTCTGAAATATGAGGGTTCTCCTCTTTGTTGAAGATGCGGAGAATTTCGGTTTTGTCTTGGTTGAGTTTTAAGTGGTTAAGCGACAGTCAATGTTGGATTTCTTTTAGAGTGACATTTAGTCTGTGAATGTCATCAATGGAGGAGGTTTCAAGATAGATTTGGGTGTCATCTGCATAGAGGTGGAAAGGAATATTAGCTTTTTTGAGTATGGTGGTGAGGAGTTTCATGTAAATGTTAAATAGTTGAGGTGAGAGCACTGAACCTTGGGGGACGCTCCTGTTGACAGGGTGTAGGTCGGAGAAGTTTTTTTATTTTTATCCTTTGTGAGTGGCTGTGTAGGAAGGAGGAGAACTAGCGTAGGACCACCTCATAGCTCCTACCCTTTCTTGTAAAGCCTTGATGAGAAGTTGGTGATTAACCGTGTCAAAGGCTGCCAATAGGTCTAGGAGGATGAGGAGGCAGCATTGGTCGGTATCGAGGGATTTCTGGATGTCGTCTGTGATGTTAAGGATTGCGGTCTCGATGCTGTAGCCTTTTCTGAAACCTGATTGGTGGGGGTCAAGAAGGTAGATGTTATCCATGTGCTGAGTCATTTGTTGAAGGACACATTTTTCCAGGATTTTGGATCGGAGGGGGAGACTGGAGACGGGCCTGAAGTTATTCAGTTCCATGGAGTCGAGGCCTGTTTTTTTTTAGTAGTTGCGTGTCTTGGCCAACTTTGGGGCATTCAGGTATGATGCCGGTTCTCAGGGAGCTGTTAATGATCTTGCACCAGAGCAGGGCTATGGAGTGACTCTGTTTTCTGGTCAGTTCGGTGGGGATCGGGTCAAGGACGTGAGAGGCTGGTTTGGATGTGGAGATCAGTTTGAGGATCTTGAATTCCGGGATGGGCTTGAAGGACTTCCAGGTTTTTGTGGGGTGCTTGGGTGAGCTATCTACTGTCACTGGAGGCAGGTTTTTGCAGACGAGGTTGACGTTGATGTCCAGTGAGAGCTCAATCTTGTATCTTTTGTAATTTACACTTTTGTAGTAAGTCCACCACTACACAGGGCCAACCACTGGTACTAAAACACCCTCCCACTGAAATTAATGGCGGTAGGGACTTACTACATAAAAGTAAGATACTATAAAAGTGCAGTCTGTGGATACTGAAAAGTAGATAACTCACTCAAAAGTGTAACTTAGTACAAAAGTGCAGTTTGTGGATAGCACTTTGTAGTACTACTCTTGTAGTAATACAAAGTGATGTTTGTGAATCAGGCCCCTACTAGGTCACACACCCTTTGCACACGTTGCAAGGGTGCCACCATCCAGCAGCCTTTAGCATGGTCTAGTTCACACCAGCACATTTTGTCAAAGTCTGCAACTCCAACCCTTGCCAGCTCTGGGACATCCTTGCGTTTAACTATGTTATAGACAACCAATTAGCACTGCAGTTCCTTACATAGTACTGTGAATCATATATTTAATGTATATTCACTTCTACACCTTGGTACCACATATTTATTAAAGTGTTACACTAGCCTTTTCACGCTTGGGCAGTGCAAGTCTCTATGCACACAGGTCTGCCAGAAAAAGGTTCAATTTAACAGGACTGAAGAGTGGAAGCAGGCGTCAGATGTGCTAGTAGAATACTTGTATTGCAGTGTTGTCGTTGCACAGTGTCTGCGGTGCAACTGAACAACTCTTTGCTCTGGGCTAGATGTGTCAAGGGATAGTGGCCGCATTCAAAAGTGACCCTTTCAGGGAGGGAAACTGTGGAGAGCGTGCAGCAGTACATGAGCCCGCTTTCTGCTTTCTCCAGTGCCCTCAGCTGTCACTTGCACAGTGGAAGCTGTCCCTCACGAGCAACTTCCACAGTATGAATGACTATGGACTGTGGCCTGTAACTTTTGAATGCTTTGTGACTCCTTGAATGGTCACAGTGCACTGAAACATGTCTTAACGAATCACAAGAAATGGGGTGGAATCCCTTTTCCTTGCGATTCACACAGAATCAGTGTTGACTTTTGTGACTCACAGTGTCATTTTCAGATATTGTGATTGGGCTTTTCGTCAAGTTATACATTCGGTCACTTTGCACACTGACGTTATACGAGGGTGAACATCTCTTGACCCATCGGGCCCCAAGTGCCCCTAATGGTCAAGCCCTTTCTGTGGCAGAGACTCACTTTGAAGGCCCTAGGTAAGGTAACAAATCTATGTAGTGGTCATACCGATTGCAGACTGAAAATCAAACTAGTTGTTTCACTCATCCTTT
Source organism: Lissotriton helveticus (assembly GCF_964261635.1). Classification (NCBI taxonomy): domain Eukaryota; kingdom Metazoa; phylum Chordata; class Amphibia; order Caudata; family Salamandridae; genus Lissotriton; species Lissotriton helveticus. The sequence continues at coordinate 1,263,122,976 of NC_136057.1, read as the reverse complement.
GCTTTGCCCCCATGATGTGGCCATTTTGGATTAGATTCACGAGGCGCTTTTACGCCTATCATTTTCTGGAACTGGTAAAATAATCTGAAATCCCCTGCCTGCTGAACTCCACCTCATGCTCAGTTTTCTGTAGTTCTGGGCATAAATGAAGTCTATGCACCTTTGTGTCAGTGTTTCCTAGACCTTTTCTGCCTCAGCGTGTTTGCATCAAACCTGTCCAGTTTGTACTGTCCTTCCCAACAAGGTGCTCTTAAATACACTTTAATGAGTACTGAGATAACAGGCTTTGCATTTGTTTCCAACAGGCCATCTGGGTTTTCACCTGTATCGCAGCCATCATTCTGGGTCTCGACCTTGGACTTTTGGCCGGGCTGGTCTTCGGATTGCTGACCGTTGTGCTGAGAGTGCAGTTGTAAGTAGTATTCTATCATTAGACCTTCCTTAGTTTCTCTCTTAGTAGAACACGTGTGTGACAAGAATAGCATGTGCTCCTATGGCCTCTGGTTGTCCCTATAAAACCAGTAGTTCTCGCATAAGTAACGGGTGGGGTGCAACACCCATGACGGTGAATCACGGCAATGCCTTGACACCACGTTACTAAGACAATGCCTTAACAAGGTCCAAGCTCTGTACTAATCGCACACAACCAACCACTAACAAACAATGGTTCCTCTAGTCTGCTTCTGTGTTCTGCTTCCAGTATTATAACAGTCGTAGTTAGCTCTATACAGATATAAAAAACATAATAAAACGTATATTTATAACCATGGATCAGACACCACCTGTAGCTTTCATGTGATGCACATGGCAGCCAATATGTTTCAATGACGTCACATCTGCATTTCAGGAAATGGAAAAGTTGCTTGTCACTTCTAAACAACGCTCCCCAAGAATCCTGGCCTATCACCATGTTCAATGCAAATTTACTGATCTCGAAAAATAGGCTCAACATGACTGTAATGGTGGGCAGTCTAGTTGTTTGGCATCCACGCACCCCTACATCCGCAGGCCAGGCGTGGCCTGCGGGGAGCAAATAAAAAGAAGGACGGCTGCTCGGGGACGTCACTGCCTATGCACATAGCTGTGTGGCTTCATGTGTCCGTGCTGCATGCTCATCCCCCAGCGCTAGCCCACACGCCATCCCGAGGTCACCCACGACAATGACTACGGACTAGTCTTTTTAGGATTGTGGTCCCACATTCTCTTAGGAAATCTTTGGTCAAACCACTTCTCAAGAATTCATCTTTACACCCTCTCGCCACAGCTTGTTTACGCATGCATTGAAACTCCCAGATTCCTGGAAAATTTCGGAGCACATCAGTAAGCAACAACTGCAGAACTAATTGGACCCACACCACTTTCATGCCCCTTTGCATCTGTCTTTAGACAGAAAGGGACAGCGACAGTAGCATCTAGCCGATGATTTTCTTGCTCTGAGTAACTAGGGCTAGTCCGCTCTACTGGCAATTCCTTCAGTCCAGCCAAGATTGCCGAATATTGGTCCGCAATAGTGGATCCATGGCACATTTTAAGAGTATAAACAACGGAATAGAGAAGACCAGGTCCATGGTGGTATGCTGCCAAGGCGGTAACCGGTATCATGCAGGTACGTGTGTGAAAGCGTGTATTGAGTCACACTGGGCCATGGAATTCCCATCAGACCACCCTCGTGGCGGAATTACATCATATGGGGATAAGTGGTCGCTCCATTCGTCGCCCTGACCATCATGTGACGGAGCGAACGAGGATGACAACATATTAGCCACAGTATTGCTCAAAGAATGGTGCTAGATGGGTGCAGTGCTCTAAAGGTGGTGCTCACTAAAATTGACTACCTACACTTAGGATTAGCTAGTAAAGGGTGGTGTAGGTGTCAAGATTAAAATCACGCCTGGTAGTTGAGGAGTTGAACTACATTATGGCGCTGTGCAGAATGGTCAACTAGTTTCAGCTTGATGGAAAAAATACTCCAGCTTTCTTCAGGACCTTATAAGTTATTAGCTACTGCAACATGCGGTAATGAATGTAAAAGTGACAAAGTGAAATTAATTAAATCACATGCAGTGTACTTGAAAGGGTCATCTATCTGCCCGGACCCTGGAGCCCCAAGTGTCCACTGTAGACAGAATGATCTTCCTGTTAAAAAACGGAAAGTACATACCATGTATCAAGTTACACACATGTATTCGGTAACACACATGAATCCACATAACCACACAGACACCGCATAGGCCAAACATACCTGCGGTAAACAATTTACGTTCCGCACAACAATGAGCATACTAGCTCCATCACATAGAGGCATTTCCTACTAGTGATACTCACCCAGCTTTGTGTGGGTGAAGACCTCACCTCACCCGGCAACCGCTCGGGAAATAGAGGCCCCGCTCTAGTATGCTCATTGTTGTGCGGAACGTAAATTCTGCACAGCGCCATAATGTAGTTCAACTCCTCAACTACCAGGCGTGATTTTAATCTTGACACCTACACCACCCTTTACTAGCTAATCCTAAGTGTAGGTAGTCAATTTTAGTGAGCACCACCTTTAGAGCACTGCACCCATCTAGCACCATTCTTTGAGCAACACTGTGGCTAATATGTCGTCATCCTCGTTCGCTCCGTCACATGATGGTCAGGGCGACGAATGGAGCGACCACTTATCCCCATATGATGTAATTCCGCCACGAGGGTGGTCTGATGGGAATTCCATGGCCCAGGGTGACTCAATACACGCTTTCACACACGTACCTGCATGATACCGGTTACCGCCTTGGCAGCATACCACAATGGACCTAGTCTTCTCTATTCCGTTGTTTATGTCTTAAGAGTAGGGGCGCGATTAGACAGGTCGATAAATTATTCCCCTTGACCCTCCGTAAATGTGTTTTTTTAACATTTTAAGAGTATCCAATTGAAATATATTTGGATTCAATGAATATAAATGGGAACCATTGATCTACTCAAGGCTTACACAGAAAAACTGTCCTGTCTCTCGTACTCTTTTGGACAGCCCGTGAGAAGGCTCCAGCATTTCGAAGGTTTTGTTCTTTGCTTCCGAGTTCTTTCATACTGAGTCTCTAGTGGTAGATTCTCAGCTCCGCCACATTCATTTTTGTGAGGCACAGGGAGATTAAGTGATTTACCCAGAATCACAGGATGTTGAGAATCCCTGCTGAGACTCGAGCCCGGTTCCCCAGCTTCGAGGTCGACCGTTCTAGCCATTAGGCCACATACTCTCCCCATTGTGGGGAAATGTGTTCCCTGTTGCCTCTGCAAACATCCCTTTGTCATCAGTCACCGTCAAGTTTGTCCTGTAATTCCCTTATTTATACAAAACACAAGCCACAAAACTTACCGCCGCCACCGCCGAGAGTCTGCTGAAGGTACCAGCCGCCACCGCCAAGAGTCACTAAGGCCACGAACACCGCGCCGCCGCTCCGGGGACTACAACACCCGGCAGGCCACGCGGCGGCGCACAACTGGTGACAAAGACCGCGGGGAGGACGCGCCAGGAGGCGCTACAAATTCCCCGACACCCCGGCAGAGCGGGGGAGCCACAAAACTTACCGCCGCCAACGCCGAGAGTCTGCTGAAGGTACCAGCCGCCACCGCCAAGAGTCACTAAGGCCACGAACACCGCGCCGCCGCTCCGGGGACTACAACACCCGGCAGGCCCCGCGGCGGCGCACAACTGGTGACAAAGAACGCGGGGAGGACGCGCCAGGAGGCACTACAAATTCCCCGACACCCCGGCAGAGCGGGGGAGCCACAAAACTTACCGCCGCCACCGCCGAGAGTCTGCTGAAGGTACCAGCCGCCACCGCCAAGAGTCACTAAGGCCACAAACACCGCGCCGCCGCTCCGGGGACTACAACACCCGGCAGGCCACGCGGCGGCGCACAACTGGTGACAAAGAACGCGGGGAGGACGCGCCAGGAGGCGCTACAAATTCCCCGACACCCCGGCAGAGCGGGGGAGCCACAAAACTTACCGCCGCCACCGCCGAGAGTCTGCTGAAGGTACCAGCCGCCACCGCCAAGAGTCACTAAGGCCACGAACACCGCGCCGCCGCTCCGGGGACTACAACACCCGGCAGGCCACGCGGCGGCGCACAACTGGTGACAAAGAATGCGGGGAGGACGCGCCAGGAGGCGCTACAAATTCCCCGACAACCCGGCAGAGCGGGGGAGCCACAAAACTTACCGCCGCCACCGCCGAGAGTCTGCTGAAGGTACCAGCCGCCACCGCCAAGAGTCACTAAGGCCACGAACACCGCGCCGCCGCTCCGGGGACTACAACACCCGGCAGGCCACGCGGCGGCGCACAACTGGTGACAAAGAATGCGGGGAGGACGCGCCAGGAGGCGCTACAAATTCCCCGACAACCCGGCAGAGCGGGGGAGCCACAAAACTTACCGCCGCCACCGCCGAGAGTCTGCTGAAGGTACCAGCCGCCACCGCCAAGAGTCACTAAGGCCACGAACACCGCGCCGCCGCTCCGGGGACTACAACACCCGGCAGGCCACGCGGCGGCGCACAACTGGTGACAAAGAACGCGGGAAGGACGCGCCAGGAGGCGCTACAAATTCCCCGACACCCCCGCGTCGCGGGACGCCCGGGGCGAAGCCCGGGCAAAGGGCGGGCCCTCTACGGCCCTCATCGGCACGAGGAGGCAGGGGCAGGGCTTAGAACCCTGTGCAAAAGGAAAAAAAAACTCAAGTAAGTTACAAACTCCCATACCCTTTGCATGATACTACATTGACGCTATACCCCACGGACCTCCATAGTTGTATCCTGCTAAAACTGTTTGGACAATGTCTAAATCTAAACCTTCTACAGTTTCTATTAACACCATAGACAATTATATGGTTCAGAAGGTCGCCAAAATTAACTCAGACAGGAGATCATCATTGGGATTGAGTTATTCGCCTGACTTGCATATCGATAACACGTCTTTATCTACTCCTGTACTTGATATTAGCAATGAGGTGTTTCAGATCCCGGACAACAATCCACTGACCCAGCCTCTAGTGGCCATCTCTGAACCAGCACCTGAGGGTGTGCAAGATACTGACATTATTGCTTTAGAAGAGGAGCCCCCTATACCGGTCCCAGCCCCAAGAGTAGCAAAGGGGGGGGGGGAAAGAACATACCAAAACGGGGCGGCCTTCGATCAAGTAAAAAGCGTCCCGATGCTTCCCCCCAGGGGAATAGTGGAGATGATATTAGGGGCAATGAAGGAGGAAAGTTCCATCTGGATGAAGACCAATTTAAGAAGCTGTTGAATGCCATGGATAATAAGATCAGAACTATAACCAAACCGCTCCTAAACAAAATAGACCAGCTCACAGAAGAGGTTAGCAGACTTGGGGTACTCTTGCAAAAAACATTAGAGGAAACATCGAAAACCCCCCTGTTAGAATCACTTAGAGTTGATCCAAACATTACCCAAATTGCTCCTGGGTCGAACTTATTTGCAAATACCCCCCGAAATATTATGAGGAGACCAGTGCAAGGGGGGGGATTTGAGAGATTCAGATCCAGATACAGATATTAATAATGGGGACCTTGCAGGGCCGAGCTCTAGAGGTACCAAAGAAGATGTTAACTCAGAGAGGGGGCCCGTTGAATTAATTGTGGAAGCCTCCCCATTAATATTGGTCCTAGCAAATGTCCCTCGACTGGAACCAGGGCAAGTAGAGAATATTCCTTCTTTGATAAACAAATCACTCCATTGGCTATCAAAGAACATGGCTTTTAAACCGGGTGGCAGGGACCAGCTGGCACAGGAAGTAGTTAAAGCTAGAAGAGTTGAATGGATTGGGGGTGGCATCAAAAAACTTAAGGGATATTGTGTGGTGCTGCACTTTTCTGACCCAGAGGTTTTGCCAAATATTCTAGCTAATATATACCCCCCTCAGCGTAGATCCACTGATATAGTGCCATTAACGTTGGATTTCTTTTATATAAAAAAAGGTAACATGCTAAATCCAACAATGCTGAAAACGAAGTGGAACCCTGTACTTAGAAAAGCCAAAATCCTAGAAAATAGGAATAATTGGGGTATTTCGACCGATAATAGGTTTTCGGCCCTTTCAGGCCTAAGCCAATGTGATTGACTGGAAGAATCGTGGAGCATAGGAAAATCTAAGGTCGTAGAGGTTATTCATAGATCCAATAACATTTAAATGAAACCAGAAATAGATTATTGTGAGGGTAAGATTTCTGACCTCAGAGATTATACTTCTAGCTTGATCGTGAATAGCTCACCAGCTATTCATACAATTACCAACAATGAGGAAATTACTCCTCTATCCCCTTTGCTCCCCCTTAATCAAAGTATATTTTCACATAAAGGGAACACTGTGTTGAAAGGTAGTACTAAGTTCATTTCATGGAACTTAGCGGGTATCCATCACAAATTAGAGACTCCCGAATGGTGTGAGTTCATTGATCATTATGATGTCATCATCCTACAGGAAACATGGTCAGTGGCACCAGTCTTTCGACAGGGTTTTTTAAACTTTTATGCACCTGCGAAAAAGAATACTAAGGGACGGCCGTCTGGGGGTCTTATTATATGGATACGCCAATTATTGCAATGCACCATCAAGCAGAGTCGCATTATTAATAGTGACCTACTTTCTATAGTGCTCACCTGGGCTGATGGTTATAATTTGGCAATATATAACATCTATGCAAGGGGAACCCAAGGGGGCACAGTTTCCGATGTGATAGGAGCATTAGATAATGACTTAGAGACTCTACCAACGCAGTATACTATTCTGGTGGGGGGAGACTTGAATACAACATTTGAACCCTTAGGATGTGAGGATAATGACCTGACACAAGAGGAGGATACTAAATGGGGAATTCCCCAATTAGACCTCCCGCTGGTAAAAAAATGGACAGAAGTGGCAATTCAGGCTAAAAGCTTATGCCTATCCAGAGGACTGAGGGCAGTAAATGGCCGAACCTCCTCTGATCTACAGGGTCAGCACACCTTTGACAATTTAAGATCAAGTAGTAGGATAGATTATATTCTTATAGATGTCAGAGGCTGGCATAAAGTGGTCGATATGCAGGTGATCCCAAGATTGGAGAGCGACCAAGATCCTTTGTGCCTGCTCTTCAGTCTGGAACAAGGTGCTAAATCAACAAATTCGGCTAGGGATCTCATGTCATTAGACATTGTTACATCTAATAATCTTCGACATATCAAATGGACAACTTTGGTAGACAAGCCTGGGGATATGCAGGCCCTAGAGGGGATAGTCACTGAAGAGGTAACCAGACAACAGACCCTCATAAATGAAAAAAAATTTAAACAATTGATTGAAGTGTCACAGCCAAAGTTCTTTTCTAATATACAGAAGCAGTTTTTTTTAAAAACTAAGCAGAATAAGGGAGCTAGACCACCAATAAAAAGAGGTTGGTATGACCATTCTTGTAGATTAGCGCGACAAAATCTTAGTGTAGCACTGAGATCTAAAATAGGAGTTTTAAAGGCTAGGGATGAATATAGGAAAACACAAATAAAGGCAAAAAAACTGTGGGATGAGAATGTATGGTTAGACCTGAAGAAAGCATGTGCTGATAAACATCAGAAAGAGTTCTGGGCCATTTTAAAATGGGGCTCTGGGGGAGTAGCCGATTGTCCCAAAAATCATGTACCTAAGGAGGCTTGGGTGGATTTTTTAAACCAAAATATGCAGACTATTTGGCATCACAAACTGAAGCTCTTCCAGCAAGGGTATTTTATACCCACGAACTATTTACATTGAAAGACGTGAATGAGGCAATGGATGGAGTATCCAGAGGAAGGGCGCCAGGAATCGATGGAATACCGGCGGACGTGTTTTTATCGGACAGGGCAAAATGGTGCAAATACTTTGTATGGCTTGGTAACGCCATTGCACAAGGAGCAAAGATTCCAGCAACATGGAAAGGAGCGGAAATAATGCTTGTTTACAAAAAAGGGGACAAGGCTTTACCAAGCAACTACAGGCCCATCAGTCTTATTGACTGTGCACAAAAACTGATGGGCAGGATGGTACAAAACAAAATGCAAGCCTGGATAGATGATGAGGATATCCTCTCCCCGTATCAAGCTGGTTTCCGCCCTTTAACCAGCTCTGCCGACCAGGTATTCCATTTTTTAACTATGTACTGGAAGAACGTAACCTTGCTAAATGGCCCATTATTTGCTGTTTTCGTTGACCTCAAATCAGCGTTTGATTTAGTCCCCCGACAAAAGTTATTGATTGTCCTGCGGGATCTTGGAATAAGCCCCGAATTATTGACTTTGCTTGTAAGGATGCATGAGAACAACTACGCCCGGATTAGATGGGGTGCACAGGGAGATGTTACGGAACCCTTGCCTGTGGACAGAGGAGTAAGACAGGGTTGTGTTCTGGCCCCCACTTTATTCTCCCTCTATATTAATGGCATAGTTGACTTTCTGAAGCAATTTCCAACAGATGCCCCACTACTAGATGGGGAGCGAGTTCAAGTGCTAATGTTTGCAGATGATACTTTTCTGGTCTCGCGAACCCCTAGCGGATTACAAAAGTTAATAATTGCTTTTGGAGATTTCTGCCGAATTCGGGGCCCGGAAATAAACACATCAAAGACCAAATTTATGAACTTGAATCCCGCAAAGAAATTCAAGGGGAAAATGAACTACAATGGGTCTTTACTGGAGGAAGTAAGTGCTTTCACTTACTTAGGCATTTCCTTAAATGCCAACATGAATTGGAAATCCCACATGGACTCTGTGGTGCTAAAATTTAACCAGCTGGCAGGAGCAATAGCCCAAAAACATAAATCTTCATTAACAAGACCTATTCAACCGATAATGGAGATTTACAGCATGAAAGTGTTGGGTGCCTGTCTTTATGGATCAGAATTATGGGGGTTCACCAATTTGAATCCATTAGTAGTTGCAGAAAACAAGTTTCTTCGCCGAATAATTGGTGTCCCCCAGAGCACCCCCTCGACCCCGCTTCAATATGATTTAGGGAGGAAAAAGATCGAGGATACGGTCAGACTGCGTCCCCTCCTCTATTGGAGGCGTGTAAAAACTACTCCTGAACTGAGTCATTACGCAGCTGCCCTTTTGGATGTTGTTAATTCTGATAGGTTCCATAAAGTACTGTGGTTTAAAGAAGTAAGGAAATTACTCCAAAAATTGCACCTTGAGCACCTGTGGACTGCAGTAGACCCATATGATTTTCCATCTAAAACTTTATTGAAAAAAATGTATTGGGACATGATAAATAATACTGTATTGATTTCCAATCAACCAACCGTATTGACATCCCAGTTTCTGGAATTTAAAACTGTTCCAAAATTTGAACAGTACTGGGATTTGATTGCTAAGCCTCTAGACAGGAAATTGTACTTTCAGCTTAGAATTGGCTCTTTGCCCCTTAATGCTTTTACGGCTAAATGGTCCCCCGGTAATGTAAATACTTGCTCTTACTGTACAGCACATGTAGAGGACATCCCACATTTTTTGTTTGCTTGCCCATTATATGCTGCCCCAAGAAGTAGATGGCTAAAGCCGGTTTGCAGGAATTTGGGAATTAGGAAATATCTAGAGGCGCTAAGGATTTTGAAATCAAATTGCGCCCCCAATCTTGCAATTGCTGTAGCCAAATATATGGGGTGGGCCTGGCTAATACGCACGCGCACTTTAAAATTGTAAATAATCATCTACAATGGCAAATTTATTCCTATAAGATCCTTTGCTGTGACTCGATTTTATATATGTAAAATCTCATTGAGTTATTCGTCAACTAGTTATAAAATTTAATATGTATTTTAATTGTTTTTAAAATTTATTAGAGTAGTATTTATTCTGTTTAGCTTAGGGATATATGCTTTTATGACAAATGTTGTCAAATAAAGTATTTAAACTGGACAAAACACTCTAATTCCCTCTGAGCTAGCTGCACTATATAAATACTCCCAACAAAATAATGAATAGAATTTCCTCCATAGATCTGGGGAAGTATATTTTTGCCCCTGGCAGGCTGTGCTTGTAGCGAGAAACTCAGACAGCTATGTCAAAAATAAATTTTCACCAGGATTTACTTCTGCCTTCTTTAATTAGGTGCCATCAGCACGCCTTGATGTACTCAGCACATGCATTATCGTGAGCACTACTTTGCTTTAGTGCACTGGGGGTATGACGGGCCCATCATGTATGTTTGGGAGAGTTCTGATGCATAACTGACTAAACTGTATTTATGTCGTTTGTTAGCCCCAGCAGTGGATCGCTTGGAAATGTGCCTGGCACCGACATCTACAAGTCAGTCAAGGATTACAAAAATGTACGCATTTCAGGTTTTCTCTTTCCTAATACCCTTTCTGCCATGCGAGTAACAGGTGCTTTCGAGCAATAAATGTCAGCTTGACTTCTTAAAACTTTTATTCACAGGTGGTTGAGCCGGAAGGAGTGAAGATTATTCGATTCTCAAGCCCGCTTTTCTACGGCAACATTGACAGCCTTAGAAAGACCATTGTTTCCATCGTAAGTCATTTGCTTCTCGTGTTTTTTTGTGTGTTTTGGTGTGACTGTGCGCGTTCTCACGCTCTCCCCTCGTCTTCCTGTAGGTGGGGTTCAGCGCCATCAGAGTGTACAACAAGCGGGCCAAGGCGCTAAGCCTGATCCAGAACCTCATCAAGAAAGGAAAGCTAAGAGCCACAAGGGTAAGCCAGAACTATTTTTCCTGTTCCTTGGTCATTGCACTTTTATTTTTTCAAGTTATATCATTGTGAACCAATTTATTTTATTTTGAAGGTTTTATATAGCGCGAATTAGACCCTTGCGGGTATCAGAGCGCTTTACAGGGAGAATATAGGAAGCAAACAGGCAAATAGTACATACCATAATGTTCCATACAAATCAGGAATCGAATCGTATCGTATAGCCAATGGTGTAGCTTTCATTGGTGCAGCAGGCGCAGTGGCACCAGAGCCCACCGAACCCTGATTATTGCTGTATTTCATAATTCTAATAGCATCCGGGGGCCCATGTCTATTTACTTGTACTAGAGCTCACGACACACTGCTTGCGCTACTGATTTGAACAGCATCACAGTAATAAACCCCTGGAAATCAACCTGTGTTTATTTCAAAATGTTTTTATTGAAATTTTCTCAGAGAGTGCAACAAAAGCAGTACATATGCAACAATTCTCAACATTACCATCCGCCCAGGTATACAATTTGTTCATAAAAATTACAATTTATCCTCATGTCCAGGTGAATGAGTTTTTTAATATATGGCGCAGTTTCATTAGGACATGCCGCATTCCCTGAAATGTTAGCTAATAACCAGCTACCCTCCCAAGAGAGTAACATGAAAAGGAAACTTAGCGAACCTTAAGAAAGAAAAAAAGGAATAAGTCTACCTAAGATGTCATGGTGAAAATAAAAAAGCAAAGAGAAATGGGTGTGAGGCGTGGGGTACCAGGTCTTCGCCCCGATGATCAGCGCAGTATTTATACCTCACGGCGTTAGAGGGCAGTTAGATTATAAATAAGTGGAGGGCCCTAAGTCTTGGATTGCAAGCTGTCAAAGGGAGCCCCTCTGAAAGGTAACTGACCAATGGTGACCAAATGTAATCAAAACCTTTCCTGGTGTCTTCAACGATATCAGTCATTCGCTCTAGAGCCAAAGCCCGCCACAATCGTACATGCCACTGGGATAGGGATGGGGCCTCTGGTTTCTTCCAGGCCGCAGCTACTGTCATTTTGGCGGCCCCCATCAACCTGTGTTTAATTTAACTTTAGATTTCATTTTTAAGATTGGTATTGAAAAAACTGAAGAGCAGAGCCTAGTTGAACTGTCAGAAAAATAGAAAAATAGAAATGTGAATGAATATAATAAGTAGTGATTCATTTTTTAAAGAAGTAAGTGCCAGTTCCCTTCTCACGAGGCTATTGCAGCTTGCACAATCATAGCACCAACAGAAACACTAACCAGCACACTCATACAAGTGTGACTGTTCAGAGTATTCCAGGCCACCCAAAGTTATAAGCAGTGGCGTAGCTAGGCTTAGCCGCGCATGGCGGGCGTAAGAGCCCGGGTGGGGGGCATAGGGGAATGCGGGCAAACAAGTCCAGGGAGTGCCGGGGGAAGACGCCCCCCCCCTGCTAAGTCACTGGTCATAAGAATTGCGTGGGCGGCAGCTAGAATTAATGTTTTCATTTTTTGGAATGGCTTTTGCAAAACTTTATTGTTATCATGGCCAGACTGGCCGTAGCGGGCACCGGGCGTTTCCCCGGTGGGCCGCTAGGGTGGGGGCTGGTTTTGGGCCCCTGGGGGGGCCGTTTTTGTTACCGGGGGTCGGCAATATCTGCCCCCTGTAACAAAATTAGCCGAAACCGGCCCTCGCAAACTGCTCAGCGGTCCCCCTCTCACCCCAGGGGGTGCCAAACGAGCAGTTTGCCAGGGCCGGTTTCGGTTCTTAGTCCGGCCCTGATTGTTAGGGAAGGGAAGCTGCCGGATCATCATCATTCTGAAGAAAGAAATTGGCTAAAAGCAGCCGTGGTCTGTGCAGGTATCATCGGTGGGTGGCGTGGGGGGGGGGATTTCTAGGGACGATGCACAGGGGAAATTAATTATTTATTTAATTTTCCATCTGCGTCATCCCTCGAAATCCCCCCTACACGGCCCCACCGCTTTTACCTGCATGGACCGCAGCTGGCTAAAAGCAAAAATATGTTTTTGGTCTCAAAAAGCGCCCATTGCCATAGTAGTATCGGCCACTGAAGGGAACTACTTTGTGTGTGGAGGTGCTCCTTGTAAAAGGTAAGAAATGCCATCACTCACAGTGAAATTAGCCAATTGCTGAAGTGGGCTGAAGAGCTGCCACATACAGTATACTGTAGTGGGTAGGGGAAAAATGTGAATGACACAATAACAGGCTAATGGAGGTAGAGCGCTGCCTAAAAGCCCCTGTAAGAAAGTATGAAGAAAGTATGCTATACATATACTTTTAGTAAAATAACAATGTCTTGGCTAATGTCAAAACTAATAAAAAACATACATATTTTTATATTCTATGACACTCAATAGAATGTCCACTTAGGATAATAAATCTAACATAAACACGCACACACACATATATATGTATAGAGAGAGAGAGAGGTACATTTTGGTACAAATTAGGTAAGAGGAACTATGATATTAGTTTCAGGGAGCAGCCAACCCCACATTTCAAAATCAAGACAGATCCTGATACGTAGCACTGAGCAGGGAGCGTGGGCAGGTTGGTAAGTTAGCATTTGAGTCAAACACCTGTGATGATGATGAGAAATTTATAAGAAGATGAAAAATCAAAACTTTAGAGTCGCACACCAATGTGCACACTTTTCTAGTTTTGTCAAAATACATAGGACATGGCCCGGACCCTTTGCCTAGAAGTCATTCTTTTCTTGTCATGAAAACTGCATGTGTGCATGTATGATCGCCGTTTTCTCTGAGAATGGTTTCTGAATCACACCATTTTCTTTTGCTAAAAACCTTTCCACTAATGTCTCTCTCCATGTGCATTCCCTCATACCAGAATGCATGTTGCTAAGACCTGGCCATCCTCTGAGTGCTGTGGTCATTATGGGGAGACTGCCCAGCCCTCCTGTAATGTAAAGTCACTTTGAATGGGGCCCACACCACACAACAAATAGACTTTGATATGACGATTGTGGATAATGCAGTAGGTTGAGGATAAATAGGTGATGACTCCTGAATGTGCTCCAAGCAAAAAGAAAATCTACTGGATCCTGTGGGGAACACTGTGATGGCATGAAACTTTCACAGACAGTGTTGGTTCTTGGTAGAGATCATTAGCTTGGGTTGGGTAATGGACAAATCTGCTTGCACAGGTTGTAAGATTCCTCAGGGCAGGCAGCATACAGTGGTGGTTAGAGAGCAAAAGAGGGCCAAAGGTGAAGATCTGATCGCCCTTAAAACATGGAGCATACATTGATGGCGATGAGAATCCCTGGGACAGACTTCTGGCAAAGATCATGATTGCCCTGAGGTCAACACGCATGCACTGGTGGTGGTGAGCTAAGAGTGAGATATTGAGTCGTACTGACAGTCACTGATTAGTCCACTGGACCTAAAGTAAATTGTTAGTAGAAAATTCACTTGCAGAAAATTGGGTAACTTCCCTTGAAAGGTGCTGAGAATTCTGTGTTTGTGGGTGCAGCAAGGCTTGTAGTAATTATACTTAAATAGTGCTTTGCAGAACAGCTACACATAATCATTACTATTTTTCAAAATGTACATTTCCTTTATTTACTTACATTTACTTACATTCCTAATAAAATGGTTTCCAGAGGGGGGCTGTGCATGTACTTTTTGAGGTAGAAATGCAATGCTTAGTTGATTTTGTGTTTAATAAGGTGGATCCTACTAGAGTCTTAAGCACCATACTTAGATATCTACATATTTACATCAAGATTAAATAACAGAAATAACGGGTCTGAATGTGGTGACTATCTTGTATTTTTTCCATCTGCTTGATGTGGACCTTTCTCTTTGTGTTCTTCATAGAATGGTATAATTAGTGAAAGCGGTGTTACCAACGAAGGCTTTGAGCCCGATCCTGACCTGGATGACCCCGAAGAGAGTGAAATCCAAACCAAGGAGGTGGAGGTGCAAGTGGATTGGAATTCAGAGCTACCAGTCAAAGTGTCAGTCCCCAAAGTCAGCATTCACAGCATCATATTCGATTTTGGAGGCATACCCTTCATGGATGTTGTAGCTGTGAGGTCAATTAAGCAAGTACGTTTTGTTCCGTTGTACAATATTCATGCCTACTGACACATCTGAAATCGTAGTACCACATTTGTAAACACAATAATAATTTTACACATACATTTGAATGCATTTCTTACAAGGTGTGTTTGAGAGATGTACTAGGTAAAACAATAGAGAGGTGAATGAGTTGTACGTGAAAGTAGCTCTGTTCAGTCTTTAAAAGTATGCATCGGTTCCAGAATCACATTTCTTTTCAATGATGAGGATCGCAAAGTATTTTTCTTTGCTTACATGCAGTTTACATAATGAAAACTATAAAACTCTAGTTTATATCAAATATATATTTCTTCCTCCTCATCAATTACTTGGAACAATATAAAACAGGTATCAGTTGATCGTGAGCTACCAGTAGCTCGCAGACACCTTCAGAGTACCTCGAATCCTTGAGTTCATTTTTAAATAAGCACATGGTCACAGTTTCCTTTTAAAGTTAAGCGAAGTCTGTGTTTATTTTACAGTATTTAATATCAGGCTGCAGATAATAGGGTCTGATAATGAGCAGTACTATAAAAGTCCTTGTCAACTCAAATTTGGAGCGTAGATTGAGAGCAAATGCATGTTTCTGAAGGCTTTGAAATGGGAGAAAATTAAAATGGAAAGTCACCTTAATGATTAACTTCTTTTTAATCTTCTGATATTTCAAAGTCTATCATTTACAGCAGGTCTCTTGCTCTCAGTGGCCAGTGCACACTGTGCCATATTAATAACTGCAAAACACAGTACTTTTTTTCAAAATGGGAGAAATTTAAAGGGAAGATAAATATTTCTATTAAACATAAGTCTTTATGTTTTTCTCCACTTTAGATTAAGCCAATTACATCTTAATGTTTTATGAAGCATGATTCTTTACTTTAAATTACTCCTAATTAAACAAATGGCTGTATTTTCCTGTTATAAATATAGCACCATGTCTACAGGACGTTGGGACCACAATGGCTGGTGTTTGTAAATGTGATGCTTGGAACCACAATGGCTGGTGTTTGTAAATGTGATGCTTGGAACCACAATGGCTGGTGTTTGTAAATGTGATGCTTGGAACCACAATGGCTGGTGTTTGTAAATGTGATGCTTGGAAATGGGAGACATTTTAAATGATGATCTTTGTGGAATCTATATAAACATAATGTTAACTCTTCAATTTGATAATTTCCCATTTTAAAGTGTCACTTTTACACACAGCATGCATCTTTCTCCCAGTGGCTGATAGACATGGTGCCATATTTATAACTGAAAAATACAGCCATTATTTTAGGCAGAAGAATTTTAAGGTGCAGACGAATTTCCACATTATGAACATTGTTTCATAGCATTTTTTCTTCACTTTAAATGTTACCTGATTTCAAAGTTTTTCTTTGTTGGCTACCTTTGATTCAGTTCAGAAGTGCAGATAGAACTGATCCATTTAATATAAAATATGCTGTTCCTATTTGAACGCGGCATACTTAGAGTATCTTGTTAATTGATAGAATATTAATATATAGAAATACTGAGGAATCAATTTCAGAATTTTCTGCCCTGACCATGAGGGCATTGTGAATGCAAATGCACCAAAGTGACTCCTCTCTTAATGCATTAAACAATTACTTTCAGTGTGCAATGATAATGTTGCTGATTTATTTAACTAACATGGCAAATTAATCTTCTTCTAAAATGTGTATGATCGATTTTTTTAATCGTTTAAAATTTGCCATATAGTTTAATGTTTATTTAAAAACAACATTTAAAAAAAGCAATACACTATGTCTGCCAAAAATCTTTTAATTTCATGTTTATGATTGTGTTGTATTCCTATCGCTATCAAATTGCATTTTTAGGGTTTTTGATGGTCTTCTCACATTTAAAAAAATCTTTTGGATAGCTAACATAGAAATTAGTATATTTAATATGTACAGAAATAAGACCCCAGATGCATTAATATGAATATGACAATTACTGGAATTTCCTCCTTTATTTTTAGATTGTAAAAGAATTCCAAAGGATTGACGTGAAAGTCTTCATTGCTGCATATGATGGTACGTATCAAAGACTGTTTTCCCTATCGTCTCCAAAGGGAGTGCCTGCAGTGCCCTGCACCTTTGCTATGTTGGCCAATGTAACATTTATATTTGGTCACTATATTCTCCAGATTGCACTGTCCAGCATTAAAAAAATTATTTCATGTATTAGTTTTCTTATTAGACACTACACTACATGAAAACATAACAAAACGCCAGATCTCAGTACCACGTGCTATCAGTATTTTAACACACATATAGCAAGATGCCTATCCTAGGTTTCACAAAGATGATTTTACGTTGAAGCATATGTAGAATATCAATTGTGGCCTTTCCCTATGCTGTTCAAGAATGTTCTTGAGGGGCCCAGCATGACTAAACAAGTAGAAGCACAGTGTGTTTCCTGATGCTTATTGCAGGTTCTCATATCCTTTATCCAGAAAGGCAATTTAGGTGACAGTCCCCACAACCGTGTCTTGGCCTTGAGCCTTATTGATCAGAAATAGCACCACTGCCGCTGGCTTTCTAGCTGCCTTTGCAACTCTTGCCACAAAACCCACGTAAAGCTTCATCAGAGGTAGTGAACAATATTATACCTCTATTAGTTGTGGGTGTGAGACTGGCTCACTCTATTTCTCTCTTGCTAACACACATTCTTGTCAGGGAGCTTTAGGGAAAATGTGGTACAAGCAGCAACTGTATCTCATTGCAATGATGTCTTGAGTTGCCTCACACAACACCCCAGTCGTCCATGCCACTTCCAAATGCTCACTACCCCTCCCAGAGTGGGAGGAGTTGACCCACAAGCAATGTCACAGTTAATCAAATAGTAGGTTATGATTCCAGAGTAATAGAATAATATTTCCACAAAAGTAACTTAAGGCTTTGCAACCTCTTATGTTCCCATTCAAGGATCAAATTATATATTGTAAGTGGCGTCCCATAACTTGAGAAACAAAATCCCTTCCTTGCTGCATGGTTAACTAAACACACCACTAGGGACCTCCTCCCGTACTAACTGGTTAAGATTCAGGACTGGTTCTCACCAATGTCAATCAAGCACTTGAACCCTCAGCACTACCCTCTGCCATGACATTTAAGAGAATTGCAGGGCGCTATGAATAACAGGATCGCCCAGTTGTCTAATGAATGTAACCGGATATGTGACACCTTAAACAAAGTGCCTACAATATTGAGGAAAAATATTATGAAAAACCAAATACAACAAATGAGTTGCAATGACCATCTTTAAATTATATACATTCCCCTAGAGCAAAAGTATGAGATCGTGCATATTGTTGTACATTGAAAATAAAAATGTAAATCAATTAAGTGAAACCTGCAAAATATTTGTTCAAGGGTTAGGTTTTGGTCCTCGTTTCTTGTTCCACACTGTAATACTGCTCGGTAACTTTCCCTAAATATCTGATTTATTTTAGATGAAGTTCTCAAAAAGTTTGAAATGTGTCTGTTCTTTGACAATGATATGAAGCATGACATATTTTTCCTGACTGTTCATGACGCCGTCCTCTACATACAAAGCCAGAACATGTTCCGAGACCTTGAGGATCCGATCTTTGAGAAGGTAAGATGGTTGGCCTTCTTGCTGACACTCAATAAAAGATTACATGGTGGTGTTAGTACATAAAGAGATTCACGGACCAGGTGGGAAACACCCCCTTCTGCCATCTGTGTATTCCGAAGGCTTCCTCTCATAACCATGTGATCTTTTATTTCCCTGCATGGAAGTGTAAGTGGCAGGGATTCCCTGTGCAGTTCCAAAACATTCTTTAAAGTCCTTTAGAAACAATTTCCAATCCTATGATTCGTTAAGCGCACAGTTTATTCTAACCACAGCCCTTTACCTACTTCCCTCTCTCTTTAGCTGTTCCACTCTTTATATTTTAGTACAAGATGCACAAAGATGCACAAAGTGAAAACATTTCCTGTTCATTCTGCAGACGAACCTCTCTAAAAAGTACCCTTTGGCGCCTATATACAGACTTACACTTAGTAAGAAGAGTTGAGATAAAATATGGTTTTAGACAAACGTTCTCATGAGAGATGAGGAATTTCATTATCAGTTTAAAGATTCTGAATCAGAAACCACGTTCAATAGTGAATGGTTGACCTCCGGCTCACCCTGCGTGATCAAGGACAGCTTCAGTCAATCCTTGTTTTTTTTTAGAACGTTTTTGCTCCTTGGACATGTAGCCCTTATCTGAAGACAGAAAAAGACAATGTGCAAGTCTGAGAACCCAGGGGAATGTTTGGTAAAATACCAGGATTTGCTAAAATTGACCCTGATGAAGTGGGATGACATAAATATGGATCACCAAAAGTACTTCTTGTACAAACATTTTTGTATTTCTCTTTCTGCATTTACTAATTATGTCATCTTCTTTTAATGTTTAGATATCACTGATGCAAGAATCCAAGGAACCTCTGGAATTCACTGGTCTAGAACCATTAGAAAACGAGCTTGATGCTCAGGAAGAGGTATCTCAGTCAACTTATTTACCTTGAGATTGTCTGTATTTATGTTTACTGTGCTGTTCAGGATGTGGTGGTAAATAGTGTTGTGGCGGCATACAGGAAAACGAGGCACTCTAGAATGATCGTACAGTAATCTGTGGTCAACCGCACCAAGCAGGGGTTGGTTGTGTTCGTCGTGATTTTGGAGTGGGAAGAAGAAGTGGGTGATTTTTTTAGCTTTAACAATTTAATTGCTTTAAGTTGCAATTTGGAGTTGTCTGACAGGCGTACCATTTCTAAAGACCCTTTGATAGCCGAAACCGATATATTTAGTCATCTCTACCATACTGATGGATTAGGAGAAAACACCGGTGGGATGTCATCCAAAATTGCAAATGCTGAATATCTATCAACATGTGAAAGCTCTGCACAATGTACATTCCACATCTCAGGCCCAGTTCATGGATACTTACTGAGGAGGGTGATTTCCTTTAGAGACAAGGGCAAAGCAAAAACAGTGGTACATGACAAATAGGTGCCAATTTTAAATTATGGAGGAATACCACTGCGGGTACTTCCAGGTTGTAGGAATACCAGGGGATATTGCCCCTTGGAAATGGGGAAAAGCATTAAGCAATCAGTGTTTCGACAATAATACAACAATTCCTATTGTTCATGATTGGGCATTTTGAGCCAATTCCCCACCTTTGTCTGTTACACAGTGAAAACCTGAAGTGTTCTTATATTACTCAAATCCTGATTAGGGCTGCAGCCCTGTTGCTGGATATCGGAATTTTGACTAAACTCGTAATGGTATCCATTGTGTACCTTGGACCCTGCTAAGGAAGGGCATAGTGTCTAGAAGTGTTCCTGCATAAGATGGATAGATTTGTTTAGATACCTTATTTTGCTGTTCCCGCCATGTTTCCATGACAGAGGGAAAATCTGTAAATATAGAGGTAGATGATCAGCTTTTGATTTTGGAGGGAGACTTCTGCCTTTTCCAGTTATTTTACTGCTGCCTATTGACACAAACGGTAACAGACTTGGCACATCACCACTGTAGAATTTCTGCCAATAAGCCTAGCATCACAGTACCAGGTGACATTTGAGCACATTTTCCTTTCCCACCCTCCCGTACATTTGCCCATAGCACGTCTTCCACCATTTCGGTTAAATATGCTGATCTCCATTTTGTGGGCTGTAAACATAGAAACTGAAAGTGGCTTCAAAGAAGGAAAGGAATTGAAGCCTCTAGATTTATTACAGTGGCAAACGTGCAATGCAATAGTTGTAATCTGATTTGACTTTCCCCCACAAAAACATTTTTTTATTTTACATTGCACCTTTTTTGACGTAATTGTCCTATAGACTATAGTCCTCGTCCTACAAACATCTCAGTTTTTTCAGGGGTTAAACGCAATTACAAAATGGAGGACAGCAGAAGTAAGAAACCTGTTTACGAAAATTGAGAATAAGATAGCTTCTGAATGAGAAACTCAGTTAGAACATTGATCTATTCATATTTTAATGAGTCGACTAAAGCATAAACCATTTAACAAGTCAAATGAATGAACATCATTAAAGCTCAGTTACTTATGGGAAAATCTACAGTATGAGAAACCGCTATGTTACAAGACATCGTTAAGTTAGGCAAGGGTCTCTCAGACATAAAAAAAGAAGAGTGAACCATCTCAGTGGCCTGTGTTTCAGGGAGTTCTAGTCCAGTAGGGCTCAACATTTGTTTAGGAGTCCACAGTCTTGCCACATTTTAAGGGTATTTAGTAAGGACGTTGGGAAACCCAATAAACCCTTGGAGGCTTGGGCAGAATCAACAGTATAAAGTAATGGTGCCTGCAAGGGATTTTGTTTGGACAAAACAATTCTTTTCCACAGATTCCACAGATTCAATATCAATACATTCTGTGAACCTTTATGCATTTATCACAAATGTAGGCACTGAATGCACAAGCAGTTTAGTCAAGAACAACAAACACAGGGATATCTTTTGAAAAATGTATTATCTTTGTAATCTTCAAACATTATAGGGTGCATTCAACACTCACGTGGATTTCAAATGCATACAAATGAAAAATGTACATCTTATTTCAACCTAAATTTCATAAGTAAAAATCTTCTCCCAATAAAATCCTAGAAGTGACCAATATTTTCACTGAATAACACAGTCACTTAATGTATATTAATACATGAGGAGTTGGATAAGACAGTCGATGTTTCAGTCTTCTTTCGTGCGAATCCTTTAGACCATCTTCAGGACAACACAATCTGCATTTTAACAATGACCCCTAGGAGAACACAATGCAAATTATTACTTTTGGTTCAACCATCCATGTGTAAATAATTTAGTTCAAAATAATCCTGTGTAAAGTATATGATGATGGAAACTTTAACTTTAAAAAGGTTGAGTACAATTCTACCAATCCATTTTGTAATTCACATCTTAGACTTCTTTGTCTCCAAATAAGAGAGATCCATCACACATATGAGCACAGATAATCTGATGCTCATTTTCTACTTCAAAAACTGATAAGTCAACACTTTTGTTCAAATGAAAGAGAAATGATTCATAATTTAGACAAAAATATAACTTACTCTGAAATGCTTATTTGCACAGATTTGTCAATCAGATATCTATTATGACGTGCACAGAGAGATGTATCACATTTTCGAACACAGATGAAAAAACACATTTCTTACTTCCAGAGACTGGTCAGTCGTTCAGACCTTGGCAGTGTTGCAAAGACTCTAAAAACTGGTTTTCCTGATTATATTCTAGGACCAAATAAATGTATTAATCTACCATGTTTGAGTATTGCAGTTATGCACTATATGCTATCATTGTGTGATATATAATTTACCTGGTATCTTCGATTCTCAACAAAGTGAAATCAGAGTCTTCACGTAATATCTTTTTGAACTGATGTCTCCCTGATATTCATAAAGTTTTAATCTTGAGTCCATTTAGAAAGATGACAACATATTAGTTTTAATCTTGAGTCAATCTAGGAAGATGACAACATATTAAGGATAGCCACTGAGACAGAACATCACTCAGTTAATTTGAATTGAATCCACTTACAGAGTTAGTGGCTACTCTAAAAAAGGGAACCACACCAGGCTCTCTTGGACCTCGGCTGTAGCTCCATCTGCACATTAACAATTATTAGGACCTTTCATTTGTGCTATCAAGCAGGAAAGTGTTCACTGGTCTGTTTAGAAGCATAATAGGGCTACAGAAATTATGAGCTTCAGCTAACCTAAAGAGGTCTTGCAGTTTAAAAAAGTTAAAATATTTGCTCATGTTAATTTCCTAATTACTGCTGGATTTCCAAGAGTTTCTTTTTCTAAGCATTTTTCGCTCCATCATTTTGCGTCCAATTGGGAAATTTTGACTTTTCAGATTATTGCTACGTTTGGAGCAAGCTTCCATCATTTATGGAGTTCTTAATGAATTCCAGGAGCGCTCCTGGAAAACGTTAGAGCGCCATATTTCCTTAGGAATATTTGCAAGCATAACATTTTATGGCACTGCAGCTCATATCGGGGCAGTTGTTGCCGTTTTAAGGATCGGCAGTGTGGACACACTAGTGCTCAGAGTGTTAACCCACTTTCTAGAACTGTGCTTCCTGCCAGTCTAGATGTAGCCATTTCCATATCACTTCTAGAAGGTCTTAAGAGTCTGAGGTTCCGCCACACCATTGCTAAGGGCAATAACATGTCTTACACATCGACTAGTTCTACTGTATGCTCCCAGGGTGGACACAATAGATAAGAATGGTAAGATATGTTCTATCATTGCAGCACCTGCCAGTGTGGACATAGTCTTAGTGAAAGCTCGCCAAATACAGGTGTAGTTTATTTTGTTTCATAGAAGAAGGAAAATATGGGTCGGATATTGAATCTGAATCCAATCCAAATTTTATAACTACTTTTTAAAATTTTCTTTCAACACAGGCTATGCGCAGACTGGCTTCATGAAGAGGTACCAGGGAATCCATACACATTGGGTGGATGAAGAAGAAATTGAAGTTCTTCGTGGCAATGGACTCTACATCTTGACTACTTATCAAGCTCTTTTTACTTCATTGATACTTCGTTGGTGAACAGCAGATGCACATGAAGCCTCTGATTTAGATACATTTCCACAACATTTATTTTTGGACAATGTCAGCAGCTCTGCTTATGAGGATCACCCATGCAACAGCACCAGTGGCCTGGTGTTCATGAAAGCAAAGCTCATACAGTGGATATAGGTATTACCTATATACTGCACTTAGAGCCTCTTTTCTGACAGTGCACTGGAAACAATACTTATCAGATCATTTCTAGGACTTTGATCATCTAAAATCACCCTTTTCGTTTGTAATATAATTTTTTATTTAGAAATTCTATTTTGCTAACAACATTGTCTTTCTCAAAGGTGCATGCAATTTATAAACTAATATTATAGCAACTATTTTTTAAACGGTGGTACGCAGATAACTATGGATTCGGAAGACTCTGTGACAATATCCTACATTTTAATTTTTTCCTTCATGGTGGCTTTGCCAATGACATAGGGTCTAGCCCTTCCAAGTTTATCAGTTGCTGCATTTGGCACAAGAGCAAGTTTGTCTTGCAATTTGGTGATGGACCCTCACTGAGAAAGTGGGTATCTGTCGATGATTCAGTCAGATGCAGACGGGGAAGGCTAAGGGGGTCTACTTCCCTATCAGCTGCCTAGCAAAGAAATATAAATATTTAAGGGAGCATTTATGAGGGCTGTAAGTGTTGGCACTGTGTACTCCATCTCAACATGTTGTACTATTTAATAAGCAGCATCTGTACCTATTGGAGGACGGTGTGAGATAGGCCAGTCAAACACTGTTTTCATTGCAGTACACACATTCTTTGCCTCCTGGGCTAGATCCAGGCAACAACAGAATAGTAGAATACAAACTGCATGGGTACACACCCAGCAATGGCACCGTTTTCTCTTGCTACATGGACAAGTTGGTATTAGAAAATGGGCCTCAAGTATTCGCAAGGTCCCTTCCGTGAGACAGATTGCGTATTTTCAAAGTCGATGTCCTCACAACAATAGGGGCAGTTCAACAGCAGATTGAGGCATGTCTTGTGAAATAATCGAGTCCTTTGTGCGCTTTACAAGCTTCCAGCATGGAAACAGGCAGAAGCGTAAAGATTCCCTCATCGGATGTGTTGAATGTCTGCTAGAGGCAGAAAAAAAATAGAGTGCCCCCTGGGAAAGTACATATTGGGAGGAGACCAGGTGGTTCTAGGCTCTTGCAGGTGTTGGGCTGTAGAGTGCAGCAAACAAACATGGGCCATTTTAACCTGAGGGTAGGTGTGCTTATGCACAAACGTTTGTAGGGGACTGCAACCATCACAATGGGGGCTTTAGCCCCCCGGTCCTCACGAAAGGTCAGAACCCCTGCAACATGCCATCAGCGAGTGGTGGGTAAACTTGCTTTTTTGTGATCCAGCGCTGCACAATCCCCCACACACCCTCACAGTGTGATAGGAGAGGGCAGGAACCAAGAGAAGATTTACAGATTCCTAAGGCTCATCATAGAGAAAGGTTTTAATTGCACCCCCTGAGCTCAACAAAGAGGACTATCTCTTGAAGGCTCCACTCCTTTCAATACATTGTAAGATCAACTTACACTCTGTCTCTTGTCACACAGTGGATTTGAAGACTTGTAAATTTGAACATTTTCTTATCATGGGGCATTAAGAAGATGCCACATTCTCTAATGAGGTTTGGGTAAACCAAGACTAGCTCAAAGTATGTATTTACCCCCAGTGACAGCATATTTTAGAGCAGTTATAGAATGGTTTTTTGAATCTGCAGATCCATTTGTAGAAAGAGGTCGGTCTAGTTTGTCAAAGGGGAAGTAGGGTCAATGGTTATAAGGTAGTGTAGGAGGATGCCAGAGTCTGTATTGTGTAGAGAGAACCCTGCCCTGGTCTGTGCCAAGGCTCAGACCTGAGCAGTTCCCCCTATTACATTTACTGCATTCCCCTGGTGCAGATGTCAACTTGCACCTGCCCTGGGGCAGCGCATTGGTGAAAGGTGGACCAGCTTTTTGACATTCACTGTGGAGGTAGCAATGAGTCTACACTTCAGTGGGGGACAGATATTCCCCAGTAGGCAGGTGCAATGACTGATTGCACCTACCTATATGGTTTTTTTGGGGGGTCCATTCCCGTCTTTCAAGGGTCTCCCATGAGGGACGCACTGACTGTGCTCTTTGTGGAACAGTTAGTGCAGCCCCTGACAGCTCCTTTGCCTCTGAGCCCACATCTGTAATATGGCCGTGGTATAAAGACAGACTGTGCCCTCATTTGTATGGGCATGGCTCCCATGCACATGTGGGAAATCCACACTGAGATTGCATTGGCACACATGCAGCACCTACATGATCTCAATTACAGAAGGGGCTGCACAAGGTTCTGACGCACTATTTGTAACACCAAGTGCTGCTGAGTGGCAGAAAGTGGGCACAAACGGCTGTTGTGATCCCTGGACATCTGTAAAATATTGCCCCAGGTATCTTTTTTTTTTTGGGGGTTGGTGTGGAAGATCTTGAGGGATATGAGGAGGGTGGTAGCACACAAGGCAATTTATTGATACAACCAGGGAAGCAGGCGTGTGGCTGGCCATGGAGGGTGCAGGACACGAGGTATGTTTTTTAGGGTTGAGTTCGAGGAGTGTCTGAGGGTGTGGTGGAAGCTGGCAGAATTAATAAGTCCTTTACAGGATGGGATAGGCAGGCAAGAGTGAGATGGAGGAAAGTGGTATTTCAATATATTTTTTTAGATAAGCGATGTTGGGGGTAAAAAGAAGAGTCGAAGAAAGGCCATGTTGTGCGCGGCTTCTCCATGACTGACTTGCTGCAAGGGTGATCCATGGGAAACGCTTGCAGACTGGGATGCTCACGTGGGAGGCATGCACACCATAAAATCAGCAGCTGTCAGTAAAGAGGAGTGTCTCACCTCGAGCTTCACTCTAGTTGTCTATAATGTTACTTGAAAGCACTTGATGGAAAGGGGACTCGTTATTGGTAGCTACACGTCTATCAGTCTATATCTTTACCCCATACCGTCAGGCAATAGCGGCTGTTAATGGCTCTTTGCCTCATTATGTCCCCCCACTTGCAGTGCGGGTCAATAATTTCAGGGTTGGCAATTGAGAGCAGTTAGCAACCTCTGGAGAAGGTCTTAAGAATGTGGTGCCACCGGCCCTTGAACATTTAAACTCATAGAACAGAGGTCAGGCAGTAAATACTTCTGCAAGCAGCATGCGAGCGTCACTAACACAGCTGAAAGAAGGCACCCAGTAGCAGCAAAGTGTAGGTAAAACGTAAGGATGAAATATTCTCGGTTCAAGCTGCACTGTGTTCACATAATATACTTCGAAACATCTGCACCAGACAAACTTGAAAATGAGCTCTTTCGTACCTTTCTCTATATGCCTCCCAGCCCTGTATCCTCCATGTCCCATTTACCTCATAGTCTCTACCCTCCTTCATTTTCATCCTTCCTCTTCATCTCCCCCCTCCCACCATCTATTCCCTCCGTGTATATGTGCTTCCTTCTTAGTTTGTCTCCATTAATTCTTTCTTCCTCTCAAGCCTTCCCACCTGTTTTCCCCTTACCGCTAACCTCTCCTAACCATTTACTTCCTTCCTTCTTTCCTTCTCTCTTTTGCTCTGTCCGACACTCATCCCCTCATCTTTTTCTTTTTCTTTCTAATCCTCTTTCTTTCTCTTCCTTCCATCTTCCATTCCTTCCCTTTCTCTTTTCCTCCTTTCCCTGCTTTCGTCCTTCCATGCTGCTATCCTACCTCGCTGTCTGCCTCCTCCTGCGCACTCTTCTTCCCCATCCTTCTTTCTTTTGCTCTCTCTCTTCCATCCTTCTTTCCCCTCTCCGTCACTCTCACTCTCCATGTTTCTTCCTCTCTCTCTTCTTTTTTTTCTTCCTTCTCGCATAGTGCTACAAGCACTGCAGAAGCGGAAACAAGGAGAATCTGTGCTCGAGGAGAAAGGAAGGGTAGCAACACTAGTGCTGGACACAGACTCCAAGAAAGCAAAACAGCACAGCACACAAAATCAGCCTTTCTTGAGATTGCCTGAGTCACTTCAGCAGCTCCTGCACGGTACCTCCCTTGAGCACAGGGGCAGGACTGGCTAACATTTCACGAGCATAAACGAAATAACTATAGCCGGACCAGTGGAATGGCCCTATACTCACACGGGTGGATTTGTTGCTTGATTTCTTAAACAAGGTATATACGATATTGGCTTCTCGCGCACAAACATTTACAATTGAATAGGTTAATATACGAGTCGATTTGTAGGTAAAAAATAAGTTGTTCTTGGAGAACAGAAGGTAACTGCATCTCGGCCTGTCTGAGACTACAAATAAAAGAAAAAAGCAGGTTCACAAAATGTAAAGCCTTAAAAAATGCGTGCAGAATATTTTTAGAATAAAATGAAAACAAAGTCAGGAATCTGCATAAGAACCCCAAATGGCTATAGCAGAATTTCACTTTTTTGGTAAACGTTTGAACCTGTGTACAAGAGTCATGCACTGGAGGTCAAGTGTGAAAAACGTTCATTTACTGTTTTTATTTGTACTGTATATTTGTTGGTAGTCAGACTTGACAAAATAGAAAAAATCTATATAATCGTGCAACTGTATCTAGTGAGTTGATTGCTGGGTGAATTTCTGTGGTGTATGAAAGGTGAAACTTTTTTCATTAATTGATGTGTTGTTTGGTGAAAGGTGAATGTGTTGTTCTGGATCTGGGTGATCTTTAGTTCCTGTAACCTGACAGCACATGAATCCATACTAGCTTGTCATTCAAAAGTATAGTAAATGTCTCAGAAAACAACAGTTTTTTTTGGTTGTATTTGCTACCACAGTCTTTAAGTTTTAAAGCTCTGTAAAATAAAACTGAAACAAAGGATCGAATACCTCACTTTGAACAATCAAGATAGAACTTCACTAAATCAACATGTCTGTATAACGTGGGGAAAAGCACCACTTTTAAAGCACTTTACAATAATGAAGAAATAAAGCACAGAAACAAAATATGGAAATAAATTGCACTTTATGTTTTAATTTTTAATCTTGGCCGTTTCTTTGACACTGTTCTACTCTATAGCCTTTTCTGTTTAAATATACAATTAAATACAAACTGTGTGCAAACATTAGTGTGACTTTTCTTTCAAACAAATACATCAATAATGAAAGAAGTTAATTTTTAATGGGTTTATACAAAGAAAAACAGAACAGTCAAAACAGTGGGTCACTAATCTCACGTATAATGGCTCTAGCCTGGGGTATCGAACCCGGTCGCCCCCGCTATCCCTTTTCCTTTCAGAGGCCTCTGCAGGTTCACCAGGTGGACCAAATGTTGTCCCATTTCTTGAGGCATCCCGACACACACAGACCACCCTCTTCCCCAGTATACACCAGCCCATGTCCCTTTCCCATTCGGTCATTTCTGGTGCTGCTTTTGCCCCCCCCCACCCCACCCCCTCCTGTTTCTCGACTATGAACCCTAGTGAAATCCACAATTTCAGGTGCGTTGGTATTCTTTCTTCCCCTCATCCATTCAGCACAAACCATTTTGACGTCTTGACAAGAGGAATGCCAGTCACCTGCGTCATCCAGTGTACCAACCCTTCCCAAAAACTCTGCAGTTTGGGGCATTCCCACACTTTAAGGAAAAAGGTGCCCGCCTGATAGCACTCCCTAATAAACACATGTGAGGTGCCCCTCCCAAGCCTTTGCAAAACTGTTTTGAAATAGTAGGCTCTGTGTAGTGTCCAGAGTTGGATGGGCTAAAACCCTGCCCCAATGGGAATCTCTCTGGGGCCTCTGACGGCTTCCTTTGACTCTTCCTCCTCTAGGTCCCTGAGATCGCTTTCTAAGTCAACTTTCCAGGCCTCATTTACGAGGTTTTGGCGCAGGGCAGTGACCCAAAGAATCTTGCTGCGCTGCCCTGCGTCAAAAGAAAAGGGCAGGAATGTGCCTTATCTATGAGAAACAGTGCATTCCTGTCCTTTTCCCTGTGGTAGCGCAGAATGGGCTGCCATGCGCCAACCCAGGCACCCTTGCACCACGGTACAAGGGTGGCTGCGTTGTATGGGTGATTGTTTTTGTGCGTGAAGGGATAAGGATAAGGATATTTTTCCTCGTTCCGCCTCCCTAACGCCACCCCTGTGGTGGCGTTAGAATCTGACGCATTCCCAGGTTCACGATTCCTCATAAATCTGGGATTGCTTCAGATTCCATGGGTGATGCATAGGAACACCCACAGCAACACCCATGGAATGCCCCTTTCATGCAGTGTTCTGCGTAAAAGGGGCACATATTTACAAGGCCGGATCACTGACATAATATCGAATACAAAAATATAGACTTACCAAAATATCGTTGACAAAATATAGAATGCAAAAATATTGAATTCCTATCTACAAACAGGTAAGTACAAAAATATCTAATCAAAAATATCGTTGTAAAAAATATAGTAAGTCAAAATATCGATTTTTTTTAAATGTCTTAAAAGTAATTTAAAAGTAATGAAATAATAAATATAATTAACTGAAACATACTTAAAAATACTTAAATAACCTTAAAATTAATAAATAATGAATTTAAGTTAAAAAAACATACAATTTTATTTTAATACATATATATTAACATAATAATAAAAAAATACAATATTTTTACTGTAACATAGTGGGAGGGTAAAATGTACAATTACCACTCCAGTAAGTGAAACAGTAGGGAAAGCGTTGGATAGCGTAGGGGTAAAAATTACTATTCCCACTCCAGTGAGTGCAACAGTAGGGAAAGCGTTGGATAGCGGGAGGGTAAAAATTACTATTCCCACTCCAGACAGTGCAACAGTAGGGAAAGCGTTGGATAGCGTAGGGTTAAAATACTATTCCCACTCCAGAGAGTGCAACAGTAGGGAAAGCGTTGGTTAGAGTAGGGGTAACAATTACTTTTCCCACTCCAGAGAGTGCAACAGTAAGGAAAGCGTTGGATAGCGTAGGGGTACTAATTACTATTCTCACTCCAGAGAGTGCAACAGTAGGGAAAGCGTTGGATAGCGTAGGGGTAAAAAATACTATTCCCACTCCAGAGAGAGCAACAGTAGGGAAACCGTTGGATAGCGTAGGGGTAAAAATTACTATTCTCACTCCAGAGAGTGCAACAGTAGGGAAAGCGTTGGATAGCGTAGGGGTAATAATTACTATTCTCACTCCAGAGAGTGCAACAGTAGGGAAAGCGTTGGATAGCGTAGGGGTAAAAAATACTATTCCCACTCCAGAGAGAGCAACAGTAGGGAAAGAGTTGGATAGAGGGAGGGTAAAAATAACTATTCCCACTCCAGAGAGTGCAACAGTAGGGAAAGCGTTGGATAGCGGTAAGGTAAAAATTACTATTCCCACTCCAGTGAGTGCAACAGTATGGAAAGCGTTGGATAGTGGGAGGGTAAAAATTACTATTCCCACTCCAGAGAGTGCAACAGTAGAAAAAGCGTTGGATAGCGTAGGGGTAAAAAATACTATTCCCACTCCAGAGAGTGCAACAGTAGGGAACGTGTTGGATAGTGTAAGGGTAAAAATTACTATTCCCACTCCAGTAAGTTTAACAGTAGGGAAAGTAATAATTTAATATATTAATAAAAATAAATTAATTATCAATACCAATAAAACATTAATTAAACTTAATTACCAATTTAATATTATATAATAAATAATTACTTAGAAATACAAATATTATTATTAAAAGTTAATTACATATTCATAATTAATTAACAACTAATTAATGTTCAATAACAAAAATAATCCATTATAAAAATTAATATCAATTAATAATTAACAGTAAATTAATTATCAATACACAAAAAGTATTTTTAATATGTAATTAATTAATATTACATTACTTCCCACCCTATATCCTATAAACCCACAACCCACTACACAAAATAAATTAATAAAATAATCATAATTATCAAATAATTAATACAAATTAATTACCAATTAATAAAAATTTATTATCAATTAAAAATTAATTACAAATAAATTAAAAATGAATACCAATAAATAAAAATACATTATTTACTTTATTACAATTACATTTCTTCCCACCCTATTACCCTATAAACCCACAACCCACTACGGAAAATAAATTAATAAAATTAACATAATTATCAATTAATAATTAATAAAAATTAATTACCAATTAATAAAAAATAATTACCACTTAAAAATTAATTAACAATAAATTCAAAATGAATACCAATAAATAAATACAAATATTTAATTGATTACAATTAAATTACTTCCCACCCTATTCCCCTAAAAACCCACAACCCGCTACAGAACTAAAAAGCAAAATTAAATAAAAAATAATTAGTAATTGCTAAAAAATAATATTTAATTTAATATAATTATATTACTTCCCACCCTATTCCCCTATAAACCCACAACCTGTTACAGAATTAAATCATGCAAAAATTAAATAACATAAAATTAATTACATAAAATAAATTAAACATACATTACAAAAATAATATACACTTTTCACACATATACTAACAAAGAAAAAACTTTACAAAATTCGATATTATTAAAAATGTGATATATTTTAATGCCTATAATATATACTTCGATATTATAAACTTCTATATTTTGACAATCGATATTATATTACTTACCTTCAATTCGATATTTTTAACCACTATATTGTGTCCATTCGATATTTTGTCCAATCTATATTTTTACTTCGATATTATGTCCATTCTATATTTTGTATTCGATATTATGTCTAGTTACCACAAGGCCATATAAACCCACGCAAAGTGGCTTTGCATGACCTTGTAAATATGCTGCTGCATATTGCGCCACAGGAGCATCAAAAAAGTGCCACTCCGGTGGTGCAAAAGTGCCGCTATGAGTCTCATAAATGAGGCTCTAAGTTTGTGCAGGACATTTGGGAAATTGTTTAGTATTTTATTGTATACTAAGGAGGTTATGCCCTTGGACATGCGGTTGGCTAGTAGTCTGTCCTCAAAGGGGGCTGACTCAGTGAGATTATGGCCCTGTGACAAGCAAGGTCTCAAGGCTTGCTTCACTTGAATATAGCTAAATGTTTCTGTGCTTGCCATTTGGTCGGACTATCTGAGGGGCTAACATCACCATAGATCACCCAGTTGTGAAAATCCTTATCATGGCCCGTGCAGTGAACCCCTTCAGTTGCAACCCCCACCCCCCGCCTTGAGTACGTCACTGTCCCATAGCAGGGTCAGTTCCATGGGACTGTCTTTCCAATCCCAGAATGACATTGCGGCCCCCCACAAGACCGCCCTAATTCAGAGCCGGACTGGCCATAGCGGGCACAGGTGGGGGCTGGTTTTGTGCCCCTGGGGGCCGTTTTTGTTACAGGGCCTTTTTTGCAGCATAGCTGCAAAATCGGCCCTGTAACAAAATCGGCTGAAAACCGGCCCCGGGAAAGAGCTCGGCAGCACCCCAAACCCCCTCGAGTGGGGAGGGGGGGCCGGCCGAGCACTTTGACGGGGCCGGTTGTGGTTCCCAGTCCGACCCTGCCCTCATTGTCCTAGTGTGTGGTGATAAGGTTTGCCTCACTGCTTCTGTATAACAATGCAGGATATTCCCTTGGTCCCACTCATTCCATATCCATCCACTCAGACTACAGAGTCCTCCTTCTTCACAGAAACCTAGTCGTGTATAATTCCCAGTTGTGCTGCCCAATAGGTTTTTTAATGTTCTGTAGAGCTGTACCGCCATCGTAGGCACCCCATGTCAATTTCAAAAGGGAGATTTGTGGAGGCCCCCACATCAAAGCAGGAGCTGCACTTCAGTCTCCACTTTCTTAAAGAAATCAGGGAAGGGGGTGCATGTTGTATGGTAATTTGGGCAGTGTCATCATTTAAAAGAGGGCTGCTCTGCCTAGCAGCGATAGCAGGAGTGACTGCCGGTGTTTCACGTCCTCTCTGAAGTGGTCGAGAAATCGGTATAGGTTTATGCCAATAAATTTGGCCCTTTCTCTGGTGATATAAATGCCCAGGTATTTAAAGCTCTCAGTGCCAGTGATAGCCCACAGTTGATGAGGAGCCTCAGTATGGGCCCTGGAAGTCAGTATTTCAAGGACTTCCCCTAACTGATCCTGTAGCCAGAATATTAACCAAAATGTAAAAAAACTTGGAGCATTGTCGGTATGGATTGAAGTGAGTCTGCTACATATAGCACCACATTGTCTGCGTACAAGGATATTTTCTCTTTCCATGTGAAGTCCCATCTCAGGCTTTGGATGAATGAGTCCTGCCTGAGAGTGGGCAACCACGGATCTGAGTAGCTCCTGTTAATTTTGCCCGTAGCAAGTGGCAGTTGATAAAGGAGCCATAAGCATCTTAAAAAGCCAGGGTCAAATACCATCTTTTCAAAGACTGTGAACATATAGAGCCATTCCACTGAGTCAAATGCCATTGTGGCTTTCAATACATCATCAAGGTATGCTCCATCACTTTGTTGCTGAGCCCCATCAACCCGTACAGGTGCTGGACATTGGGTTTGGTACCCCTTTGGGCATAAATCCTGTTGATCCAGGTTGACTAGCATGAGGATTGTCTGTATAAGTTGCATATCTAGTACTTTAACAAGGATTTTGGCCTTGGCATTCAGTAATGAGATTGGCCTAAAATAGGCACATTCATCTGGTGGTTTGCCTTCTTTAGGTATGACCACAAATTTGACCAGTCTGAGGTCCTGCAGGAGAAGGCCTGCCTTCATTGCTTTCAAGAACATACTGAGCATTGAATGTGAGAGATGGGATGTCAAGTCTTTGTATCGTTGAACAGGGATGCCGTTTGGTCCCACTGCTTTCCCCGATTGCATTGTAGCAATGGCTGCAGCAATTTCAGTTGGTTCTATTTGCTCCTCAGAAATTGCCTATTTTCTGATAAGAGTCTGGTCAGGTGTATATCCTTTAGGACAAATGCAATATCGTCCTGGTTTTTTTCCATAACACTTTTTTAAAATTTGATGCGAATACCTCCGCTATTTCCTGATTGCCTTATACTTATGTTCCCTCACTGTTTTAACTGCTATATCCCAGATCCTTGCCCAGTCTCTGGTCCAACCAGGCCAGTTGTTTATCTGAATTGTTTGCTACCTCGTAGAGTTCGCATTGAGAGTATGTGTGGCCCTAGTGTAACCCTCTGATAAATCTCTAAGTCCCTGCTGCTTTAGCTTTAACCGGTGGTGTGAGTCTGTGTCTTCCTGTCTGAGTATGTGCACCTCAAGGTCATGGATCTCAGCATCTAATTCCGTCACTCTGGCTACCTGTTTCTTTTTTTCACTTGCAATTAGCCCTAATATTTGCCCTATCACCACAGTTTTATAAGCCTTCCCTAGGAAGGATGCAGATCCCACCGACCCTGCATTCTCCTTGAAGTAGAGTTCACTACCTTCTCAGAGTTTTGAGGTGAGGTGTTTATTTATTTATAAAGTTTTATATAGCGCAACTTGACCCAGAGGGTATCAGAGCGCTTTACATTTAGGATCTTTGCGTTAAAAGTTACATCACTTACAAGAGCATAGTAAAGTACAGTACACAAAAAAATGTTGCAAGAATTCATCGGAGGGAGGGGAGGAAGGAGTCATAGCGGGGAGACGAGGAGGAACTGTGCCCAATGTCCGGCTGGGTAGGTGACGGTCGAGGGGGAAACCAGGGCCAATCTCCTCAATAGCTGACTAGCAGCTCCACCTGGCATCAGCCATGTTGCTCAGGTCTCAGCGTTCAGTAAAAACAGTTTTGAGTATATTTGATTTGAGAAGTGTATATAGCGCAGTCAAGACCCAGAGGTATCAGAGTGCTTAACCAGAGGATCGTTACATTACAAGGTACATCTGAAACGTTTTACATAGCGCTGGCTAGACCCAAAGGTATCAGAGCACTTTACCAGGGAAACATTGCATTACAGGTTAAATCAGTTACAATAGCTTAGTATGGTAAAGTACACAAACAACAAGGTTGAGAGAATTCGTAGGAAAGGAGGGGAGGAAGAAGCCATAGCAGGGAGACGAGGATGAACTGTGCCCAATGTCCGGCTGGGTAGGTGATGGTCGAGGCGATAACCCGGGCCAATCTCCTCAATAGCTGTCTAGCAGCTCCACTGGGCATCAGCCATGTTGATCAGGTCTCAGCGTTCAGGAAAACCAGTTTTGAGTATATTTGATTTGAGAAGTGTATATAGCACTGTCTAGACCCGGAGGTATCAGAGCGCTTAACCAGAGGATCGTTGCATTACAAGGTACATCTGAAACATTTTACATAGCGCTGGCTAGACCTGAAGGTATCAAAGCACCATACCAGCGGAACATTACATTACAGGTTACATCAGTTACAATAGCGTAGTAAGGTAAAGTAAACAAACAACAAGGTTGAGAGAATTTGTAGGAAAGGAGGGGAGGAAGGAGCCATAGTAGGGAGACAAGGAAGAACTGTGCCCAATGTCCGGCTGGGTAGGTGACGGTCGAGGGAGAAACCAGGGCCAATCTCCTCATTAGCTGTCTAGCAGCTCCACCGGGCAACAGCCATGTTGCTCAGGTCTCAGTGATATGGAAAAGAACGTTTTGAATTGATGCATAGGTCTTTATTCTTTAGGTACAAGGGGTTCAATGGCGCCGGGTCTGTTGTGCCTGTCCCCCCTCCCTTGTAGTTCAGCCCATGAGAGTGGTCTGAGATACCTCTAGCTAAGTATTTGGTTTCAGTGAAGTTCCCTACAGTGTATTGCTGTTTCAGAAGACACTCTATTCAGTAGAAGCTCCTGTGGCCTCCAGATCAATATGTATACTGTTTATGAGTGGGGTGTTGAACTTGCAGTAATTTTAGCGAGTCCTAGTGCTGTAAGAAATCCACGGAGGGGGCCCGAGCTGGCATGCTGCCCTGTCATACCCCGTCACCGTCCCTCACTGATGACAGCATTAGGTCACCCCCAGCTCTAGTAACCCCTGGGATAGCTGTACCAGGAAGAACAGTCTGATAGTACCTGTGCATGTGGTGTCTTGGCAGAATATAAACAAAGCAGAGGTTTAATGTAATGCCATCCCACTGCATTGAATGTACCACATATCGTCCCTCTTGGTCGTGCCATATCCTCAGAGGGATGAACAACTTAGCCTTTTTTTTAAATATGCCCACTTTTCTGGAGTCCGTTCCCCACTTAATTCGATATCCAAGACCATTGACATTCCGTGGGAGGACCGTCAAGGTCTCCCTATGTGTCACTGCTTGTGCTTGCATTTATTCTCATTGCCGAACTCGGAATTGGATACTCTTTAAGTGACCATCTTGCATATATTTGTGGGTGTTTTGGATTGGTGACTGGTGAATTCAAACCAGCTAACATTAACATTCTCCAACGGTAGAACTCCACCCCTAGTTCACCTACCGAGCAGGCTTTGAACTGCCTGCATCCTCACCTTGCAGAGTGCTGTTGCCCATGAACAAGAATTTACTTAAAGATGGGTGAATGCAGGCACTCTCATTTCCGTCCACCCCCCCCTTAACTTCATTATCCTGTCTTGTCCCCTTGACATCTTTTGTCTATCTATATGCCGGCATTCAGAGCCACCTCTGCTCCCCTCCTGCTTTTAACTCTCACATTGTGTAGTTTCTGTGTCCAGGAGACTGTCTTCGGTGGCCTGTGCCCTTTGTGGCAGCAGCTGGGAGTTTCTGTGGTGCGGAGGAGTGTCAGTTCTTGCAGACTTGTGGCCATGCTGCCACTGCGGGTCCCATGTTGGTTGTGAGCTAGTCTCCACCCCTCCAGCCAGTCCCAGGCTTAATCCGGAGTGTTAAAGTGCCACGTTTTTTCTTCTGCCACCACCCTCAGCTTGTCAGGGAAGAGCATCATGTATTTTAGTTCCTGGGTCATGAGGGTCTTTTAAAATCCCTCAAAAGTTTGCTCTGTTGTTGGACTTTCAACGTGAAGTCTGGACAGAAACTAATGGTGAAGTTCTCAAATTGGACATCACCCCTGGCACATGCTGCTTGAAGGACTGCATTACTCTCCTGGTAATTTCATATGTGTGCAATAATTTTCCAGGGCAAGCCTGGTGCTCCCACACAACCCAAAGAACTTCAATAGCCTCTTGGGTTTCAGGGTCTGTGTGATCAATTCCTCTAGAAACAATTATACACTAGGCCCTACTGCTTCTTCAGGTACCCCTAAAACTCTGATGTTGTTCCTTCTTGCTCTCCCCTCTTCGTCCTCAAGCTATTGCTATTTCTATGTCCCAGGTGAGCAGGGCTTCAGCTGCTTGCAGGTATTTATTATTGCCCTTGCAGGTGGTTAGCAATTTTTTTTTTTGGGTGACCCTTTTTGCTAACTTTATGGAGATCCACACTGTCTATTGTATGGCCAAGTGCTTCTTAACTCCTCCTACCGCCAACTTTATGTCTTCTAAGGAGGGTTCCTCTGTGGGATCTGTGGTCTTTTCGCCACTCACTGCCGCTGTAGTGGATGTCGGTAACACCACTGCGCATGCGTCGATCTTTTTATGTTGGACACTTTATGACCTATTTCCTCCCACCACCGCCGTCCTCGATGGGTCACAGTCTGAGTTGCCTTCTACTGCTCTATTTGTGTCCTTGCCGCCTGTTCAATGAGGAGGGGTGAAGGTAAACATCCATGCCTCACTAGACCCTGTGATTTGCAGGTTCTCTGTAACAAATTCAGAGGTACCTGTCTTGTAGGAATGTCACAACCTCTGCAGTACTTTCAACTTGCCCTACCTGATTCCGCTGAACAAAAGGAATTCACTGTTGGCACGGCATGGGGAGGGGTATATGGAAGAGAAAAAGACAACCGGTTCAGATGTATGTCTCACTGGAGTTCTGATTCTTTTTTCTCTCCAGTGAAAATCTAAAATAAAAGAACATTATGTTACTAAAGTATATGATTGTAACCGGGAACATTCTCACACTTAAAATATTTCTATACGTGCAGATTTACATTTATTTTCTCAACTATTTTGTCTCTATTGTATTAATCTAAAATGGCAGTCTGCTAAATACACATAAATTGTGAATATCTGTGCTTACACTCACTTCCATGCCAAGGATACTTGCGAGAAAAGAATAGGCTCATAACACAAAATCTGTAAAACAAATAATTCTCTCTTCAAACCAAAATGTGTCAAGCACAGAACATTTCTAAATAAATCTCCAAAGACTTTAAGTTAAGATAGTGTCCATCCAAACGTCATGATCTCTGGCTTGTAATATTTCAACAAATTAAACAAAGTTCATCTGCAAGTTTGGGCAGTCTTTCTCTGGATGTCGAGATTTAAGGCCTTTGGTACCTTCTAAAACTAAACTCAAAGTAAATAATGTTCACAAAACAAAAATGCACTTGCACTTCCTTATCAACCTTAATAATACAAAAAAATGAAACTTTAGAAAGTACAGGAATCATTTGTCTGTTCTTTTACTTTGTGACAACTTAGTTCAACATCTTTATATTTTAAACAAGGGATTCATGAAATCAGAAATCTTTGGTTTAAATGTTTTGTTCCAATTGCTGAGGGTTCACACATTTAACTCACAGCAGTCTGAGAGAAGAGATTAACTGGTTTGGGAAGCAAGCAGCTGCCAAATTATTCTCTTAATATGATGTTCAAACTATTTCCTCCAACACCTCGTGAGACAAATCAGATTTCCCTGAAAAACGTGTCTGTGTCTTGCCTCACTACTTCGTCAACCTTTGGGCACCATGTTGTAAGTATCTTCATGCTCAATGTTATCAAGGAAATCAACTTCAATTCTGTCAAATGTCACCTCTGTTATTTTTACATAGATAACGTATTAAACGTTTAATGTGGTTATTGCCTATGACAGGCACAGTTTGCCAATTTGCACCTTTATTCACAATACTGACACTCCCCCCACTACAGTCAAATTCTTTGAAAAAGCCCCAAATGGGTAGGTGAGGGCTAGGGTCAGTGCCTCTGTAAATTCACTTGTAGGCCCTTCAATCTCCTCTCGATACCCCTGGTATTATCTTGCCTGCCTTGTGGGTCATTGACCTCACGCCCAAGCCTCCCTGACGTGGAGGGTTGTCCTTGTGTGGTCCAAGTGGCGCACTCACATGGGAGGAACTGCTTTCCAGCCTCTGGACTCCTCGCTGTCACTCGTGACCTCAACGCAGTCTGGTCTGCCGCCTCCGCCCACCCCGGAGGCCCTCCATCTGGGCGCCAGCCCCAGGAAAACATGGAGCCTCACAACTGCCTCAAGCCCGATCTAGGCTCCAGCTTCCTGTGGGTGTTCTGTTGTCTCCCGGGTCCCGGAAACAGTTCTGCAGCCACCAGCTGTCCTCCGCCATACATCTGTGCCAGGTTATCTCACCCGGGGTACAGATGTCATGTGGCATTAAGGAGGGTTGCGACTGAGGTCGCCAGAACCACGGTGTTAGTCAGCCATCTTGCTCGGCACTAGCCATGCCCCTCACACATCAACAAAGTTGTTGTCAAAAACCTAAATTTATGCGATGATTCAAAGCCCAAAAAAGCCAAATATACTGAGGTCATAACTCTGCCCCATATACAATGGAATGGACCAAAAAGAACTGTAATGCACTCATGTAGTTGAAGAGTGCTTCAAATGGCATGCAGCATTGACATTGTGTGGTGCCACAAGGTGTGAGTGAGTGATGGGGTCTTAAAACAAAATAGTTTGATGTAGGTGGCAAAAAAGATTACTTAATTGAACAGTTAATTATACTATACTATACTATACGATACTATACTATATTATACTATACTATACTATACTATATTATATTATACTATACTAGGAGTATTTGTAGAGTGCACGGCGACCAGTAGGCAACTCAGCGCTGGTTGAGAGATACTGTGACACTGACCACACTGGATACTTAGCATAGGGTTAGTTCTTGAATAGCCAGGTCTTGAGAAGTTTTCAGAAGGACAGCTCATTGTCAGTTTCCGCAGTGCTGGGGGTAGGAAGTTCCAAAGTTTGGTAACAGTCAGTGAAGCTAAAGGATCGTCCTCCACTTCTGGCACTTCTAATATGGGAAACAGTGGCCACATGTGCGTTGGTGGATCTTAGCAACCTATTGGGGATTTAGGGGACGTTGAGCTGGTGAGATGGGACGTTCCTGTGGGCAGAGGGCTCGCTGTGCATAAAGCCTTAAATTCGATTCTTTGGGTAAATGGGAGCCAGTGGAGATCTGCCTGACCTTGTCTGGCTGAAGTGTGTTTGGGATCCCTAGCAGCGTGCATCTGCATTTTGCATGACCTGTAATATTCGGATGACTGCCTTGGGTGCACCCAAGTAGAGCGAGTTGCCGTAGTCCAGATAGGAGAGGATCAGTGCCTGTACTACCATCCTCCTTGATGTTTGGGGTGAGCAGAGTAGTATTCTGAAACAGCTGGTTGCAAGTTTTTTAACCTGAGTGTCCATCAAAAGGGTTTCATCTAACCACACCCCCAAACCTTTTATAACCGTTTTGGAGGTGAAGGGGTGGGAGGGTGGGCGAAGGCGTTCTGGCCAACCCAGGGCCCGTTGTGGGGAAGGATGGCTTCCAAAGATCATAAGTTCAGTTTTGGTTTTGTTCAGCTTAAGATATGATTTGTTCATCCAGCTGGCTACTAGCTCTAGACAAGGTCCCAGGGTGGGGGCTGAGGGGTCCAAATCTGGGGTGAGCAAAAATACCAACTTTGTGTTATTTGCATAGGAGACTATGGAGATCCCAAAAGGAGTTACGAGGTCTGCTAGTGGTTTCATACAAAGATTAAAAAACGTGAGACTAAGGGATGATCCTTACAGTACTCTACAGTTAATTAACCTGAACACACTCTTTCTTGGCCATGGCACAGCTAGAGAGTTTCACCTGGCCGGACAAACATGCATAGGCATCATCCCACTGATAACGTTGCAAAGTTCAGTTTTCTGAAACTCTGATATTAATCCACCAGCTGACCCATACACTGTCTTATTAATGTCTTTGATATTCTATGAATCGAAGAACTAGAGGTGTTAAACACAGGTTCGGGAGGGACAAATATGTGCCAGGTTTCCAGGGTACCTACATACCATATATTTACATAAAAGAATGCTAAGTGCATATATATATATATATATTCACTGAAAAAACCATAGGTTATAGACCATATATAGTTAGGAAATAGCATTTAGAAAACCTTATTTTACTCACACAAAACCATTGAAATTCCATATATAGTTAGTTGCACTAACTATATATCGCGCACCTGCAATCCACTGCTGATGATGTCACATATTACATCATTCATGACATGGTCAGTGACATCACTGATGACATCACTGATGACATCTCAAATGACATCACTGATGACATCACTGATGACATCTCATTTGACATTACTGATCACATCACTGATGACATCATTCATGTGATGATACAATGAACCTCTTCAGACTCTAATATAACCTTAGATACACTCAGTGTAAACAGACACTCACAGACTGTCACTCATCCATGGAGTTACTCACACACCTAGTCAGTCTTGCAAAGAATCAATCACACCTCGATTTCCTCAACTATATAGTTATACACACCTTACTTATTGGAACATATAATAACACATATTTACTCTGTTATACAATCCCTGATACAAGTTCACAATAATCCATACAGCCACTCACACATTCACTGGCTCTTATGCACAGTTATTTATATATGTCAACTATCACATGTACTGTGTTTTACATATGTACTTACTTTGACATGTAGCACTGAGATATCCATTCACTCACCAATACACTCATGCACACAGTCAACCGCCCATACAGATGTTTCCACATGCACTTTTGAACCCATACATCTAGTGAATCAACTGCTCACACATCTATGCACAGAGTCATACACCTCCCAGACACCCACACACACACTCAGTCTCCCATACAAATACTTGGGCAACTAATCAATAACCCATATAGTTAGTCATATAGCTAATGATCAACACATGCATCAGATTACAAAACAACAGACACAATGATGCACAATTTAAAACAGTTTAGTCACTAACCCATGCACTCAGTGAGACACATTTAATCACTCACTTATACAGTCAGTCATGCACCTACTAAATCCTTCATCCAGACACTTATACATCCACTCATTCTTCAATATGTAAGACATATTTTAACTTTACAGAAGCATACAGTCACTGGATGTTGTCATCAGTGATGTCATCAGTGATGTCATTTGAGATGTCATCAGTGATGTCATCAGTGATGTCACTGACCATGTCATGAATGATGTAATATGTGACATCATCAGCAGTGGATTGCAGGTGCGCGATATATAGTTAGTGCAGCTAACTATATATGGAATTTCAAT
This sequence comes from Lissotriton helveticus, assembly GCF_964261635.1. Taxonomy (NCBI): domain Eukaryota; kingdom Metazoa; phylum Chordata; class Amphibia; order Caudata; family Salamandridae; genus Lissotriton; species Lissotriton helveticus. Next base: position 1,263,080,201 of record NC_136057.1, on the reverse strand, counting down.
GGTTTTGTGTGAGTAAAATAAGGTTTTCTAAATGCTATTTCCTAACTATATATGGTCTATAACCTATGGTTTTTTCAGTGAATTTTCAAGGTTTTGTAAATGCTAATTCCTAACTATATATGGTCTATAACCTATGGTTTTTTCTGTGAATTTCATTGGTTTTTTAACAGCTAATATCTGTAGCTGTAAAATGTATTCTTCTTTAAATCCAAAAATATATTTTATATGTTTATGAATAATTTTTTTTTTAAATATTTTTTTTTCTTCGTTCCCGCTTCGCGAATCGGGAAGCTTCCCGTTAGCTGACCTTGATGCCGCGAAATAGACCGCGAGCCGGTAAACGTTTCTTTACCGCAAGTGCCGCGTTAGAAAACAACATCGTGACGCCTCCCGTCCGCATGACGTTCCACGTTGTCGCTTGATACGTCATATGACGTGCTACGTTAGCAAACTGGTACGCGAAGCGAGTGCCAAAGCGCAGGTTTCTGGAAGCAAACCGGGAGGCCCTGCAAAGCGCTTAACGTAAACACAGCAAGTCATGTGACTTGGTAATAACACTTTTCATTGGTTCATTTCACTTTTGGTTTCCTAATGATGTAAGACTAGGTCATATAATCTAAAATGAACACTTTTGATTGGTTGAGAACTCTTGTTTTTCCCAAATGATGAAAATCCCTCCTTCTTTCCTCACTCTGACTTTCATCATTGTGAGAGAAAGACCCTTTGTGATCACTGAGCAATGGCTTCTTTAGTAGCTTCAGCTGGTGCTTCCCCACCACCTCCACCACATCCAAGGAAGAGTGGACCACCTGCTCAAGTTGTAATTCAACAAGAAGAAGAAGAAGAGGAACAGGAGGACGAGCACGAAGAGAGGCAGTTTTTGCCTGAGCAGCCCAAGACGTCTCACCGGAAAGAAAACTTCATTTGGCAATTTTTTAAAATTCCCAAAGGTCAGAAAAAAGTAAATGCAAGATACGTAACTTGCCTTATATGTCAAGATAGACTGTCCAGAGGGACCGACAAAAAATACAGTTTCGGAAACTACACAATGCATCGCCATATGACTAGGTGGCATCCTAACAACTACAGTGCTGCACAGTTTCGGAACGACCTAGATAATCTCCCTATTATGGCCAGAAGATCTGTTGTACCGGAAGTAACGGGACCAGAGGGCAGGGAGATGGCGCCAAATATACAAATGAGATTTGGTGAAGTAAAACACACCTGCGTATTTTGCGATGGATTCATTTCCTACGGAGAAAGAAGCATCACTCTGATCAACAGAGCTATTGACTATCATATGCAAGTTTGTCCGAAACGCCCAAAATAATAAATACTTCTTTTTTTTGTTTTGTTGCTCCTGTTGAGCCCTTTACAATGAATCGTTTTCATTGCCCCCTCCAAGAAAAACCCAAAAAAATATAAAACTGTTCCGAAAAATTCAAAAACAGTAAAAAAATGTTCAGAAAAATAAAAAAAAAAGTTCTTTTCAGAACTACCTCCCCGTTATTAAAAAATTGGTACAATATTTGGAACTGTGCCAACCTCTATTTCTCTTAGTTCGCTTCCTAGTTCGCTCGCTGGTACGCGAACTGGAAGCGAACCAAAAACAGTAAGTATAAGGGAAGGAAACACACACTTATGTTAAAAGAAAGACAGCTATAGGGGAGTAAACTAGAGATACTATTACCCATAATCCACTACTGATGATGTCACATATTACATCATTCATGACATGCTCAGTGACATCATCAGCAGAGGATTGCGGGTTTTTTGGCAACATGCCTTATCCACGGTTTAATAACGCTGCCTTTTGCTTTATATAAGTTTTCAAATTGTATGAAATATATACCAATAGGTCTTTATGAACCTTTAGGTAGTGCTTTTGTTCATGAGGTCTGGTCGCTTCCATACACATACAGATGTTTCAAAGATGATCAAGAAGTTTATCTGAATGGAGAGGAATGCACTGAGACGCCAGATCATTCACTAATGTGTAGGCACATACAGTTACACGATTCATGCAACAAACACCGACCAAATATGGCTTGCGTGTTGCAAGGCACGCCAGTTCCTGCTATCATCCCCACGTTCAAGTTGTTGGAAAATGGTAGTTATTTGATGCTCAATAATGAAGATTGTTCTGAGTTAATTAAAAAGTATTCCTTTTATCGTAACAGTAAGTGAACGGGTTATTTGCTGCAGAAATGTTCTATTTCCTCCCACACATGAACATAGGGAGTTTTCAATCTGGCCACAAATACCAACCTTGGGACACGTTTCAACGGCATGACAAGAATAAGAGCTCTTTTGTCTCAGAGAGAGGTGGCCTTGAGTTCGGCCCGTGAAACTTTCGTACTTCACATAGCGAACACCCGTACACAGGTTTGCCTTTCAATTTCAGCAACATGTTTCCGACTATCTTTAACGCATCCTCCACAAAATCCCTGGCACACTTTTTTAAAGTTGTTACCAGTGGTCTCGTGACTTCATTTGAGAAAATCTTTGGAGTCATCCCTGCTCCCTTTCATTCCATTTTCTCCACTCTGGTTCGTGGATTGCATTTTTACTTGCATTACCAGCGGACGCTCTTGTGCTTTTTTACATTTTTAAATATGGATGTCCCTCCTATGCAACCTCCGACCCTGCAGCTGCTGACACTGTTCCGCAATCGCATGCTAGAATATTATGGCACAATGCCGTTGGCGATATTAAGCACGGCATATGGATTATCTTTTCGGTTCTCCTACTTCACCTGTGTCCAGCCTGTATTTCACTGCCTGACCTGTGATTTCGATTGGGCCATTGATTTGTGTCTCTGCGGACCGGTTTCTCCTGACGTCGACTTTAATCAGCTGATGACTCCTATCATTACTCACGAGTTGATTTGTCCTGGCGAAAGGATTATGGCTGTGGCATTGATGCATGGACTACTTGGTCCCTGGAATTTACTGGCGGCAGCACAGTCTTTCTTGGAACACAGCTTTCTTGAAAACCCACCGAGCTGTCCTCTGATGGTGATAGAGGATCCGGTGCTGGGAGAGCACGTATGTTCTTTTCCGCTTTTAAATTGGATGGCTGAACTGTTTTCGGATGAAGACGGTGACTTCCTATTGGAGGCTGTTGCAGCTTATTTTGCATACACAGTTATGTCATAGACCTTTTTCATGTTTGATATGCTGAGTACTAGCATTTCATTGACAATTCATTGACTTATTTGTCAAGTTTTTATTATTTACCTTGCCTATTGGCTTAAGACTCGATAAAGTACTTGGCTGTTTTATTTTTCTTTAGCATTGAATTTTCCTAGTTTTTAATGCTTTACCTTGCGGACCGTCCACATATAAACTTGCAATCTGCTCTCATGAGATGGCACTTCTATTATCTTATTCAGTTCGTTTCCGGATCATGAGGAGGTGTCATCTAGGTCCTGGATATCTTTACACCGTGTTAAGTTAGCATGGGCTCATTACCGGTTTAAACGCCATTTTTCCTTTTTTGCAACTTCTGCACACGACACTTAGTTGTTGCTTTAGCTTTCCACCTAGTAGTTCATCGTGGTTTACATGAGAATAATATGTTATTGGTCTACTATCTGCTTTACTTGTTAAACTATATCTGTACAGCGAGTGCTAAAGTTTCAAGAACAACACGATACAGAATTGTTATGAGGTCTGATCTCCACGACTTCATACTCATAACATAAGTGCAACTTCTGCCAATTCTGGGCATGAGGCGGGTTTTATATTGCTTTGCCGAACACACATACACAACAGTTGATGCGGTTCACATGAAGAGAGAGCTGGTGTATGCTGATGTGATTCCTTCAAATCTAAGACACTAAAGTATGGACACGCCCTAAACCAACACAAAGAGACCTTCTTAGCAAATAATATAATATGTGTATTAGGGAGGGTGAGATATAAGCAGCCGCGGGCCGTGGAGGGAGTTACGATGGGGCAGGGAGGCGGGGAGGGGGAGAAGCAGGGTGGAGCCCTCTCTACCTTGCCCCTCCCCCTCCCCGCCTCCCTGCCCCACCGTAACTCCCTCCACGGCCCGCGGCTGCTTATAAGTGTTGCTAACTCTTATTCATTTACAGCATGTTAACATACTGTCACCATTCGCTTTTTATGTACTAGTAACTATGCTGGTAATTTTGCTACTGATAATATGTGTACTTGTATTCTCCACCCTGCTTCTCCCCCTCCCCGCCTCCCTGCCTCACCGTAACTCCCTCCACGGCCCGCGGCTGCTTATAAGTGTTGCTAACTCTTATTCATTTACAGCATGTTAACATACTATCACCATTCACTTTTTATGTACTAGTAACTATGCTGGTAATTTTGCTACTGATAATATGTGTACTTTTATTATCTAAGGTACTACGCCTGAGAAGACGGCATTAGTAAATAAACATTTCAAATACACATGTGTTCTTCTTAACTCCATGTTCTGGTTTCTAAGAAATATATAACGACCGACTGTTCATGAGTTCCACGTATCCTGAGGTACTATAAGTTCATATTCTGGATTGTCTAAACATTGAGAGTTTGTTATATCCAATGTGACACTGTACCTAGCTTGCTAAATAGTTTTTGATTACTAACGTGAGTTTTGGGACACCCTAATTCGCCGAGGTTCCAATCCTCTGTCCACAGTTCTGTGTGAGAACAGAAACCCTGCGACAGGGGCACCCCCGACCCTTGCTGGAGCTTCATCACACTTGCGATACAACTCCAGCAATGCGCCACCTTTACGGCACAGATACATCACGCATCTGTGCTGTTTTTGCCCCATGATGCGCCGCATTGTAAATGCAGCACACCATAGGTGACGGAACAGCGGCACAGAATGACTAACACATCCCTGGTGATGCGCCAGTCATCATAAATCTATCCCTATGCTTCTTATCTTGTTAGAGATGAACCGCCATATGTATCATAAAAGTTATTTGCATTTCCTAAATAGCGAACTTTAAGGAATAAATAGCGATTCTTTACCATTCCTAGTTTGCGATGAGCTATTTGCTAATTAGCCGAATGTAGCCCAATGAAGCCCAATGTAGCCCAATGTAGCCCAAAGATGGCCGCCAGACACACAAAAAAACAAATGTAGCCCAAATATCAGCCAGATGTAGCCCAACTATAGCCCAGTGACAGAATGACCAATCAGCTTCGCAAACCTCCGTTACGCGAAGCGGAGCGCTGTTACAGATATATATCTTTTTTTGAACGTTAATTTCTCAAAATCCACTGGAGCACATATATTGAGACCTAGCAAAGGCACATCGGGCTACCAGTCCCTAATATTTTGCCAAGTTTCGTGCAAATCCATTCAGCCGTTCAATTATTATTTTTATTATTTTTTTTTGCCCCGCGGGGCCCTTTTAAAACCTCCACATCAAACCTAGGGGGTCAGCGAGGATCTACTATGCCCCCTTATAGTTATTTCCCCCTTTGTTTTGACCTCCTCTTGTCTCTCGATCCTACCGAGAGACAAGATGGCGGCCGCTACGGACTGTTTGGAATGTTGACAGACGCCGGAGAACCAATCAGCTTCGCTTCACAAAGCTCCGTTGCGCGAAAAGTCCGCGAACCAGAGCGCTAACCGGTCCGCTGTTACAGATATATATCTTTTTTTAAACGTTAATTTCTCAAAATCCACTGGAGCACATATATTGAGACCTACAAAAGGCACATCGGGCTACCAGTCCCTACAATTTTGCCAAGTTTCGTGCAAATCCATTCAGCCGTTCGGGCTAAAAGTGAGGCCAACCGCCCTATGGAAAACTCAATGTTAAAAACACGTTTTGGGACCCCCCTTTTTTCTCGGCCCCCACTGGACGAACCCCCCCCAAATTTTCAAGGGCTGCTCAGAAACAAAATGTGCCATTTTCCTGAAAATTTCAGCCGATTCCGTCCACAAACGCCAAAGTTATTAGACATAGAATTTTCAAAAAACCCATAGAGAAAAAATCCTAACTATATATACCTACTGGCGACCGCCAGTAGGTAATATATATATATATATATATATATATATATATATATTCAAACAATGAAGGATAGCCCATGTGGAAAAAGCCTGACAGGTAAATTCAGTCCCAGCGTGAGGGTGCAGCGAGTGGGGCAGACACAACCAGCAACATCAGCTGCCAAACGCGTTTCAGGCTCCCGCCCTTGGTCACTGGCAATTCAGGTTTGCACACATGAAATTAGCAATTGACTACTTTATTCAAAATAAACCCGCCCCCTGACTTCAGGGCATCATGGTCATTGTAGTTTTGCAATTTCGCCTCAGTGGGTTTTCATGTGGTGCCTCAATAATCTAAATAAAACACCCCTGTGGGTTAGCTGCATTGTCTTATCCAAAAACCCTGCCAATACTTCACCCCTCACGAGGAACACCGACCTGCCATGAACACAGAGAGTCCAGTGCTCGTGATACGCCATTCCGCGGCGGGCAGTCTCCGTAACTGAGCCAGGCCGCATTCAATTCAAACAACGAAGGATTGCCCATGTGGAGAAAGACTCACAGGTAAGTTCAGTCCCAGCGTGAGGGTGCAGCGAGTGGGGCAGACACACCCAGCAACATCAACTGCCAATTGCGTTTCAGGCTCCTGCCCTTGGTCACTGGCAATTCAGGGTCACACACATGAAATTAGCAATTGACTACTTTATTCAAAATAAACACTGCCCCCTGGCTTCAGGGCATCATGGTCATTGTAGTTTTGCAATTTCGCCTCAGTGGGTTTTCATGTGGGGCCTTAATAATATAAATAAAACACTCCTGTGGGTTAGCTACACTGTCTGTGTCCCAAAATGTTGCCAATGCTTCACCCCTCACAGGGAACACTGACATGTTATGAACACAGAGAGTCCAGTGCTTGTGATACGCCATTCCGCGGTGGGCAGTCTCCGTGACCGAGCCAGGTCACATTCAATTCAAACAACGAAGGATTGACCATGTGGAGAAAGCCTCACAGGTAAGTTCAGTCCCAGTGTGAGGGTGCAGCAAGTGGGGCAGACACACCCAACAACGTCAGCTGCCAAAGCGTTTTGGGCTCCCGCCCTTTGTCACTGGGAATTCAGGTTTGCACAAATGAAATTAGCAATTGACTACTTTATTCAAAATAAACCCCGCCCCCCGGCTTCAGGGCATCATGGTCATTGTAGTTTTGCAATTTCAACTCAGTGGGTTATATTATTATTGCAGTCATTTTAATTACAAAATAGCATAAAATAAGTTACATTATGCAAAAACGAAACAACTGTTTGTCTTGCTGCTAATATGATGAATTAGAAAACAGAACAATAGTCTGTTTTCATTGTCGTCTTTTGCACTGTCACTTTAAAAAGCGTAAAAAGTCACAAACATGTCAAGTGATCAAGGGCTGCAGAGTGCGAAACACGTCATGGCGACATCTTGCATTAAATAAATCTTCAATAGCACAAAGAAACTAGAGTCCGTTTCTCTTCTTGCAAGTTCCTGAGAACAAAAGTGCTTTAAAGTTGGAAAATCGACATATAACTTCCAAGGCGGCTTACTTAGATCAACGGACCTCCTCTCGTTTGGGTAACGGGACGACAAGCCGAATTCGGTTTTTGATCCGGAAGTACAAAGTTCCGCAAGGAAGTGGTCCTCTAACCCCCAGATGGCAAAAGCAACCTGGCCGATTGCAGCGAAAAGAAAGCGGCTGTGTCGAAGGGTGTGCACACATCTGGAAAATGCTGTTTGAGGTAGGGGATGCCGAGATTGTCTGGTGAGAGGTGTGCTGCTAGCAATGAATTGCGGAGCTTGCGCTAAATTCAAAGTGCTATGAAAATGTCTGCCGATATGTTACGATCCAGGGAGGAAGCGGCGGATCAAATGTTTACTGAGTGCTCTAATCCCCAAATGCATGTACAAACGACTGACACGAGCATACAAAGACAGCCCTTAACATTAAAAGACCTTTACAAACAATTGGAGAAACTCAGCAAAACCGTGCAAGCCAAATGGTGGGAGTATATGTCACTATCTGAGTACTTAGAAATTGGAAGAATCCCACGTGGGCTCCGAATTATGCTCGCCCCGAGCTATGAAAATCCGAACCCTAATATGCTGCGGGAGTGGGCAGAAAGTAATTTGGAGGCATCTAAAAATGTAATGTGCATCCTAATCAAATATGTGGATATTGATAGAACAGAATTACAAAACAAAATTGATAAGATCAATGAACAAATTGCTCTATTAGAAAATGGTCCCAATCTTTCTAAATTCGAGAGAAAAAATGTTGGCACGCTTAAAGAAAGAAGGCCAGATGTTTACCTTTGCGCGTAAATACGATGCAGTAAATTCCATCCCGCAAACTATCGTGAAAATTTCAAAAATCTCCGCAAACACGCGGAAATATCGCGAAGACGCAGAAGTTTTTTTCGCGCCTGTTTGCGATATTTTTTGCGTGATCGTGATGAAAATGTCTTGCCAACTTGCCCATGCGGTTGCCTATGGGCGCGGCCATCTTGTTTTCACTTGTCCCGACTGCTCGCGATGCTTATTTCCTGTTCCGGGTCGCGCAATGCAAGCTTGCGCCCGTTCACGATACATATTTCCTGTTCGGGAAAGCTTTTCCGTGTTCGCGATGCTTTTTGCGTGCTCGGGGAGAAAATATCGCGCATACTTGCCCACGCGGTCGCAATGGGCCCGGCCATCTTGTTTTTCACTCTATTGCTATGGTTCTGGGGCCTGCTTTTGAATCCTCCCTCTATCTTTTCAATCCTTTGTTTCTAGACACTTTTTAAAATCTTTTTTTATTTATTATCTCTCTGACTATTTTCCTGCTTCTATATTTATGGTATTTGTCTACTTTTTGTGTGTTTTTAACTACTTTTTCACTCTTTTCTATTGCCTGCTCTTTTCATTTCTTTTACTTACTTTTTAAACATTTTTACATTTTCTTTCCCACCCCGTCTACCCCAGAACCATGTCTAAGGGTCAAAGGGCTCGATGCAGGAGCTGGAGCCGCGACCGCTTTCCTTGTGGGAGGCGGCGCCCACAAGTGGTGCAGGCACGGGCCTTATTTGGGGAGGTGGAGTTGGCTGCACTTGTTTTCTTTGTGCAGTGCCACCTCCCCTTAACCCTGGCAGCAGGTGGCAGGCCTGGATCCGGGTACGGGCTCCTGGAGCGTCGGCAGCGGTGACGGAAGGTGCGCCGGGCAGTGTTTCGCTGCTCTGGGGTCTGGTGCACCCAGAACCAACTGACGCACCGGTGGTCCGATATCCTGGACCGGGAGCAGGACCTGCTGGAGCTGCTGGGAGTGGAGGTCCCGGGTCTTGGTGAGTAACTTTTTAATTATTACTACTTTGTGTCTATTCTTCTGCTCTCTGTAATATATTGCAAATATCTTTTTTTGTCAAATCTGCTACAATGCTGCTGCTTACATTACAGGTAAATTACGTTTAAAAGTCTTCTGTGATTGTTATGATAACACAGGTGCTCTTCTGCGCTACTAATCTTACTTGTTTGCAACTTTGCGTTTGCGCTTGCTTAGCGTGATTATGTAAGAGTTTATTTTACAGAGATTAAGTTACGTAATGCTATGGTGACTCTAGTCCTTACTTTGTCCTCTCACTAGGTGATAGGGGCGTATTGATACTTAGGTTTAGTTACTTTGCATGAGTTTGTAATTTTTTAGTGGTATGCGGATGCCCCCTCTGTTACGTGCTGCTAGTACCCCAGTCTTTAGTAGAACCTTTTCTAGTTTGTGCAATGAGTGGTAATAGGCTTAGCACTAGCAGAACATCAGCATCAATCAATCAACCAAAAATTTGGTGTATACAAAAATGTTGTCATGTGTCCTCCTTTTGACCATATGCATTGTTGAGGACTAAAAGAAGTGGAAATGCATACTTAATGTACAATTGGCACGCCTGGAATAGGTGGGCTAGGTCAGGTGGTACGAACTACTTAGGCTTAGTTAGTATTCTGGAATCAGAATGGAAGACTGGATTAGTGTTGATAGATAGTAAGTAGTCGATCCGCGAATCCCCCAATACTACTTGTTGACCAGATGAGATCGGTCAATTTATTTATTGCAATTGTTGTTTACATAAATGTTTTTTTGACAGTCATTTAAAAATATTTCATTTGTTTCACACCAACCATCAATGTTTGCCTCTTTCTTATATCTTTACTGTTCAGCACCCAGGGGCAGGCAGACAGGGTCGCAGTCGGCGGGAGGAGCACAACAGCAGCAACAGGAGGACACCTACGAGGGCTCTTCTGCTGGCCCTAGTAAGTCTTCTTGTTTTTAATATTAATAATTCTTATTCCAGAACTTTTACTGCACCATATTATTTCCGAACTATTGTTTCCGTTTCCTAATGCTATTTTTTACCAACAATTATCCTTCGATCTGTACTATCTGTTTCGAAATTCTTGTTATCCCTGCCTCTAACTGCCTCTGCTAAGATGACTCTCTGTACTACTACTATTAGTCTGTTTGTAGTAGCTAAGCTTGCCCAGTCGTCCACTCTCTATTTAAAAGGTTTTAAATAAAACTCAGATTCACCAGTAGCTCTAGCCATTGAGTCCAGTCCCTTGGGTTGTCCTCTTATACTACTTCTAGTCTTATTGATCTTGAGTCTTTGTTAATCTTGAGGCTTTTCGACAATTCCCACCAACAAATGCCCATCCAGATTTATTACTATTTTGATAGGATAGGACATACTACTACTGTTGTAGGGATTTTGCACATACAGAACTTTGCACAAGAAAATAGTATGTTGGTGATAGGAGGTTTGACCTTCCTCATACCTCAATCAGAAGTTCAGAACCCACCACAATCCCATGCCCGGCTAGTTACAGTAGTGTCTCGTCATAACTATTAGCTCTGCGAACCCTCCCCCCAAGATACCCAACAAGTAGACAACCCAGAACATAACACACCGGACCTCTCAGTCATGGAAGCAATGCACATGCACACCCTTCCTTTTGCACGCTCACTCGTGTAAGTCCACACCAAATACCACCGAGTCTATGTAAGTTCAAAAGTTTTATTTTGAATTGACAAGCTATCTACGTTGTTCTATAATGCAGCTCCAACAGGAAAATACATAACATTAAAACAGTAAACATTGTTACATTTACTTACAGTTACAACAACTAGAAGTCCATAGGAAAAAAAGTGAAATCATGCTAACTGAACAGTGGTGGAAGCACTACCATCCCCTTTGTAGGAATATAGTTTATATAAAATTATAAATGAAGATCTCTGAGCAAATTCTGAAGACCCCTCACCTTAGAATAACCTAGTACTGGTAGTTGTTACATCATAGGCTCTGCAAAGCTCTGGTTCGTAGAAGAGAATCTTCCGTCTGTAATGAGAAAAATGGTGTGCGTTAGTATATTGCAAGCATTTCTCAGCCGTGCCAAAAAGTGTAGCATTTTTATGGATAAGCAATATGGACTAACACCAGAACTTCATAAAAAAGTGGCTTGGTAATGTTTTGGTTGACCTTGTACGCAGCGCTTAGACAGTAGCAGTATGAGGTCATGTGGGCTCAAAGGTGTCTTATACAACAAGCTGCGAGGTAACGTCACATGTGCAAAAATAAAAGACACAAAGGTAAAATGGTTGCATGGCTCGGGCTAACAAAGACTAGAATGACCCTAGGGACCATATAACTACTAGTGTCTACTCAGTACTACCTGATTTGTACTAGTGATGTATTGTATACTATTAACTCATTTTTCAATCTTGCTACTGACCAATAGGGGAGGTGTATATGACACCTAAAAAATGTGTAATGTTTTTTTCTAGGCGCACTACCGACCACCAGTGCCGGGGTCAACGGCGCAGGCGACGCGGCTGGCGAGGACGCTGCAGTTGCGGATGGAGCTGCAGGGGGCGAGCCAGCACCAGTGGCGGGCGGGGGTAAGTTAGATTCATAATCCTTAACTATTGACATTACACTCACTGCAAGGGTGTACTGTATGTATGCTGTACTGTTGAGACTTAGGGCCCCATTAGGATGGCGGGCGGATTTCCCCCACCGGGCCGGCGGCAGTCACCGCCGGCCTGGCGGGGGCAAACCGCCCGCCATCCCTGTAGAAAAGACCCCCGCCATATTACAATGGCTGAGGGGTCCGCGGTGGATGGAAAGACCGTCCGCCGCTTTTCCGCACGGTCGACATATCGACCGGGCGGAAAAGGGTTCAATATGGTGGAGGTGTCTGAAAGACACTGCCAGCCATATTAGAATGTGCATTTTGGAATGCCTCACGGAAAGGCATGCAGAGTATGCTTGGGGGGCCCGTTGCAGGCCCCCATGGACTCCGGGGGGCTAGAGGGGTGCACATGGGGGGTACTGCCTTTCAAAGCACAACGTGGCAGGCACCGCGCGGTGCCTGTCACGTTGTGCTTTGAAAAGCACAACATGTATTTTTAGCATTGCGGCAGGCAGTGCTTTCAGCACCGCCCGCCGCAATGTTAAAAATACGGCATGCGCCAGCCACTGTGGCAGGCGCATCCTAATTGCCCCCACGGGACCCCCACCCTATGGCGGGCGGTCCCTTTTAGCCTGAGGATGGCGGGCGGATCCTAATGATGCCCTAAGTAAGAGATGTTGTGAACGTTTGAAGAGTCAAGACACCCTTTAATTGGCATTAGTAAAGGCATTAGGGGCGGGAGTATTGAGTAAACAATGGCTTCTTCTATCTGATTTCAACTCCGCTTTGAAAGTTTTATGGAAAAGACTAAAAGTCAGATCAGACCACTTGGTGTTGAACTAAAAAGGGAAAGACGGGTGGAAGGAAGAAGGACGTGCAAGATTTAATATTTATGACTGACAGAGAGAAGAATACGTGTGATGCAAGCATGAAAATTGAAAAGGTGGCTGATAGGAATCTGATGCATGCTTGGTTGAATGCCTGAAAAAATCTCACAAATGTTAAAGCCCAAGCAAGTGGGAGGATAGATACATACCACAAATGTTATGTACTGTGCTTTATAGTGCTACCATGGCACTATGTGTATAATTAACTTGTCTTACTGTTTTTCTAAGAGTATATTTTACAATAGGCTTGTTTTTTCTTTTTGATATACAGCTACTCCTTCCCAACCGTATCGGAAGGAGTTGGCCGCCAAGGCACGGTGCCGGAAGCTGGAGGCCATACAATTGGAATACCCTCGGCTGGTGGTCCTGGAAGAGGAGGATGAGGAGGCGGCAGCAGCTGAAGCCTCCACCAATGCCCCGGCCCCCAGCCACCGCCCTCCAGCGGTACGGCGCCACCGCCTTTCCATCACTGGTGCCACCACCCACTGTGGCTGCAACTGCCGTGCTCTAAAGCGCTGTGTCACCCTACTTGAGGAGGCAGTGCGTGTCTTCCAAAGACAATCCCCCCGGACATAGGAGACCCTGTTTATTGTCCCTTTTTTATTTATTGTTTTGGTGGGTGGGAATTGGGCGTTGGGGTTTTGGACAATTGGGCATTTGGTTGGACTTTTTCTTAAGGACATTGGTTGAGGTTAGGGTTAGTTTATTTTTGTTAGGGTTATATTAAATCAATATTTCTACTTTACATACAAGTACAGGTCCGCCCATAGCCAGTGTTTGATTTACATAATTGGCTGACTGTGTAAGACACAAACAGATAGATGCCGCCCCCCTCACTGATTGAGTTGTCCTACTAGTACTGTCAGTCTCTCTCTTCTAGTCTATGCATTCTTTAACTGGACTCAAAGGGGTGTGTGAATTGATTGAAAACATGTCCATTATTAATTATGCCTCCCCCAAACTTCTCTAACCTTTGCTTGATGTTTAACTTAGGCACAGCGATGGCTGCATGGTGAAGATAGTTTCCTTTCCTAACATGCCATGATTGTGGTGGGGGTAGTAGTAGTAGTAGAAGAAGACACTAGCAGGGCAGCAGCATTTGCAAAAAAGGAAAATGAGACAGTCAGTCGCCTGAGAGAGACTGTTCGAGGAGTAGTAGAATGAAGTACAGTACAGAACTTACCGAGCAACAATAATATGCAAAAATATTTTACAACAAAACATAATGGTGGTGGGGATAGCCTACTAGACAGAGTTACAAACTATAGTTGTGTCGAGTCACTTGACTAGGCCTACAGTACACTCGACACAAGGGTAACAGTTAGTGCTGTGTATGAGGATGACAACAAATCCCATCAATGCCGGCAATCAATGCGGATGTATATGTTCCTTTGGTAAATAAAAATCACCTCTAAAATATACTGCTCATGGGTGGGAAAGCAGAAGAAGATCCTCGCTCTGCCTTGAAATTGAAGTACTGTTGCTTTCGCCACATCCGCCCCAGCAAGCGTGTGACAAATTATTGGTGTACATTTAATTTAGTCACACCTCAATAAGTCATACTGCCCGGGGTAGAGGGTTAGGGTTAGGGTTTGTTGAATGGATGGGAAGGGGGGTTTGGGGAAAGGCGTGAAAATGAAAAACAGTACGTATGGACAAACAACAAACTCTGTAGACTACCATATCCATATCAATATGTTAAGGGAGAAAAAGGAAATGCTTGCATGATGATGATTGATAAGGAGAGAGACCCGGATTACATACAGTTTTTGTTCAGTTGTTCCGGGCTTACTTTTACAGATAGCGAATAAAATGTTTAAATATTGGTAGGGATGAATCCTAAACAGAGAGCAAACCGAATGATGATAATAACAACAACAAGAAGAACACACACTGTTGTAAAGATTGTCGACCAAAAAATGAAACAAATTATTTGAAAGATGATGAAAGTTGATACTGTTACTGTGTTATCCTGGTCCAAACTGTGGATTTGCATCTCGGCATTTCTCTTGGTCCTCTCGTCCATCATTCTTGGGTGTCACCACTGCCTGCCTGATGTAGATTTATTGTTAAGGTAAGTGTGCATTTTTTCCCAAGTATAGCATAGGGCAGAGGTCTTCAATCTGTGGGGCGCGACCCCCAGGGGGGTCGTGGAGTCCTGGGAAGGGGGTTGCAGATTCTGTCAGAGCAGTTTCTTGAAATGCGTGGCAGTGTTCTGATTGAGGGTGCTCACTGTGGAGGCCTAATTCACACCGAGGGGTGAAAAACATCAAAGCCTCATTAACAAGTAAAAGGTCTTTTATAGACCTGTGAAGTACTCGGGTGTGCCTTTGTGTGTGTGCCTAAAGGTGTTTCAGCCGGGCTCACATACACGAGGGAGGGAGGGGGTGCTGGGGGAGGAGGCTGTATCCCTTTGAGTTGCGCACCTGGAGCTGTGGGGTTTATTTGTATTTTTAACGTTTTATATAGCGCTAGCTTAACCCGTAGGTATCAGAGCACTTTACAAACACACAGTAAACAGCAGAAGGACATTACAATCATTGGTTCAAGTCCCACGAGCCCTCATACCTGGCGCCTGTGCGGGAGAAATGTGCCTGAGAGTCTGTTCTTCACGGTGAGATGTTGTTACAACCTGTCTGCCCCCCCCCTCAGCAGGGAGGCACAGAGATGCCCTCCCATGAGAGAGGAAGAAGAAGGAAGAAGACGCCGAGAGATACTGACCTCCCCCCACCCCCATGAGAGAGGCACAGAAAAGGTGGTTGGATGAATGATGGGTGGATGGATGAAAGGGTGGATGGATGAAGGATGAATGTATGGATGGATGAAAGGAGGAATGGGTGGGTGGATGGATTATGGATGGAAGGAAGGATGATGGATGGATGGATGCAAGGATGAAAGGATGGGTGGATGTGTGAAAAGGTGGGTGGATGAATGAGGAGTGGATGGATGTAAAGATGAAAGGGTGGATGGATGAAGGATGGATGTGTGAAAAGGTGGGTGGATGGAGGATGGATGGATGATGTATGTATGGATTGAAGGACGAAAGGGTAGATGGATGGATGTATGGATGGATAAAAGGTTGCATGGATGAATGATGGATGGATGGATGTGTGGAAAGGTGGGTAGATGAATGATGGGTGAATGGATGGATGAAAGGGTGGCTGGATGAAGGATGTATGGATGGAAGGATGAAAGTGTGGATGGATGGGTGAAGGATGGATGTATGAATCAATAAAAGGTTGCATGGATGAATGTGGGGTGCATCGATGGATGTGTGAAAAGGTGGGGGATGAATGATGGGTGGATGGATGGGTGGATGGATGAAGGATGAATGTATGTAAGGATGGAAGGATGAAAGGGTGGGTGGATGAATGGATGGATGTAAGGATGAAAGGGTGGATGGATGGATGAAGGGTGGATGGATGTGTGAAAAGGTGGGTGAATGGAGGATGCATGGATGAAAGGGTGGATGGATAAAGGATGGACGTATGGATGGAAGGATGAAAGAGTAGATGGATGAAGGAAGGATGTATGGATGGATAAAAAGTTGCATGGATGAATGATGGATAGATGGATGATGTGTGAAAAGGTGGGGGGATGAATGATGGGTGGATGGATGAAGGATGGATGGAAGGATGAAAGGGTGGGTGGATGGATGAAGGAAGGATGGATGTGTGAAAGTGTGGTTGGATGAATGATGAATGGAGGGATGAATGTGATGAGGTCTAACAGGCGCTTTTGTGGTTGTCGATAGGTGTTGATGATGAGGAGTACCAGTTTCTAGAATCTTTTGTCGGAAGGGGGTCCTTACGCCTAAAAAGGTTTTACAAGGGGGTCTCGGCATCAAAAAGTTTGAAGACCTCTGGCATAGGGTAAGGCCCGGCCTGTAATTATAGATGGGAAAAACAAAAAGGATATTATTGAGAAATAAAGTTGAAAAAAATGCACAAATTATGGTGTAGTGCAACTAGAACACTTTCTGAGGCGGCATGTCTGCATCCTCTCTACTCTAGTCCGTTTACAGCATTGACCTACAACAGCAACAGGACAGAGCAGGCCCACAGTGACGGCACGTCGCTTAGCACATCCTCCGTTTAGACAGAGTACATTTTTTAAAGAGTTGGACAAATCACATATGTATCCAGCAACATAGCATTTTACAATTTAAGTGACTAAATCAATGCACCGCAGTCATACCACCGCTACACTGGACTCCACTTCTACACAGACATTTAGGTCTGCTGTGGTTGTTATTGACTTGTTTAACTTTTAGACCACTCATGAAACGTCCTGACTTGTTATTATTTCATCAATCATCTCCGATACTTGTACTGACTGACTGTGAAGATCAGCCTGCAGTAGAAGTACAATTTTGTTATTAAACAACAAGAGTAGAAATATTATTGACTTGAGTCACTCTTTAGTGTGTACACTAAGACTAGTATTTTGACTTCACTTCATGCAAACAAACAACAAAAACACAAACACCAATCACTCAGAGTCAGGTGTCCAATGCATGCCATTCATTTTCATTACCTGTTCCTTGTCATCTTAAGTTAAGGGGCCGAAGTGCACAATGAAATAACTTCATGCACAACAAACAACAGCAAAACAACTCAGTCTGCGTCCAATGCATGGCATCATTCATTACCTGTTCCATCTCATTTTCAATTAATGGTCAGTCTCTCTCGGCTCAGAAAGGAGGATAGCTTAGTCATCATGTTCCACTTCTTTTGGAGGGACTAGGAAAGATCTTATTTTTTCTTCTATTTTGCATCATCTAATCATCATCTGTCTTGAGGGCCAATGGATTTAGGGAGATTCAGGAGGATGGAGCAGAGGAGCTGGATTCGGAGGACTGTACTGTGAAATGCAGACAGCTGAAACTCGTATATTGAAATTAAAGAGTAGAAGGTGGTGGTGATGGATTTGTTGTGATTCAAAGTTTGTAATCGGAAAGACATACACACAAATAAAGGAAAATCAGGGAGGAAGACAGTAAGTGCAAGCCTAATTGTCAGGGAAGTATAGCTCGTTCTCAAACTCTGGGGGTTCAACCAGAAGTAGGTAATCATCATGTAACACTTCCTCCCTTGATTCATGTATTGTGTAATTCGGTGGTATGAAGTGCTGATTCATTTTGATAATTGTTAACCTCTCCAGGTTATTTGGCGAGAGACTGGTCCTTCTCACTGTTACAATGGAACCAGCAGCACTGAAAACACGTTCAGAAGAGACACTTGCGACAGAGAGATAGCTTATCGCCAGCCTGCTGAGCAGTGGCCATTGGGCCCTTTTCCCATACCAATACCGCAATGGGTTTTGATCAATGTACACCTCTGTTGGGTCGTCCAGACAGGCCTGGACCATCCGCTCAATGTTCAGGGGTGCTAAACTTTTTTCCGGGTCTTTTCTCTGTGCATCAGCACTGTGTTTACCAATGCCTAAATGTAAATACCAATCCTGTAAAGATTCTACTGGGCCGAATGATCCAGTTATTGCTGTTGTCGATAGTGAAGGTGAGTGTTTTGAGCCAAACGCACTGCCCTCAGTCTCCGAAGTTGCACTTGATGCCGGATGCCCTGCTGCAGTACTTGTTGTGGGTTGATCTAGCGGGCTTTTAAATTTAATTAGCAGCCGTACATTTTCCAACTTACTCGCTGCCTCAGCTATCCAAGTTTTGTAGCGGGCAACATCCATCTCTGAAAAAGGAATTAATGTCTTCTGTGCCAATTTTGTTTGTGGATCCAGAAATGTGGCAGAAATTTAATGTTCTTGTGACAAAATCTTATTTTGCACCCTTGTATTGTCAGCTAAGCGACGGGCTAAGCTCTCCACCAACTCATAGGCTTCTTTTTTTCCTCTACACCTTTGTATGATTCAGACACCGTTTTCAGCTGATGCTCTAGCATTTGCAATAATGGGATAGCTTGGCCCATAGTACAATCCTCCTTGCTGACTTCACGTGTGAAGACTTCAAAAGGAAGAAGCATGTCAGTCAGGCATTTAACTAGGCACCATTGGTCCATCTGAAGGGTCATGCCTTTCACAGTAGCATCTCCTCTTCGCATGACATATTAATTGAGTGGCTTGTCCTACTCAAACAGACGATCAAGCATGTAATAAGTTGAGTTCCAACGTGTTGCCACCTCCTGGATGAGTGCTTTGACTGGCATTTTATAGTCACCTTGAATGATCCTCAGCTGCTTCCGAGCTTTAAAAGAATGGCTGAAATGAGTGCATATTCTTCGGCAGGTGGTCAGTAAGTTGGTGACTATGGGTTCTTTTTTCAGAAAGTCTTGAACTATAATGTTTATGCAGTGCGCCAAACACGGAACCCTGAAATAGGTACCAAACTCCATGGCCTTAAGTACATTACTGCCATTATCTGTGGAAACTAAACCAATACTAAGCCCTCTTGGGCGCAGCCATTCAAAAACCTTGCTGCAAAACTCTTCCAAAATGTTTACAGCAGTATGAGATTTCTCCATGGCGAATATGGCTTCAGTTGCATGTTTCTGAGTAGCTGTAAAAATCTGAGCTGTGTCAAGAGCACCTCCTTCAGATGGCTTATCTCTAACCCCCACAAAAGAGACCCAGTGTGCAGTGATGCACATGTAATCTGTGGCTTGGCAACTGGTCCACATGTCTGTTGTCAGGTGGATATTGTGAACAGCACTCTTCTGCAAAGCTTGTCCAACCAATTCCAGCACATCATGATGTAGTGCCGGAACAGCAATTCTTGCGAAATAGGACCGGCTGGGAACCTTCCATTTAGGGCAGATGGCTGACACAAATTCAAGGAAACCCACCCCTTCCACAAATGAAAAAGGGAGAAGGTCCAGTGCTAACATTTTAGCCAGCTTCGCATTGTACAACTGTGCCGTTGGGTGGTTGCGTTGGAACTGCCCCTCCAACCTAAGCATGCTCTCAATGGTAGCCTGGATTACTTTCCTTTATGGTGCAGTTGTTTTCATCAACCCACTCAATGACGCACTTTGTTTCATTGCAGTACTCGGTCGCCTTGGTATCTCAGCCTGACCCTGAGTATGGCTCTGACTGCGGTACCACTGAGATGTTGCTGAGGAGGATGTGGGCGGTATCACCACACTACTGGGGACAGGGCTAGAAATGCCTCTTCACCTTCCACCACAATAATATTGTCACCTGATTCTTCATGCCCAACATCAATGGGTTGATTTTTTTTAACTTTGTTGTAAGTGAAGTAGGTGATTTTCCCACACGATAGTGTGGTGTATTTTGAGATGACTTGTTTGGCCTCCGGTACCATAGTTTGTACCAAGCTTACCCCGCCGAACACCTGTGCGACAAATTGAGCATATAGCAACGTTCTCCTCCATAGTGCTAACCGAAAAGAAGTCCCAGACTGGGGAGGAGAATTTCTGGCGCTGCTGGATGTGCCACTTTCAATACCAGATGAACTGGACTGGAGGGTGTGCTTGGAATGTGACTCTGTGCAGCTACACTGTGACTTTTACTACCACTACCTACTGAGATGGTTGAGCTGGATGTAGGTCCCTGCCGGGCCTTTGAAAATATGCCAGCTGGAGGTCGTGGTGGTGTAACCTGTGTTGGTGGTATCCGTGCTACATCCCGCTCAGTAGCAGCCTTTCTGGATAGGGTGAGAATATTGGTCTGCATCCCCTTTGGGGCGGGAGTGATGTGCGTGATGACTGGCTCGTCTTCATCAACATCATCACCCTCTTGTACATCTACCTCCATAACTCAAAGTTTTTCTGGAACCTTCCTTTTCAAACGCATTGTCTTGTGGCGTGCATCACTCTCAGACTGAGCTGGTGGCTGCCAAGTGGCAACACGATCATCAGAAGCGGGGCTTGAAGAAGAAAATGATGGACTAAGCCTCCTTTTCCTTGCTGGTGGTCTGGAAGACAATAGATCTTCCAAAACAGTGGTTTGCTCCACTTTGTCTGCAGGAAGCTCGATTTCCTGAAATGCCCCTACTTCAGGAGCAACAACTACTATTGTGAGCTGTTCTTGCGGCTGCTGCTGTTCTTGAGGCTGCTGCTGTTGTTGTTGCGGCTGCTACTGCACACTTATCTGCTGAGTTTCCGCCTGCGTTGATTGTGTACTACTTTGCGATAATGACATTTCAACATTGCTGTTCGTTAGTAGACTGGCTACCTCTGCGACACTCAAGGGCTTGGGCCTATATTGGTGGGTTTGGACCGCTGGTGCGGAGGTGCTGCTCCCAGCTTGGTTCCCGGACAAAGCTGCTACAGGCGTAATGATTTTGGTCCCCAAAAAAACATTGGCCGGCACACCAGTTGTGGTTAGTGGCACTTCCTTTTTCTGTTCCTTCTTCTCACCGGCAATTTTCTTGGTACTGGACCTGGTACCTTCCTTTGGGGCCATCTTCTTCAGATGTCAGGCAGAACGCAGGTGCACAAGTTGTGGTCACACGTGGACGTGATGCACAGCAGGACTTCTGTCTGGCTGGCAGTACAACGGGTGATGATGATGACACCTCCTCCTCTGGCTTTTTGTGCACCTAAAAGCAAATAAGCCAGGAGAAGAACATCAGTGAAATGTTGCATTTGTTGTTGTGGTTCAGTTACTACTGTACTAGTACAAACAAACAAACAAAAGATATAGTCTAGCCATTTCTGAGACTTTGCCAACAAGGGCTATGTTATACTACTGTGTACACACTACACTCTCAGGAAGGATAGGAAAGAGAATAAGAACCACCAAAATAAAAATGTAATGGAAGTGGGGTGGACCCTATTTGCCATTAAATTATTTGAGCATCACATCATTTATGGAGCTGCTGCTGGCAAAGGGGTTGGATGGAGGGATGGAAGCAGTAAGCCAATAGGAAAACCATGCAGGTCTATATGGCAAAAGCAGGACACTAATAACTTCCACCACAAAAAAAGGCCACCAGCCACATGGACACTCACAAATCAAAAGCAACAAGCAGGGAGCTGGGAAACACCAGGAGACACCAGGAGCTGACAAAAGGCCTATAAAATCCAGGCAAAGGATGCATGCTAAAGCACAATGCTCTGTCTTTGTAATGCAAAAAAGGTCTGCAGGGTGCATGCATTGCACACCAACACACACCAGACACACACAACAAAGGCATGTCTTTAAGACACCCAACATCAGAAAGCCCACCCCAAAAAAACACATTTCCCAACTCAATCCAATGCCATCCATGCCCTAAATGATGTCTAAATTCAACAGACCACACAGAAATACTTGTTTAATGCAGCTGTGGCTACCTGCTCTGAGCCTACTGGATGAAAGCAGGCCTGTTGGCAGACAAGGCCAGACAAGCTTGCAGGCCTAGGTTTCAAAATGGCCAACAGCCACATGGCCAGGTCTAACAACAGGAAGCCCACCCCAAAAAAACATGTTTCCCAACTCAATCCAATGCCATCCATTCCCTAAATGATGTCTAAATTGAACAGACCACACAGAAACACTTGTTTAATGCAGCTGTGGCTACCTGCTCTGGGCCTACCGGATGAAAGCAGGCCTGTTGGCGACATGGCCGGACAAGCTTGCAGGCCTAGCTTCAAAATGGCCACCAGCCACATGGCCAGGCCCAACAACAGAAAGCCCACGCCAAAAAAACATATTTCCCAACTCAATCCAATCCTATCCATACCCTAAATGATGTCTAAATTCAACAGACCACACAGAAACACTTGTTTAATGCAGCTGTGGCTACCTGCTCTGAACCTACCGGATGAAAGCAGGCCTTTTGGCAGCCAAGGCCAGAAAAGCTTGCAGGCCTAGGCTTCAAAATGGCCACCAGCCACATGGCCAGGCTCAACAACAGAAAGTCCACCCCAAAAAACACATTTCCCAACTCAATCGAATGCCATCCATGCCCTAAATGATGTCTAAATTCAACAGACCACACAGAAACACTTGTTTAATGCAGCTGTGGCTACCTGCTCTGAGCCGACTAGATGAAAGCAGGCCTGTTGTCAGACAAGGCCAGACAAGCTTGCAGGCCTAGGCTTCAAAATGGCCACCAGCCACATGGCCAGGCCCAACAACAGAAAGCCCACCCCAAAAAAACACATTTCCCAACTCAATCCAATGCCATCCATGCCCTAAATGATGCTTGAAAATGGAATACATTCAAAACACACCAAAGGAACGGTTGCTTCATCATGCACCCACCCATGACCAGCTCTTGGCCTACTGACTACTACTACCCACAACAATAAAAAAAAAAAGGAATGATATGTACCAAAATTAAATTGTAGTTGCAACAACTGTAATGCCCCCAATCAAACAGACACAACAACCACTTACTTGAAAAATATCCAATTCAAAAATCCTCAAATGCAATGATAATGATGCAGCAGACAAAAAGAGTGATCTTTCCAGTTCAAAATCCAAAGGCAGAATGAGCAGGAGATGGACAAAGCACTGGGAAGAGCCTGCTAGACAGGAACAGGAAGTTGGAGATTCTGTGGCACTTCCTCCCTCTCCCCCATTTTAAAAAAGAACTCCTTGCTCAAAAAAGGACAGCCAAATGTCAATCTGAGGAGTTTTTTTCATCCAAATCATCTTTGCAGAAGGTTTTATGCTGCTAGAGATGATATTCTTCTCCATATTGAAAATTTTACATGTTCGAGTTCTCGAGCTTCACCTTACTTCCGCCGGATGTCGATGGCGCGTCCAAAATGACGTGTTCGCGTTCTCTTGCTCCCTCTCGCCTTGGATATGACGTGTTTCGGGTTCTCTTGCTCCTTGTCGCATTCGATATGACGTGTTCGCGTCCTCACACTCTCGCGCGCGGTGGAGAATAACGTGTTCGGGTTCTCTAGCTCTTTGTTGCGTTCCATATGACGTGTTTGCGTCCTCACGCTCTCACTCGCGGTGAAGAATGGCGTGTTCAAGATCTCATACTCTCGCGGTGCATGATCCTGAGACCAATGACGTGATCGCGGGCGCGAAATCTTGTGAGATAGCGCAAACGGCTACCTACATCTCGTGGAGCACGCTACCGGATCGCGACCGGATCGGGAAAACTCCGTACACTGCGGATCGCGGAAATTTTGCCATTTTCGCGCTTTCCGCGTAACGCGAAAATTTCAAATTTTCGCAATTTCCGCAAACGGAATTTGACACCCACCCCATGTCTGATGTAAATTTATCATGTGACATGCAGGCCTTACAAAGTGACATTTCAATATCACTTGATTCACAATCTATAGATCAAATTCTAGTGAACGAATCAATTCAAACAAATGCCACAATCAATACTAGTTTTAAACCAAAGTCAACTTTTGTCCCAATTCTACCAAGGGACTCTATCAATACATTCAATGAGAGTATTTTGACAGAAATAAAGAAATTAAATTACAAAACACAGGCGTTAACCAAACATCAAAAAGCGCGCCAACACCAATACCATCAGCTGATTAAAAAACTACAATCAAATGGCTCCCTGGTCATAAGGAACTCCAACAAAGTGGGAAATGTGGTGCTGTGGCCCAGGAAATTATACTTGGAAGAAGTACACATGCACCTCAGCGATAGGACGTGCTATAAAATCAGCAACAAAATAACAACGGTTGCAGCACAAAACGAACTGTTCAAACGACGTTTGGCACGGAAAAGTGCAGGTCTCTTAAATCAAGATGTGTATTCCTCAAAAAGGATTATCCGGTCACACCTGTGATTTATTTAATCGCAAAAATGCATAGGAACATCAGCAAACCACCTGGAAGACCGATAATCTCTGCCAAACAAAGTTTGTGAGAAAATGTATCGATATATATTGACTCATCAATCAATCAATCAATCAATCATACCATTTGTATAGCGCACTACTCACACAAAAGGGTCTCAAGGCGCTTGGGGGAAGGGGTCTGCTATTGCTCGAACAGCCAGGTCTTGAGTTGTCTCCTGAAGGCGAGATGGTCCTGGATCAGCCGAAGGTGGATGGGGAGGGAGTTCCATGTCTTGGCCGCCAGGTAGGAGAAGGATCTGCCTCCGGCGTTGGCTCTTCGGATGCGTGGTACGGCAGCGAGGGCGAGGCTAGTAGAACGTAGCTGGCGGGTGGGTGTGTAGAAGGTCAGGCGGTCGTTGAGGTACTTGGGGCCCAGGTCGTGGAGAGACTTGTGTGCGTGGGTGAGGAGCCTGAACGTGATCCTCTTGCTGACGGGGAGCCAGTGCAGGTCCCTCAGGTGGCCGGAGATGTGGCTGCGTCGGGGGATGTCCAGGACGAGTCGGGCGGAGGCATTCTGGATGCGTTGGAGTCTTTTCTGTAGTTTGGCTGTGGTTCCGGCGTAGAGGGTGTTTCCGTAGTCCAGCCGGCTGGTGACGAGTGCTTGGGTGACCGTCTTCCTGGTTTCGGTCGGGATCCATCGGAAGATCTTGCGGAGCATGCGTAAGGTGTTGAAGCACGATGAGTAGACGGCGTTGACTTGTCTGGTCATCGAGAGGGAAGAGTCCTGGATGAAGCCCAGGTTGCGTGCTTGGTCTGTTGGCTTGGGAGCGGTGCCCAGGGCGGGAGGCCACCAGGAGTCGTCCCAGGCGGAGGGCGATGGTCCCAGGATGAGGACTTCCGTCTTGTCAGAGTTCAGTTTAAGGCGGCTGTTCTTCATCCACTCGGCGACTTCTTTCATTCCTTCGTGTAGGCTGGTTCTGGCGGTGGCGGGGTCTCTGGTGAGGGAGAGGATCAGTTGGGTGTCGTCGGCGTAGGAGATGATGTTGAGGTTGTGCTGGCGTGCGATGGCTGTAAGAGGTCTCATGTAGACGTTGAAGAGGGTGGGGCTGAGTGATGATCCTTGTGGGACGCCGCAGATGACTTTGGTGGCCTCGGATCAAAACGGGGGGAGGCGGACTCTCTGTGTTTTTCCGGCGAGGAACGAGGTGATCCACTCCAGCGCCTTCTCTTGGATACCGATGTTGCTAAGGCGTTGAACTAGGGTGCGGTGGCAGACAGTGTCGAACGCTGCAGAGAGGTCCAGGAGGAAGAGTGCCGCTGTTTCCCCGTTGTCGAGCAGGGCTCGGTTGTCGTCGGTGGCTGCGATGAGGGCGGTCTCGGTGCTGTGGTTGGCTCTGAAACCGGACTGCGAGGGGTCGAGGGATCCGTTCGTCTCGAGAAAGGCGGCCAGCTGTCTGTTGACGGTCTTCTCGATGACTTTGGCAGGAAAAGGGATGAGAAAGATGGGGCGGAAGTTCTTGAGGTCGGTGGGGTCCGCTGTTGGTTTCTTCAGTAGGGCGCTGAGCTCGGCATGCTCCCAGCTCTCCGGGAAGGTGGCGGTGTTGAAGGAGGTGTTGATGATGTTCCTACAGGACTTTGTGAGAGCCCTGACGTCCTTTATTCAGGACACTACAGATTTTCTAAAGACATTACAAGGTTGTCAATGGTGTAAAGACTATCTTTTAATAACTATAGATGTATCGAATCTATATACCAGCATACACCATAAGGATGGCATAAGAGATCTTAAGCATTTCCTGGATAGGCGACCCATACAGTTCCACAATCATAACAAGATGTTGATCAGTTTAACTGAATTCTGTTTGAATAACAATGACTTCCTTTTCCAGACCCAAATTTACCAACAAGTGAGAGGGGTGTATATGGGGGCAAGCTTTTCTCCTAGTTATGATTACCTCCATATGGGCTGGTGGGAGGAGGTGATTGTCAATGTACTATATGGTGACATATTATCAAATCATGTAATCAAATGGGTCAGATATATAGACGATTTATTTTTGATATGGCGAGGTGATAAAGACAGTGCTAAGGCCTTTATCACCAATTTGAACAACAATGACATCAATATACATCTCACATACAACATCAGTGAACAGTCTGCCTATTTCTTAGATGTGGAGGTATTGGTTGCCAACAATCGTCTTGAAACACGATTATTCCGCCAACTCACGGCAGGAAATACTTTGCTGCATGCATCCAGTTTTCATCCAAAGCATACAATAAATAGTATCCCCTACGGGGAAATGCTTCGGATACGCAGACTATGCAGGAGAGGATGATCTCTTGCAGGCACAGAAACAATGCAAAGAACGTTTCCTGGCCAGGGGTTATTCATCCTCGACTATAGATGCGGCAATCAGTAAAACCAACCAACTATGCAGGGAAGACCTTTTGTCCAAAACCAACATAAAACCTGATTCTAAGTCCACTTCTGAAATTAGCAATCCGAGACTCATTCTGACATACAGTAGACAGAGAGAGGATGTATGCCGAATTGTATGGAAAAACTGGCATATAATACGCAACAATTCCACATTGGGAGAATTATTTCCCAGAAACCCTGTTGTTACGTATAGAAGGGCAATTTCTACTAGTGATTACCTAGTAAAAAGTAGCCCAGAGATTGCCTCTAATAAGAATTGGATTTCAGGACAAAAAGGGTTTAGAAAATGTTTGACTTGCAAAGCATGCAAGTTAGGCATCAATAACAACTCCTCCATTACCCCTTTCAGGACTGCTCCTACACTGATCTCTACGTTTTTGACCTCCAAAACCAAATACACTATTTATGTGTTGGAGTGCTCCCATGCACTTAAATATATTGGCAGTACCAAACTGCCAATCCATAAGAGAGTTCTCCAGCACATGAGACCTATCACTAATTTTGACTCGAGTTATCCAGTTGCTCGCCACTTCAGGGAAGTCTACAACAATCAAATACAAGATCTAAAATATTTTGTTGTGGATTCTATACCGCCTTTAAGATGTGGCGGTAATAGAGAGGCCAACCTTAGGAAACTTGAAACTTAATACATCTTAGAGTTTGACAGTATGAGTCCTAATGGTCTCAACACAACAGAGGACCTATATACATGGCTCTAAGGTTTAAGGTTGAGGAACCCCGTTTTCAGTCTAAATAAGGCACTAATGTATAAAAATAAGTGTACAATAACACTTTTTTTACAGTTTAATATATGCAGCTAACCATCAAAATGAAATTTTGTGTAGGATTAATCCTACTCAACTATAGTTGGCTGCATGTTCGTTTATCCGCACATAATCTCTGTATCAATTCCCCATTTTTTAAAAGTATCACTTCACGGATAATTCATATGGTTCAATTTTTATTAATTGTTGCACTAAGGCACTATCAGTATTTTTATAGCACTTGTTTATAGGTAGCATTTTAGACGACTTGATTTTGATGTTTATTTTTTGCAGCATGGTATATGAGTTACGCTGTAGTTTTAGCATCTGACATGCATTTGAGCTTCACCTTACTTCCGCCGGATGTCGATGGCGCGTCCAAAATGACGTGTTCGCGTTCTCTTGCTCCCTCTCGCCTTGGATATGACGTGTTTCGGATTCTCTTGCTCCTTGTCGCATTCGATATGACGTGTTCGCGTCCTCACACTCTCGCGCGCGGTGGAGAATAACGTGTTCGGGTTCTCTAGCTCTTTGTTGCGTTCCATATGACGTGTTTGCGTCCTCACGCTCTCACTCGCGGTGAAGAATGGCGTATTCAAGATCTCATACTCTCGCGGTGCATGATCCTGAGACCAATGACGTGATCGCGGGCGCGAAATCTTGTGAGATAGCGCAAACGGCTACCTACATCTCGTGGAGCACGCTACCGGATCGCGACCGGATCGGGAAAACTCCGTACACTGCGGATCGCGGAAATTTTGCCATTTTCGCGCTTTCCGCGTAACGCGAAAATTTCAAATTTTCGCAATTTCCGCAAACGGAATTTGACACCCACCCCATGTCTGATGTAAATTTATCATGTGACATGCAGGCCTTACAAAGTGACATTTCAATATCACTTGATTCACAATCTATAGATCAAATTCTAGTGAACGAATCAATTCAAACAAATGCCACAATCAATACTAGTTTTAAACCAAAGTCAACTTAGACGACTTGATTTTGATGTTTATTTTTTGCAGCATGGTATATGAGTTACGCTGTAGTTTTAGCATCTGACATGCATTTGTTCAAAATAAACATAGCAAATGTGGGAATTCAAGTAAACCAACATGGGAAGATGCCTTACCTGTACAAAATGTATATATTTTCCAGCCATTTTTACCAATGGATCAACAAGAGGCTTTTTACTTAATTGTATATATAAGTCCGAGGTTGTTTTACATTTAAACAGATATGATTGCAGTCATTTTAATTGCAAAATTGCATAAAATAAGTTACATTATGCAAAAATGAAACAACTGTTTGTCTTGCTGCTAATATGATGAATTAGAAAACAGAACCTGTTTTCATTGTTGTCTTTTGCACTGTCACTTTAAAAAGGGAAAAAAGTCACAAACATGTCATGTGATCAAGGGCTGCAGAGCCCGAAAGGCGTCATGGCGACATCTTGCACTAAATAAATCTTGAATAGCACAAAGAAACTGGAGTCCTTTTCTCTTCTTGCAAGTTCCTGAGAACAAAGGTGCATTAAAGTTGGAAAATCGACAGCAGAATTGTAGGAATAGGCCACATGGGAAAATTCCAGAGAAAAGCCTTTAATTGGACAAGCAGGTAAGGCATTATGCATTTCGACACAATAGTCTTCTACTGATGCAACTGCTGCACTGCATAACAATCCCACGTCTCTGCTTTTAAATGCCTCTGCAGACCTCCCACTCTGGAAGGGGAGCACCTCCCCTATCATGTGAACGCTCACCAGCTGTAGTGTTGATCGTCCTACAGCTCCCAGAATGCATCATTTATGTGTAGGTGCTGCGAGGGGAACAAATGGTGAAAATCTTTGTTGCTTTGGTGCACTGCAGAACAGGGCGTATTATTACAGGTGCAAATTGAGTCCTCGGGCTTCCCTTGGTCCCCGCATACGTCATAACCTGTCACAGCACAAGCCCGTCGAGTCCTTAGCTGGCACAATGTCCAAACCTTTTCGTGAAGTCATGTGCTGCCTCCTATATATATGCATTCACTATTATTTTATGTAAATATATGGTTTGTGGGTACCCATACCATATATTATATATATAGAGAGATAGATAGATAGATAGATGGATGGATAGATAGATAGATAGATAGATAGATAGATAGATAGATAGATAGATAGATAGATAGATAGATAGATAGATAGATAGATAATTGTTGGACATGCTAGGAAGTGATGCTTACTTGATTGGTTTAGGTGTTGTACTTGTGAGTGCCCTGTAAAAAGGTAAGCCACATTTCCAGGGCAGTTACTGCACTGGCTAACGGTGGGACCAGTGGCAGGTAGTGACATTTGAAAGAGGTGAGGCACAAATGTTTGGTATCATGTTTATGTAGTGAGCGACACGGGAAAGCTTAATGGACAAATGTGGGGTCCAGGTTGGATACTCCTCTAGAAGAAAAAATTGAAAAAAAGATCTTTAACCACCTCTCTTTCCTCTTCTGCACCCTCTTTTCACTCTTCACCGAATGCACTTCCTTGCATCTCCCTCATTTCTCCACGTTCAAGCGTACAATGTGCTCACTCACATGCCCTGCTGTAATCCCCTGTGTGGGTGAAGATCTCTTGTTGGCCCTCAGCTCCTGCCCCTACACCCGACACGGACCATGGGCTGCCGAACCACACCACCCAGGAGGCATCGTGGTGCGGTCTCGTGAGAGGAGGAGGGGGGCAGGTCAATAAATTTCACGGCGGGCTCCCGCGACATGGGACGCCCTTACCTGTTTTCCGGTGGGTGACGCTTGTTCCTTGGATTTCCTTCTTGCCCTGCTGTAGTCCCCTGTGTGGGTGAAGATCTCTTGTTGGCCCTCAGCTCCTGCCCTCGCACCCGATGTGGACCGTCGACTGCCGAACCACACCACCCAGGAGGCAGAGAGTCTCGCGAGAGGAGGAGGGGGGCAGGCCAATAAATTTCACGGCAGGTTCCCGCGGCACGGGACGCGCGCGGGCTTGCCCGGGCTATGCCCGGGCCAAGGGCAGGCCCGTCCTTGCCTGTCTGTAGCTGGCTGAGGCTGGGCTGGGCCTAATCTCTTGGTTATGCACTGGGAAAAACTGTGACTTCATCAATAATAGCCAGTAAGAGTCAAATTACTATCTGTCCTTGCCCAGTGAATATTTTTATTCCCCGAGAAGAGACTTGAAACTGTGACTCATTTAGTATATGTGTTCCAGTGAATTGGCACCCAGGGGGCGGGGTGGACCTAAATTTTGTATGCATCGGAATTATTTATCATTTCCTCCTATATATTTATACCTTTTACGTACTATTACAATATTTAACACATTAGGATTATGGGGAAAAGGAAACTACCAAACCCGAAGCAACCTGTGGGCAAAATAGCTATAGATGCATCACAACAATCTTTACTGAGTTAGCTTACGGGGGCCATGGGTGCTATAAACAAGCAGATAATTTCTGTAGAAGAATCCCTTGAGGCAGGTTCTTCACAATTAACTACCATACAAAATCAATCAGACGTTCAAATATCATCGAGGCAACCTGTAGCCCCCAAATCTCCCATGAATGGTTGTATACAAAATATCTCTGACGAGATCTCAATAAGTGACCCCGAATCCCTATCACAGCCGCCACCGAAAAAACACAAGTGTCCATCTCGCGTTGATAGTTCACGTATCGGTATGGCCACGATAGACAAGAATAACTCAGAAGCTACTACACCCATGCTAACAAAGTCCAATAATCAAGGGGAAAAAGGGTAAATGTGAGGAAAGGTTCCTACAAGGGAAAGGAGGATTCCTTAAAAAAGAGTGACTTTGGACCAAATGCGGGCGAGATTAAGCACTATTGAAGACTTCATGTCCCTTGAGAAGAAGAAATGTGGCGACCCCACACTTGGCGTTCACGAGCCTAGGGAGGGAAATAAGGGAAATCCCTCGCAGACTAACAACTGTAGAATCCCACAAAAAGCTCAGTCGAATGCCAAGGATAAAGAACCCTCCCCAAGGTTGACATCCATTCCAACCGTTAGAGCAAATCAACCAACAGGAGCCCCTGCTTCTCAGAGGAGGATAAGTAACACCTTACCCACCTCAGCCTCTGACGTCAGGTCTGGGGGCTTAGCAAGTCACCCAAAACACATAGGTATCACATTCTCCTCAGATTCTGTAGAGACTCACCAACATCCACCGCCCATTTCTCCAGGTCAAAATTGGGTTAACCCTGGGACTGATCCAGTCCTCGATCTCCCACCATGTGCTACACCGTATGTAATTGTTTTAGCAAATGGCCCAATTAAAGGTCCAACAGAGGTATAATCCTAGGAATCACTTAGGAATAAAGCCCTTCATTGGCTGGGTAGGAGGACGAGCTCAGAAGGTCAATTGTTTAACGAATTTAAGATGGCGAGAAGGGTGCAGTGGGTGGGTAATACCAGGAAGCAGATGCCGGGAGATTGCATTGTACTTACGTTTAGATCCCCTATGTTGGTCATGAAAATTCTCTGGGAGGCTGGTAATAATGTTTTGGCACCAGGTACGATAAACATTCTACCACTTGGTTTTTTCTACCCTGCCCGTAGTAATTATTCAAGTACATTCAAGACCAGAGTTATTGCCCCATCTTCAGTTGATTATTATGGCGTTTCAAATTTTAACAGATCTAACTTGTTATCCGGTCTAGAGGGAATAGATTGACTGGTAAAACATAACCATATTGACTGTGGGCTACAGGTAACCTCTGTTGAGACGCCAAATAATCAAATAAATAATCCCGCTATCCCTGACTGCCATACTTACAAAAAAGTAAACAGTAGTGAATTGACTCAAACTTCCCCACCTGTAGCGGAGATTTTGGGTCCACCTTTTTCTGGGTCAACCTGTAGAAACCAAAACGGGCTTAGCAGTATAAAGAACCTTGAATTGCACGGTGGACAAATTAATCAAGGTCCCGAGCCCCTTGTACCCCTGGTTGACTCAGCCATCTATATAGTTTTTGGGAACGTAGCAGGTCGGCGTTCCAATCTTCCCAATGACATTTGGTTTAGATTTGCGGGACTTTTCAATGTGCTCTGTCTCCAGGAGACATGGGCTACCTCAGCCCTTCATATTGAGGGCTACAAAAGGTATTTTTTGATAATTTTCATTTCTAACTTATTAGTGATCAAGAGAATGATTTCATTTAAAGCAGAACCAAACTTCCAAATAATAACATTAGATATGAATAAATACGACACATATGTCTTGGTGAACTTTTATAACAATCTCGCCCAGACTAATTTAATAACGACCTTAAAAGAAATCCTGGTGTTATTACAGGACTTAAAAAATAAATCTAATAAAAACGTAACAATTATTTGGGGGGGGGGTGATTTTAATCTCACTTTATGTGCGCAAAATGATAATTCCAACTGCGGCTTTCAGGATGAGAATGAAAATACCCTGACCCACTTCCCCCACACAACTAGCGGAAAGCAAATGAATGAAATATTATGTGTTTTGGAACTAGGGTTGGCAAACGAATTAGTGATACCCCCAGTTCCGCTCACAAAAACTTTTAACGGCAGGAAGCTTCCAGCATCATAGATTTTATTTTTGTTTCAACCAAGGCTGCGTCCCGTCTTATTAATTTTAAAACCCATGACAACTCTACTAGCAATCATTTTGCAAATAGCATCACAGTAACTTACTCAACTAATCGACCCAAGCGAAATTCTGCGAGTATATATGGGCAAGGAACCCTATTGTTGCATAGTTTAAGCGGATATTCGCTTAAATGGGCAAAGATCGACCCGACTAAAATCACCAATGAAATAGTGACAAACTCGCAAGAGTCAGTTAATACGTGTTTAGATCTCAACTCCACTAATGCTGAGATCCTGACGAGTTTTTGCAATATAACATCAGCAGTAAAGGCAGCACTACATAGGAGTCTAAAGAATAGAACGAATAAAAGCAAAGGATGGTTTAATAAAACCTGTTCAAAAGCCCATTCTAACTTAAAAGCTGCCCTTCATAAAATGCAAAGGGATAATCAGGAAATTGCCCACTGCAGACGGGAATACAATAAGGCCATAAAAGTAAGGAAAGTTGAACTGAAAGATGATCTTTGGGCCCAATTGCACAGTAGCTGTTTAACGAAAGATAATACTGCGTTTTGGAAAGTTATTAGGTCACCCTTCCTTTCAGAAGCTAGTAATGCCATCATTGCCCAAAAGAATTCTATCACGGTCAACCACATACTACCAGTTGACTGGTCAGATCACCACATGATCTCATTCCACATCAATCATCCCATCATCTCGCTTAAACCTCCGCAAGACCCCCCTAAATGGTCGAGAAACCTCTCCCAAGTACCCCAAGACATCCTGGAAGGTCAACTAAGCGCACTTCTTCCAAATAACACAATGCACCTCTCGACCAACGACCTCGTCGACCACTATAACTCGGGGGTAGTCTCCATACTTGACAATCTAGCTCCTCTAAAGCTCAAAAGAAGCCGAGCCACTCCATCCAGAACCTGGTTCACTGCGGACCTCAACGCAGAAAGAAGAAACCTGAGAACCAAAGAAAGAAAGTGGAGAAACAACCCAACCACCATTCTCCGCCTTCAACTAAAATCAGCCCGTAGGAAGTACAACAACCATATCAAAAACAAGAAATCCAGCTTCTTCCGCGAGGCATTGGTCAAATCCAAAAACAGACCCAAAGAACTCTACAACATAATCAGACAACAAACAACAAAGCCCCTGCCCTCAACCCTACAGGCTTCCAAAGAACTCTGTGACAACTTTGCCAACTTCTTCAACGATAAAGTCCTAAAAATCAAACTATCTCTAGACATCAACAACCCTCACCTCCAGAAGAGCTACTTGGCCACCCCAGTGGCACTCCCATCCGACTCCTTTCCCTCCCCCTGGCTAAGCTTTCGCCCCGTCCAGGAAACTGAGATAATCGTGCTGATCTCGACCTCCAAACCTTCAGCACACATTTCAGACCCCATTCCCCCATCTTTAATCAAAAAAATGAAGCTTACCTTAGCGCCCATCTGGGGAAGAATCATAAACAGCTCCTTACAAAGCGGTGTGGTCCCCGATTGTCTACAAATGGGACAAGTCACTCCTCTTCTGAAAAAACCCGGTCTCGACTCAACTGACTTGAACAATTTCAGACCGATATTCAACCTCCCTTTACTCTTGAAAACACTTGAACGCTGTGTACTCCTGCAACTGACGCAACATCTGGACAAGATCAATCTCCTGGACCCCCTCCAATCTGGCTTCAGACAAGGCCGCAGCACTGAAACCGCGATGCTGAACATCATAGACGACATCCATGGATCTCTTGACGCTGACAAGTGCTGCCTCCTCATACTCCTTGATCTCTCAGCAGCGTTCGACACGGTGGACCACAAGCTCCTCATCACGACTCTTCAAGAAAGAGCCGGCCTTGGCGAGGTAGTTCTCAAGTGGTTTTCCTCCTTTTTACATAACCGTTCGCAACTAATAAAAATCAAGAACTTCACCTCCGATACCCAGCAAGTCAACAAGGGGGTCCCTCAAGGATCAGTGCTCTCCCCCCAGCTCTTTAACATCTACATGGAACCACTCGCCAAGCTACTCAGGAACGCCAACATCCACTTCCACCTCTACGCGGATGACACGCAGATTTACCTGGAAACCTCCTCTCTCAAAGACATCCACAGACTCAACGATGTCCTAAATGAAGTTCAAGACTGGCTGACAAAGAATCACCTGAAACTCAACCCCGATAAGACAGAAACACTCCTCATCTCAAACAAAGAAGATAACCCTCAAATCACCGAGTGGCTAAAGTCGATCGATGCTCTCAAAGGTAACCTCACGCTAGCCGACTCCGTTAAATCCCTGGGCTTCACCCTAGACCCCAAACTAACCCTGACAAACCACATTAAGAACTCGGCGAAAAGCGCATTTTTCAACCTCAGACTTTTGAACAAAATTAAACCTTACATTCCCAACAAGGACCTCAAACTAGCCACGCAATCTCTAGTTCTATCAAGACTGGACTATGGGAACTCAATCCTAACAGGCATCCCCAAATCGCACCTGGCACCACTAAAAACAACACTTCACGCGGCAGCGAGAATGATCACAGGCTGCAAAAAATTTGACCACATCTCCCCGGCACTCAAAGAACTCGAATGGCTCCCTGCGGAAATGCAAAGTACCTTCAGAACGGCCTGCCTAACCCACAAGGCCCTCCACACCGGCAAACCGGAATACCTGGCTAACAAGCTCAAAAAAGCAGGCCAAGCCAGAAATTTGAGAAGCTCTAATTCCTTGCTGCTCATCCTACCAAAAACCAGAAGGAAGAGAACTGCGGACTGCTCTTTCTCAGGAAATGCCCCCAAAATATGGAACGCCATCCCCCCGCACATCAGAACTCTACCGTCCTATGCAGAATTCAAGAGCCAACTTAACTCCTTGTGCCTTATCCGCTCCCTTGGTTGTGGATAACTTGGAGCTGCAAATGTCTCAGAATCCATGCGGTAATGCTGAATCCAGTACCAAGAAGCCCTGCTGTCCGAACTTTTCTTCTTTCCAAATTGTCTCTCGCTGATTGTTTTTATTGGGTTTGTTTCATGTTGTTCTCTTTTTCATGCCCTCTACTGTGAAGCGCTCTGATACCTTCGGGTCTTGTTAGCGCTATAGAAAACTTCTAAATAAATAATAAAAAATAATAATAAATAAATAATATCGCAAATATAGATATAGCTATTGATGAATCAGCATGGGTTCAGCACTTTTTAGGGATTTTTGGTTTACCATCCCATTAAATCCTATAATGAGAACTCAAGTCAATCGTCACTTAAATCAGTCTTCCCCATTGCTCCAGAAATAACACACTTGGAGGTAGAACATGCCTTACTAGCCAGTAAAGGCGGAAAGGCGCCTGGTCCTGACAGGGTCCCAGTAGATTTTTTTAAGCATAACGTAGAACTGTGGACCCCCATACTGACCAGAGTCCTCAAGGCATCATGTGTCGTGGGCCTCCTAGATTCCTGGTCGGATTCTATCTTGGTCCCAATCTATAAAAAGGGGGACCGCCATTGTCCATCTTGCTATCGACCCATATCCCTGTTAGATTCCATTGGGAAAGTAGCGGGTCGTATTATTCTTAACCGCCTTCAGCTTTGGGCAGAAGAAAATAAGAAACTTTCAGACATTCAATTTGGTTTTAGCGAAGGACTTGGAACCACAGAGCAAGTGCTCAATCTGTCCTTCCTTATTGGCAAGTATGGAAATGCAAGGGGCGGAAATCTTTACATGGCGTATGTTGACCTGACCGCAGCCTTCGACTGCGTAAGTCACTCTAAATGATGGCACATTTTAACGGATATGGGGGTAGACTCTTTATTGGTAAATTTTCTTCGAGAGTTATATTCTAACGCTACTGCTAGGGTGAGGTTTGGGAACAAGGGGGAGCTTACGGCCCCATTCGGCGTCGAGAGGGGCGTCAGGCAGGGATGTTTCCTGGCCCCCTTCCTTTTCACCCTTTACACAAATGGGTTGGAACTTGCTATGATGGAAGGGAGCCAGGACCTACTCCTTATCAAAGTTCGTCCCATACCGGCCTTGCTATACGCCAATGACGCTGTGATCTTGGCCCAAACCCCCCTAGAACTTCAACGCGGCTTGACGAAATATCACAGCTACATGGCTGACCTTGATCTTAAAATAAACATTAAAAAAACATTTGTCATGTCCGTAGGGAATGGAAGTAAGAGACATAAGGTCATCTTTGTTGAAAACACCAAGCTTGAGACCACAAAGACCTATCCCTATTTAGGTATCCTAATGACGACAAATGTTCATGGAGGCAGGCAATCGAGGCAAGAAAATTGCTTTTTATGCGGGCAACAATAGCACTAACTCGCTTTGCACAAAGGCTAGGAAGAAGACCACCGGCGGAACTGATACAAATTTATCGGGCAAACTGTATCAGTGTGGCAATTTATAGGGCAGGGATGTGGGGTCATGAAAAAGTGGAAGCCCTACAAAAAGTCGAGAATAGTTTCCTTCGATTCTTACTCGCTGTCCCTCGATGCTCCTCCACTTATAACTGCCATTTGGAGCTTGGCCTCTCATACATTACCGACATAGCCAAGATCCAACCAATACTTTTTTGGTACCGCCTCTGGTCTTCTACCATTGCCACTTTTAGCCAAGGCCTTTTAGAGGATTGTCTATCCCTTGACAACGGACATAAGATCAAATGTCTCATGTATATTAAAAACTTTTTCTATGACTTGGGTCTGCCAAAGTATTATAATTTCACCACAAC
This sequence comes from Lissotriton helveticus, assembly GCF_964261635.1. Classification (NCBI taxonomy): domain Eukaryota; kingdom Metazoa; phylum Chordata; class Amphibia; order Caudata; family Salamandridae; genus Lissotriton; species Lissotriton helveticus. The sequence continues at coordinate 1,263,042,175 of NC_136057.1, read as the reverse complement.
AATTTCTAAAATACCCAAAAAGGAATTCAAAAAAATATGTCTGACCCATTTAGATCAACTTTGGATGTCAAACGAGGCAAGTAAACCTTCTGTCAAACACGTATTATCAATACAGATAACTTTGGCGATCCAACCATATCTTACTTTCGATTTAAGTGGTTATGAAAGATAGTTGTTGAGACGATTTAGGTGGAATATATTCCACCGCCTGGTATCCTTCCCGGAAACAAATGACTGGTCAACGAATCTAATGACCTGTCCTTGCGACGAAGTTTCAATTCAATCCACGTTGCACATAGCCTTATTTTGTACATTTTATAAAGAGCCGAGAACCCGTTGGTTGATCCCATTATTAAAACAAATGGATCTAAGGAGATGTCGTCCAGCTTTTCTTGTTCTGCAATTTCTGAAGGTTCCATTGATGGCGAAAAATATTGTACAATTTTTTAAGTTTTGTGTCAAGCACAGGGCGAATTTAGGATAGCCATGATTTGTACAGAATCAGCAATAATTAGAATATTGGTAATTCCTGCGTGTTTACAATTATTCGTTGAACTGTGTTCACAATTACTCATAGAACGCCTTTTTATCAATTAGTATGCACTGTTGCACTTTGTACCCTGGAAAAGTAGTCGAATTTTTAGCTATTGATATCCCTAGTGGATATGTTTTATTCTTTTAAACCAAGTGTTTTTTATGTAAATTGCGAAAAAGAAATTGTACTTTTATGGTCTTCTACACTTGAAAACCGAATAAAGGATTTTTGATTTGAAGTAAAACTTGAAATAAGAGAGGAACTAAATCGCTGACAGGCATTGCCTTAACGGTTTTAACACTCACTGTTCATAAATCAATCCATGTTTTTGGCATTAATATTGTTAAGGGCATGAAGATCGGGCCAGTTTTAATGTCATACAGCAGATAACTGTCTATTGTATGTACATATCTCATCTTTGCCCTTGACTCAGATATTTATATAAACTTTAGAAGGGAACAAGAATACTGGCCTGCCAGTCTTTTGCATCCGTTTCACGGGGGAACAAATGCTGCAGCTCTACTTTTAACGGAGCCAGCGACTTTCAACCAGGACCGGGGTGTCACAGTGGGGGAGGATAGTGTGGCAAGAGTTCTCAGAACAAAATATATAATAGAAGATGTAGGAAAGTAATATCTGCTTCTATGGTTACCCCCACTTTTTGCTTGATGTGATGCTGTTTTTGACTAGTCTGACTGGGATCCTGCTAATCAGGACCACAGTCTATCTGATTTCTCCCTAAATTGTTGAGTTAAGGACTTAGGTACATTCCAGATTGGAACTGGGGTACCCTTATCAGTCCCTAGTATATGGTACTAAGGTGCCCACTGAATTACGTGATGACCATCTTGAAAATGGATGCAACGAATCCTTTTATGTTTGGTATCAAACATGTTGGAATCATACCCCCACACCTTAAACAGTGTGGGAGGTATGATTCCAAGTACTGGAAGAACCTTCCGTTAGGCTCTCAGTGTTCTTGGTGCCAACCTTCTAGACCCGGACAGCACAAAATGGTTGCTGCCGACCAGAGACACGATTCTGCCCTCTGGCTGCTGAGCCAAGCTCAAGCAGAGGAAGGTGGAACAATAGGCATCCTGTCACAGGGAGGTGTGACCACCTCCCAGACAGGATTTAGTGTATTGGGACCAGGTGGGTGCGCGTGTCAGTGCCAGAAAGTCTGCATGAGGGGTACATTAGGTATCCCTGTGCATAGTCTAGTTCAAACCAGTTCTGGAAGTAGTTGGTTCCCGCTCTGGTGCGAAACTGGACAAAGGACATGGAAATAACCTCCCCACTGTCCAGTCCCTCCCCTGAATTTTCCCAAACCTTTCTCTTGGGTAATTAAGGGTTTACCTGGGTGTAGGTCTCTAGATTTGTCGTAAGATAAGATTCAGATCAGACACCACTTCTTCTTCTACCATCTGGGCACTCTGGACTTCGCTGGACTTCGCTTAGGCCTGACTTTGTCTCTCTTCCAGTCTGCTGTATTGTCAGTGCCTGTGCATTATACAGGAAAATCCAAGGCCTGTAAAGCATCAAAGACACTTGAAGGAATCTCCCAGACACCGCAACTAAGTCGACGGGTCTGCTGATCCTGAGCTCCTCCGGACTCCAAAGGCTCTGCAACACAGGTGGTGGTTTTCCACAGCTTCCGAGGCCTGCCCTGCCCTCTCACCAAGTTGGACGGCAGTATCCCTCGTGGGGCTTTCAATAACCAAACCCGTGTGCACAGCGTCACCTTGCAGGTGCAAAGGCTTGTTTACTTCTTCCCCAGGAGATGTTTGAGCTCCAAGTAGCCCCAACCTCGAGCACCTCCAGTGAGCAGAATCTTAACCCCTTCGCTGCTAGGCCTTTTCCCCTCCTGTGCTAAGCCATTTTTTGGTGATTTGGGTAAGTGTGCGCTTAGGCCCCTGTAACTTTTTGACCACATAAGGTATCCACGCCAAATTTGCGTCCTTTTCTTCCAACATCATGGGGATCCTAAAGATACCCAGGGTTTGTGGATTCCCTTGGAGGGGGTCCCAGAAATCAAGCAAAATACAGTAAAATGTATGTTTTTTTCAGAAAAATGGGGAAAACGGGTTGCAAATGAAAGCTTCTGGGTTTTTCCCTGCAAATGTTATCAAAAATGGGTTTCTGGGGCTGAAATCAGCATTTTCCCAGCTTTTAGGAAATGACAGTCTTTTGTCAGAGAACCAACATTTTTTACACAGTTTTGGCATTTTTCTGGGACATAGCCTATTTTTGCTATTTTTAGTGCTTTCAACCTCCTTCCAGTTAATGGTAGAAATGAGTTCAAAAGCAATAATGGATCCTGGAAAGCCATACATTTTAGAAACGTAGACAACATTCTGAATTCAGAAAGAGGTCATTTGTCTAAATCCATGAAGGTTTCTTTATATAAATTAACAGTTAAATATTGGAAAAATCGAAAATTAGTTTAAAAAAACAGCCTTTTGTCTCAACGTTTTCACCTGTAACTTCTTGTAATTTTGTCAGCTCTTTGAAAGCAATATACCGTTACATCCATTATACCTTCCTGGTTGTGGGCCAAAACCTGAGCAGCAACTTGCAATGGTTTTTTATTATGTACCGGGTATAGAGCAATTTTTCTGTGAAAATGTATACATGGAAAAATCGGTATGAAAGACACCTATGTATTTCTGAATTGGGTACAAATTATAGAGTTTAGAAACAGTATATATTTCAACATTTTCAAAATTGGGAATACTCATACTAGCATGAGAATTATTGGTCATTTTTCAAATTGATTTTTTTTTTACACAATGTCTTTCATTTTGAAGGGAGAAATGCATGAAAACACAATAGGTAATAACAGTTGATTTACAAATCTGAATTACCCTAAGTCTCCCGATACAAACGGTACCTCACTTGTGTGGGTCGGCCTTGTGCCTGCGACAGGAAACGGCGCAAAATGCAATGTGGTCATACCTCAATTTCGCAGTTAAAAATGGACCCTTTTTTGGCAAAGTGCCTACCTGTAGTTTTTGTACCCTAGCTGTGCCGGCACCTATGGAAACCTAGCAAACCTAAACATTTTTAAAAAGTAGACACCCTGGGGAATCCATGATGGGGTGACTTGACTGCTTCCCACAAGGTTCTGTTACCCAGAATTCCTTGCAAACCTAACAAAGTGTACAAAAAAACACATTTTCCCCATATTCTGTGGTGGAAAGTTAAGGAATCTGCGTGGATCCACAAATTTCCTTCCATTCTGCATTACCCAAAGTTTTCCGAGAATAATGGTACCCCATTTGTGTGGGTCGGCCTAGTGCCTGCGACAGGAAACGGTGCAAAACGCAACGTGGTCACACCTCAATTTCGCAGGGACAAATGACCATGTTTTGGCAAAGTGACTAGTTGTAGTTTTTTAACCCTAGCTCTGCCGGCACCTAGGGAAACCTAGCAAACCTATACATTTTTGAAAAGTAGACACCCAGGGGAATTTAGGATGGGGTGACTCGACTGCCACCCACCAGGGTCTGTTACCCAGAATCCCTTGCAAAGCTAAAAAATTTACCAAACAAATGCATTTTCACCACATTTCCGTGGTGGAAAGTTCTGGAATCTGCATGGATCAACAAATTTACACCCACCCCGCATTCCCCAAAGTCTTATGAGAAAAATGGTACCTCTCTTGCCTGGGTCTGCCTAGTGCCTACGTCAGGAAACGGCGCAAAACGCAACATGGTCGCACCTCAATTTCGCAGTGAAAACTGGCCCTTTTTTGGCAAAGTGCCTACCTGTAGTTTTTGAACCCTAGCTCTGCCGGCACCAAGGGAAACCTAGCAAACCTATACATTTTTTAAAACTAGACACCCAGGGAAATTCAGGATGGGGTGACTCCACTGCCTCCCACCAGGTTCTGTTACCCAGAATCCCTTGCAAACCTAAACAATTGGGGGAAAAACGCATTTCCTCACATTTCTGTGGTGGAAAGTTCTGGAATCTGCGTGGATCAACAAATTTCCACCCACCCCGCGTTCCCCATAGTCTTATGAGAAAAATGGTACCTCACTTGCCTAGGTCTGCCTAGTGCCTGCCACAGGAAACGGCGCAAAACGCAACGTGGTTGCACCTCAATTTCGCAGTGAAAACTGGCCCTTTTTTGGCAAAGTGCCTACCTGTAGTTTTTTAACCCTAGCTCTGCCGGCACCGAGGGAAACATAGCAAACCTATACTTTTTTTAAATCTAGACACCCAGGGAAATTCAGGATGGGGTGACTCCACTGCCTCCCACCATGTTCTGTTACCCAGAATCCCTTGCAAACCTAAAAAATTTGAAAAAAAAATGCATTTTTCTCACATTTCTGTGGTGGAAAGTTCTGGAATCTGTGTGGATCAACCAAATTTCCACCCACCCCGTGTTCCCCAAAGTCTTATGAGAAAAATGGTACCTCACTTGCCTGGGTCTGCCTAGTGCCTGCGACAGGAAATGGCACAAAACGCAACGTGGTCGCACCTCAATTTTGCAGTGAAAACTGGCCCTTTTTTGGCAAAGTGCCTACCTGTAGTTTTTGAACCCTAGCTCTGCCGGCACCTAGGGAAACCTAGCAAACCTATACAGTTTTGAAAACTAGACACCCAGGGGAATTCTGGATGGGGTGACTCCACTGCCTCACACCAGGTTCTGTTACCCAGAATCCCTTGCAAACCTAAACAATTTGAAAACCAAATGCATTTTCCTCACACTTCTGTGGTGGAAAGTTCTATAATCGACGTGGATCAACAAATTTCTACCCACCCCACGTTCCACAAAGTCTTATGAAAAAAATGGTACCTCACTTGCCTGGGTCTGCCTAGTGCCTGCGACAGGAAACGGCACAAAACGCAACGTAGCCGCACCTCAGTTTCGCAGTGAAAACTGGCCCTTTTTTGGCAAAGTGCCTACCTGTAGTCTTTGAACCCTAGCTCTGCAGGCACCTAGGGAAACCTAGCAAACCTATACATTTTTGAAATCTATACACCCAGGGGAATTTAGGATCGGGTGACTCCACTGCCTCCCACCAGGTTCTGTTACCCATAATCCCTTGCAAACCTAAAAAATTAGAAAAAAAAACGCATTTTCCTCACATTTCTGTGGAGGAAAGTTCTGGAATCTGCGTGGATCAACAAATTTCCACCCACCCCGTGTTCCCCAAAGTCTTATGAGAAAAATGGTACCTCACTTGCCTGGGTCTGCCTAGTGCCTACGTCAGGAAACGGCGCAAAACGCAACATGGTCGCACCTCAATTTCACAGTGAAAACTGGCCCTTTTTTGGCAAAGTGCCTACCTGTAGTTTTTGAACCCTAGCTCTGCAGGCACCTAGGGAAACCTAGCAAACCTATACATTTTTAAAAAGTAGACACCCAGGGGAATTTAGGATGGGGTGACTCGACTGCCACCCACCAGGGTCTGTTACCCAGAATCCCTTGCAAAGCTAAAAAATTTACCAAACAAATGCATTTTCACCACATTTCTGTGGTGGAAAGTTCTGGAATCTGCATGGATCAACAAATTTACACCCACCCCGCATTCCCCAAAGTCTTATGAGAAAAATGGTACCTCTCTTGCCTGGGTCTGCCTAGTGCCTACGTCAGGAAACGGCGCAAAACGCAACATGGTCGCACCTCAATTTCGCAGTGAAAACTGGCCCTTTTTTTGGCAAAGTGCCTACCTGTAGTCTTTGAACCCTAGCTCTGCAGGCACCTAGGGAAACCTAGCAAACCTATACATTTTTGAAATCTATACACCCAGGGGAATTTAGGATCGGGTGACTCCACTGCCTCCCACCAGGTTCTGTTACCCATAATCCCTTGCAAACCTAAAAAATTAGAAAAAAAAACGCATTTTCCTCACATTTCTGTGGAGGAAAGTTCTGGAATCTGCGTAGATCAACAAATTTCCACCCACCCCGCGTTCCCCAAAGTCTTATGAGAAAAATGGTACCTCACTTGCCTGGGTCTGCCAAGTGCCTGCGCCAGGAAACGGCGCAAAACGCAACATGGTCGCACCTCAATTTCACAGTGAAAACTGGCCCTTTTTTGGCAAAGTGCCTATCTGTAGTTTTTGTTCCCTAGCTCTGCCGGCACCTAGGGAAACCTAGCAAACCTACACATTTTTGAAAACTAGACACCCAGGGGAATTCTGGATGGGGTGACTCCACTGTCTCACACCAGGTTCTGTTACCCAGAATCCCTTGCAAACCTAAACAATTTGAAAAAAAATGCATTTTCCTCACATTTCTGTGATGGAAAGTTCTGGAATCTGTGTGGATCAACAAATGTCCACCCACCCGCGTTCCCCAAAGTCTTATGAGAAAAATTGTACCTCACTTGCCTGGGTCTGCCTAGTGCCTGCGTCAGGAAACGGCGCAAAACGCAACATGGTCGCACCTCAATTTCGCAGTGAAAACTGGCCCTTTTTTGGCAAAGTGCCTACCTGTAGTTTTTGAACCCTAGCTCTGCAGGCACCTAGGGAAACCTAGCAAACCTATACATTTTTAAAAAGTAGACACCCAGGGGAATTTAGGATGGGGTGACTCGACTGCCACCCACCAGGGTCTGTTACCCAGAATCCCTTGCAAAGCTAAAAAATGTACCAAACAAATGCATTTTCACCACATTTCTGTGGTGGAAAGTTCTGGAATCTGCATGGATCAACAAATTTACACCCACCCCGCATTCCCCAAAGTCTTATGAGAAAAATGGTACCTCTCTTGCCTGGGTCTGCCTAGTGCCTACGTCAGGAAACGGCGCAAAACGCAACATGGTCGCACCTCAATTTTGCAGTGAAAACTGGCCCCTTTTTTGGCAAAGTGCCTACCTGTAGTTTTTGAACCCTAGCTCTGCCGGCACCAAGGGAAACCTAGCAAACCTATACATTTTTGAAAACTAGACACCCAGGGAAATTCAGGATGGGGTGACTCCACTGCCTCCCACCAGGTTCTGTTACCCAGTATCCTTTGCAAACCTAAACAATTGGGGGGAAAACGCATTTCCTCACATTTCTGTGGTGGAAAGTTCTGGAATCTGCGTGGATCAACAAATTTCCACCCACCCCGCGTTCCCCAAAGTCTTATGAGAAAAATGGTACCTCACTTGCCTAGGTCTGCCTAGTGCCTGCGACAGGAAACGGCGCAAAACGCAACATGGCCGCACCTCAATTTCGCAGTGAAAACTGGCCCTTTTTTGGCAAAGTGCCTACCTGTAGTTTTTTAACCCTAGCTCTGCCGGCACCGAGGGAAACATAGCAAACCTATACTTTTTTGAAATCTAGACACCCAGGGAAATTCAGGATGGGGTGACTCCACTGGCTCCCACCATGTTCTGTTACCCAGAATCCCTTGCAAACCTAAAAATTTTGGGAAAAAAAGCATTTTCCTCACATTTCTGTGGTGGAAAGTTCTGGAATCTGTGTGGATCAACCAAATTTCCACGCACCCCGCGTTCCCCAAAGTCTTATGAGAAAAATGGTACCTCACTTGCCTGGGTCTGCCTAGTGCCTGCAACAGGAAATGGCACAAAACGCAACGTGGTCGCACCTCAATTTCGCAGTGAAAACTGGCCCTTTTTGGCAAAGTGCCTACCTGTAGTTTTTGAACCCTAGCTCTGCCGGCACCTAGGGAAACCTAGCAAACCTATACATTTTTGAAAACTAGACACCCAGGGGAATTCTGGATGGGGTGACTCCACTGCCTCACACCAGGTTCTGTTACCCAGAATCCCTTGCAAACCTAACAAATTTGAAAAACAAATGCATTTTCCTCACACTTCTGTGGTGGAAAGTTCTAGAATCGACGTGGATCAACAAATTTCTACCCACCCCATGTTCCACAAAGTCTTATGAAAAAAATGGTACCTCACTTGCCTGGGTCTGCCTAGTGCCTGCGACAGGAAACGGCACAAAACGCAACGTAGCCGCACCTCAATTTCGCAGTGAAAACTGGCCCTTTTTTGGCAAAGTGCCTACCTGTAGTTTTTGAACCCCAGCTCTGCAGGCACCTAGGGAAACCTAGCAAACCTATACATTTTTGAAAACTATACACCCAGGGGAATTTAGGATCGTGTGACTCCACTGCCTCCCACTAGGTTCTGTTACCCATAATCCCTTGCAAACCTAAAAAATTAGAAAACAAAACGCATTTTCCTCACATTTCTGTGGAGGAAAGTTCTGGAATCTGCGTGGATCAACAAATTTCCACCCACCCCGCGTTCCCCAAAGTCTTATTAGAAAAATGGTACCTCACTTGCCTGGGTCTGCCTAGTGCCTGCGCCAGGAAACGGCGCAAAACGCAACATGGTCGCACCTCAATTTCGCAGTGAAAACTGGCCCTTTTTTGGCAAAGTGCCTATCTGTAGTTTTTGTTCCCTAGCTCTGCCGGCACCTAGGGAAACCTAGCAAACCTACACATTTTTGAAAACTAGACACCCAGGGGAATTCTGGATGGGGTGACTCCACTGTCTCCCACCAGATTCTGTTACCCAGAATCCCTTGCAAACCTAAACAATTTGAAAAAAAAATGCATTTTCCTCACATTTCTGTGGTGGAAAGTTCTGGAATCTGTGTGGATCAACAAATGTCCACCCACCCCGCGTTCCCCAAAGTCTTATGAGAACAATTTTACCTCACTTGCCTGGGTCTGCCTAGTGCCTGCGTCAGGAAACGGCGCAAAACGCAACATGGTCGCACCTCAATTTCGCAGTGAAAACTGGCCCTTTTTTGGCAAAGTGCCTACCTGTAGTTTTTGAACCCTAGCTCTGCAGGCACCTAGGGAAACCTAACAAACCTATACATTTTTAAAAAGTAGACACCCAGGGGAATTTAGGATGGGGTGACTCGACTGCCACCCACCAGGGTCTGTTACCCAGAATCCCTTGCAAAGCTAAACAATTTACCAAACAAATGCATTTTCACCACATTTCTGTGGTGGAAAGTTCTGGAATCTGCATGGATCAACAAATTTACACCCACCCCGCATTCCCCAAAGTCTTATGAGAAAAATGGTACCTCTCTTGCCTGGGTCTGCCTAGTGCCTACGTCAGGAAACGGCGCAAAACGCAACATGGTCGCACCTCAATTTTGCAGTGAAAACTGGCCCTTTTTTGGCAAAGTGCCTACCTGTAGTTTTTTAACCCTAGCTCTGCCGGCACCAAGGGAAACCTAGCAAACCTATACATTTTTGAAAACTAGACACCCAGGGAAATTTAGGATGGGGTGACTCCACTGCCTCCCACCAGGTTCTGTTACCCAGAATTCCTTGCAAACCTAACAAAGTGTACAAAAAAACACATTTCCCCATATTTCTGTGGTGGAAAGTTAAGGAATCTGCGTGGATCCACAAATTTCCTTCCATTCTGCATTCCCCAAAGTTTTCCGAGAATAATGGTACCCCACTTGTGTGGGTCGGCCTAGTGCCTGCGACAGGAAACGGTGCAAAACGCAATGTGGTCACACCTCAATTTCGCAGGGACAAATGACCATGTTTTGGCAAAGTGACTAGTTGTAGTTTTTTAACCCTAGCTCTGCCGGCACCTAGGGAAACCTAGCAAACCTATACATTTTTGAAAAGTAGACACCCAGGGGAATTTAGGATGGGGTGACTCGACTGCCACCCACCAGGGTCTGTTACCCAGAATTTCTTGCAAAGCTAGAAAATTTACCAAACAAATGCATTTTCACCACATTTCTGTGGTGGAAAGTTCTGGAATATGCATGGATCAACAAATTTACACCCACCCCGCATTCCCCAAAGTCTTATGAGAAAAATGGTACCTCTCTTGCCTGGGTCTGCCTAGTGCCTACGTCAGGAAACGGCGCAAAATGCAACATGGTCGCACCTCAATTTCGCAGTGAAAACTGCCATTTTTTTGGCAAAGTGCCAACCTGTAGTTTTTGAACCCTAGCTCTGCCGGCACCAAGGGAAACCTAGCAAACCTATACATTTTTGAAAACTAGACACCCAGGGAAATTCAGGATGGGGTGACTCCACTGCCTCCCACCAGGTTCTGTTACTCAGAATCCCTTGCAAACCTAAACAATTGGGGGAAAAACGCATTTCCTCACATTTCTGTGGTGGAAAGTTCTGGAATCTGCGTGGATCAACAAATTTCCATCCACCCCGCGTTCCCCAAAGTCTTATGAGAAAAATGGTACCTCACTTGCCTAGGTCTGCCTAGTGCCTGCGACAGGAAACGGCGCAAAACGCAACGTGGTTGCACCTCAATTTCGCAGTGAAAACTGGCCCTTTTTTGGCAAAGTGCCTACCTGTAGTTTTTTAACCCTAGCTCTGCCGGCACAGAGGGAAACATAGCAAACCTATACTTTTTTGAAATCTAGACACCCAGGGAAATTCAGGATGGGGTGACTCCACTGCCTCCCACCATGTTCTGTTACCCAGAATCCCTTGCAAACCTAAAAAATTTGGAAAAAAAATGCATTTTCCTCACATTTCTGTGGTGGAAAGTTCTGGAATCTGTGTGGATCAACCGAATTTCCACCCACCCCATGTTCCCCAAAGTCTTATGAGAAAAATGGTACCTCACTTGCCTGGGTCTGCCTAGTGCCTGCGACAGGAAATGGCACAAAATGCAACGTGGTCGCACCTCAATTTTGCAGTGAAAACTGGCCCTTTTTTGGCAAAGTGCCTACCTGTAGTTTTTGAACCCTAGCTCTGCCGGCACCTAGGGAAACCTAGCAAACCTATACAGTTTTGAAAACTAGACACCCAGGGGAATTCTGGATGGGGTGACTCCACTGTCTCCCACCAGGTTCTGTTACCCATAATCCCTTGCAAACCTAAAAAATTAGAAAACAAAACGCATTTTCCTCACATTTCTGTGGAGGAAAGTTCTGGAATCTGCGTGGATCAACAAATTTCCACCCACCCCGCGTTCCCCAAAGTCTTATGAGAAAAATGGTACCTCACTTGCCTGGGTCTGCCTAGTGCCTGCGCCAGGAAACGCGCAAAACGCAACATGGTCGCACCTCAATTTTGCAGTGAAAACTGGCCCTTTTTTGGCAAAGTGCCTATCTGTAGTATTTGTTCCCTAGCTCTGCCGGCACCTAGGGAAACCTAGCAAACCTACACATTTTTGAAAACTAGACACCCAGGGGAATTCTGGATGGGGTGACTACACTGTCTCCCACCAGGTTCTGTTACCCAGAATCCCTTGCAAACCTAAACAATTTGAAAAAAAAATGCATTTTCCTCACATTTCTGTGGTGGAAAGTTCTGGAATCTGTGTGGATCAACAAATGTCCACCCACCCCGCGTTCCCCAAAGTCTTATGAGAAAAATTGTACCTCACTTGCCTGGGTCTGCCTAGTGCCTGCGACAGGAAACGGCACAAAACGCAACGTGGTCGCACCTCAATTTCGCAGTGAAAACTGGCCCTTTTTGGCAAAGTGCCTACCTGTAGTTTTTTAACCCTAGCTCTGCCGGCACCTAGGGAAACCTAGCAAACCTATACAGTTTTGAAAACTAGACACCCAGGGGAATTCTGGATGGGGTGACTCCACTGTCTCCCACCAGGTTCTGTTACCCATAATCCCTTGCAAACCTAAAAAATTAGAAAACAAAACGCATTTTCCTCACATTTCTGTGGAGGAAAGTTCTGGAATCTGCGTGGATCAACAAATTTCCACCCACCCCGCGTTCCCCAAAGTCTTATGAGAAAAATGGTACCTCACTTGCCTGGGTCTGCCTAGTGCCTGCGCCAGGAAACGCGCAAAACGCAACATGGTCGCACCTCAATTTTGCAGTGAAAACTGGCCCTTTTTTGGCAAAGTGCCTATCTGTAGTATTTGTTCCCTAGCTCTGCCGGCACCTAGGGAAACCTAGCAAACCTACACATTTTTGAAAACTAGACACCCAGGGGAATTCTGGATGGGGTGACTCCACTGTCTCCCACCAGGTTCTGTTACCCAGAATCCCTTGCAAACCTAAACAATTTGAAAAAAAATGCATTTTCCTCACATTTCTGTGGTGGAAAGTTCTGGAATCTGTGTGGATCAACAAATGTCCACCCACCCCGCGTTCCCCAAAGTCTTATGAGAAAAATTGTACCTCACTTGCCTGGGTCTGCCTAGTGCCTGCGACAGGAAACGGCACAAAACGCAACGTGGTCGCACCTCAATTTCGCAGTGAAAACTGGCCCTTTTTTGGCAAAGTGCCTACCTGTAGTTTTTTAACCCTAGCTCTGCCGGCACCTAGGGAAACCTAGCAAACCTATACATTTTTGAAAACTAGACACCCAGGGAAATTCAGGATGGGGTGACTCCACTGCCTCCCACCAGGTTCTGTTACCAGAATCCCTTGCAAACGTAAACAATTGCCGAAAACAAATGCATTTTCCTCACATTTCTGTGGTGGAAAGTTCTGGAATCTGCGTGGATCCTCAAATTTCCTCCCACCCAGCGTTTCCCCAGGTCTCCTGATAAAAATGGTACCTCACTTGTGTGGGTAGGCATAGTGGCTGCAACTAGAAAAGGCCCAAATTGTACGGTGGAGACTTAAAAATTACCTACAGCAAAACTACCTTATTTTTTTTGAGGGGGGGCACCTGAGTTTTTTGCCCCGTGCTCGGCGGCAATCTTGGGAAACTACCAAACCCAAACAGTTCTGAAAACTAGACACCCGGGGGAGTCCAGCGAGGTATGGCATGCGTGGGTCCTCCAACATTTTCCTACCCAGAATTCCCTGCAAACCTTAAAATTAGGTTAAAAAAACACTTTTTCAACCATTTTTGCGTGGGTTCTCCATGCCGGCACAAATATCGTACCACCCAGCGTTCCCCTTGTTCTCCCGAGTAAAATGATACCTCACATGTTGGGGTGGGCCAAAGGCCTGTGACTAGGATGACCCCAAAACAGTAGAATTATCGGTGCTTTCTTGTAAATACAGAATTCTACAATTTTTTAAAAATACATTTTTAGTCTGTTCTGCTTTGGCCCACCCACACAACTGACATATCATTTTACTCCGGAGAACAAGGGGAACGCTGGGTGGTAACACAATTGTGCCGGCACGGAGAACCCACGCAAAAATGTTTGAAAAAGTGTTTTTTTAACCTAATTTTAAGGTTTGCAGGGAATTCTGGGTAGGAAAACATTGGAGGACCCACGCATGCCATACCTCTCTGGACTCCCCTGGGTGTCTAGTTTTCAGAACTGTTTGGGTTTGGTAGTTTCACAAGATGGCCGCCCTGCATGGGGCAAAAAACTCAGGTGCCCCAACCCCACAAAATAAGGTAGATTTGCTGTAGGTAATTTTTAAGTCTCCACCGTACAATTTGGGCCTTTTCCAGTTGCAGCCACTATGCCTACCCACGCAAGTGAGGTACCATTTTTTTTTTAAATGTCTTTATTGCGTTTTTCATGAACAAACAGCAAGTTTGGTTAATAATTCCCCATCCCCTCCTGCCCGGAAGTGTTGTGGTCTTCCGCATATACAGCGTTAGTGCGTCACATTCGATAAAGAGAAATAGTATACACAGCCTTCAAGCCAACATCCCAAAGTCGGGCAGGCGGCGTTACAACACAGCTATTACAGATTCAGCCTTTAAGAGGCAGTTCATATATCAGCCTGCTCAACACAAAGGGGTCCCCCCGTGTTCCATCCCCCCTTCCCCCAAAGTGAACGCCCTCATAGCCTATTCGTGTGGGGATTCAACAACTCTCTCTTTGCTTGATAAGAATGTATGGTACAAACCCCAGAAATTTTTGGGCTTACTAGTGGGAGGTTGGTGTGGTACCATTTTTATCGGGAGACCTGGGGGAACGCTGGGTGGGAGGATATTTGAGGATCCACTCAGATTCCACAGCTTTACCACACAGAAATGTGATAAAAAAGCGATTTTCTTTTATAAAAATTGAACTTTGCAGTGGATTCTGGGTAGGAGAATGATGAGGGACCCACGCAAGCCATACCTCGCTGGAGTCCCCTGGGTGTCTAGTTTCCAGAAATGTGTGGGTTAGGTAGGTTTCCCTAGATGGCCACCGAGCCCCGGGCCAAAAACTCATGGGAACCCCCTTGCAAAACCAAATTGTTTTGACTGAATTAAGTTTTCAGTTCGACAGCGTGAGATTCTTGGGACAATATTGCATGGAAATTGTGACAGACATTTTCAAGTTTGCAGGACATTGTGGATAAAAAAATAACTTAGAATTCACAAGAAAGACATGACCATATACTCCCATGGTTTAACAATAATATCTACATTTAGTAAGTTATTTATAGCTGTAATGTACACCTTAACAGAGTTACTCAAAAGTCAAGCATTCCAGCACGGCTATCTATTCCTCAAAGGCCCACACATACAGGTTGGATTTGGCATGAGGGCGAGTGATGGTTCAGTACATAAAATTTTATTAACAAGATATTTCAACGAAATGAAATGCTCTGTCAATAAATAAATGCATAAAAACCGAACCAGTGACTCGCAACTAGTGAGCTGTAAAGCCACGACAAGGCACCAACCGTTTTACAGGCCATTCACGCACCTTTCATACCTGATACACACCAGACCATTGACACCATCCGGAAGGAAAAGCAACACATTACAACATTCACAAAAAGGGACAAGGTACGCCCTACT
The DNA here is from genome assembly GCF_964261635.1 of Lissotriton helveticus. Lineage (NCBI taxonomy): Eukaryota > Metazoa > Chordata > Amphibia > Caudata > Salamandridae > Lissotriton > Lissotriton helveticus. The sequence goes on along the minus strand of NC_136057.1, from coordinate 1,263,027,038 downwards.
TCAGAAAGAGAAAAAAGACAAATATTACTGCACAGCCATCTAATCCGCAGGCACACACACATACTGGTTGGATTTGGCACGAGGGTGAGTGATGATTCAGTACATACAATTGTATTCGCAAGTTATTTCACAAAAATAAAATGCACTGCGAATAATTGAAAGTATGAGAAACTGAACCACTGACTCACAGCTCGTGAGCTGTAAAGCCACATCAAGGCACCAACCTCTTTACAGGCCATTCATACACCTTTCATACGTGTGACACATACAAAACATTCACACCGCCAGCCGCGGGCCCATCACATTACAACACTCACACCAGCAGACAGCGCCATTCAAGGGCCCATCACTTTCACATGCCCACATTCCTGACACTGCAACTACACAAAATAATGGACTGCGTGGAGTGTCGCTCAACTAGCAGTGTGTGTAGTGACCAACAGAAAGTAACTACTCACACACCGCCAGACGAGCGCCAGTCCACCCACACCACCATCCAAGCAGCAGGCCATGCACACCGCCAGCCAAGCACCACTCCACGCACACCACCAGCCAAGCGCCACTCCACGCACACCTCCAGCCAAGCGCCACTCCACACACACTGACAGCCAAGCACCACTCCACGCACACCACCAGCCAAGCGCCACTCCACGCACACTGACAGCCAAGCACCACTCCATGCACACCACCAGCCAAGCGCCACTCCACGCACACCACCAGCCAAGAGCCACTCCACGCACTCCACCATCCAAGCACCAGGCCATGCACACCGCCAGCCAAGCACCACTCCACGCACACCACCAGCCAAGCGCCACTCCACGCACACCTTCAGCCAAGCGCCACTCCACGCACACCACCAGCAAAGCGCCACTCCACGCACACCACCAGCCAAGCGCCACTCCACGCACACTGACAGCCAAGCATCACTCCACGCACACCACCAGCCAAGCGCCACTCCACGCACACCACCAGCCAAGAGCCACTCCACGCACTCCACCAGCCAAGCACCACTCCACGCACACCACCAGCCAAGCACCACTCCACGCACACCGCCAGCCAAGCGCCGCTCCACACACACCGCCAGCCAAGCACCACTCCACGCACACCTCCAGCCAAGCGCAACTCCACGCACACCGACAGCCAAGCACCACTCCACGCACACCACCAGCCAAGCGCCACTCCACGCACACCACCAGTCAAGCGCCACTCCACGCACACTGCCAGCCAAGCGCCACTCCACGCACACCGCAAGTCAAGCGCCACTACACGCACACCGCCAGCCAAGCACCACTCCACGCACACCACCAGCCAAGCGCCACTCCACACACACCGCCAGCCAAGCACCACTCCACGCACACCACCAGCCAAGCGCCACTCCACACACACCGCCAGCCAAGCGCCACTCCACGCACACCTCCAGCCAGTGCCACTCCACACACACACCGCCAGCCAAGCACCACTCTACGCACACCTCCAGCCAAGCGCCACTCCACACACACCGCCAGCCAAGCACCACTCCACGCACACCACCAGCCAAACGCCACTCCACGCACACCGCCAGCCAAGCGCCACTCCACGCACACCCAAGCGCCACTCCACGCACACCGCCAGCCAAGCGCCACTCCACGCACACCGCAAGCCAAGCGCCACACCACGCACACCGCCAGCCTAGCACCACTCCGCCCACACCGCCAGCCAAACGCTAGCCTACGCACACCGCCATCACATTTTGAATTTCTTTAAACAAAACAAACAAAATAATTGCAAATAGATAAAAATCTAGTAACACAAAATCTGTAACTAAATACATTGCACAAATGCCAACCTTAAAAAAGAATACAAATTATTTAAAAAACACAGACCAGGCAGTACATTTTACCACTCATGGATACTCCCAAAAATTCTTTTGTGTGTGGTAAGCTCTATAATAAGCAGGCACACACAGCCCAGGGTTAGAAGGACACCCAGGGCAGTAAAGACGAGTCTCCTTCCGCAAACCTCTTCGCCAAGAGACTCTACATCTTCTAGTGGGAAAGTCTTTTGTAGATGTGGGAGGAATGTAATCAGGAAAGTGGCGAAATTTTAATGGAGCCACATCCTCCACCACTCCAAATCTAGGAACACTTACTTGCTCCACAACAACAAGGCTAGATATCACAGAGTGCTGAAACTGAAGAAATGTCAACTTTGACCCAGGAGAACACTCCTTGAACACAATAAAAGCATTGAAAAAACGGATGGCCAACTTCTTATACCAAACATAAGCCTTCCGAATAGCAGTGTAAGGTTCCAACCTCTGATCTACTCTGTCAACACCACCCATGTGCTTATTGTAGTCCAGAATGCACACAGGTTTGTGCACTTCAGCAACCTGACCCCAAACTGGCAGAGGTGAAGTACTCTCGTCATGGATGGTAGTCAGCATGTATACATCCCTCCTGTCTACAAATTTCACAGCTAGTAGTTCGCCACAACGTAAGGAACTGCACTGACCCCTCTGAAGTTTCTTGCAAACAAGCTCCTTTGGAAAACCTTTGTGGTTAGAGCGGATTGTGCCACATGCAAAAGTGTCCACTTTAAACAATTCCTTAAACAATTGCACAGCAGTGTAGAAGTTATCAAGGTACAAATGGTGGCCTCTGTTGAACAGTCTTCTAGCAAGATCCCACACAATTTTCTCTGACACTCCAACAGTGGACGGACAACCAGGGGAGTCAATAGTGGAATCTCTACCAGTGCACACACGAAAATTAAAAACATACCCTGTCTTACTCTCAGACAACATATACAGTTTAATTCCATAGAGTGCCCTCTTGCTAGGGATGTACTGCCTAAAAACCAAACGACCCTTGAACAAAACCAAAGACTCACCAATAGATATTTCTTTCCCAGGAATGTAAATCTCTGAAAATCGATCAACAAAGTGATCAAGAACAGGCTGAATCTTAAAAAGACGGTCACAGTCAGGGTGACTACGTGGCAACGCAAAAGAATTATCTACAAAATGCAACATGCGTAGCAAAAGTAAATACCAATCACGAGTCATAACAGCTGGAAATATGGCTGTTGCCATCAAGGGACTGGTAGACCAATATGAAGCCAGGTTCGGCTTCTTTAACAAACCCATCAATAAAGTCAGTCCCAAAAAACATCTTCAGCTCTTCCAGATTTGTGGGAGTCCACCGGGTAGCTCTAGAGTGGGGGCCTAAGTTTGTCACTGTTGACCCTCAAAAACTGTTCAGCATACAAATTAGTCTGCTCAACAATCTCACCCAAAAACACATCATCCATAAATAACTGAAAATACTGTATAGGCAACAAGTTTTCACAATCCAATCTGCACCCTGCATCACCGCTAAAGGCAGGCAACACCGGCTGCACCATGTTAGGATCAACCCAGAGTCCAACACTTCCAGTAGGAAGACTAGCAGCCTCAGGCTGCAATCCAGATGCCTCATGCACTATCGGCACAGCAGTGTCCTCCTCTAAAACAGGCCCTTCATCTGCACTGAGAGTACCTTCATCATCCGATGATTCCATGTGGAGAGAAAACTCCCTGCCAGAATCTTCCCCTCCCTCCTCTCCCTCAGACGCACTGTCAGTGTCATAATCCGGCTCGGAGGAAGACTCATGAAGCATACCAACCACCTGCTGAGCAGTCATTCTACGGCTAGCCATAATGATTACTAATAAAAGTAACTTGTCACACAAGTCAACAACAACAATCACTATGTAAAATAAACAATGAACAAAATTCACCTTTATCAAAAATACCTATACACTGCAAAACAAAACCACTCACTTGCCTGAAGCAGCTAAACTCACCACAACGTACTCTGCAGAGACACAGTATGGATCAACAATATCCCACTAAAAAAGAAAGAGAAAACAAAAATACACATAAGACAATGCAAAACACATCACAAAGAATTTCATGCTCAAAACAGTAACTAAATGCCACTATGACACCGCTTACAAAAAAAAAATTACATACATTGCAATATTACTCATTTGGAGTACATACAACAAAAATAATTTTTCTTACCTAAAAAATGCAACTACACAAAACTGCAGAACAACCACTGTCGAAACCGCAAACAGGAAGCAAAAGCTTTACACTAGATTTAAAAAGAAGAAAAAATAAATAAAATCACATATTCAAAAAATGCACCAGTCCACCTGCCAAGCAAAGGGGTAGGTGGGCCTAACAGTATAAAATCAAAAGGGGAGCAACCCTTGCCCGTGAGGCCACCCCCACCAAAACACAAATTAAAAAAACTCTGGTATCTAGTGGCTTCTGTCCCCCTTGGGGACAGATGGGACTTAACACATACAGCTACTCTACCACTCAAAGAGGCAGTAAAGGCCACAATCATCCTCCCACAAAGGGGGAATGACCCATGTCCAAGGGGCGGATCCCAAACATAAAAATTAACCCTGGTGCCCTAGTGACCCATAAAAAAACCCAGCAAAACTGCCCTTCAAGGCGATACCAAAAGGGGGATGATGGACGGAGCCCTTGAGCAAATCTAACACTCACCCCCAGTCAACTGATCTTGGTTTAATCCATCATCATTATTTAGCTCAATTCATCAACCCAGTTCAGACATGGCCAAATGCAAATCAGACTGACCCTTTGCGCTTTGATTGCCCTAAGTTGGCAGACGTGGGTCCCTTGCTCACTTTGCCACTGGACTCAAGCTAACCTGGCTGATAACGGCTGATTAGCCAGTAACCAGTCCCATTATTGTTGTTTCCAGGCCAGGTAAGATATGGCTTGGCAGTTCGGGCTGGACTGCTCCCATGAGACACAGGGTCAGAATAATTTGCATATGGCCATGTCTGAACTGGGGTGCTGCAGTGAGCTACAACCTAACATCATGGGCATACCAAAATGGCAAGGCAAAATATTTGTGCCAAAAAAGGGTAGTGACCTTTGCCCAAGGGGACACTCCCCACTACATTTACACACTTGGCACAGTGTGTCAAATTAATTATTACAACTTTTATTTTGCCAAGGGGGGCAAACAAAGCTAAAAGGATGGCCCCCAAAACAAAAACTAAATAAGGGAGCGTCCAAAAAAGGCCCCCAAGGGGAGTGACCCTTGCCCAAGGTCCACTCCCCAGCACATCCCAAAATTTAAAATAAATTTGCCCCCAAGAGGGGAGCGACCCTAGTCTTAGGTGGTCGCTCCCCTACACAAAAAAAAATTGTGGTCTACCTAAAATGGCCCCCAAGGGGAGTGACCCATGCCGAAGGGGCCACTCCCCAGCACATCCTTTTCATTTTCCCAAAAATTTGACCCCCCCCCGGGGGGCAGCCAAAGGCTTATGAAATGCCCCCTAAAGGGGAGCGACCCTTGCCTAAGGGGTCGCTCCCCAAAATGAAATACATATCTGGCCATTGGCCTAAAATGGCCCCCGTGAGAGTGGCCCTTGCCCAAGGGGCCACTCGCCAAAACAATGCCCGATTTTGCTTTTAAAAAAAAATATATATATATAAAGTTGTGCCCCCTTTCGGGTGACCAACAACTTAAAAAATATGTCCCCTAAAGGGGAGCGACCCTTGCCTAAGGGGTCACTCCCCAAAACTGAATAAATAATTAGCCATGGACCTAAAATGGCCCCCGTGAGAGTGGCCCTTACCCAAGGGGCCACTCCCCAAAATGATGCGCGATTTTTTTTTTTTTAAAATAAAGAAAGTTGTGCCCCCTCCCGGGTGGCCAACAACTTAAACAATATGCCCCCTAAAGGGGAGCGACCCTTGCCCAAGGGGTTGCTCCCCAAACCAACAACCTTAGCGAAAATTGAAGAAAAAAAAATCCCTGGTGACTAGTGGGCATTCCTGCTGCACGATCGCACGATCGTGCAGCAGGAATGCTCTAAAGAGGCATCAAGGGAAAGGAAAACCTTTCCTTTCTCCCGATGCCTCTTTAGTTTATATTCCCCCCGCCCCAGCCCCCAAACTTACCTGTTTCTCCTCCGACTCGCAGGAAGCAAATGGCTTCCCTGCACGTCGGAGGAGAAAGGGAACCTCCAATGACGTCAGCGCGCCTCACGCGCTGACATCATTGATGACGCGGGCGGGGGGCGGGGGGAGGCAGGGGAGGGTCTTCCCCTGCTTTCCCCGTAGAAATTAAGGAAATCGGGCACCCACGGGGGGAGCTCTGGCGCTCCCCCCTTGGGTGGGGCTCATGACGAGCTGAGCTCGTCATGAGCACCCGAGCACTGTATGCCATGACGAGCTCAGCTTGTCATGAGCATACAAGGGGTTAAGCTACACTTCATCATGTGCATCGTGGCCTGCATCTTTTGGTGAGCTGCCTGAGGTCCTCTTGCGACTCCAGTGCCTCCGGCCTGTGGTGCCACTTGAGGGTCGCACTTGTTCTTTTGGGCTCCCCTGATTGTTTTGGGTCTGCCCTGACTCCCCTGCTGCTGGTGACTCCCTTGCACCTTGCTGGTCCCGATGTTGCTCCTTCTTCAATTCCTATGCTGGGTGCATTTGCCAAGGCTTGTTTGTGCCCCGCCGGACATTGACACCCATAGCACTCAATACCCTTCGTGGGACAGCTCATGCGTGGCTCCTGGTCCTCCTCAGCATCGCCTGGTCCTCACAGATGCAGAGTCAAGGTCCTCATCACCCATCCTGCAACACACGACTTTGGAGGACATTCGTCTTCCAAGTCTCCTGGTCACTCCTGAGTGACATAGACTCTGTCCCCCCTGTTTGCAGGTACCTCTCATCAATAATCCATCCTCGGATTCCACCAGCCACATCTTCCTTTTTCCACTGTGGCACTTTCCTGAAGTCCTCTATTGGTTTCTACAGCGGTTTCTGACACCACTTCACACGTATGCACCCGGCTTCCCTGGAGTAGGTAACGTGGGTACCATGGTATCCACAGGTGGGATGGCTCTCCAACCTTCTGTCTTCCACTAGGTTTCTTCAGGGTCCACTGGGGAGGGTCCTTAATCTTTAAAAATCCAACAGCAACTTGCACATAGACTTGTATTCGAGCACACAGCCGTGTTCCCACACTGCACATGCTCTTCATGGGGTCCCTATCTACTTGCCTTGGGTGGTTTTAAGGGTTCCTAGCATTTCTACGTCTTCTCAACATCGTCCTGAGTTGAGTCATGGTTCTTATACCACATTCTTAGTATATGGTCCATTGTGTATTTTGTGCTATTTACTGTGTGTTTTTGCGAAAGTATTGAGTGCATTGTGTTTATCTACGTGTTGGAGATATTGGAACATACTAGAGGGTATTATATAATAAATACATACTTTTATAAATACTTGGGGGCCCATTAGGATGGCGGGCGGATTGCCCCCGCCAGGCTGGCGGTAGCCACCGCCAGCCTGGCAGGGGCACTCCGCCCACCATCCGCACCTAAATTCCCCCCCGCCATATTAGGATGGCGGGGGGGGACCGCGGCGGACGGAAAGACAGTCCGCCACTTTTCTACCCCAGTCGCAAGGCGACAGGGGCGGAAAACGTTTAATATGGGGGCGGTGTCTATTAGACACCGCCAGCCATATTATGATAGGCTCAAACAGATGCCTTTCCGTGGCGGCAATGCCGCATCGGAAAGGCATGCGGTCTTCACTTCGGGGCCCCCTGCGGGTCCCCATGGTGAAGTGGGGGGTGGGGGGTGGTGGTACCCCCCTGCATTTGCATACACAATGTGGCAGGCACCGCGTGGTGACTGCCGCTTTGTGTATGCAATTGCATACATGCATTTTTAGCATTGTGGCGGGTGGTGCTGTGAGCACCGCCCGCCGCAATGTTAAAAATGCATGATGCGCCCGCCACTGTGGCGGGCGCATCCTAATATGCAGTGCGGGACCGCCGCTCAGCTCGCGGGCGGTCCCGTTTTCCGCAAGGGTGGTGGGTGAGCAAAGTCGGCTCGCTATTCTAATGGGGGCCTTAGTGTGGTTCTTTTTCACTTAACCTATACTATAAGATTGCATCCTGGTAAAACAAGCTGCTTTACATTCCTTCTGGACTAAGCCTGAAGGCTGATCTCCACAGCTACCACTTAAAGAGATTTCTAAGGTTGTCCAAGACCTCTTAAATTACCATAAGGGTTGTCTGGACTGGTGCGAAGTGCCCACGTACATTAGTGGACATCATATACCAAGCAAGCCTCTCACAGAAAAGTAGCATTCTAAAACTTGCTTGCATCTACTCCTACGTGTGATGAATGGGAAATGTTTGGATCTATGCCTATGAATGACGGTTGGCTGCTCTCACGAAGGGAGGGAGACTCCAATGCCCAAAACCATGATGCTGACAATATTACTCTCCTTAGAGAATACTGCCATAGACTACAATGGCAATGATTTATTATGAAGGGCTTTCGAACAGTAAGCCCTGAGTCATGCGTCACAGTTCAGAAAGTTGATTTACTGCCTGGCTTCCGTCTCCTGACTCAGAGTGAGGTGGGGCAGGCAGCATGGGAAAGCCAGCCCAGATTCAAATGTGTTCATCTGTTTAAAGATATGATGGTATCTCTAAATATTACGATCTATATAATATTTGTACAGGAATTTGAAGGAAATAATTTCAGGGACGTGCAGCTCCAGAGCCCTAAAGGAGAGTCCGTCCCTGGGTGGGATGCAGCACTGTTTGTGCCACCCACCAGAATAGCCATTCAAACATGTGTTGAGCCTGTCATTGCAGACCTGTGGGTCCGCAGTTGGGCTTATGCTCAGGTTGCATTTCTAACGTATAAGCCAACCTTGAGTGGGCCCTCCACTACCACCAGAGCACCTATAGGGTAAGCCCTGAGAGGCGGACCAAGTGGTAGGTGAAAGGCAGGGCAGGTACACATGAGTGTTCCATGCCAAGGTAGTGAAGAACCCCCATGTGGGTTTTCCCACCCTAGGAGGCCGGCTCTTCCCATGGGACAAAACCGGGGTTTTGCTGACTCTCTGCATGCGGCCTAGGCACTTTCCCACTGTAAATGTAGTGTGAAAGTGTGCACGCCCTTCCTACACATGTTAGGAAGTGGTGCTTACCTGACCTTTTTAAATATGTGTCAAGTCTGCCATTGCAGCTCTGTGTGTGCTCTTGCACCTACGATGTTTTTAATTATGTGCCAAGCCTGCCATTGCAGGCCTGTGTGTGCGCAATTACATTTATGCACAGGTTGGTCTTTCTAAAACACTGGCCAATCCCGAGGGGATCTTTCACTGCCCCCTAGGACAAACCCAGGATAAGTCTTGAGGGGTGAATCCAGTGGTAGACGAAAAGCAGGACAGGTACACGTGTATGTTCCCTACCCAGGTAGTGAAGAATACCCATGTGTGTTTTCATTACCTATGAGGTTTGCTTTTCCCATAGGTTAACTGGGGGAATGTTTGAAATTACTTCAAGTTGAAATAGTGGCTTGTAGTGGAGCAGCCTCATAATGTTTCCCATCATTGAGGTACGGAATTTACAACTCTTCATTGTGTGTGACCGGTAGTGTCTAGTGCGACCTGTATCAATGCACATCAGACATGGTGCCTCATTTCTGGGGAGGTACGGAATTTTCAACTCTTCGTTGTGTGTTACCGGTATTGTCTGGTGTGACTTGTATGAATGCGCAGCGGACGTTGTGCCTCATTTCCAGGGAGGTATGGAATTTGCAACTCTTCTTTCTGCGTGGCCAGAACTGTCCGGTGCAACTCAGACCAATGCACACCCGATGTTGTGCCTCATTTCTAGGGAAGTACTGCGTTTGCAACTCTTCATTGTGTGTGACCAGAACTGTCTGGTGTGTCTCTTATCAATGTGCACCATACATTGTGCCTAATTTTCAGGAAGGTGTCGGGAAGCAGATTCATATTCTGGTGTGCTCGAATTGCCTGAGTGTTACTTTGATTGATGTGTGTCTGAAGGGCTGCCTCCTTGTTCAGAGAGGCTCCCCTGCTTCATTCCCTAATTCAATTGTTCCTTTTGTGCTCTCAGCGTGGCAGATCAACTGCCCTCTCCTCACCCGGCCTGACGATTTTGTGTTGCCTGGTACTATTCCCCGGATAGGGCTTGGGTAATGAGAGTAATTGACTGGGCTTTGGAACGCTTCTGAAAGCGATCGGAAGTGGGTCAAAAGACTGTGTGACCTCCCTTGTGCTTTGCAGAACTGGGCTGATGCTGGAAGGCCAATTGTGGAACCCTTTTTTTTTTTTTTTTTTTTTGAAGCTTATAAAGCGCACGGATACCTCCGGCGGAGGTGTCCCGGCGCTGAGATTACCCGAATGCCACCCAGAGAAGGTACCAGAAGTGAATCCTACAGAAAGACAATAAAAGAAACAGACATTATTATGAACGATTAGTAAACAGCCAGGTTTTAAGTTTTCGTCGAAAGACCGTCTCAGATTCAAGGAACCTGAGTTCCACGGGAAGTCTGTTCCAGAGTTTGGCAGCCGTGACTGTAAAAGTTCTGCCGCCACATCTGGAAAGTCTGAATCTTGGGACGATCAGTAAACGAAGGCTGTTAGATCTGAGATGTCTAACAGAAGAAGAAATTTTAAGGCGTTTACTCAGGTAAGACGGGCCTGTTCCATGAATAGCACGAAATGCCAAGGTCAAGATCTTAAACTCAATACGCCGAGCTATGGGGAGCCAGTGGAGCTCATCTCTGTACGCTCTGACTGAGGTACGAGCAGGAATATTGCCAATAAGCCGAGCCGCGGCGTTTTGGACTATCTGCAGGCGATCAATCAAATACTGGGGGACACCCGCATACAGACTGTTAGCATAGTCCAGATGCGTGGTGATAAGTGCCTGGACCACCGTCTTGCGAGAAGACTGAGGAAGATACGGGAATATCTTCCTAATCATGCGCAATTTCGCAAAGCAGGCCCCCGCAACCTTGTTGACTTGGGATTTACCAGACAGGGTGTTATCAAATGTAAAGCCTAGGTTGCGGGCAGTCTGAGCTGGCTCAGGAGGGGGATCCAGGGCAGTGGGCCACCACAAGCTGGCCGGGGGAGGAGACTTCTGACCAAAGAAAAGAACCTCCGTTTTATCGGTGTTGAGCGCCAGGTGGTTAGCAGACATCCACGTGCAGATATTGCCAAGGCAGTTTCTAAAATCAGAAAAATGGGAGTCAGAGTGGCCTCTAAATGAAAAAATGAGCTGAGTATCATCAGCATAAGAGACCACCCTGACACCCCAAGATTCCACTACCTTAGCAAGAGGAGCAACGTAGATGTTGAATAATAGAGGGCTGAGGGCAGAGCCCTGGGGCACTCCGCACAGAAGAGGTTTATCCTCTGATTCAAATGGGTGCAAAGTGACCCTCTGAAACCTGTTCGACAGAAAGGAATTAATTTGATTAAACGACTATCGCCCTCAGCCCGCTTCTGCTCTGCATACCTTGGGTGAACTTTCCGGGTGGTGGTAAAACCCCCATTTGTCGACTGCCGCCTAGGTAGCCCTGCTATCTACCCTCAAATTCTTCCCTGGGACCCTGACTTAGTGTGACTCTTGCCGCAATCGGCCTAGTAAAAGGGGGATGTTGCTGTTTAAAAGTATTGTAATTATCTGTGTATAAACATTTTTGTTATTCTTGTGATCTGGGGTGTACCCTATAACTGTGTGGTATTGAATGTTAATAATTGCCAGTGAGGGCGTAGTTCTGGTGATGTTTAGCACCACCTAAAGTTGCTGAGGGTAATTTAGGATCTTTCCTAAGTGTCCATACTACTGATATCATTTTAACCCAGTTGGGCATACTACTGATAGTAAAATTTCCAAATGTGATTTATGCCCAGAAATACATGAAGTTCACGTTGTGTTAATTAATGTGTGTGTTGAATACAAACTTTATTTATATACCATGTGTGAAGTCTCTTTTGTGACTCTCAGTGTATATATTGTGTGAGTGGTGCAAGTTATACAGTGAGTGTAATCACTTACCCCTGAGGGGAGCGGTAGGTTCTGCCTGGCTAGAACAAAGCCTCAGCCAACCAGAAAGTGCCAGTTGCAACAAATATATATATATATATATATATATATATATATATATATATATATATATATATATATATATATATATATATATATATATATATACACATATATATTCACAGAAATAAACATAGGTTAGGAATTAGCATTTAAAAAACCTTATAGTTAGTTGTACTAAGTATAACTCGCGCGCCCGCAATCCACTGCTGATGATGTCACATATTACATCATTCATGACATGGTCAGTGACATCACTGATGACATCTCAAATGACATCACTGATGACATCACTGATGACATCATCCAGTGAATGTGGTTTGGTTTGATATTTTAATAAGTATTATATATATAGGAATCTGCATTGAAGAATGAGTTGAAGTATAAGTATTTGGATGGAGGATTTAGTAGCACTGTGATTGACTGTCTAAGTGACTAATTTAAAGTGTCTCACTAAATATATGGAATAGTGATTAAACTGTGTGAATACCTGTATCACTCTAACTCTTGTTGCGTGAACTACCACATAAGTTGGTTATTAGCTATGTGAAAGTCTATATTAGTTATTCATTAGTTAAGTGAGTATTTGTTTGGGATAGTGAATGTGTGTGTGATTGGGTGGGAGGTGTGTGACTGTCCAAAGATGTGTAAATTGTTGTTTTAGTAGGTATATGAGGTTAAGACTATATGTGGAAACAGTTGCTTGGGTGAGTGAATCTCTTTATGGGTGTGGTGATGAGTAAGTATATTTCTCAATGATACATGTCCAACAAAGTAGAAATATAAAAGGCAGTGTATGTGACATTTGTTGTATATAAATAAGCATACATAAGACTCAGTGATTGTATGAATGACTGTATCAAAAACGGTATACTTGTAATAGTGATTTTATAACATGCTAAGTATGATTTACTATCTATATGAATAAATAAAGTGGTATTTGTATAAGTGTGTAGCTTAGTAAATGTAAGTATGATCAATCGTTTGCATAGGTGAGTAGGATAACTGCCTAAGTGAATGGGATGTGTGCTGGTGTGTAATGTCGTTGTAGGTGTTATATATTTAATAGTGTTCTATTGATCTTTGTTAGCATGTATGAGTGAATCTATAGGTAAGTGTTTAGATGTGTGTGTCAATGTAGGAATCACTGAGTGGGTTTTTAGAAACTTGTATTGGTGTGTCAATGGTTTCAAATATGGTACTCCATATTTTATAATGAGAGTTGAAAGGTTATACTAGTGTATGATGAGATGTAACAGATTGTCACATGGATGATGTCATCAGTGATGTCATCAGTGATGTCATCAGCGATGTAATTTGGAGACGTCATCAGTGATGTCATGAGTGGTGTCACTGACCATGTCATGAATGATGTAATATGTAACATCATCAGCAGTGGATTGCGGGTGCGCGAGTTATACTTCATACAACTAACTATAACGGACGAATTTCAATGGTTTTGTACGAGTGAAATGTCCAGCTAACTATAACACTCCTAAAACCTATGGTTTTTTCTGTGAATTGCTAAGGTTTTTTAAATGCTAATTCCTAACTATAGCATGTCTGGAACCTATGGTTTTTTCAGTGGATTTCAAAGGTTTTTTAAATGCTAATTCCTAACTATAACAAGCTTGAAACCTATTGTTTTTTCAGTGAATTTCAAAGGTTTTTTCAATGATAATTTTAAAATGTATTAATTGTTATATATTTTATATATTGTTTTACTACATTTTTTTAATATATTTATTTTTAGATATCTTATTTTTAGATTACATACACATTTTTAATATATTTATTTTTTAAATTAAAAATATTAACATTTTTAATTTTATTTTATATATTTTTTAATATATTTGTAGTATTTTCTTTAGTGTTTTTTTCAAAAAAAATTTGGGGAGTCGCTCTCCCAAAGCGCACCTTACTCGACTACTGTGCGTAACCTAGCCGCCATTTTAGGATTGTTGTTTAGGATCCGCATAGGGTGTGCGTTAGGTGCGTATTTCTCTGCGCGAATGCTATGCGACCCGTACGTGACTTCAAGCGCATACGCAACATATACGTATTACGCTACCTGACGCTCGCGCATCCCCACGTGACGTCATATACGAGTTCAACGCGGTGGGTGCACGACTTCACGAAGTTTTTTAATGTGTTAAAAGATATATATATGTATTTAATATAAATATTAAGGCAAGACATTTTGTGAGCTAATTATAAAAATATTATTCTTTTACTTTTAATAAACTTATATTACTTTTAAATACAATTTTGCAAAGTCGCGCTGGGTACGTGCTGCGTGTGCGCACGATGCGCGGAACCGATGTGACCTCAAAAAAAGAGATTTGATTGGTTCATAATACTTCCTATTCTAACTATTGAAGAACCCTACCCATTTCAGTCACTCTTCTTAGACCTTCCTTGGGAGAAGACCTGAGCTGAGAAGAACCTCATTTTTCATCATTGGAGGGCTGAATTTCCTTTCTGGAGAGAAAAATGGCTACACCACAACAAGAGTCATCTGATTCTGATCATTCTCCTGCTGAGGGATTTCTACCAGAACCTCCCCGTCCCCAAAATACACATCCATCGTATGGAAATTTTTCACTTTTCCGGAGGGACAAAAAAAAGTTAATGCCACCAAGGTGACATGTAAGATTTGCCAGGCTGTGCTATCTAGAGGAGATCCTAATTAAAAATACTCCTGTGGCACTGCTAGTATGCGGAAGCACCTCCAATCCCTGCATCCTGTGAACTATGCTAACGAAGAATGCAGAAGACTACGCCACAATACAGCCCCACCACCAGCAGTTCCAAGTACCTCTGGAGCATCACCTTCAACATCGCAACCAGACATACGTCCCCAATTTGGGAAAGTTAAAATGCACTGTGTGAAGTGCAATTGGTTGATCTGTTATGTGGAGCAATCGGTAGGCTTAGTTTGCAAGGCAATCGATAACAATCGATGCTAGTTATTATAATTTTTTTCCTCAAAGTTCATGGTTTTGTTCGTCCTGTTGACTTTCTTTTTCTTTTAAAAAAATAAAAAAACAAAAAAAATATATAAAACTACAAAAAACAAAAAAAAAGTTATTTTCAGAACTAAGTACTCTGGTTAAAAAAAGAGCTAAGTTTGTATGCTAGTGTGTGAAAGTTTAGGTGAATGTATGCGTAGTGCATAATTGACTGAAAGAATGGATTTGTGGTGTATGGTGAATGTATAAGTGCATTCAAAAAAGAAAAAACAAAATATAAAACAAAAAAAACAAAAAAAAAGTTCTTTTCAGAACTAAGTACTCTGGTTAAAAAAAGAGCTAAATTTGTATGCTAGTGTGTGAAAGTTTAGATGAATGTATGCGTAGTGCATAATTGACTGAAAGAATGGATTTGTGGTGTATGGTGAATGTATAAGTGCAGAACTATAAGGAAGTGCTGTAGCATGACACTGTAGGCTCTTTAGCTACAGCGTGCTGTGGTACTTCCGAAGCACAGAGATGCAACATATGTACATAAATATGTTGCAAGTCTGTGCTTCCCTCTGCACTGCTGCTTAAACTGCAGCCATGTGGTGACACAGGCACCATTGCACCATGGTGCAAGGATATCTGTGTCGTGTGGAGTTTGTTTTTGTGCAAAAAGACACACCATCCTGCACAAAAACAATCTGTGAAGGCATTTTTATCCTTCAACGTATGCTGTGCATTTTAGCATACATTCAAAGAGAAAAAATTAGGAGAAATGAAAATAATTCTCCTTGTTGTGCCTTGCTACACCAATTGGAGGATGATGCAGCATTCATACACATGTCCAGATTTATGATAAATTTGGAGATGTGTCTTGTTCTATGAGTGTTCTGTGCAAACACGCAAATCAACACCTATGGAACGCCCCTTCAACGCAAAGTGGTGTGTATGATGAGGTCTATTTACATGGAAAAGAAATGGTACATAGAGTACATTTTCCTTTCTTTGTAAATATGAGTATTTTGCGCTAGAACTATGTTACAAAAAGTGACATATTGTTGGCAAAGGATGCTTCTAAATTTGCCCCATAAGTGCTTAGGTATTAGCAGACAGTTACAATAAGAACTTATTGCTAGTTCATTGTTTGAAAATTGCATGAGAGTGACATGAGGTAAGCACAGAGTTATCTCTCCAAAGATGCTCAAAGAAGAATGTTTGAAATTATTGCGCTTCTTCAATAGGTACAATGGGAAATATTATGAACCAATCAAATCTTTTTTTTTTCAGGTCACATGATACCCTATAACAGTGAGATTCCAAAACTACATAGGTATAAACTGGGTGTTTTCAAAACTGTATTAATACTTTGTAACTTCTTGCAGATCAGCTTGCATTGTATAGAAAGAAATTAATTTGTACTAGGGTTAATGGTTAGGCCAACTCTTAACTATATGAGTAATAGGTAGAGTAATTTCAGTACTGCAAACAGAGAACAAGATAAATTTATAAGTACTTACGTTTTGGCAAACTGATAGGGCATGTTTATAGATTAGTGAACGGAAGGGATGGGGCCTGATGTGACATGTGCAAACACACTCTGTGATGTGTTTTAAGTTAAAGAATGTTGTCTCTTTTAATCCTGAAATTCCCTGGGCCCTATTAGCCCACCATATCTTTCTATTGAATACCATACAGGTGTGTTGCAGAGAGGTGCTCTGAAGCTGTGTCCGATTTTATACCTCTCTGCAATGCAACTCTCTAGCACTTTCTGCACATATCTGGCGGGTTAGTTGGCCACCAGTGACAGTTAGTATTCATGTTAACCTTATCCTGTAAGTTAAAACGCCCACAGAGCATCTTTCCACACATATCTACTCCGTCCATCTCCCTTTGTTCACCTGTGTGCAAACACAGACCATTGTGCATTTTAATACTTAGTTAAACTTACCTTCACAGTAATAGAAATAAAAAACCCTACACATTTTATTCATTTGTTTTTTATAATCTAAATTGCTGAAAATTTCATAATATAGAATTAGGATCTGTGAAAGAAAAGAAAAGATATACAGTTATCATATATAATAATATATTTTTTACAACACAACATAATTTTAACATTTTACAAACTATTTTCTTTGCCTTTTTTGCTGTTCTCAGAATATAGTGAATTTCACTAGAAACAGTGCATAGGAGTTTAAAGCAGTCCATGTCCTAAGGCCTGGCTTGCTGCATGAGTACTAAGATACTGACTGAATGATTACAGTACTATAAGCAAAGACACTGGGTGAATTCATAATTGGTTGAGTTTTACTTTAGTAAATGGATTAGTACATGGTACTGAAAGAGTCACTATGGCATTGCAAGGCAGTCACAGGGTATTTGTTGGAGTGTATGGATACTGACTGAGGAAATGTAGACCTGAAACAAAAGTGTGAAGGTGGTTAGAGCACTACATGAATAGTGCATAGGAGTTTGAAGCACTCAGTGTCCCAAAGCCTGGCGCACTGCATGAGTACATGCATACTGACTGAATGATTACAGTACTATAAGGAGAGACACTGGATGAATTCATAATTGGTTGAGTTTTACTTTAGTGAATGGATTAGTACATGGTACTGAAAGAGTCACTATGGCATTGCAAGGGCAGTCACAGGGTGTTTGTTGGAGTGTATGGATACTGACTGAGGAAATGTAGACCGGAAACAAAAGTGTGAAGGTGGTTAGAGCACTACATGAATAGTGCATAGGAGTTTGACGCACTCCGTGTCCTAAAGCCTGGCGCACTGCATGAGTACATGCATACTGACTGAATGATTACAGTACTATAAGGAGAGACACTGGATGAATTCATAATTGGTTGAGTTTTACTTTAGTGAATAGATTAGTACATGGTACTGAAAGAGTCACTATGGGATTGCAAGAGCAGTCATAGGGTGTTTGCAGGAGTATAAGGATACTGACTGGGGAATTGAAGGCCTGAAACACAAGTGTGTAGTTGATTAGAACACTACATGTATAGTGCATAAGAGTTTGAAGCACTACTTACCCTAAAACCTGGCTCACTGAATGAGTACATGCATACTGACTGAATGATTACAGAACTATGAGAAGACACACTGGGTGAATTCATAATTAGTTGAGTTTTACTTTAGTGAATGGATTAGTACATGGTACTGAAAGAGTCACTATGGCATTGCAAGAGCAGTCACAGGGTGTTTGCTAGAGTGTATGGATACTAAATTGGGAATTGTAGGCCTGAAACACAAGTGTGAAGGTGGTTAGACCACTACATGCAACGTCCATAGCAGTTTGAAGCAGTACATGTGCTAAGGCCCTGAATCGCTGCATGAGTACTTGGATAATGACTGAATGATTACAGCAGTACAAGCACACATGAAGTTACCAAACGCTTCTCTCACAATGCTTTACAAATGCACACACACTCACAGTGTGATTCTAGACAAGCAACACTATTCACTAGTCTAGAAGAGTTAAGATGACTGCACACATTCCACATATTTCATTACTGCACGTTACAGTACAAGACTAACACATTTTAAAATACATAAGCAATGACTGCTTTCAAATTCTACCAAAACTTGGCAACAGGATAGGTTTTTAAACAGTTATATATCAGCAAACACATGAAGTACCCAAAGGCTTCTCTCACAACGGTTCCAAAATATACACAGACTCACAGTGTGATTCTAGACAAGCAAAACTATCCCTTGGACTTTATCAAAACACATTTACCGTTATAGAAAAATTAAGGTGACTGCACACATTCCCCATATTTCAGTACTGCATTTTACTGTTAAAGCCTAACTCATTTTGCAAATACATAAGCAATGTCTATTTTCTCATTCTATCAAAACTTGACAACAAGAAAGGTTTTTAAGCACTTATGTGTCTGCAAACACATGAAGCAACCAATTACTTCTCTCACAATTTTCCGAAATGCATACTGACTCACAGTGTGATTTTAGACAAATAACAGTATCCCTTGCACGTTACCAAAAAAACATATAATTGTCTGGAATAGGTGAGATGACTGCACACATTCCACATATTTTAGAAGTGCACTTTACTGTGGAAGCCTTACGCGTTTTACAAATACATAAACAATGACTGGCTTCTAATGCTACTAAAACGGTACATCATTACAAGTTTTAAAGCAGTTACCTGTCAACAAACACATGAAGTTACCAAATGGTTCTCTCACAATGGTTTCCGAATGAACACAGTCTCACAATGTGATTCTAGACAAGCAAGACTACTCCCAGGACTTTACCAGGAGAAACACATTAATCTTATTAAAAACAAACACACCACATACAACCCCTCACAAATTAATCTCACCTTTCAAATGGATTTGTAGATTAAGACGTATGTCAGTCACACACCAGATTTTCTAATACAGAATCTCTGTACTGTGCTGCTCTTAGCAAAATAAAAAAATTGCAAACTTTCCCTCTCATTCTGCACACATATACATGTAAATATCAAATCACATTGCTTCCCACATTAATTCAAAATCTAACACACATTTCTATTGCTTACACATTTCAACCCTTTCCAATTGACATGTTTGAACCCTAACCCCAATCTGCTCACTGCCTGTTACCATGCTAACAGTTCATGGAACACTTAACTGAGCACAGAGGTCACAAGTTCAGCACACAATGTTGGTAATCCAAACAGCAAGTGTGATTGACTTTTCAAAATATCACCTTATCTTATGTAATGTTCCTTTCAAACAGTTTTTCTTAACCAATAAGAAACATGCTTTTAAAAAACAGAAATATGCAACCTACTTTTCAGAGTAGAATGCTCTCAAACAGCCAATCATTTCTTTTCTTTATTCAAAACTGCATCTTATCCACCATTTTAGAAAAATCTCACTTCTCAAACTACCATTTCACATACAGACACCTTCTGAGTGCATCCAGACCTCCCTTCAAGATGCTTAAGAATGTGGATTGTTGGACACAGCTATATTTTCTGGAGCCAAAGGTATGCAGAAAATAGAGGCATGAACAAAGACCTAGCTTTGCCAAATGTAGACATTAAATGGATTGGACAGAGAGGGTTAAAGTGGCACCAATTGATGCCATTGGTTAAATCCTTTTTGCATCTCCAACACCCTCCTCATAATTGTGCACTGTGGTGGCAATGACCTAGGCACTTTGACTGGGGGAGGTCTGGAAATGCTTATGAAGGACACCTTTACATAATTGATGTCTCTTTTCCCCCAAACTGCCTTTGTCTATTCTAACATATGTCAAAGGCAGAAATGGAACTAGTCTAATCAATTTTGTCCACAGATTGAGAAAGCTAGGAAACATGTCAATAAATCTGCTTCTGCTTTTCTCCGAGATTATAGGATGGGGTCCATTTACCACAACAATCTGCGTTTCAATATGGATGGCATCTATAGGAGAGATGGTGTACATTTTACAGATGAGGTTAACAGAGTCTTCCTCATCAACTTTAGACTCTGCATGGGTACTTACTTGTAGGTACCAAAATCTCTCAATAAACACAAGGGCTCTTTTTAGAGCCACCCAAGATCTAAACACATAAGCTTGATATATATCTGAAAAATATTACATTTTTTTCCTTGGAGTCGCGCACCCTACGCGTCAGAGTCGTGCGCCCAACGCGGAGAAGTCATGCACAAACATGCTGGAGTCACGCACCCTACAAGTTAGGAGTCATGCATCCAACGCGTGCACACCAGGGGGCCGCACTGAGCGCTGCGCTGGGTGCGCGACTCCCAATTTTACAGGAAAAAAAACAAAATAGCCCCTATCACTAAATTCTATTATCCCCGGGGACCTTTTATAAAACGTTGGGGACCATGGGGGGAGCCCCAATGCCCCCACGGTCCCAGCCGGCTCCCCGCGTCCTTCAGGAGCCAGCATTGCTTTTCCACATGGGGAGCTGCTAATATGCAGCTCCACGTGTGGAAAAGCAATTTGGTTTGGATTTTGAAGGAGAGAGCAAGTTTCCCTGCTCTCTCTTTCAAAATCCAAACCAAGTTTGCTATGGGAGGGCGGAAGCCGCGAGACTCCCACCCCCCTCATAGCAAACAGCAGTGTCCCGGGGGTGGGTAACCCGGGACACTGCAGGAGCCGGCCCTGGGAGTGGGTGGCGGTCCCCAGGGCCCCCAATGGCTCCAGGAAGGGGGCCACCCAGCTTCCCTCCCACAATATACAAAGCCCCGGGGTGGTGGCTTGGGGGGGACATTGAGCCCCTCCACCCACGTATTTTGCTGGGGGGCCTTGGAGCTTCCCCAACCATTTATTTTGTAGCCCAGGGGGGTGGCAGTACCCGGGGCTGAGGGGGCCCTCTCGGCCTCCCATATAATTTAATAATTTTACCCCCGGGATTTGGCCCCCCCGGGGGCTAATTATTATAGAAGCTCAGTTTTATTTCATTTTTTTACAGCAGGGTCCGCGCGCACCTTGCCGTTTTAAAAAAAAGAAAACATTTGGGGGGCCCTGGGAGTCCTTGTAGGACCCCCTAAGCAGGTCTAGAGGGTCAGGGTATTTCTACCCTGCCCCCTTTATACGTTTTGAACACTTGTTCCACTGACTTCTTCAGCCTCGCATTTACTGAGGCACAACATGGCTGCCAACAATTCCTGGTTTTGAATGTTGACAACCACTTGACAGCCAATTAGCATTCAGCACGTGATCGGGACGGTGCGTTCAGGAAGCGCGGATCCACCGCGGCCATAGGTATATATGTACTTTTAATTGTGATTTTCTCAGGAACTACTGAACAGACTTACACCATTTAAGCAAAGGGCACGAGTCTGAACTAAGGACTACCTCTTTGCCAAATTTGGTGTAATTCCGTTCAGCAGTTCAGGCTGTAGCCACAATGAACGGTTCATATGGAAAATTGCATGGGGAAAACATGTTTTTAGACCCCCTTTTTTCTCGGCCCCCGCTTCACGAATCACCCCGAGACTTTCAGGCTAGGAGCGGACCAGACCTGGCCATTAGTTTTCAAAATTTCGCGAAGATTCGTCAACCGATGCCAAAGTTATTCCAAATAGAATGTTGCGGATTTCCTATGGAAAATAGGTCCAAACTATAACTACCTACTGGCGACCGCCAGTAAGTAATATATATATATATATATATATATATATATGACGCTCAAACTTTTCTCAGTTCGTAAGAAAAGAGGCAGCACTCAAGGAGTTTAGAAGTTTCACGGTGGTTTATTGTGGGGAAAAAAGCACAAGACGCGTTTCGGCGTGAGCCTTCGTCAGTGTGTCACTCGTGACATGCAAACAGCAAGTTAATAAAGTTACTTTGCATCCATTGACAGTGACATAGGACTCAACCCTCATGCACCACTGTGGGCGCCATCTTAGAATGGTGTTGTATCCATTGAGAGAGTATAGTAATTATAAAATATCATTTGATTTTGACGTTCAATAAAGCCGTGGATCGGCTAGTGTCCTATGTACAAGGTGTCTAATCATGGTTCTTACATTAAGCATATACTGAAAATAACAATGCAGTTCATCGAAGAATATGTCAAAATACGGATCATCAAAATTATCAAAATTCATAAGGCTAAACTACGGTCAGTGTAATATTCAAAATTTCAAAAGCATATTATACACACTATTTACATTGAGTCTATTAGTTACTTTCAGTCTAATCTAATGAAGAAAGTAAGTTAAGCTTATGAAATTCTGTCTACCTTATTGTCATGAATATTAGATGTGGTCCCTAAACATAATAGCTTTCTCTTTCCAAATTCTCTATATATACATATATACATATCATAAGCCCTGCAATGACTGCATAGATGGTAAACAGATGCAGGGCAAAACAAAGAGAAATAAAGAGAAATCAAACCAAGCAAAGAGGAATGTAGAATTCATACATGGCAATCATACAGTTCATAGTTCATAAAAGACAGCATAGAGGTAGATCATTCCCCGGAGGCAATATAGATGTTTCAATATCATTTACCTAGATGGAATGACAATTCCTCTCCACTATTAAGTCCTCTCGGGTATTTGGTGGAAAGATCTATAATATACCTCGATTCCAACCTGCGGAGTCTTCTCAGCCGATCGCCTCCTCTGACGTTGGGTGGCACAATATCCAACCCAAAGAATTGGAGTTTGTTGCAATCTTTGCCATGTTCTTCGGCAAAATGCCGGGCAACCGGGTATGCGGTGTCTACTTTCTCGATTGCCCGAAGGTGTTCCAATATCCTCAGTTTGAGTTCCTTAATTGTACTGCCGATGTAGCGAAGGCCACATGGGCAGAGCAAACAGTATACTACAAACTTGGAGCTGCAGGTTATGAATTTCCTAATGGGCACTGTCTTTCCCGTGTCGGGTATGGTGTACGATAACACTCTTCTACTCCCGGCACAGGCCTTACAGTGCCCGCAAGGAAAAAACCCCGACATTTGCTTCAAGGTGTTTGTTTTTGGTGTTTGTTTCTCCAGATGGCTGGAGACCAACATGTCACCCAGTGATCTAGCTCTGCTGAACGTTATTAGAGGATAAGCTGGTAAATCCTCCTTTAGTATACTGTCTGTCTGTAATATGTGCCAGTTCCTGTGAAGCATAGTTCTTAAATCATTGGCACCTGATGAATAGGGGGTGATCAGCCTGAACTTCCCTTCATTCACGGCAGCTTTCTTTTCTCGACCTACAGCTTGATTGTCTGTAGTCAAGAGTGTTGCCCTCGGTACCCTTCTAACCTTCTTTAATGTGTTGTTCAAAGGTTTCTCACCTTATCCCCTAATGGAAAAGCGCGCTAGAGGATGTATGACGTTACTCCGCATACCGTTACAACTACCTACCATTACAACGCGACCATTACAACGCATACCATTACAACGCATAGCGCTTTGGGGTGCTGGATAGTGGTAAGTATAATTTACTATTCTAACTCCAGTCCCCGTGGACCCTAGGGAAGGTGTTGGATAGTAAATTATACCATTCCCTATCCTATAGCGCCCCCCAGCGCAATGCGTTGTAATGGTATGCGTTATAAAAGTCGCGTTGTAATGGTAGTGCGGAGTAACGAATGCGTTGTAACAGGTGCATACCGCGCTAGACACTCTGAGGCAGCCGCCTCAAAGTCAGAGTCTCTTGAGCAATTCCTTCGGAGCCTAAGTAGTTCTCCGTAGGGAATGCAATTTTTTAGCTGAGGGGGGTGGCTGCTGCTGGCAAAGAATGTCGAATTGCCAGCAGTTTCTTTCCTATAGAGGGTGGTATACAGATGGTCCCCCTCAACGAAAACTCTCAGATCCAAGTAATCCGCTGCCACCGGACTAACCGAACCCGAGAAGTGCAAGTTGAGGTCATTGGTGTTTAGTACCCTGATAAATTCCTCTGCTGTATTGATCCCACCGTTCCAGACAATAAACAAATCGTCAATGTAACGATGCCAGCATATAACCTCCCCTGTGTCTTGGCCCACTGTACAGCTCCTGGACACCCGCTCATCCCACCAGCCAACGAACAGGTTCGCATAGCTGGGGGCGAAGCAGGTGCCCATCGCCTTCGCGGACCTTTGGATGTATAACTGGTCCTCAAAAAGAAAGATATTGTGAGTCAGACAAAACTCTATGAATTCAACGATCATTTCATTATGTCTAGCAAATCTCATCTGGCGCAGTTCAAGGAAATATTTGACGGCCTCTAGGCCTTGCCCATGTTCTATACATGTGTATAGGCTGGCGATATCCAGCACCATCAGCAGATATCTAGGGCTCCATGTTAGCTCCTGGATTTTAGTTAGAAAGTCTTTGGTGTCCCGTATGTAAGATTTTTATTTCACCACCAAAGGAAACAGAACATTGTCTACAAAGCGTGACATATTCTCTGTTAAGCTGCCGATGGATGAGATGATGGGGCGGCCAGGGGGACAGTACATGTTCTTATGTAATTTGGGGAGGTGGTAGAAGGTTGGTGTCATAGGGGTGTTGTTTCTTAAGAAGAGAAGTTCATCTTTTCCCAGCATCTTGAGGCTGTACCACTTCTGTATTAATGTCTCATATTGTGTGATACTCTGTTGGTATACTGCAGTTGTACATTCCATGTAGAAGTTTTTATCTGCAAGTTGCCTCAGTGCTTCCTCTTTATATTGGTCTCTGCTCATTAAGACCACGTTCCCCCCTTTGTCCGAGGGCTTGATCACCAGAGTTTTATCATTAATCAGGTCCATCAGTGCCGATCGCTGGCGTTCAGTGATGTTATTTATTGAAGTGCGATGTTCCGCTTTCCTGTACTAAAAGAGGTCGTTCTTCATTGCCTCTGTAAATACATCCACGGCGTCCCATGCCGATTGTGGCACAAAAGTAGAGATGGGTTTGAACATACTTTCATCCCTTTCTTGTTCGACTCCTTGTAGGATAGCTCGTTGAGTGATATTTAAGTTGCCAACATCAGGTTCTTGTCCTAGTCGCAAATCCTCAAGGGTCTCAATAGCTGGTAAATCTCTACTGCTAAGAGAGTCCGTTGTCGTTATTCTTGTGCCCTTTTTATTACGATCTTTCAAGTGGGAACGTAGTTTAAAATGTTTGTTGAGTTTGAGCTTCCTGGTGAAGCGGAACAAATCTATTCTTGTTTGTGTATACTCAAGATCATTGGTGGGGCAGAAAGTGAGGCCCAGGCTCAGTACTTCGGTTTCTGCATCAGTCAGTTTTTTCTTTGTCAGATTGACTACAGTCAGATTAACTTGATTGCCAGGGTCATGTTCATCAGTATTTATTGTTTCTTGTTCGATTTGCGGTTGGACCAACGGGAGGTTCTTGCATTGCTTCTGCCTCCTCTTCCCGCCACCTGCCCTCCTCGTCCTCCTTTTCCTGCTGTCGATGTTGCATCTACATCTGGCGGTTTGTTCTTGGCACCGCGCAGCCAGGTCTTACTGATAATTTCGAACTCCTCCTGAAAAGGAGTTCTCTTTGGTCGGGCACCTTGTGGAGCGTAGACTGCATTCTGATTGCCTGGGCCACCAAGCCCTTGTTGTTCATCTCCGGACTCATTCTCGGTGAGATCAGATTCGGAAGTGGCAGGTTCTGTTTCCAGTGTTGTGCTAGCGCTGGCACTAGCGCCAGTTTCAGTTCCCTTCTGGAGAGCCTTTCGAGAGGCATCGTATTTCTTGGCGTACGTCAGTACGCGTCCCGTATGGTAATCATTGGCGTCGCGCTCATGTTTCTCTTGTTTGCGCATTCTTATTTTCTGCTCATACTTAGTGAGCCTCGCCTTCCTTTGATCTCTCATCTGGGATATCAATGTTCTCTGACCAGGATCCACTTCTTTCTCCAATTCTTCATTAATCGATGCAATTTCGGCCAACGCCTTCTCCCTGTCACTCCAGGCGTATTTGACCGAAATTTTAAGGGTACCTTCGCAATAAGATGCAGTGTGCTCAAACCAGTCCGTTAGGAGTTGTGGATCGGGATGTTCATAGGAGGGTACTGTATGAACCCTTAGACCTCTTGGGACCCTCTGTTCTTCCACATAGTTAGTTAGACTTGTGGCTTCCCACCATTTGCGCACTTCGCGCTCATGAAGTCTCTCCAACTTCGTGAGTGTTTCTTTCAATTTGCAGTTCTTTGGCACTGCCTTCAGCGTCGTCGTTGCTGCCTGTAAAGGCGTTTCTCTTCGCTTAAACATATCTTTGGCTGCATTGTTGCGCTCAGTGTCAGAAAACATGCTGTTCGTTGCAGTTGTTGCACTATTCCTATCCTGGCAACATTACATGCGTATTCCCCACTTCCGTGAAATTCCTCACTCCTTGGTCTTTCTACCTTAATTGCCCGCTATGTCTTACACGCATGTGTAAAAAGAAGAAGAATGGGCTCACCGGTAAGGGCGTCTCTCGTCAGGGGCCCTGGAAGGACTCTCCAGCGCTCTCTTCACGGCGATATCCTTTTTCCGGGTAAGTTGAGTTAGTTGGATCTCAGCCCAGCGGTTACGGCGGTGCACAGGTGACTCCTCCTCGGAAACGCTCGTCTCCCACGTTGGTCTGTGCACTCACGAACGGGTGCTGCTGGTGGCTCGTGGGACGCCGCAGAACATGACACTCGAACTTTTCTCAGTTCGTAAGAAAAGAGGCAGCACTCAAGGAGCTTAGAAGTTTCACGGTGGTTTATTGTGGGGAAAAAAGCACAAGACGCGTTTCGGCGTGAGCCTTCGTCAGTGTGTCACTCGTGACATGCAAACAGCAAGTTAATAAAGTTACTTTGCATCCATTGACAGTGACATAGGCTCAACCCTCAGCACCACTGTGGGCGCCATCTTAGAATGGTGTTGTATCCATTGAGAGAGTATAGTAATTATAAAATATCATTTGATTTTGACATATATATATACTCGTGTATGCTTCACGTAGCCAATTTAATGGCAATGGCAATCCGACGCCTTTTGGCTTTACGCCTTGCTCACGGCAATACGAATTACATTTCGTTACTCCATTTTTAAAATACATATATCATTAGTGAAAAGGGGACTCAACCACCACCACGTGATTCAGATGTAGAAATATGGCGGCCATCTTAACACGATCAAGTGTGTAATTACACACAACAACAAATGCTATTGTACATAACAATATTGGAAGCTGAGGTTTGGTGGATACATGAATTTCAATAAATATTAGTATTAATGAAGCAAAATCACTGTCCGGTTCACCACTTCTAGTCTTGCCCAAGTGGGCCATTCTGAGCTTCATCAAACTGTATAAAAGCAATGTCAAGACATGTATCAATCCCTATATAACTTTGCAGTTACATGAATAGGTCACAATCGTCAAAGTAATATCAATTGTTCTTTGATACACTACCGACAGTCCCACCCATGTGGGCAATTATAAGCTGTATAATACAAAAATGTTGAATCATCAAACATAGAAAAATTAGAACCAATACAGGTACCTGGATGGTGAACAAATACATGATAAATTTGCAATAACGAGAATTTGTTTCAACTCGTATTGTACAGTTATAGTCTCAAATAAATCTGACAATTCCACCCCAGTGGGTTAATCATAAAAATTCTTTGCACAGTCTCAGTTTCCCAAAGCAGATGGTTCCAAAAACCTACACCCCTCTCTGATAGTCAAAAGGTGATTAACCAAGCAATGGGCAGAGTAGAAAAAGTTACAAGAGCAGAACTGCTTCACCCAGTGAGACATGAAGAGAAGTCGGAAACAACAAGGTTTATAACAACCTATTCCCACCAAGCGGAAGATGTGCACAAAGTACTTAACAAACATTGGCATGTATTACTGACAGATGATGACCTGCGCAAACATTTGAACTGCAACCCACAAATAACTTTTAAAAAAAGTAGATCATTAAGGGATGATTTGAGTATAAACTTGATCACCAAAGTGGGGCGACGATCCAGTTATCACCGGTGCAAAAAGTGCAAAGCGTGCAGTCACAGTACAGATTGCACTGAATTCCAGATTCCTAACTCTAAACGTCAATTTGTTATCCAAAAGGCTTTGAAATGTAATTCCACCCGTTGCGTATATGCTCTAATCTGCCCGTGCTATAAAATGTTTATTGGTAGCACAATCCATCGTACTAGAAACGGGTGTTGGAGCATTTACGTGCCATTAGACACAATGACAGACATTATCCGGTGGCACGCCACTTCTTTGATTGCCATTACCAGGACGAAAAGCTATTAAAAATGCTGGTAATCGATGCTGTAAATGTGAATGTTAAAGGTGGAAATCGTGAGTTAATTCTGAGGAAATTGGAATCAAAGTATATAATTGATTTTGAGACCCTGACACCGAAGGGGCTCAATTCAAGTGAGGAGTTGGCAGGTCACCTGAGTATTTGATTTATCTGAGTATTTGATTTATCCAAGGATTTGAGTATTTGAAATAATTCATGTACATGTCTGTATACTTTGCAAGTTCTTTCTGGAAGGTTTTTAATGGTAATAGTTTTTTGTTTTTGTCATTTTTGCACATTTCTTTTCAAGGGATGTAGATTTTTGGAACCATCTGCTTTGTGAAACTGAGACTAGAATTGTGCAAAGAATGTTTATGGTTAACCCAGTGGGGTAGAATTGTCGGATTTTAATTGAGACTATCAACTGTACAGTACGAGTTGAAATTAATTCTCGTTATTGCTAATTTATCATGTATTTGTTCACCATCCAGGCACCTGTATTGGTTCTAATTTTGCTATGTTTGACGATTCAACATTTTTGTATTATACAGCTTATAATTTCCCACATGGGTGGGACTGTCGGTAGTGAATCAAAGAACAATCAATATTACTTTGACGATTGTGACCTATTCATGTAACTGCATAGTTATATAGGTATCGATACACGCGTTGACAATGCTTTTATACAGTTGGATGATGCTCAGAATGGCCTACTTGGGCAAGACTAAAGGTGGTGAATCGGACAGTAATTTGGCTTCATTAATATTAATATTTATTAAAATTCATGTATTCACCAAACCGCAGCTTCCAATATTATTATGAACAATAGTATTTTTCATTGTGTGTAATTACACAAAAGATCGTGTTAAGATGGCTGCCATATTTCTGCATCCGAATCACGTGGTAGTGGTTGGGTCCCCTTTTCACTTTTGATAAACGTATTTCAAAAATGGAGTAACGAAATGTAATTTGTATTGCCGTGAGCAAGGCGTAAAGCGGAAACGCGTTGGATTGCCATTGTCATTAAATTGGCTATGTGAAGCATACACGAGTGTCCGAGTATTTCTTCGTCATATGGGAGAAAGTAGTTGCTGATTTGCGTGTTACCTGGTTACCCCACTCGGACTAGACCTCCGGTGTGCCTCTCAGATGAGTTAAGTTTTAAATGCATGCTGGAACTTGTGGTGCATTTTCGAGCTGATTTTCACCCTCCAGTGGGTTCTGTGTAGCTTCAATGTTAAAATAATATATATCATTCAGGGCAACATGGAAACATAAATCACCGCAAGTCCAGCCATGGGCTCTCACCATGACATTAATCTACAGCAGATGCTGAACTGTACATTCTGCAGAGAGGAGCATCACTTCTGCCACTGTGGCAGCCAGCACTCTTCGAACTGACAACTGACTTCTGTCCCCACATGACAGTGACACTGTCTCAGCAGCTTTCTACATCCAGTGACTGTGGCTCCACATACAGTTCAGCTACAGTGGCAGTCCAAAGCAGCAGGCGTTATTTTCCCAGCACTGTGAGACTTTGTAAGACAAAGATAATGCTGGGGATTAATACTTCTGCTGATGAGAAGTCGGAGTTTTGTCTTCTGGCAATTTTGACTCTCATCATAAAGTAGTGTAGAGAGTTAATATGCCTGCTGCAAAGAACGTGTACCAGCATAGCACAGAACTGTAGTTTATGTGGATAGCTGATTAGATTACCGTTCATTTTAGCCACACCTTTGATCCTGTCCCCACGCTCAATGACCCCGCCCCCACTTGACTGATGATCTCAGTTCACATAGTTTTTAGGTATCGCCTGCACAGCACTTGCGCTGTGAGTGGTGATGCTGTGGAATGCTGGATAAGGGAGAGTGTCAGTTGGTGTATGGGCTGAGCAGCAGGAAAGATAAAGTGTACCTGAAACTACTGAACCGGAGGTGAAGAAACTTGAAATTCAAGAGAAGGGGAATGCCCTGTAATCAATCAATCAATCAATCACAAAACTTGTATAGCGCGCTACTCACCCGTAAGGGTCTCAAGGCGCTGAGGGGAGGGGGGGGTCGCTACTGCTCAAACAGCCAGGTCTTGAGTTGTTTCCTGAAGGAGAGGTGATCCTGGGTCAGCCGTAGGTGAGTGGGGAGGGAGTTCCATGTCTTGGCTGCCAGGTAGGAGAAGGATCTTTCTCCGACGGTGGATTTCCGAATTCTTGGGATGGAGGCGAGGGCGAGGCTGGCGGATCGGAGCTGGCGGGTGGGTGTGTAGAAAGAGAGGCGGCTGTTGAGGTACTTCGGGCCCAAGTCGTCGAGAGCCTTGTGTGCGTGGGTGAGGAGTCTGAACGTGATCCTCTTGTTGACGGGGAGCCAGTGCAGGTCTTTCAGGTGGGCAGAGATGTGGCTGCGGCGCGGGATGTCCAGGATGAGTCGTGCTGAGGCGTTCTGGATGCGCTGGAGTCTTTTCTGGGGTTTGGCTGTGGTTCCAGCGTAGAGGGTGTTCCCGTAGTCCAGACGGCTGGTGACGAGGGCCTGGGTGACCGTCTTCCTGGTTTCGGTGGGGATCCATCTGAAGATCTTTCGGAGCATGCGCAGGATGTTAAAGCAGGATGATGAGAATGCGTTCACTTGCTTGGTCATCGTGAGGGAGGAGTCCAGGATGACGCCCAGGTTGCGTGCGTGGTCCGTTGGTTTGGGTTCGCTGCCCAGGGCAGGGGGCCACCAGGAGTCGTCCCAGGCGGAAGGGGATGGTCCAAGGATGAGGACTTCCGTCTTGTCTGAGTTCAGTTTCAGACGGCTGATCTTCATCCATTCCGCGACGTCGTTCATTCCTTCCTGGAGGTTGGCTTTGGCGGTGGCGGGGTCGTTGGTGAGGGAGAGGATCAGCTGGGTGTCGTCGGCGTAGGAGATGATGTTGAGGTTGTGTTGGCGGGCGATGGCTGTGAGGGGGCTCATGTAGACGTTGAAGAGGGTGGGGCTGAGTGAGGATCCTTGCGGGACGCCGGAGATGACTTCGGTGGGTGCGGATCGGAACGGGGGAGGCGGACTCTCTGGGTTCTTCCGGCGAGGAACGAGATGATCCACGCCAGGGCCGCTCCTTGGATTCCGGTGTTGCTGAGGCGCTGTATCAGGGTGCGGTGGCTGAAGGTGTCGAAGGCTGCTGAGAGGTCCAGGAGGATGAGGGCAGCCGTTTCCCCGTTGTCGAGCAGGGACCTGATGTCGTCGGTGGCTGCGATGAGGGCGGTCTCGGTGCTGTGGTTTGCTCGGAAGCCGGACTGTGAAGGGTCGAGGGATCCGTTGGTCTCGAGGGAGGCGGAGAGTTGTCTGTTGACAATCTTCTCGATGACTTTGGCTGGAAAGGGGAGGAGCGAGATGGGGCGGAAGTTCTTCAGGTCCGTGGGGTCTGCAGTGGGTTTCTTGAGGAGGGCGCTCAGCTCGGCATGTTTCCAGCTCTCCGGGAAGGTGGCGGATGCAAAGGAGCTGTGGATGATGTTCCGGAGTTGGGGTGCGATGGTGGAGTCGGCTTTGTTGAAGATGTGGTGTGGGTAGGGGTCGGTGGGGGAGCCGGAGTGGATGGTGTTCATCATGCGGGTGGTGTCTTCGGTGCTGACAGGGGTCCAGGTGCAGAGGGTGGTGGTTGGGGGCGCTGGTTCGGCGGTAGGGTGCGTGGTTTGTGCGCCGAAGCTGTTGTGAATGTCGGCGATCTTGCAGTGGAAGAACGAGGCGAGAGAGTCGCAGAGATCTTGCGAGGGAGTGATGTCGGTGTAGCAGGCGTTGGGATTTGAGAGCTCTTTGACGATGTTGAAGAGCTCCTTGCTGTTGTGGGTGTTGTTGTCCAGTCTTTCTTTGAATGTTGTCTTCTTGGTGTTTCAGATCAGCTGGTGGTGTTTGCGGGTGGCGTTCTTGAGGGCGGTCATGTTCTCTGCTGTCTGGTCGTGGCGCCAGGCTTTCTCGAGGGTGCGGCAGGTTTTCTTGGAGTTTTTGAGGTCGATGGTAAACCACGAGGCTTTCCTGCTGCCGTGTCTGCTGGGAGGATTCTTCAGTGGTGCGAGTTCGTCTGCGCAGTTGGTGAGCCACTGTGTGAGGTTGCAGGCTGCTTCGTTGGGGTCCGTCGTGTTGGTGGGCGGGTTCTGGCTGAGGGCGGTGGTGAGCTGGTCGGCGGTGATCTTGCTCCAGCTTCTGCGGGGAACCTGTTGCGGTTGGTGGTGGGTCGTGGTTCTCCTGAAGTTGAAGTGGACGCAGCTGTGGTCTGTCCAGTGTAGTCCGGTGGAGTGGCTGAAGGAGATGTGCTTGCTGGAGGAGAAGACGGGGTCAAGCATGTGTCCGGCATAGTGGGTGGGGGTGTTCACCAGTTGCTTGAGTCCGAGGTTGGCGAAGTTGTCCAGCAGGGCGGTGGTGTTGCAGTCCTTGTTGTTCTCCAGGTGGAAGTTGAGGTCCCCTAGGAGGATGTAGTCTGTGGAGGTGAGGGCGTGTGGACTGACGAAGTCTGAGATGGCTTCGCTGAATTGTGTGCGTGGTCCCGGAGGTCTGTAGATGAGGGTGCCTCTGAGGGTGGTCTGGAGGTCGGTGTGTATCTGGAAGTGAAGGTGCTCGGCGGCGGTGAGGGTGTCGTCGGAGTTGGTCGTGATGCGGATGGTGTTCCTGTGGACGATGGCGATGCCTCCTCTGGTTTGGTTGATGCGGTCCCTCAGGGTGATCTTGTAGCCGTCCGGGATGGCTATGGGGATGTCGGGGGCTGAGGAGGCGTTCATCCAGGTTTCCGTGAGGAAGGCGACGTCTGGTGAGGTTGTGTCGAGGAGGTTCCAGAGTTCCACGGCGTGTCTGTGGACGGAGCGGGTGTTGAGCAGGATGCACTTGAGGTGGTTGTTGCTGGTGCTTGGCTTAGTGGGTGCGGTGCAGGTCCGGAGGCAGGTGGATCTGCAGGCTTGGCAGGTGAAGGGTACGTGGGTGCGTTTCGGGGTGGCTCGGTAGCAGGCGGGGTTCCGGCCGGCATTGAGTGCGTGGAGGGTGGCGGCGTCGTAGGTCCGTCGGGTGCGCTGGCATCGTCGGGGACCAGGGGTCCTGGCGCTGGGCGCGGTCCAGGGGCGGACGGGCGTAGACGGGCTTGCCTTTGGCGCGCCTTTGGCGCACAATCGGCACACCAGCTGCGCCTGACCGCTGCGCGTACGCGCGGTCTCCATATGAGCCCAAGTGGGAGGGAGGAGCAGCTGGGGTTTACAGAAAGGAAAGGGGCAAGGCCGCGAGGGAGCAGCGGCGGGAAGCGGGAAGCGGGGGGGCACACAACAGAGGGCACAATCCAAACAAAAGGCACAAAATGAAATTAAACAGAAGAAAAATTACAAGTTAAGACAAACTGGCGATACAGAAGGACAATTTAAGACAAGCTGGCGAAAGATGCGGAGAGCTACGAGGGAGGAAGAACGAGCAGCAGCGAGGGGGCACCAAGGTCAGGGACGAGCCTGTGGCGCAGGGCAGGGGCGCGCCAACAGGTGGAGGGCTGTGCGGCGTGGGGGTGTCCTGGGGACAGGTCACACTCGCCTACGCCGCGCGGTCTCCATAAGAGGCCAAGTGGGAGGGAGGAGCAGCTGGGAGGCGGGAGCGGGGCGGCCAATGGGATTTACAGAAAGGAAAGGGGGCGGGGCCGCGAGGGAGCAGCGGCGGGACGCGGGGAGCGGGAGGGCACACAACAGAGGGTACAATCCAAACAAAAGGCACAAAATGAAATTAAACAGAAGAAAAATTACAAGTTAAGACAAACTGGCGATACAGAAGTACAATTTAAGACAAGCTGGCGAAAGATGCGGAGAGCTACGAGGGAGGAAGAAGGGGCGGCAGAGAGGGGGCACCAAGGTCAGGGACGAGCCTGTGGCGTAGGGCAGGGGCGCGCCAACAGCTGGAGGGCCGTGCGGCGTGGGGGTGTCCTGGGGACAGGTCACCAATGCCCTTACCAACGGGCAACCCACTGCCAGGGCGTGCATCTCTTATCTACAAAGACAGGCAAACCACTGAAACCCACTGCCAGGGCTTGTATCTGTCATCTACAAAGACTGGCAAGACATAAGACAACCCACTTCCAAAGCCTGTATCTGGAATCAACAAAGACTGGCAAACCACCAGACAACCCACTGCCAGGGCGTGAATCTGTTATTTCAATAGACTGACAAGACTTTTTACAAGAGCTGCAGTGATAACTTGACTTTCTAATCATCTTTTCCTGGCTCTACTGATGCGGAGTGAGCCAGCAGTTGCTGCTGCATGTGAAGTGAAGGGGGTACATGAATCTTAAGGAGGCGCAAGGCACTTTCTTTTGAGGAACCAGCAGCGACATTGTGTCAACATTGACTTTAACAGAGCCTCCACCATTTTGCATTAGAGAGTGGCTATATGGTAATTCTCAGGGAAGTTTGGGACGTTTGCCATTATGATAAGCGGCATTTAAATGAGCCACAAGACTATCATAATTACTGGTGCGGGCACGCCTTACAAAACTTACTGGTGTTGCATGAAGCCCTAGCGCAGATGTCGGCTGACGTTCTGGAGTGCGAGCTGTCCCACGACGTTGTGCTGTCCCGCAACGTTGAGGGAGCATGCGCTCACCATGAGCCACACGAAGCTGATCTCACCTACGTGCTGCCACCTTTACTGCTCAATGTTACTCTTCAGGCTGCTGTTAGTTGGAGCTGCAGTGGGTGCCGCAAATGTCTACGACGAAGACGTCGGAGTTGCCACATTCTTTGTCAACAGCGTTGTGGCCCTCCAGTGGTTTTGGATGTTGAAGTCATGAGAGTAACTATTGTGATCAGTGAGAGAGTACAGTGTGCATCGCCGGGCTCTACACTGCAACGGAAGGGGAACATGAGTGCATTGCCCTCCTTTTGTGCAGATCGCTATGCTATTGGATGACTGAAGTGCTGTGGCCGTCTGGAATTACTTGACTGCGAGTGGGTGTTAAAGTTCATCGTCAACCATTGCCAACTGGCTGTTCCAAGATGGAGAGGTGTGAGCTGAAGCAAATTTTCCAGAGAATGGAAGGAGTTTTAAGGTGAAGTCATTCTGGTGCTATGCCTGCAATGGGTCGGGTGAGATTTCACTCATCAGTACTTCATCAGTATTTACCGGGCTATGACATTGGAGCTGTTATATGCATTGTCTTTGGTGATGTTGGTGTATAGCATGCATATATTTAAACACAAAGAGAGAAAGGGTATAATGGAACCACTTCCGGTCCCCTTAAAGTATAAATCTAAACAACAAAAGAAGAAATTCCAAGTTACTGCATTGAACGAAACAAAGGAGTAACACTTAGTTTTTATAATAACCCTCACTCACCAACCTAGTTGGTGACATGCTTCATCATAGGGTCCCCACCCGAGCGGCCGAATGCTTCTCGTGTGTGCTACGATGCCTGATTACAGCAGAGCAGGTTTTGTAGTGCAGGGAGAGTGATCAGTGACAAAGTGATATAAAATTGCCTTTATTAGTCCCCAAAACTTTACGTTGGAATAATAAGGCAAGATTAAAATGAAGGAGGATGTCCTGTCTGGTTTAATTAGCCATTGACATCCATAAGTATTTTAAGTGACAAGGGCAGGTCTACATGTTTCAGCCTCCGCGTGCAAAATTGCGAGGCTTTCTTCAGGACCCGGGGTGACACAAGAGTGTGCACTTGCTAAGGTGCACCGATCCCTGTGTCAAATCAACCGCACACTTACGGTTAAGCTCTCAGCATTATCTAAAAGGAAACAAATTTATATTCTAGAAGAGAAAACAACATATGAAAACATCCAGGTTATACTTGCAGTTCAGACTAGTACTCAGCATAGTTGGTGTAACAATCCGAACCTCATGCTACCATGCGTGACGTACAATGATTGGTGAGAGGAGCTGGCCTAACGGCTAGGGCGCTCGGCCTCGGACCTGGGGATCTGGGTTCGAGTCTCGGTAACGACGCCAAAAAACATCCTGTGATTCTGGGCAAATCACTTAATCTCCCCGTGCCTAAAATGAATGTGTGTCCTCATGTAACGTAACTGGTGCTATGTAAAGCGCTCTGATACCCGATTCAGTCCGGGTCTAGTTCGCACTATATAAAACTCTGTAAAATAAAAAAAATAAAAAATGATTGTATTAGGCTCTCATGACTATGGTACCCATTTTCAGTAAAGTTCCATGCACACGTGTTGCACTAGTACGAGCAATAATTTATTGCATGGTGTTTTCCTGTAAGAAGGGGTGTTGTGAGTCAAGACAATCTTTACAACCATCTACCCCTAAAACGTGCTTAGCGGTGATTCAATTGTAATATGGCAAAGACCGTAGCTCACGGACTCACCCAGTTCAATTCAAGGAGATAATCGTGATTGACCAAAGAGAGAGGAGCATCAAACAGCTGTGAAGCTCCTCAGCACACGCACATGGTGGAGAATAGAGAATATAAGGCTTACAGGGGACGTAGTTAATTCCTACCCCTTGGACCCTATTGGGGGTGTTGGTCTGTAGTCACACTCTAGATAAAATTAGAGGCATACGTTTTTATAGCACAAAATGACATGACTCAGTCTGAAATAATACCTCATAAAGGCTGCGGGCCAGGGTTTACTCACTATACCAAGACCAAACTCCTGCTTCTGGCACCTGATATGTTCCTCGTCCAGGATCCTG
The DNA here is from genome assembly GCF_964261635.1 of Lissotriton helveticus. Taxonomy (NCBI): domain Eukaryota; kingdom Metazoa; phylum Chordata; class Amphibia; order Caudata; family Salamandridae; genus Lissotriton; species Lissotriton helveticus. The sequence goes on along the minus strand of NC_136057.1, from coordinate 1,262,989,784 downwards.
AGAATGAGTGTGTTTTCTGGCCGGGAGTTCTTTAAATGCTGTTGCTTGCTCGTGCTGGAGCACGTCTGCGTCATCACGCTGAGCATGATGACGTAAGCATGGTAGTTGAGAAAAAGTTAACCCCTTCAGTGTTGAGGTATTCATAGGAAGTCAAACCTTTTTTAGCTGCACAAATCCTCGTAGGTGTGCCACTGAGTGCTGTTTTAAGATCTCTCGGTCATATGGGTGTAAATGCACTCTTGTGCTGAAATAAAGTATAGTGGATACAAAGTGGTCTAGTGGGTTAGAGCACATTGAATCAGTCAGTCAACCTACATTGGTGCAAGGTTACATACTGGTGTCATCTGACACCATTATGCCATGGCTCATTATACGGACTCACATCGTAATGAAATAGTGTTTGGTGCGTCCTGGTTCATTTTAAGGGCTAATACAGTGCAGAAGTAATGTACCAGGCAAGGCATGTCTAGTTAAGTTCAGTCAAGTGTCCTTTATCTGGTGTCTTACATAGGCCGTCTCACTTATTTGTGGTTGATTGAATTCCATGGAATGTTATCGTTCAGCCTTTGTTTGTATGAAGAAAACCTATATATCCATTGTTGTTCTTTCTCAAAAAGAATCTTTTGTGTTCGCACCAGTTTTAATCTGTTCAATTACAGTTCACCTTGGATCATTGGTGGTGTGATTTGTTTGCAAAAAAAATTCTGTCATTTTGGTGGTATTTCTTTTTCACATGATATTACTAAGGTGCTCACAAACGCGTTGCTTGACTTTTCTACTTATCATCCCCAAATATCTTAATCCACACTGACAAGTTATAAGGTATACCATGTTCAATTACAATTTATGTGTGACTTGAGTGTCCAGGTCTTGTTCGGTTCAAGGTCAAGGCTTTTAGCTGGGGCTGTTAAGTGGCAGACAGTATAATTTCCGCAAGGAAATGTCCAATTACATTTAGAAGTCCCCAGGTGTTAATTACTGTGGTGGTCTGGCCCCTGTCCACCTTTCTTGGACGGATGGAGACAAGAGAGTACCTCAAGCTCCTAGCTCTCTTGAATGAAAAAAGTGTTTTTACCCATTTCCTGTTACCAGTATGTAAGATTTTTCAATGTTTGTTTATGGTCTTAGTCACTAAATTTGAGACTGTGCTGTAGGTGGTCACACAAGTAGGTGGGATTTTACTGATGGGTTTAGGATTGTCCTCTAGGAGGGCTTCACGGGGCTGATTCCGAGGCCATTGTTCAGAATTCTGTCCGGATAGCCATGGGTCGTCAGTTTTTTTTTAAGATCTACTGCTCGGATCTTGTAGTCCTCTAGCTTACTGCAATTCCTCCTCAAGCAGAGGTATTGTCCATAGGGCAGGTTTTCCCTCAGTGCCCTAGGGTGAAAGCTGTTGAATTGTAGAAGGTTATTTCTGGCAGTGGGTTTATGGTATGTTCTTGTTTCCAGCCTGCCCTGTTCTTTTATAATGGTTATGTCCAAGAAAACTATTTCTTTCTTGTCAATGGAATGTGTGAATTTTAGGTTCCTATCACACCCATTAATCCATGTGAGGAGATCAGAAAGTATTTCATCTGGTCCTTGCCAAATGACAAGGACATTGTCTGTGTATTTCCTCCAAAAGGAGATATGGGTGCCGTAGGGATTGCTTTCATTGAGGGTGAATTTCTGTTCGAAATCATGAACATACAATCCTGCCACACTTGGGGCAAAAGTGGTGCCCATGGAAGTACAGTTGGTTTGAAGAAACAAATCCCCTTCAAATTCAAAATAGTTCTCTTTGAGTGCCAATTTGGCACACTTAATGATAAATTATTTGGGCGTATGAAAATCCCTGTAAGCCTCAGCTAGTGCTCTGCTGATCACTTCATTAGTGTCATCTTGTGGGAGGCTCACATAAAAGCTCTCTATGTCGAGACTCACTAAGGTGGTGGAGTCATTGTCCACATTGATTCCTTTCAAGAGGTTCAGAAAACTCTTGGTATCTTTTAGATATGTCTGTGAGCTCTGTACTAGAGGTTTTAAAAAGAAATCACTAAAACGTGACAAAGGTCCCAATAGAGAACCTATACCCAAAACGATGGGGAGGCCGGGGGAGGAGTTCTGTTTTTATGTGTTTTCGGTATGGTATAGAAATAGGGAATTCTTACGTCCCCCGTTACCAAAAAATCTGCCTCCTGTTTTGAGATATGGCCATTCATCTCATCACAATTTACCAGGGCTCTGATTCTGTTTTTCAGCTCCTGGGTTGGATTGGTTCTTAAGAGGGCATAGTTTGTTTTGTCATCCAAAAGGTATCTGCATTCCTTTTGGTAGTCTGATTTGTCCTGTATAACCACCCCTACACCCTTCTCTGCCTGTTTGATCACAATAGTGTCCTTGTTCTGTAACTGTTTAAGGGCCTTAGTATCTTCTTTACTCATGTTTTTGAAATTGCTGCTTTCCTCCATATTTTCAATGTCGTTCAAATGTCAGAATTTCTACCGGTGTCATGTGGGGCGGTGGACAGAACGTAGATTTTAGATGTAACCCCGTTTTGCACGCGGTGTGGGTGTCCTCTGTAGGTCCCCGTCTTTTAATGAAAGCTTTAAGTTTGAGCTTTTTGGAGAGCTCTGAAAGTTCGCGGTGCATGTTGAACTTATCTAGTAGTGCAGTAGGTACGAACGATGAACCTCTATTCAGTACCTTCTCTTCAATGGACGTTAGGGTGCGAGATGACAGGTTAGTGATCAAACTCTGTGGTTGCTCGTACCTGCTTGTGGTTCTTGTGACTTGCTCCTGTTGTTGTTCCCTACTGGGTCGTCTTCCTCCCAGTGTACCTGGTTCGTTCCCTTTCTGCTTCCTCTTCCCCTTCTGCCTCTCCCTAAAAAAGGCGGCCTGTAGGTGTTTAATAGGAAGGGGGTTGTGGTTGTGTGGAAATTAGCCTTTTTAGGGGCCCACCGGTGTAGGGGTTCACCCTTATCTGTCCACTGGTCTTTAAACAAACAAAATACACGAAAGTTGGAATATCAAATAACAAGTTTATTAATCACTCAGGAGTGGGACTACATCAATACAACACCCTCGGGCACTGTAGGAGGTAGTACAAGGAATACAAAAACCAAGGGTCTTTTATAACCAGCTTGTTGCGGAGTAAGCATGGAGACTTAAAATAGACGGTACAGGCATACACAGGAGTAGATATCAACTAACATGGGCAGACAGATATCACTTGGTCAGCAAAGTGGGAGAAGAGACAGAACTGCTTACATCAATTGGAATAGCCTGACAGTTACATCATAAAACAGGTGCATTCTAGCAGCTACAGGCCTTTCTGAGCTCATACATTGCTCTGGCTTAGAATAGAAGGAGTTAACTAAAGCTGATGACTCAAGCAGAATAGAAGGGCAGGCAACAGTGAAGACGGCAGATTCACATGGCGTAACAAAATGGATGCCACAACTAAAATGGCTTAAGCTTATGCTAATGGCAATTTCTGCGATTTCCACAGTTGTTACATCCAAACATCGGGTATTGTTGATGTGGATTAAAGTGGCCTGGGAATCCTCCCCACCCGGTGTAGGGAAATTGTGGCATGGTTGTTGCGAGTTATAGAATCTATTCTTCCCTCTTTGTCTGGATTTGTTTCTCCCTCCACTAGACCCACTGGTCGTGGAAAAGTCATCATCAGAGAGATCAGAATTTATATCATTTTTAGTGGGGGAAAAAATTTCTGGGTCATCGTATGGATATGTCTTGGTGTAGAAGAACCGTTTCAAGCCTTTTTGAAACATTTCAATTTTTGAATGGGTCAAATTCTCTTTGTATTCATTAATCTCTTTATTTAATTCATCCAGATTTTTCTTATATGTTGTAATAGTAGTCTTAAAATGGTTCTCCGTTAATTGTATCTCTCTGAGCATGGCTTCAGACAGTCTTAAGGCTGTCTTTTAATAAGGACTATCCAGTTGCGTGTGCAATGCCACGCAATCTGGGCCCAATCTTTTCTAAAGGTTGCATCCTCTAAGAAAATCCGAGGTGCATTAGTTACTAATAGGCCTTTTGTGCTGTGTTGTTGCACAAATATTCTGTGAGGATCGTGCAATGCAGGATTGTTCTAATCCTATTTCTCTTCTTTTCTGTCAGCTTTTCCCATTCAGTCATTTGGGAAATAGTTTGGGCTATATTTGGATCAGCAAAAAGGGAGGGTCCTGCCAAAATTGCATTCACCTCCGCATCAGTAAAAGTTAAGCCTTAAGTTAAGCATATACATTGCTATTTGCTATGCCGAGTTGCTAGTTGTCTTCCCTTCTTATCTTTTCAGGTCACATGATGTGCTGCATGCTCCATGCTTGCTGTCATGTAGTTATGTGCCTTGTTCAATTTTGCTGCCATGAGTGATATACGTCATGCTCAATTTCGCTGAGTTTGTTGCCAAGTATACCATGTCCTTTCTGGGTGTGTTGTGGCTTATGCCTCGTGTTACTGCATGCTGTGCTTAGTTTGCTATCTTTACGCCATATTCTTACTGGGTGTGGATCTGCCTATGTTGTGCTGATTTAGTGAGGTTATCTTTAATTTCTAGCCTATGTGTATTGTGCATTGCTTGGGAGTCAGTCTAGTGTTTTTTTCCCTGGTCTTGTAGAGTGTGTGATTTTGCCTTTGTGAAATTATGTTGCGTTGAAGGGTCGTGTACCCTGTGCTGATGTTTTACCTGGGGGTGCACCGAGGGGTTATGTACCCTGTTCTGTTCTTTTACCTAGGGGTGCGTTGAAGGTTTGAGTACCCTGTGTTGTTGCTTTATCCCGGGGGGTGAGTTGAGGGGTCGTGTATCCTGTACTTTTGTTTTTACTAGGGGTGCATTTAAGGGTCGTGTACCTTGTGCTGTTTCGCCTGAGACTTCTGATTCTGTCAGGTGTGCTATTTGTGGTGTGCAGAAGAGGGTGAGTGATGAGGGTGTTACACCTCAGTGGGGTCCTCCATTCTCCCATAATATCACAGTGGTGTACTTTCAATGTGTTCAGTATATTAAGAATGTGGGTATTCTCTTATCCTAAGTTTCTTCAAACTTATTATTTTTTTGCATATTGTGTAAGTCTCTTTTGTGTTTAGTATATTCAATGGTGTGTACTTTAATTGTACATTGTTGTAATATTATGTATTAATTGTTTTCCCTAAGGGAAAGAGATGAGTTCTAACTTGTAATGTTGTTTTCCATCCTTTCCCTTAGCTATCTGTTCCTGCTGCTCAGCCCATACGAATGTGATGTGTGTGGAATACTGGAATGCTTAATGAGGTAGTGGAATGCTGGGGTGCCTGGTGTGGTTGACAGAGAGACAGCTGGAGTGTGTGGGCTGAGCAGCAAGGATGCTTCTCCTGGTGGGTCTGAACTGCTGAACCTTTTATCCTACTTACCATCCTGTAACTAAACGTAATAAATCTCTTACCTAATACCTACTTCATGGCTACCTCTGGACTTCTTTTAGATTACATCAATGGCGACGAGAAAGGCTGCTCCTGGTGGGACTCCCTGTACTTCTACTCATGATCTTACCATCTTAATAAACACTTCTTAAGCTACCCTGGAAGTTGGAGCTTCATTGATTTACAAAACTTCTCTTATCGGTTTCCCTGGTCCGAAATACTGTTAACATCGGCGTTGGTGGAACTATTTTTTCCATAAAGTTGTGCCTCTTAATACTTTTTCGTCTTGCAGCAAATTTACATAGTACAACTGTTTAACCAGGAATAATTAAGTGATTTGCCCAGAATTACAGGATGTTGCGCTGTGCCACCGAGACTCAAACTAGGATCCCCAGCTCTCGAGTAAGCAGCTCTGGCCACTGCGCCACATTCTCTCCACTCCTGTGAATCTTATTTGGTTTGCCATAGCTTTGACATGTCTATCAAATTTAATATATCAGGCTCCTGTTTTCTAGCACCTGTTTTTTTCTGATTACTGCATCAACAGTAAAACCCTAGAAACAATATATATGCCATTCATAGTGTCTCCATGACATTAGATTCTAGTTATTGCATCATTTAGAAGTGCAATTTCAAGACAAGCAAGATTACAATCATTGCAGTAATGGAGGTATATTAGCTGTGTGTACCACAGAAGATCATGTCACTGTATTTGGCCTGTTTGGCTATTAGCAATGTGATATGGAAATGTGCACCATACATGATTTGTTATACACTCATTAGCTTACTATGATGCAACAAGTTTTTTTCTGTACTATTTATTGTAGCATACATTATAAGTCCAAGCTGCTGTTTTGCAGTGTTTCTTAGTTCCAGGCACATCATTGATTTTAACAAATGCATTTGGCTTGAGGTCACCAGTATTATTATTGTTTTATTTGTTTGTTTATTAAGCTTTTTCAGTTACAAACATTTATTTTCAACATAGCCATCTATTATTATATATCATTATTTAGCGTTAATCGTGCAATACATTGAATCAGAGGTCTAGTTTCCCATAAAATGGGATTACAGCATTGCAATCCATCGATCTCTTTGTTAGCAATACTTGCATTCATCAACCCTGGCAAGCAAATACGTAGTAAAGGGGCTCCATATATTTAGGGGGCACAACGCCTAGGGTAGCTCTTCAGCATAGCACTCAAGTTGATCTCGACAATATGCCATGTCCCGCAACCAGTGTTTGTGTTGTGTTTTGGGGTTATTCCCCCCCCCCCCCCCCCCCACCCCAGTGAATAGAGACTCACTGTTTAGCTAGTAATAAGGCTACGGCCACTAATTTACGGTTTGACAGGATGTTTTGATCAAGCCTAGTAGGCAAATCTGAGGAGTGCACTTGACTTGCTCCATGACTATTTCAGTGAGTGTACTTGTGATTTGCTTCCAATAAACCTGCACCCTCTGGCATGCCCACGCTAAATGCACAAAATCTGATTTTGGTGCCCCACAACGAGCGCGTTTCGTCATCTCACGGAATCCAAATTTATACAGTTGTGTTGGGGGTGAAATATAATTGGTGGAGGTATTTGAAATGTATAATTCTAAGGTTACAGTTCACTGTCAACTGTACTGTTATTTTACAGCATAATCTCCAGTCTTCTATGCTAATTTGCATGTGAATGGTGTAATTTCATATAGACAAGGACCCTTCTACCACTGATTGTTCGTCTATCTGTGATGCGTTATATAGGCGCGTAATTAAATTTGTCTTCATTCAATGGTTCTATCTGTGCTCTACGTCCTAATTTCTTCCACTCATGCACTGTGCATTGTACTGGGTCTATTTCCCCAGACGCAAATATTGTGCTGTTATTAGAAATCATGGCCCTAAGAGGGACCGGATGCACTGCATCGCTTTCCACAGCTACATGGGGGATATGGTTTCAGGGCATGATGCCAGGAATAGGCAAAATGCGCCTGTGCACATAAATAATGTAGCTGCAAATCCTCTCTGGTCACATGGAAGTGTTTATATCTCCCATCTAAGTCTGGGTTGCTTTCCCGCCCAGGCCAGTATGATTAATAATGAGCGCAATGTAGTAAAGAAGGATTGCGTTAGGTGAATGGGGATATTAGTGAATAACTATAAAAATGTAGGCAGCACTATCATTTTTATCAAAGCTATTCTGTCAGCTAGGGACGACGGGAGTCGTATCCATTCTGAAACCTGCTCTTCAAGACCTGAGATTGCCTTGCCATAATTATATTGTACTACCAGTTGACGATCTTTATGTATCCATATCCCCAAATACTTGACAGTGTCTTCGCACCATTCCAGGGGATATTCCAGCGCGTGAGGTATTATGCCACTGGTCTGAGGAAGGATGACTGATTTGGACCAATTAGAGGTTACCAATATTAACAATGTCTATTTTATGCGCTTTTAGGGGCTTTGTAACTATCACATACTTTGCTACACTATCTTTTCCTGCTTTCGGACACTCTCTTTGTACTTCATTAGCCTGTCTTCAGCTTCCATCATTGTGCACGCACCGCACATCCTGCGCCTTAAATTAATATACCTATTTAACTGTTACTTTGTCTTCCGATCTATACTAACGGGGGTGCACTTGAGCGTGACGATTTGATTAACAGACATTTGGGTGAGGGATGGCGGTTTCTTAATCCAGTATACTGGCCGTACATGTAGATATTTATAACTTATGATAGTACACCTCTTCTCTAATTTCGCTTATGAAGCGGGAGCCTGATCAGTGGCTGAGATATTCACCACCACTTTTTAGGTTTTGCCTTAGCCATGCGTACGAAGTACGCATGCGCTAGCAAAACCTCTTGATTCCTATCTGGGGTGATGACCCGCCTCTGCCTATCATTGGCTAGCTCCATAAATGGAGGCTAGCCATTGGGAGGCAGAGGCTGTCAATCGCGTTTTCTCTCGAAAACGCGATTCGGGGGCGTTTCTCGGGCTTTTTTTAAGCCCCGCCCCTTTGTTCCGGGCCGCGCTGCCATTGGCTGCCGGCCCGGGACACCCCCGTGACGTCATTTCCCGGGCCGCGCTCTGATTGGCTGGCCGGCCCGGGACCTGACTTGTTATCTAGTGTTGCGACTGTCTGAGAATAATACGGAACTTCAATTTAGAAACGTGGGTCGGACTTAACAATTAACGAAACCTACTTTATTACAAACCACTGAACTCGTAATAAAACATTTCAATTTTAAGAAATAAGAGGATTATATGTAAATTAAATTTATAAAAAATATTTTACTTTCACCTTTTACGGATTTACTTTGTGTTGACAAGCCAGGGATAAGCCATCTACTTTACAGTGTATACTTTGTATACCGAGTTGATTATGCGAATCTGCGTTCAATAAGAAAGTAGTCATTTCTAAGATGACTGCTTCATTCTTCTATGGTTGCCGCGCGGCTTTACAGGTTATGATTTCTAACCCAGTCCTTCTTTTGTTTTGTTGCTTGGGTCTATGGACGCTGACAGCAGGGAGCGCGCAGAAGCTGGGATCATGGGACAAGCACAGTTTTTACCTGTCACCCACGTCATCTTTGATATGGACGGGCTGTTGCTGGGTCTGTAGCTCCGATTTCTTCTTTGCTTTTTAATACACTATTATACCCCAGCCAGCTAGGAACTGAACATGCCTTTCAATTCACGTAAACAATCAGCTACTAGAGTCGAGCAGTTTACTGGGGGTGTTAAGTGAAGCCGCGTATTTTTTGTTTTTCTTTTCAGAGCTAAATACTTTTCTGTTTTTCTGAATTCATGGCATGCTAGTTGAAACGTGTACCTTTTCAACAGCGCACTTCCCTGGTTTACAAATCTCTGCTGCCACACCCAAGCTTATTTTCCATTCATACTAAACCCTCCTGCGTGCACTGTGCAGGCGGAAGCCGGCGTTTCAGCAGAGCGTGTGCTTGCTAGCGCAGGTTCGGCACCATTTAAAACTGCCCTAATGTTAAATAGACATTAAGCTTAATTTGCAAAGGCTTTCGGAGTTTGTTTATGCTGTATCTACGTGCAGCGGGAAGTAAGTGATTGACCCTTTTTAAAAAAAAAAAAAAAAAAACGGGCGAGTTAGTATTTCTTTCTAATTTAATTTGGGTCATCTATACTATTGGTTGTGGCTTAGATTTTACGCAGTAACAAACCTTTAGTTTTTCTGCTATGTTTTTGCTGCGCGTTTTCATAATTGAATGACGCGTATTTATTGATCAGTCCCAGCCACAGTGGATTAGAAACTTAAGCAAAATAAATATGCTCCCCGGTTGTATGTTTTTAAATTCCCGCCCTGCCTAGCCCCCAGGTTCCAACTCGTGCCTCTTTCTTCCACCAGCCACACCTCCTGTCTCTCACTCCTGCATGCTCTTTTTCGTCTTTGCCGCCTCCCTTTTCAATTTTTCCTATCTTTCTGACTTTTTTGTGCCTTTCTCTTGCTGTGTCAGTCTGATGATGAAAAACCAAAGCCACAGTTCCAAAACAATCTGTGCCCACCAGGTATACCATCAGCATACATTAAGCAACGGGTCCTATTGCTGGCCACACAGGTGGGAAGTGTTACAGGAAAATACATTTACACAAGCGATTCTATTTTCAAAAGACGTATCTCATTCTGTTGAGTTCATGCATGCCCGTCAAACTCCTGAATACGCTTGCATCGATTTCCACATGGTAAGCTTTTAGCATTAAAAGTTTTAGTTAAAAAATGAAAGTTTACAACATACGCACGTAAAGCGTATCTAAATATCAAACTTGCGCAGTTCCAGTGCTCAATTCTTCATTGTGCTCAATTTACAGTGGGCGGCGAGAAGCTTCATTTACATCTTGAATTACCCTGAGGTCACCTGAACTTTGGACATCCAATAGAACATTGAGTTCTACCTGAGGGTGAATAACTGAAATGGCGAGGAGGGGAGGGGTAGCAAAATACATAACTATTTGCTTTCAAAAACATGAAAATGCCACATTTGGTGCTCGAAAACAGCACACAATGGCCTACCCCACGCCTCTGCGTTTTCGTGATACTTGAGAAGCTGGACATATGCTGTTTGCACAACGGCTAGCCACTTTGTTTATTTTGCTAATCTTATGTTTATTTCTTTGTTTTTCAGGTCCAATATGGCCCGTGGCGTCTCCGTGCAGCTGTGTGCACTGCTGTGCACGAAGTGGTCCCGATATGCTGCTCTTTTGCTGTTTGATGTAATCTATCTTTTTGATTTTTGCTAATCTTAGGTTTTTTTCTCTCTTTTCTAGGTACAACATGGCCCGTGGCGTCTCCGTGTAGCTGTGTGCACTGCTGTGCACGAAGTGGTTCAGACAGGTATGTATGCTGCTGTTTTGCTGTTGCAGTAAGGCATTTTGTTTATTTTGCTAATCTTATGTTTATTTCTTTGTTTTTCAGTTCCAATATGGCCCGTGGCCTCTCCGTGCAGCTGTGTGCACTGCTGTGCACGAAATGGTTCAGACAGGTATGTATGCTGCTGTTTTGCTGTTGGAGGTAAGCCATTTTGTTTAATTTGCTAAACTTATGTTTATTTCTTTGTTTTTCAGGTCCAATATGGCCCGTGGCGTCTCCCTGCAGCTGTGTGTACTGCTGTGTACGAAGTGGTTCAGACAGGTATGTATGCTGCTGTTTTTCAGTTAAGGTAAGGCATTTTGTTTATTTTGCTAATCTTATGTTTATTTCTATCACTCACTGCTGCACTCTCTCCTCAGCCTCTCACTGCACCATCCCTTCACTCTCTCCTCAGCTCCACTATACCGTCTCTTCACTGTTGCACTCTCCTCAGTCTCTCACTGCACCATCCTTTCACTGCTGCACTCTCTCCTCAGCCTCTCCCTGCACCATCCTTTCACTGATGCACTCTCTCCTCAGCCTCTCCCTCCACTGTCCCTTCACTGATGCACTCTCCTCAGCCTCTCCCTGCACCGTCCCTTCACTGATGCACTCTCTGCGCAGCCCCCCATTGCATCGTCGCCTTAACTGCTGCACTCTCCTCAGCCTCTCCCTGCACCATCCCTTCACTGATGCACTCTGTTCAGCCCCCATTGCATCGTCCCTTCACTGCTGCACTTTCCTCAGCCTCTCACTGCACCATCCCTTCACTGCTGCACTCTCCTCAACCTCTCACTGCACCATCCCTTCACTGCAGCACTCTCTCCTCAGCCTCTTCCTGCGCCATCGCTTCACTGCTGCACTCTCTGCTCAGCCCCCCATCCAGGCTGCAGCCCTCACTCCTCCACTGCACCATCACTCACTGCTGCACTCTCTCTCAGCCTCTCACGGTACTATCCCTTCACTGCTGCACTCTCTTCAGTCTCTCACTGCACAATCCCTTCACTGCTGCACTCACTCATCAGCCTCTCCCTGCACCGTCCCTTTACTGATGCACTCTCTCCACAGCCTCTCCCTGCACCGTCCCTTCACTGATGCACTCTCTCTACAGCCTCTCCCTGCACCGTCCATTCACTGATGCACTCTCTGCTCAGCCTCCCATTGCATCGTCCCTTCACTGCTGCACTCCCTTCAGCCTCTCCCTGCACCGTCCCTTCACTCATGCACTCTCTCCTCAGCCCCCCATTGCATCGTCCCTTCACTGCTGTACTCCCTTCAGCCTCTCCCTGCACCGTCCCTTCACTCATGCACTCTCTGCTCAGCCCCCCATTGCATCGTCCCTTCACTGCTGCACTCTCCTCAGCCTCTCCCAGCACCGTCCCTTCACTGGTGCAGTCTCCTCATCCTCTTACTGCATTATCCCTTCACTGCTACGCTCTCTCCTCAGTCCGACTGTACAGTCCCTTCACGGCTGCACTCTCTGCTCAGCCCCCCACTGCACCGTCCTTTTAATGCTGCACTCTCCTCAGCCTCTCCCTGCACCGTCCCTTCACTGCTGCACTCTCTGCTCAGCCTCTCCCTGCACTGTCCCTTCACTGCTGCACTCTCCTCAGCCTCTCCTTGCACCGTCCCTTCACTGATGCACTCTCTGCTCAGCCCCCATTGCATCGTCCCTTCACTGCTGCACTCTCCTCAGCCTCTCCCTGCACCATCCCTTCACTGACGCACTCTCTGCTCAGCCCCCCATTACATCGTCCCTTCATTGCTGCACTCTCTGCTCAGCCCCCCCCTCCAGGCTGCAGCCCTCACTCCTCCACTGCACCATCACTCACTGCAGCACTCTCTCCTCAGCCTCTTACGGTACCGTCCCTTCACTGATGCACTCTCCTCAGCCTCTCACTGATGCACCATCCCTTCACTCTCTCCTCAGCTCCACTATACCGTCCCTTCACTGTTGCACTCTGCACCCTCCCTTCACTGCTGCACTCTCTGCTCAGCCTCTCCCTGCACCGTCCATTCACTGATGCACTCTCTGCTCAGCCTCCCATTGCATCGTCCCTTCACTGCTGCACTCTCCTCAGCCTCTCCCTGCACTGTCCCTTCACTCATGCACTCTGCTCAGCCCCCCCATTGCATCGTCCCTTCACTGCTGCACTCTCCTCAGCCTCTCCCTTCACCGTCCCTTCACTGGTGCACTCTCCTCAGTCTCTCACTGCACCATCCCTTCACTCTCTCCTCAGCTCCACTATACCGTCTCTTCACTGTTGCACTCTCCTCAGTCTCTCACTGCACCATCCTTTCACTGCTACACTCTCTCCTCAGCCTCTCCCTGCACCATCCCTTCACTGATGCACTCTCTCCTCAGCCTCTCCCTGCACCGGCCCTTCACTGATGCACTCTCTCCTCAGCCTCTCCCTGCACCGTCCCTTTATTTCTGCACTCTCTCCTTAGCCTCTCCTTGCACCGTCCCTTCACTGCTGCACTCTCCTCAGCCTCTCCTTGCACCGTCCCTTCACTGATGCACTCTCTGCTCAGCCCCCCATTGCATCGTCCCTTCACTGCTTCACTCTCCTCATCCTCTCCCTGCACCATCCCTCCACTGGCGCACTCTCTGCTCAGCCCCACCCCCCCATCCAGGCTGCAGCCCTCACTCCTCCACTGCACCATCACTCACTGCTGCACTCTCTCCTCAGCCTCTTACGGTACCGTCCCTTCACTCTCTCCTCAGCTCCACTATACCGTCCCTTCAAACTCTCTCTCTCACTACCTCACTCTCACTACCCCACTCTCTCTTTCACTAACTCAGTATCTCTCTCACTACCTCACTATCTCTCACACTACTACACTATCTCTCATTCACTCTCTCTCTACCTCAATCTCTACCTCACTACTCAACTCTCTTTCTCACAGCATCACAATATCACTACCACAGTAACTATCTCTCTAACACACTACTTCACAACTTCACTCTCTCTATCTCACTACCTTACCCTCTCTACATCACTACCTCACTCTATCTATTACTATCTCACTATCTCACTGCCTCACTATATCATGACACTCTCAAAAATTCACTACAACACTCTCTCACTACCTCACAACTTCACTCTCTCTCTCTCTCTCTCTCTCTAACTCACTGCTTCACTCTCTCTCTATCTCACTACCTCACACTTTCTCTATATACTACCTCACTCTATTTCTATCTCACTATCTCTCTCTCACTATATCACGACACTCTCTCTAAAGTTCACTACATCACTCTCTCACTACCACACAACTTCACTCTCTCTCTAAATCACTACTTCACTCTCTCTCTCTCTCTCTCTCTCTCAAATACACTAACTCACTTTCACTCTCTCATACACTATCTCACTCTCTCTCTAGCTCACTACTTCACAACATCTCTCTGTTTCTATCTCAATACAGCACAACAACTCTCACCCTCACTACCTCATTCTTTCACTACCTCACTCTCTCACTACCTCACTCTATATCTACTTCACTCTCCCACAAAACAAACATAACTACATCACTACTCAAATTATATCTATAACACTATCTCACTCTCTCTCTCACTAACTCTCTCCATAACATCACTCTATCTATTTCCATATCACTCTCACTACCTAACTATAACACAAGTCACTCACTCAAAAAATAACTACAACACTCTCTCGCTGACTCACTCTCTATCTCACTAGCTCACAAGTTCATTCTCTCTCTCCAACTCACTACGTCACTCTCTATCTCACTAACTCACTCTCTCTCTCTTTCTATCTCACTAAGTCACTTTCACTCTCTCTTAAACTACCTCAGTCCTTCTCTATCTCACTATGTCACAACATCACTCATTGTTTCTATCTCACTACCACCAAAATCACTCTCCATCACTAACTCACTCTTTCACTACCTCACTCTCTCTGTCTCACTCTATCTACCTCACTCTCTCTCTCACTACCTCACTCTCTCTATTTCTATCTCACTAAGTCACTTTCACTCTCTTTCACTACCTCACTCTCTGTCTCTGTTTTCGTTCAGAGGTAAGCCATTTTTTATTTTTTTTTGCTAATCTTATGTTTATTTTCTCTTTTCTAGGTTCAACATGGCCTGTGGCGATTCCCTTCAGCGATGTGCACCGCTGTGCACGGAGTTGTTCAGACAGGTATGTATGTTGATTTTAGTTTATGTTAGAGGTAAGGCATATTTTTATTTTTACACTGCACTGTCCTTTTACTGCTGCACTCTCTCCTCAGCCTCTCCCTGCGCCATCGCTTCACTGCTGTACTCTCTGCTCAGCCCCCCCCCATCCAGGCTGCAGCCCTCACTCCTCCACTGCACCATCACTCACTGCTGCACTCTCTCCTCAGCCTCTCACGGTACCATCGCTTCACTGATGCACTCTCCTCAGCTTCTTACTGCACCATCCCTTCACTCTCTCCTCAGCTCCACTATACCGTCTCTTCCCTGTTACAGTCCCTTCACTGCTGCACTCTCTGCTCAGCCCACCACTGCACCGTCCTTTTAATGCTGCACTCTCCTCAGTCTCTCACTGCACCATCCTTTCACTGCTGCACTCTCTCCTCAGCCTCTCCCTGCACCATCCTATCACTGATGCACTCTCTCCTCAGCCTCTCCCTGCACTGTCCCTTCACTGATGCACTCTCCTCAGCCTCTCCCTGCACCGTCCCTTCACTGATGCACTCTCTGCTCAGCTCCCCATTGCATCGTCCCTTCACTGCTGCACTCTCCTCAGCCTCTCCCTGCACCGTCCCTTCACTGATGCACTCTCTATTCAGCCCCCCATTGCATCGTCCCTTCACTGCTGCACTTTCCTCAGCCTCTCACTGCACCATCGCTTCACTGCAGCACTCTCTCCTCAGCCTCTCCCTGCGCCATCGCTTCACTCTCTGCTCAGCCCCCCCATCCAGGCTGCAGCCCTCACTCCTCCACTGCACCATCGCTCACTGCAGCACTCTCTCCTCAGCCTCTTACGGTACCGTCCATTCACTGCTGCACTCTGCTCAGCCTCTCACTGCACCATCCCTTCACTGCTGCACTCTCTTCAGTCTCTCACTGCACCATCCCTTCACTGCTGCACTCTCTCCTCGGCCTCTCCCTGCACCGTCCATTCACTGATGCACTCTCTGCTCAGCCTCCAATTGCATCGTCCCTTCACTGCTGCACTCTCTTCAGCCTCTCCCGGCACCGTCCCTTCACTGGTGCACTCTCCTCAGTCTCTCACTGCACCATTCCTTCACTGCTGCACTCTCTCCTCAGCCTCTCCCTGCACCATCCCTTCACTGATGCACTCTCTCCTCAGCCTCTCCCTGCACCGTCCCTTTATTGCTGCACTCTCTCCTTAGCCTCTCCTTGCACCGTCCCTTCACTGCTGCACTCTCCTCAGCCTCTCACTGCACCGTCACTTCACTGCTGCACTCACTCCTCCTCCCCACTGCACCGTCCCTTCACTGCTGCACTCTCCTCAGCCTCTCACTGAATTATCCCTTCACTGCTACACTCTCCCCTCAGTCCCACTGCACCGTCCCTTCACTGCTGCACTCTATGCTCAGCCCCCCACTGCACCGTCCTTTTACTGCTGCACTCTCTGCTCAGCCCCCCACTGCACCGTCCTTTTACTGCTGCACTCTCCTCAGTTTCTCCCTGCACCGTCCCTTCACTGCTGCACTCTCTGCTCAGCCTCTCCCTGCACTGTCCCTTCACTGCTGCACTCTCCTCAGCCTCTCCTTGCACCGTCCCTTCACTGATGCACTCTCTGCTCAGCCCCCCATTGCATTCACTCATCTATCCATCCTTTCCCTCATCATTCCATTCACCCCTTCACTCATCCATTCATTCTTTCACTAATCCATCCAGCTATGGCTTCCTTGTATAACACATTTTGTCTGCAAAATGTCTGTAATATACATTAAAAATAAATTAAAAAATAAACTATTTCCAAGATTGTCTTTAAAAATTAATCTAAGTGATGAGCGCAAAAATCTGTAGAACAGAGCTGGCTCTTTCACACCACACCTCCCCTTCACTCCCACCCCCTTTGAAAGGCTGGGGCCCTGGGCCAGAGTCCACTTTGCAGATGCCTTAAAAGTTCTCTGAAAAAGTAGAGCTAACTCTCCCACGAGGGGGTTAATTCACAGCGCTGAAATGCTTCAGCTGCAGTGGGAGGCAAGGGGTCTCCTCTACTAAAACTGAAAGCGTGTCTAACTTTTTGTAAGGCGAAACCGTTGCATTGTAAATGCTTGTTAAACTTGAGAGCACTTATAGCTTCATCTCCAACCAGTGTCACAAAGCTTTACACTTTGAATGCGTTGTATTTAGGTTTCGCTTGCGGTATGCTTGTTAGGTTTCAGCTCCACTCTCGTAAGGGAGCACCTTCCTTTGTCCCAGGCAGTGATTGACAAAAACAATTTATTATTCTTCACATAGGCAAAACCAATGCATTAACAATGCTTGTTTTAATGCACTTCGACCGCTCTCCGTGGGCATACATGCCAGCATCTTAAAACATGAAAGTGGGTACCAAACGGGAGACAGTATTTTCCCATTGATTCGCATTAAAGCAGATGCAATTTCAGGCAGTGTAGTTTCCTGCTGGACAGTTCTAGTCTTTAGGCATGTGCCAGTTCACCAGCCATTCCTTTGAGGGCTGGAACTTTACACCCACCTTGCACCCATGCACCACAAGCCTCATGGTCAGGTGACCCTGCCAATAAAAGAGCCCGGGTGCACATTCTTGGGGCAAACTCTGTTACTTCTGTACAGTTACACACTGTATCGTTTACTATATCCCTCATGCGGACGACAGCTAAAACAAAAAAAAAAATTGTTTTCTAAATCTGGAATATCCCACCGGAATCGGGTCTATTGGCAGGTATGCGCCGGCAACCCTAAATGCGAACACGCATTTCTTTTAGGTATTAGACTTGCCGGAGTAGTCAATCCTTTCTGGAGCATCTCTAAGTTTATTAGAAACACTTCCGCAGTCTCTCTTCTCTTTCTATCGTTGCCTCCACCGCAAGGGCGTTTGGCGGCTGCGCAATGACGTCACTTCCTATAGTCTAAACTATGCAAGTTCCGCTCCCAGGGTGCAGTGCTTCGAATCATGGACCACAGTGGTGAGTGGGGTCTGGCAGTGGTCACTAACGGGCAGGGCCTTCATCAGTATCGTAGTACCGACGTCCCTGTAACTGTCATTATAGGGTGTCTGACGGGAGGGCGGAAGTGCCCCCAGATAGACCGTTCTTGGCGATTCGCACAGGGGGCGGGTACGCGGCCGAATCTTTGAGCTTGCATTGACTGCTAACTTCCCTCGAGTGTCCTGTTTTGGGGGCTGTTACTCTTTGGAAATACAAACAACAACTTCATTCCTCACTGACAAATCCTCCGCTCTCACTAACAGACCTTCTGACCTCCGTACTGCAGCCCTTTCGCCCTCCCCGATTCCTTTTACTGCCTGTTCCTCCTGCTCATCTTTACCGGTGGAACCTCTTTCGCCTGCCCATACTGGAGTACTATCTGCCCAAAATGTCAGCTCTAACTTCATAACAACCCCACTCCACCGTAATGATAGATCATCTGCTCCACCATACTGGTAACCTCCTTAACGTAATGCGGTAATAGGCACTTCTCCCTTATCAACACACGGACCCTCCTCTACCGTCTGATCACCACTCCATCATCTCACTCATTGGCGGAATGCCCTCTGTCCCATGACTATACTATTTTCTTGTACAGTGCTTCTGTTTAGTTGTCCTCCGTAGGCAGCTTGTGGTATTTTTTTGTGACCCAACTATGCATCAAAACAATCAGTTACCATAAGAAATTGTATTTCAATACTGTTAATACAGTTCAGTTGTAATGTTAATTAAGGCATAAGTTCTGTCTTGCTAGTGAAACGCCGATTTAAGGTCGCCACGATTAAATCGATGTTAATGTACACATTTTTCTCAGTAGCAGCAGTAAATTGCTATAGAGATGTCGTTCATATTGGATTCAGGATGGACAGTTTGTGCGGTGTTGGGTTGGGGTAGGGGTTGTGGTGGTGGTAGTTCTGCTTTTTTTTGGGGGGGGGGGGGGGGGTACAGCTAAATTGTATAGATTTAGCCCTCGTCTGAGGTTAACAATATAAAGTTGAAAGAACATTTTAAAACAAGATATGGATTACCTTGCATTATTCAAAATATTTAAAAAGATTGCAACACGCAAACTCATTTGCTGGAAACATTCAATTAAGCCGTTTACCACTGTTTGGTATGTTACATTTAATAAATAACGGACTGATATAATGTTTGCTCGTTTCAACACAGCATCAGCACAAATATAGAGCACTTGCTTCAAATTTTGCACCCCACTGTCTCAGAGATCACATGGTCTGTTCACAATTCGCAAACTTGACCAATGCTTATTATAAGAGTTTAAAGGGAGAATCTCCAGTCAAAGCATTAATATAAACAGTGTTGTGCTGTGATCAAGAGACAGATGCATACTCTTGAGTCTGTTTATAAACTACAATATCTGGAATGGATTTGTACAGTTTCAGACTCCATCAGTGATGGGGCATCACTAAAATAACTTAACCCAGGAATTGTTTTTTTTTTATATTATAGTTAAAGTTGAGGGAGACCAGGAGTGCATATATTCTACTGTATGTTCCAATTGTGATACAACAGTCCAGAGGTTTCCTTTGAGAGTATTATCCTTCGTATGTGTGCCAAAGTTTTTCAGCTTCAATGGTCCTATTAGAGTGCCATCTGATGCAGGAAGAAGGCTGTAGGCCCTAACTGTTTGCTAAATAGAATGAGCTGATGAGTGCAAATTCCAGGCGCAGGACTTGTACAGGAATTGCTTGTCTTGGAGACAATAGTTCACAAAGAATATTCCCTTTGTACAGGTTCAGAGGAGACCCTTTATCAATCGGTGTGTTTTTTTAAGTTCAGTAGTGTTGCAGGTAACAAGTGTCATGTTTTCCTATCCTAGTGGCGCTCATTTTTTTTCTCTGAAGGAATAAAAATATGAATTTTCCCTGATAACATTCAAATCGGTAACCCGTATGTTATATACAGATCTCCATCCAGAAGTTCTGCTGTCTTGCTCTTAATACTTATGATTTTCGTGTTACGCACCTTGTTGGTGTCTCCTATGTAAGCCCCAGGCAAGTGTTTTAATACCATTGTGTCATGAGACTTTCGAGTGATATGTGCACTGTACAAATATCCCTGATTTGATTTGATACTCAAAGGTTTTTCATTGGCAGTTTGCCAGTCATTGGTTAGCTGAATCGTATGGAATAATTACGTTGGAGCATTTGTACAGCGAGAACCGGGGGCTGCCCTCTTACCCCCTCCCTGGTACAACTATCTGTCAAAGATACTAGCTTGCCGCCAAACATGTTTTTCCTATAACAGCCCAAAACACATCTCCGCCTGACAGCAGATGTATTCTAGTATCCTTGGCTAGTAAATGTGGTCTGACTTAACTTGTATCATTGGCTGTCAAATGTAGCCATCTTGATTGACTGACTGGTTCCCTCTCCAGATGACCGAATACCCTCCCATATGCTCTCCCCTTCCACCACCATACATAGTCCACCGCCTCCAAAAGTGTACCATGACCCTCCACCGTTTGATGACAAGACTTGTTATTTGGTCCTGCACCTGTTTGCTCCACCACGGAAAGTACTGATTGATCATCCCCATTGTAGTGATAAACCTATTTTGCTAACTGTGCTTGCAGGCCTGAATACCCTCCACCACAACCCTGCACATAGCCATACCAGAATGTTGACTACCATTTGCCTAAGAATAAATATTTAACCACCCAAGGTCGGACACCTTAAAGGAAAAATGGTTGAATTTTGCCTGCTTGAGTAAGAAATGGTTCTTCGTGCATAGAAATGTCTACCTTTCTTTGGGCTTGTAAACAGTTATGCTATACTTAATATCTACTTGGTGTTCAATTGGTGGCGTGCTGTTGAAAATAGTTTAGGGCATAGGAACTTGTCATGGGTTTTGCTGCACTTTAATTTTCAAGTCTCATCACAGTAAAAGGTTTCCTCTTTGGATGGGCATTAGACTCACTTTGTTCAGACAGTCTGTTAAAGCATCACGCAAGTGGAACTGGGCTTTTAGATTAGTCAATGATGCCTTATTTTATGAGTAGGTTGGAATGTAAAACAATTATTATTTTTCAAGACGTTTTAGATTCATGCAGTGGAACTGATACCTTCCACTAGTAATTTCCTTTTTTTAAAAAATATATTTTTATTGTTTTTTCTTGCCAAGGTGCAAATATACATATAACAATTAGAACATTTCGCTGTTTCATTCAGCAATCATAAATTACATAAAAGCGTTTGGTAGATGGTTGTTGAATGGCTGTTCGAATGTTCCGAATGTCCCAATGGGCTAGCGGCCTTTATGGCTTGGTTGCAAAGGGCCCCTTATCTTCCGGTCCTGTGCCTAGTTGTAACATATAATGTAAACATATAACATACAGGCATTTGACAGCTGGTTATGGATCGACCGTCTAACACTGTGGATGGTTTTCGCTATTTTGCTTTCCCGCAGCTGTCTACGTTGGTTTGTACGGGTCTAGGAAGCTATCTAGGGATGACCACATCTCTCTGTTGGGCTTTCTCCAAGGTGTATGTCTTAGTGCAATGATGTCGGCTCCTCTTAGGTACGTCACTCAGTTCAGCCACCCTTTGAAAGTGGCCTTGGTGGTGTCTTTCCACTTGGCTAGCACTGTCTTTGTTGTACTAGTTAGGAGGAAGTCGAGAAGGTCTCTGTCTTGTTGTGAGGTAACATCTGTATTAAAGTGTGCTGTGGTTATAGTTCCAAATTCTTGTTTCAGGGTGCTGCCTAGGACCTTGTTAGTGAAGTCGAACACTTTCCTCCAAAATTCGCTGACCTTGCTGCAATAGAAGATGAGGTGGTCTAGGTCCCCTATTTCACTCTCACAGTTCCAGCAGTGGTTATTCTCTCTAAGACCTAGCTTCGCTAGTCGGACCGCTGTCCAGTATGCTTGATGGAGCAGCCAGAATTTTGTTTGGGCTAGTACTGGTGATATCATGTTACATGTCGGGGACATCCACATGGTTTGTAATTCTTTTTCTGTGAGTTTCGAGCCTATCTGTGCTTCCCAGTAGTCTGTACTTTTCGTGTATAGCTTTGAGGATGCGTGGGCTGAGGAGTTTGTACAGGTGAGATGCTCGGTGGCCAGTCTTGTTTATGTTTTCCATGTATTGGAATATTGAGGGAGTCAGCCTGTTTAGTTTCGCTTTTGTGATGCCCGATTTAATAGCCAGGAAGTTGTATAGTTCTAAGTCTGGGAGGTCGTGTTTTTCCTTTATGTTGTTGAACGTGAGGGGCATGCCCTTCTCCAGCTGAGCTGGGTGCGAGAGGCCTAATTGTTTCCATGTTGTTATGTCTAGGGGTCTGCCTCTGTATTTGATTTTGGGGTTTTTCCAGAGTGCTACCCACAATGAGTTTTTGATGCTTATCTCTAACTTTTGGTCTACCTTGAGAAGAGCCTGTTTCGTTATCTTGAATATCGGGTTCCTTTTTAGTGACTGTTTGTTGGTTGTGAGGAGGGTTAGTGGGTCAGTGCTGTCAAGGATGGCTCTCTCTAGTAACAAGCATTGAAAATACAATAGCTCTCGCAATAGAAAAGTTTGACCTTTTGGTGTTGCAAATGTAAAAAAAAAAATTTGTTTATATTTTTTCAAATTATAAAAGTATTAATTTTGTTTTTTGTAAAGTGAATAGTTATAAATCTACCAAATGTTACGACTGTTCTTGTTAATTAGAACTTACTTAGCTTCCAGTTTGCCACCGTAGGAGGAAATAAAATATCCGAGGGGGCACCCCATGATCGCAGCCATGATGGAACAGGCAGAGTAAAGCGGAGTCTGATGCACTGTCCTGGTTGGCAGCAGCAGAACTCGTGAAAACCAGAGGCAAGGAAGCACAACGACCAGCTGTGCTTCGGCGGCGCTGCCAACATTCAAGGGAAGCAGAGCACAAATTTAATGTTGGAAGTCACGCTGAAAAGGGAGTTCAACCATTTATAACTTACAGGCTGAGCCCCAGGGAGGGCGGGGCTCCCCAGAAGAATGAGATATCTATGATCACACGATCTATGCTGCAGAGCTCGAAGGAGAGAGAGAGTGAGGGGGTGAGAGATCGAGCGAGTGAGTGAGGGGGAGAGAAAGAGAGAGAGAGTAAGGGCGAGAGTGAGGGGGAGCAAGAGTGAGGGGGGAGAGAGAAAGCGAGAGAGTGAGGGGGGAAAGAGTGAAGGGAAGAGAGGAAAAGAGACGATTTAGCTCGCCATTTAAAAGTATGAAACTTTTTTTTAAGACAGACAACATGCATCATATGCAATACAAGTATTTTGTAATACAAATGGCCCCTGCGCGTGCCGCTGCTTCCAAACGCCCGAGCCGGATAGAAAGTTAAAATGACAGTGAGCAGGGAAATGTAAACAAGCGCGCGCGGGAAAGCTTATTAAACAAACCGTGGCCACTTAAAATAAAATTAAAAAAAAAGGAGACACGGCCTATCGGCCGTGAAACTGAAAGCACGGCCGGCCGGCCGTGAAAAAGCCTTTGATGCAGCAGGGGGCAATTAGGGGAGGAGAATGGCTGGGCTGAGGCAGAGCGAAAAGCCTTTGATGCAGCAGGGGGCGGAGCGGGAAGAGCTGCTGGCGACACCAAGCTAACGATTTGATGCTGTGCATGCGCATTTTAACTCATTGCGCTTGTGCATTGAGCTAAAAGCGCACGGGCACAGCATCAGATCGCCAGTCTAGTTAAACTCCTGTTTAAGCCCCTATAGTCTCGCTCCGCTCAATGCGCATGCGCATTAACAGGCGCGACCTAATAAAAAATATCAACAAGAGGGGTAGGGATATAGAACACTCCTATTCCACAATTCAGTTTTCAAAACAACAAAGGAGTTATATATATGAGAGAGAAAGTTCTCCAATGTCCACGACCCTAAAGTCTGGAACAAATGCCTCTACTGAGTAAGGTGTTAACTATAATACAGGGAAAGTGAAACCATGAAAACAATCATTGTTTGAAAATAAAACCCTCACTCATCAACATGGTTGATGGCATGCTTCATCATGGGGTTTTATTACCAAAGACACCAGATATCTCCTCAGTATGCTACCACGTCTGAATTGCAGCGGAGCAGATATCAAACTAATAAATGAAGTGAAAGTGAATATTAGTGAGTGACTTAAAAAATAACGTGCTGTCCTCTAGATACGAAATTTTAATACAGAGTCAGAACATCATTATTAAAATATCGGCGGACATATATGACCTTAATTTCGAGTCCGTCATGTCCTAAAAGAATAGGTCGACATGGAAGGGTCTCAGGTCTGCTACATTGAGGCCCCCTTGTTCTTTCTTCAATCTCCGTTTCGGGAGGCCTATTCTCGGCTTTTTGTCTCTCCAGATGAATTTAAGTGTTTGGTCTATTTTCTTGTGGAAGTCGTCTGTTAGTGTTAGGGGAAGCATGCTGACTAGTCGTTAACTATTGGGGTGATCATCATTTTAACTGTTTCTATTCTTCCCCACCAGGTGATAAACTTGGGCGACCAATTCTCCAGCAGCCCTTTTATCTTGTTTAGGGTGTTTTTCTCGTTTTGTTCGAGGGTGATTCTTAGGTTCCTCCTGAAATTGATTCCTAGGTATTTGACCGATCCCGTTTGCCAAGCTAGCCCTGAGTCTCCCAGTACCTCTTTAGTTGTGTGTATATACAGAAGCATACACTCTGAATTATCTCTGTTTAGTTTGTAACCGGAGTGAGATGCGTAGTTGTCAATGGCGTGCATGAGAGCCGGTATGGACTTGGCAGGATCCTCTATAGTAACTAGTAAGTCATCCGCGTAGGCGGCTAGTTTAGCTGTGGCGTTGTTGATGGTTAAGCCTGCTATGTTTTTGTTTGCTAGGAAGTCCCTGATCAGTGGTTCTAGTGCTAGTAGGAACAACAGTGGGGAAAGAGGGCAGCCTTGTCTAGTCCCTCTTTTGAGGTTAAAAGGGGTAGAGGTCGTTCAGTTGATAGCAATCTGTGCTTTGGGATTTTTGTAAAGGGCCATGACCCTCCTAGTGAAATTGTCACCCAGGTTGTATGCCCTGCATGCATCTCTCTAGGAAGTGCCAGGAGACTCTGTCGAAGGCCTTTTCTGCATCTAGCGTGATTGCGACTGCCGAGTTGTATGAATTCGAGCAGTGTTCGATGACTTGACAGAGGAGTCTTGTGTTATCGCTTGACATTCAGGTTTTCATGTATCCTACCTGTGTGTTCCCAATTAGCTGTGGGAGCATTCTGTTGAGTCTTGTTGCTAGGATTTTGGCGTATATTTTGCAGTCTAGGTTTATGAGTGATATTGGCCGGTAGTTTTTCGGCCATTGTGGGTCTTTGCCTTCCTTGGGAATGACTATGATGTTGGCCTGTGACGTCTCTGTTACCTTCCCTTCCCCCCCGCAGTGATTAAGAACTTTCGTTAGGGTCGTTGCTAGCTGGTCTTGGAAGGATTTGTAGAATGGTGCTGTGTATCCATCTGGTCCTGGGGCCTTGTTGTCTTTTAGGGCCTTATTGACTGTCCTAACTTCGAGAGTTTTAATGTCTTGGCCTAGCGCTAGTGCTTCCTCTGTTGTTATCTTAGGTAAGTTTAGGTTCTCAAGGTAGGTCTTTGTTCCCTCTGTATCTAGGTTATCGTCTTTGTTGTAGAGCTCCTTGTAAAATTCCATGAAGGTGTGCAGGATGTCCTTGTGACGGGCGTGTGTTTTGCTGCTAGTGTCTGTGATTGATGTGATGTAGTGTTGCCTTTGTTTGTGCTTGAGGTATGACGCTAGGGTTTTCCCAGCCTTGTTTGCTTCGCATATGTTGATTTGTTTATATTTTCTTTATCCATAGCCCCGCCCGTTCACTAAGGGCTCTGTTGAATTCGTATTTTCTCTTTGTGAGTTCTGTCAGTATGTGTTGGTTTGTGGTGTCTCCGATGTGTCTTGTTTCTAGCAGTTTTATGTCTTTTTCCAGCTGTGACAGCTGAGCCTTTGCCTCCCTGTCCCTTCTGGCCTTGATTTCAATTAGTACACCTCTGATGGTTGCTTTGAGGGCCTCTCACATCGTTTTGGGGTCTACGTCCAGTGTGTCATTGTCTTTGATGTAGTCAGCAATGGCTTTCTGGATTGTATTCTTATCTTATTGTTTGGCGATGGTAGTGGAGTTGAGTCGCCATCTGCGGGTTGCATGTTCATTGTGTCTCCCTGTGAGGTGTAGGCTGATGCAGGCGTGGTCCGATATTGTTCTGGCCGCGATGTCTGTGTGTTCTATTAGGTGCGTGTGGGTTCCTGAGATGAGAATATAGTCTATTCTGCTGTATGAGTTGTGTGGGTTTGAATAGAAGGTGTAGTCTCTGGTATCGGGGTGCTGTAGTCGCCACGGGTCCACTAAGTTGAATCTATTGCATAAGTTCGTTAACGTCTTGTGGGACGCCTGGGTACGTGCTTGGGTTTTTTATTGCCTATCAAGGGTTTAGTCTAGCGCCATTTTGGAGTCGCCCGCCACAACCGTCATGTTGTGTGAACTGTTGGTCTCTAGTTCCTTAGCTACCCCCTCCCAGAATGGTGTGTCGTCTGTGTTTGGTGCATAGATGTTTGTCACAAGTATTGTCCCCTCTCCTCTTTTCAGCTGCGTGATCAGTAGTCTGCCTTCGTTATCTTGCTGCACATTCTCGATGGTTATGTTTGATTTGCTACTGGTCAGGGTAATGACCCCTCTCTTTTTGCCCACTGCTGGCGAGCATGCAGCCTGACCTATCCATCTGGTTCTGAGCTAGCCTGCTTCCTCTGTGGAGAGTTTGGTTTCTAGCAGCAAGATAATGTCCCCTTTAGTCTTGGGTAAGTAGTCTAATATCTTTTTCCTCTTGATGGGGTGGTTAAGACCTTTAACGTTGAGTGAGATTATCTTATGGTCTGTTGACCGTGTTTTGTTATTAGAATGTGCCATTTTTGGGTTTCGCCTGCCGAAGGCTGCGCAGAACCTATGTCGACAATAAGGACTTCTGGAACGTCCCCCGGCTCTCATTGGCTAGCTCCATAAATGGAGGCTAGCCATTGAGTGCCGGATCTGTCCAAGGCCGGACCAGATTCGGGGGCGTTCCGGAGATTTTTTCCCAGGGCGGAGTTACGTTTTTTCCCGTTCCCTCCCCTTTCACTGAAAGTGAATTCAGATGCGCTGTCCATTCCCGCCCCCTCCGTGTCCTCTCCCGCCCCCCTCGCTGTCCTGTGCACGTTTCCCGCCGTCCGTGTCCTCTCCCGCCCTCCTCCCGCCGTCCGTGTCCTTTCCCGCCCTCCTCCCGCCGTCCGTGTCCTCTCCCGCCCTCCTCCCGCCGTCCGTGTCCTCTCCCGCCCTCCTCCCGCCGTCCGTGTCCTCCCCCCTCTCCAGGGCAAAGCTTCGGGCCGGAAAGCGCCCCTATGGCTGCGAGCAAAGTTCCAGGGACTGCTCTTCCGACTGGGCTGCTACATTCAGAGGAACTGCGGCAAATTCCTGGCGGTGGGTCTTCTCATCTTTGGCGCTTTCGCCGTCGGGTTACGGGCCGCCAACCTGGAGACCAACGTGGAGGAGCTCTGGGTGGAAGGTAAGATGTGACCCTTGTTTTTCTAGCCACTCTCCTCCCCGGCATAGCCGTGCTCCCCCTTACACGCAGCAGGCAGCTGCAGTGGGCTCCGGGCCTACAAAGGACCTCCACGCGCTCGGAGGGGGTTGATTGGCAGCTGTGGTTTGGGGTGCTCGGGGCTCCCTTTCTGTGCTTGTTTTTGCTCTGGGACGCCATCTTGTTAGTGTTTGTAAAAAGTTTTTTAAAAGCTGCCTTCGTTTCATAGTTTATTACTTGAGCAACCGGGAAATGACAAGCTCAGTGCCATTGTGTCTGGCATCAAGGTGTTACATTCCAACTAGCTCCTAGATGAGTAGAACATATGGTTTACTGATTGACGATTAAGTGAGCCATGTTATAGGCAGGGGTGCACACTGAAAATTCCAATATCTCACAGACATAGCCAAATGGCCCCCACAGCGCAGAGATGTTACGGTGCCCGTAGGTTGCTGGTCTGTGCCCAAAGCACGCTAAGAACACATGAGTCTTAAACGAGTCCGGAACACACCCAATACGTTTTACTGGGGCCGTTTCGGATCCGGCTGGATTCTTCATCACGCAGCTGTTTTCCCTCGTACTAGAACAAAATACGGCAAACAAAGATCTTATTCTCGCCTTAGGCAAATATAACCTACACACTCGACCTCCATATTAACCAAGTGTACGAGAGTAGGCGTGGTTTAGACGGACGGAAAGGGAAGTCTTCTTGCAATTTCGACCGGTACCCCGTCCACCATTTGTAAGTACCCCCGGGTCCTCCGTATGTATGAGTACCCCCGGGGTGCTGCAAAGAGTTCCGAACATTTGTTTAGTTGGTAGTCAGTTTATCTCTACCGGGGGTGTTTTGCAGCCTTCTCAGCCAAAAATCACTGTGGGTGTTTTTTTTAGCATTGGTGTGTTATTTTCTTTTTTTCTCCTAAAAAACCCCAACACGAATTCAAAGTACAGTAGTGGAAACAACGTAACGGCTGCTGACAGTCAGCGGTTATGTTTATGAAGCTGCATTGTTTGTGCCAGGTTGGAAGTTACCGGCTTCCGGGTGTGGGGCCGGACGTTCCAGAGAAGTCGGATTCAGCAGGTGAGGTACTTGCAAACAGACATCTCGTTTATGCATCTATTTCTGGGAGACACGGCAGATTCGGTTATTTGTAAAACACGATAGCAGCAGGGTTATACTTTTATAATACAAAAAGGCAATTGTTCGCAGCTTCGAAGCACTAAGCTTAAAATATATTATTGAGACACCATTATTGTTCTCACCGTTGTAGCAGGTTTTCCGGTGATTATAGTGCTGTTCATTGAGATTTTCGGTATTTTTAGTATAGTTGAAATCTGTTGTATTCCAGGTAAAGTACATGCCTGGCACTTTAAATATGTTATGTGGAAGTATTCATCTACCGATTACTACAACATCATCAAGCAGCGGCCAGTATTTCCATTGTATACTTTGACAGATGCATTTTGGTGATTACATTTTATCTGGCTGTGCTTGCTTCCCTGCCCCCTGGCTGTGCTTGCTTCCCTGCCCGTGCTTGCTTCCCTGCCCCCTGGCTGTGCTTGCTTCCCTGCCCCCTGGTTCCCATTCCCCTGGCTGTGCTTGCTCCCCTGCCACCTGGCTGTGCTTGCTTCCCTGCCCCTCGCTGTGCTTGCTTCCCTGCCCCCGGGCTGTGCTTGCTTCCCTGCCCCCTGGCTGTGCTTGCTTCCCTGCCCCCTGGCTGTGCTTGCTTCCCTGCCCCCTGGCTGTGCTTGCTTCCCTGCCCCCTGGCTGTGCTTGCTTCCCTGCCCCCTGGCTGTGCTTGCTTCCCTGCCCCCTGGCTGTGCTTGCTTCCCTGCCCCCTGGCTGTGCTTGCTTCCCTGCCCCCTGGCTGTGCTTGCTTCCCTGCCCCCTGGCTGTGCTTGCTTCCCTGCCCCCTGGCTGTGCTTGCTTACCTGCCCCCTGGCTGTGCTTGCTTACCTGCCCCCTGGCTGTGCTTGCTTCCCTGCCCCCTCGCTGTGCTTGCTTACCTGCCCCCTCGCTGTGCTTGCTTCCCTGCCCCCTCGCTGTGCTTGCTTCCCTGGCCCCTCGCTGTGCTTGCTTCCCTGCCCCCTCGCTGTGCTTGCTTCCCTGCCCCCTCGCTGTGCTTGCTTCCCTGCCCCCTCGCTGTGCTTGCTTCCCTGCCCCCTCGCTGTGCTTGCTCTCCTGGGTGTGTGTGGCTTTGGGTGGGTGGGTGTGGCTCTGGTTGTGTGTGTGTGTGGCTCTGGTTGTGTGTGTGTGTGGCTCTGGGGGTGTGTGTGTGTGGCTCTGGGGGTGTGTGTGTGTGGCTCTGGGGGTGTGTGTGTGTGGCTCTGGGTGTGTGTGTGTGTGTGTGGCTCTGGGTGTGTGTGTGTGTGTGGCTCTGGGTGTGTGTGTGTGGCTCTGGGTGTGTGTGTGTGTGGCTCTGGGTGTGTGTGTGTGTGGCTCTGGGTGTGTGTGTGTGTGGCTCTGGGTGTGTGTGTGTGTGTGGCTCTGGGTGTGTGTGTGTGTGTGGCTCTGCGTGTGGCTCCGTGTGTGGCTCTCTCTGTGTGTGGGTCTGTGTGTGGGGGGGGCTCTGTTGGTGTGTGTGTGGGTCTGTGTGTGTCTGTATGTGTGTTTTTGTGTGGCATTTGCCAGAGATTAAACTATTGGCATTGTAAATGACAATGCCATTTATTTATCTGTTTTGAAGACCAACACATAAATACAAATTTTGTCATTTACAGTGCCAATAGCTCAAACTTTTCAAAAGGCGAAACCATTGCATTGTAAATGCTTGTTAATACTGCAGTGGGCTAAGTCTGTTTCTGCACTGGGTTACCTATCTCTGGTAGTGCTGTGCTGCGAGATAGCTATGTCACTAGGATCTGGTGCTCTCAGTGTTATAGGCGGTCTATCGAGTGTGTTAGTGTTTGCTGCGACGAAGACATGGACAGAGCATACATGACTAACAAGACAAACATGACAGACAAGGCGAATGGCCTCCCCTCCCCCTACTCCCCCCCCCCCCCCCCCCTCACTGCTACTTCGTACTGTAGGCGTGCGACAGCAAGGTCCCCCCCACCCCGTCTTGACCCCGGGATATAGGAACACATCGTCTTTCTAGAGCTTGCATATAAAGGATATATCGTGCCGTAGTACAGTGGATTTCTCTGAGGTAGATTTGTTGTAAAGTCTTTCGCACTGGTAGACTCTGTATGAGGTAGTCCTGTGCACTTCTCTTTGTGAGGTAGCTTTGTTGTGAGATCTATCGCCACGGTAATCTCTGTATGAGGGAGCCTTATACTTTTCCTTTGTGAGTCGGCCTTTGTGTCCGTGCGCCAAGTTGTTTGTTGTCAGGCTACGTATTCAGCCTATATCCTGCTGCTGCACGGTTTGCCTTAGTCTGTTGCTGGGCTCGATGGGGCACTTCTTTTCCCAGTCGGAGCGGAAGCTTCCATTTCCTGCGATGGCGGACCCTGTAGATAGCATGACAGTTCAGCCTGGTCTTCGAATGTCATTGTGATGCCCTTGTTCTGTATCCTGAATCTTGTAGGGCCTGCGAAGGAGAAGGTGATGTTTTCTTTTCTTAGCCTGTCTCTCTGAGCTAGGAACCCCTTTCTAATATCGACTGTGGGTTCCGAGTAGTCCTGTGTGAGGATGATCTTGTGTCCATTCCATATCAAGTTGGGGTTCTTCCTCGCTACTCCGAATATGGCGTCCGTTTGGTGTGAGCGTAATGGTTTGCATATTATCGGTCTTGGGCCCGCTCTTCCCGTTTGTCTGATTGCTGGAACTGTGTACGCCTTGTCTAGCTCGAATGGACCTTCGAACTTGAGGTTTGTAAATTAGGGTGCAAAGTGTAAAATGTTCTCAATTTACCGTTGTTAGGCCTATTGTGATCCTTCCTGTGGAAATATTTGCATGTAATCCTTTATCAGCTCTTGGGAGCTTCATTGTGGTTTGTCATACAGGGTTCAATACCCTTGGAGTTCGTTGCCTGAGAGGCTATTAAGTTTACATGTTATATAAAGTTCCATCGACAAACGGTGTCTTTGCTGTCTTAAGTATTCATTTCTCATGTGTAAGTTTTTAAACAATGTCCAAAATTTGCCTTGCTTGTATGCAATATAAAATATGCTTCATACTTCCACAGTCTTGGTTTTTGTTTCGTCATTCCTTTTTTGATCATTATTTGGGCTTGCAGGAAATTGTTATAATTGATAGTATCAGGCTGCCATGCGGTCAAAAACTTGTTTGAACTGATGAGATATGTTGTTGTAGTTTGATTGTATGAGATATTCTATCCTAGCTGAGCCATTTTACATGTTGGTTAAATCTTAATTTAAAATGTTATGATGTATAATGTTTTTATCATTTTCTGTTCGTGAATAACTTTTCTGGCTGCTATAATGCTACAAAATAAAGTTTTGAATTGAATTACATTGATAGTATCAGTAAATGGTGGGATTTCGACTAAGCCAGAAGACATTTGATCACTGCAGCAATATTCTCGTTCTCTAGACCTCTACTTTTTTTATTGCAACGGTAGCTTTGTCAGCAGACCCGACCGTCAACAGACTTGACCCTCAACCTATCTTACACGATCCACATAACAAAACAGAAGGAACTCTAGTCTGATGTTTCAAGAATATTATTAGTCATCTTCCATTTGGCGTGAACATACTGTTCTTCTATTTCGAACAAACCTTTATTCAAGCGAGAATCTTTTGAAATGAATTTCTGGGGGAATAGTTTCTCTCATTGCCAGATTTCGTTTTTAGATTCAGATGCATTTTAGTTGCACATCATTCATTTAAACCTGTTCTTCACATTGTCATTGCTTCTTTCTAAGTCTGCATTAACTTTAACCCATAAGGACATTTCCACTCATTCCTCTTGTTGGCTTCAAAAGGCTGTTTTGAGGCCCAGGAGGGGGTTGCTTTACTTGCATTTGACGGCAAGTGCCCTAGTCTTCAACCATATGCAGTGTTTTGCTGTGCTTACCTGTCCCCGTGCATACTCTTTTTGTTTATTTTATTTTGCTGAGGCATCTTGCTTTCCTCCCAGGACCTACATAATTGCGGATGCAGCATGGTCATGCAGCTAGTGTGCCAGTAGTATACCAAGGGCAGGATCACCTGTGTCCGTCATTGCCTGGACGTGCCCAGCTCCAGGAACCCTGGTTCTCCCCCCTACCCTGCCACGCTTCTCCATTCCTTCAACCCTAGGCACTGCTTGCCGCTCTGCTGCCACAGCGCACCACACTACATGGAAGGAGCGTTCAGATGTCCCTCATGCAAGTTCTCATGCACCGACAGCACCCCACTTGCTCACACTCACACATATCAGCTACCTGTTCATGATCACACAGATCAAACTCCACATTCACATGCATGCTCAGTGCCCTCTCGCTCACCAACACTGCACAGAGATATGAGACCTACTCCACGGCCCAGACCTGCGCTGACGCATGGAATATGACTAAACCCAACCTTTGCACTGGACATCTCTACAGCCATCCGTACCGGCTGCAAGATTGCCAGGCAAGACCATCAGCACAAGCCTGGAGTTGGAGTCACCTTCATATTCAAAGATACCATCAGCAGCCCCACTTACACGGACACCCCCACGAGGTACGTAGGTCACATTGATTTCAAGATGCATCAAAGCCAACTTCTCCCTGGACGGAACCTTCGTATACAGATGACCAGGACCCCACTTCTGCTTTTGTCACAGAGTTATTCATACCCCTCATTAGTGCCAGCACCGGCATTTTCCTCAGTGGCCATAACTTTCACATAGTTTGCAACTACCCTAATCTAGAAAACCCCTGAAACCTTAGCCTCACCCAGCACGTTACCAAACCCACCCACATTGCCGGAATCCTTTTGCACCTGATTTTCTCCTCAATCAGCAACATCATAGTCAGCAAGCCAGCAACTATGACCTAGAGCGACCAAGCCCATGTCCGTTTCAGCATACCCATCCCGCACTAACGCAGACTTAACTCCGCTGGAACCGCACTCTGCAGATGGGACAGAGAGGAGCTAGGTTCTTCCCTCTTCACGCACAGGCCCGAGAACACCAGCAACTTGCCAAAGCCATCATGAACCTCAATAGCTTAATATATGGCATGCGCAGACATCCTGACTACCCTCAAGTGCATCCCAACAGCAAGAGCCTGATTACAGGCTATCTGGTACACCTAGGAAGTCAGGCTGTCGAAATGCCACTGCAAGCAACTGGAGTGCAAATGGAGAACAAGTCAAGCCATCACAGATAAAAAAAACACCTTGAAATCAACTCTAAGATGGTGCTCCACACCTGCTGGTGGTACCAAGTACACAGCTCTTGCAGACTGCATTGATTCTGGCTCTAACATCAGCAAGGAAATCTTCGGCATCATCTAATATTTCACCGTTTATCCTGCCACCTTCAGCAACGTCATCCCCTCACAAGACCTGTGTAACAAGTTCTTGGAATGATTCAAACATTATAACAAAATTCACTCCCCGTTTGGAAACTTTGCTCTTCAACCAGACCCCATCACTGTGGCAACACTGCTTCCATAATGGCTGCACAAGGAAAGCAGGACCTTGTACACCAGAGTTACAACCTCAAAGTCGCTGCTACCATGAAGCCCATCCACTTGGGGCCCCTACCGACCCTTGTCCCCACCACACCTTCACCAAAAGACTCCTGCTGATCTGCAAAACACTTGCATCCATCCTCAGCACCTCCATTGACACATTCCCATGCACCTGGAAACATGCCACAATCACATCTCTGCTCATACAGACATTTGCTGACCCAGCCACGCTTTCCAACTAGACTAATCTTCCTCCTACCATACCCAGCAAAGGTCTTAAAGAAACTAATCAAACAACGTCTCGCTGACCACCTCAACAACCATCAGTTCATTGACGCCACGCAGTCCAGATTCAGGCCCAACCACAGTGCAGAAAAGGAACTCCCCGCCACCACAGACGACATCCGCATGATTCTTGACAGAGGAGACACAGCAGCCCTCATTGTCGTGGCCCTCTGTGCGGCATGGAACCGTCTCGCACTCCACCCTCATTAGGCGCCTGCATGAGATTGTCATCCGGCGTGAACGTAGTCGCTAACTGAACGAAAGCCAACCGCCTCAAGCACAACCAACGAGACCAAAGTAGGGATCTTGGACAAGAACACCTCACCATGGAAATTCAACTGGCGGCTGACTGAACTTGGACCTGCACCCATGCCAGGAACCTCAGAAAAATCCTCACCGGGTAACTCAATATGACTGCACAAGTAAACGCTGTCACTGCATCCTGCTTCCACACCCAGAGGATGCTGGGGATGATCTTCCACTGGCCCCAAGCAACTCTAGAAAAACTGCTACTCACGACCTAGTCCCCATCAAGCCAGACTGCAAGAACACCCGCTAAGCCGGGATCACAATGCAACTCGCTAGTAGAGTACAACCCACTCAGCTCCCTGACTTCTCCTCCGACTTCCTCTCAGAACTCTCATCACACCACATCTCTGGGAACTCCACTGGCTCCCGATACTCAAACATGCTTATTGCATACTCCTCACACACACATTCAAGGCACTACACAAGTTAGGGCCTGTTGGACCCGGTCCTTTGGGCAGGTTCACCCCGTGACTTTTTGCTTTTTCCTAGCCTGTTTTTGGAACCTGGATTGGTGATTTTAGGCCTCTGCGCACTTTTTCACTGTGGTACAGTGTAAAGTGTGTGTGCTCTCTGTGTATGGATGATGAGTGACCTGCCCTCCCATAGGAATGAATGGGGAATATGTATGCCCATGGTAGGTTCCTGATGCATGGGGAGTGCAGGGTCGAGTTTGATATGTGTGAACTCGTGAGAATGAATGCTGCAGAATGGTATAGGCGGCATGGCTGTGTCTAGTCTAGAAGCGCCACTTTTAGAAGTTGGCATAATTGTGTAGTGAGTCTGCTGGCACGTGATTGGCTGATGAGCCTGGCCAGGAGTGCCTGGGCCTGCTGGTGGATGGACTGTCTGTTTTGAGTAGGACGGGGTCTGCAGGGCCCCGGAGGAGGGGGTCTGAGTCAGCCGTAGATGAAAGGCCCCCATCTGCTGTCAGGGATGGGAGGAAAGAGCGTCTGGTGGAACCAGGCTCTGCCTGTCGGCCCACCATGCTGGCTCTCCCTTCTGATGGCCCACTGTCACCGCTGACAGGAGAAAGAAACCAGATACACCCAGGGCTTAGGGGCTCGCTTACACAAAGACTTCAAAGCCTTTTCTGTGTATAAGAAGGGGCTGTGTTCCCTTCCAATTTGTTCTTGTTTCTGACTTGAATCTGCCAGGGGCGTGCTGCTGCTTGGGCTCAGGGGAATCCCTGAGTCCTGCCCAGCCCCTGGACTCCTGATGGACTTTCCTGGACTCCTGGGGGACCCCTCTGCCCTGCCTGGGCTGATGGGGGGACTTAGCTTTGCCCCCCCTGGGAAGCTCTGGGGTGTTGGCAGCATGGAGGAGCTGCATTTTCCTGTGGATAGCGCTGGAACTGTATTTCTAGCGCCTGGAGGCCCTGAGCTTCCCCCTGAGCGCCTGGGAGCGCTCTGCCTGTGTTCTAGCGCTTAGGAGCGCTTCATTTCACCCAAGCGCTTGAGAGCGCTTTTTCTGGACTCTCTAGCGCTTAGGAGCGCTTTATGCTCGGCGATAGCGCTGGACGCGCTGAGGTGTCTGGCCCGTATTTATTTAATTCACGAGAGCCCACCTCGCTTTATCCTTCACTTTGATCGCCGTCCGCCTGCCTGTCTGGATCGGGCCGCCGCGCTGCCTGCAGCGACCCGGAAGTGATCGGCCGGCCAATCCTGTCGCGGCCGGCCGGAAGTCCCGCCCCCGCAGTCCACGGGAAGAGGAAAGGAAGGCGCGGGAGATGGCGGCTGTGCGCGGGGCTCCCCTCGGCTGAGGGAGCCCCAAGGAGAAGAGGCGGCGAGGACGAAACGTGGCGGCTGGCTAACAGGGCTCCCGTGTGTCGAGGGAGCCCTGCAGAGACAGGAAGACCGGCCGGCTGAGAAGAGGAGCCGGGAGAGCAGCGCCGGCGAAGGAGAGCCCAGCAGAGGAGCCCTGCCGAAGACAGCACGGTGAGTGAGAGGGCTGGGGGCTCCGTGATGCTGCTGGCGGTACCAGGGGGGCACAAGGTCCCGAGCGGTCCTGAATGGCAGTGGACCGCTCCCACATAGAGGCGGAGGTACGGGAAGGGCGGCCCCGGTTGGCAGCGGGTCGCCCCAACGTAGGATGGAGCTCCAGTAAGGCCATGGGGCATTGCGTGCTTTGAGCCAGCGAGGCTCCAACGTCCAGGGGGCATTGGGTTGCCAGCCCAGCAGCCGCATCGTGGGGCACTTGGTACTGAGTCCCCCGAGAGGGACTCCCCGCCCGCAGTTGTGTGTTTTGAGCCCAGAGAGGCTCGGCGGGCCAGGTGCTTGATGTCGAGCCCCCGAGGGAGGGCTCCAACGACCCCTTAATTGTGATTAGAGCCCGGTGAGGCTCTTGGGGGGACACCAGTGTTTGTAGAGCCTGTGTGGCTCCAACGTGGACCTAGGTGTTGGTAGAGCCTGTGTGGCTCCAGCATGGCGCAGTGGGCACCTGAGGGCCAGTGAGGGCCCCGGCGCAGTTTTTCTCCAGCTACCCAGCAATTAGTGGGCAGCTGCACCGTTTAGGCGCAAGATGGAGAGAGAGTCCCTGCGTGGGACAGAGAGGGCACAGTGGTGCCAGGCCTTCACAGCTGCGCAGCCCTTAGTGCCAGCTGCAACGTTTAGGCCCTTGTGAGGGTTCCCAGGTGCCCAGCAAGTAGTGGGCACCTGCAACGTTTAGGTCCCTGACATTGAGACTCAGGGCGTGCTAGCCCCAACAAGGCCAGTTGGCCTAGGGACTGCCACAGGTGGTGGCTTATGTGAGGTCTTGCGCAATTGTATGGTTCTTGCACCTCTGAATGTGATTTCTTGCATCATGTCTTATTCCTGCACCTCTGAATATTTTAAGACATCATGTGACGGTTGCGCTACTGTATTATTCTGGTACCTCTGAATGTAATTTTATTTCATCATGTGCTTTATTCTGAACACTGCTGAATGTGTAGGTTTATGCATTATGTGTTTTTCTTTACTACTCCTCTGAATGTATATTTATGCATCATGGGTAATGTGTTCTTGCTTAGACCCCTAAATGCTGTGTGATACTTAGGTGGTTGTTCTTTTTAGTACAGGTGGTCCTAGTGAGGTCCTGGTCCCCTGCGTGACAGTCTCCTAAGGGGTTTAGGGTTGCGTAGGTGGTACTTACCTGTTCCCAGTAATTACTGGATGTGATCTATAACTGTTACTTTGTGTTACAGTGATTTTATATACTTTTATTCTAATTTCTGACAAGTATTTCTATATCTGCAAAGTGTTGATTCAGACAGTGGCCCTGTCTTGTAAATAATCCCTTGTGAATATTGCCGTGGCAGTTGGCACAATGTACATGTGTGATTTCTATCTGATATGTTTTGACAATACAAAAGTTATTTTAATATAACCTTGTGTGGAGTCTCTTTTGTGGTGTGCCGAGTATGTTGTTGCTGTTGTGCGCTGGAGCAGATGCTTTACACATCGCCTCCGAGATTAGCCTAGACTGCTCGTGCCAAGCTACCTAGAGGGTGAGCAGGGGTTATCTTGGCGTGTGACTTCCTTGCCCTGACTGGAATGGTGGTTTCTGCCTGGCTTTGGCGTCAGCCTTAGCCTACCAGAAATAGCCGGTTCTAACAGGGCCCACATACCTGAACAGTTGCATCTCCTTCCTCCATTTACTCAGACAACTCAGCAGGACTCCTACTTGTGAACATCCCATTCATACACCAACCAGATAAGGAGGATGGGTGTTCTTACATTGCTCCTAAAACATGGAACGGCCTCCCACTCCACATCAGAGCATCCTTTTCTCTTGAATCTGCTTACCTACCATAGGCCGGGCCAGGTGCACACACCTGCTCAACGCTAGGATACCCATGCGAGTGATAGTGTATCTTTACAAATACCCATAACATAACTGCAATACCATTACTCAGAGATGCTGGGCGCGTTAACCTAAATAGTAGTAAAGGCATTGTAGACTTTCATTTCAAATCACCCAATCTATTGATTTATGCTACTTCTTTTATTAAATAAAACTTGTTGGTGGAAGCACCTCAAAAACCCGAATTAGCTACCTGATGTGCAACAGTGTTTCAATAATCCAGACACCAATAACCTTCAGTGGTAGTTTTCTTTGGAAAAGAAATTAAAAATGTTAGAAGTCCGACTTTCTCGACCAATCCTATAGTGACTTCATATGGCTTTCAAATCCAGGGCACCTTCTAATCTCACTCATTCCACCCTGTGTTTTGTTAGAAACCTGTAAAATGTATTAGATCGATCCTGAATAGGAAACCAGGGGTAAATCCTACTGTTTCCTGTTATGTTGGAGTTTCCCAAGTCCTACAAGCTACTCTGGTTCCTCTCCTGCGTTCTTGCCTTCGAGTCAGTGCAGCAGGGTAACACCGACAGGGTGGGGGCCATGTGGCAGTCTTGCAGGTAGAAAGATTCTAGAGCATATCAGTTATCTGCAGAAACTGTGATAGTAGCCATCAGCAGCAGGGTGACCAAGTGCAGTGTACTTTCAAGGGTTGAGCTAGCTGATTACCTATAATTCTGAGTTGCACACTCCAGGGCTATTCTCTCCATTGCAGTACCCTGGGTTCTGGATCTCTCACCGTTTTATTTAGTTTGGTGGTTATTTAAAACCTCTGACGGAACGCTGTGCCGTTAAGCTGCGCCCCAGATTGCATTGAGCAGAGTCCAGGAAGTGGTAAGGAGGCAGACTAGTGCTGTCTCTTCCCCAAGACAAAAGTTTAAAAAAAATGAGTTTCCCTTTCTGTGATTACTGTCTTTGCCTGTGGTGGTTACAGTTTAAAATTGTAGTTTTAACCTGCCTGTGATTGCATATTTTATCACCTATTTTGTGGTTTCTCCTGCCCATGATTGCTTCCATTTAATCGTGTGGAATTGTGGGATTTGCAGTCCAAACTCTGTAGTTTTTCCCTCTCATTCCTGGTGACTATTCAGTTTTCCCTCCAAATTTCTCCTTTGCTCTGTGCTAAGACCTGTATGTTAAAGTGCACCCCGGCCACCATTTTGTGTTCACAAGCCAGTGAAACCAGCCCCTCTGCTTCCCCCACCACCCAGCAACAGGGATATTCTACATCAGAGGGTGCTTCTGTGAGCTGTTTAAACTGTGTTTACTAGGGAAAGTGCCCTTCGTTTTTTGGCCAGGAGAGGGAGTAAAGATTTATTCAAATAGTATTGTTAGATTTCAAGTTGGTGCAGCCTTTACCTGCAGAAGTCCAAAGTGTGGATTGAGCTGGTATGTCTCCTAGGAGATTCTGAACAGGAGAAACTCCCAGGAAACTCCCTGGCCAGCAAACCTTGTCTGAGATCGCTGGGACCTTATATGGTCTGCTAGTGGTTGGTACATGTGTACACTGATTGGTGGTTGTATCTGATGTTTCTATTGGATTAAGGATAGTGTCCTCATTGGTTGGGTATTTGAGTGTTCTGATTGGTTTCTGGGTCTGTGACTCAATCAATGTAGGGTTGGGACTAAGACTAGGGTTGGGATTTCTGTTGGAAGTAGGGACTAGGGTTTCCTGTGTTATTGGTAGTTGGGACTAGGGCTAGGGTTAGACCTTTAATTGAAAGTAGCGATTAGGGCTTCTGGTGTTATTGGTTGCTGGAGTAGTTGTGGGACTAAGAGTAGGGTTAGGCTTTCTATTGGAAGTAGGGACTAGGGCTTCCTGTGCCATTGGTTGCTTGGACTTGGGTTGGGACTACTGGTTGAGCTAGGGCCTGTATTGGACGTAGAGATCAGGGTTTTTTAACTGAATGGGTGCTTGGACTAGGGCTAAGATTGGCTGGAAGGTCCTGGTCTCCTATTGGTTCTAGATTTTAAGGGCTAGTGTTGTGATTGGAGAGTGTTGGGGCTAGGGTTTGCATTGGCTGACGGGGTCACCTGATTACTAGGGCTATAAAATGCCAAGGTTAGGGCGTCTCAGCCCGGGTGTCGAGGCTAAGGGCGGAGAGGACAAGGGCAGTTGCCTGTTTGAGCCTGTTAAGGGCGGAGAGGACCAGGTCAGTTGCCTGTTTGAGCCTGTTAAGGGCGGAGAGGACAAGGAC
Source organism: Lissotriton helveticus (assembly GCF_964261635.1). Lineage (NCBI taxonomy): Eukaryota > Metazoa > Chordata > Amphibia > Caudata > Salamandridae > Lissotriton > Lissotriton helveticus. Next base: position 1,262,949,131 of record NC_136057.1, on the reverse strand, counting down.
AGTTGCCTGTTTGAGCCTGTTCGAGACTGACCAGGGCCAGAAATGCTGCCCAATATACATACCTCCTTTATGAATCTATATACTTTAAATGTACCTATGGATCTATATATTTATCACTTTCTTCTAATTTAGCATTTCCAATGCACTTCCTTATTTCTCAGCCTATACTTCACTCAATATATCTTCTAGCCCAACCTTCTGACTCATCTCAAGCTTCTTTCTACTACTCTTTCCTAGACATCTCATCCTAGACATCTATCAATATATCCTCTACATCCACTCTCTCATTTATCCCAACCCCATGCCCCTACAATGATCCCCAAAATAACCCTTTCTAGACTCTCTCCTACTCTACCCCTTCTTGCATCATCTGACACCTCTTTTACTATACCAATCCCCCAAAACAAACCTTTCTAAACTCTTCCCTCTTTTCTACCCCTCCCCAACCCTTCTCAATCCAAATAACTGACTAACATATCCTCCACTAAAATTACTTCCATGTTTCACCATACTAATTCAACACTAATCCTGATGGGTTCCAGAGTAGCGTGCTACTTGCGCTTCAAAACCCCATCAGGGGTAGCAAGCGCTATATAAAGACAAACCTCTTTCCCTTCACTATCCCGCCACCTACCCATCTCTACCCAAATAACGGAATAACATATCCACTACTCAAATTACTTCATATTTTTCTATACTAATTTTCAACACTAATCCTTTATGGGTTTCGAAGTGGCGTTCTACTCACCAGAAAAGCGCTTCAACATCCATCGGGGTAACAAGTGCTATATGAATGCAAACTGTTCTTCACCTTTTATCCCTCCGCTATCTTTCTCACTCCAAATAATTGACTAATATCCATCACTGAAATTACTTTCATATTTCACCATATTTATTCACCACCAATCCTTAATGGGCTTCCTGAATAGCATGCTTCAACATCCCATCATGGGTAACACGCGCTATATAAATACAAACCTTTTTTCCTCCTCTATCCTTCTGCTATCATTCCATATAACGGACTAACTTTTCCACCACTTAAAATGTACTTGCATGTTTCACTATACTAATTCAACACTAATCCTCTATGGGTCCCGGAGTAGCGTGCTACTCGCCGAAAAAGCGGTTCAACGCTAGTCGGGGGTAGTAAGCGTTATAAAAATGCAATTAGAATACAATAACATTTATATATGGGGGAATAATTGTGTGGGAGGAGGAGTCGAAGTAAGTTTCACACTTGCCATGTTGACTTCATGGCAAGGGAGCATGTTTTTATTCCTGTCATAAATGCAATTGGAATATTTCCACTCCAGATTGTAGAAGTGCATTCCAGTGATGAGAGCCAGCCAGTTGGAAGGTTTAGAAACGAGGTTGACCACGGATTGAGTGGAGGTTGGAGGGAGAGGATAGTGGTTGTGTGCTGTAAGAACATTTGTGCAGGATATCTGCATATTGTTTCAGAAGGGATTGACAAGCTGCGACTATTCTTGAGCAGCAAGGAAAGAATTCTTATGTTGGGATTTGTTTCTGGCACGAATGCCCGACCTGTGTATGATGCTACAATATTAGTGAGGAAGAGAGAAGTGTGGTTAATTTAATCTCCTAGCCATAGGGTGACTATGTATAGAAGGCTGCTACACTAGTGCAATCCGCTGATACCCAAGGAGATTATGTTCAAAGGAGATAATGTTCAAAGGTAAATGTGGACAAATCTCTAGATTATATATTAGCATGTGGTCTGCCACTTAAGCTGTGTTTTTGATAGGGTAGGTTAGTCCTGCGACTTAAACAACGTGCATCAATTTGTAAGTTCTGGGGAGTTAGTATGATGGAGGCATGTTGATAGCAAGCGGAGGAAGTGGAAAAATAGATGGTTTCAAAAGAGTTGAATTTAACGGTTGAAAGCATATTCATCTGTTAGCAGGGCACTGTAAACAGAATTTGGAGGCAATTTCCTTGCCCACTAGGTTAATGCACCTTTTTAAGAATCCAAGATCACAGATGTGACTCCAATAGGAATTGGGGATACCTAAACGTGTATTTTATTTTACATTCCAGTCCTTGACGTGAAGTCTGCAATTCTGACTAGCATATTTATGGAAGGGATAGTCGCTATTCAGGGTTGATTATTTCTGAGTTGTATAAAGCAGTAGCTCCCTAAGTAATTGGACAAGTAAAAAAATGATAAAGCCATGCTTAGTTTTTTAACAAAATAAAACGATCAACTGTCATACGCTTTTATGAGAAGCACTTTGCTAAACCTGTAACTCCGAATGGCCACCATGCCTGACTTAGATGCTTCTGCGCGGTTCTCCAAACTAACAGATGGAAATAAGTAATTAAAATGCTAATCAAGAAGGATGTCGTATGTCTTTCATATGCCTCTTATAATTGCAAAGCTGCAGTTTGAGTACTATCGCATAAACATGAAAAATATACTGAGCACCCGTTTTTGTTTCTTAGAAAGTTCTATATAAAGTTCATGGGTCCTGTGCGTTATTCTTGGGGTTGAGTAAATCCTGTTTCTAGTCCTGCAGGACTGGCAACGTTTTAAAGATTTTCAAGGCAGATGTAAGTGAACAAAAGGCTATCCAATTTTTCACACCAATGAGTCACTGTAATGGTACAGGGAAAATGTGATGTAATATGAAAGCGGGATTTGGGTGTCCGCCGTGAAGAGTTAGTAAAGAAAGCTGAGACTGAGAGCATCAAGTGAGTAGGCATAACATGGTAAAAGAAGTAGACCCACAAGGTTGTGTCAAGCCAAGCCGAGTAACTTATTTATATGTATGAGGACAATATAACGAAGAGCCCAGACTCTACTATAGCGGCTCAAGTGGAGTAGTTTTGATGGGGTAGCTAGTGAGTCCGCTGAACGCCATCAATTTAATTCAGAGTTTAGAGGTTGTAACAGGCACAAAAACACCAAATACAAACACTTTGTGTGTACCGTACTGGGTTGTGTACTTGCACCCACTTGCATCATTTGAGGTAGAGTGGATGATAATGTGCACAAACTGGTTTTACTTCGATTTTTACACGCAGTATTGCCCTCTGTATTATAATTTTGCATGCATGTTTTCCTCACGATGAGTCTGGAGGAAGTTGCATGTGCAATACTCGGGAGTAAGGGGTGTTTGTGCCCCTCTGTAATGGGGAGCAAAGTATTATTAGGGCAGAGAAACCGTTTGTGCCTTATTCTAGACTTTGCCATTACTCATAATGAGGCCTTCTGAATTAGTCTTCATGAATGGTAACTGCGATGCAGTCTTTTAAATGGAAGGCGAGGAGGACTGACTATTGTTACACCGGTTTCTAAATATGTGGGTTAACAAAGAGTTTAATAGAGTGTCGAAATGATCCAATGGCATGCAGATTTGATATACAGCTTCGTAGTGAATGTTTCAGAGGGGTTCTGAAAACCTTTTGAGTTTAGATTTTGCCTGTAGTAGGTGCGTTTGTATACATCCGGTGTTCCAACAGTACCAACCTAGTGTCGCAGGTACATGCTCCAGAATGACATTTTGCTAACTGTATTTGTTAATGTTTTTGTATGCTAGGGAAATGTACCTACATATACTTTTGCACAGTCGGTATCTACAATCCTACCTCAATCATTGAATTGTTGTTTTAACTGTTGCATTTCTCATTAGTACACCTTTGCAGTGTTGGATGTGGGTGGTCATCAAACATCTGCTTTAACTTTAGGGTTAATCATGTGGGGTTTACCACAAATAACGCGTTGATTTTTTTTCTACAGGAAAATAAGCGTGAATTAGAAAAACAAACTCGAATTATTAAATGCAGCAGCTTCAGCATTTTTTAAATATTTTTGGGTTGTGTACCTTGCCCCATACAACCCCTTGACACTACAGGCGTCTACTTACTATAGTAATCCGGGCGAGTCTGCAATGTGGTGCAGTCATTGTTGACCTGTTGTATTTGTACAGTTCTAGTTTCAGTGTTGTAGTGTATGTGCTGTTGGCATTGCAGCTGGAGTGTCTTCAATAGGTATTTTTCAGGCAGCTTTTAATTGTAATTTTTATGTCCACTGTAGATTCTCTTGGAGAACTCAATTCGTTCACATCTTGCATACTGCACTTCTTTCGAGCTCATGCACTCCTCTACACCTGTCTTTAAAGGGACCCACAAGACCATTCTCAACAATCAATTTTTAATACCACTCTGTATAAAACAATTTATACAGTTGGCTAAAATTCATCTGACTAAAAAACAATTTGAAACCTAAAATTAAAACTATTGTATAAAGCATCCCAAATACACTGTAACAGGAGAGGCAACACATAAGACATGCATATATGTCACTAAATGTTTGTTAATTTGAAGAAATCAATAGGATAATTATGTTATCTGAGATCTTTTCAACATGTAACACTTTTTGTTTCTCAAATTTAACAGAGATAAACGTTGGCGCGTTTAGGTGAGTTGACAGAGTATACCACTGTCTTCAGACCTACAACAAAAACATATTTTTATCCCCCCTAGCGAATATGCAGTGTTTACCTGCTTAAAAACAAAACATATATACCAGAAAATCCCATAGCCTTACCACTAAACCGATTTTTATAAAAAGACAATTTACTTATCATTTACTCCAAACCATAATCTAATCAACCACCTGGTTCTTGTATTTTCAACATTTAATTTTAGACAATGCATATTTCTGACAAGTATTAACACCTGTGCGCCGTGGCTCCCTGGGGAGCTGTCCAAACCTAGCCAAGGGATCCGCGCACCAAACACTTTAATGCATTTAATGTTGAAAGGTCTGTTGGCTTCAGTTAAAACTAATTAGACTTAAACGCATGGTAGCGATGATTTGTAAGTGATGTGCCTAAAGCTGTGAAAATAGTGCTTAATTGATGGCATGTCGAGGGAGAGGACATCCATGTTTCACTGGATCTCCACGATCCAACGCTTTCAAAGTAAGCGGAAGATGTCTGATTTATTTTGTTAGACTCATTAATAGGTTCATTTGTTTCCAAATGCATTTTACATCAATGCAAGTTATCAGTAAAGTGTCCTGTCTATTAAACACACTAAGTATTATTAAATATTGACATTTGTACTTGAACCATAGATACTTCCAGAACACATTTCTTTCAGTATACACACATTTCCAGACAGGCCTGCTCTCTCCTTGAGCTTAGGAAAGTAAAACACCATATACGGCATAATGCCAACATTTGGAAGCAAGAAAGAGGGACGTTTAAAAAATAAAATCAGAGGAATTTATTTTACTTGCATTGATTTGAAGGCAATTCTAGGGAGGAGACAGCAAAAATAAAGCTGTATGTGGTTTAAAGACGCTCCATGGTCCATATATCAAAATAGCTTGGGTGCCACCAATACTCATCACTTTTAATTATAAGCCAGATGTGTGGAGGCAAACCATGTTGGAGTAGTACACTGGCATAGACTTTAATAACATTTTATGTCTTGCCATGCCCATGGGTAAAAACACATCATAACAATAACTTTGACTTGAATTCCATCAAATCCTAGTAAAGATCGCACCAACAAATACGAACTTGATTTAAATGCAGTTTGTGCTAGTAGACATGTCACTCAGGGGAGCCAAACGGCCAATATTCTTGGTACTAATTTTGCCTCTACATCTGGCTCGATCATTAGGTGGATAATTGTAAAACTACGTTTGAACTGCTGGCCTTCCTTCCAAGCATTACTTAAACATTGACAGTATAATTGGTGTTATTGTGTAATATTCTTGGTATGAAACATATTTGACTCTTGGGGCTTGTTAGCAGATGCTAATGCTGTTGCACCTCAGCTAATGTAATTGGCCAAGTGTTTCCCTCTGGTTCTCATATTCTCTAGGTAAATCCATGGCATCCACATAGGAATCATTTTCTTTCACGGTAACTATCTCCTTTGCGTTAGGAGTCTATTTTTAGCTATAGAATGTTTGTCACTTCTTCAGTGTCTTCCGCGGCCCGCTTGGTATCTTTATTTTCATCATTTCCTTTTCCCATACTTTTATGAATTACCTAGTAGGCTGCCAGGACTTCTCAGTTCAGAATACTTAGTTCAAATGTTTTAACTATTTAGTCACTGGTGTATATTCATATTTAATGGGGTGTTAAACTTGCTCACCACGGTGAAAGCCATCAAATCAAGGGGAGACAACTGAGATAGACAATAAAACCATTTAGTCATGAGCAAGGGACTAACCCAAAGCTGACTGTAAATTATAGATTTTTATCTAGCTGAGACTTTAAAAGCATTGCAAAATTTGATCTGATGCATGAGTTTTTCAGATGCTTTTGTCAGCACTCACCAGTGCTTCCCCACCATTCACCGGCTGATTATAAACGTGGGGGCCATGTTGGAATGATAGCCTACATTTTCTTATTGTTCTTCATTTCTAAGATGGCCGTCAAGTTAATGATAAGTCGATTAGCGAGTGTTGACAGAAGTATCGGAAAATGAATGCTATGGAAAACACAGCCATCTTCGTTTCCTCTTTTGCTGTAACATCTACCTTTAGCACAATGTTCCTCTTAGGCAAGACCTATTTTGCCTTTTCCCCTCCACACCTCTTCTCAGACTTTTTTTGTTGCTCTTGCTCTGCCAGCCATTACATTTCTCGTTATTTGTGTCCTCAAACTTTTTTCCTGCTGAAAGATATCAGGAGTTTCTACAAGGCTTGTTGATTTCACTTCAGTATCACTCATGCTTTCCCCACTCCTCATCTGGACAATCCCCAGTACCTCTCTCAAAGCCTCTCGTTATGGGTGTTATGACGATACCCCTGTTGCAAGCTCACTCTGCTTCTGCACCACTTCCTGTACCCCCAGTGCTATTAATTTTCATTGAAACTCAGGCATTGTTCTCTGTCCAACATAACCTTTTTGGGCATTGGAGAGTTAGCATTTTTAACTTACCACACAAGGTTGCCACACTAATTACCTCAGGCATCTGAAGAAAATCTTGCTGTTCCACATTGGGTACACCTCGAGCATTTCTATTCCTGTTCACATGTTCTATTTACAGGCTGCTCATCATAAACTAATTTCATCATAGGTAGAGAGCCAGAGTGTTTCAGCCCTGGGCAGAATTTCAGCCACGTAAGAATTCGTTTCTCAAATGAGGGCCAGAGTTGTATTTCCGAGAGCTGAGGGACGTTCCCTAAGGCTTCACCTTCCAGATTAAAAGTATGTATGTATGTATGTATGTATGTGTGTATATATATATATATATATATGTGTGTATCGCTCTGCGCCACTCCACAACTCATTGCTCCACGATATTCTACGCCACGCCGTTCCACTGTACGCTATATCACTCTGATACTCTACGCTGTTTAACGACAGTTCACTGCTTTACGACATGCTACACGACTCTGTCCATTCACTTCACTCTGCTTCACGTCACAAACTTTTTTTTTTATAGATATCTTTTTATTGTTTTTTAAAACAAAAATAAACAATCGGCAGTCACATTGGTTTGAAAGTATGGCATGATTGAATATGGCAATGCATCAGGTTTACAGAACAATCATGGGAATCAGCACTGCAGAGCATGTTAATTACTCATGGGGGAGACTAGGTCATCATCCGGGGGAACAGTTGGTGCAACACAAATATCTCCCCTATACGAATGCCATTTGGCCCACACTCTGGACCATTTCTGAGAGCAACCCCTTGCCACATATACAGTCTTCTCCCGGAACATGCACCAGTCCATGTTACGCTTCCACATTGTGGTGGTAGGTTGTTGCCAACGCACCCCATAATTGAGCAATGTCCCTTTTGGCCACTGCAGTACCAAGAGTAACCCACAGTTTCTCTGCTCCTACCAAATCGGTGGGTTCCCACACATTCAGCAAGCATCTCCTGACCTCAGGGCTGACGGGTTTGTGGAGGACATCACTCATGACACTATGGATTCCTCTCTAATATCCCTGAATGTGTTAACATTCCCAGAGAATATGCATAAATGTGGCCACCTGCCCACAGTGATGCCTACAGTCTACATTGTCCCCACGCCCCATGCGGACCAGCAGCGGCCCCGTATTGTAGATTCGGTGGAGAATTTTCAGTTGCACCAGTCAGACGTGCAGAGATTGCTACCTCTCTGGGGGTGGCCACCGCTTCTCTCCATTCTTCGTCATCTACTAGGCAGCCGTCTGCCTCCCACAACTCACGCAGTTTGATTAGGGGGTCTGGTGTGTTATTGACCAGTTTCTTGTAGGTCAAGGAGATGGCTTTCTGGGGGAGGAGCCTGTCCAGTAATCTATTATCCAGTAGGGAGGAGTCAGGGAGGGGGGACTCCCCACTAATGGCGGTGGTCAAGGCATGACGGATCTAGAGATAGCGGAAGAACTCTGTATCCGCAAGTTCGCATTGTTGTTTCAGCTGGTCAAAACTTAGCACCTTACCCTGCACCCACAGGTCACCCACCCTGGAGATGCCAATGAGGTCCCACTTGTCGAAACCCATAGAGGAATGAAGCCCACTCAGCTGAGCCGTGTCCCACGGGGGGGGTTGCTAGCGTCAACCTATGCTCCCATCCCAAGCTTTTGTTAACTGCATGCCAAACCTGGACCGAGTGGGACGTGGGGCCAGTCAGGTGCATGGTCTTAGGATTAGCTGAGAGGGCTCGGTTGTATGACCCGCCCGGTAGTAACCATCTGTCCATGGCATAACCCGGATCTCCCTGTGTCCGATTGATGGCAGCGAGGTGGGCCGCCCAGTAATATTTGTTAATGTCGGGAAGGCTGATACCACCATCATACCAATTGAGGGTCAACATTTGGAGCGCGATTCTAGGTATCCCGTTCCATAGTAGCTGTCTCTGTAGGCCCTCAATCGCTTTAAAATAGCGCACTGGAACCGATCTTATTGCAATTATCACGGTTATTAAACATTGCATTGTGTGAAGTATTAAAATATATATTTGATTTAAAAAAAAAGAGGACAAAGATGATGGATCTGATATATACACGCACTCTCGCATATATATATATATATATATATATATATATATATATATATATGTATATGTATGTGTATATATATATATATATATATATAAGTATATATATACACACACGCCAGTTGGCCCATTTTCATTATATTTCGATGTGACTCCTTGACAAAGTCAGTAAGCCTGCCAGGGCGGGCATGACCAAACACACGCTGTGAATGCTAGAAGGCTGCGTGTTGTGGAAGATAGGGTGCTTGTAGGAGATTGGCCAGGCCTTGCGCCGAACCCCATGCTGCGCATAGCCAAAGGCAGTGCACAGCAAGGTTAGGGTGTTCTCATGAGAACTAAAAAATACAGAAATTCATAAGTAGCTATACCTCATGCCCTTGTCATGCACTGCTTATGACAACACTGTGCATGGCAGGGTCAAGAGTTCTAGTTACTTAAGGGCTCTGGCCAAGAGAAGCATCATGCTTTGTTTTAAGCGATTAAAAAATGAGCAGCACTTCGTAACTTCTATTGTCATTTATATCCTAACTGGGAGTATGTGTAAAAGGGGTAACAGAACTTAACTGCAATGTTTAAATACGTTTCAACATATTTAAAAATTTCACATTCAACAGATTTGTGACATATTGAAGGGGGAGTGGGGGCAATGTGGTGTTTTAAAAAAAAAATATATATTTTTTATGTGGGAGTTAATGGCATTAAGAAGTTTGAAGACCACTGTTAAAACTTATTGTTGGTGTTTTTATTTATTCACTCTTAAAGATTTCAATTTAAAGCATGAATACGTAAAGTGTGCTATGGTCTCATAGTCTGTTTTTGGAAGATTTTTCGGTAAAGACTTTAATAGGGCATTAGTGGGCTGTCTGGCCTCAGGGGTGTTTGAGCAATTTTCGGCATGGCTGCGCTCTCATCTAATATCAGATGCTATAACATTTTTCTCTCTTAATGGAAGTTTTTGCTGTCTAGTTTAAGTGGCATCACCTGCCACAGTTCAGTTACTTTGTGAACCAAATTAAATTTAGTTTCTGGTGCTTCAGTTAAGGTGCACTTTCATCTATTATCCTAGTCACTTTAATTAAGCATTCATCAGTCACTCTGTCCGCCTTCTTGAATGTTGGGAATTTCACGGAGAAACTTGGATAGCTTGTCAAATTATTTTCTTCCCCCCAGTTGTCCTTTGGCTGAAGTTATAAAGTTGGCAAGTCAAAATGGGGCTAGGAAGTGGTCTGACCAGTCTACTGGGATTTGCAGTCTTCCATGAATAATTCAGATTTTGCAATTGCAATATGAAAAGTGAAACATTTCCCATGAGAAGGATAAACAAAGTGTAGAGGACGTTTCTTACTGAGAAGCGAAACAGTAAGCGGAGACTCGCAATACGCCATTCTAGGAACCCCAGTGAATGTTGCAATTGCCACATATTATATGGTTATTGGAGGACGTTAATGTCTCAAGAATAGGTTCTCCTGTATTACGCAAATAATGGTCTCCCAGAGAATAGTAGATGAGCTGAACTTTGGTGGTGAGTATGATGGTTCTGTAACTTTCCATCGCAGTATTGGAAGAATGGGATATTGTCGTTTTTCATAGGCTAGCATTGAGGTGAGTGTTTGTCTATGATTGCCACACTTGCCTTCTTATTTTCCAATTTATAGTGAATGAGCGAGTGTTCCTGGGGTACCACAAGGTCTAAAAACTACTGATGTACCTCATTAAGTTCAGTCTGTGATGAATAAAACGTCTGTGATTATTGGTAATAGGATCTGAGATCTCTGATCTTTATTCTTTCACTAACCTGCAATTGGGGAGTAGGCATTCGATTGATGGTAGAATTGTGGACCATGTGGGTGCTAAGGAATTAATCTTGATGAGGTGCGTTGGGGGTGCATCCTCTGGTTTGCCAGTTGTCTGTTGTTTCTTGTGGTTCAAGACTGAAGGGATATTTGGAAACTTTCTGGTGGTGAAGGTGGTAGATTGTAGAATCATATTCATTTAGGCTAGAATTTATATTGACCTCTGATAGGTTGGGATAGTCTCTGTTAGGTTGTGGTAATGTGTTCATTCTTGTGGCGACGGCATGCTTTGGCATTTATGTTGGCTATAGGGGGAGGAATGGCAGTGTAGTGTCCAATTTTCAAGAGTGTTGTGTTGATGGGATGATCTTTGTATTCGGCGCAAGAAGTCTCCTATTAAATAATAGGATTAACATTTTATTGCTGATCACCTTCAAGAAAGGATGAGTTGTATAGGCTCCTGTGGAGAGATTAACAGGTAATTGTAACTGTGTGTAGTGCTCTGGCCAGGGGAGATTGTGACGCCCTTTTCTTAGGGAAGTCTGGTTTTCTTGTATTGAAATGTCTGAGGTTTTCTTTTGGAGAAGGAATTGGACGAATGTCAATTTGATTGGTAAAGATTGTTCTGATTTGCTGGAGGATTACTGTTCTAACCAGGGATAAAGTTGTCAACATGCTTGTTCAACAGCTGTGGTTTGGATACAGCATCAGTATGATACATTTTGATGTTGTCGTTGGATGCTGACCATGTAATGTTAGGGAATGTAGTAGTCCTATCTAGGGGTGATGTGGCACAGAGGAAGGTGGAATGGAGCGGGTAGCGCGTCATTTAAAGTTAAGTTGGGGTAGTATGAGTCTTCTTGTTCCTTTTTAGGTCTCGCCTGGAATAAGCATCCGAAGGATGCGTCCAGGCTGGAGACTTATAGCTGCCCGTCTCGGGGGAATGAGGGACAAGAGAGTGCCACGCGCTTCTCTTGAGCTGGATTTGACTGCGTGCACGCGCTTTTTTTTATTGTTTCCTTCAGCATGTTTCTTGAGCTGTGTTAGCGTGCTTTCGGTTTCGTTTCTTAGAGCGCGATCGCTTTCATTTATTGCTTTCTGAGCGTAAAGTTTTATGCTTTAATGAAGTACGTATTTCATTATGTGGGCATTTTTATATAGTACAGACTTTGCGCGAATGCGTCAAAAGGCATTTTTATATAGCGCGGACTTTACTTGAAGGCGTCATTCGTGCAAAAGGCATTTTAATATAGCGCAGACTTTACTTGAAGGCGCCAAAGGGTTTCGTTCCTTGTTTTCACAGCGCGATTGAAGGAGTCATTCGTGCAAAAGGCTTTTTAATATAGCGCGGGCTTTATTTGAAGGCGTCAAAGCAATTACACGAGAACAAATGACAACAACAAACGTTAAGTTATATAAAGTAAAAATGCCAACTGTGAGAAAATAATACATGAGATTGAAATAATTCACAATTTTTTGATGTACTGCTATTCCATTCTACATTTGCATTCGTTTGATTTGTTTGCCCCTGAGCAGTATTGCTTTCTGAGCGTAAAGTTTTCTGCTTTAGTGAAGTACTTATTTAATTATGTGGGCATTTTTATATAGCACAGCATTTTTATATAGCGTGGGCTTTACTTGAAGGCGTCATTCGTACAAAAGGCATTTTAATATAGCGCGGACTTTACTTGAAGGCGCATTGACCTCGTGGGCGCGCTTTGGCGTTTTGGCTGCTTGTAACGTGCATGGCGGTGCGCGCGCTACACTGACGCATGCGCACTTACACAGGCACACACACACTGCATACACACATGCACCCCCCCTTAAACAGACGCACGCGCACACAGACGCACGCACGCACAGACACACTCGAACAGACACACGCAGACACACGCGCATTCACCCCCACTCACCGGGCTCCTCTCCCCTTAGGCATGTTCGGCCCTTTGAGATGTTCTTCACGACGGGAGCTGCCGGACCTGGTAGAGCGGGGGCTGGCCGCCGATGTTGTTCACGACGGGACTGGAGCTGCCGGACCTGGTAGAGCGGGGGCTGCCCGCGCATGCGCGGCATTTCTAACCGGGGCCGGGGCTCTCAGAATGAAAGTTAGAAATGCCACGCATGCGCGGGCAGCCCCCGCCCTCCCAGGTCTCGTCACAGAACACATAGAGAATGTTAATGACCTCTCACCCCCAGTGCTGACTTATTATTTCCCCCACAGGTTGTCTGTGTTTTCAACAGCTCCACAGCACACTTACAATAACAAAGGTACTCTGCAGCATGAATGCCTTGGCTATGGTCTGACTTGAGCATTTGTACTACATATCATCACGGTGAACAATGCAGCACTTGAGTGTAGCGCAGAGCCAGGTCGTGTCTCCGGGGGATGAGGTCACCCCGATGAAATGAGAGCTGGAGCGCCATTGGTCGGAGTGAATGGCCGCTTGTTAAGAAATATAAATGACAAATATAAGAATGATGAAATAATAAAATGAATAATGAAATTTAGCGGTTCTATTGTGATTGTTGTGCATGAACAAAGGAAACTTATGTAAAACATGTATATTATGAAAAGTATATAGGTCTTGTGGGAATTTTTGTAGTACTGGCCGCTTGTTAGCCAGAGAGAGCACAGGCAGGCTCCGATTTTCTACTTGCTGCATGAGGTGTCAAAGCTTATGCTTAACCGCATTATTCTGCAGCACAAAGAGGTTTTTCACCCCCCACTCTCCACCACTATTGTGGTCCTTTGTTCTGAGTGAATCGTAATCTTGTTACACAGTGGCGTGCGCGGCAAGAGTGAAAAAGGCCTTGATGGATGCAAAGAAAATGTATCCTCTGCTCGAGTGAAATGGGCCTTAATGCATTCATTTATGACACGTGGAAGGACATCTAAAAAAAGCTCATACCTGTCAGTAACACTACACAGACAACCTACACGGCTCCGATATTATTCATCACTTGATTGCGACTAACATGATGGGAACTTAACTAACCGAATCTTACTGCGGTTTAAATACATATTTTCGATTTATTTTTCAAAAATGGGTATCGCCTTTTATTTTCCATGTGATTACTTGCAGGCCGTGAAAAGCATCTTTTGGAAAACCATTTTGTACGGGTTCCAAATGTTCTTTTTTTTCTATATTTTTAAAGTGGATGTGAATCCTCCACTCGACTCCGCACTGGTAATATTTGCAAACACCGATAAGGCTGCAAGGAGAGGTTGTTACCGAAAGTATAATATAAAAAAAAAGGGGTGCAGGGTCTCCAGGTTGGTCCAGTTCCAGGGTCCAGGGGTCCAGGTCTCCTATTTCGCTAGGCCCAAGCAGGTCAACATTATGCCGCTAAGGATCTAATTGCGAGGTAATTGACCTTCCTGCTGCTCATTTTCAGCTAGTATGCTGTGTTTGGGTAAAGATCACCCCAGCCATAAATGCACAATCAGTAACGATAATCCCAGGGCGGGGGGGGGGGGGGGGGGGGTTAGGATGGGGAGGGGACACAACCTAGCTGCGTCGCTTCAGCTGAGATGGGCTGTTATGAGCATTCATCGCGTGCACTGGTCAGATCGAGTTTCCGGGGCTCCTTTTCCCTTAATGAGTTTCGTTACTTATTTTAGTACTTTTACCCTTTTCGAGTGGGCAGGATGGTTGCACAGAAAGAGACTGCTTTCTGCGGTGCAACTCGTTAACGTAGTTGTGGGACGCACTTAAGGTAAGGCAGCCACCTTACAGTCAGTGGCGTAGCTAGGCCTTTGGCCACCGGGGGAGGCCGCTGCGTGTCTAAGAGGGGGTGCTGGCTATTCCCGTGGCCGCCGCCCCTACAATTCGTGCCGCCTGAGGTGGTCCGCCCCCTCCACCCACACTTGCTACGCCACTGCTTACAGTGCTATCAGAATGGTGCAGCTATGAGTGCAAGCCCTGCCTGGAGATTTGCATAAGTATGCTGTAAACTCGCCATAGCATTCCTGCCTCTGGTTTTGCTATCTACTGGAATAACATGGTGTAGCGAGAGAGCGGGTAAGAGTCGAGACAATGATCCTCGGCTGCACGAGAATGGCTCTTCCCCCTGTCACTCATTGGCTTGGCAGGGTTGAGAGAAATTTCAGATAACGGTGCTCTGCCCGAAGTAAACGTTACAACATGTAAGGAGAAGAGTTCAGACGCGTGGTGCGTTCAGAGCGAACGGAAAACCCGAAAACCGTTCAAGACAATCGAGGATTATCATAACTTGAAACAACTACGCTCTCGCAACCACAAAACAGTGTGACAATTAAGACAAAAGTGACCAAAAAGTAACAGAAAGCAGCAGATCTCTGTGTTCGTGTTCTATTTTCAAAAGGATGTTTATTTGGATCCACAATCAGCCACAATCAGCCGACACGTGTTTCATCGTGTTGAAGTGGAGTCAACACGACTCTTCAGGGCTGATGAAATAAAATAGACACATGTATAATACATTTCACTGTAGCACATCTGGTACACTTGACAGTGAAAGAGACGTGCACGGAAGTGAAAAGTGACCGATCATTACGTGCCTAGTGGCCGTTTAGTGATTATGTGCCGTGCACATCCACACTCGCAAACTATTGATGGTGGTAAAGTGCGTGGGTAGCAATAGCACCATTCCCCTGTGTTTCATCAGTTCATTCACTATTGGTATAAAATCACAATCACAAGGTTTCTCGTCTCACGAGGACACTGCGTTTAGTGAAGGTTCAGGGTCTGAAAAAATGTTGCTTGATCCATTCTATTAAGCATGCAGTGAGTATGTCATGCTCAATACCAAGGTAGGTACATGTGTGAGGAAAAATCCATGCGACTATATAAACCCCAAAGTCTTGTACCTAGTAGCCTACCTGGTAAAATTCCAGGTATTGTTTCGTCGTTGGAAAATTATTGTGAGCGAGTAGATCGATATATCTAAAGATATGACAGATAAATAAAATTAAAAAAGGGAGAACATTAATGAGCGGCAAGTGGAACAGACTACAGGGTGCAGTAAAGCAGTGTGAGCTGTCGCTTACCCTGAAAGAATAATTGACGGGTATGTCAATATATGATTGGCGTAGAGAACCCTGGTGACGGGTTAGAAGTTTAAGTAATCACAACGCTGTATCGGACTATTACAATGCTGCTCGTTTATTCCGAAATGAGACTGCACAAGAAAAAACAAAATAATACCCAAATTCAATGAGAACATCCAAAAGTGAGCGAGTAAAATCACGTCTTCGAAATGCAGAAGTACTACATTGCATTAATAAGCCAAAGTGTACATACCTAAACACATGTATGTGTTTGGCCGTACCGGGAGGGGATCCGACTGTTTGTAGTGTTTTCCGGATAGAAATTGGGTGCAATTCTCCGTAGGTAAACGTACTAGATAAAGAAACACAAATAGGGGGGCGGTAGTGTTTAGCTCTACCAGCCTTAAAACCTAATATCGAAAATAACATAAGTAAAAGGGAGAGTTGTGTTTCTCTTACCTGCCGCGCGGTATCCCTCCTCTGTGTGTTCCTGGTCGCCGTGTTCCAGAAACGGACACGTGACCGGAAACAGGATAGGAAGATATAGTCTCGCAAACTAGAATTGCGCTGGTCAGCTAAAACGTCACAAAGTGACCGCCATCTTGGTTGTGAAAATGTTCGCTGTAAGTCACCTACGCAGCGGAACACACAATGCAAGTCACTGTTAAACAAAAGTAAGAATCACTATGAGGACAATGTGCGTTCGGAAGGAAAACCAGTCCAAATAGTATTCCGAGGTGCTCTTGTTAAGCCTCTCATAAGTGTGTATATTCGATGCATTCTATAAATATAGATCTATAAAGATCCATTGGCCACAAATCAGGGACGTGGCTAGTATTAGTTATAAACAGAAAAGCGGAGAGTAATTCGCTAGTCTAATGGAGTCAGGTATTTACGATTTTCAAAGTTTCATAAAAAAGGGGTTCAGAGTAGAAATAAAGAGCTGAGCCTCCTGGTAAGACTCAAAAAGTGACGGCATACTAGTCCATAACTAAATTAGAGCCATGAATTTCGTGATCACGTGAGAAATGTGTGAGGTGATCCCGAAAATACTTCAAAATTGTTTTGCTGACATTGAAACCCTCAACTAAAGCACCCATACGTGAAAGGTAAAGTGGCATAGTGAATTGGTGACTTCACAATCTGTGTATCAAATTTCTTGCCTTCTTAATACAAATTCATAAGAATACATTTCACGAAGGCAAATATAAGGCTACAGTTTAGTACCTTATAATAGAAACATTATATCCCAGTATAAGATAACAAAGTGTTCAGCACATTAAAAACATACGGTAAATCACAATCCCTGGAGGATCGTAAACAAGTCATACCTCCCCAGAAATTAAATGACCATATCTCCAAATGAATTAGTTCTTGCAGTTCTCATTTCAGTCTCCACGATTTCATGTCTATTTGCAATTGTATAAACAAATGACGGATTTATCAATCATGTACAGCATTTCATTAGGATGATAGGGCATTAGTTCCCTAAAAAGAATTGAAGCTCAGGGTCATAGTTCAGCCCGTGTTCCACGCATTGCAAACGCATGATCCACGTGGCTTCCCTACGTCTCAGAGTAAGTTCTCTATTGCCCCCCCTAATGTTTTGGGGGATTACATCAATACCAAAGAAACGTACCTTCACCTCATCCTCAAGTGGTTGGCATGCCGCAACGTGCAGTGCAACCGGGTATTTGGGATCCTTTTTTTGAATCGCCCGTATATGTTCAGCTAGTCTCTCTTTAAGGGGTCTGATTGTACTGCCCACATACATTTTGCCACAAAGGCATTCAATAATGTACACCACGTATCTGGTTAGACATGTGATGTTATGTCTGATTGTGTACCTAACACCGTCATGACCTCTGAACATTTTGGTGCCATGTTTGCCCCAAACACACAAGGAACAGAAGCCACATTTAAAGAAACCCAAGCCATGTGTGGTGAGCCAATCTGAGGCTGAAGTATTGTGTGGGACCGTAGGACTAAGTTTATTTTTCAGTGTACATCCCTTTCTGTATGTGATGGCGGGTCTCTCTGGTAGCCACTCTCTTAGGGTTGGGTCTGCAGTTAGCAGTTTCCAATGTTTGTTGAAACTCTTGGAGACTGCGTGATGTAGCGCATTGTACTCAGTAATGAGTCTAATTTTTTGGGTGGAGGATTCACTGGCGGCACGTTTCTTTAGACAATCTGGTCTTGAGGCGCGACGAACCCTATTCTCTGCTGATCTCAGGGTTTGGAGGGGATAACCTCTATTTAGAAATCTGTTTCTCATGTTGCTTAGACAGTTGTCAAATTCTCTCGGCTCACTGCAGTTTCGTTTAGCTCTCAGGTATTCACCATAGGGTATAGCCTGTATTTGGTGTGTAGGATGAGAGCTGCAAGCGTGGAGAACAGAGTTACAGGAAGTGGGTTTCCTGTAAAGTTTACTGTGAAGTTCATTATCTTTAATGTAAAATTCCAAGTCTAGGAATTCCATCTTGTCTTTGCTAAATTGCATAGTGAATTGTATGCCCCATGTATTGTTATTCAGATGCTCATAGAAAGAAGTCAAAGAGTCTATTGTACCGGACCAAAGCAGAAAGCAATCATCAATGTAACGTCCCCAAAATAAAATGGAGTCAACATATGTTGAACCTTTAGGGCCCCAAATGAGGTCCGATTCGAGAGCCCCCATGAACAAATTGGCAAAGGAAGGGGAATTTTTCGAACCCATAGCTACCCCCTTTATTTGCCTAAACCATTTACGGTCAAAGATGAAGTAGTTATTATCAAGAATGATTTCCATCATACGTAGTAACATCTTCGTGTGGGCCCACAACGAAGCTGGTCGATTGGAAAGTATTTTCTCCATTGCTTGCATTCCTAATTCAGGATTGATGCTGGTGTATAGGGACACCACATCCATTGTAACTATTATAGTTTCAGGTTGCCACTCAATATCTGACATCATTCCTAAAATATGTTTCGAATCTTGTATATAAGATGGTAAATTCTTAACTAAAGGGCCTATGAATAAATCCACAAACTCCGCTAGTCTCTCTGTAGGACCCCCAATACCCGAAACGATGGGTCTGCCGGGCGGGAATGGTAGGTTTTTGTGTATTTTAGGAAGAGTATACAACCAGGGAAAAGTAGGTCTGAAAACCTTCAGATATAGGTATTCGTCATTGTCCAGAAGACCAGATTGTTTCCATTCAAGTAACAGTTTGTTGATTAGGATAGTTGGAGGACCCATAGGGTTTTGAAAAAGTGGTTCATAACAAGAAGTGTCACTCAGTTGTGTCAAAATCTCGTTATTGTAGTCTACGAGATCCATCACAACCACATTGCCCCCCTTGTCAGCCTCCCTGATAACAATGTTGGAATTATCACTAAGGATGGAGAGTGCAAGACGTTCGCCTTTAGTCAAGTTGTCCTTATATCTAAATTTATCCTTTAGGTTTTTTATGTTAACTTTGTTTATGTCATCCAGGACATGCCTATGAAAATTGTCTATAGCATTGCCCCCTGATAGAGTAGGGGTCCACCTAGATTTGTTTTTCAGACCACTGGTCTGCCCATAATCTGTTTCGATATCTAGTTCCTCTAAAAGCCTCTCCATGTCGTAAGGGCTGTCTTCTCTATCTGTCAAAGAAAGAAGCAGATGGGTTGCTTGAACATCTTTAATAGTCAAAACTTCTTTGTCACAGACAGTGGGAGAGGGTCTAGAATCACTAGTCACATCAGATTTACAAGAAAAATGTTTTTTCAACTTAACATTTCGTATGAACTTGAAAATGTCAATTTTACTCTGACAGATATCACCAGTGTTGTAAGGGTTAAAGTTGAGACCTTTGCCAAGTAAGGAAACCATGTCAGTGGTTAAGGGAAAAGAGGACAGATTAATTACTTGGATCGTATCATCTGAGTCGGTTAATTTCTCTGTGTCCCTGACCTGAGTTTCCTTCGATACTCCTCGTTTGAGGCTGCGCCTCCCCCTGTGGGTTTTGGGTCTGTGGCGCCCCTGGTTAAAGTTGATCTGTTGCCCTTTCTGATGCGTTCCATTTCTAAAAAAAATGGCATGTTGATCAGATCAGTATTTTCTGTTCTTTCATCCTCAGATTCTGTGAGTCCAGCAGAATTAAGTGAGGAGGTACTTGAAGTTACTGAACTGGCTACAGTGGATCTACCTGTCTGGGAGCCTTGTCTAGATTTTGGAATCAAGGAATCGTATTTCTGTTCATAAGTATATACCCTCCCATTCTTGTAGTCAGCCTCATCCCTTCTGATTTGTCGGGCTTTTCTGGTCTTAATATCTGCCTGGTGTTTGAGGAGGATTTCATCCAAAATTGTATAATTCTTGACAGTGGATTCAGGTTTGTTGAGATCCTTGATCTCTTGTTCCAGAGTGGATATTTCTAATAAAAGTTTGGCAGACTTCCGTTCCGCACTCTCTATTAATATATCCATTAAAGTCATGAAATTCTGGTTTAAAGATTCCTCCCACTTGACCATTAGGTCAATGTCAAGATTGTCATATGTGGGAAAGGTCTGGGATCGTAAGCCTCTAGGGATTTGTTTGTTTCTTCTATAATACTTCAGGGTGGTCCCATCCCACCACCGAGAATTTTCTTGTTTTTTTAGCCTTTCAAGTTTGTAAAACTTGGCCCTGAGTCCCTCCACAGGTGCAGGACCTGTAGTGGCAGAGGCCTGGTGTGTAGGCATTCCTTTTGCTAAGTTATCGAAGAGGTCTGCTGCTACCTTATCCCTATCCATAATAGGGAAAACTGAACAGTGAAATTTAAACTAGTGAAGGTAACGTGGAGGCAACCAATCTGAATAGATAACAGAAAAACAGCTAAATAGGGTTGAGAGAAATTTCAGATAACGGTGCTCTGCCTGAAGTAAACGTTACAACATGTAAGGAGAAGAGTTCAGACGCGTGGTGCGTTCAGAGCGAACGGAAAACCCTAAAACCGTTTTAGAGGAACTAGATATCGAAACAGATTATGGGCAGACCAGTGGTCTGAAAAACAAATCTAGGTGGACCCCTACTCTATCAGGGGGCAATGCTATAGACAATTTTCATAGGCATGTCCTGGATGACATAAACAAAGTTAACATAAAAAACCTAAAGGATAAATTTAGATATAAGGACAACTTGACTAAAGGCGAACGTCTTGCACTCTCCATCCTTAGTGATAATTCCAACATTGTTATCAGGGAGGCTGACAAGGGGGGCAATGTGGTTGTGATGGATCTCGTAGACTACAATAACGAGATTTTGACACAACTGAGTGACACTTCTTGTTATGAACCACTTTTTCAAAACCCTATGGGTCCTCCAACTATCCTAATCAACAAACTGTTACTTGAATGGAAACAATCTGGTCTTCTGGACAATGACGAATACCTATATCTGAAGGTTTTCAGACCTACTTTTCCCTGGTTGTATACTCTTCCTAAAATACACAAAAACCTACCATTCCCGCCCGGCAGACCCATCGTTTCGGGTATTGGGGGTCCTACAGAGAGACTAGCGGAGTTTGTGGATTTATTCATAGGCCCTTTAGTTAAGAATTTACCATCTTATATACAAGATTCGAAACATATTTTAGGAATGATGTCAGATATTGAGTGGCAACCTGAAACTATAATAGTTACAATGGATGTGGTGTCCCTATACACCAGCATCAATCCTGAATTAGGAATGCAAGCAATGGAGAAAATACTTTCCAATCGACCAGCTTCGTTGTGGGCCCACACGAAGATGTTACTACGTATGATGGAAATCATTCTTGATAATAACTACTTCATCTTTGACCGTAAATGGTTTAGGCAAATAAAGGGGGTAGCTATGGGTTCGAAATTTTCCCCTTCCTTTGCCAATTTGTTCATGGGGGCTCTCGAATCGGACCTCATTTGGGGCCCTAAAGGTTCAACATATGTTGACTCCATTTTATTTTGGGGACGTTACATTGATGATTGCTTTCTGCTTTGGTCCGGTACAATAGACTCTTTGACTTCTTTCTATGAGCATCTGAATAACAATACATGGGGCATACAATTCACTATGCAATTTAGCAAAGACAAGATGGAATTCCTAGACTTGGAATTTTACATTAAAGATAATGAACTTCACAGTAAACTTTACAGGAAACCCACTTCCTGTAACTCTGTTCTCCACGCTTGCAGCTCTCATCCTACACACCAAATACAGGCTATACCCTATGGTGAATACCTGAGAGCTAAACGAAACTGCAGTGAGCCGAGAGAATTTGACAACTGTCTAAGCAACATGAGAAACAGATTTCTAAATAGAGGTTATCCCCTCCAAACCCTGAGATCAGCAGAGAATAGGGTTCGTCGCGCCTCAAGACCAGATTGTCTAAAGAAACGTGCCGCCAGTGAATCCTCCACCCAAAAAATTAGACTCATTACTGAGTACAATGCGCTACATCACGCAGTCTCCAAGAGTTTCAACAAACATTGGAAACTGCTAACTGCAGACCCAACCCTAAGAGAGTGGCTACCAGAGAGACCCGCCATCACATACAGAAAGGGATGTACACTGAAAAATAAACTTAGTCCTACGGTCCCACACAATACTTCAGCCTCAGATTGGCTCACCACACATGGCTTGGGTTTCTTTAAATGTGGCTTCTGTTCCTTGTGTGTTTGGGGCAAACATGGCACCAAAACGTTCAGAGGTCA
The DNA here is from genome assembly GCF_964261635.1 of Lissotriton helveticus. Lineage (NCBI taxonomy): Eukaryota > Metazoa > Chordata > Amphibia > Caudata > Salamandridae > Lissotriton > Lissotriton helveticus. The sequence goes on along the minus strand of NC_136057.1, from coordinate 1,262,926,634 downwards.
TGACGGTGTTAGGTACACAATCAGACATAACATCACATGTCTAACCAGATACGTGGTGTACATTATTGAATGCCTTTGTGGCAAAATTTATGTGGGCAGTACAATCAGACCCCTTAAAGAGAGACTAGCTGAACATATACGGGCGATTCAAAAAAGGGATCCCAAATACCCGGTTGCACTGCACGTTGCGGCATGCCAACCACTTGAGGATGAGGTGAAGGTACGTTTCTTTGGTATTGATGTAATCCCCCAAAACATATGGGGGGGCAATAGAGAACTTACTCTGAGACGTAGGGAAGCCACGTGGATCATGCGTTTGCAATGCGTGGAACACGGGCTGAACTATGACCCTGAGCTTCAATTCTTTTTAGGGAACTAATGCCCTATCATCCTAATGAAATGCTGTACATGATTGATAAATCCGTCATTTGTTTATACAATTGCAAATAGACATGAAATCGTGGAGACTGAAATGAGAACTGCAAGAACTAATTCATTTGGAGATATGGTCATTTAATTTCTGGGGAGGTATGACTTGTTTACGATCCTCCAGGGATTGTGATTTACCGTATGTTTTTAATGTGCTGAACACTTTATTGTTATCTTATACTGGGATATAATGTTTCTATTATAAGGTACTAAACTGTAGCCTTATATTTGCCTTCGTGAAATGTATTCTTATGAATTTGTATTAAGAAGGCAAGAAATTTGATACACAGATTGTGAAGTCACCAATTCACTATGCCACTTTACCTTTCACGTATGGGTGCTTTAGTTGAGGGTTTCAATGTCAGCAAAACAATTTTGAAGTATTTTCGGGATCACCTCACACATTTCTCACGTGATCACGAAATTCATGGCTCTAATTTAGTTATGGACTAGTATGCCGTCACTTTTTGAGTCTTACCAGGAGGCTCAGCTCTTTATTTCTACTCTGAACCCCTTTTTTATGAAACTTTGAAAATCGTAAATACCTGACTCCATTAGACTAGCGAATTACTCTCCGCTTTTCTGTTTATAACTAATACTAGCCACGTCCCTGATTTGTGGCCAATGGATCTTTATAGATCTATATTTATAGAATGCATCGAATATACACACTTATGAGAGGCTTAACAAGAGCACCTCGGAATACTATTTGGACTGGTTTTCCTTCCGAACGCACATTGTCCTCATAGTGATTCTTACTTTTGTTTAACAGTGACTTGCATTGTGTGTTCCGCTGCGTAGGTGACTTACAGCGAACATTTTCACAACCAAGATGGCGGTCACTTTGTGACGTTTTAGCTGACCGGCGCAATTCTAGTTTGCGAGACTATATCTTCCTATCCTGTTTCCGGTCACGTGTCCGTTTCTGGAACACGGCGACCGGGAACACACAGAGGAGGGATACCGCGCGGCAGGTAAGAGAAACACAACTCTCCCTTTTACTTATGTTATTTTCGATATTAGGTTTTAAGGCTGGTAGAGCTAAACACTACCGCCCCCCTATTTGTGTTTCTTTATCTAGTACGTTTACCTACGGAGAATTGCACCCAATTTCTATCCGGAAAACACTACAAACAGTCGGATCCCCTCCCGGTACGGCCAAACACATACATGTGTTTAGGTATGTACACTTTGGCTTATTAATGCAATGTAGTACTTCTGCATTTCGAAGACGTGATTTTACTCGCTCACTTTTGGATGTTCTCATTGAATTTGGGTATTATTTTGTTTTTTCTTGTGCAGTCTCATTTCGGAATAAACGAGCAGCATTGTAATAGTCCGATACAGCGTTGTGATTACTTAAACTTCTAACCCGTCACCAGGGTTCTCTACGCCAATCATATATTGACATACCCGTCAATTATTCTTTCAGGGTAAGCGACAGCTCACACTGCTTTACTGCACCCTGTAGTCTGTTCCACTTGCCGCTCATTAATGTTCTCCCTTTTTTAATTTTATTTATCTGTCATATCTTTAGATATATCGATCTACTCGCTCACAATAATTTTCCAACGACGAAACAATACCTGGAATTTTACCAGGTAGGCTACTAGGTACAAGACTTTGGGGTTTATATAGTCGCATGGATTTTTCCTCACACATGTACCTACCTTGGTATTGAGCATGACATACTCACTGCATGCTTAATAGAATGGATCAAGCAACATTTTTTCAGACCCTGAACCTTCACTAAACGCAGTGTCCTCGTGAGCGTGAGACGAGAAACCTTGTGATTGTGATTTTATACCAATAGTGAATGAACTGATGAAACACAGGGGAATGGTGCTATTGCTACCCACGCACTTTACCACCATCAATAGTTTGCGAGTGTGGATGTGCACGGCACATAATCACTAAACGGCCACTAGGCACGTAATGATCGGTCACTTTTCACTTCCGTGCACGTCTCTTTCACTGTCAAGTGTACCAGATGTGCTACAGTGAAATGTATTATACATGTGTCTATTTTATTTCATCAGCCCTGAAGAGTCGTGTTGACTCCACTTCAACACGATGAAACACGTGTCGGCTGATTGTGGCTGATTGTGGATCCAAATAAAAATCCTTTTGAAAATAGAACACGAACACAGAGATCTGCTGCTTTCTGTTACTTTTTGGTCACTTTTGTCTTAATTGTCACATTGTTTTGTGGTTGCGAGAGCGTAGTTGTTTCAACTCATTGGCTTGGCAGCAGCCAAGCAGGTGATTTATCTATGGGGTGCATGGCAAACACGCAGCACTGCTATTTCTACTCCTCCACTGAAGAAAAAAAAAATTTGCAATTCAATAGGTCTCCATTTACACGAGTATAAGCTATTGGCTTTGTAAATAACAATGCCTTTTAGTTATGTTTTAAAAACGAAAAGATAAATAAAAGGCACTGTCATTTACAATGCCAATAGCTCAAACTCATGTAAATGCGAGACCTATTGCATTGCAAATGCTTGTTTATTTAGTAGCAATTCAAAGATTTCTTGGAAACCCTAGGCTTCCATCAGAGGCATGAGTTAGAATGCTGCCTTTGTTGTGTGGCGAATTATGTTTTTCAGCTTTGAAAACTGAATTAGTGTTCGATTGGTTCTGTTGTGGACTTTGGATTTGCATGAAACGGGCATGTTTGAGGAGAGGATTTCTGCTTACAGTGGGATCTCTTCTGAATAGAATAGGAAATCCATCTTTTGTTTGCCTATGGTATTAATTTGCAAGGCGTGTTTCTGGAAAGGCCTTCATGATACTGCATACATGAAAAAATTGGACTGGCAGAAGATTTTGTAGGACTGTAGTTCACGTCTACCATGCTGGACAACAAGCCTCCACTAGTAATTTTATGCCACCAATTACAAGCTTAAGCCATTGTGCACACAGTGTTGAACCTGCAAGGAGTTAAACTGATATCCTGAATTACCCAAATGGAGATAGTGACCTTCACAATGCTTCGTCCCGAGGAATTTTTTTTTTCCCTCGGTATGAGAAATACTTTTCCATAATAATTTGTAAACCGTACTGCTTATCAGGGGTAGTTTGCTTCTTTCAAACTTGTTTTGCTGGCAAATAATCCTATGGGGAAAAAAGTGCCAGAAAAAGAAGAATGCTCATTGGAAATTCCATGCTGGGATAACATTGACTTTTGGAATTGTTGAGGCATGGATATAAGAACTAGAAATAATGCTAGAACAGTATAGCTTGGGTAAAGGTGCACATTACAGTTGTTTCAATAGAAAGATTCAGCTTTGAGGTGCCATACTATAGCATTACAAATGCACATTTCTATGCCAGGAGTTTCTTGTCAGGAGGTTGCCAACACTTAGGATTACAGTGCTGGACGTTCACTAGGGAGGAGCTGGTATTTTTAATGCCTTTCCAAAGATAGTCTGAGATACAACGATGTATTCGGAAGTTTGAGAAATATTGTGACGTATGGAATGTGTAGATAATATGCTTCTGTTATGAAAGGCTGTATCCCCCCCCTTAAATATTGACTGCCAACGGAAGTTGAGTTGTAGCATATTGGGTTTGTCTGAGTCTGGAATATGATGGGCCTTATCATATATTTAAACAAATCTTCTCTTTTGCCTTTGTACTGATTGCTATTTGACTATTGTCCCCATGACTATCCCAAGAAATGCTGAGGGCTTAATCAGTTCATTTGTTGAACATAAATGAATGAGTTCTTATTTTTGCCATTTCTACCCAAAGTGCTACAACCATAACAAAATCATTCTGGTATTGAGGCCTCTAGTGAGTGATACTTGCGTTCAACACTGACGTTGGTTAAACTTTTGCTTCCCTGTTATTCCTTATTGGCCATTGTGCTTTTGATTAAGCTCTTGGCCTGAAATCAGTCTACATAACAAGTCCCGTATACGCATGGCATTGTTTTTGTCTTTAATGTTGTTAAAATTTCCCTCTAATACGCTGCACAGTGGCCACATGTAAGTAGTATAGAACAGTAGCAATTAATAGGTTTTGTTCTGTGTTTTTTTCAGACAATGATTTACAAGGCACAAACAGTTCAGGATCTCTTGGTGGTCTTGATGTTCGTCGGCGAATTCCAATAAAGCTCATTTCCAAACAGCCTACAATTTGCAACACCACAAGTGCTAACAACAATAACAAAAGCAAAGTTCTTGTCCGTTCTCCAAGGAGTATGCCCAGAGTGACTGCAAAGACTCAATCTGGTGACGAAGGTAATGTGATTTCATTTGTGACTTGCTAGTGTAAATTAGGGGTTTGTGGTTTTCATTCTTTTCAGTATGTTCGCCTTTTTATTACACAATCTAAGGCCAGATGTACCAATCATTTTTACAGTCTCAAACGCTCTTCTGCGTTTGTGATTTCCAAAATGCTTTTTTTCCTGAGGCACTAATCCTATTTTTTTGGAGTTTAAGTATTTTGGATCTCTAAAAAGAAATTACAAACAAATACTTATTCAGTATCTGGAAGGGGCATATTGTCTGTCCCAAATATTGAATTGGTATGCTATGTATGTGTGTTTGGCAACTGAAATCCGGTAGCAAAACAGAAAACGCAGAGACCTCAAATGAGGTGGTAACCTATTCGCAAAGGGAAATCGGCTCCATGCAACTCCTAACCCTCTGTGAAAGTAAAAAAAAAATGTTAGGGAATGAGCAGTGGTCTATAAGATTACAACCACCTCTAAAAAAAAAAAAAGGTGTTTCTTTTTTAACACAGCCTATTTACTTTAGGGAAAGGGGAACTAAAAAATAAAAGCAAGTTTACTTTATTTAAAAGCTATCACAGGCATCTCATGGTGGTTTGCTGACTCCTGCAAACACCTAGCAAGTTTTGTCCACCCTAGCCACAAAAGTCCCTTCGGTAGTAGATACGCCCTTAGCTTGATGGTCTGTTTGAATGCTTCTAGCTAGCAATCTCCTGTCCCCATCGTAGAAGTGGAGTGAGAATATAATGTTATGTATGTTTTATTTCAGAAAGCTATTCCTCTTGGATTCTTACCAAATTGTAATTGCTTCAGCAGTGGCAGTTATATTCACTGCAAAGTGTGGTGTCTGCTGGTTTGAAGGGCTAGTACATTTTCTGCACCAAACTGCTTCACTCTGTTTTGTGATTGAATGAGGTCGATGGTGGCAGGCTGGGGTTCACCATGTCTGTTTCATTGACACTCTTGCTCATTTGCTTATGTTAAAAAGACTAGAGTCAATGGTCCCACAGCACTGACACTGGGTGGAGAAGACAACATTTGGAAAGACACCCGCACCAGGCAATATTTGGAAGAAAATAAAGCCACCCAAAGCGAAGTCAACACCTCATCTGCCAAAAGCCCCCATTCATTTTACAAAGCACAACTACATACGATATGTAAATAGTTAAAATAGCAAGGCAAGTTAATGCTTCAAAAATGTAAACAACAATTACCCTGTTTTACAGTAAAATAGGATCATAAAATCTGCTTTGAGATAAGTTTAGTTCTCCTAGCATTAACTGTACTTAAAACACATGCTGTGCAGTATGTTATTCAGACATATTAGTGGGTTGTGAGGCTTCTGGTTTATACAGTCACATGCATGTTAAGGTTGTGCAGCAAACACTGGTGGAGAGTTCAGCACTTGCATCACAATTACATGTTTTGTCCTCTGCTTTTCCAGAAGGATTTGATTACGGTGAAGAGGAAAGGTATGATTGCAAGTCGGGTGACATGTTTATGAATCAGAGAAGATTTCCTGGACACCTTTTTTGGGATTATAAGGTACAATTGTGACATTATTTGAGAGAAAATTAGAATTTCAATGTACAAAAAACTTTTGTGTTTTTGTGCCTGAATGTGTTTTTGTTTTGTACGTGTCTATGCTGTAAATGAGTCCCAAATCCGACTTTACTCTTTTAGTCATCTGTCACAAGGAAATTACTTAATTTTGCCTCTATCTTGTGATAGAAATATGGCACACCAAGCACTTATTTCACGTTTTTTTAAAATACATGCTTCAATGGAAAATTATAAAGAAGATACCTACACGCCCTTCCCTGGTTTTCTTCTTTTTGCCTTCAAACTTATAGCCAACCCATAGGTTAATCCAACCCTGCCCTTTCGTACCAGCAACTGCAGTGATTGGGCACTTGTATCTCATCCTATTTTGGTATTTGCTGGGAGTAGAAAATATATATATATATATATATATATATATATATATATATATATATATATATATATATATATATATATATATATATATTTCTTGTCATTTTGTTTATAGAAAAATATGGCTCAAATATTGGTATTTAAGCACACTTTGCGTTTGCCTGCTTAAAATTCATAATATTTGTATTCTTTAATTACTTTTGCTGCCTTTAAATCGCAGTGCAGTCATGGCTAGAAAGGAGAAATAGATTATTATTGAAAGTCTGCAATGGCTTTATGCATTCGTGCATGAAGCCATTGCAGCTTTCTGAGTTTGCCAGTTTTGGTGAATTTATAATATTTTGCTGTTATCTGGGATTAAATAGTGGTATACTGGTAGTTGGCAGGAGACGAATGGGTGGCTCAACAGGAAGGGGGTGCATTTGGGACCGTGGGTGACTGGCAGTAACACAATTTGTGTGTTTTGTGTTAGTGTGATAGCTGGTGAAAGCTGGTCAACCCCTTACCGCTTCACTCCTGGAAGCATTGGCTGCAAAATCTAAGCGCATATATGAGAAGGGAATCCCCCCCCCCCTCTCACACTTAGAGAAACACCTTAGTGAGTGTAACACATAGCCTGGATTACACTCCTTTTTAACCTGCACTACACTCTATTTTAAAAAGGTACTGAGGAAAGCCAGATTTAGTTTAAGGCACTGGCTGAAACATGTCGACCAACCGATGGATGTAGGAGGTAAATGTACAGGAATTTATATAGCGCAAATCACCAAGCGGTTTCTAAGCGCTTGCTTAGGGAACCCGTCCTGGTATTCCCCTGTGAGATAACCCCAGCAGGGTATCCGCAAGGTGAAAGCCAGGCATCCCGCCGCGAGGGGCCGTTGTGGAGATTAAGCAAGCTATTGCCCAGAGTCGCAGAGTGTGAACCCGTGAATCAAGTAGGCACTGGAGCGAGAATTGTCGAGTCCATGGACATTTAAGGACTCAAGACCCCGCCGAGCCGGGAATTGAACCCTGGTCCCGGGCTGACCTCTGCTTCCAGGTCTGCCTCCTCTAACCAGTGAGCCACACTTCTCCAGTAGTAACTCGCCTCCCTTAAACATCCCCAAGCCTTATTTTAACCGCTGACGGGGGCCCAGTTATTAAAATTTAATTTACCCTCGGGTACTGGGACCCTCGCCAAGCCGTTTTAACTCACACTTCATTTTACACCTCACACTGCACTCTCAGTAAAATACCAGCTCCGCTGTAATCAGGCGTCGCAGCACACCCGGGACACATTAGGTGTCACTGGGTGGGCCCGATGATGAAGCATGCCACCAACCAGGTTGGTGGGTGAAGGCTTCATGAACTCACCAATGAGGTGCCCATGACAAATCTAATCAGAGTCCTAACAATATTGGTCATATTTAAGCTAGTCTCTTTTGATAACACATATAAACTACGGGGACTCAGACTAGCTTTCTAGTCCTCTCTCTCTCTTGATACGCGCATAAGGATATGAATGACATCTGCATCCCGTGTCCCACACAAAAGTACTGCGAGACCTCTTTTACACCCCAGTTCTACAATCTGAGTGGTGTATAATATACATTATTGAGTACCTTAAACTGGTGCTCTTTTATTTATGAAATATTAAAACAGTTTGGCTCTCTGTATTACATTTTAGTGTGTCTCGGAGTGTCACCTGTTGGGGTAAACAGCTACTCCATTTTTCAGCTAGCCTTTTGTACCGATTTGCTCTACCCTGATTTAAACTGCGATATGCAACCCCTATAAATCTACACCTAGGCATCTTCATAAGAAATTCCAGGCTTTACACTCAAAATGTATTTCTTTTCGGTCAATAGTAGTTAGAAAATTACTACGTTGGAGATATTGAAGGAAAGCTTGGCAGCCCCTTCTCACAACATAGGTGTTCAAATGGAATAATACACAACTTTCCCAGTGGAAGTGGTTAAAGTTGGGTGTATTACTACTATATTTATCCTTGTATTTTTTTTTTTTTAAATGAGAACTATGGTTTCTCCAAATTGAACCAATTTGCATGCAATATATGCCAATGCTTTTTAATTATCTTTTGACTGGATTTGAGTAATTGCTATAGGTACTTATACAGATAATCTGTTTTGGTTCATTCTTTTCCCTGTCCAGTGAAAAGTCTCTGTGGTTATATCCTGCGGAAGTATTTTTTTCCTTCAAGTCAGGGTGTAGGTTCTTTTCTATCTCTGGTGTGTCTCTAAAGAAGGTATGGGCTATTAGTTTTCTAAAGAACTCAGCCAGCTCACACCAGAGCTTGATTGTATTTCTAGTAGATGGGGAAAATACCTAACCCTTTGTTTAGAACGCCGTCTTCATCTGGGGTGAGCGTAACTTATGTCAGATAGATCACCAGACTCACCTGCTGCTGGTCTCTGATTGTCCTTTACTCTGCTTCTTGTTATTACCCTTGTCTGTCTTCCCATTGGACCTTCAGATCTGCTCTTTCTCCTCTCTATCCTCTTCTCCCCTATTTTTCCCCATTTTCCTCCCCACCCTCCTCTCACCGAGTTCCTTGAAATAATGTGGCAGGTGCAAGTGGACCCATGGGGAGGTCCATAAGGGCCGGGCCAGTAATACATTTGTGGATACATCTTTTGCTAATAGTTGTTTTAGAACTGTCGCGCTCTTCTGTTTGCCTTGTCTTTTTCACTGCCCCTAGAGTCATAGCTGGAGAAACTCTCTGAAACAGAAACCAAGATGTTCTGGTTTGATGGGTTAACAAACAACTAATCAATTCATCCTGGCATTTGTGTGAATCTATTCCTGAATACATAACAGGACAAAATAGGGGTGCATAATAATTGAATGTGTTACATTCTGCAGAAAGTCAAGCTGTGTGACTTGGTGCTTTCTCTCTAAGATATAAGAAGTGAATGAACCCAAAGGATACTGGTCACCAGAGCAGGGGCGGCAACGCTTACACAATGATAAAGTAGATAGTGAAGATTCAGGCAACGCTAAGTCTCTGAGCCCACAGTAGTCAAAGATTCCCTTTGGTAAAAGGTCCCTATCTAGACAACAATAGATGGCTCTCAAGCAACCTGCTGAATTTTAGCACCGAACAGGCAATAACTCATTGGGTTGAAGGCCCCTAGACACACCCTGCAGACCCTGCAAGGGTCACTCAGAACTGTTTGCTAAATGTATTGCATTAAATAAGTTGCTGACTAGATTCATGACAATAAGATAATGTGTCATTTATTTATCCAGTCAAAATCAAGAAAAAAATACCCTTTCAGGTAAGAGAATGAAAAAAACTAAAAGCCTCCTAAATACAGGAAAATTAGCCAGCAAGTAAGCAATTGGGAAAGAGGAAGGCGTCGTCCTTCATAGCTTGAATTGCTCTATGAAAATATTGCATGTTGCTTAATACATAATCCATAAATAAATTTTGCTTCGTGGAACAAAAAGATGCAGAAAACTCTTCTTGTACTTGATAAAAAGGAGCACTATACCACTTGCGAGTGGTGTACAGACACTTCTGTTATGGAAATTACAGCTTCCCCTGTACCATGTGGATGAATTATTTTACTGAATTAGGTTTCTGCCACAGCTGGGGTAGAGTCTGCATGTAGATTAGCGTGGCTACAAATTGCTCGGAGTTAAACTAAAATCAAATATAATTATAATGGACAAAATACTGCTCTTGACTTAATAAAGTTTCTAGAAAAGTAACTAGGAGGATATGAAAACAATATCTTTAGCACATGAGAGCAAAGATATCAAATGAGAACACTGATCATCATTTTAACGGTCAATTATTACTTTTATTGTATCAAATATGAAATTAGTATTGTGATACATGGTATCAAAGCAAATTGTTTCATGCAAAACGTTATAGCCCAATAACACCCACCCTGCACCCCAAGGCCAATACTTGCATTTCCTTTGTATTTTGAGCAGCTTAACACACTCATTTTACTTCTTCTTGTTTAACTGGTGTAACAGAAGAGTGCACTGTTTAAACTCCACAACCAGGATTGTGGTCATGAAATGATCCAAATGAGAGAGTTTTACGGCATGTAGAAATAAATATGGACTCCTAAAAGTTACTGTCCTCCCCCATATCAGTTTCAGGGCTGAACCTAGTCAATACAGCACATTGTATTAGAACAATGACAGAGCACAACCAGGATGAGTATATGCTTGACTATATACAGTCAAGGAAATTATTTAATAAACAAAATGAAAAAACATCTAGCACTTTGTTCAGCATGTAAATCTTCACCCCTGTTGCATAGTTGTTACAGCAAGCGAAGATTTACATGCTGAACAAAGTGCTAGATATTTTTTCATTTTGTTTATTAAATAATTTCCTTGACTGTATATAGTCAAGCATATACTCATCCTGGTTGTGCTCTGTCATTGTTCTTGTATTGTTTACATATAGAGGATTCTGTATATGATTACTAGCACTGTGGGTGGCACGGTGTAGCGGCATGGAGCACGCCTGAAATAGATCGTATTTATTTGACTGATGTGCAAACAAAACAGAGGTGCTGGCTGTCATTAAGTATCCACTGCCATCATTCTTGTTGTGTTAATTTAGTGTGGAATAATTGTGCACTCTGTGAATTGCATTAAAACATTTTTTTGCATAATACTTGTCAATACCACAACAATGTCTAATATAAAGGACGATAGAAACAAGTTGTTTGATGAACTGTTCAGCAGTAGCAAAAAGCAGGGTATTATACCGACTGCTAATAACAAAGGAGAAAGTTTAAAAACAAAATTTCAAAAATTGGAAAGACTGCGTAAACAAGAAGCTTAAAAATAGTGGGACGCTACTGTCCTCAGAAAATATATTGACATGAAGCAAGTCCCGAGGGGGCTTAGAATTATCATCTTCCCTTCTTTTGATGATCTCGGGGAAGATTTACTGTTACAGTGGGAAGATCTTTTATGTAGTTCCTCATATGGGATGATGACAATTCTAATAAAACACGCCGAAAGAAAGAGGGACCAACTTTTGGTGGAAATACAAGTATTAGAAGACGAGATTAGTAAAATGGATCTAAAAGAAACGATTGAGAAAAATTATAAAATCTTAGAAGAGGTACTGGCTAAACACCAAATATATCAGAAAGATAAGTCACGTTAATTAAAAAGACTAAACGGATTACAAAACCGGGAGGGTATTTACTTTTCCTGAAAGTTTTAAGATATTGAAGCCTTGAAAAAGTCGCAAATTGCGACGAAATAAGTGTCGGCTGTATCGTTGCTGTAACAACTAGGCAACAGGGGTGAAGATTTACATGCTGAACAAAGTGCTACATGTTTTTTCATTTTGTTTATTAAATAATTTTCTTGACTGTATATAGTCAAGCATATACTCATCCTGGTTGTGCTCTGTCATTGTTCTTGTATTGTTGTTTATATATAGAGGATTCTTTATATGATTACTAGCACTGTGGGTGGCACGGTGTAGCAGCATTGAGCACGCCTGAACTAGATGTTTGGTGGTTTTTATATAGCGCTCTGTCACTCCAGGGAGCATCCTGGCGCTTTGTCTTCATTGCTGACAAGTCGTACGATGTTTCGACTGCATTAGGGTTACTTGAGTATAATTAGACCAGAGTTTTGCATTTTGATTCTGAGAGTCCGTAGATCCAGGTTTTTAAGGATTTTTTTAAAGTCTGTTCTGATGATATTAGACGGAGGTCTGTGGGGAGTGTGTTCCAGGCCTTGGCCCCAAGAACTGCCAGTGATTTACCCCCCTTGGTGGCAAGTTTAAACTTGGGGACAGTCATCAGATTGGCTGTGGCTGATCTGAGTTCTCTCGAGGGATGATACCTATGAAATCTGCTATTTAGGTATTTTGGGCCCCGTTTGTGAAAACACCTAAATGTGATCACAATGATTTTAAATAAAATCCGCTTCTGAATTGGAAGCCAATGCAGCTTGTTCAGGGCGGCTGATGCTGATGTTCTAGGCAACCTTAGGACCAGTCTCGCTGCCGCATTTTGAATAGTCTGTAGGTTGTGTAGGGTAGATTTTGTTACCCCTGCATACAGACTAATACAGTAATCAATTTTAGATGTTATTAAAGCAACTGCTACTGTTCGGCGGGCGGGCAATGGTAGATAGTCAAAAAATTTGCGTAGTCCTTTCATGATGTTAAAGCAGACAGCTGCTATTTCTTTGGATTGTTGCTTGAAAGAAAGCAGATTGTCAAATTTTATACCCAGGTTTCTAGTGGCATTGATGGTATCGGGTGGAGCTTCCGCATCGGGTGGCCAACAGGTGAGTGGGAAGAATAAATTATTTTTCCCAAATGGAAGGATCTCTGTCTTTGCAGAGTTACATTTCAGATGATTTTCGTGCATCCATTTAAAGGTCGCCGTCAGACACTCTTTTAGGTCTCGTTCTGCTTTAGCTGTATCTTCATCCAGAGTCAGGACCAGTTGGGTGTCATCGGCGTATGCGACCGTATTCACGTTGAAGGACGCAATTAGATTGATCAGGGGAGCCATGTACAAATTAAATAAGGTAGGGCTCAGGCTAGAGCCCTGAGGTACCCCTGAGCCAATCTCCTTCTCCTTTGAATAGAATTGTCCCAACCTGACGATTTGTTTTCTGTTTAATAGAAAGTTTGTGAACCAGTTCAACACGGTGCCCCCTATACCCGCCTCAGCTAGGCGATGTAATAGGATGGTGTGGGACACCGTGTCGAAAGCTGCCGATAGGTCAAGGAGGACAAGGACAGCCTTGCCCCCCTGGTCTAGTGCAGTTCTTATAGTTTCTGTTGTGGATAGCAGAGCTGACTCAGTAGAGTGGTTAGCTCTGAAACCAGCCTGGTTGGGATGTAGGATGTTATTTGTTTCCAGGAACGTTGTTAACTGTCTATTGACCAGGGTTTCAGTGCATTTACACAGTACAGGGAGTTGGGAGATCGGTCGCAGGTTTGTTAGGACAGATGGATCATGTAAAGCCTTTTTTTGTAGTGGCTTTACAATGGCCGTTTTCCACGCATTGGGGACTTCTCCAGATTGAAGTGAGGCATTGATGATGTCATTAATCATGGGGCTTACGTCCTCTTTAATAGCCTGGATTAGTGAGGGAGGGCACGGGTCAAGTGGCGATCCAGATTTAATTTTTGACAGGATTTTCGAAGTGTCTGCTTTATCAATCAGGTCAAAAGTATTCCATCCAACTGTTTTTTTAATTTCAAATCATATTTTATTTATTAACCATAACAGAGATGATAGCGGCAAGAAAGCATCAAAAGAATTACAATCATGTTGCCAAAGTACCGCAACCAGACATGGGTTATTACACAAAACAATACGTAGACAGTAAAGGAAAATAAAGTACCATCCTTGCATTCACATTTTTGTACATAGTTCCGTAGAGCCCTCTGTCCAAATCAAGTCATATCACACCATGTATGTTACACCATTCTTGCTTCATGATTCTAAGGTTGTCAAGCCCGTGAGCCCAAGATATAGCCATTACAGTTCACGCAACACGGAGCCCATAATTCACTGAGAACAGACCTCATCGTATGGAACTTCAAGGTGGGTCAAAGATGAAGGAGGCTCGGTCCAATGAAGACCATAATTTTTTGTTGGTGACCTGCCATGGTGATGAGTGTAACGCGGGGTTGTCAGTGCCCCTAATGCAGGACAGCCATTCCCTCCAGGCATTGAAGGAGACCTCACCCGTTGATTTCCAATTGCACAGGATCACCTTACATGCTAAAGTTAGTAGGAGATCCAGGAGCTGGCGGTCATGGTCACCTTTTAGTGATGGATCTAATGCCCCTAGGAGAATGTAGATGAATTCCCTCGTAGGATGTATGTGGAGCGTGTGTGCAATGTAGTCAAATATTTTTGCCCAGAAGGCGTGGAGCATGGGGCAATCAAACAGCATGTGCGGAAGGTCACCAATACCAGAGGAGCAGTTCCAGCAATCCGGTGTGTCCCGTAGGCCAACCTTAAATAGCCTCTGTGGGGTCCAAAATGCTCTGTTGATAATCATATATTTGGTTTGTGATAGTATCGGTGATACCTTGTGTGTGAGTGCTGATGCATGTATCCTGACCCAGTCTATACTTATGCCAGTGTTGTTCGTTTCTGATTCCCATTTCAACTCATTGCGCTTCATTGATTTGCTGGCCGTTGGCGCGAATAGTTTGTATATTTTAGAGACAAAATGTCCAGAGGATTGAAAGTGGTGTAGCATAGCTTTTAGCCAAGTCTTCGCTAGTTTGAATGTTTTAGTGGATAAGGCCGATTTTAGCTTTAAAAAGGCATAAAAGTCTATCGGTAACAGGGAGTGTCTAGCCTGTAGAGTCGAGAATGGCAATGGCATATTATGTTCGTATAGATCAGAGACCACATTAAGACCTTTATCGGACCAGTGGTCCCATACGACAGGTGATCCACTAATTTTAATGGACGGGTTACGCCATAAGGACGCAGAGGAGGAATTGTGGATTCGTTGACCATTGGCATGAGCGCGATCTAACCGCAGGAGGGCTCTCTTGGTATTGAGCATGATGTATTTAGAGTTCGTGAGATGTGAGAGGTCCATTGTTAGGACTGCAGATAGCGGGGCTTTGCCTATAATGGATTTTTCAATATTGATCCATAAGGGCGTGTAGACAGGGTCCTCGATAAACCAGGAGGCTCCCTGCTTACAGAGAAAGGCGGTCTGGTAATTCCTGAAATTTGGCAATCCTAAACCCCCTTTAAGCTTTGGAAGTTGCAATTTTTTCATGGCAATTCTCGGCTTCTTCCCTTTCCACAGGAAATCCGAGATCAGTTTTTCAATCCTATGTAAAAAGTCCTCCGTGAAGGTCATGGGGAGCATACACGCCATATAATTCACCAAGGGACTGATCATCATTTTTAGTGTTTCAGCCCTGCCCCACCACGAAAGAAATTTAGGGGACCACCCATCCAACAACTTTTGTATTTTCTTGTAGAGTATCTCCTCATTAATTTTTATGGTGGATATCAAGTCCTTTTCAAATTCCATGCCTAAATATTTAAAACTCTTCGACTGCCAGGTAAGCCCGGAGTCGCCCAGGATGGCTTTATCACATAGATTATTCAATGACTTCACCTCAGTTTTATCCTTGTTCAAGGAGTATCCAGAAACAGCTGAGAAGTCATCTATCGTGGACATTAGCGCAGGGATAGCCTTATAAGCTTGTTCGCTCATGACTAACACGTCGTCTGCATAAGCCGTGAGTTTAATTGTACAGTCGGTGAACCGGATTCCAGCGATGTCAGGGTTTTCCCTTATGTAGTACAAAAAAGGCTCAATAGCCAGGAGGAATAAGGACGGGGATAATGGACATCCCTGTCTAGTACCCTGCTCTAGACCAAATGGGGAGGAAAAAGCGCCGCCAGCTCGTACTCTAGCAGAGGGACAAGCATAGAGGGACATGACTAATTTAGTGAATGTGGGACCCAGGTCAAATTTATGTAGTACAGCATTTAAGTAACCCCAGTCTACTTTGTCGAACGCTTTTTCAGCGTCTAGTGTGATGGCGATGGTGGGTGTAGCTAAGAGTTTCGCCTTCTCAATGACATGAGCCAGGATTCTCGTATTATCGCTCGAGAGCCTGTTCTTCAGAAAACCGGCTTGCGAGGGATGTATAAGAGACGGCAGGACTCTTTGGATGCGATTCGCTAGAATTGATGCTAGGAGCTTACAATCTAAATTTATCAGTGAGATAGGCCTGTAGTTTTTGGGGAGTTTGTGGTCTTTGCCTTCCTTGGGTATTACCGCAATCACAGCCTCTGCCATAGTCCCCTTAACTTTGCCTGTATTGGTAATTTCATGGAAGACCTCCAGGAGAGGGGTGGAGAGAATATGGCCAAAGGTCTTATAAAATTGTGCTGTATAGCCGTCAGGCCCAGGGGCTTTCCCCCTTTTGAGCGACTTGATCGCGCCAATAACCTCCGACTCAGAGATCGGTTCATTCAAGGAGTCTCTTTCCGCAGCCGTTGGTGTTGGGAGCGTGCAGTTGGAGAGGTATTTCTCCATTTTTACGCTGTCTACATGCATGTTCTTAGCATAAAGTTTCTCGTAAAAGTCCTTGAAGATATTCGCAATCTTAGTGGGGTCAGAGTTAGGAGTCCCATTGTCATCGAGTAAGGATGCAATGGTATTCTTTTGAATTTTAAATTTAAGATAAGCGGCTAGTCCCTTCCCGGCTTTGTTCGAGTCACAAATTTTGAAACGCTTCCTCCTGTCTAACCAGATTCCCGCCTTTTCACTAATAAGTTTGTTATAGGTGTATTTCTGATTGGACAGTTCAGTAAGAACCTCAGGGTTTCTATTCCTCAAGTATGTGTGCTGGAGTTTTGCAATGTCCTCCTCTAATTTTAACAAGGCTGCAGTGCGGTTCTTATTAATTGCAGACGATATTTATATAATAACCCCCCTTATGGTGGACTTCAACGCATCCCATCGAGTGGTGTCAGAAGTGTCCCCCCTCTTGTTCAATAATAAAAAGTCTTTTATGGCAGTGTCAAGGGTTTCTTTGTGCTTTGTGTCAGTGATAATGGTGTCATTGAATCGCCACATAGATTGACGGGTGGTCGGTTTAATATTAGACAATGTAAGGGAGACGCAGGAATGATCAGAGACTAATCTGGGAGCAATGTCCGCGTCCTCAACTCTTGCCACCGCATTATTAGATATGAGTATATAGTCGATTCTTGAGAACGAGTCATGCGGTGGGGAATAGAATGAGTAATCTCTGCCATCAGGGTGCATCAAGCGCCACGTGTCCACCAAATGAAATCTATTGCACAGTTTCATGAATGCCTTATGGGCCTTCCCCGGGCGAAAGACGCATTTAGAGTCTCTATCTAGTATTGGGTCGTGTGGGAGGTTGAAGTCGCCCGCCAAAATATGGACTGCTGTGTCGGGGATGGAGTTTATCTGCTTCGTTAAGCCTACCCAGAAGGACGGATCATGTGTATTTGGGGCATAGATAGTCGTGATAAAGAATTCAGTGTCATCCTTGAGTAGTCTCGCTGAGACCCATCTGCCTTTCGTATCTATTGCACTAGAGACTATTTCCACATTCGCATTTTTAGCCACTAGCATTACCACCCCATTCTTTTTTGAGATTGCCTCAGAGCCTATCACTTCAGTATAATACTTATTGCGTAGTGTGTGGAATTGCTTTGCTTCCAGTTTCGTTTCTTGCAATAAGGCTATATCTCCATGCTGTCTTCGTAGATAGTCAAGTATTTTATGGCGTTTAACTGGCTGGTTGAGTCCCTTCACATTCAACGATAGTATTTTAAGGTTAGTTACAGTTGTCGTTCCTATCGGAGTGTCTATAACAGCAGCCATCAACTATGCATCCAGTAATATCGTCTCATAACACATGTGTATACATAAAGGCTAGGCCATGGAAGCGGTCTCATACCCCTTAAGGAGTCGACAGCATCTTTTGACACACATGATGTGGGGCTAGGACAGTATGCAGGATACAGAGGTACAGAGTATAAGCTTCGGAACATAATGTGGTACATTGGATGTAAGCTAGTATGCAAGGCGGACAGAATTAAGCAAAACCATATACGAAATAACAAAACAACCCCTCCCTTCCTCCCTTCCAACCTCCCACCACCCTCCTCCCTCACCCACTTCCCTCCCCTCCCTCCCCAATAGTAGATACAACAGAACATGGCGACTCAGGAATGACGACCAGTCGGCCGCCTCCAAGCAACTTACTCTTAACTACGATTCTACAGGCTGCAATCCTAATTCTGAGGAATTAGCCCAAATGTGTGAGGCAACAACAAACAATAAACAACGCTGGTGCCAGAACATTAAACACAGGAAAATCACTGCTTTGGGTTCAGTGTCGGGACCAAATATATCAGTACTTGCAAAGAATTATCATAAGCGTGTTCAACAACAGGTCAACAGTACAGCAGGGCATAGTGCCTCTTTAAGGCCCATAAGGGGCATGAACAATATCATGGTAGCATGGTATCATATTAGCATAGGTATGGTGTCGTGGGTGCAGTAGCAAGGGTAGAACCATACTGAGGCAGCTTATAATGATATTTGTTTCAAGGTGAAGGTTCATCAGATCGTTCAAGGGATCGGTCTAATCATTCTAATCTAGATATCCAATCTATCTAGTCTATCTAATCTAGATATTTCAAGTTAAGGGTTCACCAGATCGTTCAAGGGATCGTTCCAATATAGATCTGGAGTCAGATGAATAGCTGATATAGGGCCCAAGGGTACAGAGTACATTACCGTGACATTACCGTCCAAAGGCCACTTATGCTCACCAACCAGGTATCAAGTCCAAGACAAGAGAGCCGCATGTCAGATCCAGTTCAGATAGGCACTTTTATAAGAGTTATAAGAGTTCTGGAGTATGAGATTGGTAGGACAAAATTTCAAAATCAGAGTTTATCCGAGGCCAGACGCAGAGGCTCCCTGTTGATCTGGGGGGGAGACTTCCATACTGCCATCACCACGGTCAAACAGGAGTTGTCGTAGTTTTCGCGGGTCTGAGAACACATGGGATATGCCTTGTATTGTCACTCTAAACTTAGTTGGACCGATAAAGCCATACAGGTGACCAAGTGACTTTAGTTGGGGTCTCATTGCAAGGAAGGCTTTTCTGATCTCCATAGTTTCCTTGCTGAAGTCCTGTGAGATGAAGATTTTTTGGCCTTTCCATAGTACGTGGTTGTGTTTACGAGCGAAGGTGAGTATCTGTTCTGTGTGTTGGTACCTTAGTGGTTTGCACACAATCGCTCTTGGGCCCTTTTGGTCCTTTGAGATTCGTCCTGGCACCCTATGCGCCCTGTCAAACTCCAGTGGCTGAGTGAAAGTTAGAATTGTGGCCTGCGTGAACCACTCCTCGAGGAAGGGTATGCAGGAATCATGTTTCTCCTCCGATTTCTCTGGCATACCAAAAATTCTTAGGTTCCCTCTTCTGTTTCTGTCCTCCAACTCTGCAACCTTCCTCACGAGATGGTCAGAGCACAAGGAAAGGTTCTTGACAGCTCCACATGTCTTATTTTCGAGGTCTTCCAATTTGCTTATCCTTGACTCGGTGTCGGTTAATCTCGAGTTGATGTCCTTAAAGTCTTGGCGGATAGCAACAACCTCTTCCTTGGTAGATTTGGCCAAGTCTCTGACTTCTTCTAGCCTGCTCAGGATTGTTTCCACGGCTTCCTCCATTTTTTTCCCTTTGTTCCCTTTGATCGGTGTCGGTGGGTTAGATTTCAGGCGTTTGGCAGCTGCACCATTCTCTTTTTCTCCCATACTGTAAATGCCTAGGCGATGGGTTGTACAGGCGTCTTGGGGTTTCAGGCATGTAGCGATGAGACCACGTATATTTGGATTGCGGAGTACACACCCCTCCCTTTTTAAAGATGTTCTTTATAGAACCTAGGCCTTGTGGGCGCTGACAGACTTGAGATTAGTGAAAGTGTTAAATTAATAAAGCGCTAAATTCAATGTAAAGCGCATGGTGGGCGGAGTGATTGTGGAGTTCAGATCCTCGTGGGCACAACCAGAGGCATCACTGCATTAGAGCCCGGGATGGCTCGAGCGCGATAGCAGACATGTTGGGAAGCCGCCATTTTAGTTAATTAGACCCTACGCTGCATTTTCACGAGCTGTACGTTTTACAAGGGGCAGTTACTTTAGGGGTCGCGATTTTGTAACATGCAGAGCGCGTCACGTCGTTTACAGGCTGCTGTTGTGGACTCTAGCAGTGTGGCACATAGGGCAGATATATATCAGACTCATTCTTCCAGCATTCTTGTGGGAAATCAGAGCACGATAGCTTGCTGATACTGCAGTGGGAGTCATGCGTACTGGGTTGGAATTCACTAGCTTCACCAGTTGAACAAGGTTCGCCTCTCGCACAGTACACTGCAGATAAGCCTCTTTGAAATTGCGGTGCACTCCATATAAATAGTCTGCCTTATACCGGTAATCATGAGTAGTGAAAAGTAGTAGTGAATAGCGCCTCACTGACGAGAAAGATATGTTGCATTACAAGTATATTGGATGCAGAGCCCCCCATGAACACTCATCGGCGAGAGCCGCCATTTTGTACAGCGCGTGATATGACCTTCTGTTAATGGTTACTGCAGGAAGCACGAACAGCGTGCTACACGATGCAAGTTATAGTTCTTGAGCACATATATTGGTCTCAGTTCCCCATTGACCTTATTAGCCTTCACGTGTCTGCATTAAAGTTGAGTAATTAGTTAGGCACTGGTGAACGCGTGTATCAGCTCGGCTGACTCTCAAATTGTCCAATTAGTAAATGCCGCGTTATATTTAACAAATGTATCTGAGCGGGGGGGTTAATTGCCTGTAAAAAGTCTCTCAACTCACTCTCAGAAGCAAAGACTTCCGTGCCATTCAAAGCGGTGGTCACAGCAGCGGAGCGCAGGGTGACTCGAGCGTGAGATTAATTACGCCGGGAAACCGCCATTACAAACGGTTATCTCCTGTGACGCTTTTCTCAACATTTGCACATTTGCCAGCAAGCTCACTATGAGCAACCTTTTACTCACGACTCAGTCGCTGTGGCATATATCCCGGAGCCGTGTGTCGCGTTGAGCGAGCAGTCCCTCGCATTTTGATGAGATGCGACCGGTGCTCCGGGAGGCCTCGTGGGTGCAGTCGGGTTTAGGCTCCGTCACGTACTGCGGTTTCCAGCGGACAAGGCAGAAGGTCGATTTTCTTCACTTTTCTCGCACGGATTCGGCTCAAATTATCCGCATCGCTGGGTCTGGAAGTCCGACAGCTACACACCCGTTTTGGAGAGGAATGCAGTCGGATTGCAGCTCTTTATTTTCCAAAGCTCGCAGTTGCCTGGAGGAGGACAGAATTACGCCGCCATTTCTCCGGCGTCCAAGCCACGCCCCCCATTCCATCCAACTGTTAACCCAGGGTTACTTCCTTGCGAAATGTGTTCTTTGTTTTCCGTAATGACAGAAACATTTTTGGTGATGTTTACAATCTTTTGTTCAAAGTAATCTGCAATGTCATTGCAGAAACTTTGTGATGGTGGTATCTCATGAGATAATATTTTTGGATTTCGGAAGCTTGTGACTATACGAAAAATTTCTTTTTGGTCATTCTGTGAAGTTTCTATTCTTTTGGTAAAATAGGTTGTTTTAGTTTTTTTTATAAGTGCGTGGTAATTCTGTCTTGCAGTTTTAAAGTTGGCCTGATCTACCTCGTCATATTGTTTACGCCATTTGCGTTCGAGTCTACGCACTGTGCGTCGTGTGTCTTTCAGTTCATCTGTGAACCAGGGAGCTGATGTTTTCCCCTGTTTGGACGTGGATTTTTTGTTATTTCTTCCGGAAGTCAGTTTCTCACCTATGGTTCTCATCCATTTATCATAACTAAGATTGTCAATAGTAGCGTTTCCTACCGTCTCTGGTTTATTCTCTCTAACCCAATTTTGTAGGTCAGGGTGCTCTATGATTTTGGTCCAGCAGGGAGTTGGCTTCTCATCTCTAACTTTAGCTGGTTTTGAAGTTTTCATTTCTTCCGTTTTGAGGTGGAAGGCAATGAATTTATGATCAGTCCACGTTTGGAGTAGGGGCGTAGAGACGTTTATTGACTTCAAATTCGTGCAAATGCAATCCAATACATGGCCCGCTGAATGTGTGGGCTCGTTCGTAAGAATTGTGAGTCCCAGCACATGCATGATGTCTTTAAATTGTAGTGCATTTGTGTCGTTAATGCAGTCAAGATGAAGATTTAAATCTCCCATTAGGGTGAAGTGAGCAGCCTTGAGTGTCATATTAGTAAATGCTTCTCCTAGACTTTCTAAAAAGTGGCTGGTTTGTCCTGGTGGGCGAAAAATTAGTGCCCCTGAGAAAGTGAAAGAGTCGTGGGCTTTTAAATTAAAAGCTAAACATTCCGCATCTTTTATTTCCGGTAATTCCTGAATATTACATGTGAGGGTTTCTCTATGAATGATAGCAATCCCTCCCCCTCTTTGTATAGGTCTATCCATTCTCTGTATAGTGTATCCAGGTGGGAGTGCGCATACAATGTCAGGGTTGGACCAGTTTTTTAGCCATGTTTCGGTGACCATGAGACAGTCCAAATTATTTTCTATCATCAGATCATATATGTGTAGGGCATTTTTGCACATGGAGCGTGCGTTAATTAGTCCTCCCTTGATAGTTTTATATGTAATTTTTGGAGTAAATTTGACATAGGATTGTAAAGTTTGTTTACACATGATACATGAAATGGGTCCTAGCCATCTGTCTAGTGGTATGACATGTTGGCATTGTTTGGTGTTAGAGTTTAAGGACAGTAGCTTTTCTTTGGTTAACTGACCTGTATGCATTATTTAGTAAGTGGCGCAAGGCCTACAGCCCTCAGCCCGTCCTTGGCGCGGACGGGCGCAGACGGGCTGACTCTGGCTTGACTCCGGCGCTGGCGAGGCGCGTCCACTGCACGCGTCCGCTGTCGCGGAGGATGTCCGTTTCCTTTTGTAGGGATGGCTAGAGCGCTGACCCAGCTGCCGCCTCCCACTCAAGATGTCTGCCGTTTGTATTCTTACCTTCTGCTCGGTAAACAGCCCTGAAATCGGCTGTAACCGACGAAGTGCAGGGGGAATGATTTACAGGGGCGGGGTAAGTGCTAATTACTATCAGAATGCTTTTTACCAGCAAATGCAAATTTTAAAAATTCGGCGTCTAAAATTGCAAATAACGTTCGTGTACAATGCGCTATCAGTCAGCGCCAGTTGCACACTGTTAAGCTTTATCTTCTTCTACCTCCCGGCTCAAGCCTCAGGAGGGGTCCAATTTTACGCAGGTAAGCAGTATCAGCGCAATGATTCTCCATAGATCCTATTTATTTGACTGATGTGCAAACAAAACAGAGGTGCTGGCTGTCATTAAGTATCCACTGCCATCATTCTTGATGTGTACAGCACATTGTATGTAGAGGTAAGTATGAGATTCATTTCTACTGCATGTAACATGTGCAGTGGTAAACCCTGCTACCTCTCACCCCCTATTTTTCCCATCAGTGCACCCTCCTCTAGGAGCCCAGATTTAAAGCAAAACAATTTTACATTTACTTATTTTGGACACAGAAACCTCAAAGCCGTCATAAGTGCTAAGGGCCCTACCTCTCACTCCCCCCGCCCCATCTTGCATTTGCAGGGACCTAGCCCTCTCAAACCACGCCCCTCAAACTTCCCTTGCTTGAGCTGCAGAGACCGAGGCTCCTGTGGGCCATCAATGTTCAAAATGGGCCTACCCAGTGCTCTTATTCTTCCCCACGCACTCCCTTGCACAAGATAGGCCCGCCCAACTTCAGAAAACAGCAGTGGAGCTTTCGGTCCTCATCCTCATTGTGTACTGCTATACAGGTGAAGGGAGCACCATGCTCTTTTCTCAAAGTTCCTCGCACCATCACTCACCCATTTCAAAGACATCCTAGTTAGCAGGAATATCAACCTAATTATTACAGAAACAGGAATTTCAACTTGGAGGCCATGCTCTGAGCTCCATTACCCTGCACACTGGAGGGCTATGTTCAGAATGACCAACGTTAACCGGTTTATTTGGTCATCCTACCACATGCCCAGTGTGATCAGTATAGAGTCATTACAAGCCTCGTAAAGCCATGGGACACGAGAATCCGGGGCTCTTCAGAACCTCCCAGGAGCTAGACGTTTTCTCAAAACTGCAAACAGCAGCTTAAAAATTATGGTGTTACCTATACTCTGAAAAAAAATCCTATTGTTCGAAATCACTGCAACTATCCAAATACATGTTTTAAAATATTGCCCCATAGCACATATTTGTTATAAATAATACTTATGCCATATAAATTGAAATCCTCGAAGTAAAACAACCAATGTGATAGAACATAACTCCTTTCATACGTAAAATAACAGTAACTAACAAGCATCCGATAAAACTGACCAATGACGGAGGTCGTGCTGCTGTGCAGTGGCCCCGCCCCGTCTGCTGAAGAACAGACTCCGCCCGGGCAGTATGGAAATCACGGAGGCCGGAGTATTTCTTACCAGGTGAGCCGAGGTCGCAGAGCCCCGCCTGTGAGGGCGCACGTGCGCGGCAGAGGCCATCCGGCGTCGGTTGGGGTCGAGGCTTGAGACGCAGTGGACACTGCGAGGCTGGGAGGGCAGCTCAACAGAGACCGGAGAGAGAGCGCCGAGGGAGCTCTGCAGGAGTGAGAGACCAGCCTCTTTTCTCTTTCACAGACGGCCCACTTGGACGAGCTCGTCTGACTTCCTTTTGCCGTAAAAGGTTTATTATCTTTTTGGGGCCATGTGTTTGGCCCCATAAAGATAAGAAACTTGTTACGGCAGAAGGAAGTCAGAAGAGCCCGTCCAAGTGGGCCGTCTGTGAAAGAGAAAAGTCTATGTCACATTAACCTCTTTCCCAAATGCTGGCCACAGTTTAGCATAAAGGGTGATGCCGGCCAATGGGAAAGAGGGGTGGAGCTTAAAGCCCATTAGTGAAAGCCACTTAAAAACATAAAATCTCGCCAGCGAGACTGCTCATGCACAGCCTACACAGGCGAGACCTAAAAAATGAAATGGCAACACAAATTCATACAGAAACAAATTTGACGCAATCCTTACTTGCTAATGGAACAGTCTAACATCCTTATGTCTTAACCTGCATTTTTTTGTTCTTTAAAAAGCATACTTTCATTAAAAGAACGGTTTTAACTTTTTTATATATATTTATATATTTTTTTTCATAAAACTATTTGACAGATAAATCTGATTGGAGAAAAAGATGACACACCGGTGCATTTCTGTGATCAGTGTGGGCTGCCGATCAAAATTTATGGACGTATGGTAAGTACTTTCCTAATTACTGTTCATGTTGTTAGCTTTCAACAGGTTTGATAACCTTTCCGAGGTTTAGCTTAATTAGGGCTACAGTCATAATATATCTTCATGTTTTTTAATGGTTTCCACGTGCATAAAATGAGAGCTAAGGTCAATTGAATAGCAATTAACTGATTAGATTTTTGCGAAGTTTGAATACAAAAGATACTGTGCAGAATTAGAGCGCATGCTGGGATGTTACTCTCGCTATTCCCCAATAGGCTTACGGAATGCTTTGCAAGTCAGTAAAATGGCTTTTATTTTGTCTGTCCCAGCCAAGCAAAGTTTCTTGAAACATATGGATTACTCTTTATCTGAAACTTATATAATTCTGTAGCAAAGGGTGGAAATGATTTACTTGTTTCTTTGATGCATGTTTTCAGTATTCACTCCAAATTATGCTGCTGGAAGATATTTTGTTCAGTTGTTGTGGAAAATAATTGCTCCGTGTTTTCATGCAAATTGTGTTGGGTAAGCAAGGCCCATGCTTTTGAAATGGCTACAAGCATACCTTTGCTGTGATCCCAAACATGGATTTCTACCAGTCTATTTAGGATTTACGCAATCTTTCCTCCTGCAACTAGGTTGGTGTTTTATCTGTTATTTTAAATGTCTCTTCTCCTTGTGTGTTTGTAACCCTCATGGGAGATTTACATTCACTCCAGGCAGTGTCTGCATCCACAGCAGGCAGAAAATGGGATGACTGGATGGAGTCGGCCTGTCTTGTCTGATGGGAAAGGTAAAGATGAGCATTCCAGGTACTGCTAGCGCTTACCAATTTCTTTAAAATAAAGCTCAGAGCCATCACTTTGAAATCACTGTTCTTTTTGCTCTGCATAGGAAAAATTATCAATTTACAAAAAAGGGTTCTCCAGACCTGGATCAAGGCACCCAACAAAAAGGAAGGTGGGACTCTTTCACCCTGTGCTACCTTTGGTGTGGCTCCACACCTTGCAAGGTGCCCTTCTTCAGTCCCCACTCTTGATTCCCCAACAGCACAACCTTTTTTGATGTTGGGACAGTTGTTGGTTGCTGAGTGGTGCTCCAGCGCCATCATTAGTGCCATCGCATTGGTGTTGTGTAAACGATTTGGAAGCAACTGACCTCAAAGGTATCAGATGTTCCTTCTTTATTTTTACTGTAAAACCAGTCCAGAGGAAACTTGACAGTCTTGAGGATGCCAAGCCAGTGGTGTTTTTTTTCTACAGGGCCTGTTAGTTTGTTCTTCTCCTATGGACCCTTTCAGTTTACCCTCGAGAGCATGACTAGCATGATTGTAAAGGAGCCTTGTAGAAAATCGTGGTTCTGACCAGTCTGGTTGGGGTGAGTCTGCCTTTCTTGGATTTAATGACCTTAGTAGCCAGAGAGGGGCAGTTTAGTGCGTGCCTCCTTTTTAAAACCTATGACCCATCTTCTTCCCTGAGGCATTTGGTTTCCACTGCCTCTGCTTTTCCTGCTGCTGATCTAACCACAACTTGAATAGCGATTAAAAGGAAGTACAAGGCTCCTTGCTCTGACAATGTTTATTAGAAGTTGGCTTTGAGCTTTTGAATGGCTACGGTTGCAGAGAAATTCCTTAACAAACCTGGCCCCCAGCTGGGAAAAGTCAAAGCTGGATGTATTGAAGAAGGAGCTGTTTCCTTGAGAGCAGCAAATGCCACTTGCACAACAACAGGTGGGAGGAGATGAAAGATTTTCTGGAATTCCTGATGGATGAAAGGAGAGCTGGGTGGTTAAATTAAAAGAAGAGCGATTAAAAAAAGATGAATTCGGAGAGGATGGGGGGGGGGCTGCGTGCAGAGCCTGGAGGAAGGGCTATGAGGAGGGAAAGTGGCACACACAGAGAAAGCACGTTCACTCCCATGGAGTTCCGAAAGAAAGTAGTTATCTGACCAGAGCCGTTGAAGGATTCAAGTCATCCTATCATAAGGATGATAAACGAAACTCCAGTGGAGGGACAAAAGGAAGGAAAGACTTATAGGATGGGCAAGAAAGCCAAAGACTGGTAAGCAATGTGCCGACTCGAGGCCCATACTAAGAATTGATTTTGAACATAATTGGTGTTCGAAAATACACAGCTAATAGTTTTGTGTAGACAAGACCTTGAAAGGTAGGAGCCCTCTTCTTAGTTAGATGTCTTATCGGCTGATTAAATGAGTGTGAAATTGCAATTTGCAGGTTTTCACACCTGGTTGTCCTTTTGCTGAAAGGACCTTAGACATCTGAGTGTAGGCAGTATTCTTGGTTAGCAATTAATTGTTTTCCCAAACATCTCTATTTTCATTACATAGAGATTGGCAAATTTAAAGGGGGCAAAATAAAATCGAGTTTGTGGATCTAGGGCAAGGACACCATGTCCATTTGGTCGAATCAAAATAAGTCCATTTTATTCCCAGCACATTTACTAGAGGCTGGAATGAGGGTTGGAGTTCAAATCACTGTTCCTAAAGTTGCCAAAGCTGTAACTATCATACTCTACTTTCCCAAGGCATCACATCTCTGCCTCACACCCTCCCTATATACAGTGTTGGCCGGAGGTATCTATGCCTGCCACTTCTTCTGTTTATATGGCAGAAAATTCAAAACTGTACTGTTGAAAAGTGTAAAAGAGGGAGTTACGTGCGACACCAAGGACCAAGACTTGCATCCAGATGCATTCTGTTTACGAATAAACACAGTTTGGGTAAATCCTATATTAGGCATCGAGAATCCTGAATAAAAACATTGCAACAGAGAAATTTAGTATGGTGAAATCACAAACACTTCTTGCTCAGCCAGGGTGATCTTATAATTGTAAAGTCACGGTTGATCTCTTATAAGGTCCTTCCATGATTAATTCATGGCACTGCTCTGATTAAAAGGAACACTAAGGGCTTACCAAACGTTTTGGAGTGGGGGAAGCCCATCCTTGTTGTGGACATCTTTGTTTATATGTATCCAGAGAGCGGACTTTTGGAAAAGTAATGTCCGATGTTGCTGCAGGTGACCTTGAAAATATATCACAACTTAGGGCTGTCTCTAACTGAATGAGGCAAATTCATTTCACAACTGGTTCACTAGTTTGATTCTGGACACTGCAGATTAAACTGTTCCCTTTTTAGGTTTCGCCCTGCAATCGATCGCGAAGCGATCGTCGCAGCGAAACCTATTGTGATCATTTCGCCTTTCAATGAGTCAAGGGAGACAGGCGACAAGTGATGTGCACGAGCAACCTTCCGAACTGGGATCAGGTCGCGCGCGCTTCCTGTCTCCCATGGCTCCTTGGAAGCAGGCACACACATGCACTCACATACACACATACAGACCCCCCCACCCCCCCACTGCCGTGCATACACACAGTCACACACACATAGAAATACCCCCCCCCCCCCCTGCCGCCGCCGCCGCTCTCACACACACACATCCCATACCTGGGCTCTGCGTATCTTCCGGCGTGTCTTCTCCTCACAGCTAGCGCAGGGACAGCCAACGTGCACGAGCACGGCGACGGCGTCTCCCTGCGCTACAACCGTGGTTTCGGTTTCGCGGCCGAACCTTTTGTTAACTAACTTTCGACACTTGCTTCTCTCGTTAAAATTCAATATCTTAGGTCGGTCATTAACACCGGCCCTGCTGGCGCGTGTGTGTACCCTGCGCCATCACCCAGCGCACGCCCAGCCGAGGCGGCCGCCGATGCCAGCTGGAGAGGCGCATCCTTGGGAGGCAGGAGGACTGCACGCGGGAAGGAAGGTGTGAGGACAGGATGCGGCAAGAAGCAAGGTGTGAGGACGGGAAGAAGCACGGTCTAGGACAGGAAGAAACAAGGTGTGAGGAAGGATAGGAATCTCCGCCTGACGAAAGGTGCGTGAATGTAAGAATCTCATCCAGCGGAAGGGTGCGTTTCTTGCGTGGACAGTAGCAATCTCCGGGAGAGGAAAGGTGTGCGGAGCGAGACTCCACAAGAGTGGTCAGATGGGGCTAGAGAAGGATTTCACGCACGTGGAAAGCGTGCAGACAGCATAATTTGAAGCAAGCAGAGAGGTGTGCAGACATTAACCTTTCTTGCAAGAGAGACGCCAAGAAATCAACATTTGCTGCGAGCAGAACGTCGTGTTGGCGGTAAGATTTTCCAGAAGTGAAAGGTGCTCAGACATCAGCGTTCTCCACAAGTGCAGAAGTGTGCGGAGGGAACGCCTGCAGTGCTTAATTTGTGCCGGTGCTTAGCACCGGCACTTAATTATTAGGGCCGGGTCTACAGGCATGTCACAAATTGCACGATGATAGATATATATATATTTAATTTACCCTGTACTGTACGGTGCAGCCCCAGCGTGTTTTTCACATCTCTGTCTCCAATCTCCCGAGTGAGTCACGGACCAGTGCTTAACAGTGCAACTTGGGACTGTGACCCTTCTCAGTCACTGTGACTTAGCCTTAGCCTGCCCTGATCTGCGAGTGAGCCCCCAAATCAGGGGAGATTCAGGCAGCGTAGGCAGATTTATTTCACATTGCCACACCCCAGGGCCCAGCATAACCACTGCAGCAGCGCAGCACGAGCCATCGTCGTTCGTTCAGCCCCACCCCGCCCGAGGACGACGTGGTTGAGCCTGAGGGCAGGGTCAGGACAGCGCAGCCTGAGCCTGGGCAGGCATAGACCAGCCAGAATAAGAATTGGAAGTAAGTTAAAAAGCCCTGCCCGCCCAGGCCAGCCCATGGCTCTCTGAGACTCTGCATTGACTTTTCCAAACATGGTGCACCCCCGCGCACAAATTAATTAATTTATTTCAGAAGCATATGGCATTATAATGCTAGTCTGCCTTTTTTATGTTGAAAACCTTATTATTAAGTTTTAACTTGGCATTTTTTCAGTCTGGTTAAAATGAGGTGTTCGTCTGACAGAGCCAAAAATTATTTGCTGATGCACACTTAATAAATTAGCATGACACAAGATCTGTGGCTGAAAATGTTGTCATCAAAACAAATGTAAGCCTGTTTCAATTTTTTCAACGGCGTTCATAGCAAACCATCAAAATGGTATTTTCATATTAATTTACTTAGTGTTGCAAACATTCAAAGCCTTCTGAACCTTGTTGAAAGCAGCCATGCAAAAAGGTTTTACTTACCATTGAGATATTTATTAGGAGAATAGCCATCATAAATGTTCTTGCCTTCAGGGATTCAAAGGGAGTACTGCAACTGGGTGCTCTCTGTCTGTCCACACCTCCAAGTCAGTATCCCCAACAATTTTACCACTTTCAAAGCATCGCTGAGGGTCTCACTTACAGTTATCGTCAAGGTACAACACCATAGTCCTTTTGGGCTCAGGGTAGAGAATCTAGCAGACAATGCCCAGGACTGCAGGGAGAGCAAACCACCGAGCCCCCACTCAGCAGCCTCCAAGCTACTTTAGTTTGCCCTTAGTGTATATGTTACAAGGACATTCTTTGATGATTGAATAATGTATTGTTTAGTGATTGTTATTTTACATGATTTTGAGTTTATTAGTACGAATGCTAGTAGTTAATTTGAGAAGATTTTACAATTGTTTGTGAGGGCAACAGTGCACAGAGGCCAGTCTGAAAAACTTAAATTTATTTTATTTTATTTTATTTGTGCGTTTTTATATAGCGCACACTTTACCCGAAGGTGTCAGAGCGCTTCAAAATAGGAACAGAACTGATACATGAGAACATTACAAGTGAACAAAATACAAAAGCAAACGTTACATTAAATGAAGCAATAATGACAATCGTGAGCCAACAAAATACAAGAGGTAGCAAACGGTGCATTACAAAAGTGACAATCGTGAACCAACAAAATACTAGAGCTAGCAAACGGTGCATTACAAAAGTGACAATCGTGAACCAACAAAATACTAGAGCTAGCAAACGGTGCATTACAAAAGTGACAATCGTGAACCAACAAAATACTAGAGCTAGCAAACGGTGCATTACAAAAGTGACAATCGTGAACCAACAAAATACTAGAGGTAGCAAACGGTGCATTACAAAAGTGACAATCGTGAACCAACAAAATACTAGAGCTAGCAAACGGTGCATTACAAAAGTGACAATCGTGAACCAACAAAATACTAGAGCTAGCAAACGGTGCATTACAAAAGTGACAATCGTGAACCAACAAAATACTAGAGCTAGCAAACGGTGCATTACAAAAGTGACAATCGTGAACCAACAAAATACTAGAGCTAGCAAACGGTGCATTACAAAAGTGACAATCGTGAACCAACAAAATACTAGAGGTAGCAAACGGTGCATTACAAAAGTGACAATCGTGAACCAACAAAATACTAGAGCTAGCAAACGGTGCATTACAAAAGTGACAATCGTGAACCAACAAAATACTAGAGCTAGCAAACGGTGCATTACAGGAGGAAAAAATGACGTGTGCATTGCATTGGGGATTGACGCATGCATTGGGGATTCTGAATAGCATCCTATAATACCCAGGCCCAGCCCTCCTGACTGGCCATATTCCAAGTACTGCATATTACAGATTGAATCCTCAGGCTCACTGGCAGTGGCTCAGGCTTTAAAGTTGAAACCTTTTGCATGCACGACGACGCAGTCCGTTCTAAAACCACTTCTTGCAAAAAAAAGTTTGCAAGCATGCGACTTAGCATGGATGGAATATCTATGTTTATGCATGCAGCACAGAAACAGTACTGGTGCAACAGCAACTGTTGTTCCTTTGAGTTTCTTTCTGTATGAAGATCCAGGAGAATGCATTCTGTGGCTACATGTCTGTCTTTGCAGTGGAGCTCATAGCCTCTTTTGACAAGCTGCAGGCCATACTCCAGTACATGCTCACTTCTCGGCCACAGACCGCAGTTCAGGTGTCACGAGACCTAAGCAGGCAGCGGCTAAATCGTGGGGCCAAATTACATCGATTTGAGGCAGTAATGGCAATTGTGCAGCACAATTTGCAACAATTCAAAAGTGCATTAAAAGACATTTTCACCAACCGACTGCTACAAAAAGAAATATCCCTCTGGCTCTGTCCGATCTGTTGAAATGCAAATCCTAAATTGCCTATCACTGCTGGTGCACATTAATGCAATCTGCTGCCTCTGGCCTGTGCCTATGAACAATTGAATAACTGAATGGAAAGCCTTGGGATGGGAAGGAATGTATTATCTGACTGGATCAGTCAGTCTACTGATCAGGTTTCCTTTTCAGAATGATGTTTCGCCTACATAATAAGTTCACAGACACGACGCGTCACGCCGGCATCCTGGGCCAGTGACATAATCCTGTCTTGCTGCTCTGGATGGCACAGACAGGAAATTAGAACCTCCTACTGTGGGTGATGATGATGCATGATCATCCCTTGCTGAAATTCAGATCAATCGAGTATTACATCTGACATTTAGCCGTGCCAGTTGAGGATGTGGGTGGAGCCAGTGGAGGGGGTGGGGCCAGTGGAGGAAATGGGTGGAGCCAAAAAAAGTAGGTGTGCCCTCCAACAAACATTTGAGCACCTGTACTTCATATTTTACAAATTAAGCGGCAGGACGCGGGGGCACTCTGCTCGAAGGGAAAAGTGCATGCGAGTGTGACAGAACACAATTGTACGCAGCTGAGAGATACGCGGAATGCAGGATTTATGGCATGAAAAACATCTGTGGGATCGAAGCGAAGCTGTAACATCCGAGGACTGTCGGATTTACCACAAATGGTAGGATTTGCTGCAAGTGACGAGAGTCACGGAGAAGATATATTTCAAGAGTGGGTTTGTCGAGAAAGTAGGACTCACCTCGAGCATAAAGGTCTGCAACAAGTAGGATTTTTCACAAGCGAAAACGTTTGGAACTGTGGAATGCGGAAAGATTAGCAGAAGGTAGGATTAATTGCAAACAAAAATGTGTGTAGGGTTGAAGTTATTGAGGGTGTGTGGGTACTAGGATTCATTGCAAGTGAAATGGTGTCAAGTGAGGTCTGTAACCAACAAAGTAACTGTGGAATTGCAATAAGCCGAAATGTGTGCAGTGGGCAGGAGTGACTGGAAGCAGGATGTGTTGCTGAACTGGACTAAGCAAAAATATTGGTGACCAGAACGACTGGCCACAAATGAAAAGGTGTGTCGATGCCAGGATTCACCATAGTCGCAAACATTTTTGGACTATAGATTTTGCAAAAATCATTAGGGTGTCTTGGCAACAGAATTAGCAGTCCTCAGAAAGGTGCGTATGACAGGATTTGCCTCATTTCAGAAGATCAGTGGACAAC
This sequence comes from Lissotriton helveticus, assembly GCF_964261635.1. Taxonomy (NCBI): domain Eukaryota; kingdom Metazoa; phylum Chordata; class Amphibia; order Caudata; family Salamandridae; genus Lissotriton; species Lissotriton helveticus. Next base: position 1,262,892,895 of record NC_136057.1, on the reverse strand, counting down.
AGAATTGATCATATCCATAGTGGCTTTTGAACGACTCAATTCACCATAACTGAGCAGGTGCATGGATATCAAATTCACAAGAAAAGGTGAGAGTAAGATCATTTGTCACCATTGAAAAGGTGATAAAAATACACAATTCACCTAAATCTAATAGTTGGGTGTATAACACAGTTTGTTCACCTCAAAAGAAAAGAGGAGTCACAACAAAAAGGTCTTAAGAGAGCACAGCAGATCTTTACTTGAAACGTGTACCGACAACAGAAAAAGAGTGTGGACAAACCAAGATGGAAAAGTTGTGCCATCTGTATTAAAAAATTGATTGGAACACCAAGTTCGAAACAATAAAGGCGTGCGCACCCCTAAAGGTATTTGGGACAATTCCATGGAAAGATTGTTTTGGAGATGACCTGCCCACTGGATATGGTCTTGGTTCGACTTGTGCTACGTACGAGCCACCAGAGGCCGTGAGTAGTGAACCTGGGCCTTACACACAGCAAGAACTGGAAGCAGGTGTGGCAGACGGCAATCTGGTGAACCGACCGCAGGAGACGAAGTAGGTACAGGAGCTCTCTTTTTGAGAGAAAAAGTACGGAAGGGAGTGTACATGTTGTCTTTAAGTGATGTTTCACTTTTCACTGCGATCTTATTATGTTAGGTTGGTTATGTGTACTGCACAGTATGGGCATACAAAGATAGGAAGCGTAAACTGGAATGAGAGCAAAGAGTGCTGCGGATGGAGTGGTCTTTTCTGAAATGGTAGTATTTCACCAAGAGTCTATGTGCTACTGGGGTATGACAAAAGAGGTTGAAGTAGGTGTGTGGAAGTGAGGGGTGATAGTGCGAAGAATCATGCTTGGCAGAGAGTTTCGTCACAGAGAGGTACCAGGGTGGATCACAATTATGTATTTTTTGCAATTTATATTAATTTTTACAATTTATTATACATACACTGATGTCAGGTGCTGTCAAGCTCTTGTGTGCTGTGCAGGATGAGCTGCTAATCTTCTCACAGGGTTGCAATACTATAAATGACCATGTGTCGAGACCCCACGCACCACACCCAACTCTTCCAACACAAGACCTTCTATAACAAGAAATACAGATCCAGAGTTCTGCCTGCACCCACTCGGGACACTTTGAATGCTACAATGCCACAAGAGGGGTACTGAGAGCTACACAAATGCTATATTGCATAATATCACGTGAACAGCCAGTAGTGACAATTTGCTACAGCACTACTCTCCCTTATTGTCATATCAGACAAGCACTTCTTAACACCTTCGGTGCGGGGCTGTTCCCCCCGCTGTGTTGTGGGGCGGGCGCGTACAGTGCCCCGGTGCTCATGACGAAGTCAGCTCGTCATGAGCCACGGCTACGCCCATGTTGTCAGTCATGCTTGCCTCCTACGCGCCCATGTTGTCAGTCCTGCTTGCCTCCTGCGTGCCCATGTTGTCAGTCATGCTTGCCTCCTGCGCGCCCATGTTGTCAGTCATGCTTGCCTCCTGCGCGTGTGTGTATGTGTGTGTGTGTGTGCAAATGCAATAGGTCTCGCATTTGTGAGAGATTAAGCTATTGGCATTGTAAATGACAATGCCATTTATTTATCTGTTTTCAAAACCAACACATAAATACAAAATTTGTCATTTACAATGCCAATAGCTCTAACTTTTACAAAGGCGAAACCGTTGCATTGTAAATGCTTGTTGGTATTGGGTGTGGGCAAATCCATCCAAAACCACTGTTGGCATCTTTTACTTCAGAACGAAGGTTGATATGAAATGAGTGGTGTTGTCTAAATAGACACGCGCTTTGGAACTGGGTGATAGTCAAGGGATCAGCCCACACCTTCTGTGTATCCACAACAAACAGCCATATTAATTAAGTTGCATGATAACTCTTCAGATCTTTCAGATTGCTATAGAAAATAACGCGACGTGCCATCTCCATCTTTACCCAGTCAAGCATCTGTTGTCTCTGATGAATGCTTTTGATGAACTGGTGTTCAATTTGTTTTCAACAGATTTCCTACCATTCCTGGTCTTGCTGACATTTAAAGTGTTCAGGGTTAACAGAAATCCGATTTCTTTAGGGGAGGGTGTGGGGTGAAGGGAAATTGAAGAAGACAGGCATTGGGAGCACAAACATTGCCATATTATATTAGAGATTCAGGTTTTATATCTGATCCTTTGACATAATCCTTTAAATATGGCCTATGGAGCTGTTTTGAGATAAGCAGTGGTTTGAGTAAGCGGTTGTTCAGCCTGTGGTACTGCCATCCACTGAAGTGTCCCATCAGGCGCTTTTCACCAGCTTGTAAGTGAGCCACCACCCCCCTTTCTATTCTGTAGTGTGTGGCTGAGAGTGTTGTTGAGGTTGCAGTAGAGAAGGTTTGGCTGTGGCAATACTGAGGGTACCACTGCATGCTGTGCATCCCTGTGCTGTGAAAGCAGTGGCGGATTAGAGACCGAGGAGCAGTGCAATTGCCGGGAAACTCACATGTGTCAGCTTGGGTGGCCTTTGAAAGAAACACCAGCCCTTAAGAAAAACAAAACTTTAAATAAAGTTTTTTTTCAGGAAATGGACCCAGACAGTGGAATTCAATATCTCCCTATGAACAATCCCTTCCTCTGTCACTTTCAAGAGCTTAATTTCAGGTGTGGTAGTGTCAACTTGTATACATTCACATTTGGATGTGTCTTGGAAAAGCATTATTTTCAGATCTGAGTAAGTGGGCACCCTCCCAAACCCCCCAAACACCAATCCTTCTCTCGGTCTTGATTTGTGGCGGTAACTGTTGTTTTCAATTCAACAACAGTGTTACTTAGATGTTCAGTGCATACTTCTCCTGCTGTCTCTGTAGTATTATTTGACTAACATTCACCGTATGTCATTTATTGGCTTCTCTGTAGTTTCATTTATTGGCTACAATGACAATTATTCAAAAACAAGTTTAAAAATAAATAAATGTAAAGTAGTCTCATGCATTACAACGAATGGGGAGGACACTCCCAAACAGCTAATAGAAAATCTGTGAGATTGACACGGTCCCACCATCATTTACTTCAAAGGCTGCATGAAATTGGTCTACATTCAGTCACCATGCATTGGTTCTGTTCATTCTTAAGCAATAGAACTCAATTGGTGCAGCTGCCTCCCTTTAAATCTAGCCTCAAAGACCTGCATTATGGAGTTCCCCAGGGCTCCTCACTGTGCCCAACACTGATTAATGTTTATCTGGCTCCACTGGCCAATATTCTGTGGAAAAGAGGATTTGAGATAGTGTATGCCGATAACACTTAACTAATCATCTCTATCTCTGATTAGTGTGATGAAACAAAGGATAATTTTAGTAAAGTTTCTTTCTGAGGTGGCAGGGTGACTTCATCTCCACTGTCTAAAATCCAATTCAGATAAATCAGAAATTGTGTTTGGAGGTGCTGAAAATGTATTGACTGATTAATGGCGGCCAGCTATGCTAGGCCCCTCACCTACACCCAAACAAAAGTGGTTCAAAATCTGAGCTTTCTCATTTAGAATACTCTGTCCCTACAAGAACACGTAACCAGGCTCCGAGGGACATGTTTCGTACTGCTACGTATCCTTAAGAAATTGTTCTGATGGATTCCAGTAGCTTGGAGAAGTAACCTAATCCAAGCTTTGATCCTGAGTAGGATCGACTTCAGAAATGTATTATATGTCGGCATGGCCGATTACTTGTTCTCAAGGCTTCAGACTGTTCAAAATACAGCTACCAAACTTGTTTGCAACATAGGAAAAGGAAGCTTAGCATCTGCTTATCTTGACAGGCTTCATTTGCTACCAGTTCTTAAATGAGCTATCTTTGTTACAGTGACATATGCATAGAGCACTTCATGGTAACTGCCCTAGGCTGTCAGTCAACTTTCACAGACTCACTCGGAATCTCAGATCAGCCAGCAAGACCTTGATATTCTGTAAAAGAATTACGAAATTCCAGATGGGTGGACGCTCCTTTAGTTTCCTAGCCACCGCTTATTGGAATAGACTTACTTGAGATCTACGCACGCTGTAGGATTTGCTGACTTTTAGAAAAAAAAGGGAAGACATGGCTTTATCCTCTTTAATCATTTTAACCAGGAACTAATTATTGACTCAGACTAGCGCTGGGATATCCATCTAGGAATGAGTTGTGCGCTTACAAAAACCATATACAAACCCTGTTGGCTGAACAATATTGTCTCAATCCCATGGCTGACGTTTTCGGAGCAAAAGAAGTTAGTGACTGAACCAAAGTAAGTACAGAATAAAATGGTTGCCAAATGCGTGAAACCCGAAGAGGATTGCTTTATTATTTTAGCATTCATTTTTCAGTTGCTTTAGTCTGCACTTGCTTCCCCGTGCTGCAGTTATGCTTGAAGACCGATAAACTCTCAACACCCTAGAACGATATTCTAAATACTTTGTTATTGTCGTGCTTTTGTTTTTTTAAGTCCTTGTTGTGCAATAAATAGAAGTAGGACATGTCAGGGGTCCCGATTCTTCTAACTATTCCGTTTTTGGTCTGCCCTTAATTGTCACAGAGAGGGAGGGAGATCCATCTGACGGGACCCCCTTTCATTCCTATTTCATTCCATTCGAGGGGTAGGCAGCCTTCTGTTAACACCAACGCAAGTCCCTTGCTTGTGAGTTATTGTTGTATTGCTTAATCATTGGACATCCGAAATCATTTTGAGGGTCAGCCTTTTGAGTTCTCTTTTTGACCCCCCCCCTCTCTCTCTCCTTTTAGGAACTTCCTGATTTCTGATAGTAATTTGTTGAGATTTAGGTGGGCTATTTTATCTATATCTTTCACTATCTGTACACCCAAGTATTGTATCCTTTCTTTTACCAATGGGTTGTTACTTTGGTATTTCCATTCCATTATCTCTGTTTTTGATTGGTCAACTAAGTAACCGGACACTTTCCTAAATTGATCCAAGGTTTCCTCTATTATCGGAAGTGAGGCTGGTAAATTATTAGTGAAAATCATTGTCTTCACTGTATAGGGCTACCTTCTTCTCCCAGCCTTGCTATTCAAAGGGAGTACGCTCCTGATTAATTCTAAAGGCACTGGCTAATGGTTCAATATATAGATAAAAAATCTGTGGGGACAAAGAACATCTTGCCGGGTGCCTATATTAATGGTTATTTTCTCTGGAAGGTTGCCATTTACCAAGACCCTGGCTGTTGGGTTTTTATATTGGGATTTTACTGCTCCTGAGAATATTCTTCCCAATTTATAATTTCCCATCACTGTATGCAAAAAAGATGGACTAACCCTATTGAAATACTTTGCTGCGTCGAAGGTAATTAGATTGTACCAAACTGTTCATGTTTCAGTTCCTGGATCTGCCTTCCCTTGATTGAGCCCTTTTGATCTCGGTATATTAACTGGTCAGACACTGTCCCAACCTCTTTTTGAGGTTGGGAAAAGATTTGAGTGTAGATTTTATAGTCTCTATTTCGAAGCGATATAGGTCTATACGACTCGCATCGTTTTGGGTCCTTCCCTGGTTTCAATAATATATTAATGGGTGCTTCATTCCCTGATTTCAGTAGATCCTGCCCTTTTAAAAAGACAACGTTTAGTAACTGTCGGGGGCGGGACCAGGGACCCCTAAGGTGCTGTAAATTTTATCTGGTAATGCATCAGGACTGGCAGCTTTACCTTTTTAAGGTCGAGCCTAGAGCCAGCGCCCATGCGCTGCTCTGCGAGGCTTATTGTAGAGGAGTAGGTGAATAGATGCTTTGCCCACTCTCCGCCCTTATTTAAGCTTGTCTTGTTTCATTGTATGTCCTAACTGCTGGCTTATGATTCATAAATAGGCTTCTTAGTCCCTCCTTAGTACCGCCTCCTCTTCATTTGTCACCTCCCATGGCGACTGGCCCCTTTACTTGGAGTGTTAAACAGTACCTGTTCTGTAGTAGGGGATCTCTGTGTATAGTCATAATCTAGTGAATAGTCCCGCCCATGTGCGAGGACCCCGGCAATCAAAAATAATCTCTTAAGTTGTCAAAAAATTGCAGAACTGCAAAGACACTTAAGAGAGAATTTAAAGACCAATAATGCAGCCTATAGCCACAGGCTACACTGTCCAGTACTTCAACTAGAAATTCCACCAAAAATCAACAAACAGCAAAGCCTGTCCAGATTTCCCTTGCTTTAACAGCAAAACCCCTCTGGAATGATAGAGAGGAAGGCATGGACAGACAAGCCCCATAGGCTGCCATTATGTGGCTTAAATAGGATACTGTGCCTTTAAGAGAACTTTCCAGAACTTCTCCCAGTATCCCAGAATGCATAGCAGGTCCCTCTCACTTTCAGTCCTTTTTTCCGGCTCCTGCTTACAGGACCCTGTGCATTGAGCTCTCCCTTTTTCAAGGGTTTATTGGAGTTTTGTACACTTTTTGGATTTGAAAGTGTTCTCATTTGATTCTTGGTGTTTCCTTTTCACTTCTGTGTGTTTGTTCAGGCTTTTAGGGATCTAAAATGCCTGCTTTATTCGACAAGTGCCCAGCATGTGGAAGGAAGAAGGCCAAGACTGATCCACACGACGTCTGCATTCTTTGCCTCCCTGAAGAGCATGTCCCTGAAGATTGTGACATCTGCCAGACCTTTTCTACAAGGACCCTGAGGGAAAGGCTGAAAATTAGGCTCCAAGGCCTGGAAGAGAGGCGACTGCATGCTGCAGGTGGGTCTGGGCAGGCTGGGAAGGCTCCCTCTGCCCCTGCTGAGGCCTCTGGGGGGCTCCCCAGAGGCAGGAAGACCAGCAAAAGGTCCCGGTCTCCGTCGACGTCGATAGCATCAACGACGACGTCGAGAGGGATGATGGTGTGTTCCCCTTCTCCCCGGGGCTCCGGGTCGAGACAGCGTGGAAGATCGACGTCGAGAGGCCTGGCTAGGCCGCCGTCGAGGTCACCGCCGACGGCGTCGAAGTCGAGGCATCGCCGTCGACGAAGGGACCGGCGCTCGCCGTCGAAGCAACACCGCCGGTCGCCGTCGACCAGTTCGACGTCGGGGGGGATCCTCGGCGTCGAGGACCGTGAGGAAACGGTCATCGAGGAGGAAGAGTCGACGCTCGCCGTCGAGGTCTGACCGCTCGTCGTCGAGGGGTCGACTATCGTCGTCGAGGAAGGAACACTCGACGTCGAGGAGACGGCGTTCGACGCCGGAGTCGAGGGATCGCCGTTCCACGCCTGAAAAACGGCGCTCGACGTCGAGCAGAAAGAGATCAGCGTCACCGAGGATCTCAACCTCCTCTAAGAGGCGCAGGAGGGATTCTGGCGCCAAAAGTCACGCTGGATCTGGTGAAGGACGTCGGAGACGTCGCTCACGCTCTGGAGGGTCTGGATCACAGGCCCCTCCCTCGAAGAAGTCAACTGGCACGGTGTACTCGGTGGTATATACACCGCCAAGGCCTGCGACCCCTCCACCTCTACCGAAGGAGGCTCCTCCGGCTAATCCGCCGCTCCCCTCCCTTCCTCCGCTGCCTCCTGCGGGGCAGCCTCCGCCGGCGGTCCCTCCTCATAGGCCACCGAGGTCGGTGTCGCTGCCTCTGCTTCCGACACCTCCTAAGGGTACGCCTACTCCGAAGCCCCAGGATAGGCCACGGAAGACGCCTCCACGGAAACCGGTGGAGCGCCCACGTGCTGGGAGGTCGCGCTCCCGCTCCAGGAGAAGGGAACGTTCGCGTCACAGGTCTTCCACACGATCTAGACGGCGCCACAGGAGACACAGGTCTCGTTCACGGACCCGGTCGTCTGGGACCAGGGATTACTCCCCGACCTTGCCGGATTTGCCGGACACGAGGGTTTCACCGATCGATGATCTGGTGTCCTTCCAGGACGTGCTGTGACTGGGTGCGGCGAAATTGGGCATTACTTTGACGGTGCCCAAGACATCGGTCATCTTCGAGACGCTCCATCAGAAGCATTTGTCTCGGCCGTTACTGCCACTGGTGCCGGGCCTGGAAGAACCGGCCATGGATCTTTTCCTCACTCCAGCGGTGACTAAGGCGGCACCTTCCAGACTGCAGAAGATGTACCGGGTTCCGGACTCGGACCCGGCCTTTCTAAGGCTGGAGCCCCCTCCAGACTCGGTGATTGTGACGGCGGCGCACAGACAGCATGCCACCACGCCTTCCTCCACGGTTCCACCAGATAAGGAATCTAGGTGGTTGGATTCATCTGGGAGAAGAGTTTGTGGGACCTCGGCGACCTCAATGAAGGCAGCTAGTGCCACTGCCTTGTTGGGTCGGTATGACAGACCCCTCTGGGAATCCCTTCAACAATTTGTGGAGCTCCTTCCGCGGGACAAGCGGGAAGACTTCCAAGAGGTGCTAAACGAAGGAATGTTGGTGGCGAATCAAGTCATCAGCGCTGCAGCCGACTCTTCTCTACTGGCGGCGCATGGTTTCTGCCACGGAATAACCCAGCGACGACATGCATGGCTCCGCCTTACATCTCTGAAACCGGACGCTCAGCAAAGGGTTGCCAATCTACCATTCTCTGGCGAAACCCTGTTCGGGAAGCACGCTGATGATGAAATGGCCCGCATGAAGGCGGAAGCTGAAACGCTCACAGCGGTGGGTTTGGAGAAGCCCAAGGAGACCAAGAAGACGTACCGTCCGTTCCAACGCCGGTTCGGTGGTCAAGGCAGAGGGCATGGCCAGTCTTCTGGACAACAGCAGCAGCAACAACAGCAGCAGTTCAGAAGACCATTCCAGAAACGCCAGAGGGGCAGAGGCGGCCATCAGTCGGCCCCAGCGACTAAGGGCCAGGCCGGGTCTAGGCCCTGAGCACTTACTTCCCCTACAACTGTTACCCGCTCCGGTGGGGGGAAGTGGGTGCTGAATATTGTTTGCAATGGATACAGTCTTCGGTTCACCAGCCCGCCTCCATCGATTCCTCCGGTCGGCTCGCAGTATCAACTCCGCGAGCTCCAGGCGGAGGCCGATATCCTGTTAAGGAAAAGGGCGATAGAAGTTGTACCTCTGTCTCAAAGAGGAAGAGGTCTGTACTCCCGGTTCTTTCCGGTCCGAAAGAAGGACAAGAACGAGTTCAGGCCCATTCTGGATTTGCGACAAGCAAACAAGTGGATTCGCAGAGAAAAGTTTCGCATGCTGTCGTTGCATCAGATTTATCCTCAGCTGCAACGGGGAGACTGGCTGTGTGCCATAGACCTCCAGGATGCTTACTTCCATGTGCCCATTGCACACAAACACAGGAAGTTCCTGCGGTTCCAGGTCGGCGCCAATCACTATCAATACACAGTACTGCCATTCGGACTGAAGTCTGCGCCGAGGACATTCTCAAAGTGCATGGCGGTGGTAGTCGCACACCTGCGGAGAAACAAGGTGTTTGTCTACCCATACCTGGACGACTGGTTGATCAAGGCCTCCTCCTTCACGGAAGCGCAAGCACACTTCCAGAAGACGTGCGTTCTCTTGAACAAGCTGGGGTTGCACATCAACATGTCCAAGTCGGTTCCGACTCCAGTCCAGTGCATTCAGTACTTGGGAGCCTCCATCGATACGCTCTCAGCAAGCGTGTCTCCTTCGGAGGAGCGACGATTATCCCTGCTTCGGAAGGCTCGGGCTCTCATGACCGCTCCATCCACGACAGTGAGGACGGTGTCTTCTCTACTAGGATCGATGGCCTCATGTATCTTCCTTACGCCCCATGCACGGCTGTACATGAGACCGTTGCAAGAGTGCTTGGAGGATCAGTGGGATCAGCGGAGAGGATCTTGGGACGACAAGATACGTCTATCTCTGCACGCTCTTCAGTCTCTGACGTGGTGGTGTTCAGCGGAGAATCTCCTCAGAGGGTTCCCTTCCACAAGGACATTCCCACTCAGGTTATTGTGACGGATGCTTCTCTTCAGGGCTGGGGAGCGCATTCCGGAGACCTACAGATTCAAGGGACGTGGTCCCCGACGGAGTCCACGTACCACATCAATTTCCTGGAACTCAGAGCTGTTCACTTGGCACTGAAGGCCTTTCACCCGTCCTTCCAGACCAACTCTCTACTTGTACAAACGGACAATACGACCACAATGTATTACCTCAACAAGCAGGGAGGCTCGAGGTCATGCACCCTGTCGCAGGAGGCGCAGGCGATCTGGCCCTGGCTTCTGGCTCGAGGACTGACGATAACGGCTACCCATCTGCCAGGTGTGCAGAATGTTCAGGCGGACGCACTGAGCAGACTGATTCAGGAAAACCACGAATGGGTCATAAACGACGAAGTACTAGGAGAAGTCTTCGCACGGTGGGGGACTCCAGACGTAGATCTGTTCGCCACCGCCGAAAACAGCAAATGCCGAGGCTTCGCCTCCAGGTACTACCAGCCGGGGACGCTGGGGAATGCGTTATGGATCAACTGGTCGAACAGCTTTCTGTACGCTCTTCCACCCATTCCCCTGCTTTACCGGTCTCTCCTTCCTCACATTCGGCTGCCGTGCAGGCCGGACCTTCTCACGAAGTTCGGGGGGCTGATGTTGCACCCCAACCTCTCGTCTTTGAGTTTGGCAGCATGGCTCCTGAGAGAGTGCAATATGGTCATTTGAATCTCCCTGCAGATTGTATGGACATACTGAAGGAGTCTAAGAGACCTTCCACTAGGACTTCCTATGCGTACAAGTGGAAGAGATTTTGTATCTGGTGCAAGTCTAAGTACTATGATCCGACGACTTGTAAGGAAGATGTCATCCTTCCTTATCTTCTACAGTTGGCGCAGTCTGGCCTTAATGTCCATTCTATTAAGGTTCATCTTGCTGCTTTGACTACCTACAGGAAATGCCCTTCGCAGACTTCCTTCTTCCAGATCCCTGTGATCAAAGACTTTTTGGAAGGCTTGAAGAAAGTGTTCCCTCCTGTCAGGCTTCCTTCGCCTTCATGGGAATTGAATGTGGTGCTGTCCAGGTTGATGAAGGAGCCTTTTGAACCTATTCATAAGGCTTCGTTGCAGCACCTGTCCTGGAAGGCGGCGTTCCTCGTGGCCATTACATCGGCCTGCAGGGTGAGTGAAATTCAGGCGCTGTGTTGCCAAGAACCTTATACTGTATTTCATGCTGCTAAGGTTGTTATGCGTACTCACCCTAAATTTCTTCCCAAGGTTATTTCTGATTTTCATGTCAACCAGACCATAACTTTGCCTACGTTTTTTCAGAATCCTTCATCTCCAGCGGAAAGGTAGTTACATTCCCTGGATGTTAGGAGGGTGTTGAAATTTTATCTGGATAAGACCAAAGATATTCGTAGGTCTGACCAATTGTGTATCAATTATGGATCAGTCAGGACGGGTCTTGCGACCTCTAAGCAGCCTATCTCTAGGTGGATTGTGTCCTGCATACAATTGTGTTACCAAAAAGCTAATAAGACCTTGGGAGGTAAGCCTAAGGCTCATTCCACCAGGGGCAAAGCTGCCACAACAGCATTGCTCCGTAATGTTCCGATTGCAGAAATCTGCAAGGCGGCCACTTGGAAGTCGGTCCATACCTTTGCTAAGCATTACTGCCTGGACACTGATGCCAGGGCAGACGCTCAGGTGGGGCAGGCTTCGCTGCGAAATCTGTTCGCACAATAGTGGTGTTAATTCTCTTTCCTCCACCGCCGCTTTGGTGTGGGGATGGGCTTGCCATTCTATTCACTAGATTATGACTATACACAGAGATCCCCTACTACAGAAGGAGTAGTTTCTGTCCTGTAACTCCAGTTCTGTAGTAGGGGTATCTCTGTTATAGTCATAAGCGCCCTCCCGCCTCCCCGGTGGAGAGAGATGTTCATTTAAGGAATGCGACAGGTCTGGCGTGTTACGCCTTCAAAAAGAACTGAAAGTGAGAGGGACCTGCTATGCATTCTGGGATACTGGGAGAAGTTCTGGAAAGTTCTCTTAAAGGCACAGTATCCTATTTAAGCCACATAATGGCAGCCTATGGGGCTTGTCTGTCCATGCCTTCCTCTCTATCATTCCAGAGGGGTTTTGCTGTTAAAGCAAGGGAAATCTGGACAGGCTTTGCTGTTTGTTGATTTTTGGTGGAATTTCTAGTTGAAGTACTGGACAGTGTAGCCTGTGGCTATAGGCTGCATTATTGGTCTTTAAATTCTCTCTTAAGTGTCTTTGCAGTTCTGCAATTTTTTGACAATTTAAGAGATTATTTTTGATTGCCGGGGTCCTCGCACATGGGCGGGACTATTCACTAGATTATGACTATAACAGAGATACCCCTACTACAGAACTGGAGTTACAGGACAGAAACTACTCCTTATTTAGGCTGTGAGCACTATTTTAGTTAATGAGGTTCTCCTACTGCATGCACAACGTGCTTTGGTGCCTTCATTCCCTGCATGCCCTCCCTCCCTCCCGTTGTTCGTGCCTTCTCCCCCCTCCCGTTGTTCATGCCTTCTCCCACCCCCTCCCTCCCGTTGTCCCGTTCCTTCAAAATCCCAACCCGTTGTCATAAGGGCAATCATTTGCAATGCAATAGGTCTCGCATAAATGCGATTCTGATTGCATTGCAAATGGTTGTTTGAAATGGAAGGCACACTTGCATTCGGCAGCCGCACATTGCTTTTGTTATGCGCAGCCGCCAAATTCATTCAACATATGTCAACAATGGTCTTCTGGCTTGCAGCTCCTCTTCCCCGTCCCGCCCATTGGGCGCTGCGCTTTCAGATTAACGTGGGTGCCACGCTTAATATCTTAGCAGGCACCCGCTGTCACACGCCGAAATATGGGTCTTGAGGAGCCCAGACGCTCACATAACCTGTAGAGCTCAGTTAATAGCCCACAGATCCTCCTCGGCGGGAGCGGTACGCTACACCCGCTTGCAGCTACTGCATCCCCTTGCAGCTGCTGCACAGTTCTCTATCCACCATCTTCAGTGTTTCTGCCATGCAGATCATGGCGGAAACTGACACGGAAAATGTTAGCTGACCCCAGACACCTACGGAAAAGCGGTTTTGGGCCATTTATTTTTTATTCAGCTAAAACAGTCCCACTTTGAAAACTTTTTGTTCAGAGTAAAAACAAGCATTTGCAATGCAATAGGTCTCGCATTACGAAAGTTTGAGCTATTGGTCTTGTAAATGACAATTTTTTTATTTATGTGTTGGTTTTGAAAATAGCTAAATTAATAGCTTTGTCATTTACAATGCCAATAGTTATAACTTTCGCAAATGTGACACCTATAGCATTTGTAATGCAACATGTTTTGTATTTACGTGACTTAGATGTATTGATATTACAAATAACAATGGCTTTTAAGTTTTTTTAAATAATTAATTTAGCTATTTTCAAAACCAATACATAAATAAAAAAATTGTCATTTACAAGACCAATAGCTCAAACTTTCCTAATGCGAGACCTATTGGATTGCAAATGCTTGTTTAGCTTCACATCAACACCCATCCTGTTTATAAACCCCTGACATTGTTCCTGTATCCCAGCATCACTCTCTCCTTCCCCTCTTCTGCACTTGAAACTGTATAAACGCTGTCCATGTGGAGTGTTCCATAGCTTTATAGGTAAGATCAGGCTACATAACTCCCATACATACAGACGTGACCCTTTTTGCTAATAACTGTGCTTGCAATGAGGCAGTAAAAGAAACTCACTTTAGGAACTAGAGACATTTTAAAGCATGGGCAAAGTGAGCTCTGGGCCAGGCCCCAGCCTTTAAAGAGGCCCCCATTAACCCTCCACGACAGATCCCACACTGTCAGGAGTTAAAAAATGACCAGTGTGGTTACTTACTTTCTTTTGTGAGCCAGCCGAGGCTGTCTTTATTCAGCATGCGACACTTGCAGTGTGGTAAACATTGGCATGGTTTGGTTCCTCTCTGAATGCATCGTCCTTTTGGAGCTGCTGCCAGGTGCTGTGATCACAGCTTGCTGCCACCTGACTCTGAAGACCTATCGAGCACAGCAGAATCAGTGCAGTAAACAAAAACACCCCCCGACAGACTGGCTACAGAGTGGCTGCAGAAGGGTTGGTTGGACCGCTAGTCTTTCTGCTTTTGTGGCAGGTAGGACATATGTCATGGTATTGCCAACCCTATAGCCCTTGGAGGATGTGAGGACCCTTAAAATTACAACAATAAAATGCATGCAACATAGTAAATGTCAGTGACACTCTTTGTGTATGAAATATGTGGTAAAAGGGGGAACACATTCAAGGGTGCCAGGTTGTCACTTTGACACCCTGTTGCACCCCTGAATCGTGCTGTGTGCACATGCGGCACACATACATGCCCTAAAGGGCATGTATGTCTGCCACAAGGCACAGTTGAAAATTGCACAGATTTGCATTTTCAAAGGTATTCGGTATTTACCACCAACTTATAGTTGGTGGTAAATAACGAATCCTTACAGCACATAAGCACTATTAAATGTGCTTCCTACATGCCATTTACCGATTCGGTAAATACCGAATCGGTAAATTATTATTTGGTAAATACAGAATCGGTATTTACCGAATCATCACCTACATAGCAATTTGCTCAATACCGGTTGGTAAGCCTGAAATTTTCAGGTTTATCGACCGGTAATGAGCCACCTACATCGGACCCTACGTGATTTCCCCCGAATCACAGGATGTTGAGCCGACTCCGAGGCTTGAACCTGATTCCCCAGCGACAAAGTCGGTAGCTCTGACCGTTATGCCACATCCTCTCTTTGTCAGATTGAGGGGGTTCACTAGATCCATTTCTGCCTTCCAGGGGTGGGGGTGGTGTGTTTTCTATAGCAGGGCCCTGCAGTCAGAAAACAGTGATTTACACAGAACCAATTCCCAGTAGCCAGCACTGATTGGAAAAGGCACAGCATCTTCATCGCCCATCTTTTCATAAATGGTGGATTTATTTAAACCTCCTATTACTTATTGAAGAAGAATTTATGGAGAGAAAGGTAGGAGGGGTCTTCTGAGATGTTCACTCTGGAAGAAATTAATAAACGTAAACAATTCAGCTGAAAAACTATCCTGAGAAATGGCAAGTGCCCTTTTTATGAATTTTAAATATATGTGTGTGCGTGTGTGTGTGCGTTTGTTTTATATATAGCTTTGTAGCAGGTGCGTTTGATAGATCACAAGGTGCAGTATGTAGAAGAGAAATGATATGCAGGACCAGGTTAAACCGCATTACTAAAACTGGGATGGGGGAGGGAGAGGGAGCATGACCTGGCACTTAGCAATACACAAAATCGCACCGCTGGTTAACACCATTTTTACTGTTTCAAGCACATGGATATGAAGCGATCTGCCCAGAATCACACGTTGTTCGCGGCTAAGTGGCAAAGCCGCGACTGGACCGCAGATCTCCAGGTTCCCAGCTCGGGCTCAAGACACTAGTCCACGTCTCCCATTTAAAGCAACTCTGCCATTTTACAAACCTCCGGCGATCCGGTGACTGCATAAAATTAACAAGTTAGCTTCCAATACGAGACACCTCCTCTGATGGCCAGGAATATTTATGTTCTGTAAAAGTCAAGTCCTATCCAGAAAGAACAATCCTGTACTACTGTTTCTGATTCCATTTCTCTCGTGGCGCTCTAGCGACAGCGCACCTGTGCACTTTTCGTTCAATATAGCGCTTTCCCATTTTGCGCATACCTTCTGAAACAAACCGAACACACGCGTAGACTTTTAGTCTAATACACACACGCCTTCTTTGATTGTCTGGGCCCGAATTGCATGCACTGCCTGGGTGGTATTCATTTTCACTGAGGCGCTATTTTATATAGGCGCCATAATGCATAGGTGCGCTATATAAAAAGAACGCACAGGGTAACATTAGTAAAGGCTAGATAACCAAACGCATAACGTCGCACGAACATTCTTGGATTGCCTAATTTTCACACGTGCACCAATATTTGAAAAGAGAGATGCTAATGTTCATTGTAACTTGACAAACGGTGCAGATTTCGGTGCAAATGGCAGAGACACGTTTTGCTCCAGTTTTTCTTTCGCCGTCTGTACTTCTTTGCGCAGCAGGGATTATTATGTGTATTGCGCCCATGTTGGCACACATGAGCAATTATTTTGGCATTGCAATACAGCATTGCGTGCCAAAAATTGCGTTAAACAGCACACACGGCGCTGAATAGCACACACGGAGCTAACAGCACAAACGTACAAAAAATACTGTGGTGCTAACAGCACTTTTGTGCAAATTACCACCTGTGCTGCTGTTATGCAATATACAGTTAGACAGGTGGTATTCTGCGGACAGCAATGTGGCCATGGACCCGGAAGTGCAATATTCCCAAAATTATACCGTAGGAGAGGAGATCCCATATGCACGTTTATATCGCTTTTAAATATTTCTTTTTGGAGTGTTTTATTGCATATACATTTAATGTGGTTGTATTTTCCTGTCAATATTCCATTGTTCATTTCGCAATCACATTTTTCTCTTTCATCACAGCAAATTCAGTCACAGTTTTATATGTCAAGTAGTTCTCTGTGACATCATATAATTTTCGGAAGACTGAGCTTCATCTGGGCACTTCAGGTCTGCACTCGGCCATAATTGGCCCTGTAAACGTATTTTGTCTTAAAATGGGAATTTTTGTCTAAAATAAACTACAAACTCGAAAGCACACCTGTGCTTAAATACCGCGTCTTTGTTTGTCTATCTGACAATAGCAGCCCTATCGCTATCAAACACGAGAGCGATTTATTAAAACCCGCAGTATTGTGTGTTAAAAATATTCTGAACGCTCGTCGAAAGTATCAACAAAAAAATAAAATAAATAAATAAACAAACAGAATTCCACGCAATGCACGCGCATTATTGACTTTGGACCCTACTCCTATTCCGGATCAATGTGAAACAGAAAGAAAGTTTCCCTGTGATAGTTCTGTAAAAAGTGATAGTCTGTTATTTTGTGCAAAGTCCTTAATTAGAGGGCGACCTTACAGGCTCGAATTAAAGTACCCTTAAAATAAAGGCGAGGGCGGAAAAGGGAGATTACAGGAGACCCAATGATGAGCTTCTGTGAGGTGAGGTGCGCATTTTCCTCCGTGTGGTGTATATAATATTTCTATAAGTTGGTTTGTAGAGTTTCACATACTGCCCCTTTAATAATATTACATATCATCCCACGGTAATAAAAAACACAGATATTATACCACATCAATCAAACTCTTATGCATAAACCCCGTAGCACACAATACACTCCGTCCCATACAAATATTACACGTCATATATTCATTTGATAAATATCAACTCCGTATACAATATTGAATAAGCCCCACTAAAAGATTACATGTTGCTCCATACCACCATCACATAACGCCCGATAAAAAACCAGGCTCGACAGCGTAAAAAACATTAGATGCCACAAAAGGTATAACACGTCGCCCAAACTCATCACATCACGTTACAATACTTATACATATCATCCCATGCAAAATGATTACGTGTCAACCTACAGAAAAGAGAGCACATCATCCATAACAAAGAATTGTATACCTCGTGAAAAGTGCACGCATCACCTCGGAGAATGCATGTCATGGGATGTTGTTTATATGTTGTTTTGTGTTATAGATGTTATTGGATGGAGTGTAATATTTTGCTTCGGGTGTTGTGTATTGTATTTGATCAGTGATGTTGTATGGAGAGATGAGTAACACGTATTATTGGACGGTGTATAGTATTTTGCAGAGGGTGAGGTGTATTATATTTAATCGGTGATATGTTATCGGGGGCGATTTCTAATACAGGATATAGTTTGATGCGTAATGCATGTTATGGGCCGATGTGTACTATGTTGCATTGGGTTATACAGTGTTATAGGAATGAGTGTAACATTTTGCAATCAGTAATACATGTTATGAGATGAAGTGTAATATTGTGCATCAGTGGTGTTTGTAAAACTTGTCACAGTACCTGCAGGTCTCCCCCTGGCTCCCCGAGTCCTCCTGCTCGGGCCCGGCCGGCTCCTGTCGTGGATCTGGTCAGCCTCCCCTTCAGCGACGCGGGCGTGAAGGCCGCGGAGGCGAGGCTCTTTCCGCTGGCGCCGGTGCCTGACATGTGCTGTCCTCGGAGACGGGTCTGCAGTGGGGGTCCGCGGGAGTCCGGGGGTCTGGACCCGTCCTGCAGAGCCTGGGCCCCGCAGCTCGAGGGTCAGTGGGGGCCTGGGGTGCATGGGTCTTCCGTAGGAATATGGGCCCCTTCAACCACCTCTCACGGCGGGTCAACGGGAGTCCGCGCCCCCGGGGCCCCTCAGAGTCAGGGCCTCTACTGAAGAGCCTGAGACCCGCAGATGGAGGGCCAGCAGGGTCCGGGCCCTGGGCCCCCCTCCTGGACTCTTGTGCACAGCTCGGGCCCAACAGCGAGAGAGTCTACGGTGGTCCTGACTCCTGAGGCGTCGGCAGACGGGCCCCTGGGAGAATGTCCGGAAGAGTCGGGGTCCCTTCTGCAGAGTCCGGGCCCTCAGAGAGCCAGGGTGCATGGGATGGCAGACAGGAGTCTCCTTTGTGTCTGGCTGCGCCCCTATCATACCGCACATAGTCACATGTCTGCGCCAAAAGCAAGGGGCGTCCCAAGCCACAGTAATAATAATAACAATAACAAGAATATTAATTATAAGGCTAATAGCACAAATATAATAATAAGAATCCCCGCATTAACCGCTATTCTATTAATACAAGTATAGTCAGGAAACCGAAACCTTCCGCACGCGCCCACGGAGTGCCTGAGAGCGGGGCTCCCATGCCCGAGGGAGAGCCCCGCGGAGTCTGCAGAAGTCCAGAATGGCGGTAAGTGGGGCTTAGTTGTAGGGAGGAGGGGGGTGCGCTTGTCTGTGTGTGTGTGTGTATGTGTGCGGCGGCGGCGGGGGGGGGGGCGGGGGTCTCTGTATGTGTGTGTGCGTGCGTGTGTGTAGGTGCGCTGGTGTGTGTGCGCGCGGCGGAGGGGCGGGGGTCTGTGTGTGTGTGTGTGTGTGCATGCGTGTGTGTAGGTGCGCTGATGTGTGTGTGTGCGGCGGCGAGAGGGGGGGGTGGTCTCTGTATGTGTGTGTGTACCTGTCTGAACAGCCTGCCGGAATCGGAGCGCGTGTTCACGCGCGCGACCTGATCCGATTCCGGCAGGCTGCTGCGTGCGCGTGCCAGTCTCTTGTCCTCTCCTATTTAGTCCTTGAAAGCCTGAATGATTACAATAGTCTCGCTTTGCGACTGCAGACCTTTGGCCTGCAATCGCAGGCGCGAGACCTAAAAAACCAGTGTGTACTCTTTACCCAGACCACCAGCTCGGAAAAACCTTCAGAGCCACTGTGACTTCCTTCGAAGCACCAAGATCCCCACTAAGTAGACAGGGAATCTCTGAATATGGCAGACGGTGCCTGCCCACACCTCACCCCCACGCCACCAGCAGTCGGGAGAATCATTTGTCTGGGTCTCACTAAGGCCGGAGTTCTTTTTTTGATAAATAATTTACAGTAGCATGGTTTCTGGATTACAAAACTACAATGCTTTTTTCAGTCGGTGATGGTAACACATATACAGGTATTCATATCAATAACATATAAGTGTGTTTAAAAAAATTCTCGTGGGAGGCGTGTCCAAGATGGTGGCACGGTAGGATGTGGGATTTCGTCCCTCCGGCTTCGCCTTGTAATCGCCCATCCCCGGTTCCTCAAATAGCTATACAAGGACCAGAATTAAGTGGCGCTTCCTCTGGTGACTGCGTGGAGGCAGCTGGCGGCTCTACTGGCGATCTTTGGCTTCGTGCCTGATCGGCCCACGAGGGCCCTGATGCAGCGACTGTAGCTACGTTCCTGGACGGACCTGGGTGCTGACACTGCCTGTGTGTAGCCACGGGGAGTCAAGTCGGCCTGCGGATGGGGGAACTTTGGCTCGGCGTGGGGACACAGCGACTGCCCAGCTGACGCCATATGGCCCACCTGAGGCCATATGGCCCACCTGCCATCTTGTTTTCTTCACCTACGCCGGCCAGGATCGCGCTCCGGGGAGCGCCCGGTCATCGTCGCCCCACCGGGACCCCAGGAGTGGGCGGAGCATTGGACTGCTTACCCGGCGCGGGAGATCACCCCCTCCTGCGGCCATTGACCTCCAGGGGAGCAGCAAGTCTCCAGGGCGCCCGCCATTTTCTCACTTCCTGCTCTGGCCGGCCCCCACTCGGAGGGTCGCAGAGCATGGGGCCTGCTACTCCACTTCATGGGGCACAAAGGAGAGGCCAGCTCAAAACTGTCGGTACCAGTGCAGGAGTGGACGCCCGCCACAGCTGCGGATTTTCGAGTGGGCGCCGCATTGGTCATCTATATTGTGGGTGAGTGGGGGGTCTGTCGGTCATCTAAGTGTCTGCCCGGGCAGAGGGCCCGCTTGTACATAGACTGCTTCAAGCGCCTGGTACTGAAGGTAGGAGAAGACCCAGCTGACCATCGAGCCCTCCAGGCCCCCGCAGCTGACAGAGGACATAGCCTGAGGAACTGTTGCCTAGGCCAGGGGGAGAGCTGCTCTACTACCGAATGGGGTCAGCGCGTTCAACGAATGCTATGTGCAGGACACCCTCTCGCCTTTGACGCCACTGGGCCTCTCACTTGACATCCGGACCGAGTAAACTGGGACGCATTCGCGTGCCTCCCTGCCACGTGGGTGCTGGGACTCCTGTAACAAGAGAACCGCCTGGGAGGTGCACGAATTGTCTAAGGAAGACTTGCGAGTCAGGGCATACTTCCACCACGTTCCATAGGCCCCACAGCGACAGGTCACTGACCCCGTGGTGGCCCTCCACGGTCCCCGGCCTGTATCACAGAACTGTTGTACCATCTGGTTCGGAGGGCATCCGCGTCACGGCCCGCAAGAAATTTTAGATTGACCGGGTGCATCGTGGGGGGGGGGGGGGGGGGGGGGGTGGAATCATCTGTGTGCACGATTTCCAGCTCAAGGAGCAGATCCTACGCAAGGCTCGAGCAGCCCAACCGATCCAGATCCAGGGGCACTTGCCGGCCCTCTTTCAGGATCTCGCTGCGTCCACGTTACCCAAAAGGAGAGAATTCCGAGTGGTCACCTCCTACCTACTTGACAATGGAATTCCCTATTCATGGGGCCATCCCTTTTGCGTCCTATTCAAGCACCATGGGAAATTGCGACAGATTCGCTCACACGCTGAGGCTCTTGATCTGCTAGGGCTAGACAACACAGCGTACACCGAGCGGAGAGAGAGCCAAAAGGTCGGGCTCCACGGAGACTTTCACAGTGGCACACTGTTGGCAAATCGATGGCTGCTGTGAAACCAGACCCAGAGAAAATGGGGAAGGAACGGAAGGCTGTGATCTCCTTTCTTTCGCAGCCCCACGACCGTCCGTGTTCCTCTTGAGCACCTCAGTCAAGCTTGCGGGGATGGATGTTATGGAGTGATGCCGGAGGGACACCTGGGACGGTTGCCTTTCTTGGGCCAGCAGAATGCCCCTTCGCAGTTCTTGGGGCTCCAGGTACTCTGTTCTGTGGTCTGCCACCAAGGTCCCGATCCCCTTTGGTCATTCCTTACAGACGGACTTATGTCTATTGTTCTTTCATGGAAATGAGTTATTTTGGGATGTTTTTTAATGTATACTTGGGGTTTCTTTTAGGGGTTTCCCGTACCAAGCCCAGCGCTTCCTTCTCCTCCTTGTCAGCCCACGAGCTCTCCAGCCACCACTTGCGCCTCGCTCCCTAAACCTTGCAAATGCGTCCTGCATGCTAACCCAATCGGCTATGCCTAGAGACCTGAAAATTGTGACCCTCAATGTCCACCCTACAAAACGTGCTGCGATTTTCTCCCTACTCGAACAGTCCGAAGGAGACATCGGTCTCCTCCAGTAGACCCAGCTGCTTGCTAAAGATACTCCCCGTATGCGCCCGCTGCGCTTCTCTCGCCAATATTGGTCTTCTGGTGCAGCGAAAAAGAGCGGGGGGTGGCTGTCCTTCTGGGGGCTAAATTTGATGACAAGGTACTGTCTACCTACTATGAGACCATGGGTAGGGTCCTAGCTCTCCAGATTCAGTGGGGGTCCACTGTTCTCACTTTAATATTTACGCACCCACTGCACATCAAGAGTCCTTTCTCCACCGGCATGTGGCAGAGGGTCTGGCTTCTCCGGACTCTGCATCAGTGGTGGGTGGGGACCTAAACCTGGTCATGGACAACGACTGGGAAAGTTCGGCCAGAGCTACACTCAGGTGGGAGCCCTCTCTCCGGAGGGTAAGCAATGGCCGGCTGAGAGCGGTCTTCACAATGTTTGGTGTCTTAAGCACGTGGGCATGCACGATTACACCCATTTTGCAGCGTGAATCTTTCTGGATTCACTATGCTGTGCATTATTCCGCAGTCTTGTGGTTGGGTCCGGATTCGTAGTCTTTTCTTTTTTTTTTTTTTTTTTTTTTTTGTAGCCCAGGTGGGCGTCGGCGTCACACCTCCTTGAGTGCATTTCCGGTGACGTCGGCATGCTTCCTGCGGAAGCTCCCACTTTTGGGCGCCATCTTCAGATTCTTTTTTTCCGCAGTCGGGTCTGGATCGTTCCCGTTTGGGCTCCAGACATTTTTGGGGAAAGAAGTAAAATACAGAAATTGGAAAGAAAAATCAAATGAAGACTCCAGGAGACTTCATCGGCCTAGAACCAGCAAAGGAGAATTCATAGAGATCTTCGACGAACACGCGCTCGATGATGGACAACACGCCATTCAAGTTCTGCCGTAACTGCCACCACAAGTACGCGCAGAAGGACCAGCACCCGTTTTGCAACCTTTGCCTACCGGTAAATCACGGAAGCGAGGACTGCAACGCCTGCTCCGCCTTCACCCCGAAGACCCTGCGTGTGAGAGAGAGACAGAGGGTAGCGCACGCCACCCTGCAGGGGAAGGCCCCGACTCCATCCCTCCACGAGCTGGGGATGTCCTCCGAGGAAGAGGACAACGATGCCGCCGAAGACGACAGCTACACGGTCGTAGAGACCGATTACACCAAGACTTCTGATAAGGTAGGAGACTCTCCGGCCCCCAAGAACCCGAGAGACTCTGAGTCTCGAAAAAACGAGGGCAAGGCCCCGAAAGCGCCGGCGCCAAAACACCTGGCGCCTGCGACTACTCACAGGCCCAGCGGACCCTCTGAGAAGGAGTCCCCGGCGCCGAGAGCTGTTGAACAGCAAAAGTCGTCGAAAATCGTCCCCGAAAAGGATCGATCGACGCCGAGGGAGAAGGACCCTAATGTGCCGACCAGAGACCCGAAACCCGGTTCGACGTCGAAGCCTCCGGCACCGAAAATCACGGCGCCGAGCCAACCGCCGAAAAGAGCGGCCGAATCATCCGACGCGGAACACGCTGCCGAGATGGAGAAA
The DNA here is from genome assembly GCF_964261635.1 of Lissotriton helveticus. Classification (NCBI taxonomy): domain Eukaryota; kingdom Metazoa; phylum Chordata; class Amphibia; order Caudata; family Salamandridae; genus Lissotriton; species Lissotriton helveticus. Next base: position 1,262,869,538 of record NC_136057.1, on the reverse strand, counting down.
AAGAGAAGGCGCCTCAAGGCCGAAATGGAAAAACTCTTGCAGCGGAAGAAAGAATTTGACGCAAAGATGAAAACCTTCACGATTCCACACAAGACCAAGCCACCAGTGGTGGAGGTGGTCGAGGAGGAAGACGAGGTCGCCGAGGAACAAGAGCCGGACGTCGAGGTGGTCGACGACCAGGAAGAGGACGACAGTCCCTACTATAGTTACAAGTATGGGGAGGAAGAGGACAGCAGGACGGACGCCGAGTCGGCCCCCTCGGACTTACAGGAGGTGGATTACCTAGATGTCGACACCGACCGCCCAGAGGAGGCGGTCGACACATATACCTCGAGGCCCTCGCCGCCGGACGACATCGGGGCCTACAACTCGGTGATAAAGTCTGCCGCAGCAGCTTTCAAACTCCAGCTCGACGAAGAGAAGCAGAAAGCAGACTTCCTTCTAGAGACATTGCTCCCCACACAAACAAGGAGCCAGTACCTACCAATGCTCGACAGCGTCTTGGCTCAGGGGAAGGAGGCATTCAGGGAACCCGCAACATGCAAGGCTGTAACTCCCAGAACAGAAAAGAAATACAAACCTTTCTCAAAGGACCCTCCCTACATTCAGGGCACGGTCTCCGCAGACTCCATTATCACGGCCACAGCAAGAAAGAGGGCTAACGTGCCCACTACTTCTGGACCACCACCGGATAAGGAGAGCAAGAGGATGGATCTGGTGGGCAGAAGGATCGAACGGAATGCCGCGACCCACTGGCGCATGGCTAATTTCAACGCCCTGATAAACAGGCACATGTACCAGATCATGGAGGAGCTGGGGCAGTTGGTGAAGGACCTGCCCCAGGATGCCAGGCAGAAGGCCGAAAAACTGGTTGAAGAAGGGAAGAACGCGGCAAATTCTTGCCTCAAGACGGCCCTGGACGGAGCAGACACCTCCAGCAGGCTCATGATGATGGGTGTCACTGAAAGAAGACACGCCTCGCTCAGGATTTCAGGTTTCAAACCAGAGGTGCAACACAGCATCCTGAACACACCGTTCAACGGCGATACGCTTTTCGGAACAACAGTAGATGAGAAGCTGAGTCAACTAAAAAAGGATAACGAAACCGCAAGGTCCATGGGAGCATTGCAGTTCAGAGGCAACAAAAGGGGCACCCCCTCGCGGAGGCCTGGCGGGAGAGGTGGGAACCAGCCAGGTACATCACACCAGGCTTTCCAACAAACGCACCAGGCAGACTCGCAGGGTCAGCAAAAGCAGTCCTGGCAGTACCAACAAAGAGGCCAGTCCTTTCGAGGGAGAGGAAATGGACGTGGACAGAATAGAAGAGGGGGGACAGCAGCCCTCCTCGAAGTGACTTCAAAAAACTCTGTGTGCCCGCCCACAGAAAAGATCCCAGGGGCAGCACGTACAGAGGGGTCAAGACAAGCTAAACATCTACGACCACATAACACCAGTGGGAGGAAGACTAAGATTTTACCTCCAAGAATGGAGAGAAATCACATCAGACAAATGGATCCTCAACATCATCCAATTCGGATACTGCATAGAGTTGGAGGGGAGGCCAACAAGCAGAAAACCAAAAAGAAAGCCACTAGCAAGCAAACAGCTAGAGCGCCTTCAGGAAGAAGCAAAAGAACTCCTGCAGAAGCAGGCCATAGAACGGGTACCCTTCAGGGAAAGAAACAAAGGAATATACTCAACGTACTTCCTGGTACCAAAAGTAGACGAGACAATGAGACCCATTCTGGACCTAAGGTTCCTGAACAAATTCATAAGAACGCAAAAATTCAAAATGACCTCCCTGCAAGAGGTGCTCCCGCAACTGCAGATCGGGGACTTCATGGTCACAATAGACCTCAAGGACGCCTACCTGCACATCCCAATGAACAGAAAGCACAAGCATATGCTCAGGTTCACCATCGGGGAAAGCCACTACCAGTTCACGATACTAGCCTTCGGGCTGAAATCGGCACCAAGAGTCTTCACAAAGTGCCTCGCAGCAGTCGCAGCGCACCTACGAAGGCAGGGAATACACGTATACCCCTACCTGGACGACTGGCTGGTGAAAGCAAACTCATACCAGAAATGCAAGCAGCACGCACAGACAGTGACGAGCACGGTCATAAGCCTGGGGTTCTCCATTCATTGGAAGAAATCATCAATGGAGCCGGAGCAAGTGAAGATCTTCCTGGGGGCACAGATCAACACCTTACAGGGCAAGGTGTTCCCCAGCGAGAAGAGGGCGAGGGCGCTGGTGAAGGAAACTCACCTCTACCGGAAGGGACAAGCTCGGACAGTGAGGACTGCGAGCAAGATCATGGGGATGATGGCATCATGCATCCACCTGGTACCAAATATACGTCTCCACATGAGACCCATTCAAGAATGGCTACAGGAGCAATGGTCACAAGCTACAGGCAGTTGGGAGGATCTAGTGGTTGTGACGCACGCAGTGCAGAAGGAGATGACATGGTGGACCATGGTGAACATAACAAGGGGAAACCCTCCAACGCCCCCAACGCCAACAGTGACCATCACCACAGACTCATCCCTGAAGGGATGGGGCGCTCACATGGAGGAGCTCAAGGTGAGGGGACTGTGGACGCCAGCAGATGCGACAAAGCACATCAATTACCTGGAATTGAAGACAATCTTCCTTGCACTGAAAGCTTTCCAAACAAGACTGTACAAGCACAAGGTGTTGCTACAAACAGACAACACCACCGCGATGTTCTACATCAACAAGCAGGGTGGCACACAGTCAGCCACACTTTCAACGCTGGCGCAGGAGATATTTTGATGGGCCATCCCTCTCAAGATAGACCTGCTAGCCATACACCTACCAGGGAAGGACAACATACAGGCAGACTGGCTCAGCAGACAGACATCGGCATCCCACGAGTGGGAGCTCATGCTCAAGAGACAAGGTGGCTGTTCGACAGATGGGGAACACCATCAGTGGACCTGTTTGCCACACGCCGGAAGGCAAAATGCCAAACCTTCGCATCCAGACAGCCCGAGGAGGGGTCCCTGGGGAATGCCCTATGGATAGACTGGTCAAGGACATTTGCTTACGCTTTTCCCCCGATACCACTGATGCACAGAGTGCTGAGCAAGTGCAGAGCGAGCAACATGACCCTGATACTGGTCGCGCCACAGTGGGCCAGACAGACATGGTACTCGCAGATCATGGAGATGACACAGTGTGCACCCCACAGATTCGGCAGGAGGAAAGACCTACTCTCCATGCAGAACGGAGAGGTGCTACACCCAGAGCCAGAGAGCATTAGCCTAGTAGCATGGCTCCTGAGGACATAGAGTACGCACATTTGAGACTGCCAGAAAGCACCCTGAGGGTCCTTCGGGAGGCACGAAGGCCCAGCACTCGGAAGTGCTATGTTGCGAAATGGAAAAGATTCACAATGTGGTGCAGAAAAGAAGGACTCCACAATAAAATGAAGAAGGACTCCACAGTGCTAAAGTACCTGACGCACTTGCTGGAGAAGAACCTTAGCTCATCCTCGTTAAGAGTGCACTTGGCAGTGATAGTCGCCTACACAAGGGGAGAAACGTGCAGGAGTTTCTTCACATCACAGGTGGTGAAGAGATTCCTGGAAGGAGCGAAAAGGATCGCACCACCCAAGCGGGTGCCGCCACCTGCATGGAACTTGAACATAGTCCTAACGGAACTCATGAAAGAGCCCTTTGAACCACTTCACAAGGCGTCCCTAAAGATGCTAACTATGAAAACAGCTTTCCTGGTTGCAAGACGCTACAAGAACCCTACATACAAATACACAATGATAGGGTTGTGATGAGGACTGACCCACACTTCATGCCGAAGGTGGTGTCCAAATTCCACATGAACCAGTCTATACAGATACCGAGTATTTTCCAAAAACCAACCACTAGCGCAGAGCGAGCCCTTCACACCCTGGACGCCAGAAGGGCAGTCATGCACTACATTGAGAGGACGAAGGGACACAGGAAAACAAAACAGTTCTTTGTGTCATTCGCCAACAGTTTCATGGGCAAGGCAGTAACCAAGGAGACTATTGCACGATGGATCGCACAAACAATTCAACTCTGCCACAAACGTGCAGGACAAGAGCTAGCAGAGGGGACACGTGCCCACTCCACTAGGAAAAAGGGTGCTACAATAGCCTTCCTGGCTAACACACCAATACAAGACATATGCCTGTCGGCAACATGGGCTTCGGTGCACACGTTCACGAAGCACTACTGTGTGGATATACAGATGAACAAGGAAGCACAAGTCGGACAAAAGTTGCTCCAGCACATATTCAATAACCAACGCTCATCTTCCACCCAGCCGCCACAGGAATGAGAAACCGCTACAAAATCTATGCACAGCATAGTGAATCCAGAAAGATTCACGCTGCAAAACGAATAGTTTTCTTACCTGTCGGTGTAGTTTTGCAAAAAACACAGTTGATGGACAGAATGTAGAACAATGTCATACATTCACCCCAGTACAAGGATCTGGGCCTAAATCCATCGTTTTTTTGCACTCCACACCACCCTGGGTTAGACACTGGCTATATGCAAATCAGCTCTGACCCTGTGCCTCATGGGAACAGTCCAGTCCGAACTACCAAGCCATGTCTTTCCCAGACCGGAATCAAGCATCCAAGGACCGGTTTCTGGCTATCAGCCTTCATCAGCCTGGATAGCTTGACTCCAGTGGTGTGGAGAGCCTGGGACTCACGTCTGAGCATACCCAGTGTAGTTTTGCAGCTTGAAGATCTTTCTGGATTCACTAGCGAACCCACCCGCCTCCGCCAGAAAGATGAGGCTGGAGAGAGAAGAGGTGGTTAAAAAAAAAAAAAAAAAAGGGGGGGACTTTTAAAAGTACAAAGCGGTAAAATATCACCTAAATAGAACATTGCCATTACTTCGGAAACGAAAGAAACACGGAAAAAAAGAACCCGAAGATGGCGCCCAAGAGTGGGAGCTTCCGCAGGAAGCATGCCGACGTCACCCTGGAAATGCACCCAAGGAGGTGTGACGACGACGCCCACCTGGGCTACAAAAAAAAAAAAAAGACTATGAATCCGGACCCAACCACAAGACCGCGGAATAATGCACAGCATAGTGAATCCAGAAAGATCTTCAAGCTGCAAAACTACACCGACAGGTAAGAAAACTATTCGTTACTCTGCGGTGCACCAGTCATATGCACGCCTAGACCTGTTTTTGATCCCTAATATGCTTCTGCCTAGAATCCATGACGCCTCTATAGCTACGTGCTTCCTCTCTGCCCATATCTCTTTCCTTATGACCTGATTGAGTTGGTTACGTCCCTGCTAGATGGCGGCTGTGTTTAGGTTTCTTACACATCCCTGACACTGTAGAGGGTGTGCGTACCAAGATAGTAGAATACCTCCAACACAATGACACTGGCGGGACATCCCTGGCTACTGTTTGGGAAACCCTCAAAGCGGTGATCTGCGTGAGCTTATGGCTGTTTCCTCCCTTGACACCCGTAGACGTAAGGAAGCCCGTTTGGGTCTTGAAAACAAAGTGGCAGAATTGGAAGCGATACATAAATGCACAGGTGCCCGAGGGTTTGACGGTCACTAGAGACGAAGCGGTTGCTTCTTAAACGTTTAGACCTTGATAGAGCGGAATATGCCTTACTTAGCTTTCAACATTTTTTATTTGGGTAGTGACCGATGTGGGTGTGTTAGCACAGTAATTGCATGCCAGGGCTGTGGGGGGAACATCCCCTCTCTCAAACGGCCTACAGGCGAGGTGATCCACCTGGACTACCAGATTGTTGAGGAATTTCGACGTTTCTACCACTCTCTCTATAGCGCAGATGCACATGGTCCCCCTGAAGCGTGAGACTACCTGGAATCTAGCAACTTTACTCGCCTCCCAAAAGCAGAAGCAGATCTCCTTGAGGACACCATTCGGCTAGCCGAGGTTATCTCAGCCATCTCTCGGCTGAAGTTCGACAAGTCACCGGTCCATGGCGGTTACCCTCCCATGTTTTATAAATCATTCTGTCACAAACTGGCTCACCTCCTAACCCGTCTGTTCAACCTCTTCCAAAACTGTGGTGCGGTTACGGAATCTATGTCCGAGGCGGTGATTTCCGTCATTCTTAAGCCTAATAAGGACCCCGGGCTCTGTAGTTCCTACCGCCCCATCTCGCTGCTTAACATCGATGAGAAACTCTTCACAGTCATACTGGCGTCTCGTTTGAACCCCCTTGCGGCGGGCCTAAATGGTCCAGACCAGGCAGGATTCATTTCCACTTGTCAGGGGGGGGGGCCGTACCAAGCATCTTCTCCACCTTATAGAACGTGTTTACCGCTCCCAGGTAGGAGCTGTGCTCTTCACCGTCGACGCTAAGGTGGCTGACGGGCATGCTCATTCCAGAGCACTACCCCTGCAGTGTGGGGTTCCTCAGGGCTCCTCCCTGAGCCCCACACTTTTTAATGTGTACATGTCCCCTTTGGAAGATATTGTGACACCTTTTGGTATAAAGGTAGTCATGTATGCCGACGACACCCAACTCGTCGTCTCTCTAAATCAGTCAACCCAATGTCTGGACAACTTAGCCACCTGCCTTCAGAACATCTCAAAATGGATGAGCGACTCTCGCCTTAAATTTAATGGGGAGAAAACAGAGATCTTACTACTTGGTGACCCATGCAAACTCCCCACCACACTCTCATGGCCACCCTGCATGGGAATATCCCCCACCCCTAAAAAAGAAATCAAGAGCCTTGGCATCTGGATTGACCAAGATCTTAACTTCAAAGCCCAAGCAAGAAAGACCGCTGGAACATGCTTTGGCCTCATGCGGACAGCACGGAAAATCCTCCCTCTAATCTCTCTCCAGTCCAGAAAACTCTTTATTCAGGGCCTAATCATCTCAAGGCTGGACTATGGAAATGCCCTGTACCTAGGGGCCCCAAAATTGGTCATCAACAAACTGCAACACGTCCAGAACGCAGCAGCCAGGATCCTCACTGGGACAAAGCCCAGATGCTCCGCTAAACCTACTCTCTCATCACTACATTGGCTCCCAATTCAAGAAAGAATTATCTTCAAAACTCTCTGCATCTCGCATAAAATCCTTCACGGCAAAGGCCCCCCCATTCTGAGACCGCTCATCAAACCTCACAAAGCCAACAGACAGCTGAGATCAAGTACCCTCTCCCTGGCCAGCGTTCCGAGAATAAAAAGAGCACGGTCAGGGGGACGCCTCTTCTCATACAAAGCCCCAAAGCTATGGAATGCCCTTCCCCTCAACATCCGATGGGAAACAAACTTATTGACCTTCCGCAGGCTACTGAAAACCTGGCTCTTCCCTTGAACATCCCTCCTTCCCTGGACCTAGCATGATGAGTAATAGCGCTGGGACGCCCACGGGTAGCTACGCGCTTTAGAAATCCAATTCAAAATTCAAGAAGGCGTTTGATAGAATGTGCTGGAAATATCTCTTCAACGGTGTACGAAGCTCCGGGTGTGGCCCCCGCTTCAGCCAATGAGTGCAGTGCATCTATCATGCCCCTCGGGCTTTTGTTGGAGTTAACGGGGTATCTTCATCCCCTTTTGAGATTGCCTGGGCGTGAGACGAGGTTGCCCCCTCTAGCCTCTCTTATTTGCACTTTACATGGAACCCCTCGCGCAGAAAATCCACGATCATCCGGGCATCCAGGGTCTCGAGGTCGGAGGTGGCATCCACAAGATAAGCCTCTATGCAGACAATGTCATCCTTTACCTCGCACAGCCTCTAACCTCCCTCATCACGCTTGTAGGAGAACTCGAGTCCTTTGGTCGGCTCTCTGGCTTCAATGTCAAGTCCCAGGTCCTCAACTTGTTCCTACCGCAAATACAGGTGGAGTCCCTCAAACAATCTCTCCCCCTGCACTGGTCTAGCGACTCCGTGCCCTACTTGGGCATCCTTCTGTCCCCCTCGCTACCACGTAGGTTGGAGTTGAACTATACAAACTTGGTGGCTAAGACACGGAAGACACTGGGTGGGTGGACTAAACACAATTTATCTTGGTTTGGGCGCATCACCGCTGTAAAAATTACGATCCTGCCGTGCATACTATACCTATTCCAGACCCTCCCCGTTAACACCGCCACCTAAAGCAGTGCAAGCCTTACAGATTGTTATGAATAAATTCACAACTGTCGTGCCCCAAGGGTGACAGAGGGGTGAAGTTGCCGCTACTCCACATATATCTCCAGGCCACGCACCTTAGATATGTGCTGGAGAGGAACTTCCCACTTTCAGATAAGCACTGGACCTTTATGGATCAGGCAGTAGCTAGCGCGAATGTCTCGCGTGAAATCTGGCTTCCCTGCCGATCACGATCATGGACCTTAACGCTGCCCGGTCATGGCCGCGACAATGAGAGGTCATTAAGAGGCAGGCAGATGCCGTTAGCACTACTTGCAGCCCGACAGGTGATACTAGTATGTGTGTATGTGTGTGTGTATATATATATATAAACACATAACACGCACCTCTCATCTACCCTCAGCACCCTAGTCAATATCCCTCCGGCTATAGCTACCACACACTCCGCAATCACATACACAGATCTTTCCCCACCATACATCGGCACACCTACCCTCCCTACCTCCCCGCGGACCTCCACTCCTACCACACCCACTCCTACCACCCCTGACATCACAGCTCCCACCCACAACAAGTATAACATAGTCCAGCAACAGCCCGACGCTCACAACGACAAATCCCACCCTTTATCCCCCCATTCTCAGTCCCCACTACCACCCTCTAACTAGTCACGCAGAACACGCCACAGTCTTAAATTTAACACCTTCTCCCCACAACAGGACCAGCTCGAACCTCATCTCCCCCCCCCATTCTCAGCCCCCATTACCCTACTTGCACCCCCGCCACCATTAAGATGCACTCATCCTCCACCCAGCTATCTCCACCTACCACCAAGGTCCTCACCTATACTGCCAACTGCCTCCCTTCTCCAACCACACCCCTCACTACCTCAATGACACCCCCCCTTCCTGAACAATCTCTACTCGGGGCCCACTCCACGGAGCCTAGCACGGACACCAGCCCTCCCCCCGACCCACATGTCAACTCCCTGGTTATGAACTCCCCCCTGACGCACCCACCCCCCACCACCAGCACCTATCCACGCTGGACCTGATTATGGCCACCCTCACCCAGATCAAAGAAGACATTCACAGCATCAAAGAACTACTAGCCACACAGCCCAAACACCCTTCACCTACTACCACCTCCCCTCCCAACAGGTCTCCCACCCCTCCGGACGATTCCCACACTCAACACTCCACACACCGTTCTTCAATTCCTATTCGCAATCGCAACAACCGCCCCAACAGGTCTCCCACCCTTCTTCATGACTCTCTCACTCTACACTCCCCTCACTGGACTTCAATCCCTGATCGCAATCGCAACAACCACCCCTATCGCCCACGCAACCCTCTTTCGGACCTCGAAACCCACACCCTCCTCGGCTCCTATGACCCAGCTCCCCTACACCACACGTCCGCCACACACCTCGCCATTCCTACGATACACTCCAATCCCCTCAGACCCCCCACACTAAATAACAGAAGCTCCATACCTAATAACCTTAGAAAAGTCCCCCTCTCTCTAGTACCCTCTACCTCCCTCGTCACACCCCGTCTCAAATGCACTCTCCTCAACTGCAGATCGGCCTCTAGACACTCCTCCGCCATCGCTGATCTCATCTTATCACTGGACCATGACCTAATCATCATGACTGAAACATGGCTAACAGAATCCTCTACACCTATAATGGACATCCTGGTTCCTCCAAACTACCACATCATTAGACTGGACAGGCCCGGCAAAATAGGTGGTGGAATCGCATGCATACACAGGAGCAACCTCTCTGTTCTGAAAGTCACCTCCTCCTCCCTACCCTCCCCAACTTCCTGTGAATACATCTGCCTCGATATCATCAGTGAGGGCAAACCGATATGCTCTCTTCACGGCATTTACCACCCACCCGGGGACAACGCTATCTTCTCCCAACAAATCATGGATATGATCTCAACCAATTCCGGACGACAGCTCACCCAAATATACCTCGGTGACTTCAACCTCCATTGGAACGATCACAATGACGCGGTGGTAAATAGTCTTAAAAATGTCCTCAATGCCCTTGACCTAACCCAAATATGCAACAGCCCGACCCATGAGAAAGGCTCTATCCTCGACCTTATTATCTCCAAAGAAGACTCTATCCAACTCGAATCGATCCAACCCTGCGACTGGTCAGATCATCATATTGTCACATTCTACATCAATGAAAAAGTCAAAGTTAACCCGGCTCAAACCTCCAAGCCCAAAATTTGGAAAAGCGACCTGAAAAAACTCAGACCAAACTCTCTACCCCCTAACAGCTGCAATCTCCTAGCTCCCCCCACCGGCATTTCGGACGTTCAATCCTTGACCGACCACTATATCAACGCAATGACCTCAATAATCAATGAGGCTGCACCTTTGCAACTAAAAAGAGTATCTACCAAAATCTCTAATCCATGGTACGACGGGAGTCTCAACGAGGACAGACGAGCCATGCGAATGGCAGAGCGCACCTGGAGATCAGCTCCCTCTGCACTGCATCTAAAAACACTGAAGAAAAAGAGAAATGCCTACTTCAGGAAAATTAAACGCTCAAAAACAGATTTCTTCAGCCACCAGCTCGACCAAGCAAGGAATAGGCCGAGAAAATAGTTTGAACTAATCAGAACTCAATGCAAGGAACAACCCCAGCCACACAGCAATATGCACGAGGCTCCCTCCTGTGAAGACTTCTCCACTTTCTTTATCCAAAAAACTGACAACATAAAGAGCGATCTCATCATTGGCGCAAGCCTCTACTCCAAGCCTCATTGCATAGCACCCACTGAACGGAAAAACAATGCCACATGGTCATCCTTTGTCACCTACTCTGAAGAAGAAATAGGGAAACTGCTCAGCACCGTTAAACCAACCAATCACCTCACGGACCCCCTCCCTGCTAACGCTGTAAAGGACTTTATCCCATTGCTCCTCCCACTCTGGACTAAAATTATCAACAGCTCACTTCAACAGGGAACCATCCCTGACTCCCTCAAAGTAGGACAAGTCACGCCTTTACTAAAGAAACCTACAGCCGACCCCTCTGATTTAAACAACTACCGTCCCATTACCAATATCCCCACTCTCGCCAAATTGTTGGAAAAATGCGCACAACTACAACTGACTAAACACATTGACCAGTTTGACCTCCTAAATCCTCATCAATCAGGCTTCCGAGCGGGGCACAGCACTGAAACGGCTATGACTCACATAATTGACGACGCCCTTCAAATGCTAGATCAAAACGATACCTGTCTCCTCATCCTTCTTGATCTCTCTTCAGCATTCGACACCGTTAAGCATGAGAATTTACTCGAACTATTAAACACGAGAATGGGTCTATCTGGGACAGTCCTCAAATGGTTCACTTCCTTTCTACACAACAGATCGCAGATATTCAAGAGTAACAACCTGATGTCCTCGCCTATACCTGTTTCGTTAGGCGTCTCACAAGGTTCCTCTCTATCCCCAACTTTGTTCAACCTAGTTATGGAACCCCTCACTACCTTGTTACAAGCGTCCAACATACACTTTCACATGTACGCTGATGATACCCAACTATATCTCAAATTACAATCCCCCAAAGACATTTTGCTCCTGAACTCAACGATCAGAAGCACCCAATCCTGGCTTGCCGATAATCATCTCAAACTCAATGCTCTGAAAACAGAGTTCCTTCTTATCTCACCTCCTGCCAAGATCTCTACCACACAACTCTGGCTTAAACACCTAACTGCACTCAATGTCCAACCCACCATCGTAGACTCAGCAAAATCCTTAGGTATCACACTTGACACCAATCTCAACATGCAGCAACATATCAGCAAGGCAACTAAGGGAGAGAACTACCAAATCAACACCCTGAGGAAACTTAAACCCTTCCTCCCTGCCAATGACTTCCAAACTGCAGTACAAGCACTAGTCATCCCTCGAATTGAATATGGCAGCATCGCCCTCTGCGGACTCCCCCTAACTACTACTGCTCCCCTAAGAGCTTCTCTAAACGCTGCAGCGAGACTCATCACTGGTTCAAAAAAACACTCCCATATCTCCCCTGACTTTAAACACCTGAACTGGCTGCCTTTCGAAGCCAGAATACATCTGAAAATCGCCTGCATGACGCACAAAGCTGTCCACATGAGCTCACCAAGCTACCTCACTCAGAAGCTGACAATCTCTGGCGGCTCTAGAAACACCAGAGGCACAAACAATCTTCTGCTGAAGCCTCGAAGATTCCGGAAGGAAAAAACTTATAAACGCTCCTTCTCAGGAATGGCACCTAGGATCTGGAACTCACTCCCCCCTGAAACGAGGCTTATCTCCTCCACTACACTGTTTAAGAAAGAATTAAAAGCTATCCTCATGGCTAAATACACTTGAAGTGCTATTCTGAACTCTGTTAAGACTCCGCAATGATCTGTACTCCGTGTTCGATCCCGTGGCTTATTTGTTTTATATGTATTAAGGATTTATGTGATTTTCCAGGCTACCTTGGTTTGTACTACTAGCATTTTTTACCTACCTGTTTGACTATGTTCCCTCATGCTCCCCCTTTCTATGTGAAGCGCTCTGATATCTGCAAAGATCTTGTTTGCGCTATACATCACTTTCAAAATAAATAAATATATATATGTGTGTGTGTGTGTGTGTATATGTATATATATGTATATATGTATATATATATATATATATATATATATATGTATGTATATATGTATATATTCACTGAAAAAACCATAGGTTATAGACCATATATAGTTAGGAATTAGCATTTACAAAACCTTGAAAATTCACTGAAAAAACCATAGGTTATAGACCATATATAGTTAGGAATTAGCATTTAAAAAACCTTATTTTACTCACACAAAACCATTGAAATTCCATATATAGTTAGTTGCACTAACTATATATCGCGCACCCGCAATCCACTGCTGATGATGTCACATATTACATCATTCATGACATGGTCAGTGACATCACTGATGACATCACTGATGACAACATCCAGTGATTATGTGTTTCTGTAAAGTTTAAATATGTTTTACATATTGAAGAATGAGTGGATGTATAAGTGTCTGAATGAAGGTTTTAGTAGGTGCGTGATTGACTGTATGAGTGAGTGATTAAATGCGTCTTACTGAATGCACGGGTTAGTGACTAAACTGTCTGAAAGTGTGCATCAGTATCTCTGTTGTTGTGCAAGCTGCTGCATGTGTTGATCAGTAGCTATATAAGTAGCTATATGGGTTATTGATTGGTTGCACAAGTATTTGTATGGGAGACTGAGTGTGTGTATGGCTGGCTGGGAGGTGTGTGACTCTGTGCAGATCAATGTGTACTTGTATCAGTGATTCTATAAGAGAGTAACTATGTGTTAGTATATGTTTCAAAAATGTAAGGTGTTCTGTGTTTAACTGTATAGATGAGAAAATGGAAGTGTGATTGATTCTTTTCAGGACTGACTAGGTGTGTGAGTAACTCCATGAATGAGTGGCAGAGTGTGAGTGTCTGTATAAGTGTATGAGTGCATATGATAGTGTTGTAAAGATGAGTGATTGTATGTATGAATGATTGTATAAGTGAATGTGTGTGTAGACATAGGAATCAGTGAGTGTGTATGTAGTAACTAGTATTGGTGTGTCAATGGTTTCAAAAATGATACTCTCTATTTAACACTGGGTGTAACGGAGGTTATATTACAGTGTGAGGAGATGCATTGTATTATCACATGAATGATATCATCAGTGATGTGATCATTGATGTCAAGTGTGATGTCATCAGTGATGTCATTTAAGATGTCATCAGTGATGTCACTGACCATGTCATGAATGATGTAATATGTGACATCATCAGCAGTGGATTGCGGGTGCGCGATATATAGTTAGTGCAACTAACTATATATGGAATTTCAATGGTTTTGTGTGAGTAAAATAAGGTTTTTTAAATGCTAATTCCTAACTATATATGGTCTATAACCTATGGTTTTTTCAGTGAATTTTCAAGGTTTTGTAAATGCTAATTCCTAACTATATATGGTCTATAACCTATGGTTTTTTCAGTGAATTTCAATGGTTTTTTAATAGCAAATATCATAAGCTGTCGAATGTCAAGTACGTGGTAAGTAAAAACATTTTCGTGTTTATGCACACTGATCTGCTTTGAATGCTGCCCCCCACCCCTCATTTCTATTAGGAGTACTCTCTCTTTGCAGATAGTGAAGGGTAGTTAACGCAGCCCTTTGCCCCCTTTGTAATCCGTCGTGCCTGCTTCTCTCTCCATTTGATTGATTGTTCTCTTTGGTTCATTCTCTATTTACAAACAAGCACAGAGTCAAAATACTCTGTTTAGTCTTTGCAGATAGCGAAAAACCCTGTAAAAAAACAAAAGGAATCGAGCAAAATCAGTAGGCCACTAATGGGATCTCTTTTTGACCTCGCTAAAATAGAAACATTAGGAACAACCTGTTGAAAATAGCAATGCGTATGTACATAAGCGGCGTTCATTTGTGTTCACAGTACCCCTTGTTGATTGTTTGAATCGAGCATTGAATTGTTCGAAGTTGGTTCTCTTAAGGATCTTCTCTGCCTGCAAACGAGGAAGAATAGGAATATTCTCTCTCCCTTTGCAGATAGTGAAGGGTAGGTAACGCAAGCCTTTAACACGTCGTACCTATTTCATTCCTCATTGATTGATTGATTGTCCGAACATTGACTGTTTGGGAATTAGTTCTTTTTGGAGGTATTCCCTGTTTGCAAATAAACGTAGGAAAATCTTTGCAAGTAGTGAAAGGGTACGTAATGCGGACCTTTCTCCCCCGTTGTAATCTGTCATGCCTATCTACTCCCCACTGATTGATGCACCTGTTTCACCCGGACCATTTACTAGACATACGTCATCTGGCCCGACCAGAGAGCACCCCTAGTGAAAAGGACATATGCAATAATAACGAAGTGATCACTGTATCCTGTTAACAGAAACTTTAGCATGAAACAACCTGGAAAGAAAAGAATAGGAAATCGAAAATCAGTAGGCCACTGATGAACATGAACTTTTATTAAACAACGAACAAAGAAACGATAACATAACGTAATGATAAAACCTATTAATGTCCTAGAAACAAGAAAACGTTCGAAATATGCCAGTGGTGAGAGACCAGAAAAACAGTAAGAGAAACCAAATCACCCCTCGCTGTCCCACCGCCTGCCACGCCAAAAAAATCGATAGACTAGGGAAAATGCAAGTCAGTAGAACATCCGCCCCCACTCTGGAAACTTCCAAGGTGGGGCAGGGTTCCGGCTACGCCCAGCCGGGAGCAGCCCATATAAGGCAGGTCCTGCTGCCACGCCTCGGCCAGGAGATCCTAACGTAGGGTGTAGCCGGAGGAGAGGCCGAGACCAGCGGGACCCGGCCAGGGGATTGCCTTCACAACGCTGAACAGTTGCAGGGGGGGGGGGGGGGAATGTCTCCTCGACCCTCCCCTCTCTCTCCCAGTCCGGCCGCGGTGGCCCTTGAGAGTTGCAGGTAGTCCCGCCACATGCTCTTCCGGTCCGGCCACCAACGGTCGGGGGGCCGAGGCCGACGGGATCCGGCTGCAGCCAATAAACCAAGAAACCCGTTCATGGGGCCAGAGCCAGGGGCGTCCGGCCGACATCTACCGGAAGCCCGGCCCGAAGACGGACGGGACACTTCTTCTTTCTTGTATAGTTGCTGCAACAACCCTGGGGGGGGATGTCTTGCACATGCCTCCGACCCCCCCCCCCCCTCGTCCTCATCGCCTGGTCCGGCCATAACAAATCTCAAGCGAGACGCCGTGGGGTGCACTGGGAGGGAGAGACGGTGCGAACAGTCCTCTCCCGCCTCCCCAGGTGGAGGCTTCCCAGCTGCACCCTCAGCGCTCCAGGCGCCCGGAAAAGGGTTCTTCCACTGTGGCCATGCTGCAACGTCTCGCCCGGCAGGGTGGAGCCCGTCCGCTCATTTGACCCCGCGATCGCCAGTAGCTACCGAACTCTCAAAATGGCGGTCGACCTGGCAAGAGCGGGCCCAGCATAAAGAAATGGCCCGGTCACTGGTTGACTCCACCACCGTAGTCCTCCACGACCTTGAAGATTCTAGAGGAGCCGCGGGAGTCTCCGACCCCCGATGGGGAATGACTGCCATGATCACCCGTGGAGTGACGAAACTGTATCCGCGGGACGTCGGCGCCAGCCTCACTTTGAATTACTAGAATCCTGCAGACCTCACTTCCGGTGAAAGCACAGTGTGACCCGGTAGGAAAAATTGTTGCACCCCCTCCCCTTTTTGACTGATAGTTCAAACCACCGATCCTTTCCTTTGCCCTTTTAACGGAACTTTGGACTGCCTCCCCCTCTTTTACATTTTCTAGAGAAAACAAAACATTAACCACTAAAATAACATAGCAGTTGACACCAGAACTGTTTTCAAATTGAAAACCAACAACATCTTCAACAGAATCCTTTTTGTTTCTGCTGTGACCCTGCTACAGCACAGGCATTGTCCCCAGCAGTAATTCTGCAATGCCGGTAAGAATAGCTGTGGTGCCTACTGGACTCACTCACCCCCGCGGCGCCCCACGCCGTTATTTGCTGGGCGGCAACTTGCTAGACATCACTTTCGTGCCATCTAGATTTCAGCGCGTTCTGCTGCCTTGGAACTATTCGCACAACAGACCGCTACTGACAAGAATATTTCATTATTGGTGCTGTCAATTTCAATAAATCTATTGGATAATTCAAAAGAAATTGCCACGGTCTCTTCGTTGTTTAAATGTTTTTACTGTTTTTGTTTTGTTGTATATATTTATATGTTATTAAAGTTTTATATTCCTACTACTTTGTTGGAGTGCTATATATTTTTAATGTGACACATAATTGTAAAAAACTTTGATGTACAAAGAGTGATTCCTGGAATCTTCCGCTTCAGGCTCGGTCCCCTCCCCAATCACAATACAGGATGGTTTTCAGATAGTAGGAACACGTGTGGTGTGACGGATCTCATCGGGTGTGGGCCTTCATCTACTATAACTCCTTTGAAGAGGGGTGATTCTTTACAGCTGGGGCCATAAACTACATCTGCAGGGCTAGCTGATAGCCTGGACAATCGGACACAGAGGAAGAGGAGTGTCAGAGGGTGCGGTAGTGAATAGGGCGAAAGGGAGGTGTCGGGCGGGCACAGTGTGATTCTCAGGGAAGAGCAGCGCAGATGGGGGGAGGTTTATTGCCCATGCATAAGACAGAGAGCGGGGGTGACCAGTGCCTGGGGAAGATGCTTGCGAGGGTGAGGAGCCATGCTACGAATCGACAGCGTGCAGAGAGTGGGTCTGGTCAAGACATCTAAAATGGCTGCCGTGCACGACAAAAGTGTGGCATTTCAAAAAAGGCAAGATGGCGCAGACAATGTTTTTCAACACTTCCTCATTTCCTTCGAATCGAACGTTAACAGACGTTGGGGCATATTACCAAAGTTAAGCGATATTTATCGCTAACGATGCTTACCAACGAATTTTTTACCGCTAAGCATCATCAGAAATTATCGAAGATAAACCTTGCTATTATCAAGGTTTATCACAAATGCGATAATAAACGGCCGCAATGCATGAATATCGCTAAAAACTCAGCGATATTCATACATTACCGAGCTAATGCTCTTAGCCATGTTATCCACCTCCCATTGGATAACATGGCTAAGAACTGCTCAGGGCAGGTGTTACTTTTTGGAGATATTCGCGCTTAGCGCGAATATCTCCAAAAGTTGGTAATAGGAGATAGATATCTTGCATGTTGTAATGCAAGTTATTGTGGTATATGGAACTCATACCATAATCTCTCAGGAAAGCAGAAACTGATCCTTTTGGGACCGCCTAAAAAGGCCTAGGGGGTGAGGAGTACTCTACTTTGCCCCCTTTTCACGTTCCGAACTATTTTATTTTACTCTCTTCTGTAATTACACAAAATAGCAGCGATAAGATGCATCGGAGACACACAGTGAGAGAAAGGAGGCCGGAGATGAAGAAGAGATGTCAAATACACATTGGAGATAATATAGTGGCAGAAGGGAAGTAAATATGAGTAAACTTACCATGTAACATAAAAATGTTGCACTCTATACTATAAGTCTCATTTTATACTACAATCACTTCGCTACAACCTCATAAATTAAAAATAAAAATGAATAATGTCTCAAACAATTTTTGATTTCTAAATATAAATTTATTCTTCAGAATTTTCTAAATTTGAAAGAACTAGTAACATGTCCTCATCAGCAATGTCCTCATGAAAAGTCTCCAATAATGATTCTTGTAACTCTATGGTCTCCAAACACTCGATAAATTCGCCATCAAGAGATTGATCAAAAAAATCATTCAAGTCATCTCCTCCTTCTGACAATATTTCATTATTGGTGCTGTCAATTTCAATCAATGTAGTGGAATCATTCAAGTCATCTCCTCGTGACAATATTTCATTATTGGTGCTCTCAATTTCAATCAATGTAGTGGAATCATTCAAGTCATCTCCTCCTTGTGACAATATTTCATTATTGGTGCTGTCCATTTCAATCAATCTAATGGAATCATACAAGTCATCTCCTCCTTGTGACAATATTTCATTATTGCTGCTCTCAATTTCAATCAATGTAGTGGAATCATACAAGTCATGTCCTCCTTGTGACAATGTTTCATTATTGGTGCTCTCAATTTCAATCAATGTAGTGGACGATTCAAAAGAAATTGCCACGGTCTCTTCATTGTGAGCCATTTTATTTTGAAATTGCTTGCTGTAAATTGCAGAAAAAAATAATCACTTTCATTTATCGTTTTTAGTAATACATAATATAAAACTAACTTTATCAAGTATTTAGTATAACAGAAGGACTGCAAATAAATAACAGAAAACATTTTTCAAATTATCTTCAAGTGTACAACATAGTTCCCCTTACAAATTAACAACTCACCTTTTCAAAAGTAGGAAAAGTGTTAGTACTGTGTAAATCAAACACCAGAAATTCACCACCAAAAATTCCTCACAAATGTACCTCAGACAGTAGTATCACAAAATGGCTGTGGTTTCCTCTCATTTGACATATATACATAACCAATTAACTTTCATCACACACAAATACAAAACCAAAGTAACATTTTAATTGGTTCTAAATTTCAACACTTTCAAATGTGTTTTCCCCATGCAATTTTCCATAGGACATTTACATACGTCTACAGCCTGAATGGCTGAACGGAATTACACCAAACTTGGCAAAATGGTACATCAAACCTAAGAGGTCAGGAAGGATCTACTATGCCCCCTTATGGTCATTTCCCCCTTCGCTTTGGCCTCCTCTTGTCTCTCAATCCTACCGAGAGACAAGATGGCGGCCGCTACGGACTGTTTGGAATGTTGACAGACGCCGGAGAACCAATCAGCTTCGCAAAGCTCCGTAACGCGAAAAGTACGCGAAGCGGAGCGCTGTTACAGATATATATCTTTTTTTTAACGTTAATTTCTCAAAATCCACTGGAGCACATATATTGAGACCTAGCAAAGGCACATCGGGCTACCAGTCCCTAATATTTTACCAAGTTTCGTGCAAATCCATTCAGCCGTTCGATTATTATTATTATTTTTTTTTTTTGCCCCGCGGGGCCCTTTTAAAACCTCCACATCAAACCTAGGGGGTCAGCGAGGATCTACTATTCCCCCTTATGGTCATTTGCCCCTTCGCTTTCGCCTTCTCTTGTCTCTCGATCCTACCGAGAGACAAGATGGCGGCCGCTACGGACTGTTTGGAATGTTGACAGACGCCGGAGAACCAATCAGCTTCGCTTCACAAAGCTCCGTTGCGCGAAAAGTACGCGTAGCGGAGCGCTGCCCAGTCCGCGGTTACAGATATATATCTTTTTTTTAACCTTAATTTCTCAAAATCCACTGAAGCACATATATTGAGACCTACAAAAGGCACATCGGGCTACCAGTCCCTACAATTTTGCCAAGTTTCGTGCAAATCCATTCAGCCGTTCGGGCTAAAAGTGAGGCCAACCGCCCTATGGAAAACTCAATGTTAAAAACACGTTTTGGGACCCCCCTTTTTTCTCGGCCCCCCCTTGACGAACCCCCCCCAAATTTTCAGGGGCTGCTCAGAAATGAAATGTTCCATTTTCCTGAAAATTTCAGCCAATTCCGTCCACAAACGCCAAAGTTATTAGACATAGAATTTTCAAAAATCCCATAGAGAAAAAATCCTAACTATATATACCTACTGGCGACCGCCAGTAGGTAATATGTATATATATGTATATATATATATATGTATATATATGTATATATATATATATATATATATATGTATATATATATATATATATATATATGTGTATATATATATATGTGTATATATATATATATATATATATATATATATATGTGTATATATATATTCACTGAAAAAACCATAGGTTATAGACCATATATAGTTAGGAATTAGCATTTAAAAAACCTTATTTTACTCACACAAAACCATTGAAATTCCATATATAGTTAGTTGCACTAACTATATATCGCGCACCTGCAATCCACTGCTGATGATGTCACATATTACATCATTCATGACATGGTCAGTGACATCACTGATGACATCACTGATGACATCTCAAATGACATCACTGATGACATCACTGATGACATCTCATTTGACATCAATGACCACATCACTGATGATATCATTCATGTGACAATACAATGCATCTCCTCACATTTTAATATAACCTCTGTTTCACCCAGTGTTAAATACAGAATATAATTTTTGAAACCATTGACACACCAATACTAGTTACTACATACGCACTCACTGATTCCTACGTCTACACACACCTTCACTCATTCACCCATACTATCATTCATACATACAATCACTCATCTTTACAACACTATCATATGCACTCATACACCTATACAGACACTCACAGTCTGCCACTCATCCATGGAGTTACTCACACACCTAGTCAGTCCTGTAAAGAATCAATGACACTTCCATTTTCTTGTCTATACAGTTAAACATAGAGCACCTTACATTTTCAAACATATACTAACACATACTTACCTTGTTATACAATCATTGATACAAGTACACATTGATCTGCACAGAGTCACACACCTCCCAGCCAGCCACACACACACTCAGTCTCCCATACAAATACTTGGACAATCAATCAGTAACCCATATAGTTAATCATATAGCTACTGATCAAAACATGCAGCAGTTTACAGAACAACAGACATAATGATGCACAAATTAAGACACTTTAGTCACTAACCCATGCACTCAGTGAGACACATTTAATCACTCACTCATGCATTGAGTCATGCACCTACTAAATCCTTTGTCCAGACACTTATACTTCCACTCATTCTTCAATATGTAAGACACATTTTAACTTTACAGAAACATACAGTCACTGGATGTTGTCATCAGTGATGTCATCAGTGATGTCATTTGAGATGTCATCAGTGATGTCATCAGTGATGTCACTGACCATGTCATGAATGATGTAATATGTGACATCATCAGCAGTGGATTGCAGGTGCGCGATATATAGTTAGTGCAACTAACTATATATGGAATTTCAATGGTTTTGTGTGAGTAAAATAAGGTTTTTTAAATGCTAATTCCTAACTATATATGGTCTATAACCTATGGTTTTTTCAGTGAATTTTCAAGGTTTTGTAAATGCTAATTCCTAACTATATATGGTCTATAACCTATGGTTTTTTCAGTGAATTTCAATGGTTTTTTAATAGCAAATATCATAAGCTGTCGAATGTCAAGTACGTGGTAAGTGAAAACATTTTCGTGTTTATGCACACTGATCTGCTTTGAATGGTGCCCCCCCCCCCTCATTTCTATTAGGAGTACTCTCTCTTTGCAGATAGTGAAAGGTAGTTAACGCAGGTCTTTGCCCCCATTGTAATCCGTCGTGCCTGCTTCTCTCTCCATTTGATTCATTGTTATCCAAGTATTTACTGTTTTAGAATTAGTTCTCTTTGGTTCATTCTCTATTTACAAACAAACACAGAGTCGCAATACTCTGTTTAGTCTTTGCAGATAACGAAAAATCGTGTAAAAAAAAAGAAAAGGAATCGAGCAAAATCAGTAGGCCACTAATGGGATCTCTTTTTGACCTCGCTAAAATAGAAACATTAGGAACAACCCCTCATGACAAATACAAAACTAGTGAGATGAACTGAACTCCACACAATGATGGCTGCAAAACAGCTCGGCTCCGCCACCCACCCCGCCCAAAATAACGATAAAGAACGGCTGCCATGATTGGTTGCGGAATGACCACGACGGAGCTACGAAATGGTGCTGCTCTCATGCTAACCCCAGCTTCAGTCTGAAACATCCAGAAACACTGTAGACTACCAATTCGATCAGTTCCGGTAGCGCCCCAATGTAACCCGGTAGAGAAGAACTAGCCCTCCCCTCTTTGACTGATGGTTCTTGTTGCCTGTCCCTTCTGTTGTCATTTAACAGAACTATTTAGCCTGCTGAAAGGGGTTGTGTTCCGACCGCTGGTTGGTGGAGACATTTTGACTATATTCTGTACCTGCGTTGTCGCGTAATGCGTCATATGACGCGCCGCGTTAGCGCATCCGGAAGTCATCCGGGGCGCGCAGCGCGTAACGTAAGCATAACAAGTCATGTGACTTGTTAATAAAACTTTTCATTGGTTCATTTTACTTTTCTTATTGTAATGATGAAAGGCTTGGTCATATGACCTAAAAATTACGCTTTTCATTACTTCCGAACATTATTTTTTCTTAAATATATGTTATAATGTTCCAGGCTAATGTACTTTCCCGGAAATTTTACAACTGTCCTGCAAGTAAAATATATTCTTTTTTCGAGAAAAAGAGCGTTTCTTCGTCCCATGACGGAGCCGTTGAGCAAAAGAGGGTCGACCTGCTGTCTTAGTCGCCGATACGCCTGAATATGAGATTCTTATCGATCACTTTATGTTGCAGGAATAGAAAACACAACAGCCCTTGACCATTTATCTTTACTGCGTTCCTTCGTATTATACCTTTTACCCTTCATGTAATTGGTCTGCTTTATTTCACTTGCCTTTTAATGATTCTAAAACAGTGACTATTATTAAAAACTTTACCAATGTATATACTACTACCATGTTTTCTTTTAAAAACCTTTATTGTGAAAATTTCATTATACAAATACGAGCCTATAACCACGTGGGCCGGCCACGGAGCAAACTGTAATCGTATATGATGAATAGACATTTACACTGTAGAGGAACGTAACGGGCGGGCCATTACGTTGCAAGAACTAAGGTGTCTAACAGTTACGGAATCGGTGGACGTACATTTTATAATTAAAATACGACAGGGCCAGTTACAATAAAATTATCTAGATATACATTTGCGGGCAAGTACCATGGGTGACGTTAATTCGAACTTTCAACAGTACAGTAATCAATAACACATCAGAACTTAATATCAATAGGGATGTCGAAATATTCAATCAATTCTCGTCCCCGCCCGCCATTTGCTTCAAAACTGCATACGTATCTCGTGATTTCAAGGTTCTGCAACCAGTACACAACAAGGAGTTACGAGTCCCATTTATTCTGGCGCCATTTTGGGCGAGGACGGGCAGGTCCAGGATATAGTCAAAATGTCTCTACCAACCATCGACTATGATGATGTTCATATGCTGTATTTATTAGAGTAACACTCATCTGTCCACATGAAATTAATTTGCCACAATCTAAACATGTCATTTTAATCTTTCCAAAGTTCTTCTAAATATTTGGGACCGTTTCCCTTGCCTCTGAAGCTCTCAGTGCCACTTCTTTGATGAATGTACTAGCAGGTCAGGGGTTCTCCTCCAAATCTCTCTTTTATGCAGCACTATAATTAATTGGTGCCACCTCTCCATATGACGATGCATGGTATAGTTACCACAACTATATTTTTTTTCGGTTCCTCTGGAGAGTTCATCGTGGCAGATGAAGCGTGTAACGTACCGGGCATTTACCTTTTTTTGCATGTACAGGAAAGGAAAAAAAAATCGAGCGTCCGAGTTCTAAGGTGTCCCAGGGCCATTTTAGTGGACCAGGCCCAAATCCAAAGAACAGGCCGCCATTTTGAGAGTCCTGTTGCAGCCGCCTGTCGCTGTAGCATCAAGAGCAGCCGAAACTCAGCTGAATGGCAACTGAAACGGTAAAGGGGCGCCCCACTACAGCAGACGAGCCAGGCCCAAATCCAAAGAACAGCTATCTCACAGGCTAATGGGGCGACCCACGCCGAGTTTCAGCATTGTAGGATGACCACACAAGTACAGCAACTTGCTAGACATCACCTCGGTGCCATCCGGATCTCGGCGCCCCACTGCAGATGAAGTGCCTCTCAACTATGAAACCACCACGGTGAAATCCGGATCTTGGCGCGTTGTGCTGCCTTCGGCCTATTCGCACATCGGTCCGCTACTGACGCCATCTCACAGGCTAATGGGGCGACCCACGCCGAGTTTCAGCATTGTAGGATGACCACACAAGTACAGCAACTTGCTAGACATCACCTCGGTGCCATCCGGATCTCGGCGCCCCACTGCAGATGAAGTGCCTCTCAACTATGAAACCACCACGGTGACATCCGGATCTTGGCGCGTTGTGCTGCCTTCGGCCTATTCGCACATCGGTCCGCTACTGACGCCATCTCACAGGCTAATGGGGCGACCCACGCCGAGTTTCAGCATTGTAGGATGACCACACAAGTACAGCAACTTGCTAGACATCACCTCGGTGCCATCCGGATCTCGGCGCCCCACTGCAGATGAAGTGCCTCTCAACTATGAAACCACCACGGTGACATCCGGATCTTGGCGCGTTGTGCTGCCTTCGGCCTATTCGCACATCGGTCCGCTACTGACGCCATCTCACAGGCTAATGGGGCGACCCACGCCGAGTTTCAGCATTGTAGGATGACCACACCAGTACAGCAACTTGCTAGACATCACCTCGGTGCCATCCGGATCTCGGCGCCCCACTGCAGATGAAGTGCCTCTCAACTATGAAACCACCACGGTGACATCCGGATCTTGGCGCGTTGTGCTGCCTTCGGCCTATTCGCACATCGGTCCGCTACTGACGCCATCTCACAGGCTAATGGGGTGACCCACGCCGAGTTTCAGCATTGTAGGATGACCACACCAACTTGCTAGACATCACCTCAGTGCCATCCGAATCTTGGCATCTCAACGCCTAGTGGTATCTTCCATACAAAAAATATTGTTACGCTGCCTTTGGCCCCATTCGCACATCAGTCCGCAACTTAGACATCACCTCGGTGCCATCCGGATCTTGGCATCTCAGCGCCTTGTGGTGTCAGTCAGAAAATATTGTTGTGCTGCCTTCGGCCTATTCGCACATCGGTCCGCTACTGACGCCATCTCACAGGCCAACGGGGCGCCCCACGCCGACTTTCAGCATTGTAGGATGGCCACACCAGTGCGGCAACTTGCTACACACCACCTCGGTGCCATCCGGATCTTGGCATCTCAGCGCCTTGTGGTCTCTTCTACACCGGAAATATAGTAGAAAATATTGTTGCGCTGCCTTTGGCCCCATTCACACATCAGTCCGCTACTGACACCATCTCACAGGCCAACGGGGCGCCCCACGCCGACTTTCAACATTGTAGGATGGCCACAGAAGTGCGACAACTTACTAGACACCACCTCGGTGCCATCCGGATCTTGGCGCGTTGTGCTGCCTTCGGCCTATTCGCACATCGGTCCGCTACTGACGCAAACTCACAGGCCAACGGGGCGCCCCACGCCGACTTTCAGCATTGTAGGATGGCCACACCAGTGCGGCAACTTCCTACACACCACCTCGGTGCCATCCGGATCTTGGCGCGTAGTGAAGCTGCAGCAGCTGCAAATAAGCTTCAGACAGTGTTACAACCGCTGCTCAGAACTCTCAACTATGACACCACCTCGATGCCATCCGGATCTTGGCGCGTTGTGTTGCCTTCGGCCTATTCGCACATCGGTCCGCTACTGACGCCGCCTCACGTGCCAACGTATTTTCTCCGCATTTTATACCCTATGCCGCATAACAGGTCATGTGACTTGTTTATAAAACTTTTCATTGGTTCATTTTACTTTTGGTTTCCTAATGATGGAAGGCTTGATCATATGACCTAAAAACAACACTTTTCATTGGATGAAAACTTTTTTTTTCCCCCAAACGATGAAAGCCCCACCTTGTTTCTGGATGTTTCAGACTGAAGCTGGCGTCACCATGAGAGCACCACCATCTCGTAGCTCCGTCGTGGTCATTCCGCGAGCAATCATGGCAGCCGCTCCCCACCAGAAGCCTGCAGGAGTCGGGGCCCCCAAAACTTTTGATAAATCCTCAAGGCGGAGGGGACGCTTTCGAGAATGGGGTCCTAGACCTAGCAGACAAGCGTCCGATTTCCAAGGTGTCCCAGGGCCATTTCAGTGGACCAGGCCCAAAAAGGAAAGAGCCTGCCGCCATTTTGAGAGTCCTGTGACAGCCGCCTATCGCTGCACCGCAAGAGTGGGCGCAACTCAGCTGAATGGCGGATTTTGACACAGTGGACCAAAAGCGGACGCAATGGCAACTGAAACGGTAAAGGGGCGCCCCACTACAACAGACGAGACTCCACCTGGAGAGGCCCGTTCACGCCGCCTCCCCCGGGGCGCTCCACGCCGTTATTCGGAGCAGCATTGTAGGATACCAAAACCAGTGCGGCAACTTACTGGACATCACCTTGGTGCCATCGTTCTGCTGCCTTGGAACTATTCGCACAACAGTTTGCTACTGATGACCCACCCCCCGCGACGCCCCACGCCGTTATTTGCTGGGTGGCAACTTACTAGACATCACTTTTGTGTCATCTAGATTTCGGCGCGTTCTGCTGCCTTGGAACTATTCGCACAACAGTTTGCTACTGATGACCCACCCCCCGCGACGCCCCACGCCGGAAATCTGGACGTTGTGCTGCGTTGGGACTATTCGCACAGCCGACCGCTACTTCGTTGTTTTTCTCTAAAAATGTTTATATGTTATTACTATTTTTGTTTTCTTGTATATATTTATAAATTATTAAAGTTTTATAATCTTACTACTTTGTCGGAGTGCTATATATTTTTAATGTGACACATAATTGTAAAAACTTTGATGTACAAAGAGTCATCCCTGGAATCTTCCGCTTCACGCTCGGTCCCCTCCCCAATCACAATACAGGATGGTTTTCAGATAATAGCAACGCTTCTGCTGTGACGGATCTCATCGAGTGTGGGCCTTGATCTACTATAACTCCTTTGAAGACGGGTGATTCTTTACAGCTGTGGCCATAAACTACATCTGCAGGGCTAGCTGATAGCCTAGGACCGGCCTGGACAATCGGACACAGAGGAAAAGGAGTGTCAGAGGGTGCGGTAGTGAATAGGGCGAAAGGGAGGTGTCGGGCGGGCACAGGGTGTGATTCTCAGGGAAGAACAGCGCAGATGGGGGGAGGTTTATTACCCATGCATAAAACAGAGAGCGGGGGTGACCACTGCCTGGGGGAGATGCTTGCGAGGGTGGGGAGCCATGCTAAGGATCGACAGCGTGCACAGAGTGGATCTGGTCAAGGCATCTAAAATGGCTGCCGTGCACGACAAAAGTGTGGCATTTGAAAAAAGACAAGATGGCGCACACAATGTTTTTCAACAATTCCTGATTTCCTTCGAATCGAACGTTAACAGACGTTGGGGCATATTACCAAAGTTAAGCGATATTTATCCCTAACGATGCATTGCAAAGATTTTTTTACCGTCAGAAATTATCGCAGATAAACCTTGCTATTATCAAGGTTTATCGCAAATACGATAAAAAACGAGCGCAATGCATTAATATCGCTGAAAACTCCGCGATATTCATGCATTACCGAGCTAATGCTCTTAGCCATGTTATCCACCTCCCATTGGATAACATGGCTAAGAACTGCTCAGGGCAGCTGTTACTTTTTGGAGATATTCGCGCTTATCTCGAATATTTCCAAAAGTTGATAATAGGAGATAGCGATGTTAGCGACTGTTTCCAGTCGCTAACATCTTGGCATGCCCACTTTGCATGTCATTAGTGATAAATATCACTCACATGCAAAGTGGGGCCCAAGATGGTCGCTATCTCCTACTAGCCGTCGCTAGCTGGTGTTAGCAACAGCTACGTAATACAGATATAATTTTATCTCCGCGAAGCGGAGCGCTGTTACAGATATATATCTTGTTTTTGAACGTTAATTTCTCAAAATGCACTGAAGCACATATATTGAGACCTAGCAAAGGCACATCGGGCTACCAGTCCCTAATATTTTACCAAGTTTCGTGCAAATCCATTCAGCCGTTCGATTATTATTATTATTTATTTTTTTTGCCCCGCGGGGCCCTTTTAAAACCTCCACATCAAACCTAGGGGATCAGCGAGGATCTACTATGCCCCCTTATGGTCATTTGCCCCTTCGCTTTGGCCTCCTCTTGTCTCTCGATCCTACCGAGAGACAAGATGGCGGCCGCTACGGACTGTTTGGAATGTTTACAGACACCGGAGAGCCAATCAGCTTCGCTTCGCAAAGCTCCGTAACGCGAAAAGTACGCGAAGCGGTCCGCTGTTACAGATATATATCTTTTTTTGAACGTTAATTTCTCAAAATCCACTGAAGCACATATATTGAGACCTAGCAAAGGCACATCGGGCTACCAGTCCCTACAATTTTGCCAAGTTTCGTGCAAATCCATTCAGCCGTAAGATTATTATTATAATTTTTTTTTTTTGCCCCGCGGGGCCCTTTTAAAACCTCCACATCAAACCTAGGGGGTCAGCGAGGATCTACTATTCCCCCTTATGGTCATTTGCCCCTTCGCTTTGGCCTCCTCTTGTCTCTCGATCCTACCGAGAGACAAGATGGCGGCCGCTACGGACTTTTTGGAATGTTGACAGACGCCAGAGAACCAATCAGCTTCGCTTCACAAAGCTCCGTTGCGCGAAAAGTCCGCGAACCAGTGCGCTAACTGGTCCGCTGTTACAGATATATATCTTTTTTTAAACGTTAATTTCTCAAAATCCACTGGAGCACATATATTGAGACCTACAAAAGGCACATCGGGCTACCAGTCCCTACAATTTTGCCAAGTTTCGTGCAAATCCATTCAGCCGTTCGGGCTAAAAGTGAGGCCAACCGCCCTATGGAAAACTCAATGTTAAAAACACGTTTTGGGACCCCCCTTTTTTCTCGGCCCCCACTGGACGAACCCCCCCCAAATTTTCAAGGGCTGCTCAGAAACAAAATGTGCCATTTTCCTGAAAATTTCAGCCAATTCCGTCCACAAACGCCAAAGTTATTAGACATAGAATTTTCAAAAAACCCATAGAGAAAAAATCCTAACTATATATACCTACTGGCGACCGCCAGTAGGTAATATATATATATATATATATATATATATATATATATGTGTATATATATATATTGTGTGTGTATGTATCTATATGTGTATGTGTATATGTGTGTGTGTATATATATATATATGTATGTATATGTGTGTGTGTATGTATGTATGTATTTATATTCTATATATTTTCAATGCATTGTCTTTAGCCGCCGGCCCCTGTGGTTGTAGGCGATTGGCTGTGTGCAAATGTCGAGATACCTACCAATTAACTCGATAAACAGATTTGTTCCATAAAAAAAAAATCCACAACTTCATAATCATTCGCTAGCCGAACACCAATGCTGCTAAAATGGAAATAGTCGAACTGCCGCTAGATTTACGATCAAAACAGGTTTTGGCCTGGTTTTGTGGTATGAAAATGAGTAATGGGCAAACTCCGCTATTGCTGGTATATAAGACACTGTCCTTTTCACAAAGTTCACCCATCTCACTTTCTCGCTACAGTCCCACTCATCATAGCGACTTTCAACGTTTAATTAGTCAGGGATTTTATTTTTACTTTAAGAGTTTTGCACTTTAAAATCGTAGCCACTTCCAAACAAACATGAATTGATTTTGAAATAGTCCGAGATAATAGAAAACGTAGAGCAAATAGCAGATCCTTTAACTGGTATAAAGGATTCAACATTGGTGGTAAAAGAGGAATCTTTTAGAGTTGTGGCATGAAAGCAGATGTTTTAACTGGAGCCAGTCCCAAGGACCAGTAGTTAACAAGCATTTGCAATTCAATAGGTCTCGCATTTGCGAGAGTTTGAACTATTGCCATTGTAACATTTGAACTTTTGCCTTTCATTTGTTTTTTAAAAACCTGAAAGAGTTGGGAGGTGGGGGGATGGGAGTTCGGGGATGGGTGTTCCAATTGAATTTTGCCTGTACTGATTGAAGATGATGAATATTTCTTTGTACACTGCACCTCTGGTAATCAGAGAGCAGTGCCCCCTTTGCAACACTTCAACACCAAAAAATAAAATAATAAATTGTTTTGAAGAAAAAAACCTGAAAGAGGTGTGTAAACATGCACTTTGTACTTGTACTCTTTTACTGCCAGCCTTGCTTCTCATAAGCAACCACTAGAAGTACAAAGTGCTTGTTTACTCACCGCTTGCAGGTTTTCAAAACACAAACAGCATTTGCAATGCCAATAGCTCAAACTCTCGCAAATGCGAAAACTATTGCATTGCAAATGCTTGTTTAGTTTCGCTATTGCACTTGCCTCCTCATCAGTTATTACAGCATTGAGGTCATCCCTTTGTTCTTGTGACCGGGTTGGAGACACTATCATTTCTAGGTACTTTTTGTGACCTGCTGAAGACGCTGAGTCTTCCAAGTACAGCTTTTGAAGAAATTTACAAAGGCCTTTTCAAAGTCTTCTGAGCTGAGCTCTGTCTGATTCTATACCTGGAATCTTCTTTCGGTTTTGTTCTGTCTTAATTTTTCCAGGCGAGCATTTTGATGCAGCCCTCACCATACTCGTAATGTGAGAGCTTGCTTGTTTCCCATTTACTTCTGACTATAGAGTGTAGAACCTCAGACAGTTCATCTTTAATTTCTTTTTGGCCGATTTCTTGCAGATCCTCAGCCCCTGAAATATCCTGCCTAAACTTTGTATTTCATTCGCCAGTTGATTGATCTCTTCCTAGTGCTCTTGTGCTTGATGGCCGCTAGGCTAATTCATTCCCCCCTGATGACTGCTTTATATGCATCCCAGGCCACCTGAATAGTAGTCCAGTTTTTGTTTAATGAAAAAAATAATTGTCTGTTTTCAACTTCTCCCTATTCTGCGGATCTGCAAGTATAGTTCGATCTAGTGTCCACCTTGGAATGGGGTGGGGAGGGGGGCGCTTATCTACTACTATTTCCATTTGAACTGCAGAATGGTCTAACAGATGAGCTGGTATATGATCCACCTTCATGATGTTGTTGAACAGGCCCCTGTCAACCAGAATAAATTATATCCTGGAGACGTGGCTGTAGTTTTTGTTTTGAATATTGAAGTTATGCTTTTTTATCGCCCTTTACTTTCCAGACATCCACTAGCACCAGGTCCTCAATGTTTTAGCCGTTCCTCATTTTGGGTATATTTAATATCTATCCTCCCCGGGGTTTAGTATTAGGTTGAAATCTCCGCCCAGAATTACAGGGGTTGAGACTTCAAAAAGATGCGTATACAGGATCTGCAAGGGGACAGGATAATCTATTTTAGGAGCATTAAATCCTGCCAGGATATGTTTTATTATATATTCTTGCTTTTGCAATGACCCATCTCCCATTAGTCAGTACTTGCTGTTTCTGCCCTTGCTTTAACTGACTTCTTAAAC
The DNA here is from genome assembly GCF_964261635.1 of Lissotriton helveticus. Classification (NCBI taxonomy): domain Eukaryota; kingdom Metazoa; phylum Chordata; class Amphibia; order Caudata; family Salamandridae; genus Lissotriton; species Lissotriton helveticus. Next base: position 1,262,837,522 of record NC_136057.1, on the reverse strand, counting down.
AGGATAGCCATCCCCTTGACACCACACTCTTGATCAGTGCAGACATATGTATCCACCCAGCTTTTCTTCTTTATTATCTCGCCCCATTCTCCCTTTAGTAGATGAGTTTCCTGTAAAATTATAATTTTGTTTTCCACTGATTTTAGATACTCCAGAATTTTCTGTCTACGACTTCTGACTCTGAGGCCATTCACGTTCCATGTAAGAATGTTAACTGACAACAGGCGTATTTGAGTTAGGCCAGGCATCTCCCTGCAACTCCTCGAACCTTGATCCCACACCCCTCCTATTTACAGAAATCTGACTTAAAAAAAAAAACATTCTACCCTTATGCCCCCTCACCCAGTGCAGATTCCTTTCTCCTTCCTTGGGCGATACATTTCACCCTTTTCGAGCTCCCTGCTCTACTGGCCTTAGTTCTATTCGTTGTGTTGCGTTTTAATCCGTTCAATAAGAGACTCCACCTTTTTGGGTTCTCTTATATTATGCATCTGATTCCTTTACATTATTTGCAAGGTGGCTGGGAAGCGCATTTGGACAGTCCTAGGGACCGTAGTTCTTGCATGGTTTGTCCTAATTCCCATAACCTGTCCTGCGTTGCCTTGGAAAATGTCTTACCTAATTCTAAAGACCCATTTGTCTTTGGTGTGAGAGCCAGCTTTAAGAGCCTCATTTAAGATTTTTTCTTTCAAGACATAGGTCTTGAAATTGATCAAGATTCTTCTCTGGTTTTTCCTCAACTTTCCCCTTCCGTAGGGGTCCTGGTGCACCCTCTGTATATCTTCCACCAAGGCCGTTGACTTCACCCAAGGACAGTGTTCTTCTCTTCCAGGGGATACTCATCAAAGTCATAAGCACTGAATAGTCCCGCCCACGTGCGGGACCCCGGAGCAATAGCTAATAATATGCATATATATATATATATATATATATATATATATATATATATACGCATAAAATAACCATATATATATATAGATAATATGCATATACATATACAGCCCAATATATACCATAGTAGGCTTAAAAACTGCCATTATTGCCTGTTAAATCTTTACATTTGCTAAATAAAGACATAATTACATTATATGACAATGCAAAGAAGAGCACTCTGCCCTGCTTTTCTTTGAAACACACAACCTTTATTTTCAAAGGTAAAACAGGCAGGATCATAGAGGCAGCTTTAGCCTAGATAGGCTGCATAGTAACAACAGAAAAAGCTGGCGCTGTGCCTTTAAGACCTCTGTGAGCCTCCAGGCTCCCATCATGCACCACAGGTGACAGGTCAGTTTTTTTCCGGCTCCTTCTGTGAGGATCCTGGAGCATTGAACTCGCCAGTTGGTGATATTTTTTCACTTTCTTCTGGTATTTCTCAAATTTTTTCGTCTTTACTCGACGTCTTTAGTCATTATCTGACTAATCCAACAATTTTTTGCTGTTTTTTGGCTATTTTTCCAGTCATAATGCCGGCCTTATTTGTTAAGTGTCCGGCCTGTGGTAAAAAAATGGCCAAGACAGACCCACATTCGGTCTGTGTAGCTTGTCTACCATCTTCTCACAATCCAGAACTCTGCTACCACTGCAGCAAGTTGTCAAATAGGACTTTTGAGAGAGAGAGAGAGAGAAGAGCAGGCTTCAGTCTCTGCATGACAGAGGAGAAACTGTGAGTGGAAGAGAAGAATTTCATTCCAGGAAGCCTTCTCAGCACAAAGAGCGCCAGGACAGAGGGGAGAAGAGAAAACATCGGTCTCCTTCAACTTCGAGGGACAGATCTTCTTCTAAGGTATCTATGTGCTCAAAATCAGCATCGAAATCAGTCGCGGTGTCCTTCGACGTTGAAACATCCCTCGCCGTCGAAGAAGAATTCGCCGTCGAAGCAAGGTGAGAAGCGACATGAGCGTAGGCGGTCCAGGTCTGGCTCCCCTACGACTGTGAGAGGGCGGGACTCGACGTCGTCTCATAGACGTCGACGGTCACCGCCAAGAGGCTCGCAACATCAGTCAAGGTCGCCGTCGAGAGGTGCCATGACGTCGACGTCGAACCGGGCAGTAGAGGTTTCGACGTCGAAGAGCCCAAGTCATGTGGCATCGAGGCACACGACGCCGAGAAAATCATCGCCGTCTAGGCGCATGACGTAGACGCCGAAGAGACCATCGTCGCCGAGGAGGTCGCCGCCGGAAAAATCGACGTCGAGGAGGCTGTTGTCGACGTCTCCTGCAGCTAAGAGGCCTAGAACGGTGTCCAAAGACTGGTCTAAGGTTTCTATTGTGTCTTCTGGGAGTTCCTCTTCCTCCCCTGGACTGCGGATTGTGCAAATCTCTCCAGAGCCCTCAAGAGCACCTTCACCTACAGGGGCTAATATCTCGCCACGATGGCTTGGAGAGATCAGAGACTGGAAGATAAGGAGGATTAACCTTCCAAGGTCTTATTCCAGGTCTCCTGTGTCGGTAAGACCTACTTCAAGATCAAGATCGCCCCTAGTACAGTTGGTGCACTCTCCGAGAAGACGTGAGCGTACTCCTCCGAGAAAGTCTCCATCAGAGAGGAGGCGGACTTCACCCTCTCCTAGTTCTTCGCGTCACCGTTCTTCTAGGAGACGCGATGCTAGATCTTCGACAAGGTCTACAAATTCGAAGGGGGACTACTCACCGACGCTGTCATCAACTCCTCCAAGTAGGATATCACCGATTGATGACGTGATTACCTTTAATGAAGTTCTCTGTCGTGGAGCAGCGAAACTTAATATCGAGATGCCGGTCTCTACTGCCAAGACAACGGTCATTTTCGAAACGTTACAACAGAAATTATCATCAGTATCTTTACTTCCTCTGGTTCCAGGTCTGTTGGAGCCTGCGGAGCACAAGTTCTTAACTCCTGCATCTTTGGGAGCGGTTCCTTCGCGGATCGCAAAGAAGTATAAGGCTCCGGACAATGATCTGTTATTTCTGAGGTCTGAGCCGCAACCTGGTTCGGTCATCGTCTCAGCGGCACGAAAGAATCAGACCGGAGCGACGTCATCCTCTGTACCTCCTGATAAAGACAGCAAAGCTATGGACTCAGTAGGGAAGAGAATGTGTGCCAGCTTTGTTTCCTACATGAAGGTCGCCAGCGCCTCCGCTTTACTGGGTCGAGATGACCGCGCACTATGGGATTCCTTGTCTCGGTTTGCAGAAAAACTTCCCAAAGAAGACAAGCATGATTTTCTTGACATCCTTCATGAAGGTGGGCTAGTGGCTAACCAGGTGATTAGCGCAGCTGCTGATGCTTTCGACCTGTCTACACATGGTTATGCTCATGGACTCTGTGCCAGGCGCTCAGCTTGGCTAAGGCTTACGGGTCTTAAGCCTGAAGCGCAACACCGAATACTTAATCTGCCGTTTAATGGAAAATCGCTCTTTGGCTCTCATGCTGACGATGAGTTGTCGAGAATGAAGACGGAGCTTGATACTGTGAGAGCTGTTGGTCTCGAAAAGAGAAAGGACTTTAAGAAAAAATACCGTCCTTGCGATCGGAGACAGAACCAACAGAGGGTTCAAACCCCTCAGTGGTCGTCACAGCAGAATCAGGGAAGATCTCAGTTCTCCCAGCGTCGTCCTGGTAGAGGAAGGGGTGGCATTTCCAGACAGTCTGCACCTGGAAATAAGCAGCAGCAACAAAAACAGTGAGTTTTTGCTTCCCCTGAGCCCGTTACCCACTCCGGTGGGGGGGGAAGTGTTCGTTTTTGCCTGGAAGAGTGGAAAAACATCACAATCGACAAATGGGTGCTGAATATTGTACAAAATGGATATACAATCAGGTTCAAGTCTCCTCCACCTTCCATTCCTCCTCAAAAGACTGTGACCCATCGACTTCATCTTTTGAAGCAGGAGGTGTCTGCATTAATCCTAAAGAAGGCCATCGAGGAGGTCCTGAGGGCACAGCGTCGACAAGGCATTTACTCCCGATATTTTCTAGTTCCAAAGAAAGGTCCAAACAAGGAGTTCAGGCCCATACTAGATCTCAGGCGCCTCAATCCATTCATTCGGCGAGAAAAGTTCAGAATGCTGGCGTTACATCAAATAATTCCACTTCTGCATCAAAGGGACTGGATGTGCTCCATAGATCTTCAAGATGCTTATTTTCACATTCCCATCGCCCCAAAGCATCGGAAGTTTCTAAGGTTGTGCATACAAACCAGCCATTACCAGTTCACAGTCTTGCCCTTCGGGCTAAAGTCAGCTCCTCGCACCTTCTCAAAGTGCATGGCAGTAGTAGCGGCTTTCCTAAGGAAGAGACATATTTTCGTCTATCCCTATCTAGACGATTGGCTGCTAAAGAGTGCGTCTCCGATTCTGCTTCAACAATATCTCACGTTCTGCATACATCAGCTGCAGAGGCTTGGCCTGCACGTAAACTTCTAAAAGTCTATCCTGAATCCCACGCAGAGGATACACTATCTGGGCGCAGTTCTGGATTCAAAGGACGCAAAAGCGTATCCTTCGGAGGAGGGACTATCCTCCATTCTCCTCAAGTGTCAAACCATACTAAAGATTCCTCGACCAACGGCCAGACCGATCTCGTCTCTGCTAGGGTCCATGGCTTCTTGCATTTTACTCGTTCCGAACGCCAGGCTGCACACGAGACCTCTGCAGCAGTCTCTGGAGGATCAGTGGTCCCAGTTTTCAAACCGTTGGGAGGACAAACTGTCACTACCTCTGTCAGTGCGGATCTCCATTCGATGGTGGATGCAGCGGAGTCATCTGGTAGTGGGAGTGCCTTTTCAAGAGGACATGCCCAGACGATCGCTGGTGACAGATGCGTCCCTTCAGGGATGGTGCGCCCATCTGGGGTCCCTTCAAGTTCAAGGAGTGTGGTCAGAGAAAGAAAGACTGTATCATATAAACATGTTGGAGCTGTCCATCTAGCTCTCAAGGCTTTCTTTCCTGCGATCAAGACATCCTCTCTGCTTGTTCAGACGGACAACACAACAACGATGTACTATCTGAAAAAGCAGGGCGGAACGAGATCCAGACCTCTGTCGCTGGAAGCGCAAGCAATCTGGAAGTGGCTTCTGGCTCGGGGTATGAAAATTTCAGCTGTCCATCTGCCCGGTGTCCTCAACGTCCAAGCAGACGACCTAAGCAGACACTTCACAGAAGCACACGACTGGGTCTTAAAAGACGAAGTGATAAGTGATGTCTTCCAGGCCTGGGGGTCACCAGAAATCGATCTCTTTGCGGACGCCGAAAACGCAAAATGCCGCGTCTTCAAGTCCAGGTACCCACCACGAGGGTCCAAGGGGAATGCTCTATGGATGGACTGGTCAGAGACATTACTCTACGCTTTTCCACCGATTCCACTCATTCCCTTGGTGATCAAGAAGCTGTACAAGTCCAAGACAGTCATGATCCTGGTGGCTACGGATTGGCCTCGCCAATGGTGGTACCCGGATCTCCTGTATCTATCCAAAGTACCGCACAGGAGGCTTCCTTGCTGTCCGGATCTGCTGACCAGAGAGAACGGCAGGGTGTTCCATCCCAACCTGCCGTCCCTGAAGCTAGCAGTATGGTTCCTGAGTTCATCCAGTATGGGCATCTAGGCATCTAGGCCTCTCGCAGGACTGTGTGCACATTTTAAGAGAGGCAAGGAGAGCTACTACAATAAAGTCGTATTCTTTCAAGTGGAAGCGGTTTTTCATGTGGTGTGCTGCGGCAGGTCATGACCCTATTCGAGGTCAGGAACAGGTTCTGTTACCATACTTACTTTCTTTGGCCAAAGCAGGTTTACAGTATTCCTCTATAAAGGTCCATCTGGCAGCAATAACAGCATATCGAAAGTCCCCTACCCAGGTTTCTTTCTTTCAAATGCCAGTTGTGAAGGATTTTCTGGAGGGTCTCAGGAAAGTGTATCCTCCCGTGAGGGCGCTCTCTCCTCCTTGGGAGCTTAATGTGGTTTTGTCTAAATTGATGGGTCCTCCATTCGAACCTATTCATAAGGCCTCCCTTCAACATCTGTCGTGAAAGGTGTCCTTCCTTGTAGCTATCACTTCTGCGCGCAGGGTGAGCTTTTTGTGCTACAGAACCCCATCTCGTTTTCCATGCGAATAGAGTGGTGCTTCGGACTCATCCAAGATTCCTTCCTAAGGTAGTCTCGGAATTTCACATTAATCAGTCAGTTACACTGCCTACGTGTTTTGCTAATCCGAGCACTCCAGCTGAAAAAGCTCTACACTCTTTGGATTTAAAAAGAGTTTTGAAGTTTTATCTTGATAAAACTAATAGTGTTAGAAAGACTGATCATCTGTTTGTGAACTACGGACCTCTGAATACGGGCTTGCCTGCGTCTAAGAGGTTCATTTCTAGATGGATTAAGTCATGCATTTCATTATCTTATCAGTTGGCACGGAAACAGCTCCCGGGCAAACCGAGAACGCACTCCACTAGAGGAAAGGCTGCTACTATAGCAATGCTTAAAAATGTTCCTGTATATATTTACAACAAGGGGTGGTGAGGGACAGAGTCTCTGAATTAAGCAGAATACTCTCACCCAGTCAAAAGATCAGGGCTAGATCCAACACCGTTTTTTAGCTCATTGCACCATCCCAGTTACAGAACCTGGCTATATGCAAATTAGTCTGTTCCTGTTCATGAAATTGGTAAGGCAGCTACGTGGCGTTCGGTTCATACCTTTGCTCGCCATTACTGCCTTGATTCTGATACTCAGGCGGATGCTCAAGTTGGTCAAGCATCCCTGAGGAATTTGTTTGGGTAATATATCTATTAGTATACTGTTTAGAGAGACTGGTATTCGTCCGCAGGGTATGGGATGGGCTTGCTACTCTATTCAGTGCTTATGACTAAAGATGAGTATCCCCTGGAAGAGAAGGATTAGTTACTTACCTGTAATCCTAGTTCTCTTCCAGGGGTATACTCATCAAAGTCATAAGCACACCCACCCGCCTCCCCGGGCGAATACCAGAGCTGTCTATTTCACATGTTACCCATGCAGTTATCACACTGTTATACGCCGTCCAAAAGAACTGACCTAACTGTCACCTGTGGTGCATGATGGGAGCCTGGAGGCTCACAGAGGTCTTAAAGGCACGGTGCCAGATTTTTCTGTTACTATGCAGCCTATCTAGGCTAAAGCTGCCTCTATGATCCTGCCTGTTTTACCTTTGAAAATAAAGGTTGTGTGTTTCAAAGAAAACCAGGGCAGTGTCCTCTTCTTTGCATTGTCATATAATGTAATTTATATGTCTTTATTTAGCAAATGTAAAGATTTTACAGGCAATAATGGCAGTTTTTAAGCCTAGGTATATATTGGGCTGCATATGTATATGAATATTATTTATATATATATATATATATATATATCTATCCAACAAAAGCACAGGAACCCACTTAGGAAGGAGCCACACACGAACTACTGACTGTAATCCTCTTTTATTTTCAAAAGCTTGCCAGCAGGCTTCTCTCATCGGTGCTCTTCCAGAAATGCTGCCAAACGCGTTTCGAGAGACCACGCTCTCTTCATCAGTGGCATATGGTGTCAGCTACTCACAGGTGCCCCATTTATCTCTAGTCCCCGCCCACTGGGCGTGTGTGCAGTCACAGCGGCGTTATGGGCTCTGCATCGTGACTTGACTAATCACAAATAAAACATCGCAGTGGATGGGAGAATTCACCTCTGCCATCAGCCGGCCCCGCTTCTAAGCTGATGAAAGAGCTTTCCTGGGACTCCCCTGCAGAGCCCCAGAATGTTCGTGTCCTTGTTGCCCTACGTAGGAAACAACGCTGGTTCTGCTGGAACAGCAGCGGGCTTCTTCCCCTGACCGGGAACAGCCGTTTAAATCCAACAAAAGCACATGAACCCACTTAGGAAGGAGCCACACACGAACTGACTGTAATCCTCTTTTATTTTCAAAAGCTTGCCAGCAGGCTTCTCGCATCGGTGCTCTTCCAGAAATGCTGCCAAACGCGTTTCGAGAGACCACGCTCTCTTCATCAGTGGCATATGGTGTCAGCTACTCACAGGTGCCCCATTTATCTCTAGTCCCCACCCACTGGGCGTGTGCAGTCACAGCGGCGTTATGGGCTCTGTAGTCCTGATAGTTTCAGTGGAGCATCGTGACTTGACTAATCAGAAATAAAACATCGCAGTGGATGGGAGAATTCACCTCTGCCATCAGCCGGCATATATATAGATATATGCATATTATTGGCTATTGCTCCGGGGTCCCGCACGTGGGCGGGACTATTCAGTGCTTATGACTCTGATGAGTATACCTCTGGAAGAGAACTAGGATTACAGGTAAGTAACTAATCCTTCCAGTAAGGTGATCCTGAAATTCTTAATGTCCTCCCCTTCCTTTCTCTCCGGGACATTCAGGATCCTCAAGTTGTTACTCCTAGCCTGATTTTCTAGGGTTTCGATTATTCTTTTTTTTCTACCTGAGGTCCTTGAACAACAAACGTAATGAGGGGGTGATTTTTTACCATGAAGCCTCTTAATTTACCTTGTGATGACTGGGGGGTGGAGGGGAAACCCAGAGTCTTGAGTTAGTGTGGCTTGTTTCTCCTTTTTGTTGATAGCTGTGGCTGCTAGCACTGTATTTTTTCTTTGAGTCGGGGGGAATATTAACCGCTAAGTTCCTGTTTCTTAGGTAATACCTTATCCCTCTTCTTTGGACCAAATTCTGATTTTGAGTTTTTTGCGGAGAAGTGCCTTTTGCCTCTTCTCTTACCCCCAATCGAGACTAGAGTACCGGGGTCCTGTGCTCTCTCTCCCGCTCCCCATCCCATCCCCTCCTTGGTCACTTACCACGCTCATGTGTCCCCTCTGCTCCCTCCATGGTGTTGTATGTTCCCTCTGCAATGCAATTGATCTCCAGGATCCCGCTGCCCTGTAACTGAGGCTAGCCGTCATCTTGCCCCGGAAGGAAACCCTAGCTGCGGTCTTCAGATTGCTACATCGAGCTGAGGCTGCCTCCGCCCATACTCCGCTCGCTGGTCTGCCGAAACCTGATGATTCCTCCTGGTCCTTGCGGTGCTGCAGACATCAGACAGGTTCAAGGTATTTAGTTACATGCCTTGCTTAACTTCGATTTAAGTTTTCCTGTTAGTGTAGAAAAGTTGTATGCGCTTAATTTTTTTGTTCCGCCTGGAGAGCTTGGAGCTCATGACCGGGCTCCTCAGCTGGCCGGCATGTTCTCCCTTCGGCCGTCATTCCAAGATTGTTAGCACATTTAATATTAGCCTTACAAACGTTAAACCTTAGTTTTGCTAATGCTCGTTCCATATGAAGGATTTTGTTCCATGTGGACGAAAGACATAAATATACCCGCATTTTTCCTTAATAGGCATGCTCTTGAAGGGCAAAGTCTGAAAGCTTTTGGTGCCAAAAACCTAACCATTTTATGCACTTTGTTAAGCCTAGGTTAGGTTGCTACTACGTCCTTTTTCTCAATATACCCTTGGCTGGAATCTGTATTCCTGCGTGTCAATTCACACCTTTTGCTCCCATTTCTATTATTTGTGTTCTAAAATAGATTATTATGGAAAGCAATGAGAAAGCTTGAAAGAGATACAAAAGAAAGAACAAATGAGAGACCAGGATGAAAGTGTGAGGTAGTCGCAGACAGAATGAGTGTAAACGCCTCTGGGGGGGGAGGGGTGGGGGGAGGGGGTGAAACCACTAGAGAGAGAAATAGTGCTACCAACACAGCAACAGGGTGGAAGTGGGCACTAGAAAGAGCGGAAGAGTGCCAGTAGGCAGAACAGGAGATTTGGGTAGAAAAAGTGAACGAGTTTGAGTGAAAAGGAATGAGACCCCAAGACCGCCAGTGTTGTGTTTGAGGTAATGCACTGATTTCCAAACTGCTTTTGAGAATGTTTAGATCATTAAATTGATTTCTGACCCTGCTTGTGCTATGATGCTTGCCCGGTCTGACCGGTTATTTTTAAACCACACACCTGCCATACGGATTATGGAGCTGAATCAAATGGCTCTCATGTTCTCCGCTGGACATGTGTAATGCGGGCGGAGTGTGGTCTTTTATTAAAGCGTGCACATACCTATCTGATTAATGTACAAAAAAAAGAAACTCGACCAGAGTTTTGCGGTAGTTGCAGGATTATCAAGGAGGTTGTTACAAAACCCATACTGAAGGACAAATTGTAAACCGCCAACAGCAGCAACAGCACAGGTGTTGCTATGGGGCAGAAGTGTTACTGATCTTGGGGGTCTCAAAAAATGGTCTGTCAGGCTGAATGTCGCCCTCTGACAGTATAATGAATACCTATATTTTTGACAGATGCAGGACCTTCTGTGCATCGACCTACTAAGATATTTGTTTTGAATGCCGTATACATTTAGAGTAGAGCTTTTTTTTATGGATATCTGAAAATAATTTAGGGAAATGATTAGCTGGCTCCCAATTGGAATGTTAACACCCAGCCTTTTTATTGATCTTTTTTAGGTCTCGCCTATGCAGTGCGCATGCGCTGCATAGGAGACCTTTAGGCGTCGTTCAGCTCTTTTTCGAAGCACATACTCGTGCTTGTGGCGGCCTACATCTTGCGGGAGTACTTAGTAGTGCGCCCCAAGCACGAGTATGTGCTCCGGAAAAGAGCAGACTGCGCGCGCGCGCATACACGTACGCACCACTCCCGGACCAGCAAACGCATGCGCATGGCTCTCTCCTCGCTCACTCGCTCCGCTCTCTCCGTCTCCTTTTTGCCTCTCCATTAACGAGCCAGTCACATCCCCCCCAATCCCTGCCTCTCACCACAGGCATTCAAGTCATCCTTGCTCTTCTAGTCTTCTGTGTTGCTTATTTACTCACCCCCTTCATTCTCACTCCCCGTTCTAACTTTCAGTCCTCATTCTAGATAATTGCCCCTTTGTTCCCATATTTCAAGCTTGTGCGTCTTTCCCTTTTATTCATACTCCTCACCGTTCGTTCCTATCATTGGCTCCAGTACCGCCTCAACCTCCCCATGCCACAACAAATCCCATCCATTCCTCTTAATTGTCCCTCCTTATTCCAAATATGGCTACTCTTCCCTCCTTGGTCATCTACCTCTTCATCACGCACTCCATCACAGCCACACCACCTTGCACTGTGCAACACTGCCTCTCAATCATTCTAACACCTTCTCACACTTGCAGCCTCTATTTCATTCACTCTAACTCACCAACACAGTCTCCCTCATTTTCACTTGCTGCTTCTTCATTCTCTCATACACAAATGCTTGCAAGTAAAGTCCTGTTCACGCATTCACGGTCTCTCCCAGCTGCCAGTTGGAACACAATATTCACTGTATTTTACTTCTCTCCGCTTCTAGCCAATGTCCAGTTTTATTAAGCTATTACCTATTAGTATAATAAACATGGGTAGAATATAAGTAGGGCAGAGCCCTAGTGCCCAGAAGGGCGATCTGCCCCTGTCAGTTCTTGGCACTGAATCGCAGCTGCCAGTCCTGAATGACGTCCATTGTTCGGATGCTTCTGATTGTCTTCGTTATTGAAACACTGAATATAGCTCTCAAGTGCTCTGTAGTGGGGGGAGAGAGGTAGTCACTAGTCCACGAGTCTGATTTTAAACAAGCACAGCAAGTTTGCATGACATTGCCCTGGAGGGGCCCGCTCATTTTAGTTACTGAAGCAACTTTCAATCTCTGCGGATGCTTGTCTTTAAAACCACATTCACTGCATCACCATGGTTTATCCAGTATTAGGGGTGTCTTTCATGGATTCACATGCCTGAATCATTCCCCGTCGTCGAGACGGGAGCCTCCGGTACATAAAAAAGTAATGTCCTATAGACATACATAGAGAAAATAGGCCTAAGGTCCTCCCCTTAGTAGCCTTTCTTAGTCCTTATGTAAAAAGGACCAAACTCTCCTAGTCAGCCAATCAGCTCCGACCTCCCTCTAGAACCTTCCTGGGAGGAGCCTCAGTCCCTCAGATTTTCTACCGCACGTTGTGCTAAGGGAGTCTCCTCTGAGCTCTGCTCAGATTCTGTGTTTTTTTCACTTAATTTGGCTTTTCTACTATGGATATCTTCAAATACATTCTTTATCTTCAAATAATTTCTTTAAAGAAGGTCTAACAAGGGAAAGAACGGAAGATTTCTGTTTGGAGCCTGCACTTCTTGTTCCAAGAGGTGGCTCTGCTCGGTTCCTCACACTCACAGACCAAAGGCTACAAGGTATGTTACTTTTTCAAGTGACTTTTGAAGGGTCGTGAACAGAGGCTGTTAATATGGTTAAGGCCAGAAAGGAGGTTATTTATTTCTCCAGTTACTGCGATGAGGTGTTGCCCTCAAAGTCCAGGAGACCTCAATAGAGAATCTCCTCAGACTCATTCCTCAGGGTACCATCCTGAGAAGGCCCCAAAAAAGACCGCTCAGGGGTCTTCCGGGCGCAGTCCTTCAAGGATCTCCCCACTCTGTGGGAAAGGAGAGTAAAGGACTTGCTTTGGAGAAATATCGGACAAAATAGACGACGTATGAGCCGTCTATATCCCCTCCTCTGGTCATAGGATCGTTCAGAAAGGCGTCGTCTATACCTCCTGAGGTACAGCCTAAGAAGCCATCGATGTCAAAACCATCATCATTACAATGAGAGCGTCGACGACGACGCGTCGACGATGACGTCGACGACGAGACCATAGACGTCGACGGCGACACCGTCGACGTCGACGATTGGAGCGCCGAGAGCGTCGACGACGAGGACATCGACGTCGACGACGAGACCGTCGACGACACCATGGACGTCGACTTTGACACCGTCGACGTCGACGACGGCGAGGACCGTCGACGACGGCGAGGACCGTCGACGGCGAGGACCGTCGACGGCGAGGACCGTCGACGACGAGGACCGTCGACGACGGCGAGGACCGTCGACGACGGCGAGGACCGTCGACGACGGCGAGGACCGTCGACGGCGAGGACCGTCGACGGCGAAGACCGTCGACGGCGAGGACCGTCGACGGCGAGGACCGTCGACGGCGAGGACCGTCGACGGCGAGGACCGTCTACGGCGACGACCGTCGACGGCGAGGACCGTCGACGGCGAGGACCGTCGACGGCGAGGACCGTCGACGGCGAGGACCGTCGACGGCGAGGACCGTCGACGGCGAGGACCGTCGACGTCGACGACGAGACCATCGACGACAGCCTCTCGGAACGAAGGCCTGTCTACGGTTTCGATAATGGCCTCATCTACGATGATGGCCTCATCTACAAAGGCGCATTTTCGTGGGCGCGTCTATGACAGCCTGTCTACGGCAGCCTGTCTACGGCGGCCTGTCTACAGCGTCTACAGGGCCTAGTCTACAGGGCCTAGTCTACGAGGACCTAGTCTACAATGGCCTAATCTATAGTCTACGATGGCCTAGTCTACTGGCCTACTCTATGGAGGCCTAATGATCGATGGCCTAGTCGTCTACGAAGGCCTAGTGCTCGATGGCCTAGTCCACGATGTCCTAGTCTACGACGGCCTAGTCTATGACGGCCTCGTCTACAAGGGCTAGTCTAAGGAGTCGACTGCTCGCCTACGACGCCCTGTCTACGGTATCAACGATAGCCTCATCTACGTAGGCTCATCTTCGAGGACTCGTCTACGGCGGCATAGTCATTGACGACATCGTCTATGACAGCCTGTCTGGTCGACCAGGGCCTTCTCTAAGATGGCCTAGCCTAAGATGGCCTCCTCTACGCGGGCCTCGTCTACGTGGGCCTCGTCTACGATGGCCTAGTCTACGAGGGACTCGTCTACGATAGCCTCGTCTAGGATGGTCTAGTCTATGATGACCTCATCTACGACGGACTCAGCTACGGAGGCTAGTCTACGACGGCGTCGACGGCCTTGTCTACGAGTAGTCTACGACGGCCTCATCTATGACTGCTCGTCTACGACGGCATGCTCTCTGACGGAGATCTTGTCGACGAACTCGTCAACGAAGGAGGAAATCCACCAAGTCTGTAATCTCTTTTAAGGGGGTATGGTCATCTATGACTGCGCGTCTACGATGGCATAGTCTATGACGGCAACCTCGTCGACGGATTCATCGACGAAGAAGGAACTCCACCACTTCTGGAATCTCTTCTAAGGTGGTATGGAGAGCTGCTCAACGTTTTAAGATCTCCATGACCTCTCAAGAACAGGCCTGCTTCTTGTACGTCTTCAAAGAACCCTACAAGAAGGCAGTAAGGTCAATACGGGTTATCCATTACCTATAGTCAGAAGAGGTAAGGGTCCGGTAGTACCCCTCCTCTGTATCACTGGTGATCCCTCCGTTGGAGAAGAAGTATAAGGCGCCAGATACAGCACCGGCGTGCTTAACAGGAACTTTCTAAGCCGGACTCCGTAGTGCCACAGGCGGCCTAGAAAAACTCCGGGGATCCTTCGGCCCCGTTGTCACCTCCTCCTGATAAGGAGGGTCTAAGAGTGGACAACCTTACGAACAGGTTTTCCTCTGTGAACGTTCTAGCGCTCTTGGTACGCTAGCATGGAAAAATTGTGGGCACACTGGCCCCATACCAGCCGGAATTACCAGACTCATCCGAAGAGGAAGTTAGGTGGATTCCGCTAGAGGCGGTGCATTGGCGTTAAACCATAGACTGCGCGAGGAATATCGCTATGACAGGGTTCCGCAAGTGGCTGGACCAGCAGTCTTGCGGATCCAAGGAGGGCCCTTTCCGTCCTGAGGTGCAAACAACGTTTCTGGACAGGCCAGATGAGGGCCACTCACTATTGGCACGAAAAGTTAACGAAACAGACAATGCGAGAGCTTTGGACACTCCTCAGTATATGAACCTGTCCTTTAGTACAAATGGAGGAAGAAGAAGGTCTTCCCTCAAAGGAAATTATCAATTCCAATCTTCCTGCTCTTCAGGCCAGAGTAGACCACAATGCCTTCAGTCGCCGACAATAGCAAAACAAGCACCCATCTTCTGAGAAATTGTCTTCTCATGGAACGGGCAGCGGAGATATCAAGATATACAGCTGCATCTACGTCTGGATTATGCTGTAGAAAGGAGCTATAGCGAGAGTTCCTCCTCCTCAAAGGAGCTATAGCGAGAGTACCTCCTCCTCATAAGGGAAAAGGGGCTTTTTTTGTTCCGCTTCCTTTTTAAATCCAGAACAAAGATAAGAGGAGGAGACCAACCTTGGGCTTCAGAGACTTCAACACCCTCCTAAAAGAGGCAGTTGTTTCGCATGGTAATCCATGAGGTCCAGCAAACAGGACGTTTACTTCCATATCCCACTTCACAGGAATCGCTAAAAGTACTTACGATTTGCAGTAGTGGGCAGACATTTACGGTTTCGCGTTCTGCCTTTCGAGCTCAAGTCTGCACCACACATATTCACGAAATACAGTTCCCTGGGAGCGACATAACTAGGACACCAAGTCTTTCGGTTTCTGAAGGACTGCCTGCTCAAGGCTTCATCCTTAAAAGACGTGTCCAGGTCTCCCAACGCCTGCTTTCAGTTTTCGATGCTTGGATCTCATCCTCAATCAGGAAAAATCGGTCCTGAAACCTTCTCACTACATCAGTTTCCTAGGTACATCAGTTTCCTAGGTATAACCCTGGCCACACGGTCAGCAAAGGTTTTCCCATCAGAGAGTGATAGTGTATCCTCCTGATTCCTCGCTCTCAACTACGAACGAGACCTCTACAAGAGGCGCTATCGAAGCAGTGGTTACAATCTACAAGGTCATCTTGCCACATAAAAGGGAATCCTCACATGGCCGGAGTCCTACAATGAGGAATATCCTCTCAAAAACTGTCTCAAGGCTTGTCACTCCTACTTCCGGCGGTTCCTCACGTCGTCACAAAATGCGGAAGGTAGTCTCCTATGGAGAAGACACTACATATCAATCTGCCTGAACTGCTGACGGTCTTCCTGGGCCTTTCAGCTTGCCTACCAAGAATAAGACGAACAATGGGCTCACCGATGCGTTCAGCAGGCAGAAACCATTGTAACAGGGCGCTGGACCAACAAATCATTGGCCACATCTTCTCCAGATAAAACACGCCGCAAATGGATCTAATTGCGACGTGAATGAAAGCCGAATGCCCACACTTCGGTAATTGGCTAGGGAATGCATCTCCAACCGCATGGCGCAATGTCTTTGCGTAGGCCTTTCCACCATTCCCGATGCTCCCATTGTCCTCAAGACAAGGTTGGTGGAGCCTTGTATTCTGATTTTAATAGACCCAATTGGGCCGAGGCGACATTGGTTCACAGAACTCCACCACCTATCCCTGTAGCCGCCGATCCACCGGCGGCAGTATCTATCTCTGCTTCCTATGATCGATAATGCAGTTCGACATCAGGCCGCCGATCCCCTGGCGGCAGTATCTATCCACCACCTATCCCTGTAGCCGCCGATCCACCGGCGGCAGTATCTATCTCTGCTTCCTATGATCGATAATGCAGTTCGACATCAGGCCGCCGATCCACCGGCGGCAGTATCTATCCACCACCTATCCCTGTAGCCGCCGATCCACCGGCGGCAGTATCTATCTCTGCTTCCTATGATCGATAATGCAGTTCGACATCAGGCCGCCGATCCCCTGGCGGCAGTATCTATCCACCACCTATCCCTGTAGCCGCCGATCCACCGGCGGCAGTATCTATCTCTGCTTCCTATGATCGATAATGCAGTTCGACATCAGGGTCTGAAGTCTCTCTGGTTGGTCGCCTGACCCCTGAGTTCAGGGTTCCACAATCTGAATAATCCACAGGGCTGTAGACATTCTTGCCAGAGCAAGTGCGGATAGCACATGAACATATTCCCGGAAAGGGAAGCGCTTTGTGTCTGCGGTGTCGACCGCAGAAATATGCTTTTCTCCACATCACTGGTGCAAATATTGCCTTATCTATCCATTACAGTACACTTAACAGTGCTATCTCGTTATAAAAGAATTCAAACGAGCCCATCGCTCTGGTCAAGCGGGTTGATTAAGCAAGTTCTGAAACGTTTATATTTCCCGCCAGTAAGGATGTTGCCACCTCCTGGCATCTCAATGTGGTTTTTACCAAGCTCATGAAACATCCGTTCAACCAGTACACGGAGCTGACCCAAAGTATGTCTCGTGAAAAATCCCCACTAAGTCAGTGGGCTACAGGCGGTTTTCTATCCAGAAGAGTGAGCGAGCTCCAAGCTCTGTCCATTCAGGAACCATACATGCAGTTCAGGAATGCTAGCATGGTGCTGAGACCGAACCCAAAATTCATTCCAAAGGTGCCTTCAGACTTTCATCTCAATGAGCCAATAATCCTTCAAACTTTCTTTGCGAACCCTTCAACCGCAGCAGGAAGGGCTCTACATTCTTTAGATCTCAAAGATGTCTCAGGTTCTACCTAGATAAGTCTAAGACTTTCAGAAACTCTTCACAACTGTTCGTGGCATACAGCAGACCAAGAATGGGCCTGTCCCTCACGAAACAAAGCATCTCAAGATGGATCTCATCAACGATTGCATTCTGCCATGACCAGGCCGGACGGCCTTTGACTGATCAGGTCACTGCACATTCCACCAGGGCGATGTCCACGTCAGCAGCACTCTTCGCGGGGGTGCCATTCTTGGACATTGGCAGAGCGGCGACCTGGAAGTCACCGCACACTTTCTCCAGCCACTACTGCCTGGATATCGAACTTCAGAAGGATATGGCAGTGGGTCAAGCGGTGCTTCGCCATCTCTTTCAGTGAGGTGAGCCTTCCTACATCCCGCCATCCAGGTATGCACATTCCTTGCTCTTGTGATACTATATGTGATGATATATGCATTGTCTAACATGACTGCAGAACTGATTTACATCACAAATCTGCATATCTGATTGCTAACTATTCTGATTCAGGCATGTGAATCCATGAAATGCACCCCTAATACTGGATAAGAAATGCGTTACTTACCTGTAACAGCAGTTATCCAGTATTGGTGTCTTTCATGGATTCACATGCAACCCTCCCGCCTCCCCGGGAAGGACTCACATCCCTCTCTGACAACATTACGCCTACCTAGCTGGGTGCGTACGAAAATCTGAGGGACTGAGGCTCCTCCCAGGAAGGTTCTAGAGGGAGGTCGGAGCTGATTGGCTGACTAGGAGAGTTTGGTCCTTTTTACATAAGGACTAAGAAAGGCTACTAAGGGGATGCCCTTAGGCCTATTTTCTCTATGTATGTCTATAGGACATTACTTTTTTATGTACCGGAGGCTCCCGTCTCGACGACGGGGAATGATTCAGGCATGTGAATCCATGAAAGACACCAATACTGGATAACTGCTGTTACAGGTAAGTAACGCATTTCTTCTGGTGTTGACTAATACCATAGATAGCCTCAGGGAGGAACTAAGATGGCGGCGCTTTCCACATAATATGAATCTCTGCTTTGTGACCTACAGACTTTAACAAAAAAAAGTTTCACGGTCAAGTGGATCAAAAGTTGTTCACGTTTCTGCACATGGGGGGCGGCACCAAGCACTTCTCAAACGTTAACCTGCCATTTTAAAGCGATTTTATTACTGTGATCGGGCATTTTAAAAAGGTGACCATTAGGCTGAAAAGTATAAAACATTGTTTGGAAATGTTAAAATATTAACACAGCAGATTTGGCACGTAATGTCTCATAATTCATCCCGCCACTGCTGAATTCTTCTATTGGCCTTAGTACTGGGAGTGAATATCTGGGAACCGAAGTTGGCAATTCTTTTTGAGTTTCTTTGTGGGCCTCTTCTGCCAGAGATGACTATGGAAATCTAGTTTCACCCCAATGACCTCCACTATAAAGAAAGATGTTTCGGTACAGCCAGAGCTGCCTACTTTGGCTGTGGGGAACCAGTTGGGAGTCTCGGCGTCGGCGCAACATCCTGTGATTCTGGGCAAATTACTTAATCTCCCCCTGCCTACAAAACAAGCATTGGCATAGCTAATAGGTCTCTCCTTTAGGACCTTATAAGTGTTTAGCCATGCAACAATTGATGTTGTTGCACCAAGGATATTGTGCTGCATAACTAAATACTTATAAGGCCCCAAAGGCGAGACCTACTGGCTCTGCCAATGCTCGCTTCTCTTTTTGGTGCCAGCTGTTCTACGCTCTCTTGCTGTGTAGCTGTATCTGCACAGTGGAAATATTATACCCCCCAACTTTCTTTAATAGTTACAATGGTTGCAATAAAGAAAGTTACAATTCTGGGAAGATATTTTAGGTAGTAATGGCCGATACATACAAGTATCCCTTTTGTCATTGTCATCTTAAAATATCGTTGCTAACAAGGTTACTTTTTGAGTTTGACTTCTTGAAATTGTGAGTTTATTTAAAGTTTTCCAATCGCTCTAGGAAACTGACAGATAAATGAACTTGTGGCTTGTGCATATGAAGACTTACAAATACCAAATAATGGCATGACTGCTGGAGGTCGTCTTACTTATAAATGAATTGGCAGGCTCTATTTTTTTTCTTGTTAGTAGTCGAGATCATGATCACATCAAGTGAAGTGGAGAAAGCCCTTTTTAGATGAACCAGGAGAATGCTCTTATATATATATATATATATATATATATATATATATATATATATATATATATATATATATATATATATATATATATATATATATATATATATATATATATATATATATATATATATATATATATATATATATATATATAATTTTTTTTTTATTTATTCTGCAGCAACACGTAAAAAAAAAAAAGAGGGCCAACTGAGACACATTCTGACATTTAGACTAAAGTTCAGTTTGGGAGTTTTGTCTTAAAATGTGTGCATCAGTGTCATGTACTGTTGTCAGCTCACCAAAATTGAGGTTCAAGGTAGATCATACACTGGTGTCTCATAGTGTTTTATTTTAGCCTGTGGTGAGTGTGAGATGGTTATAGATGTTGCAGATAAATAAACTCCTTTGCCAATCTCTTATAATGTACTGAGCATTAGAGGCGTATTCTATTTGATCTTAAGAATAAGTGGTACCTTCATCTCCATACTAACTACATTTTTTGCTCGCTTAAAACAAAAAGGCAATCTTCAGGACCTGAATAAAAGTCGTTTCCAGGCGAGAAACTTGTTTGCATTTGCCTTTATTATTTACTAAAGATCGCATTTAAATGGCTATTGTTCCTTTTCAGATACCATGCAAACACGTCTTTTGCTACGAGTGTGCAGTCCAGCAGGAGAAAAAAGGGGACAAGGTTTGTCCTGGGTAAGTGTGCCTGAAATTGTGTTTTGGTAACTTGGTTTTAAATGAAAATGCATCGCTGTGGAATAGTTTGTAATCGAAGTACACTGAAATGAGGGGTTTAAACTAGAAGCATATCGCATTCATGTCCAGCCTAATGTTTGTTGCACAGCAGTAATGGATCAAATGCCAGAGGAAAGGCATCATCAAAGGAAATTCAGCAAACTTTTAGAGATTTTTTTTTTTCGTTCCACTATTTTTGTATGTGCATGTATGTATATTAATATTGCCGTAGATATTGGAACTTTTAGGGAGCCTCAGTATAGAGGCTTTCTAGCACTAGTGCGAAATCAGAAAATATACCCTTCATAATCCTTTTGAGTGAAAGTAGTGTATTTTTCCCTTTTCCCTACTAAATCTGAATGTGGCCCACCTGGTGTAATGTAAGGCTAAACATCTGTTTGGCATTTCCTCAGTTGTTCCATGCACCAAATCGGTTTAATTTGTAAATGCCCCTTTTTAGTGATTTGCACGCTTTACTCAGGGGAACTCCAGCTAGACGTTCTTAAAAAAAATATATATATACAAAAAATGTACATATTCCATCTAATTTGGTAGTCCCTTGTTCAGCCAGGTATTAAATAGTTGTTTCGTATTGAAATACTTGTATACATTTCATGGCCAACTCTGCTTAGAAACCTGTCCAATTATTGTAAGCTTCAGGAACGTGGCTTGCTATTGAACACTTCGCTTTTCCTTTACCTTGTGAGCTTTCTCAGGAATGTTGTATTTTCTAGCATTCTTACTCTTGCAATATAGAAGGGAGATCTCGGACATCCATGCGTTCCTCACATAGAGCTGTCGTGCTTGAATTGCAATGATCGCCCTTTTCTCCTCATGCACTCTCTTTAGATTAAGGGGTTTTATGTATTTCACATGTGGGCTAGCTTATTAAAGCTGTCCGTTGTGTCTACCAAGGGAGTGTGGAATTTTAAGTTCTAAGGTAAGTGTGCTTACCTTCTGTTTGTATTTTTATTTGCAATTGTTTTTGTTTTCGCAGAGTCGCTGAAGGGTTTGGGAGGAAAGGGACAAAGGAGATCCAGAGGTATATATGACACTTACGTTGTATCTCTAACTTTATGTGTGTGACATGGTCGAATTTTTGGCATTGGTATGTTTTTGATCTTTTATTTGCACATTGTCATCTGGTTGAGCACGTTTTGCTGGGTGCTCTTGTCAATATTTGGCATCAGTGGTACACTGGTAGGAGTGATACTTAAGAGTATTTGCTCAGGGTGCTTAAGGTGGTAATATCAGATAGAGCAGCATTATGGCAGAGCATGGAAATGAACTCAGTGCAGGAGTATGTCCGGTTTATTTTCATAAGCAAACGTGTTGGTTTTTTATATGCATCTACAGTGTTTTTTTTTTTTTTCCTTATCACTCTTGGAATTGATGGCTGCATTCTTCCTTCTAGGATAGCTGGAATGTTAAATCGATACGGGATGTGCACTTCTTTTCCAAATACAATCATTCCATTATCTGAGAGACCTTTTAATACCCAAACTCCCCAAGAGGAAACGAGGTTGCTTGATTTCATACCTGGCAGCACAATTGTGATTACCACTTTCCACTGGTACCCAAAAGTGAAGATACATGCTCATTTTGTTAAGAAATTGAACCTCATCATTTTGGACAGGAAAATCCAGACAAGCAAACATTATGCTGAACATGTTTTTTTGTGTGTGTGGGTGGCGGGGGGGGGAGAATTGACAGGGTGGTGGCAAAGGTTTTAAAGGTTGCAGGCACCTTGAACTAGAGAAAGGTTTCTTATGGTGAAATTTACATGACCATCACTTGGGAGGTAGTCCTTGGGGCGCTTTCGGTCAAGTTAGTGTCAATTAATGTACCGCCATTGCAATCCCTTGGTGTTAGGAACTGCCACTATCCTTTTAATTAGGTTTAATGACACCAAAACCTGAACCTTTGGCAGTAACTTGGTAATAGAATACTTAAGGAAACAATTGCAGGAGCAGCGTTTCACGGTAAAAGAGTAGTTTGAAGGATGAGGTCATGTACAGTAGAAATAGT
The DNA here is from genome assembly GCF_964261635.1 of Lissotriton helveticus. Taxonomy (NCBI): domain Eukaryota; kingdom Metazoa; phylum Chordata; class Amphibia; order Caudata; family Salamandridae; genus Lissotriton; species Lissotriton helveticus. Next base: position 1,262,815,235 of record NC_136057.1, on the reverse strand, counting down.
TGGTTATGCTATTCATGTGGCCTGGCTGGATGTGAAAGTGAACCTTCAAGGTGCATTGACCCACCCAAAACTGACTGATACCTACCTCCTGTTGCATAGTTTAACCGCAATCCATTTTTGAATTTTAATTTAGTTGTTGGCGGTGTTCTGTAAACTTTATGATCGGCCTACTTGGTTGGGCTCACCATACTTTTCGTGGTAATACGTTTGTAGGTTGATATATGTTGATTCCTACTCCCTGTCATGGTGCTCCAACCCAGTAAAGGGTGAGTATTTATATTCTCCTTGAGACAGTAAAAGATAGCCTTTCTGAAACTGACGGCAATTTAACCTTATACATTAAATAGATTGCCTTAACATGACCTAACCTGGGTAAAGCGGGAACCTAAAAAGATAAAATGTAAATCTAAAATTTGAATGTCTATAATTTGCATGCTTAAATAATGAGAGAATTGATAGAAAACCTCCTAATATTAGCAAACATTGAATTATGCTATAAGAAGTACCAAACAATTGGTGAAGATATTTTGTGCATATTGTTGATCCATGGATGATGATGACTATTGCTCATTGATTGAATATAAAAAAAATTGTAGGAAAGTATAAAACATAATGTATTTTCAAATTGCATTGAAAAGTACAAGAGTTGGATTTTGATGGATCTGGGTTTAGTATTAAACATTTTGAATAAAATTGAGTTCAATTAACATATATCATTTTATTAGAATAAATAGTTTGGTAAGTATGAGTCTTGTATGTTCTCATTCTCAAATCGAAGATAAGGAGTTTTAAAACAATGTGAGATTAGAGTGGCTTTGTCAGTATTTTTAATTCTGCCGGTGAGCACCTTTCAGCAATTTTCTTGCCACAAAATTATTCAAAGCTTGGGTCAGCCGAGAGCAGTATTTTAATCTTTTTAATATTTTAATCTTGCTGGGCTGCGGTTTGTGATCTTTCGTCTTCGAGAAAGTGCTTCCCATTGGTATGCATGAGGGCATGTACATTTGAAAAGTACACAGTCAGCCACTTTGTTACATTTAGTACTTTCTCATACATGCATCCTATACAAAAATCAATCTTTAATGTTATTGGTTCACTGCAAGATACATTAAATCACTGTATGCAAATAAAATAATTAAAAAGTGTGCCAAAGGGCTTAACAACCCTTTGACGTTCATAGCAACCACATTAAGATACTGGCTGACATACCCAGCACCTAATATGCTGCTTCTGCTTGGTTGCTAATGTACTAAAGAATTAATTGTTCCATGCGTCCTTGAAATATTTTAGTACGTCTTTCTTATAACTGAAAATGCAAGCCAGACCTTGACTTTGGCAATTTTTTTTCTCTGCATTAAAGACCTAATTATGCTTCAATTTTTTTTTTTACACTTATTGTTTTTTACAGACTGCAACATAAGTTCACAAGGAAGCCCTGATAGAATCTAAAGGCAAATGTCATCTGGTGCACTGTGTACTGCAGTAGCTCCATATTTTCTGCATTTACAGCACAAAACAAATCAAAAAATAGATACAGTTCACCTCTCTGCTCAGATCAACCGGGTCAGAACATTTCATTTAGGGTTTTAGCATGTACAATTTTTCCTTTTGCTTTCTTACAGGGTTTTCGTCTTGTTGTAGCAGGAATGACCATGCCTGTTGGCTTCTCCATTTGACCATACTTTTTTTTTTTTACTTAACAAGTGTAGTTTGCCAAATGAACATATTGCCTCAACATGTACTTTAAAGCACAGGGAAGAGCTTGCAGCGTCTAACTAGACCACAGGGGCCGCGAAACATACCAAAGACTAAGGCTGCTGAAATGAAGAAAATCCAAGAACATACGTAAAACAAAATTCCTTTGATTCCAAAAACCTCACATTTTCCAACATGTGGGCTTTAATTTCAAAAAGGCAGCAAGAAATCAGTAGCAATGTACCTGTGAAATCGTAGCTCAAACTTTGGCAGCTCAGAAAAAAATAACTTTTAATGAGACGCTAATAATTCCGAAGTGCCCAGGTTATAAGCCCAAGAGAAATACCAGAGGTTCTCTCAATTGCCCCTTCCCATTCACCACACTACAGAGCACATTCTAAAGAAGGTGACAGTCAGTCACTTGTTGCATATTACAGTTGTGACTGGGAGTCACAGTGGAATGATAAGATTATCTGGAAAGAATTCCAGAAAGATACCCCAGACTGAAAATAAGAAATGTATTATACTTATTAATCTAAATGTGATTATTTTTCCTTTCATTGGTACACTGTATCAAAGGGCCCCTTTTTGCATGGACATAGCACACATCACTGTGTGCCGCGTCCACCAAAACACTGCCTGTGGCATAGGTCAGTCCCCCTCTAGCAGGCCTTACAGCCCTAAGGCAGGGTGCACTACACTTAACAACAGACATATCAGAGGGTCTAGAAAGAACTCAAAAAATGCACGCCATGTAATCCAGTTGTTCATTGAGCATGTGTGTAACAATCTAAGGTCATACCTGTAGTGGTCAACCAAGAATGCCCATCAGTCACCACACGGAACCGCCCTTCATCATTTGGGATTCCAAACAAGACCAAAGTCAGGAGTGCCACTAGACTTTCACAGTGATGGGTCCAGATGTATGTAAAGGTACCCTTAACCGGTCAGATGGGTCTTATTATGGTCTTACTACTCAATTAAGAGGATCTTAGCACACATGATACATGGGGGACTGATGTTGCAGTGCACTAAAAATAAATGTGAAAAAATATAATCAGAAGGAGTGTACTTAAAATTGGATGAGAGGGTACTGATAATTTTATTCGGGTGCTACCCAAACCTCCAATGTTAAAAAGTAGTTACTGACAGTCACTATAGTATGGACTGCCTAGATGTTTTAAATGGTCAACATGTTTCAGCAATTCGTGACACAATTGTCATTGCTTTCTTCAGGACCGTGTCTAGTAATGGCTACTGCAAACAATAGTGATAAAAGAAACCAAAATTAGTGCTCAAAATCAGAACCGATACAGACATCACCTGAAATCACTAGGTGTCTGCATCGTTTCTTTCGCTCTTCCAAGTCGTGTAAGACTACTACAAGGAAATAAACTCATGAAAATGGAAATAAAGAACAGAAAACATAGCGTGCAAAGTTCAGTTAAAAAATTTTTTTAAAGTTTTTTATATATATAAAGTCAAGTGACCATATTATGTATCACTGGCACTTCGTTCGTGCATGTGTCTCAATATTGGCTCTGATTTAGGAGATACCAATCTGGTACATAGAAACCATCTTACCGTACTTGTAAGAGGTAAACACCTCACCTGGCCACAGCTCAGGAAAAGGGGAAGCACCGCTCTATAACAAAGGAGATAAATAAACAGAACTCTGTTACCTAACTCCGTTGAGACAATGTTTGAATTCATCCATCCCGTGTCTGTTCAATCAGTCACACGTCCATCACCCACTCAAAGGTATAAATCTCTTAAATATTGAAAAACTCAGCTCTCGCGTTTTCAACAGGAGCTGAAGCTACCCGGCTGCACGAGTAAAAGACCTGTTAGCAATTGTTAGCAGATCCTGGAAAGCAGCATGTTTTCAAGCGGGCAAAAACGTCCAAGCGGGCATGCATCAATCATACATTTTAAAAAAAGGATTAAGTTTGAAAAAAGAAAGAATAGCCCTTCCCCTCGCCTACCTGTCAGTCGGTACTTCACCACTCGGCATCCAAGCCGATCGGGGAGGAGCCGCGGCCGGCAGGGGCAAGGGATTATAACCATGCGCGTGATTGGTCAAAGGCCCGATCACGTGGTACTTCGTTTTGATGACGTGTAATAGTAAGTGGAAGAAGGTTCCTGATTGGTTTGATAAGGCTAGTTGTCAGCCAATAGTCATAAGGCAAGAACAATACTATCTAACCCAAGCCTGTGTACGGTTTTTAAAGTTCACAGAGTCTAACCTTGTTAGTAAGGGCATTTACTCGGCACTGTGCCTCTCGAGGCCGGGTCACCCCCCTCACTCGCCTGCTGCCCTGCTAGCCAGCCTCCTTGCCCTGCCTGCCTGCCTGCCGCCACCGCCGCCCCCCCAGCGCCCCCGATCGGCCCAGCCACAGCGGAGCCGGCCGCTCGCCACTTTTCCCGCCGCTGGCCCCTGCGGCCCCGCCCACCACCGGCCCATTGGCCCGGACGCTCGCCCAGCCCAGCAGACCCGCCCTCCCGTCCCCCTTCTTAAGGGGAGCGCCTGGGTGACCGCGGGAGTGACCACTGTGCCTCTCGAGGCCGGGTCACCCCCCTCACTCGCCTGCTGCCCTGCTAGCCAGCCTCCTTGCCCTGCCTGCCTGCCGCCACCGCCGCCCCCCCAGCACCCCCGAGCGGCCCAGCCACAGCGGAGCCGGCCGCTCGCCACTTTTCCCGCCGCTGGCCCCTGCGGCCCCGCCCACCACCGGCCCATTGGCCCGGACGCTCGCCCAGCCCAGCAGACCCGCCCTCCCGTCCCCCTTCTTATGACGCCCCCTGAGCGACCGCGCAGCGGACGCGCGCAGCGGGAGCACCGATTGAGCGCCGAAGGTGCGCCAAAGGTAAGCCCGACCGCGCCCAGCGCCAGGACCCCTGGCCCTCGCAGACCCCAGCCCACCCGCCGGACGTACGACGCCGCCACCCTCAACGCACTCAACGCCGGCCGAACCCCTGGATGCTACCGAGCCACCCCGAGACGCACCCACGGACCCTTCATCTGCCAGGCCTGCAAGTTCTCCTGCATCCGGACCTGCACTGCACCAGCGTCCACCAAGCAGAACACCAGCAGCAACCACCTGAAGTGCATCCTGCTCAACACCCGCTCCGTCCACAGACACGCCGTCGAGATCTGGAACCTGCTCGACACCACAGACCCAGACGTCGCCTTCCTCACTGAAACCTGGATGAACGCCTCCTCAGCGCCCGACATCGCCATCGCCATCCCGGACGGCTACAAGATCATCCGGAGGGACCGCGTCAACCAGACAGGAGGAGGCATCGCCATCATCCACAGGAACACCATCCGCATCACGACCAACACCGATGACACCATCGCACCCGCCGAACACCTGCACTTCCAGATCCACGTCAACCCCAAGACCACCCTCAGAGGCACCCTCATCTACAGACCCCCGGGACCACGCACACAATTCAGCGAGGACATCGCCGACTTCATCAGCCCGCTCGCCCTCCCCTCAGCCGACTACATCCTCCTCGGGGACCTCAACTTCCACCTGGAGAACAACAACGACCGCAACACCACCACCCTGCTGGACAACCTCGCAAACCTGGGACTCAAGCAGCTGGTGACCACCCCCACCCACTACGCCGGACACGCACTCGACCCGATCTTCTCTTCCAGCAAGGACATCGCCTTCAGCCACGCCACGGGACTCCCATGGACGGACCACAGCTGCGTCCACTTCAGCTTCAGAAGGACCACGCTCCACCATCACCAGCAACAGGCTCCCCGCAGAAGCTGGAACAAGATCACTGCAGACCAGCTCACTACGTCCTTGAGCAAGAACCCTCCCACCAGCACAACGAACCCCAGTCAAGCAGCCACCAACCTCACGAAATGGATCAGCGACTGCGCAGACGAACTCGCCCCGCCGAGCAGACCCGGCAGCAAGAAAGCCCCATGGTTCAACGACGAACTCAAGAGCTCCAAGAAGAACTGCAGAGCACTCGAGAAAACCTGGCGCACAGACCCAACACCGGATAACATGACTGCCCTCAAGCTCGCCACCCGAAAACACCACCAGCTGATCCGCGCCACCAAGAAAACTGCATTCAAGGAACGACTGGACAACAACGCACACAACAGCAAGGAACTCTTCAACATCGTGAAAGAGCTCTCCAACCCCAACGCCGGAAACAACGACATCACCCCTTCGCAAGACCTCTGCAACTCCCTCGCCTCCTACTTCCACAACAAGATCGCGGACATACACAACAGCTTCAGCACTCAACCAACGCACGCCACGACCGAACCACCGCCCCCCACCACCACCCTCCGCGCCTGGACCCCGATCAGCACCGAAGACACCATCCGCACGATGAACTCCATCCACTCCGGATCTCCGACAGACCCCTGCCCTCACCACGTCTTCAACAAGGCCGATGCTGTCATCGCACCCCACCTGCGGGACATCATCAACACCTCCTTCGACATCGCCACCTTCCCGGAGAGCTGGAAGCACGCCGAACTCAGCGCTCTACTCAAACCATCAGCAGACCCTACCGACCTCAAGAATTACCGCCCCATCTCGCTGCTCCCGTTTCCGGCCAAAGTCATCGAGAAGACCGTCAACAAGCAACTGGCCGCCTTCCTCGAGACGAACGGCTCCCTCGACCTCTCGCAGTCTGGCTTCCGGGCCAACCACAGCACCGAGACCGCCCTGATCGCAGCCACAGACGACATCTGAGCCCTGAGACAACGGAGAAACAGCGGCCCTCATCCTCCTGGACCTCTCCGCGGCCTTCGACACGGTCTGCCACCGCACCCTAGTACAGCGCCTCAGCACCGTCGGAATCCAGGAGAAGGCACTGGAGTGGATCACCTCCTTCCTCACCGGAAGGACACAGAGAGTCCGCCTCCCCCCGTTCAGATCGGAGGCCACCGAAGTCATCTGCGGCGTTCCTCAAGGCTCCTCGCTCAGCCCAACTCTCTTCAACGTCTACATGAGCCCCCTCGCAGCCATCGCACGCCAGCACAACCTGAACATCATCTCCTACGCCACCCAGCTGATCCTCTCCCTCACTAACGACCCCGCCACCGCCAGAGCCAACCTGCACGAAGGGATGACAGAAGTAGCCAAATGGATGTCGAACAGCCGCCTGAAACTGAACTCAGACAAGACGGAAGTCCTCATCCTGGGATCCTCACCCTCCGCCTGGGACGACTCCTGGTGGCCCCCCGCCCTGGGCAGCGCACCCAAACCAACTGACCACGCATGTAACCTGGGCTTCATCCTGGACTCCTCCCTCTCCATGACCAGACAAGTCAACGCCGTCTCCTCGTCGTGCTTCCACATCCTGCGAATGCTACGCAGGATCTTCCGATGGATCCCCACCGAGACCAGGAAGACGGTCACCCAGGCCCTCGTCACCAGCCGTCTGGACTACGGCAACTCCCTCTACGCCGGAACCACCGCCAAACTCCAGAAGAGACTCCAGCGGATCCAGAACACCTCAGCACGACTCATCCTGGACATCCCCCGCCGCAGCCACATCTCCGGACACCTGAGAGACCTGCACTGGCTCCGGGTCAACAAGAGAATCACCTTCCGGCTCCTCACCCACGCACACAAAGCCTTACACAACCAAGGACCAGGATACCTCAACAGCCGCCTCAACTTCTACGCTCCCACGCGCCAGCTTCGATCGACCAGCCACGCCCTCGCCGCCGTCCCCCGCATCCGAAGAGCCACCACAGGAGGAAGGTCCTTCTCCTACCTGGCCGCCAAGACTTGGAACTCCCTTCCGACCCACCTCCGCCTGACCCAGGACCACCTCGTCTCAGGAAGCAGCTCAAGACCTGGCTATTCGAGCAGTAGCGAACCCCCCCCCCCCCAGCGCCTTGAGACCCTCCGGGTGAGTAGTGCGCTATACAAATGCTCTGATTGATTGATTGATTGATGAACAAGATGGTATATGTAAAGGAAACAGATTGGCACCCACACCGATCGGGGAGATGCCGCGGCCGGCAGAGGCAAGGGATTATAAACCTACGCGTGATTGGTCGAAGACCAGGTCACGTGGTGCTTTGTTTTGATGACGTGTGGCAGTAAGTGGAAGAAGGTTGCTGATTGGTTTGATAAGGCTAGTTGTCCGCCAATAGTCATAAGGCAAGAACAATGCTATCTAGCCCAATCCTGTGTTCAGTTTTTGAAGTTCCCAGAGTATAAATTTATTAGTAAGGGCATTTTCTTTGAGAACAAGATGGTATGGGAAAAGAGAACAGATCGGCAGAAGTGTATTATGAGCCGAATTGTTAACACTACAAAATCGTCCATGGTACAGTGAAAAAAAGGTGGAATTTTAACCAATGTGACAAGATGGAATTTAAACCAATATGACCGAAGATAATGAGGCAGGTCCCGACAAGAATATTGGCAATTGCCTACATTGGTGATAGTCTGGTCAGGGTGCACTATACCACAGGTGAGGGCACAATGGCATGAGCCCTGGGCCCCTACAGTACCTGTGCCATTCACAGGTATTGTAAGTGCAGTAAATCTATTTTTAAACCATGGGCTGGGAGTTTGGCACCGGGAACTCCACAGCTCCATGATTGCTTTAGCTTTAGTGAAGACTAAGAAGTTTGGTATCAAACCTGTAAGCCCATTAAACCCACACTGATGCCATTGTTAGATTTAATGCCAAATGCACTCCGTGGGCATTAAAGATGCACTCAGAGAGCATTAGAAATGCCACCTGAAAAACAACCTAACTCCAGTTTCCTGGCTGAGTGGCTGCTCGCCAGCTGCCACCCCCAGACAGGTTTCTGGACTCCTTGGGTGAGAGCCTCCCTTCCTCTCTCGGGGTCCTGAAACAAAGCACATCCTGTGCAGAGGTGCAAAGCCTACTCCCCCAGGTTTGGCAGGGTATACGAAGGGGAAGCTTCATAGGCTTGCCGCATTTGTAAGCTGAGCCTGCCTTTTGCTGCTCCCAGCAGCAGGCCACACTGGTTCTAACCCTCACTATGGGAGGGAGAATCGGCGGGAAAACCAAGATAGGAAGAGAGGTGTGCCCACCGTTGCCATCTCCACTACTCAGGTAAAGGAGGCGAGGCGAAGCACACATCTCAGTCCCCACCATCTTGAAGATGGGGGACTCAGCCAATCGGAGAGAGGCTTAGGCCCCCTCCCTCCGGAGGGGGGCTCCTCATCCTTCATTGCGCATGTGTGCTCACTGACGGCATTCAGCTATCTCTGGAAGCGCCTTAACACCTGCAGTGGTATCTGGACCAACTTATGTGTGAGAAATCCATCTGATCTCCTTCATTAATGACCAATATGCTTAAGATACCTCCTCCATTGGTTGGCCTGGACATCTCAAAGCATGGCTAAACAATGGCCTGCGGCCTCCCACATATGAACACCATTGCTTGAGTTTTGAGCTATCCTCTTGGCCGTCAAGACATTCCTGCCTACTATCTGCGGTCGGTCATTTAAGGTTCTTGCGGACTGCAAAACTGCAGTGTAGTAGACCAACTAACAAAACTTGAGGGGACCCCCCTGCAAAGGGTAAGGAGGGGGCCTCCTTTCCCAGCCCACCACTTTTGATGAGGGGGCCTCCTTGAGCTTGCACCCCCACCGCTGCCAAGGCTTATCTTGAAGAAAAAAAATGTGTACGCGCACAGCTACCTCCGGAGAGGTGTCCCAGCGCTGGGGGCCGTCTGAAAGATTAAGCGAGCTATTGCCCAGAGTCGCATGGTGCTAGGCTTCCCTGCCGCCGGGAATCGTACAGTGAACCTGTGGGCCGGAGTCTGGCAACTTGGCCGCGGCGCAACACCTCTTCCACCTTTTATGTTACACCAGTGGTGAGGGTTTGTGTCTCCTATTTCATGAGACACTAAGTCTGTCGAGTATGGTTCGTGCTCATAAATGGCTGGTTTTGACCCTTCTGGTCTGGTCTCTGAACATGCATGCTGATGAACTCGGTTGGTGTCATCTTGCCGATCACGAGTGGTATCCTTTCCTGAGAGATGGCTCAGTCCATCTTAGCCTATTGGGGCACCCCTCCAGTGGACCTCTGCGTCCCTCACAAGTGTACACCCTGTCCGCAGTAGGGATCCCTTGTAAGCTATTTCCACTTGAGATGGTGCTTCCTCTCTTCCCTCTACTTCCTGGGGTCCGGAGAAAGCTATGTTAAGCCCATAGCCAGATGATTTGATTGTGCCGGACTGTCCGAGGAGTATGTGATTTTCGTAACTGCTCTGCCTATCTGTGTGCATTCCTCTTCTGCTCAAGGTGGACCTTCTCTCACAATAGGAGAGGTCGATTCTGTATACAAAATCCAGAACCTCCACCTTCATATCTATCGAATTGATCATGTGCTCTGAGCTTCTGTGACTTAGCTTACAGATGTGTTGAATGTCATCTTGTCAGCTATTTACCACCCTTCCAAATGTTCTTACCGACGTTGGACCCAATCGATTTCATGATGTGTAGAGAATAAATTTGACTCCCTTTGGATGCGTTTCGTATGTTTTGCTGTGTTTTACACTTCCCCTTGCATGACAAGACTTTGCTGTGGCCACAGTTAAGGATCATCTGTTGGCCCATCCCAATTATTATTTTTTTGCCTGATTATTTATCATTATTAAAGTCTCGTATTATGCTTTTTCCGAGTATGCTCACCTATTTGTTTCCCCCTCAACTCCTAGTTCTACTTCGAGGTTTTATCCTGATGCTCATGTTCCTGCTAACTTTGCCCATGAGCCCAAGCCTGTTGCATCTACTTATCTTGAAGCCTGTGTTCTTGATTGCCGTTAATTCAACTCTTTGCATTTGCAAGCTACAAGCTTTGTCTGTTAGCCTTCCCTTAACCTCATTTTCCTGGACAAACTGGCCCTCACAATCATGGCTTTCTGCCTGTAGAATGTGTTTACTCTGTTCATGTGGGTCAATGTATCACTCTACTAACATTCTGTTCGCCTCCTGATCCAACCTAAGAAGGAGGATAGACTTGTACAGTCTGAATCCTTACATGGCCTTCAGTTCATACGTTGACAGGACACATGAGTGATTGATGGTCAGTGCTTCCCTGCCTGTTCTGGCTCCAGAAAGGCATAACAGTTTGAAAGCAGACAGTGTCCTGCTGGATCGAGCCTCCTGAGGACATCATGTCTCATTCAACCCGGACAAAGGAAACTTCTTTGGTGTTGTCCACTATTTGTGCCCGGGATATCGTCTGGGATGCATTCATCCGATGTTATTATCTTGCATTTGAAGTCCCCAGTGATGGGCATTTTGCCACATCTGTGTTACAGGACTCCCTGATTTGACCATCTCCTCGGACCCCTTCTGTGGAGGTAGTGCTTGAGTATTCAGGAGGTGAGGAATCATCAGGTCAAAATATCCTTCAGAAGAACAATTTTCTCACCTCATTCTAGTAGATACACACAATGCAGTTTCCTTGGCGATCTCTTCCATCTCACCATTATGGCAAGTAGTCATGCCACTTTATAAAGCACCATGTTAATTTTGATACACTGCAGCTACTATCAATGTCGTTAACCTTGACTTTGCCTCTGATGGGTGTGAAAAATGAAGATTGGGAACTGATGTCCATTCCCTGGGGTGGCACCTTTTATATGGCTCTATTACGTGGTATTCGGTGTAGATCATAGAGTGGAGGCATCCACTTTTGCGGGCAGATTAATCCACCAGAAAGATATTTGCCAAAGGTAAGCAACTTTTTTTCCCGCCTCCATCACCATGTTTTCTAAATGTCTCGACAGCGAAGAGACCTTGCAGCAGCGCTTAATGATAAACATCTCACGAAAAGAAAAGCAGAAAGATGATCTTGATGAACAGAAAAACAGGTAAAACCTCAACATTCGTGAGTAGGTCTAGCTTAATAGCGATATCGGTTGCTACAACAATGATGAAGGTATCATTACAATTCGTGTGCATGCTGTTTATGCAAAGAAAGGAGGACATTTTAGGGCGATACTTGTGTTATAAGATATATTTGGTCTTTGAAACAATGTTTATTGGTAGGACTTATGGGCTTATTTGTGGACAGATAACATCAGTGATTCAGTCTTGAAACTCAAATTGCACCATATCGCTGTTTTATACATTTCTGTGTGTAATGAGCCATTTAATATGAACACATGACTGAATATTTTCTTGACCAGCTCCACGGCAGTGTCTTCCAGACTGTATTGAAGGGTTCAATCCAAATGTATAGGATCCACCAATTTGATATCAGAACATACTGCAAAAATTAAAGCCAATAATTTTGTATGTCTCTCAAACAAGCATTTACCTAGCCAATAAGTTTCTCCTTTGAGGTGTTTAGTCTGGTGCTGTGCCACCAGGGATTGAATAGCATTACATTTACTACACACTAGGTCATGCAGTCTTATTCTACGTTTTCGCTACAGAAATAGTGCATATATACATTAATTCTGGGGTGGGTGGATCAGCCATAAAGTTAGTTACAACTGCACCAATAGGCTTGCATATATGTGTGGTGGGGGCAGCGTCTTTTTCAATATGGCATGCATGTTTGTGGGCGAGAAATACGGGAGGGAAGGGGTGAGCGAGAGCTCGGCAGCATGTGACTGTACAGTATAAAAAGTGTCTTTCGTCCGAATGCACAGATTGGTAGTAAAATAAACTGTTGTAGGAGGAGTTAGGACCCCACACAGGAGAGTCATGAACCCCACTCGACAGAGCATTTAGCCTGGCCAGCTGTAATTTTGTATAATTTTCTCATTTTATTTTAAAACAGCAGGTCTGTTTATGGCAACAAGCCATCCATTTCATAAATCTTTATTTCGGTAGTTTATCACCATAAAAGATATATATATCCATTTCATATTTGTAAAAACAATAGAACATTAAAAAACATTTGAAGATACATCAGCAACCATAGAAATGTTCAGTAATACAGGGTATCACATTTTTACTACGGTAAAGATCAATAACCAGCTTTAAGGCACTGACTTCTCAGAAACCACATTGCTCCTAAATATTTAGCCACTGCAAAAACAATGTGATCCGACAAGTCTGTTTTCAACACTCTAAACGCGGCCAAGCACTCTTCAAACCCCAAATTCCTACATATAGGGACAATCCATTTCTTACGGTTCGCGTTATAGGCCGGGCAGAAAAAAATTATGTGGAGCTCAGTTTCATTAGCCACTCTGCAAGCCGGGCATAAGCGGACTGCTGATTCGCTCCACTTATTAGTTAGAGCTCGAAGTGGAAGGGTCCCATGCCTCCATTGCAAATATAGTTTCCTAAGTAAAGCAGGGTATAATTTGTCAAAGGCTGGTTCAAAGCTGTAAATGTCCTTGATGCGTAGAAATGACTCTGTGAGTGTCCCCAGGTTTTGCCGACGACAGAGTGCCGCTATTTTACTGTCGTAGTAAACCTTTGCCAATCTCTTTTTAGGAATTAATGGGCAAGCGGATGAAGGATCAGACCAGAGTGTCGATAGGCCTAGACCCTCCAACTCAGTTTTAATATATTTAAGCCATTTAATTTTCCCTGCATTAGGCATGGCAAGCACCTCCTGAAGCCCCTGCCTATAGCTAATCAGTTCTGGGACTGCCCACAGCCTACGCCAATAGAGCAAGGGGCGCAATGCCAGTTCTTCACCAAGGGGTCGCAACCCCAAATCTAACCTTAATGGAACAAGGGGTGTGCTGGGCAGAAGTGCTACCACCCGCCTAATGAACTTGTTCTCCTCTCTGGCCAGGTTGGGAGAAGCTACATGACCCCAGAGCTCGCAACCATACATGGCAGCCCCCCTTGCCTGTGCCCTATAGATCTGGAGGGGTGGGCCAACGGGTTTGATGGATGACCTGTTTTTTCCCATAAGCTTCATGACCCCGCCCGAGTACTGGACCAATTTGAGTAGTGCTTTCTCTTGGTGTGTCCTCCAGGACATATTTTCATTTAACATGACTCCAAGATACTCAAAGGTTCGCACCCTTTCGAGTCTACTTTGCCTGATGCTGGGGCTAGATCGTAGTTTTGGTGGGGGGTTAAAAACCATAAATTTGGTCTTTAAGGTGTTGATTTCTAGACCGTGTTCCCCACAAAACTCCACAAAGCTGTTTAAAACACGCTGAATCCCCATTGGGGACTTTGAAAGCAGCAGGGTGTCGTCAGCGAACATAATTGCCGGCACCCTGCTGCCTGCCAACTTGGGAGCATCAGAATTGACGACTCCATTCAGGTGGGAGATTACCCCGTTGACGTAGAGGCAAAACAGTGTCGGTGCAAGCACACAACCCTGCCTTACCCCCCTGTCAACGGGGAACCAGTTCGACAGCGCCCCCTCCTTGCCACACCTCACCTGAGCAAAGTTGGCAGTATGGAGACGAATAATCATCTCCAACAAGCCCTCGGGGACCCCCAGTTTGGCCAGCACCTCCCATAGTTTTCTGCGGGGAACCAGGTCGAAGGCCGCCCTCAGGTCCACGAATACAGTGTAGAGGCTGCCACCCTCCAGCTGTACCGTTTTCCAAAAGATGAGGGCGAGCCGAAAGACCTGGTCTGTGGTGGAGACCTTCCTTCTGAACCCCGCCTGGAATGGACTCAGAATATCATATTCCAACATCCACTCCGACAAGCGATCCAGAAGTAACCTAGTGAAGAGCTTCTGGGAAACGTCTATCAGGCTTATTGGCCTGTAGTTGGCTGGGAGCAGAGGCGAGCCCTTCTTAAAAATAGGGACTATCTCTGCCCCCAGCCAAGTTGGAGGGACCATCATGCCGTTCAAAATTGCATTGAACAGCACCCTCCGATACGGGGCCCTGTAGAGGTCGCCTGGGAGCTTGTCCAGGCCTGGCGCCTTTTCAGCAGCGAGGCCCAAGATTGCCACAGTGAGGTCTTCCAAAGTGAACCCATCCATCGGAGATATGCTTTCAGGGGGTTGGGCCATTGCTGGCTCGGAAAGGTTCCCCAATTGATCTAGACGGGGCGCGCTATACAAAGTTTTAAAGTGATCCTCCCACACAGCCGAAGCAATATTTGCATCTACTGCCGCTATGGGTTCAGCTGAACCGTGCTTGACGATATGCCAGAATTTCTGGGCATCTCGAAGTGCAAGGGCAGCCGACATTTCAGACCAGTTATCATGGTCCCATTCTATTTTGGCATTGCGGAGAATAGACTTATAGGCCAGCCGCTTTTCCCTAATCTTGCTAGGGGTTTCCCGGGTTTTGAGGGACTCCAATAGGTCGGCCTTTGCTCTCCTGCAAGAAGCATTGAACCATGAGGCTCTTCTCCCCTTGGCCTTTTTCGTCCTGGCCACAGGGTTCAGTACTTCTGCTAGATTAGAACAAAGCTCAGAGTGAATATCCCCAAGCTCGGAGAGCTTATCAGGGAAGGGTAACTGAGGAATGAGATCCACAACTTTTTCAAGGACAGGGACCACAGCCGCATACAACCTCTGGATATTTTTCGGGTTCTCCACTAATCTTGGCCATCTAACCCTACGTCTATTGCTAGTTGCAACTAGACCAACAGGGAATGCTAAATTTTCATCTGTGATACCCGTGGGCATTCCCTGGACAGCGAACCTCAGTGACAATGCGTTGTGGTCACTGTCAGTCCTTTTGACTATCGTGAAGTCCCTCACTTTGGCCCAGTCGTTCGTTGTGACCAGGATATAATCTATCCGTGACTCATGCCCTGGTCTATTGAAGGTAGGCTGAGGTGGGATGTCTCCCTTAAGCCGCCCATTACAAGCCCTCAATGAGTGGGATAGAGTGAGAGATGTTATTTGGATGGCTAGGGGTGACCATGATTTTACTGGTGGGCCCAGCAAGATGGGTATCTCCCATAGATCGTCCTCTTCACTAATTACCCCTTCCAAATGACCCGGGAGGGGCTCATACTGAATGTTAAAGTCCCCGCCAACTATGAGTGATGGACAGAGGGTGGCAGAATCGAGGAACAAAGCCAAGTCTTCAATTGTCCCCGAGGTGCCTGTTAACCCAACCGGTCTAGAGTATAAGTTTATTAATGCTACACTCGCACCAGATGCCCACTCCAAAACAACACACTGAAGGTCTGGTGAGTTAGTTTCGAGGTTTCTCGCCCTGCATCCTAGGTGGGAACCTACCCAAATCAGCAAGCCACCAGACGGTCGGCCCTTCCCACCCCATTTTGCCGCTATCGTAAAGGAAGCGTACCCTGTGCGGGACTGTTGTTCTATGGCCCACGTTTCCTGGAACAGACATATGTCATATTCCTCAATAAATTCCACCCACTCTGAGGAATCTAGTTTGTTCCCCAACCCGGCAACGTTCCAGGAAAGTATCGATACTGCACGGGAGCCCCCGCCTTATCAATAGTATTAGAACCCAGGGGACACCTGCTTGTCCTGCGCTGGCTGTACTTGGGACAGGACAATCCCTCAATTGCTATTGGACGAGTTACATACAGCGCCTCAGGAATGGGGTTATCCTTGTTATTTTGGCCAACTAGACCTGAGTTGTTAATATAATCTTTTGTGGGCTCAACGAGTATACCCCCCGCACAATGTTCAACAGCCTCCCCCTTTGTGTGCCTAGTCTCACCCATGAGTTGGTTGCAGTCACCACTAAAATATTGTGATGGTGATAAGGCAGAACGCGGTGAAAGGTATAACAGGGAACAGTGTGAATCTGCCAAAGACGGTGTATCAGTGACCCTGTGTGAAGATGATGGAGCAGAGCACGGTGAAGGGTAAGACGTAGAACAGTGTGAGTCTGCCAAGGACGGTATATTGGTGACCCTGTGGGAAAGTCAATCCACATCCTCAAGACAGCCAAATCTATTGTAGGTGGGTACTCCCTTCCACCCCCCATGTGTATCCTGCCGGAAGTTGGGTAGCCCTCCCTGTGCACAATTTCTCGCCGGAATCCCATTCCAGTTTCCCCCCGTATTGGGATGAAAGGACGGGGGATAAAAGTAAGTTAGTGGTCTAGTTGCTATGGGCGAATTTGCTCCATGGTTGCTCCATGAATGGATAAAGTGTGCAGTGTTGGGGTCTTCAAAAGAGACAATAACACAATCACCTGTGATAGACTTGTGCGAGGTGCCTATCCAAGGGACCCGTCGCACCATAAGAATTTTACTTCTCAGGTGATTGGGTAATGGGCTATTTACATTGAGCCAATGGATTACCTTGTTATTTAATGATCCAAAATCCTCCTGCTGTTGGTAAGGAATTTCCGTCACCCCCGTAAGCACAACTATATACGGTCTTACGTCTGGGGGAAGATCAACATAACCCCTATAGTGATTTTTAAAAGATTGTTGTCTATATGGGGTAGAATGGTAAGTGTTACGATCTTTAACCCTCGGGACTGCCATAACTTTCGGAGCTGGTGCAGGTTGAGCTGGCAACTCATTTGTGCTTTCCGCTACTCTATTGATAGAAGTGCTTATATTGACCTTATACCGAGGTTTCGGAATGGGTTTGACCACCGGAGCTACTGATGGAATAGCAGCAGGTACTGGTGGAATGGGAGTCACAGCAGGTGGGCTAGTTGGTTTGTTGGCAGGTATGGACAGGGTGGCTAGATTTAAAATACTTTTTTCTGTCTCGAGTAGCTGGGTTTCTATTCGAGAGAGTCTAACTTCCAGGGGGATTAGGAGTTTTTTTAACGTTTCCCACACAATCGCCAAAAATTCCACATCCTTTCCTTCAATCGTGCAAAGTGGTACCCCACCATTCCCACCTTCAATTACAAGATTCTCATTTTCCCCCACTGATTTTGCTGGACTAAGATCTGTTACTGGGGGGCAACTATTTACCATAGGAAAGAGTGAGTGGGGTGGCTGGGCTAGTACTTGGGAGGGTAACTGAGCCTTTGCAACCTTAGCCTTTTTCCTAGAGTACGCAGTGGTATTGTTACGCTTTCGTTTATGAATAGAACCCTTTAGGGGGGTAGGGGAAATCCTCCCACTCATAACCTTACGCTTAACAGTCGGTAGCGTCTCCAAGGGGGCCCCCTCAACCCCTGCCCCCCCACCCAGTGATAGACTAAGGATGGGGGGGGGATGGACATGGGGGCCCCACCTCCAAAGCCGGAGCAGGAAGGGGTACGACTAATGGATGGTGGATGACCGCCTGCGTTAAAATTGGAGCTAGACCCTTTGGGCGATCCGGTGTTTTGGCAAGGGCATAGTGGCCTAAAGAGGATTTTTTAGCCATGCCCAACTCCTGGGAAATCCTTCTAGCTGCATTAAGTTCAATGGAGACCCTATGCTGCATTTTACTGATCTCCATATCTATGGCAGTGTTGGTTCTGGTGATAAAGTCATCAAGTGTTCCATCTTTCAAGTTCCCTTTGGCTGCCCTGCTTCTGTACTCACGTCTGGACATAGCACCTTGTCTTCAGCAAGCACAGCTAGCAGGTGATTTTAAAATAACAATAATGGGGCCAAGGGGAGTGGCCCGGCCCGGACTCTACCGTACTCGAACGGCCTCAAACGGCCCGCTCTTTGCCCGGTCTTCGTCCCGCGCGCGTCCCGCTGCGCGAGACGCTTATATTCTCCCAGGCGGTGGGCGTTGCCGCTGCGGGAAGAGGCTGCAGGTGTGGAGATTGCCTCGCAGTCCCGCAGCGGAGTGGGCGGGTCCGAGGACCCGCAGCAGCCGAGGAGCGGGTGCCGCGGCCGGGGAGCAAAGGAGCACAGAAGCACAATCCAACGGAGACTCTGTCTCCTCACACAGCGACGATGCGCCCAATTAGGTCAGCCTCAGCCCAGGTTGTGAGTATAGACAACAAGCTATAGACCCGTTTAGTGCATTGGAAAATGTTACGTCCGGTGCCATACTTCTGATCTGCTTATTATGAAGAGTGATGACAAAGGCAGTAGGCCTATCTTATTTTTTTGCGATAAGCATTTGTTGAAGCCAGTTGCCCTTTAACAGTTGGTTGTTATCACATAGATGGGTATTTTGTTACACGTAATCTCAGATGTCCCATAGTAGGCAAGGGTTTTGACATTGGCCACCTACCTGGGGGGGTTCACTGTGCTGATTCTAGTTAGGGCCTTTGAGAGTTTGTATTGTTTTGCGTACTGTATTTTATTATATATTTGTATGTTATAGCTTTGCATGGTGGTTACTAGTTTGCATTCACTTAAATAGGCCTGTACTGGTGTCAAGCCTAAGGTAAAGGCTGTAGACCTTATCTGTTCATTGGGAAGATTCATGGCAGATTCTATAGGCTTGATTGGTTTATTATGAAACGCAAGGACAACGCAAGTAGGCCAGACATACTTATTGTGAAAAACGTGTTAAAGGTAATAGTCTTTTAGTGTAAGATGATAATCAAGGAAATATGTACAAAATGACAGTTGTTGAACTATTAAATCTGCTAAAAGAGCCTAGTAAGGATTGCCAGCTGGGCTGCCTGAACCCTAGCATTCTATGGTAATCCGTGAGATTCAGTCTAACAAAATAGCTGTCTTCAGGGTGTAGCACAATGTAATAACACCAGTGTAAGATTTAAGAGTGTAGGAGGTACATAGCTAAGTCAGTGTGGCCCCTGTTTGCTGCCATGGCAAACCTTGGAAGCCGGTAAGCATAGCGGACTGTGGGGGCCTCATACTGCGTAGAGATTTTCAAGTCCTCTTCTTGCTAACACCCTAGTGTTCTGCTCTACTTACAAACACACCTATGACCCTCCATCATACCATTCCCTTTCTAACTCAACATTCCAGTTTTCATGACGACTGTCTCTCCCTTGAGTACTTCTCTTTTCACTTTTGACCAGCCCTCTCCAATCTAGATTGCTCGATGTTTCTCTCGAGGTGCTCCCTTTCTATGTCTTGTATTGTTCCCTTTCTGTTTTTGACTTTCTCTTCCCCTCTGTACATCACTCAACTCTGCATTTCGCCTGCATCTTTCCTCTTTTCTCTATGCAATTCTTCTTCTCTCCTCTATCTTAACTTCTTGCCTGTGTCCGATACCAGTTCTACGTCTCTCCTGGCCAGCCACTTACACTAATCTGTAGGTTGAGATACTTAAATGATCTAGCCCCTGACAGATCTGGACTGCACCAGTATTCTTCACGGTGCAGTGTGATTCATTATTGTGCTGCAAGCCATTGCGCCTTTTTGCAGGACAGGCAGATACAAAAACTTACAGACAAACAATCGACCTTTCCCTTATAGCTTATCTAAATAGGTCTAAAGCATAAGGGGATATGTAAAATGTAAAGGCTCTGCCTTTCTTCCAGTCATAACCTCCTACAGATTGAGCTGTTCGGACCCACTACTGACCAGTGTACAAAGGAGGTTGAGCAGGAATAAAATCGCCCCTCTCAAGCTATACATGGGACTTGTGCTCAAAATAGAATGATTGTTGAATTCAGTCTCCAATCTGTGGCGCTGCTCTGGACAGTAAATGTTACTTGGCTTGCTAGCCTTGACCCTGATACTGCCAGTGCAGTTATTAAACTGGCAGTTACTTGGCATACGCATAGGTAGCCACTGCTGCCCTGTGTGAGCACATGCACTCACACACACTCATTTCAGTAGTTTGAAGGGTTTTATTCATTTTCCTGAAATCAGAACAGCTTGTACTTGTGCTACCCAGGTTTCATCAAGCAATTTCTCTGTCAGGATTATGATCAAAGCATAGTGAAGGAGTAGGTGCTATGTATACGAACTTCACTGAAAACAAGACAATCAAGCACTTTGTTTCTGCTGAAGTACAGGTATACTTCCAGTCTTATTCTGTACTTGAGGTAATCAACACGTCCGTGGAGCATAAATCCCTCTGTGGGGTTGGAATGTCCACTGCTTGGTGATCTATCTTGTACCCCTTTCCTAAGTGCACGAGCACGGACCGGGTGGCGTGGGGGGAGAGGTATGGGGGTGAAAAAAAAGTGCCTTATCTTTGCATCTCTCATCTGTGTCGGGCTGGAACAGGAAGCCACCAGGCTCCCCTACGCCAGTCACAACGCTGCAATGCAGCATTGTGATTGGTCTGAGCGCCGTAATTCAGGGCTCAGACAGGCAGTGGAAGCAGGGGCGTGTTCTCCAAAGAACATGCAAAGTGCGCATGAGTGTCTTGGGCCGGCTAAACAGCAATACGCACTTACTCCTCCCCTTGCTCCTGTGTCATCAGAGGAGCCCCGCCCACAAAGCTGCTGCTGCAGGAGCAAATTAAATGAGAATAACTTTGTTATTATTGTATTTTTACTTTTTCATTTCTGCATAGCAATGCGGGTGACGCTCCTCCATATCCTCTGTCTCGACAATGTGCATATAAATGGGTTCCAGACTACCCCACAAGTCCCATTTCTAGGGTCTTCATGCCCAAGTAAAGGAGTGCTCCGTGGAGTATTCAAAAGACTTCAGTGTGACGTGTGCTGATGTCATTCTGACAGCCAATGTACTAGAGGTGCGGTTACATCACCTGAGTCTGCACTTTCTGCTGGAAGAGCATAGTGTCTGTCTAGTGTTTAGAAGGCTATTTGCCTGCTGAGAAAGGGGAAGGGGATTGCCGGGCCTTGTGGGAGTTGTACGTATCCAGTAGGAGAAACACAGCTTCATTTCCAACCTTAGGCACACCAGAGAAAGACTTATTGATAGAGCGCACCTTGGAGATAACCTTGCTGCAATGGGTCTTTCTGCGATTCCCATCCGGAACCGTATCTGCCAGATCTTGGCTACTACTGCTTGATCTACCTGTACTGGCCTGAGTTAAACCTCAACTGCCTTGCCATGCGATCAGTCTGTGCTTGCCCCAAATAGGCTATAGCTGCCTTGCAGTGCTATCTGTGGACCAACACAAGGTTTTCTACTGTTGCTGGTGGCCAGTCTGCCCCGGCTCAGAAGTGCCTTGCCATTGCCACACCTAGCAAGGCTGCACATCTTGAAGTGGGCTTTACAAGCCCTTCCATGGACTACTGCTGGAACAACTGAAGAGTTCCTTGGACCTCTGTCAGCAGTCAGGACCAAGCAGCTGTGACGTGCTGAGGTGAGTATGAGAAATGTAGACGGTTTTCTACCCACTGCAACAGCAGGGTTAAGAAAGACTTGTACTGATTACTCATTTGACCTTTTGAGAAAACATTATCTGCATTAGAGCCTAACTCCTGCTCCTCCCCAAGTTTACAGGGGACTAGTAAGAACCAAAGTTGTCCAGGTGGAAAAGAACATAGTGTGAAGGTCGCACCCACAGAGGAGTGCTGATGAGGGGTATTATCCTATATTTTTTTTCAAATAGACAAGTATTGGGCTGGCTTCTGAGTTATTGTCTGTTGCTTGACTCAGTTCTGAGGGCGTATCGACCATTCCCCCTCTCCCCTGAGACTGCTCACCTTCACTATACTGAGAGTCAGATGAAAAGAGCTACTTGGCCCAGTTTGCAGAACTAAAGTATGACCGCCTCCACGATTCCTGTGGCAAACTATCTTGACTGCTACAGTTGGGGCGCAGTAACCACTTTCTGGCATCTGATCTCCGAAGCGGGGTCTTAACACCCTCTCTCAGAAGTCCTCCTTAAAGGACTTTGTTAATCACTTATGGTCTGAATGACGGCTGTGCTGTCATGTCAGACCCACCCATGTTGATTATGTTTGTTTTATGGGAGTAAAACAAAGTTACAATATGGTCTCTAAGTGTATCTTAAAATGAATAATTAGAATATTATGGAGTATATCAAACCTGTTTTAAAGTTCTAAACTAGCAACAGACACTAATTGGGGAAGAAAAAAAAACATTTTAACATTACATTTAGTGGAACAGTGACATATGTTTTTTTAAAAGTCATACGTTCTCTCCCAACTGTAGCAAGTCGGAGCAAACCTTCGGCCTGTCATTGAAAATTGTTGTAGTCAATCTTTATTTCATCAGTATAGATAAAAAGCATGTTATAGAATAAGAATATACGAGTGGAGTGGTGTGGCTCACTGGTTAGAGGCGGCAGACCCGGAAGCAGAGGACAGCCTGGGACCAGGGTTCTATTCCCGACGCGGCAGGGTCGAGGACCAGAGTCAGCGGACTCGATAATTCTCGCCTCGGTGCCTCCTCTAACCAGGGATCACACTCTGCAACTCTGGGCATTAGCTTGCCTCATCTCCACATCGGCCCCCCACATACGTCAGGGATGCCTGGTTTCACCTTGGAGATACCCAGTAGGGACCATCTCACAGGGAAAGCCAGGACGGGTTCCCCAGCGGTCTGCAGCGCAGAGATACTCCTTCGGGAGTTGATTCTAGCGCTTTAGAAAACCACAATTAATTAATTCATTGTTCGTCTCTCGCTGTTAGAAAGTCTCATGAAATTCCTAGACATGACCAACATGCCCCCTAAGATTATGTTGTGTAATGACTTATGTAGCACTTCTTTTTTTTTTTTTTTTTTTTTTTTTTTTTTATATATAGAGTTTTGCAGGGTCAATATCTTTGGATTTCTCCCTACTATCTCCTTGCCTAATCCCTCCATATATCACTGGACAGGAGTCTTCTTAAAAAAGACCCAGTACTTGACTGCTCCTCTATGGCTTGTGCTGTAGCATAGACAAGATCTCAGAAGGATTATCAGTAATCGGCTACCTTGAAAGTTGTGCAGTCCTTGCTAATGCAAGCAAATCGCTTTCACTTAAGCTGGTCAGATACTGACATTTGTTTATAAAAGTGTGTATTTGTTTTGTTAGCCATGAAGCAGAATTGAATGAGTAAACCTTTCTGTAGGTGTCGTTATGAAATGGTTTTACATGTGTTAATGCAATAGTTTTAATGTATAATTACTGCGAAACTCCATTTCTTTATTGAGTATAGTTGCAGTGAACTAAACAAATTTTTTTTCTTCTTACCTAGCTGCAATGACCCCGTCCAACGGATTGAGCAGTGTACAAGAGGGGCCCTCTTCATGTGTAGCATTGTTCAAGGATGCAAGAGAACATACCTGTCTCAGAGGGACTTGCAGGCCCACATCAATCACCGTCACATGAGAGCAGGAAAACCAGCGAGCCGACCTCCACCTGAGCCAGTTCATCCTCCAATTGTTCCAGCTGCCTCCGAAATTCCTGAACGCTTCATAATGCCGCCAGAAAAGCATCACATGAACCACATTCCACCAAAGCCACCTATTTTGATGCCACCACCTCCAATACAACATGTGCCACATGAGCATTATAATCCACAGCAAGAGGATATTCGGCCACCCCCGACCGAGATGTCCATGGCTCCACCACCACCTCGCTCTGTTAGTCAGGACCTTTACCGGATAAGGAAGCACAGCAATTTGATAACTGTCCCTATTCAGGATGATTCCGGTTCGAACGCCCGTGAACCACTTCCACACGGTCCTGTTCCGCCTCATCATCATCCGGAATATCCAGGTCAACCAGTGGTAACTCTGCCCCATCACATTATGCCTCCACAACAACATTATGCACCACCACCACCTCCACCGCCACCTATTAGTCATCCAATGCAGCATCCTCCCCAGGCAGCAGCCGCTCCTCATTTGGTTTATAGCCAAGCTCCGCCTCCACCAATGACAAGTGCTCCACCACCCATCAACCCTCCTCCTGGACATATTATTCCTCAAATGCCACCGTATATGAACCATCCACCTCCCGGACCTCCCCCTCAACATGGCGGTCCACCTGTAAACGCACCCCCTCCCCACCACTATAATCCTGGTTCTTTGCCACAGTTCAATGAAGATCAAGGAACTATGAGCCCTCCGTTTACTCAGCCTGGTGGAATGAGCCCGGGCATGTGGCCTGCTCCAAGAGGGCCACCTCCACCTCCAAGAATGCAAGGTCCTCCATCCCAGGCCCCTATTCCTGGACCACGTCACCCTGATCAAACTAGATATCGACCCTATTATCAGTGATGTGACATCATTTCAATTCCATGCTAAATGGAAAATATGCAGCTGCAAATTTTGTTTTGATGTACATATTTTCCCTTTTAAGGAATGTGACTATTTGCAAATCTAGTTGAAGTGACTTAGACACTCATGGGCCAGAAATCCCAATTATTTAAACCCCAGTCTTAGGATTTGTAGCCCAGTAAAATTTCAGCTTCCTTTTAATTGACACCAAGTCTTCTAGAGCAACAACTGCCTCGATGTGTTAATGCTCTGCGCAAATTCCTAATTTTTGGAATAGAAAATAAGTGTACAGTAACACTTTCTTGAATGTTATTGATTAAGACAATGTTTAGTTTCACTTGTGATGCTTTTGTTAACCTGTGTACCATTAAATATAAATACTCACAAATGTACATTATATGGAGTTGTGCATTAACGTACTTACGTCTTAACATGAAGTATTTGTTTGACACTCTTATTTTTAATTGTACAGCGAAATGTTCAAAGTTCGCATTTAAGAGGATCTAAAGAGTCTCAAGATGGGCTTTCTTTGGCTCCATGGCATTTCTAGAAAACGAATATTTTTCATAGATTCTTTTTAATTTAGACTCGTACGCTAAGAACGCTTTGATACTTTACATTGTTAAAACTTTCTGAACCACATCCTAACTTAAATGTTTTTCCTACTATGTGTAGGACAATGTCTTTTATAACCAGGAAACTATTTGATGAAGGCACAAAATACTTGCTTCTACTGTGACAATATCCATTTGGTGTTTGTGTATGATATAACATCTGTGATCACTTGGCGGCCAAGTTAATTGAGCACTTCTGTGGCTGAGTATAATGGACCGCAAGGTATTCCAGGTTCATGCATGAAGCTACAATATAGAATTTGGCTTGGGCTGTTTATTATTTTTTATTGTGACTGCTGGAGTTTGATAATTTGCCATAGTGTGTTTGCTGTCTGGCCTGAGCTAATAAAATTGGGCCCTTCAACTTTTTTTGCTGCTTGCTCTTCCATATCATTCCAGAATATAGCCACCTTCCATAGTGTCTTCTCGTACACATTTGTGGAACCGGGCTGTTCTGCAGCTTTTTTCCCGATTATGCCTGACATGCACTGGATGCCAATAACGAAAATCTGTTATTAGACCTACCGTGACTGGTGGGATGAGTTTGGTAACTTGGCCTAGGCATACCCCGCCACCTCCTTTATCGGCCTGCATAATTCTCTCGGGCTGTTGAAGAACTGGTGGACACAAATGCTTGCCAACATTTTGGATTTGGTCAAATAGAAGTTAAGGCTTCTGGCCTAAAAGAAAATGTATCTGTTAGTTTGCATTCATTGTGTCTTGTTTACTTTGGGTGCTAGAAAAATGTCATACTGAAAGGAAATCTAGCAGTACTGTCCACCTAAGACTAGATAACGAACAGGCCGCTCTGTTGGGGATAAATAGTAAGATCAGCCCTGACGCAGATTAAGCTTACTTTATTCTCAGCTATATGCTGAAAAGTATTTAGGATATATTTAATACAATTTCTTGAGCTGAATTCAACAGGCAGTGCTATCTACTCTTGTTTAGCATTTTACCTTTTTCGGTTGAAGCCTATTAGACAGCATAGCTGTCTTGTTTCAAAGACATATTGGGACAAGCTAAAAGCTTCCCTGGGAGTGCTGCGTTCCACCCATAGCTTTTTGGTTTTTGCTCACATTTGCTTATTTCTATTTGCTGGCTTTATTGGTTTTAAGCTGTCCAGCATATCTTTGTTCCTCCAGTAGAGCATACCCTGTTGACCACTTCTGACTGGCTCCTTTTATCCTTCCGTAAGTGTTTTTTTTCTAGGAACTTATTTTTCTTTTTCTTGAGAGAACGTGTTTTCAGTTGTCATCCTTATGCTAGTACAAAGTAGGAAAGTTGCTGTATTTCTTTGGAATGGTTTCATGCCACCTATCGTTCTGCTTGGCTGATTCTCCTAATCTCTGCCACTATCAGTCATCTATCTCACATGCTTGTGAGGAACATGGTCTGTTTACAAGCTTGTTTATTTTGGTCAATGCTCTTTACTAATATCATAACTGAAACATTCCTCTTCCTCAATTTAGCTGTGCCATGGGCACTGGAAGTAGGGGAGTGGACGGTGATGAAGCATCAGCAAAATACCCATGCTGGAGTACAGAAGTGAATGAGCAATAAAGAGGTCTTTACATTTTGTTTTTATTTTGTCACATTTGCTGTTTAGAGATGGAGGTCAAATGTTAGGTTCTGTCTTCTGAGGTTGGTGTTTTTCCTTTTCTTTCTCTGCTGTAAAGATAGGATTTATGTGCCAATTTTGCTTCGTACTTGAGATGTGAAAAGAAATGCTTTAGGATTTCATATTTTCTCACAAACAAAATTTAAATGCCAGTAAGACAACTGTACAATTTGGAAAGCACAAATGAAGCACATTTTTGGTGATTCCGATTTTCACACATTATCATTTGTAAGCTGTATAGTTTTCAGTAAAACTGTTTCTGTGCAGATGGAATGGATATTTCAATTGAAAATGTGTTGTAATGGCAGTGCGCTACCATACATATTCCACTCTAATCTGCTTGACATTGTTACTCCACAACACTATTCCACCCTGTGCCCCTCCACGGCACGCTTCTCTACTCCACGGCACGCTTCTCTACTCCACGGCACGCTTCTCTACTCCACGGCACGCTTCTCTACTCCACGGCACGCTTCTCTACTCCACGGCACGCTTCTCTACTCCACGGCACGCTTCTCTACTCCACGGCACGCTTCTCTACTCCACGGCACGCTTCTCTACTCCACGGCACGCTTCTCTACTCCACGGCACGCTTCTCTACTCCACGGCACGCTTCTCTACTCCACGGCACGCTTCTCTACTCCACGGCACGCTTCTCTACTCCACGGCACGCTTCTCTACTCCACGGCACGCTTCTCTACTCCACGGCACGCTTCTCTACTCCACGGCACGCTTCTCTACTCCACGGCACGCTTCTCTACTCCACGGCACGCTTCTCTACTCCACGGCACGCTTCTCTACTCCACGGCACGCTTCTCTACTCCACGGCACGCTTCTCTACTCCACGGCACGCTTCTCTACTCCACGGCACGCTTCTCTACTCCACGGCACGCTTCTCTACTCCACGGCACGCTTCTCTACTCCACGGCACGCTTCTCTACTCCACGGCACGCTTCTCTACTCCACGGCACGCTTCTCTACTCCACGGCACGCTTCTCTACTCCACGGCACGCTTCTCTACTCCACGGCACGCTTCTCTACTCCACGGCACGCTTCTCTACTCCACGGCACACTTCTCTACTCCACGGCACACTTCTCTACTCCACGGCACACTTCCCTACTCCACGGCACACTTCCCTACTCCACGGCACACTTCCCTACTCCACGGCACACTTCCCTACTCCACGGCACACTTCCCTACTCCACGGCACACTTCTCTACTCCACGGCACACTTCTCTACTCCACGGCACACTTCTCTACTCCACGGCACACTTCTCTACTCCACGGCACACTTCTCTACTCCACGGCACACTTCCCTACTCCACGGCACACTTCCCTACTCCTTCGCACATTTCTCCACAACACTTCTCCACTCTACTGTACCTCACTCTGTGACCTAAGAGACGCCACTCTAGGACACTCCACTCTATTGCACTCCACTCCTCTCTACGCCAATTTTTTTCCACACACCACTACCCCACACCATTCTACTCTCCAACACTTGGTTCCACTGTATTCCACTCTACAACGCTCGCTTCCTTTCTACAACACTCTATTCCACTCTGTTCCATAACACTCTGTGACACACCGCACCACTCTATTCCATAACACTCTGTTCCACTCTGTGACACACCGCACCATTCAATTCCATACCACACTGTTCCACTCTGCAACACTCTACCACTTTACTCCATAACACTCTGTTCCACTCTGACATACCACACCACTCTACAACACTCTAGTACACACTAGAACACAACACAACCTATACAACACTCTGTTCCACTCTACGATACACCACTCTACAACACTATTCCACTTTACTATACACCACTCTACAACACTCTATTCCACTCTACGACACCACACCACTCTATGCCCCTAGCTTTAAGCCATGTTGAACACCAGCCAGGTGTACAACATGGCTAAAAACATTGACAAAGCCAATAGCTTTTGCGTAGGTGAAACCTATGGGCTTTGCCAATGCTTGTTTTATTTTGCATCATTTATTTGAACTGTGAAATAAACAGGTCATAGTCTTTTGTTGGTCTATAAACTAATATATTCCCTGATAATGGACGAGCTTAGAAAATCTATTCTTAGAGGAAATCCTTTTTAAGTTTCAATCTAACGTTTCACTGAGTATGTGAGTGACCTGCCTATCCCTAATAAGTAATAGTGTTTTTTGAGTCTTATTTATTCGTTGAACATGGTTTCACACTTTTTCAAGAATATACGATGGCTTTGAACTATATCCTAGCAATATTAGCATTTACCTTTGACGCAATTTGGTTTGTGGGTATTTCCTCGGTATTTAATAACACATAACTCGACATGAAAATGCCTGCTGTTCGAATTCACGAAATGAATATGTAACACTAATTGTGTATGATATCTGTACAACCTACTCTCACCTAGTTTCCTGATTGATGGCTTTAGCGTCATATTACATGTGTCTGTTCTAGATTCAATAGCTTTCCTCTCGATTCTTGTTTGTACTGCCCAGGAGCATTCCGGCCTTGCAGTGTTTTGATTTGGTTGATGTATCTTTCCAGTGCTGATGTCAGACCGTGCAGTGCATGTGAGGGATTATTTTCTCTCTGCTTTCCCCTCACAAAAAAACCCATGGTCCACAATATGTGCTGAAATAAGACACCCAAATGTTTTACCAAGACTCTACTACACATCAACAGGGCATTTGACCTCTACTCCCTTGAGCTATGATACATGATGTCCACTTTGGTATTCAATTCAATTTGCATAAAATACAGCTGCAATGCACTGAAATCGCGGATGCTATATGCTCATTTGTGCAGCAGATGCCGGTGCAGCTGTAATCCCTGCTGCGCAACAAATGTGATGCAGAAAGTCCTTATTGCTGCTTTAGCAATGGATGAAAATAACACTTGCATAGTATTAGTGACACATCACTTCAGACCACTTATGCAGGCACTTGCCCAATCTAGATCGCGCTATAAGGCTAGCACCTGTGTTGGGGAAAGAAACACTAACGTGTACCCTAATGTGTACCCTAATTGTGCCCATGTAAAACAGAAATCTGCACAGCTGTCTCCGTTGCATACACACCTGCCCTACCATTAAGGTGCAGTTATTCCTGCCGCTCCTGACATTTCAGTCTTCCAGGTGACATCTCTGTAATTAGAGACAAGGTAATGCCTACAGTGCACCCAGGTGAGCTTCGTCTCTTCATAAACTTCATTGGTATAACATAATTGTAAACTACAGATGTTGAAAGTGTGATGCGATGACTCTACAAAAAGAAGCAGGCACATCATCCATATCTGAAGTGTGTCTGTGATTCTTTCACAAGCAAGGAGGCCGGCAGAGGTTCTAGAGGACGAAATGGCTGTCTGTGCGGAGGGAACCGCTGGACGTGTGCCGAGCCTTACAGGGAAGAGGCAACAAGTATACGGAATAAGACCGCCAAGAACAACCGATGCCAATGATTGCACTAAACTGTTTCCGAATGCATTACACACATGAAAGCAACATATTTAACAATTTGCACTCATGGAACAAATGTGTCAAGTACAACAATAATGAGCAATATTGTTACTTTATCCCAAGAAGTTTTGCAGCATAAATCCTTTTCTGGAGTCACATGCTGCACATTATTCTGCTATCTTGTGGTTAGGTCCAGAATAGTCTTCCCCCTATTTTTTTTTTTTCTTGTGCGTTGTTGACCACCATTTGGTGCTAGGTCCATCCATTGTGTGATGTCAGATGGCGCCCCGGAGGTTCCTGTGCGTGGTAGCCATCTTCAGATTTTTTTGCAGAATGTTCCTGAACATTTTGGATTTATGGGTGAAAAAAAGACTAACGAGAAGATACTGGTGAAGGTAAGGGACTAATGTCCAGTAGGGGGACCCTGTCGGAATATTCCAACTTGCACGTACACTGAGAGCGCTGCAAGGTAGGTGCCATGGATAACAACACAAGTTTTCTCCAAATTCCCACCACAAGTTTGCACAAAACGACCCGCACGAGGTCTGCAACCTCTGCCTGCCAAGGGACCATAAGGGCAAGGACTGTGCTGTATTTGTATCGAAGACTCTCAAGGCACAACGAAAGCAGAGAGAGTAACATCACGCAGCAATGTCCAGCAGCAAGAAACTGGTATAGCTAAAGGACTTGGGCCTCTCAAGTGATTAAAATGAACAGGTTGCTGCTGGAGAGTCAGCTCATCGAGGCTTGGACGTCGAAATTCTTGAGGGTGATATCGAGAAAAGAAGTGCAGCGCAGACTACCAAGGATGTTGAAAAAAGATAAGAAAGGGTAGCGAAAACCCCTCAACCCTCAGATACCAAGGGCTTCGATAAGGAGCTCAAGGCATCCCAGGCATAGTTGAAGATGACGACTGAGGGTCAGCCACAATCAAAAGAACTCTATGGATCCCATACCAGGTATATAGACTAGGGA
Source organism: Lissotriton helveticus (assembly GCF_964261635.1). Taxonomy (NCBI): domain Eukaryota; kingdom Metazoa; phylum Chordata; class Amphibia; order Caudata; family Salamandridae; genus Lissotriton; species Lissotriton helveticus. Next base: position 1,262,784,014 of record NC_136057.1, on the reverse strand, counting down.
AAAGCATTGAAACTGCCAAAGACCAGCTCCGGTCGAGAGATCTCGAAGGATAACCCCAAACCTTATGAGGCAGAAACCACAGTACCAAGAAAGAGTACGTCCCTGACTAAAGACGACGAAAAGGCCCTTGAGGTGGAAAAGAAGCCAGTTGAAGGCAGAAATGGTGGTACTCTAACGAAAAAAGTAGGTCGACACACTAAAGAAATACAGAATTCCTACAAGACCGTCCATGACTTCAGATTCCGAAGAGGAAGAGAATGCCCTCGAGTCACTGGCAGCCCCAAAACCTCAAGAGGAGGAAGTCGAATAAGAACTAGACATTCCAGAAGAGGATGAGGTGACAGAGTTTCTAAGAAGAATGGAACGACCCCGACACAGAAGAGGTTTGTCCATACCCCTCGATAGCATCGCCACCAGATGACTTTGCTTTCTAGAACAGCCTGGTCAAAATAGCAGCTGCCACTTTTGTGGTCCCTTTAGAGGAGGAGAAAGATTCATGCTTTGATGACATTGATGCATTGACAAAAGGTAGCCAGTCCTTCCCAATGCTACCAAGTATACTGGACCAGGGGAGAGGCCTTTAAGGATCCAGCCTCGGCAAAGAGTTTTGTTAAGGGTCGAGAAAAAGTACAGACCCTCCACAAATTACCCCAAATGTATACAGGGGAACACAGTGGCAGACTCCATTATTGTCACCACAGCAAGGAGCAACACTCGTTCTTCCACAGGCCCACCCCCTGCAATGGAAAGTAAGAGACTGGATATTGTAGGGAGTAAGATCGAGAGGCACTGACACAATGTCGTATTGCCAATTCAAATGTTCTCCTCAACAGATACGGTCACCAACAATGGAACAAAATCAACAAAATAATGAATAAAATCCCTGAAGGAGGGGATGAACATCGCAAATATCTGTCGGTCAGCCCTAGATACACCCGACACAGCCAGCAGATAGATGTGCACAGGTACCACCCTCAAGACATGCCTGGCTCAGTATTTCAGTCTTTGAAAAAGAGTTACAAACCACCTAAATTAATAAGCCTTTCACATGAACTGTTTTGTTTGGCCACAAGCTTGATGAGTCCTTAGAACAAATCATAAAGGACAATGAAACGGCAAAGACAATGTGGGCTCTATAATACAGAAGCACCTTCAGAAGGGGAGGAAGCAAAAACAGTAGGCACGGCTGCGGACAACAGTCAAGACAGCAGTCTGGACAGTAATCCTAACCACAACAGCCATGGCTGCCCTTCCATGGCAGAGGAGTAGCCGGAGGACAAGCCTCCAGAGGGGGAGGAGCAGGCTCCAAGTGACTTGGATACAAACATGGTCACCCACACAACACCAGTGGGAGGCAGAATTGCCCTTAACTCACAGGAATGGCAAAATATCACAACAGACAATTGAATTTTAAACATGGTGCACCACTGCTGTTGTATAGAACTAACAAGCAGGCCACCACCAAACGTGCCAAAGAAGAAAAAGTTTACAAAAACAACTTTTGAAATGAAGGGAAGAGATGGAGGAACTCTTACAGAAAACAGGCAATAGAGATGGTACCAAGAAGGGAGAACAACAAAGTGGACTACTCGCCTTATTTCTTGGCACCAAAGCAAGATCTCATATTAAGACCAAGTTTGGATCTCAGATTCATAAACAAATTCATTCACACATAGCATTTCAAGAGGACTACATGGCAACCACAGAGTTAAAGGATGCCCATCTACACATACCTATGAATCCAGGACACGAGAAGTACCTAAGATGTGTGCACAAAGACACACACTACCAGTTCAGAGTTTTACCTTTTGGAATCAAAGCTGCACCAAGAGCTTTAACAAAGTGCCTAGGTGCAGTGGAAGCATTCCTAAGCAGGAAGGTAATCCACGTCTATCCTTATCTAGATGACTGGTTGGTAAAGGCAAACTCAAAAGAAAGATGCCACAGACACATTCAGAAAGTAATCACAAAGCTGCAAAGGCTGGGTTTCTTCATAAACCAAGAAATCATCCCCAAGCCTGGAACCGGGAAAAAAAACCTTCCTAGGGACAACACTGAATTCCAAGGTGGCACGGGCGTACCCAACCCGACGGGAGGATTAAGCAGTCCAGCAGCAAAATAGCCTCTACCAGAGGGGACAGTCTCCGACGGTGTGGACGGTTATAAGAATAATGGCCATGTTAACTCTACCCATGCACGTCCCTGCACATGCACTCTTCACAAAAATGGCTATGCGACAACTGGTCACAAACCACTGGGAGTTGGGAAGATTTAGTGGTTGTAACAGAAAAGGTACAGAAGAAGAGACTGGTGGGCATCCAAGAACGTAACACTAGGTAGACCTTTCACAACAACTCCCTCAGTGACCATCACAACAGATGCATCTCACGAGGGATGGGGAGAGCATACTGGGAGCTTAAAAATACGGTGTGAGAAGCTGGCTTAGTATATGGTGTACACTTATGTAAGTGGGCACCCTGCACCAATCTAGACAACCCTTATGGTGATTTTAGTGGTCTTAGACAACCTTAGAAAGCTCTCTTAAGTAGTAGCTGTGGTGCGCAGTCTTCAGGCTTAGTCCAGAAGGAGTGTAAAGCAGCTTGTTTTACCAGAGCATAATCTTATTGGTATAGATTAAGTGGGAAAAGAAACAGTATATTTATAAAAATATGTATTTATTATAAGATACTAACACATCCATATATCTCCTACCTGTACACAATACTCACAATGCTTTGCAATAGAAACGGGTATGTAGCACAAATACACAATGGTCGCCAGGGGGGAGGCCAAACCATATACTAAAATAGGGGTATGCAAACCATGACCCAAGTCAAGACTATACCCAGAAGATGTAGATGTGCCCGGACCCAAGGAACCACCCGAGGTAAGTGATCAGGAATCTCACGGAGGCCGTGTGCAGAGTGGGAACACAACCGTGGCTCAATACAAGTCAATAGGTAAGTCGGGTTGCAATTTTAAAGGAGGATCCTTCCCAATGGACCCTGAAGAAACCCAGTGGAGGAAAGAAGGTTGGATAGTCACCCCACCCGTTGATACCCTAGGAACCCGGATACCTACACCAGCAAAGCCGGGTGCATAGGTGTGAAGTGTGTCGGAAACCGCCGTCAAACTCAATGGAGGACTTCAGGAAAATGTTGCTGCTGGAGGAGGTGAAAGTGTCCGGTGGAATCAAAGGGGAATTCAAGTTTAGAAGTACCTGCAAGCAGAGGGAACAGAGTGCATGCCACTCAGGAGTGACGAGGAGGCACGGAAGGTGAATGTCCACTGATGTTGAGTGTTGCAGGAGAGCTAACGGTGACCTTGAAGCTGTAACTGTGTGGCCCAGGCGACACTGTGGAAGACCAGGAGCTGTGCACAAGCTGTCCCATCTCGGATGTCGAGAGTTGAGGGGAGCACCAACAAGCCTTTGCAACTGCAACCAACCTGGAAAGTGAAGGAGATACCGTGTCCGGACCAGCAAGGTCCAGGTGACTCGCCACAAGCAGGGGAGTCAGGGCAGGCCCGAGCAATAGGGGGTAGCATGCTGAATTCAAAGAATACCCCCAAGAGGATCCACAAGCCGGAGTAGAGGGAGGACCTTGAGCAGCTCACCAAAGATGCAAGCCCACAATGCAAGTGTTGCGGTGAGGATGAAGATCTTGGTCACTGGAGATGCTTGAGGTTGGGACTATTTAGAGTCTGAAGATCGTGGTGTAAGGAAGCCAACAAGTCTTTGCAACGGTAAGTCGACGTGCACAGGGGTTCAGTCCCTTCAGCTCCGACAAGGGATGCTGGCCTCAAACTTGGTGAGAGGACAGGGCAGGCGTGGAAGGATGTGAAGAACCACCACCTGTGTTGCTGAGCCTTTTGAAGTCTGTGAGGACTTGGGTTCAGCAGACTGGTCAGCTTTGTTGCAGTTCCTGCAGATGCAGGGAAGTGACTCCTTCACTGCAAGGGAGATTCCTTCAGGTGTCTTGGATATCCATAGGCCTTGGAAGTTTCCTGTATGGATCGCAGGCAGGGACATTGCGGCAGACTAGCAGGGCGATGAGACCAGGAGCAGCAGGAGTCTCCTTAAATTGCAGTCTTGATGGTCTCGATATAAATCTTGTTACATGACGAATCTAGGGACCCACCTACAGGTAAGCCCTTAAGTACCCTAAGGAAAGGGTTGGGATGATTGAGGGTTCTCTCCCAGGGGAGGGGTCGGACAGTGGGAAGGATACTCCCATGTCCTTTGTCCAATTTCGTGCCAGAGCGATAGCCAACGGCCCGTGAGCTGGTTCAAAGTGGACTATGCAAGAAGGGCACCAAATGTGCTCTTCAAGTAGACTGAGTGGCGCTGGCAAGCATTACCACCCAGCCCCAATACACTAAACCCTGTCTCGGAGGTGGTCATACCTCCCTGTGACCTACGGCCCTGCCTTCGCCTGCTCGAGCAGCAGGTGGGCAGAATCCGGTCTCATGTCGGCAACAGCCATGTTATGCTGTCCAGGTATAGAAGACTGGTACTGGGAGCACTGAGGGCCTCCTGGAAGAGCTTAACAGTGCATGGAATCATACCACCCACACTTTACGGTGTGGGGGTATGATTCCAGCATGTTTTATGCCAAACATGACCGGGTTTGTTACAGCCAGTTAGAGATGGTACTCGCATAATGATGCATGGCCACTCTTTCGTAAAGGCTGATGCACTTACCACCCAATCACATCACCAGTCAATTTTTTTTTTTACAATTTATTTTATTATGTTTTGGCTCGCGATGAGGGCCACATAAAATTCACAATACAAATTACATACAAAAGCGAAAATTCAATCACACATACGAAACTAATTGTATCCATTGACAAATAGACAAGAAAAAACAATGTCAGACCTCTCCAAACTCCTTAATAAATAGCTAAAAAACCTTAAAAAAAGTTAAAAATGTGGAAGCAAAACATTTAATTTGGAGGGCAGTATACAAATTGTAAAAAAATATTCACATTAGAAATACCTAGTTGGAGACATATTGGTTTTAACCATTTAAGCCGCAATGGGCGGAGTGCAGGACAAATCAACAAGACATGCATACGATCCTGAATACTCAAGTTACAAAAATTGCACATAGAAGAGGTTCCATACCATTTGGATAAAAGTAAATTTAGGGGCAATAGACATGTGGCATATTCCATGTGGCATAAGGTTGGGCCAACTTCATAGAATAAGAATTGAGGAGGAGGTTACAACCCCCTTTTTCTTGTATTATATTCTTATCTGTTTGAAAACATAGTTCCCACGATGCCTGTTTTAGCAGGAGTTTTAGCTGTGTCGATGAGTGAAGGAATAAAACACTTTCATCTAACTTTAAAAATGACACAGCTCTTCTAAAGTTCCTTACTAATCGTGAGAACTCTTTAAAGTTGCCCAGCAATTCATTTTTAAGGAGGGCTCTCATCGACCCTGATTCGGCTCTAGCCAAGCAAACCACCCATCTTACCAGGGCACATAGTCCCTGAACCCAGCTACTCCTGAGACCGAAATCAAGCCTACATGCGGCCAAAGAACACGCGGTGTTGAGGGTGGATAGGGATCTTAAGAGTTTCCCTTCAATTTTGTTACAAAAATCCCAGTGCTTCAGCTCTATAAGTTCTATGCCATATAATATCGTAGGAGGAATCTTTGCCCTATACACCTCAAGTAAACAGGCGAAGTCTCTTTCCAGTGGCAAGATAGAGGGAATTTAAACCTTTGCCATGCGCGAGGGCTTTACGTGAACTATGCTCGATATGGGGCCTCTCACTCAAATTGGCCGCAATTATTTTACCCAAAAAGGTATAGGATTTAACAACCTCTAATTTCTGGCCACCAATAGACCATCCAAAGTTTTCATAACAGCACTTCTTTTTCCCGGCAATACACATAATTTTACTTTTAGATGTATTAATCTTCATAAAATGAGAATCAGCAAAAACATGTAGAGCTTGCAGCCGATTAGCGAGACCTTTGGGGGTTAAATCTAAAACAAGAATATCATCGGCGTACATGAGACAAGAAATAGGGGTCCCCCCTACCACCGGAGCTATACCCACACAAGCTGTCAAGGAAGCAGGAAGGTCTACAGTGTATAAGGAGAACAATAGTGGGGCCAAAAGACAGCCTTGTTTAAGGCCGTTCAAAGATGGAATTCTATGCGAAAGTCCCCTTTCGCCCCCTTGGAGAACACTACACCACGTTTCCGTGTGGAGAACACGCAAAAGATCCAATAGATAGGATGGTAAACCAAGGGCTGCTAGCTTTCTCCACAGCGTTCGACGATCAACTTTATCGAACGCCGTGGAGAAATCGATGAACGCAGCAAACACCACCCCCCCCCCTCTCACATGTGTATATTTATCAGAGATCACATGTAGGGTGGGGAGATTGTCTAATGTACCGTGTCCCCTACGGAATCCAGTTTGTTCAAATGGTAGAATATTATTCTCCTCGATCCAATTGTCAAGTAAAATTAAAATACATTTGGCAAAAACCTTTCCAACTGAGTCGAGGAGAGCAATCAGACGGTAGTTCATGGGGCTATCCCTAGCTCCCTTCTTAAAGATAGGGACCAATATACTTCCCCTCCAAGAGGCAGGGACCATTTTAGTATCAAAGCAGGATTTAAATAAAGGGTAAAGAATCTTACTCCATAGTAATGGTTCCTGCTTCAGAACCGTCATAGGGAGTTCGTTAGGTCCCATTGCGCCGGAGGAGCGCATGTTCTTTATGGCCATTTCTATTGTTTTCTCTGTAGGATAATTAATCGGACCCTCAGATGTTAAGTCAGGGTCACTATCTACAGCCAATGTTACGTTCCCTGCATACAGCTTCCAGATATAAGAGGACCATACCTCTTCAGAAATAGGGATGGGAAGAGGGCTCGTTCTAGTGCCGCATCCCTTCCCAACTATGGACCAAAAATCTCTAGCTTTGCCATGCGCAACTGCCTCCCGCAAGTTTATCCATACTGAGTCTTCCTTCTCCTTTTTTAGTCTCGCTTTTAATCTGGTTCTCCTTCTTTTTAACCTCGATATTTCTTTAGCTAGTTCACCTGATCTACCTAAGAATTGCACTCGCACTAATTTATTTATTTCCTTATTCAGGATGCGCAATGCACTGGGAAAAAATACCTTTTTCCCAGAGCCACTAACCTTTTTTACATCTAAAGTGATCTTCCTCATAAATTTTTCAAAGCTAACAATTTCGGAACCATACCAATCGTTTAGTTCTAATATAGTTTTGCATAGAATATCATGCACACCTCTAATGGCAGTTGGGTTCCAAAAACATCTACCCGAAGATCCATGGAAGGTAACATCATTGTTATTGAAAGACCAAGACTCAGTGGGTGGAGGTTTTAGAGAGAGAGTTATAGTAATTATACTATGGTCACTTAAAGATGTGGGGGCTATCATGAGATCCTGGACACATGGAAAAATGTCATAATCTGAGATCACATAGTCAAGAATAGAGGCACTAAAAGGTGACCTATGAGTGAATTTCGCGGGCACATCAGAAGGAAATCTCCCATTTAAAATGAGCCCCTCAACTGCCGATAATTCCTCCAACAGAATCTTCCCTCTTTTATTAGTTATTATTTTGTCTGGAAAGAGGGATTGTGGGATAAAATGAGCCTCTTCTTTGGGTTTATTTCTAAATAGATTTAAACTAGCATTAGAAATTTTACAGTTCAAATCTCCAACTAGGATAACTTCAGGTGGAAAAGAAACATTTTTAATTTGTCCAATATACTGAAATACATGCTTCAATAAAATATTATAACGCTCTTCAGGAGGGATATAGACATTAATAATTACAACATCAGACTTATTTGGAGAGCTGGGGAGATTTGCTATTGTTATAGCTTGAAAAAGATTACTTGAATCAATATAATGCGAGAATCTCCAACGCAGTTTGTTAGTTAACAAGCAAGCAATTCCCCCCTTGGCATGACCTTTCCTGGATGGGGCAGCCGGTGCTTCCAACACATAGTAATCCTTCCCTACATAGATATTATCAGTGCACCATGTTTCTTGGATGCAGATCACATTTGCTCCCAACGAGAATAAAAAATCAAGTTTCTCTGGACTACTATGTATCCCAGCTGCATTCCAGGAAATAATTTTCAATTGATTATTAAAGATGGTGGAATAATTTGGAGTTATCTGTGCTCTTAGTTGAAAGGGCACTATGCAGCCAATTCCACAGGATGATTATCCTCTGATGGCGAAGAGTTCTGGATTAGTGGAGGAGGCAGTGCCTGAGAGACCGAACGTTTCCCCTTAGAGACCCAAATCTTTAGATCTTTAAACGGAGAAGAAACCCCATCTAACTTATCTCCCTTTTGGGTCATCCCATGGGGAGAAGAGGAATTACCAGAACTAAAAATAGGCAGAACATCGATACCTCTACATTGGAAATTCTCCGCTTGCTGTAATATCAGATTTACAATAATTTTAGAATAAAATTTAACTCTTATACTTGTTACACTATCTCCACCTAACAAAGAAACTAATTCAATATCACTTGATTGAATGAGGTGAAGACTTTCCAAATCACTGAAACATTTAAGCAACCGTGATCTATTTAAGGGCAAATTCACATCAAATAAAGGGAAAAAGTCCAAAACCAAAGTGTCCACATAAGACATTGATATTTTTGCCGGGAAAGAGAGGCGTGGGCCTACACCGACCCCATCCATAGGAGCAAAAGAAGGAGCCAAAGGGTTGAGAGCCCCCAGTTCAACCGGAATAGTGCTCCCTGTCTCTATCATAGGAGGGGCGGTCAGGCCATGTCCACCCCTCTGAGGCAAATCTTCCACAGTCATAGGCAGAGTATTACAGTTGATCTCTGAACCATAATATGGATGGCAGGATTCACTTGCCAATTTGGTGGTCACCAGGTTAGAGTCAGTGGCATTCTCTTCATTATCAATTAGAACGATAGAATTTTGGAAGATTATCCGCCTTTGTCTTTTCTTCCTGTATTTGCGCACAGGTTTCCTTTTTTTCCCTTTTATCATTTCTATGTTTGCAGCTTTTTTCTGTTATTTCTTGTTCATCATCTTGTTGCCCTTTTTTTTCAGGGTTGAAAATTGGAAATAATTCCTGTGCTACTTTACAGACTGAGACAGACAGATTTTCTTCCTCTATTTCAAGATCAGAGTTCTTTACACAATTAGTCGCCGCGGAAACTGGCAGGGCCGGAGCGTTATTTTCTTGAACTATTACTGATGGCTTTGTACCAAAATTCTCTGCAGGCGCATTTACATTCCCCGTTACCAAGCTAGTATCGGCCGCGGTGGAAGGGGCACTCCTCATTTCAGGAGCCTTTTGCAGCATTGCATTCAATATTTTAGTAACAGAATCCAAGATACAGTCCGAGCTGCGCAGAAATTTGCCCAAAAGACATAATATAGAAGATAACAGATGTTCAAGGGCAATCAGAGATTCCGATATGGGTTTTTCGCCAGTAGCAACAGGAGGACAAATTCCAGATAGATTGAGCTCAGGGCTCATAAAAACGTTTAACAGCGCGGACATATCCTGCACATTTATAGAGGGAGTGCTACTATATAGCAATAACCCAGATGGGGTGGCACCCACTGATGGCTTGGTGACTTCTGAGGATTTCAGACTTCCTGCATTCACATAACGGCCACAAAGTTCGAGGTCAATGGATGACAATGAGGGATCTCCACCTAACATACAAAGTAGAAGCTTGTGGCACTGGAGAATTTTTAGCTTGTTTTCCTTCCATAGAATGAACATGAAGCTCAATAGCACCATCAGCTTCGGAATGTACAAGGCTGGTCCTCACAGTGGTTTCTATTTGAAATGGGTCTGTCATTGTAGAGAGGGAGACCGAATTATCAACCACTTGAGATGGGCCAACCTGTGCGATAGAAAGTGAGCCATCATTTGTAGCAACAGATACTTTCTTATCCACTGCTTTTTCCCACAGGTCGAAAAGCTGACATTGTCCCTTCAGTGAAGGATTATTCACTAATTTGTTTCTTAGGGGGTTGGATTTTGTTTTTGCGCAGGTCCTTCCCCCCACTAATCTCCCAGAGCGAAGTTTCTTTGTCATCCTCAAAAATAGTTTTCCAAAGGGTATCGTCGATGGAAGAAAGTATATCCACTGGAGTTGTAATTAAAAATTAATGAACCATAAAAATAGGTTTGAATATGGAGAGAAGTGATCAGTTGTCCTCCAGTCAATGTCAATGGAGACAAAAGGTTTTCTTTAACTTCTCGAAGTAACACTTCGTTTTTAAACACAACACGTATATTTATGGACGTAAAATGGAAATAACCGGGCCCAGCCCAGCCTACCTCAGTCACCGAGGGCCACAGAGGGCCCGCCCTTTGCCCGGGCTTAGCCCCGGGCGCTCCCGCGACGCGGGGGTGACGCCTCTTTTCAGCGCCGCCTGGCGCGCTCTGAGGCCGGGAATCCCGCCGCTAGGGCAGGCGGGAAATGTAGTTGCCCGTCCTCCTCCAATGCCCCCCTCTGCTCAGCGGCCGCGAAGATAGTGAAAGCGGCGGCAAGAGGGGGACACACACGGACCCAACAACAGAAGGAAGAGAGGTCCACAACGTCTTGTGAGGTAGGGGTCCCAGAGGGTTCCACAGCGTCACCCGCTCCACCGGGGTGACGCCTCTTTTCAGTGCCGCCTGGCGCGCTCTGAGGCCGGGAATCCCGCCGCTAGGGCAGGCGGGAAATGTAGTTGCCCGTCCTCCTCCAATGCCCCCCTCTGCTCAGAGGCCGCGAAGATAGTGAAAGCGGCGGCAAGAGGGGGACAAACACGGACCCAACAACAGAAGGAAGAGAGGTCCACAACGTCTTGTGAGGTAGGGGTCCCAGAGGGTTCCACAGCGTCACCCTCTCCACCGGGGTGACGCCTCTTTTCAGCGCCGCCTGGCGCGCTCTGAGGCCGGGAATTCCGCCGCTAGGGCAGGCGGGAAATGTAGTTGCCCGTCCTCCTCCAATGCCCCCCTCTGCTAAGCGGCCGCGAAGATAGTGAAAGCGGCGGCAAGAGGGGGACAAACACGGACCCAACAACAGAAGAATGAGAGGTCCACAATGTCTTGTGAGGTAGGGGTCCCAGAGGGTTCCACAGCGTCACATCACCAGTCATTAAAAGGTTCTTAAAAGGTTCCAAAATAATCACACCGCCAAGAAGGGCTACAGTCCTAATGTGGAGTTTAAACACTGTACTCACACCGCTTATGACTAAGCCTTTCGAGCCAAAGCATGATGCAATAACGTCACTACGAAGAGCAAGTCAAATACAAGCATCTGAAAGAGACACGTTGGTGATAGATTCCTTACCTTAGAATAACTCCAGGCGTCGGGCTGGACATGGAAACGTTTTTCTGCTTAGCAGTACCTCTGCACGCCAGTAGGTGGCGTCCTGCGGCTCCGAGTCTGTCACTGGTATCGTAGGCGCAGAGATGACATCACGGAGAGTACTTAGGCGCCTACCATGCGCCCTGACGTCAGTTCTTTCTTTTTCCGTGCCGAAAGCGCAGATCCGGATTGAGCACGTACCTCAGTCATTTTTTGACTTTTTTTTTATTTATTTTTTTAGACTTTGTCTCCTTTTCTTCTCTCCTGGTGCACGTAGGGATGCCTGGCTTTAAGTCTTGCTGGTCGGGCCACCGTAATATGTCGGTGGCGGACCCCCCATGATGTCTGCTTCTACTGCCTGGAGCATGACATCCGGGATTGTCTGGACTGCCGTACCATGGCCCCAAAGGCATTACGGGAGTGACGTCGGAAGTTGCTGAAGGTCCGGCACTCCTCTCACCTCCACTCCGGGTATATGGGCCGTTCGCGGGACCGGAGCCGTCGCACCTCTGACTCTAAGTCTTCACCTTCACATTCCGGTAAGCGACGCCATAAAAAGAAGTCGAAGAAGCGCGTTCGCTGTTCGACGTCGCTCCCTGGAGGCGGATGTGGGGGACAGGGGCCCCGCCCCTGCGGCTCCTCCGGAGCCTGGGAGTCCGCTATACCCGGGTCCGTCGGCGACTCCCGAACAGGTGCAAGAGTTTCTTGCTGCCATGGACTGCCTATTTAGGCCTCTGGCTCCCACCGGTGCGCCTGCGAGCCCTGCGGTCCCGTGTCCAGATCCTGTTGGCCCGGCGGCACCTCCTCTGTCTCCAGCCCCGGAGGCGATGGATTCAGCGCCCTGGCTCCGGCCCGTGCCCCAAGGTGCAGCACCGCTGGCTCCGGCCCCGGAGGCTCTCCATCTCGACCTCCCTACGGTGGCCCGTAAGACCAACCTCCTTACGGAGGTGCTCCAGTCGGCGTCTACGTAGTCGGAGACGCTGTTCCCGTTCAATTAGGCCCTTACCGAAGTTCTCTTGGGCACTTGGTTGCAGCCAGCCTCGGGGGCACCGGTGGATAAAAACGTCACTAGACGCCTGGTGATCCTGCGTTCTTGACCACTCACCCCACACCTGAGAGCCTGGTCATTCAGGCCTCGACATCGCAGAGTGCCTTTCCCTCGGCTCCGCCGGGTAAGGACTCTAAGAGGCTGGACCAATATGGCAAGAGGTTGTTCTCCTCGGCCAGTTGAGGGTTGAGATCGGTTAATAACACCTGCTTATTGGGCCGTTACTCCTACGCAGTTTGGGATTCGGTGGCGGAGGTTCTGCCTCAGTGCTCTGAGGAGGTCCAGGCCGTACTTTCCCAAGCGAATGCAGAAGGCAAGGATGCGGCGAAGTTTGCCATTAGGTGTGGTTTGGATACAGCTGATTCGTTGGGCAGGGCGATTTCCACGACTGTGACGTTGCAGCGCCATGCCTGGTTGCATTCCGCTGGGTTCTTGCCCGATGTCCAGAGCTCGCTCATGGACATGCCTTTTGATGGCTCCCGTCTCTTTGGCGACATGGCGGACAATGCCCTAGAGCGTATTAAAGACTTGCGCGCCACGGCCAAGTCTTTGGGTCGTTCCGCGAAGGCCCCTGCCACCTCTGGGTTTTGTTCCTTTCGTGGCCAGGGTAAGGGCTCCCATGCACGCTCCTCTGCAAAGCCTTTGCAGAACCAGCCCCCGTGTGGCCACGGCCATGGCTTCCGCAGGGGCGGGTCTGGTAACCAGTGAGCGTGTCCGTCCACCTCCATCCCCGCTGCTTCCACCTCTAAGCCTTCCTAATCCGAGCATCAGGGAGCACCCCACGCTGGGGGGTGGCAGGTTACGTCACCACCCCCACCACTGGTGCACAATTACCTCAGACAAGTGGGTGCTGCAGATAATCTGTCATGGTTACTCCCTCCCCCTTCTGTCCTCTCCTCCGGCCATGCCACCTCGGTACCACTGCATGTCGGGGGATCATTTGGCTCTTCTCTGTCAGGAAGTCATGGCCCTCTTGGCCAAGGGGGCCATCAAGCGCTATCAGGAAGTGGGGAGTTGTTATTCCCACTACTTCCTGGTCCCCAAGAAGGACAAGGGGGGCCTGCGCCCCATCTTGGACTTCCGGGAGGTCAATCGCTTCCTCCGTAAGGAGAAGTTCAGGATGCTCACTCTGGCTCAGGTCTGGCTGCCCTGGACCCTGGAGACTGGATGGTGGCGTTGGACTTGGAGGACGCCTATTTACACATCCTTGTCCTGCCGGCCCACCGGCGCTACCTGCGGTTCACGGTAGGCTCCCCTTCGGCCTTACCAGTGCCCCTCGGGTGTTCACGAAGGTGATAGCGGTGGTCGCAGCTCAGGGGTGTCAGTCTTCCCCTACCTCGACGACTGATTGTTGAAGGCGGGCTTGCCCCAGGAAGTCGTCACCCACCTCCAGCCTACGACTGACCTCCTGCACTTGCTGAAGTTCTCAATCAATGTGCCGAAGTCGCACCTGAGTCCCTCTCTGAAGCTCCCCTTTATCGGAGTGGTATTGGATTCGACACTGTTTCAGGTTTATCCTCCCGAGCAGCGAGTCAGGGATATTCAGGCTATCATTCCGCTCTTTCAGCCTCTATCCCGGGTTTCAGTCAGGACGACTCTCCGGCCTCTGGGCCTGATGGCCTCCTGCATCTTGCTAGTGACGCATACCAGATGGAATATGCGGGCTCTGCAGTGGGACCTGAAGTTCCAGTGGGCACAGCATCAGGGCAACCTGTCGGATCATGTCCAGATCTCGGAGGGCGCTGCACGACATCGCGATTGGGTCAGTGGCAGATCCCTCTCCATTCCCCAACCGGAGCACACAGTGGTGACAGATGCGTCTCTCCTGGGATGGGGAGGCCACATTGGGAGAGGCAGAGATCAGAAACCTCTGGTCTACGGCGGAGTCCCGGCTCCATATCAACCTTCTGGAGCTGCGGGTGATCCGGCTTGCATTGAAGGCATTCATTCCCTCTGTCAGGGGAAGTGTAGTGCAGGTGTTCACGGACAACACCACCGCCATGTGGTATTGCAACAAACAGGGCAGGTGGAGTCATGGACCCTATGTCAGGAGGCTCTGCTACTTTGGACATGGCTGGAACATCAAGGCATAACCTTGGTGGTTCAACACCTGGCAGGTTCTCTGAACGCCAGGGCGGACGAACTCAGCCGCCGGTGCATGGTGGATCACGAATGGCGTTTGAACTCCGACGTGGCTCAAGGTCTCTTTCTGCAGTGGGGAGAGAGTCTTGGTTAGATTTATTCGCCACCGAAGAGAACGTGCAGTGTCATCGGTTCTGCGTGTGGAAGTTACAAGGCGGCATTCGCTCGGCGACGCTTTTCATCGAGAGTTGAGCTGCGGTCTATTGTACGCCTTTCAGCCTATACCACTTCTGCCCAGAGTGTTGAAGAAGATCATGCGCGACCGGGCCCAAGTCATTCTTGGCTTGGGCTTGAAGAGTTTGGTATCCCAAGCTACTCTGTATGAGCATTACCACCCACTCCCCCCCCCCCCCTCTCTGTGATGTCATTCTGGCAGCCAGGCGTCCCTCCACCAAAACAGTGTACGCCTGTAGGTGGAACAGATTTTTGGCATGGTTTACAGCTAAGACTGTGGATACCCTTTCTGCCCCGCTTTCTGAGGTTCTTCTGTTCCTTCTCTCTTTGGCCCAGCAGGGCTCTGCTCTGGGCACTATCAAAGGTTATCTTTCAGCCATCTCTGCCTTACTACGGCTTCCGGATCAGCCTTCTCTGTTTAAGTCCCCGGTTGTTAACGGTTTCCTTAAAGGCATTACGCATACGTTTCCACCTGTGCCTTTCATAATACCTCAGTGGGACTTAAATCTGGTCTTGACTTTTCTGATGTGCTCTTCCTTTGAGCCTCTTCATAACTGTCCTTTACGTCTTCTTACTCTAAAGACTGCTTTCCTGGTAGCTATCACCTCTGCCAGATGAGTGAGTGAGCTCCACGCACCTTCTTCTATACCTCCTTTCTGTTCATCCGGACAAGGTGTTTTTAAGGACCTGTCCTTCTTTCTTGTCAAAGGTTGTCACACCCTTCCACTTCGCTGCACACGTTTACCAAGCACTACTGCCTTGACAGTCCGGTCCAGAGAGACGGCTTCTTTGGCCGTTCTGTGCTCCGTGACTTTCTGGTGTAATACTGTTCGCAGACCCACCACCGGGGTTGGTATTGCTGGGGTATCTATTCTAAGGTAAGGAATCTATCACTAACGTGTCTCTTTCAGATGCACAAGTTACTTGTGTAACGATATATCTGTAAGAGACATTAGTTGGTGATAAATTGCTTACCGCCCAGCACATCCTCCCCGTTCTGCGAACTCGTTACTAGGGTTATGGTCATCCCCCGTTAGGGCCCTAGTTTTATGCACCAATTGTCAATCTCTTGCATGGCTCTGCGTTTCGGCGCAGAATAGTTGTGTACAGAACTGACGTCCGCGCGCATGGGTGGCGCCTAAGTACTCTCCGTGACGTCATCTCGGCGACTACGACGCCAGTGACGGACGCAGAGCCGCAGGACGCCACCTACTGGCGCACAGAGGTACTGCTAAGCAGAAAAACTTTTCTGGATCCAGCCTGACGCCTGGGGTTATTCTAAGGTACGGAATCTATCACTAACTAATGTCTCTTACAGATATATTGTTACACAAGTAAGTAACTTGTGCATTAACCATTGAGGAACCATACGTTCACATACACAAGGACAATATAGTTATAAGAACTATTCATTAGTTCTTACCTAAAATGATGAGCAAATTCCAGATGAATCAAAGCATTCAGTTAGCAGTTTTCTTTAAAAACCCACAAACACAACTGGAAAGAAGCCTGCATACCCTAGATGTAAGAAGGGCGTTACTGTATTATCTGCAGGAGACAAAACAATTCCGTAAGGGGAATCCATTCTTTCTCTTCCAGGGGATCCTCATCAATAGTCATAAGCATTAGAATATTCCCGCCCATGCGCGGGACCCCGGAAACACTGTTATATGTGCCCCACATATATATACTCATATATATATATATATATATATATATATATATATATATTTTTTTTTTTTTTTCCTAGCCTGATTGGAGTGAATTGTGCGGAAACATATATATATATATATATATATATATATATATATATATATAAATAAAAACATGCAATAGCAGCCAAATCACATCAGAGCTGGAATATGCTGTGAAGAATTTCCACCATACATGAATAATATGCATTAGAAACATGAGAAACAACACAAAAGATTGTTTTAGAACTGTTTTAATGCTTAGGCAGCAGTAGAAATTCTTATAACACCCTGAAAGCATAGAAAGCTCCCAGGCTGCATTGCAAACACACAGTCTAAAAAGACTGAAAAGCTAACCTGTAGCTGAATACCAAAAAACTGACACCGTGCCTTTAATCTGAAAAACAACACAGGGTCCTGGCTACCTGCCAGCAAGGCTAAGCCAAATCAATCAAATCAATCAAGGCTTATTACAGGATCTAGGAAATTTGATCATATCTCGCCTCACCTGAAGGCCTTAAACTGGCTACCGTACGAAGCTAGAGTACAGATGAAAATGGCATGTATCACTCATAAAGCGATTCATCACAACACTCCTAAATATCTAGCCCACAAAATAGAAATATCAGGAAGAAACAGACTTGTCAGGAGTGCCAATTATCTACTCTTGAAACCTCCTATCTTTAAAAAGAAAAAAACTTATGAGAGAACTTTCTCAGGTGTAGCTCCCAGGATATGGAACGCCCTTCCGGCAAATATCAGAAAAATAACAAACACGATAACATTCAAGAAGGAAATCAAGAACCATCTTATGAGCAAGTTCCTTCCATAACAAGACAAACTCTACCGAAGACGTGCCGCTGATTATGACATTATACCCTATATGGAAGAAGGATGTGACTGACTGATCCGCAAAGAAATATCACCTCAGCTCATTGTAACTTAAAGTTCAATTAAGACCATCCAGTTAGCATTTTCCATTTACAGACTTGGACGATCCTATTGTTTTATGTATTATATATATTTTAACCCAGACCATATGATGTTAAGCGCTCTGATACCCACGGGTCTTGTTCGCGCTATAGAAAACTGTAAAATAAATAAATAAATAAATAAATCCAAAAAACAACACAAATGCCAGTACTGGACGTTACTTGAACTTATTCTAGCCGACCTTTATGAGAAAAAACATACAGGCCCATTATATTACTTCCATCACTAGTTTATTGATTAATTCTTTCACTAGTGGAACTCTTATTTGCTCATCATATCAAATACTTTTTCGTGTATGTACAGATAAAAAACATTACAATACATAAAGTTTTCAAGAACAATACATTTAGCAATTTTACAACACATCCAACTCACAAAATGGCCACTTCATTCATCATTCATCCTTCCCAAACACACAAAAATGAACATTATTGGTCCTAAAGTCAATAGTGGGTTTTCTGTCCATACAAATGGTTACACTTTTGTTGTCCTCATTAGCTTTTTGATAACTATTTACAGGTAAAGTCCTACTTATTCAGTATGATTGACGTTATATTTCAAATGACAATAGGCACCAAATAAGGGTCGACGCGTTTCGAACCCCTCAATGCGGGGTTCTCCTCAGGACCTACACGTTCTACAAAACAAAAGAATACTAATATCAGTGTGGAGTCCAAATACATGTTACATTACCGATAGTTCCACCACCTATCACCGCCTGCCTACCTTCTCAATATGAAACACCTCCTAGCTGGAATGAGTGTATGTGCCAAGTCACTCTAGACAAAAGAGACGAACAGCATCTTTAACATTTAGCCCAATGTACACAATCATACCTGTTTGTTTGTTCTCAGAACCAACCATGTTTTGGCACTCACCTAGTTAATGGAAAAGCGCCGTGATCTAAAAGTGGAAAACGATGGATCCATTTAGTTCCTTCATATAAATCGAGTGCAATAATTTTGGGAAAAGAAATAAAAAGGGGCAAGGAACGCTTACCGCATCATATTCACTCGGGGCCCTTCGTTCGGCGTCGAGGGCGCAGTCTCAGTCGGCGTTTCGTCAACGCTCGGCGTCGAGGGTGACCAATACCCCTCCACCGTCATCGCACAGACATTCGATGTCGAGACAGAGGGCTCCGTCGACGGCTGGTCATCACCGTTCGACGTCGAGAGAGAAGGCTCTGCCGACGGCTGGTCATCGCCGTTCGACGTCGAGAGAAAAGGCTCCGCCGACGGCTGGTCATCGCCGTTCGACGTCGAGAGACCATAGATCCTCGCATCGATCGCCGTCGAGGCATTCGAAGTCGAGATTGTTGGACCCGCCGACTCCCCAGAGGCGTACGACGCCGAGAGAAAAACATACGACGCCGGAATGCTCGACGTCGAGACCTTCAGAAAGGGCTCGATCGTCGTCTAGAAACTCTGTGGTCATGGTAACAGTCAGCTTCTCGTCATTCTACTTCGCAGTCTTCTGGCTCCTCAACAACATCTTCAAGGTCCAGAAGTCCTGTCCCCAGATCTCCTGTGCGTCAGCCAGATCCTTCGGCTGCGGAGGTCAGACTATCACCCAGATGGTACAAATCATTGGCGAGAGTCAGGGGCTACCAAACGGATGCAAGAGTACGTCAGTCCGCAGCACAGATCTCCTCTCCAGAGACTGGTAGATGAAGTGGACAGGCGTAGTCCTCCCAGGCGCCAAACAGACAAATCACCTGTGAGAAGACCAACCAGATCTCACTCTCCCAGAAGGGAACATCCGGTGAGATCCCGATCTCCCAGAGAAGCTCCTGTCAGATCTCGTTCACCAAGAAGACAGGATTCGGTCAGATCTCGCTCTCCTAGAAAGGAAGAGCATCCAAGAAGATCACGTGAGAGGAGGCACGGTGCTCATCGTAGACATCGAAGAACTCCGTCTACTTCCTCCACCTCTTCGACCCGGTCTTCCAAGAGGGATTACTCTCCCACGTTGACGGATAGTCCTACTTCCAGATCCTCTCCAGTGGATGACATCAGCACTTATCTGGATGTCCTGCAGAGAGGAGCTCAGAAGCTGAGCATTGAAATGTCTGTCCCCCAGGTTACTACGACAGTGATTTTTTAGACTTTGCACAAAAAATCGATCTCTCGTCCATTGCTGC
The DNA here is from genome assembly GCF_964261635.1 of Lissotriton helveticus. Lineage (NCBI taxonomy): Eukaryota > Metazoa > Chordata > Amphibia > Caudata > Salamandridae > Lissotriton > Lissotriton helveticus. The sequence continues at coordinate 1,262,764,455 of NC_136057.1, read as the reverse complement.
CTTTAGTCCCGGGGATTATGGATCCGGTCAAGGACGTTTTCCTAACCCCAGCAGCCATCAGAGCGGTGCCAGCCCGCATACAAAAGAAATACAAGCCGGCTTCTTCTGACCCAGTTTTTGTAAAATCTGACCCTCCAGCAGACTCTGTGATAGTGACAGCAGCGAGGAAGACGCATGCAGTTGCTGCTTCCTCTTCAGTCCCACCAGATAAGGACAGCAAATCTCAGGATTCGTGGGGTCGCAAAGTTTGCAATTCAGCTGCCTCCAGGCTGAAAGTCTCCAGTGCGGCCGCACTGCTGGGTAGATACGACAGAGCCTTATGGGACTCCATGGAGAGGTTCAAGTCCAAACTGCCAAAGGAAGACCAGAAGGACTTCGAAGAAACTATGACAGAAGGATGTCTGGTGGCGAACCAGTTGATCAGCACAGCAGCAGACGGTGCAGTGCTTGCGGCGCATTCCTACTCACATGGGGTTTGTGCCAGGAGGTCGGCTTGGTTGCGCCTCACAGGGCTGAAGCCGGATGCTCAGCATCGCATCCTTAATCTTCCTTTTTCGGGTTCCTCTCTCTTCGGGAACATGCAGACGAAGAGATGACCCGTATGAAGACTGAACTGGATACGGTAAAAGCGGTGGGTTTGGAGAAGAAAAAAGAATTCAAACGGCGCTTTAAGACCAACAGGGGGAGAGGGGCTCAACAGAGGGTTCAAACCCCTCAGTGGTCCCAGAATAAGAACCAAGGAAAATCCCAGTTCCGAGGCAAATCCAACAGAGGTAGAAGAGGTCACCAGCAGTCCTCTACCACTACGAGAGGAGGAAAGGCTTGATCAGTGGCTTCCTCTGTCGCCGTTGCCCACTCCAGTGGGAGGAAGTGCTTCACAACACCTGGCAGAGTGGGTCAGCATCACAAAAGATCAGTGGGTCCTTAATATACTGCGCAATGGATACAGGCTATGTTTCCATGCGCTCCCGAAAAGCATTCCTCTAAACACCTCTTGCCCTCACCAACTGAGCTTACTCCGCAGAGAAGTGTCAGTCCTACTACAAAAAAGAGCTATAGAGGAAGTTCCTCCCTCTCAAAGAGGAAAGGGAGTCTACTCAAGATACTTTCTTGTCCCCAAAAAAGATCAGGAGGACAAGTTCAGGCCTATACTAGATCTGCGTCTCCTAAACAAAGTCATCGTCCGAGAAAAGTTCTGCATGTTAGCTCTTCACCAAATATGCCCACATCTTCAAGCCGGAGATTGGATGTGTTCGGTGGATCTGCAAGATGCATACTTTCACATTTCGATTTCTCTACAGCATCGCAAGTACTTGAGGTTTGTCGTAGGAAGCAAACACTACCAGTACAAGGTGCTACCCTTCGGACTCAAGTCCGCACCACGAGTCTTCACCAAATGCATGGTAGTGGTGGCGGCTTTTCTTCACAAAAAGGGACTTCATTTACCCATACCTGGACGACTGGCTCCTAAAGGGCCCGTCTCCGGTTCAGGTGACGCACGATCTGCAACTTTGCCTGCACCAGTTGCACAGGCTCTGTCTCCATGTGAACCTGGAGAAGTCAGTCCAGCGGCCGACACAGTCCATCCACTAACTAGGCTCCGTTCTGGACACAAAATTTGGAAAAGCGTTTCCTTCGGAGGAGAGGCTTTTTTCTATGAAGCAGAAGTGCGGGATTCTATTGGAGTCTCGGCTTCCAACAGTCCGACAGGTAGCCTCCCTGCTGGGTTCCATGGCGTCCTGCATTTTTCTCATCCCGAACGCCAGGCTGAGAATGCGCCCTCTACAACAGGCTCTCGAAGACCAGTGGGACCAGGCGACAGGGCGTTGGGAAGATCGTATCACTCTTTCCCAAACAGCGAAGGATGCCATCAAATGGTGAACTCGGACGAGGAATGTGCTGGTGGGAGTACCTTTTCATCAGCCACTGCCCACCCAGTCTATAGTAACAGATGCCTCTCTACAAGGCTGGGGAGCGCACATGGGTCCCCTTCAGATTCAGGGTCAGTGGTCTGCACAGGAGCAGACGTACCACATAAACATGCTGGAGCTCAGAGCGGTGTTTCTAGCTCTCAAAGCTTTTCTTCCAGCGATCGAGTCCAATGCAGTCTTAGTTCAGACAGACAATACAACCACCATGTTCTATCTGAACAAACAAGGAGGCACACGATCTCGCCCTATCTCCCGGGAGGCTCAAACCATCTGGCACTGGCTTCTCTCTCGAAACCTGTCAGTGGTGGCGGTGCACCTTCCAGGCGAATTAAACATCAAAGCAGACGCACTCAGCAGGCACTTCGAAGATCAGCCAGACTGGGTGCTAAACGACGAAGTGGTAGAAGAGCTTTTTCGTTGTTGGGGGCATAGACTTGTTTGCGGACAAAGAAAACGGAAAATGCCACGCCTTCGCGTCCAGATTCCACCGGCCAGGGACGCAGGGGAACGCTCTCCTGATGGATTGGTCGGGAACTTTTGCCTATGCGTTTCCTCCCCTGCCTCTGATTCCGAAGGTGGTTTCCAAGCTCCTCAGGTCAGACATGGAGATGATCTTGATAGCTCCGGATTGGCCACGGCAGTGGTGGTACCCGGACCTTCTGCATCTGTCTGTGTGTCCACACAGACGGCTTCCTTGCAGGTCGGACCTGTTGAGCAAGATGAACGGGAGGATACTGCATCCCAACCTCCCATCACTGAACCTGACAGCATGGCACCTGAGGTCCTGCAATATGGGCATTTGAATCTGCCTCCCGAATGTATGCACATTTTAAAGGAGGCTAAGAGACCTTCCACAAGAGCGTCTTATGCGTTCAAGTGGAAAAGATTCTTCATTTGGTATAGGGATCATCACTTAGATCCGACTAAATGGCAGTAGGAGGTAATCCTGCCATACCTCCTTTCCTTGGCAACTTCTGGTTTGAAATATGCTTCCATTAGAGTGCATTTGTCAGCCATAGTAGCTTACAGGAAATCACCTAATCAGATTTCTTTCTTTCAGGTTCCGGTGTTTAAGGACTTCCTCCATGGGTTGAAAAAAGTGTATCCCCCTGTGCGAAATCCTTCTCCTCCTTGGGAATTGAACCTGGTTCTATCCAGGTTAATGTCACCTCCTTTCGAGCCCATCCACAAGGCCTCCTTGCAACATCTCTCTTGGAAGGTGGCTTTTTTGGTGGCGATTACCTCAGCGCGCAGAGTGAGCGAGATACAAGCGCTCTGTGCGAAGGAACCATATACTGTTTTCCACCACAATAGAGTAGTCATGAGGGCTCATCCATCTTTTTTGCCTTAAGTGGTTTCTGATTTTCACATAAATCAGTCCATTTCCCTCCCTTCGTTTTTTCCACATCCTACGACCCCAGCCGAGCGGTCACTGCACTCCTTGGATCTTAAAAGAGTGCTCAATTTCTATTTGGAAAAGACTAAAGGGATCAGGAAAACGGATCAATTTGGTCCCCATCTCGTCCGGGGCATCTCAGATCGATTGGAAGTGACTCTACACAAATGATGCGATATTCTGACCCTCTGCACCATGCAGTATATTACGGATTCGAATGTTGTTGCGCCTAGAGCGATTCTCTAGGTCTTCCGCACGTGCTTGGAGGTCTAGGTGCTGATCTCTCAGGTGAATTACCTCTTGCTGAAGAAGTTCGATCTCTTCACCCCCAATCGAGCCCTGGGTCCCCAGCGTATCCACTTTGCCCCCCAAGGAATCGACGTCCTTCCTCACCTTCATGATCTCCTATGCTATTTTGGTCTTCATTTGCTTTAAATCTTCTTGCAAAGAAGCAAATAGAGTCTCAGTGAATGCACAGGTGAGCGGAGCTTCGGTGTCTCGGGGTTCCGTCGATTCTGACATTTCTGTGTTGCTAGATCTGGTTGATTTGAGTAACCTGTCTTTGACCGATCTGTCCTTTTTCCACTTGTTGGCTGTCCTGGTCGGGCACCAGGAGTGCTCCGCAACCATCACCCCTGCGGTTGTACACCAGGCGATCCTCTCTATTGCCGTGCTCGGCGTGTGCTAGCACTTCAGCAGTAGCGGGATTTACTATGTGCCCAGGGATCAACATTTTGGAGGTAGGCTTATTATATCCGGGTGTAGCGGGTCCTCAAGGCTGTCCGGGGGACTCTGGGTTCCACCTGCATAAGATTATTAGTGGGCCCTTTGGCGTTGATGTGCCCATTGGTGATTTTCTGTAAATTATGAATCCCTTCAGACCCCTCCTGGGCCCCCAAGCTCTCCCAGTCTCTGCTTAATATGTAGTGTGCCCCTCCGGTTGCAATGGGGGATGTCCGCCGTATGCTCAGTCGCCTGCTTCAGGGCGTCATATGCTGGAGTGTTATTTAGGATGTAGACCTCTGCTGCTTTCCCCCGTCTCCGTAAGGTCATGCGCTAGGCTCTGGCGCAGAGTAGGTGTAATCTCTCTGCCCCCACCAGCCCTTAACTCCCCCCCCCCCCCCCCGCTCCCTGAGTTTCAGGTGAGCCAATGGTGGGGGTTTTGGGGCTTACTGCAGTGTCCTGGTGTCGCTTGGCCTCAAACTAATTGATGTCTTCACCCCCGCTGCTGCCCGGTGGCCACATCCCTTCCCCGGCCTCTCCTCACCTGGGCTGTTATGATGGGCCCTGGGGCCTCGCCCCCGGCCTCCTCTGAAACCGGTGTCTAGAGTTTCAGTCTAGGTTACTGTTCGATCGTTCCCTGCAGGCCAGGCGTGCTCAATGTTGGAAGACTCAGAAGCTCTCTAGGCGTCTCAGTCAGGGGGGTGCTCTGCAGTGTATGTCCCAATCTTTCACCTCTGTACTGCGCTGCAGGCCCTCAGAGTGTCCCTGCCTCGGGTCGGGCCGCTTCCTTTCCGTTGGGCCCAGCCGGGTCACTTTTTTGGCGGGTGCTGCCCGCCGCCTATCACACACTTGTCAGCTCTCTATGCCGGGAGCAGCGCCACTTGCACCACTGGCGCTTCTGGGCTTCCTCTGCTACTGCTCCATCAGGGGGGGGAGCGCAACCTGAGCATCTCCTCGGCCTCACCACTTCCCCTCTTCTGATGCACAAGGCCGCAAAGCTGCTCCCTCACGCTGCCTCTCGGGCCGATTCCGGGCTCGGCTCCGGCAGCACTTTTTGGCCCCTTTTGAACGACGACGGAACCACCAGTGTCCGTTTCAAGGACACTGGGCAGCTCTACCCGCTTTCCACAGTCGGCCCAGTGCTTCAGTATGATTGCTACGGCTTAGCTACTCAATGCTGAGGCCAGGGGCCCGGGCTTGGAGACGGAGCGACAACTCGCAGGCACGTCCTAGTTGATCGCCATCTATCTACTACTATTTACATGATCAATGTACCTAAGATTGACTGTAATAGCCTTAAACACGAGAATGGTGAAGCCTAAAAAAACAAAGTCATACATTGGGTGAGGCACACTAGGGGATGCAGATCCATAATAAGGGACAATATTGTGCAGGCAAAAAGATGCGTCTTAAACCGCAGCACTGTTGACACAATTGAGCTTACCCTAGCTAGTTAACATCTAGTGCATCTTTTTAACACAGATCCTGACTTTACTTCTTCTACATTGCATATTCGACAGGAGGGTCCTTCCCAAGGCAATGAGCCAATGATATCCAAACCACAGCCTGCACCAGCCACAGCCGTAATTTCACCAGTGGGAGATCACTCGCATGCCAGAGACAGATACATGCATCCACCTAGTAACCCATGCGACTGAATGAACTGTCCCACTCCCTCTCCATACCCCTCCCCTGTCTATAGACATTAGGAAGCTGAAAATAGTGTCATGGAACGTGGTGGGCATAAGGGGGAACCTTGATCTTCCCATTAGCTCAAGCTCAGTAGCCAACATGAGATCTGCATATTGCAGAAAACTTGGACCCTGACCCCTACATTCTTTCCGGGGTTTATGACATTTCAGAGTCTGGCAATTCTTTCAAAACATGGCCAGACTGTGGGTGGGCTGCTTATCTTGATTAATATTTCACTAAATCGTGATATTAAGGAGCCGTCCACCAACAGCCCAGATATCCTTGGGATTAGATTGAAGGGTGGTAAGGGTAAGAGCATCGACATCTACAATGTCTATGCCAGGAGCACTAGAAGAGGTAGTTCCCCAACCCCCCAGGCCCTGGGTGAGATATTGTATGCCAAGCACGACAGTCCCCCCCTAATAGTTGGTGGAGACTTCAATGTTACTTATGAGCAACTTGATTGAGTAGACTCCCATGAGGTGAATGAGGAAGATAAAATGTGGCTGGTACCATCATTGGAGCTTCCTCCTATAAAAAAGTGGTTGCGGGCAGCCCTGCAACTGAATGCCATAACTCTGAAACATAGGCTAAGGGCTGCTAATGGTAGAACCAGCTCCTAAAAAGGAGGGGGGGGTGATGGCCTTTACTGGACCAAACAGGTCAAGTCGGCTAGATTACATACTCGTGGACCTTACACTTTGGCCGTTAGTGTAAGACATGGTTATCATCCCGTCTTGTGATAGTGACCACAATCTCCTCAGCCTGATTGTCGAGCACTTATGGGGTGAAAAGGGGAGGGCTACATTTACCTCACTCAGCACTAAGGAGGTAATCCCTTCAATCGATAAACGCTGGCTTAAATTGCCTGCAATCATGGCAGATGACCTAAAGATTAAATCACTAAAAAGCAATTTAGAAATACATTTGGGGACATTGGTATCTGCACCCTATGAACTGATCCCACAGGCTAGCTGTAGTGCTCTACATACAGAGTTTTTCGAGCATCTGGCCAGAAACTTTTATGTTCAATCATACATGGCCAGGCCAAAACAGGAAGGACCATTGGGAACAAATCTGTGGTTTAACCAGGAGTGCAGGGTACTAAGAAGGAGCTTCTCTGCAGCCATCAGAAATAGGCATAGTCCCCTGACACGTGAAATAAGGAGGCACTATAAACTGGCACAAAACAAAGCTAAGTGAGAGTAGGATGAGAGGAGATGGGAAGAACTTGGGGAGGCCGTTTTGCGCCCAGACAGCAGGATGTTTTGGTCACTTTTTTCTACCGGCAATTTTGAAAGATCTCCCCCTTTGGCCAACAACATCCCTGCTAAGGTGTGGCAAAAACACTTCAGTGGTCTGTATTCCATAACCTGCACCCAAGACAGAGCTCCAATGCTGCTTGACATTAGTCAGAAATTATGTAACCTCATGTTCACTAGAGAGGAAACTTTGACCTCCCTGGAGGCAATTTCACCAGCAAAAGCCCCGGGTCCGGACGTTATCCCTGATGACCTTTTTCACTCAGATAGGGAAAACTGGGCAACCAATCTCACAACACTGTCCAATGACATTGCTGGCGGGGGAATGATTCCAGTATCATGGAAAAGGGCCGAAGTGATCCCCATTTTTAAGAAACGTGACAGGTCGAACCCCTCCAACTACCGTCCGATCAGCTTAATCGATTGTGCCCAAAAGGTCTTCTGATGGTCTCTCCTAGTTAAGATCCAGGATTGAATGGATGGGAATCACATCCTCTGTCCGCGCCAAGCGAGCTTTCGGCGGAAGACCAGCAAAACCAATCATGTTTTTCACCTTGTCATGCTATATTGGAAGGTAGTTTTGCTGGGCAAGGGTAGTCTGTATATAGCTTTCATAGACTTAAAATCAGCCTTCCACCTCGTTCCCAGGAATCTACTGTGGAGGGTGCTTAGGGACATGGGAATTCTGGAACTCCTAATTAGGTTGCACAAAGAGAATTTTACCCGTGTAGGGTGGGGTAGCCAGGGTCAAATTTTCACTACAAATATGATACAGCGGGGGGGGGGCGCCAAGGCTGTGTCTTAGCCATAACCCTCTTCTCATTTTATATCAACCAAGTAGCCGAGCTCCTATCCACCATTTCAGCTGATTCTCCCTCGTTGCCGAATAATAAAATGTCCACCTTCTTATTTGCAGACGATACCCTTCTCGTTTCAAAAACTCCCATGGGCCTGCAAAAGTTACTTAATCAATTTAAGGCTTTTTGTGATGGGAGAGGTTTGGAAATTAAAACCTCCAAAACCAAGTTGATGCTGCTGAATCCCCACAAGTCCTTTAAGGGAAATCTGTTCCTGGACAATGCTCCGTTTGAGAGCGTTAGCTTCTTTGGCTACCTGGGAATCAAGCTGTCAGAGGGTATGGCCTGGAAGCTCCATCTTAAGAAGGCCTTTTTCACACTGCTGTGTGACTGTGGGACACCGAGAATTGCTGTAGCCAAATTAAAGAAGGGGTGGTGTGACGGTGACATTGCGCTTCCTGATCTACGTTATTAGGCATCACAATTGGTGGTGATCAATCAATGGCTGTACAGTCCCCCAACGAACCCAGCATACCAACTAGAGCGGCATCAGACTTGACTGGATGGATATCTGGGAGCCCTATACACCAGACCCTGCAAGGGAAGATACCTAGGTCCGATGGCCTACACCACCTCCATTTGGCAGTCAGCTACCAAACGCCTGGGCTGGAAGGGAAAATTGACAAAAGCAACGGCCATATGGTCCTCTCAGCAGCTCAGACTGCTATGCTATCAAGCGGAGTTTGACAGGTGGGACACAATAGGAATCTCCACTATTGGAGACCTCCTACAAAAGGGGAAGGTACTTACCTTTAAAGATTTACAAGTTAAGTATGAGCTGGTACCTAAGGAGGCTTTTCGATATTTACAAATTTGCCACGCCCTTACCACAGCCCCCACAGATTTGATAACTATACCGGACACATCCCCCCTGGAGGCCCCACTCTTGTCAGAGCCTCTCCTGACCAAAGCCATTTCCCTTACATACCGTAAGCTATGTAATAATTTCCCAGACCCCTTCCTACTCTTCGGGATAAATGGCAGGGAGACTTGGGAAACATCGAGGATGAGGACTGGCAAACTGCCCTGATGTCCCAGAGAGAGGCAGCTATAAACCACCGCTTTCAACTTCTCAAACTGAAGGTTTTACATCAGACGTAGCTCACTGGAGTAACCCTGGCTAAGATAGGGACTAGACAGGATGCACTTTGCCTGCGCGGCTGTAACCAGAGAGCCACATTCTATCATATAATATGGGACTGCCCTTTGATTTGACACATATGGGACAGGGCTACAGCCAAGATGGAAGACTCACTCGGGAAACAACTCACTTTGACACCCTCATTGGAGATCCTGAACATCTGGGAGGCAACGGATATCACGGACACAGAATAGTGGTTCACTACCCTGGGGTACACATTGGTTAAAAGAGCCATTGCTATGAAATGGGGGGCTACAGACCGGCCTTTACTTATAGGATGGGTGGCGGAAATGGACAGATGCATGGGAGCCGAAAAGGAGGTCTACAAATCTAGAGGCTGCCCCAAAAAATGGGACAAAAGATGGGGTGCCTGGAATGCTTATCGGGGGGAACTGTGCATCTCGCCGACAGTGGAACTAGAAATGTCGAAAAGACCAGCCACTGAACTGTAATGTCTGATTGTATTACTGTCCATAATAATGCTTAATTCCAATATGCAAAATAATGTATATTGCAGTGAACATGCAAGTGACAACTGTTACATTATCAATAAAAGTATTCATTAAAAAAAGGCCTATTTCAAATTTTTTCAGGTAACCGGCAGGCCCGTTTCTAGGTGTTTTGCCGCCCTAGGCAAGAATTGAAAAATGCCGCCCCCTCCCTTTTACTACCATCACTCTCTCCCCCTGTTACTCAGGGCAGAAGAATTAATGCATTAGATATAAAAGAACTTGTATTCAACATTAAACAATAAAACACATCAAACATTAAATAACTAAATAAGCACTGTTCATGATATTTTATTTAGTTTTTAAATTTCTCTCTTCTAAATTCAATGGTGTTTTCTAAGGCCATTGCACTCTATGCCACAACACTGCTCTCTATGTCAGTGCCACTCTAGTTTACTCTGAACCACACTACACCGTCCTACTCTACGCCACTGTACTCTATGACACTCCACTATACTCTAAGCCATGCCACTCCACTCACTATATTCTGCTCCACGCCACTCTAGTCTACCGCATTTCACTCAACTCAACGCCATGCCACGCCACACCACTCGACTCTACTCTATGCCACGCCATTCTACATCACTCTTCTCCACGTCATTCCACTCTACTCAACTCCACGCCACACCACTCTATGCCCCTCCTTTCCATTCCACTCTGCTGCACAACATGGCTAAAAGACACTGGCAAAGCCAATAGCTCTTGCGCAAGTGAAACCTATTGGCTTTGAAAATGCTTGTTTCGTTGAGAGGGCAAATATAAAAGGATTTCCCACCTCCCATTTATTTATGCTAGAAGTCATTTACATAATGCATATTGTTCCATTAGTCTGGCCTCAAGCGCAAAGTAACGCATTGCCAAAATACAAATTGTTTGCTATGCGTAAAAAATTACAAAATAAGAGAACCTTGATAGTTCTAGCCTTCTACCAACCCACCAGCTAAGGATAGTCCAGTGGTTTCAACACCTGTTGCTAGGGCGCTTGCATAACTAGAATGTACTAGCAATGGAATATTTAGGGTCTATTCAGACTATAAGCCGTTCTGGGAAGCTAACTTATGTAACACATAGCTGTGGTAATCAAAATAAAAACCCATTAGCCAGTGCGCTTCTAAACTGCAGGTCCTTGGCTGTAGGCACTTTATAATGACATTTTTCATTACAATCTTTCTCCCGGGGATTGGTGTTTCAATAATTTGGGCTTTACAGAAGTCTCCATCTGGGAGGTAGTATGGTGCGTGGCACGACGAGGGCTCTACAGGGGCCTATTGACAGAGGGCACGAGCGTGCGCACAGGGGCAGCGTCAGGACACAGTTAGTGGGTTGTGGCACATGGATGGCATATGCGGAGGGCTCTACGGGGGCCTGGTGGCAGAGGGCTCCTCATTACCTAGGCACATAGGGAAGAATTCCACAACCCCAGATCGTGTACTTGTACTATTATCTTGCTTGGATTGACTACTTCAACACGTGTTGACTAAGTGATGGCATACTTTACAGTACCTTGTATTCTTTGCTGCCTTCCTCTTCAGATTCCCCAGTGTAACGTTTATGATTTTGGGGTTCCCAACACACTGGACACACACTTGTCTTCTTTATTTGAAAGTGGCCACAAAAACTCATCTGCGACCTTGCCGAGGCCTTCATCCTGATCTGCCAAAAGGCCTGCACGACGGCTTAGAGCTCCTTGTTGGGCCTGCTCCTCTGGGCGAACCTGTGCTTGCACCTTGGGCACGAGATGGTTAAATCCTGCTGCTTCATGTAACGATTGAGGCATGAGAGGCAGAAGGTGTGCCTGCACTTTATGGTCACCGGATCTGTGAAGTACTTGGCCAAGCAAATGACGCAGGAAGCGTCGTCACCGAGAGCATCTGCTGGGGCGTGGAAGTACCCAGTGCAGAGGAAGGTAGAGGGCTGCTGCACCCCGGGGGCTGCTGGTGTGCTATCGGCCATGGCGGCCTCTCCCAGCCCAGTGTGTAGACTATGATTTCCGCGCTCGGGCTTTCTCTGATTATTTGTGGAGATGAGTGTCCCTGCTGGGCAGGACACTTGTATGCGTGGGCCCTCGGAGGCAGCAACAAAACAAGCTGTACCCAAGTCCGTCAGTATACATGGTGATCTGACCAGTGGAAAGGGTTTCTACAAGCATAATATGGTACAAAAGTCGGGGACACAAGCTCAAGGGCCTGTGAACAGAAGACCTGCGCTATGCACAGGCAAACACAGGGGTAGCTTCAGGGCAAAGAAAGTAAATACTTATTAAGTGAATGTTTACCCTTTTTGCCGCCCTAGGCATTTTGCCGCCCTAGGCGGCTGCCTAGTGTTGCCTAATGGTAGAAACGGCCCTGGTAACCGGTGCTCTGAGGAAGGCGCACACCACACAGTAGCTTCTGCTCTCAAACTATATAGCTGCAAGGCTGTGAGCAGTTGTGAGATATGGTAAACGCAGAAGACCTTTTAGCAGTGGAGAACAAGTGTCTTAGAAATGTGGTATCCCTCCCACAAAGCACCTCTTTCTTCCCACTTAAATTTGATATGGGCATTAAGCCTATCGATGATCTTGCAAGGCTACGCCTACTGTTGTTTTGTCACAGAATGATCAACACTCCTGAACTGGCATCTAATGCTGCAGCTTTTAATGAGGTTTGTGCTCTGGATACTAATAAAAAAGATTGGCTTGATCAAACATGTAAATAGCCTATTGTCCAGCATTGGTTTGTCAAAGCACAACACGGGCTATCCACCAACCCATACCAGATGCCAGGTGAAATCATTATATTGGGCATGGATTGATTAGAACACATTCTCTAAAAACAAACTGGGCAGACTAACAAAAGTCTTTGTAGACTTGAAAGCCAGCTGTTCCTTATAAAGTTATTTCAATACCATCAAGGTCCCAGCCGATAGGAAACTTTATATTCAATTCAGGCACAGCAGTTTACCAATTAATGCTTTCACAAACTCTTGGCTGATTAACAAATCTCAACCCAAGGGCTGCCCTTGTTGTTCTTGCTCACATGAATCCATAGACCATGTTTTCTTTGCTTGTACAGCCTATGCAAAGCCCAGGAGCAAATGGCTAGCCCCAGTGTGCAGATAACTTGAGACTCAAAATTCCAAAGTGGCCCTGGGCATATTGAAATCAGATGCTAGACCATTATTCGCTTGCGCAACTGCGAAATTCTTGGACCACTTTTGGGCAATTGGAAGGAGGGTGCTGTTAACCCCATTGCCTAGCCCAGAGAGCCAAAAATTTGACAATCCGCTCACACAAGATTAATTGCCATAGATGTTATTATTTTTTATATTGTAAATAGATTTTTTTGTACCAATATTGAATGCACTTTTTACTTTGTCATCGCTGTTTGATTATGAATGATGGTGATTTTAATATGTTTTTATGAAATTTGTAGTGTTTTGCTTGGAATCTAAATTCGGGGTCTGTCTCACACAAAATTACTTGAATGCATTCGCACTTTAGATAAGGGTTTTAATCGTTCTGTTACTAATTGCTTGAGACATCATAATCATGAACTATTTGACAATTGTCTCATCTACATCCTTTCTGTATGTTGTTATTACCATGTCTACTCCTGCTAATTTCTTAATTGTATCTTCTTTTAATATCCATTTGAATGTTGACTCTTAAGCCAGAATGTATCGAACACGATTTGCATGGCCGTGTCTTTTATGGTTCTTTTACCGAAATAAAGAGAGTTTTGACTTGACATGGTGATATGCCGCTAGGCCGAGTGTTGAGGTTAATAGAGTTGGGGAGAAATGGATTTTAAAGATGTCTTGAATGGTTTGTTGTATTTTGGACCATAGTGGTTGGGCCATTTTGTATATGAAGAACATATGTTCAATCGACCCAGTGGATTACTCACACCGCTAGCATTTGTTTGATTGAAGTATCCCCAGTTTGTGTAGCCTAGATAGAATCCAGTAGGATTTGTGAATCAACCAAAATCTAGATTGAGCGATTGCTGGTGTCAGGAAATGAGTGCCAGATTCTATGCCAGGTGGAGTCTGAGAAGGATGAGGTCAGGTTTTCTGGAATATGTGTTGACCATTTCTTTTTCAGGTTTTTGATGAGGTGTGGTCTTTGAGGTTCTAAACGTGTATAGATGTGTGATGCAGCATGACCTATTCTTTTGAGTTTCCTTAGAAGGTCAGGTAGGTCTGGTTTATGAGATTTTGAGAGTCTCCTAGTTAATCTTTTAAGTTTTAAGAGATTACAAAATGTGACCGGGGGAAGGTCATATCACAAACCCAGTTTGGCAGAGGGGATGGGGTTTGGTGTTGACCCCAAGACTCCAATACAGTTAACACCTTTTTCGACCGATTATTTCCAGAAAGAGGGTCGGCTGTCTAGCTTGATTTTATGACTATGCCATAAAGAAGCTATGGTAGAGTCAGCGAGATGGTTGGTGAGTAGTTTTGTCAACGCGTAGAAGGGTTGCTAATGTGTCTGCTATTATGAGGTAAGAGTAGATAACAGGTAATTTTATTATTCTGCAAATAGTTAAGGTGGATTTTAGTGGGGTAATGAAGAGTAGTTGTGATTCAAGTTGCAGCCAAAGGGGGTGGGGGTGGAGGGACTGTGGTCTTGTTAAGGCACCAGGTACCCTGAGAAGCTAGGAAAGCTTGTTAGTATCTATGAAAGTCAGGCATGTTTAGGCTACCTCTATTTTGTTCAGTTTTAGGGTGGGATTGGAGATCCTGGCCCTCTTACCCTACCATATGAAAATCAAAATAGGCTTGTCTACTGCATTAAAGAAGTGGTCAGATAGATTTATGGGGAGCATGCTTGCGAAGAAGTTGACTGGTGTGCTATCATAATTTGTGATGTCTGCCCTGCCCCACCAGGTTAAGAGTTTGGGAGGCCAGGAGAATAATATGGCTTTCATTTTGGACAGGGTTTTACTCTCGTTGATCGAGATGAAGGCCTGTAGATGTTTGCCAAACCAGATGCCAAGGTATTTGAGTGCCTCAGATTGCCATTTCAGGAGGGAATTGCCCAGAATTGTATGGGTGCAGGGGATATTCATGGGAAAGATTTCCATTTTGGAGTGGTTAAGAGTGTAGCCAGATACCCTAGAGTAGTTATTCATTTCTGTCATGACGTGTGGTATGGCTTTGTCTGCATCTTCAAGCGAAGATTAGAACGTCGTTGGTGTAGGCTAGAACTAATTGCCTACCCGAATAGAATTGGACACCTTTAATGTCGTCATTTACTTTTAAGTAACATAAGGGTTCGATAACTAATAGGAATGAGAGGGGGCAACCTTGCCTGGTGCCTTGGGCTAGAGGGAATGAGTTGAATAGTCGGCCATTTATCCTGACTTTTACCACTGGAGCAGCATAGAGGGCCATCACCATGCGGATGAAATTCTCGCTTAGTTGGAATTTGCGGAGTACAATGTGTAGAAAGGTCCGGCAGACCTTTTCAAATCTTTTTTCCGCATTGAGCACCATCGCCATGTTGGGTGAGTACGATTACTGAGGTTTTTTCTAGGGCCTGGCAGAAGACCTGAATATGGTTGGCAGCTAGCCTGCCTTTCAAAAATCCGTTTGGGCTGGGGCAATGATTTTGTAGCACTTTCTCCAAGCTTTGTGCCAGAATGTTGCAGTATATTTTACAGTTGATATTGATTAGCAATATCAGCCTGTAGTTTTGTACTTTTTTTTAACACGCTTTTTATTCAATTGTCAATTAATGCATACATATATGATGATTACATCAGATGAGGTTTCTTACACGGGCATAAATTGCCAGGATTGGTATCAGTGTACATTTGACTGGTAATCATTACAGGTGATCTTTTACATGCAGGTGTGAAAAGAACGGTTTGCATACAGTAATCAGGATATACTTTTAAGGTAAGTGCGTTTTAGAACCCTAAACTTGTCCCTTCACCCACCCCTCCCACTAAACATAAATCACTCCCAAGAAAAAAGAGAAACATCAAAACAATGCTGCTGTGGTCTGGGTATCCGTCCTAGTATACATCCCTACAGTGTGATCAGGCTGGGGCAGAGAGAGGGGGAGGGGCAGGTACATAATGCGTTCAAGACATAGTGCTTACATCTACTCTGGTGCCCAGGCAAAGAGGCACAGGCGGACAAAACCAAGAAGGGGGGATCCCCCAACAGTCCCTCACACGTCAGAGTCGGTTGCGGTATGTGCTTTGAAATGTTCCAACGGTTGGATACATTCCATTAAAATCAGCTTTTTCCTCAGTCCTAAATTATTTGCGCTGTAGCGCTTCTCTTTCAGCAGTAGCCCATTTAATAACTTCCTTCTGCCACTTTCCTTCGCGCGGTGCACACGTGATTTTCAGCGCTGCATGATTAGTCTCTTGGCTAGCATCAAGGAGAGCCCCGTGAAGCGATGCAATACCACCACCATTTTTAGGAGGGGGGGGAGGGGAGACCCAGAAGACAGGCCTCGATTTGACCTCAAGTGGAGTGTTCAGTGACTTGTGTAGGAGCCTGCATGACCTCCGTCCAGAAACCATTCAGGGAGGGACAATCCCATATTGGGTGGATAAAATTTGCATCCTGGCAGCAACACCTAGGACAATCTGAAGAGGCAACCAGAAACATGCGTTGCATTGCCTGAGGGGTGAGGTAAGCCCTGTGTTATATTAGCAATTGTACAGCTTTAAGTCTAACACCGGAGACACGTCGGGGGTGTTATAGGACCTGCGCCCATTCTTGCAGTTTCCCACTCCTAGTGAAGGGTCAATAATGAAACACACATATGTAGACTGGTCTACTGTACAACCAACGAACCAGATGGCTTCCATGGCCCATTATGTGAAGGGCTTGCAAAAGTTGGAAGATAGGGGGTTCCCTCAGGTCCACCAACCAGTGTCGGCGTATGTAATGTGTGATTACAGCGGGAGTTAAGAACAGTGTGCTCGGGACAGCATTAGTTTGTGTAAATTAAGCATGAGGCATCATGAGGAATAAGTCTCCCACTGTTACAACTCTGGCCTCCACCCAAGTCCACAACCTTGTCGTTGATAGTACTCCCCTCAAGGTTGGTAAGCCACACAGTGGAATATTTGGGGCATACGGTGTGGGCGTTTTGGTATATTTCAGTGCCAGTTTCCAGTAATGGAGTGCAATATGGAGTAGGAAGGGGTGTCTTTTACCCGTCCTGCTCCAGGGTATTATAGTGTCTGTAGTGACCCAAGTTTTAACCGCTCCGGAGAATAACCTATTTCGAATAAATTATGGCCAGCCAGCCAGAATGCCAACAATTGTAATTGCCCAAAGATGCAGTAAGCCTTAAAATCTGGTGCTCCCATTCCCCCTTCAGTGCTTGGCAACTGCCTCTTGGCGCGGGGCACTCTATGTTGACCCGGTACCCAGAAATGATGTTAGCAGGGTATTGAATGCTTTATAGATCCATGCTGGAAGGGCTACAGGGAGGTTAACAAATTGATATAAGATTCTGGGAAGCATGACCATTTTAGAAACAGCCAATCGACCAGCTGTTGTCAGTGGCAAGGTGTTCCAAAAAGCCACTTGAGATTTTAAGGAATTTAGCGTTCGAACCACATTTCCATCTATGGTGTCCGAAGTGGTTCTGAAATATGGATGCCCAAATATTTAAAAGTAATTGATTCTACCCTGAGCTGCAGAGAACCAAACTGGAGAACGGGTGAAGTGTAAGTTTCATAAAAGGAGTACGCCACAGACTTTGTAACGTTGAGATGAAGGCCAGATATTTCCCCAAATTGCGTGAACAAAGAGGCTATAGGTATCATGTCCACATGCATGTCTTTAAAGTAGAACAACATATCGTTGGTATAAAGCAATACAGAGTGGTTCACTGAGTCAACTGGGATGCCATATGTTGCCATAGTGTGGTATAACTGTTGTGCCAGGGGCTCCAAGGCTAGCACGAACAGTAAGGGTGAAAGGCCAGAGCCTTGACTCGTGCCACAATATATATGAGATGCGGGGGAAATGTTGGTTCCAGTCTTTGCTTGTGCCGTAGGTCTGGAGTAAAGTGATTCCAACCGTCTACAAAATTCTGGAGGGATCACAAATTTGGGTAACGCAGCCAGCATGTATGACCAAGTCAGGGAGTCAAATGCTTGACGAAAAAATCCAATAAAAGGCAGAACCCCGTGGATAATGGACCTGAGCTGTATGTAACAGGGCATAAAAACGGCGGATGTTTAAAGGTGTGATACGCTTTGGTATGAAACCACTTTGTTCGGTGTGAATCAATTTTGGGAGTAGGGGGACTAGCCTCGATGCCAGGACTTTACTAAGAATTGTATACTCTGTAATAAGAATTGAGAGGGGCCTGTCGGATGCAAGGTCTGTTAGGGGCTTATCGGGTTTCAGTAAAGAAGTCACTATCGCCTCCCTAGTCGTGGGGGGTAGGGCTCCCTCTGTTAACGCAGTAGTGTAAAGCTGTAACAGTTTAGGGACTAAAGGTGCCTCTGAGGTGGAATAAAACTCGACCGGAAGCCCCTCTGAGCCTGGAGTCTTGTTACGAGCGAGTCCCTTTGTTGTGCCGCAGATCTCAGCGGCGGACAGCGGAGCTGCCAGATCCTTGATATTTGTGTCAGTGACAGTGACAGCAGGGAGTTGTACGGACCCCAAAAATGTGGAGGTAGCTACTGATATATTGAGGGAGGGAGCGGCATAGAGATTTGCGTAATAGTCGTGAAATGTCCTATTAATGTCTGGCTGGGACAGTCAGAACAGGTGTGGGGGAGGGGCCTAATCAGTCGGGCTAGCAATGTGCTGGACCTATCTGCTTCTGCGTGTGTGCGCGAAGTGTATGCACATTTGAATCAATTACTCGCAGTTATTCCAATATTTCTGCATACTTTATCCTAGTTTCTTGAAGTTCCTCCACTCCCCCAACATCTTCCTAGGCTGCTACCTCCAGCATTTGTAGTGTCCCCTCCAGCTCCGTAATGTCACGGGCTGCCTCTCGCCTGGCCCCCACCAGTGTCCCTATAGAGACGCCCCGGATGGACACCTTGAAGGCTACCCACTCTACGGATCTAGTTGTGGCCGTGCCCTCATTATCCGCAAAGTATGTAGTGATGGTGTTTGCTAATCCATTCCTAAAAACTGGGTCTTCTAGCTGCAAGGGTTGAAGGCGCCATGTTGGACTTTGCGAGGGGGTCCATCCCCAGTTAAGCATCAGCTCTAATGGACTATGGTCCGAAATAGTTTTCCCCCGGTAGGTGCTTTGAGTAACAGTTGGGAACAGGTCTGGTGTGCAAAGGAAATGTCAAGGCGGGTGTGTAGGGACTGCAGGTAGGAATAAAAGGAGTATTCTCGCATACCAACATGTTGCGATCTCCATACATCAGCAGGCCCCAACCGTCAGCCCATCCAGCCAAGTAGGTAGCCTACGCTCTGGCGGCTACATTCGATAGGGGAGGGTGAGAGCGGTCTAGGTGCATGTCGATTACTGCATTAAAGTCTCCTCCCCAACACCCATGAATATTGCGTCCAGTCTGCTAGGGCTCGTGACAAGCGGGAGAGAAAGGCATCTTGGTCAGTATTAGGCTCATACACAGACCTCAGCACCATGTGTGTGCCATCCAGCACCACATGTGTGCCATCCAGCGATCCCCACAACAGTATATACCTACCCTAGTCATCTATCCTACTCTCAGTTAGAGAAAAGGTAACCCCCGCCCACAACCAAATTTCCACCCCACTCGAGAAGGCCGATTAAGCAGTAGCATGTAGCTGGCCCCTCCATCGTCTCCGCACTTTAGTAATCTCGGAGGTAACTAAGCGTCTTTTCTGTAAGCATACTATTCGGCCAGACAACGGTGTAATTGGGCCGCAAATCCTATGCCTCTTGTGAATCAAACCCATCCCCGAATATTCCAGGAGATGATAATGTATGATTTAGCTACTGACATGGCACAAAGGTTACAGGTATAACTTTGGCCAATCCCCCCTGCCCCCCCACCCCCAGGATTTCAACAAACAGTCCAGTGGCAGTTTAAAAAAAGCAACAAAAACCAAATACCGGGTCAAGCAACTAAACTTTGATCGACCAAACTGTGTGTAAAACAATAACATAATAAACTACGTGAGAAAAATGGCTTCTAGCTTGTGGGGTCCCATTCACAAAGGGTGGATTAGCCAAGGACAGGCCGGGCCACGGGAGAGTACCAGTTGAGTTTACCATGTCATCACTAGATGAGTAGTCCAGTCATACAAAATCATGCATCTGCCGGTGCTTGGGTGATAACTTAAAATAAAGTTCACCTTCGGAGGCATGGGCACTTTACCTGGATGGCGAGGTGACCCCTTTGTATTGCACTTACATCACTGTCAGCCCAGAGGGTCGTTACTGAGCTGCATGGACACCGAAGGAAACAATGCCACGCTACCCCTGGATTCCGAGTCCGAGGACACCTCCACTGAGGGACTGGAGCTCATCGGTGGGTCCGCAGTGCAGATGCTGAATGGAGGGCCTCACGTCTGCCCTCCAACACCATCTAACGAGAAGGGGGACTTGTCACAGTGCTCGTCGTAAGTCCTGTCCTCCTTCTCTGTGGAGGACGCTGGCACTTCCATTGCGATGCTTCAGTTCGTGCAGAGCTCATGGTGTCAGAAAAGTTCCTGTCCATCCAGTCCCACGCACTCTCTGGGGTGTTGAAAAAGAAGAAGCGTTGCTTGTGGATAATTTTCAGTTTGGCTGGAAACAGAGCGAATGTGAGGCCAGCAGCGTGGACCCGGGCTTTGACCTCCATAAACGAAAAACGCCTGCGTTGAACTGCTAAGGTGTAATCCGGGAAGATGGAGACTTTTGCATTGTCAAATTGTATGGGGCCGTTGTCTCGGGCTGCTTGCAACACATGGTCTCGGTCTCTATAATTCAAAATCCTGGCCAACATCAGACGTGGGTTCACGCCAGGTATGGGCTTTCGTGTGGGGACCCGATGGGCTCGCTCCACTGTCAAGAGCACCAATAGATTAATGAGGGCGACACTGTTTTTGAGCCCTTCTTCGATAAATGTTGCGGGGTGCGGGCCCTCTGATCCTTCAGGTAGCCCCATAATTCTGGTTGTTGGGCGGGGCCCTTCATTCTGCATCATCAGCACAAGCCTGTAAGGATCCGATTTGCTGGCGCATAGGCTGAATATGCACATCGTGTTCTTTCACCTGCAGTACCGTAGCTGTCAGCAAGTGCTCAGATGTTTTGACTTTTTCAACAAGTTTTCTGTGATCGTGTTTAAGCAGGTTAAGTTCTGTGGAGATGGTGCCCACCTGTTGTGAAATTGCAGACCTAGAGTCCCTGCAATATCATGTCCAGTTTATCAGCGGGAGGGGGATTTATGGCCCCATCGTCGACTAGCTGAGAGTGAATCGACGAGGTCTCCGACACGTCCAGGAGAGCGGTACTGGCCAGGCGATGGACAGCAAGGGAGGCCGTTAGTTGATAATGGAGGGGGAGGGCCCATCAACGGTCAGGGGTGGGCAGAAGGGGAATCCATAATGTCCCGGGGTGGGGCGCTGTCCTCACCGCAAATATGCCCCCGGTAAATACCTCCTGTGATGGGAAAGGAAGAGTATGGTCGGCTCTCAACTGCAGTATGGTGCTGCTGCTAGTCTGCCTGAGGCACTGCCCACCCATGATCATCAAGGCCTGCATCCGGGGCCTCGTGTGGGTGCAGGCATCCTCAGGGCCCGCCTCTGACCTGGGCCTTGCCGTCTCGCAGGGTCAGTATCAACAGCTTAGGAGGAAGGGGGGAGAGCCAGAACGATCTCCTCCGGCAGCTGGGAAGAAGAGAAGGGGGGTCCAGGCACCACCCCATGGCAGTCACAGCCACCAGCAATCCCGCCGTAGGCAGCATCTTCACTCGACCGACCAGAACTGCATCCGGGGCCTCGTGTGGAGGAGAACCCCACCTCACTATAGAAGGCCACTGTATTCCCGTCGGGCCTGGATCCTTGACTGGCGTAAAAGATTTAATGGCTCAGTGGATTTCATCAGAGGTAATTGGAACATTAAGTAGGGATCTGTCCTCTGCTGAGGTTGATGGAAGTGAGTAGGAGTTCTGGTACAAAATGCAGGGGGTATGCTCAAGAACGTGTGATAATTATCGCAAAATTAGCTTAACGCAACTCTTCACATCGCAATCTATAATCGGAAAATAACCTCGTGTTAACATTGTATTCGCAACATGACGGTACCATGAAGGGGGCGTGGCTTGGCACGCAATGGTGGAGGACGTGATCGGGTAGAGCTCCTGCTTGAGCTCCCCTACCCTGGGCCATTTCTCCGGCAAAATTGCCCTGCCTGGCCTGAAACCTCCGGCGGGTCTGCCCACGAACCTTGGGGACCTATAGACCGAGTTTGGTGCGATCCGGCGGAAGTGCTCCGCACCGCGACCGGCGGCGGCACTGTGGCTGGCCTGCCTGCAGCTCGGCCGGTTGCCTCATCACGCGAGGCCGCGGCTTCAAAGGGCCTGCTGGGCCCCACACTGCAATCAGCTTGAGGCGACTCGACCGCCACTGAGGGCGAACGGCGACGGACGCAGTGACCCCCTTGCAGAGGCGCAGCTGGTCACCCCCACGCTCCGAGCCCTGGTGTCTGAGGGCGGAGGGGCGGGCGAGCCGGGGACGGCTGAGATCCGGCACGGATTGGGACGGCCCAGCGGAGGCGCAGACGAGAGGAAGTGACCGCCTGCCTGTTACTGCCGTGCCCTGGGCTAAGACGAGGCGTTGGCGGATGAGTGGGGCTTCCCTTCGGCCCTCCCGCTGCTGAGTGTCACCCCGCACTGACACGTCGGACCGGGAGCCCCGGAGCCGGTGCGACCGCACGGCGACAAAGTGAGTGACCTCCCCCCCCAAGGTGAGGGGGACCGACGGCGTGGGGCTGCAGAGCCACTGCCGGGACGCGCCCGCCCGCGGTGGACACCTGGACCTCTGCGCGCCTGCCCCGGTGGGGCCTGGCTGAACTTTGGTGCGGCCTGCAGGGATCGGCCTACCCCCCCCCCCCCCCCTCTCTGACGCTGCTCTCTGGCCTGCGTTGACGCTGCGAGCTGGGAACCTGGGACCTGCAGGGCCTAGCCGACGTTGCGGCAGATACCTGGACAGGGGGATCCCCCCCCTCCCCCCCGCCATAGAGGACGCTACGAGTGGAGGGCCACAGAGAGGCACCAACAGGCCACAACTGCCCACGGAGGCTAACTGAGCCCACACGAGCCCACAGCGTCATTTCTCCAGAAGTCACCCTAACGCTGCAGTTTGCCCTGGGGGAACACGACTGGCACTTGCAGGCGGCGAGGGTCCCCCCGCTCTCCAGGGCTGAACTGGCGCTCCGTCCACCTGCGAACTGTATTCGGCTGCACTGTGAGCCCCCCCCGAGCGCCTGACTGAGGTACACGCCGCAAGGCCGCGGAGTGGGGACTAGGGGAGCGAATGCGCCCACGGGGCTTCCGCACCTAGCTGAGCATAGGAGACGTTGGGGGTTTGACATGACGACGTCGCTGGCCTGCGCAGCCTGAAGCACCCTGCAGCCTTCCCCCTCCGCCCCACGATCGCAAGCAGGAATCGCCCCTGCTGCTGCCTACGCCTGCAACCTGCCCCATGTCTGGTGGGGTGAAGACGCGCACCGGAACAGGAGGCATGTCGGTGAAGGGGAAAATGGCGAAGACGCCTTCCAAGATAGACGCCGACCACGTGGCGTCGAAACTGGACTCTGTCTTGGCAGCCATGGAAAGGATGGAAGAATCTCTTCAACAGACACGCACCTCTCTAGAAACCAGGATAGACGGAGTGGCGATCGATCTAACTCATCTCAGAGCTGACCATAAGAAATTGCAAGAACGCACCACTGCGCTGGAAGGTGCGGTGACAACCATGGAACCGAAGGTGTCGCAATCGGACAAACACATACAGGACCTCCATAACAGGGTGGAATTCCTAGAGGATCGCGTGGAGGATGCGGAAGGGAGGGCGAGAAGGAACAACATCCGCTTGGTGGGCATTCCGGAGAAATGGGAAGGGATGGACCCCACGCAAAGAGTGGAGGATTGGCTCCGTGAACTGCTGCTGTCGCCCCACTTTGTGGTGGAACGTGCCCACCGAGTACCCTCGAAACCCCTAGCCACTGGCTCGAATCCCAGACCGATAATCCTCCGAGTCCTCAACTATCGAGACCGCGACACGATCTTACAGGAAGCCAGGAAACTAGGTGAGATCAATATCGACAACACCACCGTGATGTTCTTTCCGGACTACACAGTGCAGGTCCAAAGACAAAGACACTCCTTCCTGGAAGTAAAAAAGCGTTTGCGGCAAGCTGGACTTAAATACTCGCTTCTCTTCCCGGCCAAGCTGCGGGTGGTAGCAAAAGACAAAACGCACTTTTTCACGGACTCCGACGAGGTTGAGGCCTGGCTGGATGAGAACATGCCGGATGTGCCTAGGCGGGCGCGGGGAACGGCTACTACGGAACGCACGCGCGGGGCGCGGAGGCGCCGCAGACGGAGAGCTCCTACACCTCCCGGACATAGGGAACCGCCTGCTCACTCCCCAACTGCGAGTGAGATGCTGCAGGAACAGAGGGACGCCCTCCGCAGGGTGGTGGAAATCAGTAGCTCCCCGGCCCCGTCCCCTGCTCCGGACACGACTCCAACGCCTCTCCCGAGCGATGATGAGGCGATTATGGCCTACAAGACTCCCAGCACACTGAAGACCTTCCGGACATCACGCCGCAGACTGCGGACTTGTTTGGCTAAAGGAACCATACAGATTCTGGCTCCCTCTCGATGGGACCTACGGACCTGTGCGGAAGCTGCGCAGGCCTCCATTGTGCGGGGAGGATTGAGGTGCTCTGCACTGCTGGGTCCTGTTCGCCTAGAGACGCTGAACGCCGACCAGGTATTGTGCTTATGATGTACACACATGACCCGTTCACACACTTCTGGTGTTGGTCACCTGATAGACGGCTGCACATGAGCTGGCCAGGGTCAGCGGGACTGTTTAGGGAGCGAACTCGTCCCCCCCCCCTGGGGAGCCCTGCTCTTCCGGCTCGATGCGTGATGGGCCGCAGTAGCTGCGCGGCAAGATGAGACTTGGGCAGCCGCCGGATGGTAATGGCCTCCTGACCCTGCCGGGAGGGACGCTGCATCCACTATGGATAATATTGTTTCTTGTACTGTTGCAGCTTAAGCCACAGAACACCCCTTAGAACTGTATAGTTTACGAGCTCATACGAGCATTTGGACGGCAACATGTTTAGTAGCCGACCTTTTGGCATTTTAGGTTATGTAGCCACGTTGAGGCCACGTGTTACCATTCCTTTCCCTGCCCGTTTCCTTCCTTGGAGATCACCATGCACAACACTGACACTTTGGGGCGCGTTTGCACTGGGGGGAGGCGCTGGACTGGGGGCACTTCTTGGGGGTGTGGGGGTGGGAGGGACGGGGGGACCCACAATCAGCGATGCAATGACTGAGACAAGGATTTGCACTTGTAACATCAGGGGAATGCACACGCCGGCTCGGCGCTATCAGATTTACTCATACTTGAAGCGGCACAAAATAGGCATAGCACTGCTACAGGAGACACACTTGACTGAGGTGGAAGTCCGAGCACTACGCCGTAAATGGCGCGGACAACTTTACGCCACGTCCTTTTCCTCCTACGCTCGTGGCGCACTGATATGGGTCCGTCCTGGGATCCCCTGGACGACTACTGACACCACGATAGATCGGGAGGGTAGGTTCGTAGTGATACAGGGCAGGCTTGACGGGCACCAGATGGTGCTGATGTCACTATATGCTCCGAACACTGATCAAGGTAACTTCCTGGCGCGCCTCTCTGCAATACTGGCACCCTGGCATGGGACCTCCTGGCTTCTGGGTGGGGATTATAATTGCACACTAGACACGCGGGGCCGCGAAGGCGCTGCTGGAGTGGGCCGAGCAGTGGGATCTCCATGATGTTTGGAGGTCACACAACCCTGGGACGCGAATCTACTCCTACTACTCGGGGGCCCACGATTTACACGTCCGCCTGGACCGCTTCATGTCCACCACAGACATCTTACCCCTTGTGACTGACGCGCTATACATGGGCCGCACACACTCAGACCACAATCCACACTTTCTGACCATGGCCTGGGACCGCCCGCACCCTCCTGTCCCCACCTGGAGACTGCAGCCGGCAATGCTGCTGGATGCGGAGTTTCGCGATTCCCTCCTCACATGCGCTGCTCAATATTTCGAGGACAACGCGGGCACGGCGTCCTCCCCACAAGTAGAATGGGACGCCTTCAAGGTAGTGATTCGGGGCCACTGCCTGAGGACGCAGGGCCACATTAGACAACAGCTAGAGAGCGAGCTCACAAGGCTAGAAACTACTCTACTCGAGAGGGAGGGGGAGGCCGCTGAGGGTAGCACTGACTTGCTACGGGAGGCGCACACAGTTCACGCGGGCCTCATGGAGCGCCTTCGGGACATCAACTACGCAGCACATTCGGCAAGGACACATCACACGAGTGACAGACCTGGCAAGTTACTGGCCTGGCTGGTATCGCAGGAGACGCGCTCAACCCCGGTGGCAGCGATACAAATGGAGGGGGGAGGCCTACTATACACACAGCGCCAGATCCACGACGCATTCACCACACATTACACCGCGCTGTACCGCTCGCGGCTACCTCACCCGTGCCCCGACATTGCTAGCTACCTCGCCCCCCTGCCAATGCCGCAACTGACTGCTGCGCAACAGGACGAGCTGGGAGCTCAGCTCGACCCCGAAGAGATTCGCGACGCCATCTTTAATTTGTCTAATAGCAAGTCCCCGGGCCCGGATGGGCTTCCAGCCGAATTTTACAAAGCAGGCTCGGCCATCCTCATCCCGGAACTTCTGAAGATGTATGCTGAGGCCTTGGAGGGCGCTGCCTTGCCCCCGACGTTAAATGAGGCGACCCTGATTTCCATCCCTAAACCGGACAAAGACTGCACACAGGTGGGCTCTTACCGCCCGCTGGCGCTGCTTAATACGGACTACAAAATACTGGCCTCCACTCTAGCTCGCAGACTAGCCCCCCATGTGCCCCGACTGGTGCACCAAGATCAGAATGGCTTCGTCCCGACGCGCCACACCTCCTACAATATCCGACGCCTTTTCCGAGTGCAGGAGTATGCCACCCTGCGGTGGCCAAGAGCGGGATGCTTGGTATTGGACCTGGAAAAGGCTTTCGATTCGGTGGAGTGGCCGTACTTGGGAGCGGTATTGGAAAAATTCCAACTGGGCGGTGGCTACGAAGCAATGGTGGAATTGCTTTATGGCAGGCCGACTGTTCGGGTACGCACGGGTACGCTGCTCTCGGACGCACTCCGAGTCTGCCGGGGCACTAGACAGGGCTGCCCCCTGTCGCCATTGCTGTTCTCTCTAGCCATGGAGCCCCTGGCAACGATGCTTAGGGCAGGGGGAGCTGACTGGGGCATCCCGCTGGCGGACGGCCTCCACACGGTGTCGCTGTACGCAGATGACTTACTGTTGTACGTCAGGGACATTACCAACATCCCGGACTCGCTGGCTAACGTCTTCTGCACTTTCGAGGAGATGTCGGGACTGCGAGTCAACTGGTCCAAATCGGGGGCTTACTCCTTCCACCCAGATACGCCCGAATGTGATGTGCGACTGGGTGGCGGCAGGCTGCAGTGGTATCCCACCACCTTCCGTTACCTGGGGATACGGATATATCGAAATCCACTTGATGTCCTGGAGGGGAACCTCCTAAGAGCGATTGCCTCGATCCGGGCGCAGATCGCGTTCTGGAACACCCTACCTCTTAATGTCCCGAGTCGGATAGCACTTATCAAAATGATAGTGCTGCCTAGACTCTTGTACTATTTTGCTAATATACCGACCTATGTGCCGAACGCAATCTTCCGAGACTTGGAGACCCTACTGAGAAGCCTCATCTGGAACAAAGGCCGACCTAGGGTGGCGTTGACTAAACTCTACATGCCAACGGCATTGGGAGGCCTGGCGGTTCCCAACCTGGAACTATACTACCTCTCGGCACAGATGCAATGGGTGTCGGAATGGCTAGGTGGCAAACGCCTGGAGGACACTACCTCGGACGCAGCTGCCTGGACGCAAACGCAGATAAATACCCTGTTCCACCCGTTTACAGGAACCCCCCGCCCCCCCCAAATACACTTGGCGGTGGCACGGAAATGTTTCCTGCGATGCCTGAAACTCACCCGGGCCGCGACACCGTACGCCCCGGCCATGCCCATTCTAGGTACTCCGAGCCCTACAGGAGCACTGACTGTGCCCTGCCTGACCAATTGGGTACAGGCCGGGGTGGATACCTTGGGTGACCTGTATGCTGAGGGAGCACTGCTCACCTTTGAGGAACTAGCGGCAGCCACGGAGCTCCCCGCTGGCCAGTTCCTGCGGCACGCGTCCCTTTTGCACACACTCACCGCCAACTGGGGGGACATGTCGGAGGAACTACCGATGCATGGCTTTATGCAGTATCTACATGTCATGGGAAATGGCTCGCACACCATCCACTGGCTGGCGCAGGCTCTGCAGGTACACTCACAGACACCTATGCTGCGGTTGCGCGATGGGTGGGCGGCGGATAGGGGGCGAGCCTGGACCGACAAGGAATGGACAACGATATTGGCCGGACCGACATATATCCCGCGCAGCCCCCGCTTTAAGATAATACAATACTATATCCTGCACCGCGCATACCTAACGCCTGACAAGATAAATAGGTACTTTGCCACTGCGGATGCTGCCTGCCCCCGCTGCTCTCTAGCTGGAGCTGACCTCTTGCATATGTTGTGGCATTGCCCTGAGGTGTGCACATACTGGAATGAGGTCATGCTGCTACTCACACGCAGCGCTGACGAGCAAATACCGCACACGTGGGAGGCATGCATCTTGGGATTGTATAAACGCACAAAACTCAACAAAGTGCGGACCCGCTTTTGGGACATGGGACTTATAACAGCTAAACGCCTGATCACCAAGCATTGGAAGGCGGCGACCTCCCCCCATGTCCGACACTGGCGCGCTTCCTTCGCTAACTGGGCACGGGCGGAGGGCACAGTCCTTCTCCGAGAAGAAACAGCGGGACTCCGCAAATTCCCCATCGCCCAGCCTTGGAATGACCTCTTAAAGGCGTTCCACCACGCCTGTCGAGAACGAGGTGTTACATGAGCCGGGAGACACCATGGCCATAGTGCTACTGGCAGCCGCTGGGAGTGGACACGGACCTGCCCCCCCCCCCCCACTTCGCGCACTCGACACGCGGCCACGGGGGGAGATGCTACCGCCTCCCCACCACACATTGGACACCTATGGGACATTGCTTGCGCGCCGACACCCTGGCCTTGTCATGCCTGCGACGACAACCGACATCATTCTTGAGAGCAGAACTGAGCCCTCCCCCCCCCCCCCCCCCGCCCACCCGTTGACAGGAGACAGCTCACCCTGCAGTTGGCATGCGCCGCGGCACCCCCCCCCACACACAGCTAACTCATTCCTTGCCCCCACACTGTAGATGTTACACGCATACACTCGAAAGAGATAGGGGCCTTGCGCCTCCCCCCCCCCCTCCTCGATGGTCCCCATTCTTCGCATGAGGCCTTGCTGGGCCCCACCCTGCAACAGACGCCCTAAATTGTAACTGGCAACGATCTCCCCCTCCCCCCCATCTCCTGCCTCTCACACGCTTCCCGACCCTGGTTCTCCCAGCCAACCCATTGGCGTAGGGAACAGTTAGTTTACTAGTCAAGTTCCCGGACTAGACCCAATTTCCTAGTTTTTTCTCTATTTAATGAAGATACGAGTGATAATATGTTCTTGCCAAGGGACGAACCCCTGCGACCTCGAACCATGCCTGAGGTGCAGGGACGTGACGCCGTTCACATGCCGCAAGAGGTATGTGCGGACAACTAACCACAAGCGCGCTACACGTGGATAAAACACACTGCTTACTGATTGCTGTCATGTCCCTGGCGCCCTCTCAGTGATGTAACTGGGAGCACGCGCAGGCACTCCACTGCTGAACGCTCTGACCCCAACCCAACATGGCTGCGGACTAACCTGGCTGACTACTACTGCGCACTCCTATGCCTCAGTGAGCTATACTAAACACACACACCGCCATTACTAGCACGGCAATACTGACACAGCGTTGTAGACACACGCGCAATTGATCCTCCTCCCCCCCTTTTTTTGACTACCCACAGCTAATTTGTACACGACCTATGGGACTTTGGGGAGACATATACAGGAGGCAAATGCTAGATGATCACTGCGATACGAATCTTGAGGATAAAATGTAAAATCACGAGATCTACCATTACAGTCGCTTGTCAACAGATGATCGTACAATTAGACACATGGAACTCGCCGCCGGACCCCCGGGTTGTCGGCTAAATGGCTGTGTCATCCTATTCAGTACCTGGTGCACTAAAGCCTGCCCATGCAGTCTTTACAGCGATGCGAATTGTGAATTGTATGTTACTCGCATATTGTTCAATAAAGATCTTCTTTAAAACTTTAAAAAAAAAAAAAAAATGACGGTACCATGAAATAGTCTCATGATAACATATCAAATTACCGTGTTTAAATCAACGTGATGCTGCAAAAATGCGAAACACGCGCCATGTGGGAAAGTGCACCATAAAAGCAGAAAAAAAATGGTGAGATGACAATGTACGAGTACAACCTCGCATCTGTGATGTAGAACAAATGTCCATTGTGTTGCATCAAATAGGCATCTCCTCACAAACAGTCACAATGTACTTTGACATGCAGTCTGTATGTAAACTGCGCCAATGCATAAACATACATGGAACACACTGCGAAACCGCATCTCCCATTCACATCGCAGAGGAACAATCAACACCTCCTGCACACAGATGTGACATGTCTATGATCAATCAATTATGAAAGCATGGACGAATGTAGTCTCTCCGTTTGCTCTTGGTCCAGAAGAGAGTCTTTTTTAAGGCCTTGTGTATTACCCACAAGTTGATTAGAGGGAAAGGACCAGCCATCATATCCTCCCTGGTCCAGCCCTAACAAGCTAACAGGCGGTTGCGCTCAGATGAGCTCCACCTGGCTTTGGTTCCCAGAATTAACGCCGCCAAACTCTGGAATTCCCTCCCTCTTCAGGTACGGGAGGAACCCAATCACTTGGCCTTCCATAAAGCGCTGAAAACATGGCTCTCCCCAAATAACCCCGAGGTGGTTTCAGTTGTCCTGCTTAGCGCTGGGATGCCTCCGTGTAGCCATGCGCTTTACAAGTGTTGTTTCATTCATTCACTTCTATCTTAGCAACGGCTCAGTAGCCATTCATCACCCGACAACTGAACATGGGACCAATACTGAAAATCTCCAGTGTGAATTGCAGGAGCTTCCATTTCACTTGTTCAAACACCTTCTAGGTACAGCAGAAAAGCACTCAAAGTTTGGATGCATGTTGTCAGTTATATGTGGTATCTGCTTACTATTTTCTTCATATTTTCTCCTTGGAATAAACTGGGATTAATCTGGAACCATCAGACCTAGTATGAACTGTAGCGATCTGGGTAGTTAATAAAACAGAGCCTTCAGGCAATCGGGCCCAGGCGAATTCTCATTTTTAAGCTAGGACATAACTCTGAGGACCTCCTCCAGTCTGATTAGGTACTCCAAGTTCCCCTGCTTGGCCCTTTGAATCTGCTATGGATTGCTCATGCAGCAATCTTGGAGGTTCTCAGCTTTGTAAAAGCCTTCATAATAATGTGGAATGTCTCCACAATTTCCTCGCCTGAAGTACATACCCACCCTCCCCCTTCTTATATGTGCTCAGATCTCGTTGCATGTGCGCTGCTCTAATTTACAGGCCAATAATTGTCCTGCCCTGTTACTTCTGCTGAAGAACTTTTGTTTGGTTCGTAACAGGGCATTTTCATCTCTGTCCAGATCCAAGATGTTAAGTTGGGCCCTGACTGCCACTAGTTGCCTCCATATATTATGGGACCCAGTACTCCTATGCACCTCTTCTAACTGCACTGGTTTACTCAGTTGGTTCTTCACCTTCTTTTTATGTCTATCGTAGGCTACTGATGTCACTATCTTGTGTCTCCTAACCACTGCCTTCAGGGAGTCCTATTGTGCCTCAATGGAAGCTCCACAATCACTGTTATCCAATATTTACTATTGTATAGTCTCCCTCAGACTTTACCTCATTTTGGTATCTCTAAGCATGCCTTCTCTTATTCATCACTGTCCTCTGCCTTGTTTTGCATGTTTCATATTTAACTCTAATGCCGTAGGAGCGTGGTCAGAACGACATGTGTCCTGTGTCATTGTGTGTGGTTCCTGACTTAAGTTTCTGTGACGTGAGAAAGTGATCTAGCTAGGCATAGGTGTTATGGGTTTAGGAGTCGAAAGTATAATTAAGTTCATGAAGATGTAGTAGTCACCAGGTACTGAAGAGTCCAATCTGCACGAGCAACATGGGTGTCTGCTCAGAAAACCTACCCGACCCTTCTGCCCTTAATAGAGATCTTTCCAATGTCGCATATTACCACATTTAATTCTCGTCCTACAATTATTTCTCTCTTTGCTACAGCTAAGATCCTAGAATTTGTTTTCCTAATTTATAGGTCGTGCTGTGTAATCAGGGCATATATGTTTAGCATTGTTATCCTTCATGTGCCTAAGTTCAAGCAGCCATCATTTGTGTTGTGTTTCTGAGGAGCGGTGTGTTATCTCAACCTTGCACTTTTGAGGTAGCTATCTCAACCTTGCAACAAATTGGCACTGAAACCATTGGGACCTCAACCTGTGGTAATCAGTTGGGATTAAGTGTGCAATGGATAGATGCCCGCGCCCATGTTCCTCAATAAGCCCAGGATTGCCTGGCGCTTTGTCAATTAATTCAGACCCTTTACACTCAAGCTAGTAATTTTTATTGTCCCTATAAAGTGCTAAATATGTTTGAAGCTGAAGCCGTCGGATAGCCAATCCTTTTGGGTACCACTCCTAAGCTATATCTGAGGTGTCCCTAAAGCCAATCATGGTCCGTGGAATAATCACCACTATCAGTTTAACTTACCAAGATGTCCCTCCAGCCTGTGGCTACCTACAGTGTGCATACTAGAGTACTGAGGCCTGCCGTAGGATCACCAAAGTGACCGTACTGGGATTCCATGGTTATCTTCTACATCTCTTTGCTAGCATTGCTTGATCTGCCCTTCCTGTGATTTAAGTTTTTCAAGCAGCCGAGTCCTCTCTTTCACTGACTTTTCAGTGGTGTCCTCACAACTGTCTCCATCCCACCCTTTGCGGTCTGGGAGTGTGCTGGGTACAAACACTTCTTTCTCTAGCTGTTCCTCCTTTTGATCATCCAGACCCAACTACTGCTTGGCCTGTGTTAGTGGCCTGACTTGTCTTGCCCTGCCTCTATTAGATGAGGAAAGGTTTGAATGTTTTCCTTTTCTGGGGGGGGTGACTTGTGAGAGGTCCAGCTATATTTGGATTTTGGCATCTTCATGTTACATGTTCTTTCCTCCTGGAGCCTCCATTAGATGTTCCTCGAGTTTGAAGGGGGGGTGGGGGTTCATCTGGAGGCTTAAAGACCACGAGATGTGGGTCTGCGGGTTCTGTCCAGTTGAATATTTTCAGGGTAATGCTAATTCAGTAGTTGTTTGAGGAGCACCTTCACATATTGTTCGATGATTCTTCTTTCTCCTTTCCCATCTGTGTCTCCAACGCGCCCCCCTCGAAGGATGGAGCGGTCAACAGCACTTCTGCTTCCCTAGGATCCAGGGAGCAACGGTTCGATTCAGCGGTCTTATATCCATCTTAGGACCAAACATTTGTTGGGCTGCACGCTACCTCCATTGTGGTTCACATGTCGGCCCTAAATACGAATCCCTCTCATGCCAGCCTCCTCCAGGGAAGCGTGAGATCTGAGTAGAACCTCACTTATTGCTTCGCCAGTCAGGTGCCATTTTTATCCTGTCACCAGTGTGTGTGTAGTCTGCTTGCCAAACCACGGGGCTCCAGCGACATCATTTTATGCCCCTGCTGCTGTTACTGTGATGCCGCTGCCCCGATGAGCTCGATTTTTTGCCAGGTGAAGGGCTCCATTCTTATTTTGGTGATGCGGATGAGAGGAGGAGGAGGAGAGAGTGCATCTGCTCATGCCGCCATCTTGACTTCCATGGAGAGGATATTTTTCAATACTGAATGCCTATTTGCAGAGAAGAAAGCAGCCTGATATTTTAAAGTGTGCTATGGTGAAGCCTGTCATTAAGAAACAAGGGGCATATTATCAAGCACGGCGTAAAAATTATCGCCGTTTCGGCGATAATGGGCTTGATAATATGCCATAGAGAAATCCCATAGAAGCCCATGTTGACACCAGAACATGGGCTTCTATGGGAATTCTCAAGGGCATATTATCAAGCCCATTATCGCCACTTTAGCGGCAGTTTTCTGCCGCTAAAACAGCGATAATTTTAACACTGTTTCTTGATAATATGCCCCCAAGTTCCCCAGTATTCAAAAAAATCAGTAAATTATAGACCAGTTTCTCCCTTACCTTTTATGTCGAACATCGGTCAATTTGTGGCGCCCTCACTAATGCATAATTCCACTGGGTCAAATGTTTTGCTTTTTGATTTCCAGTCTTGCTTTAATCCCTGTTTGATAGGAAAGTGCTGTAACCAATACTATGCAGTGTTTGTTGGTTACCAGGAAATGGGGCTAAGCTGCAGACTAATACTTTTGGATTTATTGGCAGCTTTTTGACACCAATGACCACTATCTACTCTTCACCCTCCTGGAACACGAAGACATGAAGTGAACGTGTGTTGAAAGGTGTTAGAATGGAATTGATATTTTTGTTATTCATCAGCTTTTTTTTAGAGTATTTTATGTTGTGATAGGGCTTACCCCAAGGCTCAGGCTTATAATCATTTTTTTAATTTCCACATGGTGAAGATTATACAGCCAGTAGCTTTCAGTGTCAAATATATGCCAACAGCAGACTCAATTCGTGGGCTTTCAAAAAAGATCAGTAGGAAAAAAAATGGTGGTATTTAATATTAGTTTAAAATTGAATATACAATAATTATTTATGCCGAAATGCCAAGGAAATCAGAAACATTATTATGTCTCTCAATTGAAACAGACACCACTTGTGTGGGGTCCCAAAGTGGAATCTTTTACAACAGTGTGATACTTGAAAATTATCTTTAATTCTGGCATTTCGTTCCTCTTCAGGTAATGTCTGTCACAAATATGAACCATTTTCGTTTATGCAATCTTTGAGAAATATGTCCACTGCTTGGAGTAGTCCCTAGGACCGCTCTTATTAAAGCCATTGTGTTTTACGACTGCTGCATTGTTCAGCTGTGTATTTAAAAATGCCCCAACATGTCTGATAAATTGGAGGCCTTTCAAAATAGAATACCAGGGGTACTTTTTGGCTTATATAAATATGATAATTTCTAGCCAAAGGAAAGCACTAGTTTGGCCGAGGGATGAAGCACAGATCAAGCTCAGGTTGAGATCCCTTAACTAGAAGGTAATTCATGGGCAGGTCCAAAATACTTGTCTTTTTTTCTTCCATAAACTTAAAAAAGCACAAAGATTTGTCTTTGACCCTGGCCTATGTTTTTATGAGGTAAGACATGTGGAGCTAAACATGAAGCAGCTCAAAATAAAAAAGGATTTCATTCAGGTAGGCCAAAATCCACTGAGAGGCCTACGGAGGGAGCTGCGCAGCCATGGCGGGAAATCTGGGACGTCACCTACTACTGAGGCGCCGAGATCACCCGGCGGGTCCCAGCAGCTATCTGGGGGGCAGAGTTTGAACAGAGCAGTTCCCCGGGTGAGATGCGGCTGGCACCACAGATACAAGGAGGCCAGGCCAATAGATGCACCTGAGTCCTCGGCCAGGAGCCTAGAACCAATGGTCACAAAAGTGGGGCTGTCTACAAGAGGAGACAATGCAGCCAAGGCTGGAGGATCTGGGGCACTGCCTGAAGCACTGATAATATCCGGTGAGTGCTTGCGGGCATGGGACCAGAGTGCTATCTGGGCCATGAGGCGGGGGAGGTGGCCCTCTGGATGGGGTGTGGATGGAGTTGAGATAGCGGGGATGACCAGGCCATGGCGAGTGCTGAGGTGGAGATGGGCTGAGGCCTGGTTTGGAGCTTTGGCCAAGGGCTTGCACCACCCAGGCATAAAAGCAGAGCCACCTGTGAAGTGGTGGTGGCTTCCCACAGGCAAACTAAAGTAATACAAAATGACTGCCAAAAGCCACCAAGGAGTGCCCCCCTGGCAATGACCTGAGGCTGTACATGACTGAGACTGACAGTACCTGTCTTTGGGGGGGGCGGGTAAGACATTGATAATTGATATAATCGACTAGAGGCCCCATAAGACATGGTGGGGCAAGATACCCCCACCCTGACAATATCTTCACGGGGACCAGTGAGTGTGAACCAATCTCCATCAGTCACAGTGGTGGGCATGGAGTTTGATTGGTCATAGTGGGAGCAAAGTTTCTCTACATCAACTCCTTTCTGGTAGGCGATGGTGAGTAGCACCTCCCCTGGGAACTAACTATAGAAAATACAAAGGCTGATCATCAGCGACACCACCAGGTGATGGCCCCTATCCGTCTCCAGCAGGAAGACACGGCAGGGGGTAAAGAAAGTAACCACATCAAACAGACAAAGCTGGACAAGTACACAATGCTGACGGTGACAGCGGAATCCCTGGAACAGTGGTGGGCACCCTTGGAGGCATAACTGGGGGAGAGCAACAATTCAGGTGCAGAGCCATAGCTCGCGGCAATTCTAGGACATAAAAGGCACACTAGAAACTAAAATAGACTCAGTGATAATGGAAATAGTACTCTTGCTAGCAGATATCTGAAAAATCAGTGAGAGGGTTACAGAGGCAGAAACAATGATATAAGCCCTACAAATCAAAACGTGTGCCTTGCGAGACCAGGAGAAACACCTTTTGTGAGATAATAAGACTATATTGGCCAAACTAGAGATCTGTGAAGGACGCTACTGATGGAATAATATAAGAGTAGTGGGGAATCAAAGTGGGCGGAGGGCTTGAGTGTTGAGCTATTTATGGAAGAACTCATAACACAAGTATTACAACCAAAGGGACTTTGAAAATTCTCCATGGTGGAGAGAACACACCGGGCCTTGTTGCTGTTCCCCCATTCGAGGGGCTCACCCAGGATCAACTTTGCACAAATATTAAATCACCAAGATTGGGATGCAATACTACAGGCGGGCCGGCGTTGTGGAGACTTGAAGTACATAAATGCTATAATCCTGTTGTTCCCAGACTTCTTCAAAGTGCA
This sequence comes from Lissotriton helveticus, assembly GCF_964261635.1. Classification (NCBI taxonomy): domain Eukaryota; kingdom Metazoa; phylum Chordata; class Amphibia; order Caudata; family Salamandridae; genus Lissotriton; species Lissotriton helveticus. Next base: position 1,262,727,553 of record NC_136057.1, on the reverse strand, counting down.
CCGACAACGGAGAACCTTCGAGGGGGTTAAAAAAAGGGACTAAGAGCAAGAGACCTGAAAATGTATGTTGCTGTACACGAGGGATTGCGGATGGAAAGACTTGGCACTTTGGAATGCCTGTGGAGGCATGGTAGTGCCTGAAGGGTTGGAGGGCAGCCGAGTCACAGAGAAAAGAGCATGCCAAATCGCACCATCCACAGATGGGTATAGTGGCACCAAAATTCACCCGTAAGAACTGGTGGAAAGAGGTTCAGCCGCTGGGCCCAAGGAGGGGCAGATGAGTGAGAAAGCTTGAAGAAAAATGGGTGAAACTTCAACAGGGAGGAGACAGAGATCAGAGGTCTCGTGAGCGACAAACCCTAAGTGAGAGCAAAAATTAGAAATGACGTACGCTTCTCAGTGTTGGCCTAGCCACTGATATGTATGTTACAAAGTTTAGGGCGATAGGTGATCTGCAATGTTGGAGGAGTGGGTAGTTTCATACCAAACATGCAGGGTGGAAGGAGGGGGAGTTGACGGAATAGTTAGTGAGGTGGTGCACACGAGGGCATGCTTGCAGTCGGTGAGCCTGTACTTCGGGACATGTGCTGGGTTTGGGAGTTTGAGGACCCGCCAGAAGGGATGAGAGCCCGATCCACCGGCAAATATACATAACACATCGCCTATTGAGACGGAAGGGGCTGCAGCACAGCTGTTCTGGCCGCGCAAGAAGAAGAGCAGACCTCAACCTGCCAGAAGTCGATGAACAACCGCAGCTGTGCACATTTATGGCCAGACCACTGCAACGCTCTGCTGGCTAAATCAACATGCTTTGTGAGCAGAAAATACAAAAGGTATTTATTTCCCTCCACCCCACTCGCTGGCTCACATTTTAAAACCACATCCTTTGTTAAAAATGGCTGGGGCCATAAAACTGTAGCTATAAATCCCCTCCGGTACCTCTGCTGCCCACGAGGCTCCTCAACTTAACTCCTCCACACAAGACCTCCAAAAATAGAGATAAGCCTCTCGCTCAGCAAGCTGGGAGCTGGGCTTACTCAAACAGAAAGGGAAATTGTCTTCCCCTGTTCTCAAAGTAATAACAACAGACAGAGGACTAATGTCTCTATCTCCCCTTTTTGCTCGGCCATATTATATTGGCTCTTTGGCGACCATCATGGACTAGTCATTTCTCACCATCTGTCCTAAGAACTGGACTCTTTAGACTATTTCTAATTGTATTCTGCACATTTTACGTAACTGGCTCCCCTTTCACTTTTTACTTCACCTGTAATGCACCGATAGCTACCTCATATCAAGCTAGGAACTGGGCTTGCTCAAACGGAACCTGAATCTGCCCTGCCCTGCTCTCAAAGCAACAACAACAAAAAGAGGACTATCGTCTCCATCCCCCTACTTGGCGGCCTATTTAGACTGGTCTCTCTCTCTCTTTAGCGGCCATCATGGACTAGTCACTTTCACGATCTGACCGTACCCTAAAAATTGGCCTTATTAGACTAATCTCAACTACCGCATACTTTTCATAGCTCTGTATCTAAACCGTCGTGGATTAGTTGTCTATTATATTATATTATATTATTTTATATTATATTGTTTATTATGGTATTATACTGCTACTTGTATATAATGCACCGATCGCTACCTCATATAATTCTGGCTGCTCACTAGTGTCATTTTGACTCATGTAGCTTATTGTTTGCACTCTTATTTTGTTCCAGTATACCACTAGTATTATACTTCTACTTCTAGACTGCACATTTTTGTAAGCGACACCCAGTTCACTTTTTATTCTTGTATTGCACTGATTGTTACCTCATATACTTTGTACTTTTTTGGTAAGCTGCACCCATTTCACTTTTTACTCCTGGACTGCACCAATTGCTACCTCTTATATTTTGGTTATGGGGGTTGCTCACTAATGTCACTTTTGTCCCATGTTAGCGCTCACCCTCCCATACCCACCTAAACAGCAATCCCAACATGGATCCGATCGGCAAGCACACACATAAAATTAACTATCCATCCACACTCACCAAAAAAGCCGCTAAACGCTTTAAACATAACTTCCTGAGGTCCCACCCTGAAACCCCCTTTGCCGACACCTACTACTCTCCGGTCAATGGATCCCTGAATACCGACATCATCTTCCACACCACACGCAGAGCCCAATGGAGAAAAGCGTTCCTCACCATACTCAACGTCTCCACTACCAGGAAATCAGCTCATGGCCTTACTCTCTCCATCACATCCTCCCAACTCTTCCCAGGCAGAGCTACCATTACTATCTACAATAACGGGATAGTCCTATTTCAATCCACAGATAGGAACCTGGACCTACAAGATAACGTGTTCCCCACTCTCAAGGAACACCTCTCCAATCCGCGGACCTACACTCATATCACCCACGGTCCTACCACCCCTAACTTCACAGCTCCCTCCACCCATAACACCTCTAACATATCGCAGCACCAGGTAGCTAACACACACTCCTCACTCAGAGACACACCTACCACCCCGGACCTCTCAGCTCCCTCCCACAACCCTTCTATCCCAGTTCAGCACCAGGTAGCTACCACACACGACTCAAGCACAGACACAGATCTCTCCCTCTCATACACCACTCGCACCCCCACCCCACCTACCAACCCTCGGACATCCACGCATACCATTAACACTCCTCTCTCCCCTGTCATCACAGCTCCCACCCACAACACATCTAAACTAGCTCAACACCAGAACGACACTGACAACGATAAATCCCACCCTTTATCCCCCCATTCTCAGTCCCCACTACCCTCTAACTAACTACGCAGAACACACCTTCTCTCTTAATTTAACTCCCCCTCCCCACAACAGGACCATCACCAAGCCCACTCCCCCACCCACTCTCAGCCCCCATTATCCTTCCTGCACCCCCACCACTGCTTACATACATCCTTCCTCCACCTTGATCTCGCTGCCTACCACTAATGCCCTCACTCATACCACCAACCTCCCCCCCACCTCTTCCACACCCCTCCCGCCCAAACACTCTCTCCTCCCTAACACCATCCCGTACACCGACACAACGGAGCCCTGCACGAACACCAGCCCACTCCCCGACATGATCTCTACCCCTACCTCCAACACTCACCCCACATTGGACAAGATTATGGCCACCCTCATCCAGATCAAAGAAGACATACACAACATCAAAGTATCACTCCCCACACACTCCATACACCCCTCACACACCTCCACCAACAACCGCCCTCGTCGCCCCTACCACGCCTCACGAACGTCCACCTCCCCTCCCAACATGTCCCCCACCCTTCCGGTGGACTCTCTCACCCAACACTACCCACACTACTCAATCCCTGCTCGCAATCGCAACAACCGCCCTTGTCGCACAAGCAACCCTCTGTCGGACCTCGACACACTCACCCTCCTCCGCTCCTACGACCCAGCCCCCCAAAATAACACATCCATCACACACCTCACCATACCCACGATACACTCAAATCCCCTTAGACCCCCCACACTAAACAGCAGAACCTCCATCCCTAATAACCTTAGAAAAGTCCCTCTCACTCTAGAACCCTCTACCACCCTCTACACACCCCGTCTCAAATGCACTCTTCTCAACTGCAGATCGGCCGCAAAACACTCCGCTGCCATCGCTGATCTCCTCTTATCACTGGACCTTGACCTAATCATTCTGACTGAAACCTGGCTTACTGAATCGTCGTCACCGATAATGGATATTCTGGTTCCTCCCAACTACCACATCATTAGACTTGACAGGTCCGGCAAAATAGGTGGTGGAATCGCATGCATCTACAGGAACAACCTCTCTGTTCTGAAAGTCAACTTCACCTCCCTACCATCCCCAACTTCCTTTGAATACGTCTGCCTCGACATTATTAGTGAGGGCAAACCGATATGCTCTCTTCACAGCATTTACCACCCACCCAGGGACAACCTTACCTTTTCCCAACAAATCATGGATATGATCTCAACCAATTCCGGGCGGCAGCTCACCCAAATATACCTTGGCGACTTCAACATCCACTGGAACGATCACAATGACGCAGTGGTAAATAGTCTCAAAAATTTCCTCGATGCCCTTGACCTCACCCAGATATGCAACAGCCCGACCCACGAGAAAGGCTCGATCCTCGACCTTGTCTTCTCCAAAGAAGCCTCTATCCAACTTGAGTCTATCCAACCCTGTGACTGGTCAGATCACAACATTGTCACTTTCTTCATCAATGAAAAAGTTAAATTTAACCCGGTTCAATCCTCCAAGCCCAAAGTCTGGAAAAGAGACATGAAAAAGCTCGACCCAAGCTCTCTGCCTCCTAACAGCTGCAATCTCCTACTTCCACCTACCGGCGCTACGGACGTCCAATCCTTAACTGACCACTATCTCAACGCTATGACCGCAATAATTAACGAGGCTGCACCTATGCAGCTAAAAAGAGTCTCTACTAAAACCTCCAATCCATGGTACGATGGGAGTCTCAATGATGATAGACGAGACATGCGAATGGCAGAGCGCACCTGGAGATCAGCCCCCTCTGCACTACACCTAAAAACTATGAAGAAAAAGAGAAACGCCTATTTCAGGAAAATAAAACGCTCAAAATCAGATTTCTTCAGCCTCCAGCTCGACCAAGCAAAAAACCGTCCGGGGAAACTGTTTGAACTAATCAGAACGCAATCCAAGGAACAACCCCAACCACTCAGCACTGTGCGCAAAGCACCTTCCTGTGAAGACTTCTCCGCCTTCTTTGTCCAAAAAACTGACAACATAAAGAGAGATCTCCTCATTGATGCAAGCCTCTACTCCAAACCCCACTGCGTAGCACCCACTGAACCAAAAAACAATGCCTCATGGTCATCCTTTGGCACCTACTCTGAAGAAGAAATTGGCAAACTGCTCAGCACCTTGAAACCATCCAATCACCTCACGGACCCTCTTCCTGCTAACGCCGTTAAAGACTTTACCCCTTGGCTTCTCCCACTCTGGACTAAAATTATCAACAGCTCACTTCAACAAGGAACCATACCTGACTCCCTCAAAGTTGGGCAAGTCACTCCTTTACTAAAGAAACCTACAGCCGACCCCACTGATCTAAACAACTACCGCCCCATTACCAATATTCCCACTCTCGCCAAACTGCTGGAAAAATGCGCACAACTACAATTGACCAAACACATTGAGCAGTTTGACCTCCTCAACCCACATCAATCAGGCTTCCGAGCAGGGCACAGTACAGAAACTGCTATGACTCACATAATTGACGACGCACTTCAAGTGCTAGACCAAAACGACACTTGCCTCCTCATCCTTCTTGATCTCTCTTCGGCATTCGACACCGTTAAGCACGAGAATTTACTCGATCTACTAAACACAAGAATGGGTATATCTGGAACTGTTCTCAAGTGGTTCACTTCCTTTCTACACAACAGATCGCAGAAATTCAAGAGCGACAACATGATGTCCTCGCCAATACCTGTATCGCTAGGCGTCCCACAAGGATCCTCCCTATCCCCGACTCTGTTCAACTTAGTCATGGAACCTCTCACCACCCTGCTACAAGCATCCAATGTACACTTTCACATGTACGCCGATGACACCCAACTTTATCTCAAACTACAATCCCCCAAAGACATTTTGCTCCTGAACTCAACGATCAGAAGCACTCAATCCTGGCTGGCCGATAATCATCTCAAACTCAATGCTCTGAAAACAGAATTCCTTCTGATCTCACCTCCATCGAAGATCTCTACCACTCAAATTTGGCTTAAACACCTAACCGCACTTAATGTCCAACCCACCATTGTGGACTCAGCAAAATCTTTAGGGATAACACTCGACACCAATGTCAACATGCAGCAACATATCAGCAAGGCAACTAAGGGAACGAACTTCCAAATAAATACCCTGAGGAAACTTAAACCCTTCCTACCAGCCAAAGACTTCCAAACTGCAGTACAAGCACTAGTTATCCCTCGAATAGAATATGGCAGCATCGCCCTCTGCGGACTCCCCCTAACTACTACCGCACCACTAAGAGCTTCTCTAAACGCTGCAGCAAGACTCATCACTGGGTCAAAAAAGCACTCTCATATCTCCCCTGACTTGAAATCCCTGAACTGGCTACCTTTTGAAGCCAGAATACATCTGAAAATAGCCTGCTTGACACACAAGGCAGTACACCTGAACTCACCCGGCTACCTCACTCAGAAGCTGACAATCTCTGGCGGCACTAGAAACACTAGAGGCACAAACAATCTTCTGCTGAAGCCTCGAAGATTCAGGAAGGAAAAAACCTACAAACGCTCCTTCTCAGGAATGGAACCTAGGATCTGGAACTCACTCCCTCCCGAAACCAGGCTCATTCCCTCCACTACACTCTTTAAGAAAGAAGTAAAAGCTATCCTCATGGCTAAATACACCTGAACGATTTTCGGACGCTTTAAAGACTCTGGACCGATCTGTACTACTTGTTCGACCGCTTTGCTTATTTGTATGAACTGTATTTTTGATATGTAGTGTTGTTATATATGTATATGATTGGCTTTGCCCCCTCCTATTTGTATTGCTAGCGTTACTGACTTACCTGTTTGACTATACTCCCTCATCTACCCCTTCTGTGTAAAGCGCTCTGATATCTGCAAAGATCTTGTCCGCGCTATATAAAACTTTCAAAATAAAAATAAATAAATAAGTTACATTTTACCCAATCAGTTTATGCAACACACACCAGGAGCAGACTAGGCAGGAACATGACAAACCCACTCACAAGGTAATCACAAGAGACCATGGATTAATTACACCGTAGGAAAGATCATGCTGAGACTCCAATGGGGAAATGGCAGATGCTAAAAGTATTATCGTGGAATGTTAATGGCCTAGGGAGGAGACACAAAAGGGGCATAGTTCTGCAATACCTCAAATGACAGGCCCCTGATATAGTGTTGCTACAAAAGACCCATCGCAAAGGTAATCATTACACGGCCCTAGACCGATATGATTATATTACGTGAGCACATGCAAGATACACGTCTGACTCATGAGGGGTGGGTAGCCCAATATGTAAATGAACATCCTATGTGCAGGGCAGGATATGGGTAGACCCACAGGGGTGCTCGCTATGTGTCTTTGACAGGGCAGTGAGATTGAATGACACATAATGAACATATATTCCACCACGGATCTACTGTAGCACGTTTGCAGAACTGGCAATGCTACTAATTCAAATGACACTGGGCACTCTCCTGCTCGGGGGGGACATGAATGACATGGTGGCGCAGGACCTGCACAGACTCCCCTCAGGAAAAAGGAATGCACTGGGACTGGCAGATATCTGAAGTGTCTACAACTCACAGAAGTGGCAACATACTTGCCACTCAGTAGCCCATTGTAGTCAATCCTATATCAGCTATCTCCTGGCTCCTCAATGAGCATCCATTAATATTTTTACAGCAGCCAGACACCGGACTAAGGGCATTTCTGATCACACACCGACATGGGTAGAGCTCAAAGGCATGGCCATCAGAGAGAATGGACATTGGGCACTAAACCTGTGGTATCTAAAATATGAGGAGATACAAATTGGATTATGTCAGGGCACTGACTCTTATTTTACTGAAGAAGAGGGCATGGTCGGCTTGCACTCACACTATTATAGACCTATAAAACAGTGATAAGGGGACAGACAATGGCTCTCATAGAAATAGAAAAAAAGAAAATCAATGCCCTAAAGAGGAACTTCAGGGACTAGAAGGGTGTCTCGCAATTCAGGTAGACATGAATCCAAACACTGGTAGCGCCGTCTCTACAAAGTAGGAAACAAACAGGGAAAATTGTTGGCCTGGCTATATCACAGAGATCGCATAAAGGATTGGGCTTTTGTGATTAAAGATTCTGAGGGAATTGTCATCAAAGAAAATATTTGTATAGACAATTAATTTGCCGTATAGTATGCTCAGATATATACGTCTAAAAATGTCAAAATGGCAGCGGAGGCAGGGGCCTTACTGCAGGACATTTCACTTCCCCACCTGGCAGCAGGCGTTAGACAAGCTTTAAAGGATGACATAACCACAAAAGATATAACAACGGCGGCTAGGGAGTTAAAATCTGTGAAAGATATGGGACTAAATAGGCTCCCAATAGAGCTAGACAAGTGTCTTGCCACAAAACTATTGCCCCATTTATTAGTCATGTACAAAGAAGCCAGGGAGGTAGGCCAACTTGCGAGTAAGCAAAGACTGCCCACCATTGTAGCAATACCAAAGACAGGCAAACCCTTGATGAATGCACCTCTTACAGACCAATCTCCCTGCTCAACACAGAAGTTACTGGTCATGATATTGGCAACCAGGTTGGCAAAGTTCCTTATCACCCTGAAACATCTAGACCAGGTGGGCTTTATGCACCATAGAAGCACCACGCTGTCAGGAGTGATGGGAATGGCTGAAGGGTTGCAGGAACAGGCAACGATACTGTCCCTAGATGCCAAGATGGCATTTGATACCCTGAAATGGGAATATATGTTCACAATGCTCATCAGACTGGGCTTTGGGTCTAATTTCATATGAGGGCACGTGTCAAAGTAAATGGAGCCTACTCTGACATTTTTGAGCTGAGGGGAAGCAGCAGGTAGGGCTGCCCACTGTCACCAATGATGTACGCGTTGGTGTAGAACCTTTGGCGGCGTGGATAAGGCAAAACCCTCTAGTGAAAGGAATATACTGGGAGGGAGAATGGGAAGACCGTATATCTCTCTACGCGGATGATATACCGATTTATCTGACAGAGCCTGAAGTTACCATAGGTAGATTGATGCTGATAATTCGCAACTTTGGTAAACATGCTGGATTCCATATGAATTGGCACAAATCTCTAATATACCAATTGACAGGGAATGAGCCACAAACACCCCGAGATTGTAGGATACCTATAAGGGAAGAGATAGGTTTAAATATTTGGGTATATACATTACTAAAGATCCAAGCACATTTCTGGCAGGTAACCTTTACACACTTCTGGACCGATTCAGATGGAATGTGTATCATTGGAGAGAGTTCCCACTATCGCTAATGGGAAGATCCGCAAAGTTTAAAACAATGGCCCTTCTGAGATTTTTATATGCACTCCAAAACACACAATACACGGTCCGGTTGCACTTTTTAAGTGCATTAGAGAAAGAGTTACAACTAATACTATGGGACGGGGGTTCACCCTTATCAACATGGAAAAAAATGACGAGATGAGGTTATGAAGGAGGAAAAGCTCTACCAATTACCCAAGTTTATTACTTGGCGGCTCCGCTGAATGTCAAACGATGGCGCCTATTCAGACCAAACTAACCAGAGGTAAAAAGGGACAGATATAAACTGGGGGTGAGAGGCTAATCTGTAGCACTGTACGGGAAGATACCCCACAGCGATCTTTCCCAACACACCACAACAGTGGTCTCGCTTTGACGGAAGGCCACATCTTATCTGTGACGTGAAGGGAAACTCAATGCAGAGACACCATATTTTAGCACATTTTAGGGCTGTCCGGATGGGATATGATGGGCTGAAAAAACAATATGTGAGGGCAGGGGATGGCCAAGAAAATGGATGAAGATTTGGGCAGCCTGAAAGGTTAGAGAGACGTTAAAGAGATTTAAGACCTGCATTAACACTCAGGAGACAGACCAGCCTGGATTTACTCCCAAATCAGAACATAGAGAAGAGAGGGAGGGACATGAAGTGCATGAGAGCTGATTTTGGTTAGTGTTTCAGATCCCAGCAGGGTCAACTGGGCAGTTGTATGGTGTGTCTTTGTATTGTTAAAAGTGCTAGTAAAAACAAGTTTTAAAAAATGGACTGAGTCCTAATATGCATTATGAATAAAATAAAACAAACAAAACATGAATTCAATCGCAGACTGCTTGCAAAATTCTTGAAAGGTGATATCGAGGGAAGGGGTTGCATCTGGACATATTATGCATTTTATTTTGATCTCAATCTAATCTTGTTTGATTCACGCTTCAATATAATTCAAAGCTCATTCTAATTTTAAATACAAACCAATCACATTTTAGTTTCAATCACATTTCAAAATCAGTCTCATTCAATGTTAACCTCTGTCACACTTCAGTAGCATTTCGATCAAAATCTGATTTGAGTTTATTAATCCCATTTCAGTTTTATGTCAATCCCCATATAATTTTAACATAATTTAAATTTTAATCCAATCTCAATTTCATTCTCCTGGGATTAAATTTGGGATTAACTTGGCCACCCAGAAGGCTTAGAATGCTGGCAAAAACTATTATTGTTCGACTGTATTCTAAATTCAACATAAATGTGAAACAGGGAAGTGTGCTCTGACGTTAAGAGAGGGCACACTCCGAAAGTTAGACGGAATGTTGAGCGAACTAATATGGAATGCTGGCAGATGCAGAGTGGCTCTGTCCAAGTTTAACCTACCCGATATAAGCAAGCATTGCGAGCCACATCTGGGTTGCCACCTTATCCGTGACAGTGTTTCAGGGAGTGCCGAGCAGGAAGGGAGTGGAGATGTGGGCATCGCTGAGTCTGGGCTCACTGGCTAACTTATTTCAAGTAGGCAATGTCACTCCTTTTGAAGTATTGTCAGAATGCACGAGCCTTCCAGTGGGACAGTTTTTGACACACAGTTGCCTTGCCCTCGAACTAGAATGAATTTGGGCTGTCACAACAAAAGAACCCCCCCCCCAAGCCTCCCCCCCCACCCCCCCAAACACACCCACTAACACTATTCTCACTAGGCACTGGAAAGTGACATATTCTGAATAGTGGGAGCCATCCCAGACAGGACCACTGACCCTCTGGTTGACCTGAGATGCAAATGGGAGCACGACCTAGGTCATCCTTTTTATGGAGCCAGATTTCATCAAGATTAAGCATCGCTATGTTTTGTGTTTCAGACAGATTGCATTTAAAATGGCACGCATATTTTGGGGCAAGTGAAAACACATGGCACATGAAACATGAAATGAGGCCTAGTTAAATTTTTTAAAAGTGGCACTTTTGGTGCATGCAAAGTGAAAGACATGAAATGAGGCGTGGTCAAAATGCTTTCAGGCTGAAATTCTTTATTTAAAACCATGCTTAATTAATTTGTTTGATGTGTTTAGTTTAGGTTTAACCTCACCAGAGAATGTACATTTAATTTAGAGAATGGGTTTTTTTGTTTGAACTTTTAAAGTAACACCTAATTTTCCGGAATTGACATGTGTTTTTGCAGTGTAGAAAAATTTGTGATTTCAGTTTCCTCTTTAGCTTTGAAGATAAGAATGGAATGTATGTTATCTCCTCCCTGCTCCTTTTCCTTGTAATCTACACTCCCTGTTCCCGTCTCAAGAGACTTTGGCTTTGTTGCATATTTAGACGATACATATTCAGTTCATAACACATCTTTCTTTTAATGTGTATTAATTATTCAACCATGCACCAACACTACATGTGGGGCAAATACATTTTGCATGAAAAGCTATCTAAAACATTAGAGCATGTTGCTTTGAGCACATATTAACTATTTGCGCTTTGAAAATGTGCACCAGTGCATGTTTATGCTATGTTGTACATTGCACATTTTCCATGTGGTGCACAAATAATAGAAAGGCTGCTTTAAACTAATAGCTTTTGCTAGGTAATAATAATTAATACAGGATATTAGAATGGTGGAGGTGAACATAATGAGCTTTACTTCATATATTAATATTCTTTTGTGTTTGTTTTGCTTTTGGGCCCACAATAAAATGGCTGACTAGGAATCCAGCATGGCTGAGAATTGTTAGCAGTGTGGTGAATTAGAGATGCATGAGCAGAGGAATATGCCAGCTGCAAGAACTGCCAAGTACCTCCAGTGAAGACACATGGGTCAAGACCACAATGATCTGTACACTCCTGTCACCGTGCCAATGTACCAGTGTTTGTGGGAGAGTGTCATCCCTGCGTGCGATGTGAAAGCGAGAAGGAAATGGACTGATACATTTTTGTTGCTTAAATGTTGCATTATTGTATAATTATTGATGGTGACACATATGGCTGTATTAAGCCTTAACGCCTCCTTTGTTAAAACCGGTATGAGTTGGATTTGCACTGAGAAAAGGATGATGAGACCCCTATGTCACCTGTGCTAAGCAATCACAGTGCGAGTTTCTACTGAAATTGCAACATTACTAGTACAGTCAGCTAAGAATTAGAGTATAAATAATGACCCCTTAGGGGGCATGTCAGAGATTAGAGAGGAGATGAGAAGAAGGAGATCTGACCAGACATCATTTGGGTTAGGTACGTGAACGTCGCGGGTGCAGCCTGGGAGGAGATTGCGTCCGAGGAGATACAGAGGGAGGAGGGGGCCTTACTCATATTTTTTCAGAGAAGCATAGGCTAGCCTTGCACGTCTTATTTTTGGCAAGGCAGATCACATTCTTCTGCAGTTTGTGAAGGAAGGGCAGCCTCTCTGTGTGAGACACAGAGGAGCACAGATGAACAGACCAGCGAAGAGAGAGAAGCTGAGAGATCAGGACAGGTTTTTGCCTTATGCATTTATTTCTCTTTATGGGAGAGTTTTGCTTATTATTGATTAGGCTTGCAAAACTCACTCTTGAATTATATTTTTCCTGAAACTCTTTAAAGAGTTCTGACTGATGTAGAATTAGGGGTTTTCCCTCCTTAATGGAGTGATTTGTAGGCAACCTACAATATGTTCTGTATTAATTCTATTTTTACGGTTTTCAGTTCTGTAACCTGATTGATATTTGACTAATGAATAAAGGGTCAGAGACCTTAACTTTTAACTAGAAAATAAAACTCTTTAAAAATATTCACAATTCTCTTTCTTGGCTTAAATATTAATTGCATTTAGATTTTTCATGTTTATGTAAAGTCTCCGTAAGGTGATAACACAGTGGCAAAGGTGCATCACCTTTAAAGCGGTAAACTAGAGGTAAATGAGGTTGTGCATTGAGAAATTACAGTGAAATTACCGCTGGATCACTGTGACTCCTAAGGAATAGCAAAGGGCACTTATACATCCACAGAAGGTCTCCTGCAATGCCTGCTTTCAATATATGTAACATAATATCCTCCATAGTGCATACCTGTCACCATCAAGAGTCCATAGAATTTACCCTGAGGTGTCCCCCATGTGCCCTCATTGCCCTGCTCCTCACGATAACGTTTTGCATATTTTTTGGGATTGTCCCCATGCAAGAGCCTTTTGGGATGTTGTTTGCTTGATACTCCTACGAGTGATGGCTGGAAGGGTCTCAACAATGTAGCAGTTGTGTTTTGGATCTTTACAAGCAGTGTCGCATGGGTGGGTCCACCACCGGTTTCAATGATCTAGTGCTGATGTTAGCTCGGTGCGTCACTGAGATGCGGTGGAAATCGGCGATGCTTCCTGGAGCTTTGCATTGGCAGGCTGTCTTGACTAAATGGGCAGAGGTGGAATTGGTGGGATGGAGGCTAGAGGAAACACAGGATTTATACAGTAGCTCCATAGCAGCACCCTGGGGCGAACTAATTCATGCTCTCCAAGCGGACCCGAACGATAATACCCGTCCACCATAACTACTGATGAAGACACTGGCATGGTGTGTACTGAATTAAGGTGCGAGTCAGAGGCTTCCGCTTGGCTATAAACCCAACAATTTAGTTTGAGATGTAATGAGCCCACCCGAGAGGCCACACAGCACATTATGCTCCCATGTTACATTAATCCACACCAGAGACACAAGCTTGATGTTGTTGTTTCTTTGTTAGTGTTGTTGGAATGACAGAGAGTCTTTGAATTCTAAGCTTGTCACAATATATGTAAGTGATGCCTGCTAAGTAACTAATGTGTTGCTGTTTGATATATGCAATCACAGTAGAACTCATGTTTTGTAATGCTGTAAAACTCAATATAGATATTTAAAAAAACTAAAGATAGGGCACATAACTGAGGGGTAGCTCTTAACATGGGCTAACAGTCTCAGCAATGGGTGTTAAGGGAGGTTCACGCCCTGGCCAGCGGGGAGAAAACGCTCAAATTTGCGAAAGGCAAGCTAGACATTCTGGAATGAATTTGAATGACATAAGGTTGCTGATTAATCCACTTTAGTACATGCTGAGTCCAAGCTGAACCTGTCATAGTAAAAACAACTTCCTTTACTTTGTGTTAGCAGAAAGCACACTGCACTTTGAGGTGTTTTCTGAGTTGTGTTCAGCAAATTTTTAATTCTCCAATCTACAAAACAAGAACTCCAACTATGTACAGACTGCTTTATTGAAATACATTACATATATATTTAGATACTTAATATCTTGCTTAATAATCTGACCTGTTTCCTCCTTCTCTATCCTTTCCACAAGTGCCCCTCTGGTGACTTGTTCTAGCCACTAATTATGACCAAAGGGAAATGAATGACATTCAATGTCCTCTTCTCGCCTTTCCATCTTTTGGGCAAAACCTTGAAGTGCTTGATTCTGGATCACAATGGTCACATATTATATATACCTTTGTACCAGGATTGCAATTTTAGGAAGGAAGGAATTACCATCAAACCAGTTGAGATAATCCAGGCAATTACATGTTTTGACAGACTATTGTAAACCACTTTATCCCAAAAGATTTTAATTTCGGCGGTCCAATTATTCTTTTTTTATTCAAAACCGATGAAAGTTGGTTGTTGAAGAAGGCAATGAGATGCACAAAACAATTGTAGTCCAATTTCTCTATCATCATTTGAATGAGTGCACAGCTCCCTAGAAACTGGGATAAATTAGCAAACGGATGTAGTGTTTCCAAACAGGTAGGAGCGCATTTCTACAAACAATGTACCATTTGTGTATGCATTGAGGTCAACAATGAAAAGTAAAAAAAAAAACATAGACATGTATCTATAAGCATACAATCAACAAGCAGTCCTACTGTGGGCAGGGGGGCAAAAGAAATCTTTAAAATTCTGTCAACTCCCAGTGAGCCCCAGTCTGAGGCAGAAGAACCGATACGACAGCTAACATGTCAAGTCCTCTCACTGAACTGCAATTGTAACAGTAAAAGCACGTGAAATGCCAGTTATTAATTATGAATATTATCTTACTAATCACCTGCAATGCGCCCTCAGATGGAGCACCTACTGGCCCTATTCTAATCTATTGTATAAATATAATACAACGGTTTTCATTTTCCAAAATTCTTGATACAGAAATATGTGTTTTTGGAGGTTTTATTGCATTGGCAGGTACTTCTCAAATTAATTGATTTCTTTGCTCCCAGGGAACCATTGTACAGACATACTGTTATGCTACACAGGAATGCCTGGCTACCTATGTTGTTATATTATTATTACAAGCACAGGCATATTCTTATTATTGTTAATGTAAGTGAAAGGAAATGTATTTCAGGAAAAAATAAAGTTGTGTTTCTGCTCTCCACCTTAACTGGATTTTACTTCTATAGCAACAGTGCAACAAACAAAAGTCCTTTGTGCAAATTATTATTTTTGTTTTGTTACCAGCAATCCAATTGACCACAGAATGGTGGCAGCTTTTGTAATGCGGGTAAGCTTTTTTCATCTCCTAATATCATGCATCCCAGTGTAACAGACCCTAAATGCTAGACTCCCCATTCAGAGAAGTGGAGAAGTGTGGCTCAATGGTTAGAGCGGCAGACCTTGATGCAGAGGTGTAGCCCGGGACCAGGGTTCAATTCCCCGCCTCGGCAGGTCTTGGGCTCAAAATTCCACGGACCTGATAATTCTCGCCTCGGTGCCTATTCCAATCATAGAGTCCCACTCTGCAACTGCTTGCTTAATCTCCACAACGGCCCCACAACGCTAAGGATGCCTGGCCTCCACCTTGGGGGTGCCCAGGAGTGGACACCTCACAGGGAAAGCCAGGATGGGTTCCACAGCGGTATTCGTACAAGCGCCTTGAGACCCTTGCGGGTGAGTAGTGCGCTATACAAGTATCAATTTACATTTACAGCTGATTAAATAAGGGGGATCAGACTTGTCTGGAACTATTGGACTCCCTGGAGGACATCTGTCTGCAGTGCTTCTGCGTTTGGGGGCGGGGTTGACGGTTAAAGCCATTTTCTTCAGATTCAACAACTGGATAAAATAAATGCTATGTTTCCAGTTTCTTTTTTTCTACAAAAAAACAGTGAGAAATAAACTATCACATAAATAGAATAGTCGTATTACAGACAGTTTTAGTCTACATAACTACCTCTTCTCACTGAGTACCCATTAGCGATGCAGTAAAACCATATTAACTTTTAAAAAAATGTCCACATTGCAAAAGCCAAGATCCTGCATAGTGAGGATCACCAGCTAGCCAATTAGGTTCATCGTTACAAGCGTAACGGGGAACAAAATCTGGCAGGTAGATGTGTGTCTGGAATTCAGAAGAACTATGGGAGTCGAAGTTTCAGAATGTTGTTCCAACGAGAACCTAAAACAATAGAAAAAGGGATCTTTAGTATTTATTATTGCATCTTTAATAACAATTAAGACAGTATAACACGATTTAAAACAGATACATGTTTAGTTCACACTACTACAGACTTGACAATTGATACAGTAACAACATTTTTTATAATATAATTATCAATCAACTGTAACGGCAGAAAAGTGATGATTTTGTTTTATGTTGACATGAGACCGAGTGGTTTATGGCCTGTTACTACCATATCAGATTTACGCAGCTGCTTCTGCCCGAGAAATGCCCACTAGTGTTCCTGCAACTTTCACAAGTTCCTTCTGTCCCAAGGTTCATCAACCTAACTTTTGTTTTATAGTCCACACTTAGAAGAGCTTGCATACTTGGAAGGCATACCAATAAAGACATGGCAAAGAAAGCAGATTGAATGGAAACAATAAATAGCACTGGAGCCATCATACCCTTGAGAAGTATTTAGCTTTAGTATCAAAGACTTTGACAGCATTGTGAATTTGTTTTGAGGTCCTGTTTGCAGGTGACAATTTTTTTCTTTTCGTCGGCTTGAAGTCTGGACTAGCGCCTAACTAATCCAAGATACCCATGAGAGGATATATGTGTTCTCACTTTCCCTAGTTACTGACTCTTTCATTGATTACTGTGCTTGATTTACTCTACATCAGACTGGTAATACTCGGTACTACAAGTGAACACAGCAGAGTACACAGACACTCATTTAATGCGGCAACTCAAACCATAAAACTCAATAAATGTTCAATTTATAGACCTGTTTTTCCATCGCGAAGTACAGATAGTTCCATACAGCCACATTTAACTTAACACCACATCTAAAGGCATCTTCACGGTTACTCGAATCTACCCAGGCAAACCTTTACGTGATGGGGCTCGCTATAAGGAACTACGGGGCATATTATCAAGGGGGTTTATCTCCGCTTTTTTGGCTTTAAAAGCCAAGAAAGCGGAGATAAAATTATCTCCCTATTACCTAGCTGTTGCTAACACCAGTTAGCGACAGCTAGTAGGAGATAGCGGCCATCTTGGGCCCCACTTTGCATGTCAGTGATATTTATCACTAATGACATGCAAAGTGGGCGTGCCAAGATGTTAGCGACTGGAAACAGTCGCTAACATCGCTATCTCCTATTACCAACTTTTGGAGATATTCGCGCTAAGCGTGAATATCTCCAAAAGGTAACACCTGCCCTGAGCAGTTCTTAGCCATGTTATCCAATGGGAGGTGGATAACATGGCTAAGAGCATTAGCTCGGTAATGCATGAATATCGCTGACTTTTCAGCGATATTCATGCATTGCGGCTGTTTTTTATTGCATTTGCAATAAACCTTGGTAATACCAAGGTTTATTTGCGATAAAAATCGCCGCAGCTCAACGGTAACATTTTGTCTCTAACCAAGCAATAGCGATAATTATCGCTATTGCTTGGTAATATGCCCCTGTCACCCTTAACAGACATTAAGAGATGGTAGACTTCAGGTGATGAGATACACACTGTATTTTGATGATTATTATTATTGTTGACTAACATCAGATACATTCTTATATATCAGTTACTATTTCCAGGTTTAGTAACTGGTTAGTTAAATTGTAGCCCTGGAAGATGAGTCTAAAAAGGTTTGATTTAAGGTTATAGAGGAAGGCAAAGTGGTTAGGGGGTGTTCTTAGGCCTTCAGGAAAATGGCTTCAGACTTTGAGTGCTAGGCCCTAAAAGGTCTGTTTCAATATTCTGTCTCTTCTTTTTAGGAGGAATCTCCAGTGATGGCTCCTTTATTCCTCTTGTTTCTCTTTGACCCACAGAGGTGTGTAGTTTTTCTTTCAGGTATCTTGGAAGACAGGACTTTATTGCTATGTGTATCTTACAGACAATTTTGAAAATAATGTGGGCTTCTGGGGGAAGCTGTTTGAAGCATGGACGCCACTTGGGGATTGCCAGGTGTCGCAAATGCAACCCTGAGACAACCTGTTGCGATCAGTACCACTTTAGTGGAAGAGGTGTGGCGCCGCGGCCAGGGCGACTGACGCTGGAATTTGGGGACCACGGTTCGATCCCCGGCTCCGGCGGCAGGTCAGCCCAGCACCATGTGACTCTGGGCAATAGCTCGCTTAATCTTCCCGACGGCCCCCCAGCGCCTAGAGACCCTTACGGGTGATTGTGCGCTTTACAAATGTGGACTCTACTTTACTTTGTTTGCGACCCTTGGCCTGGCTTGTCGCTCCCAGTCATGCCTGACAGGACACAACACTGCAGATTCAGACTACATCTAAAATAATGGATTTTACACCAAAACGACGCTGTGCTGGTAGGTGGGAGGCTACACTATGCAGTACATATGCTCTAGGAGGAGCCACTTGTAGGTATGTATGGGCCTTGAGGGCTGGGTGGGACATGTGGGGTTTAGGAGGAATCTGCAGCCCTCACTCACATGCTGCCAGCCAGACTCTGCCCTGCCAATCTTGGGCCAATCCTGAAGCAGAAATAAAATAGGAGACAGCCAGTGTCAGCCTGTGAGGTGATGGAACTGAAGTGACGTGACGTGCTTCCTATCTGCAGTGCTTGCACCCAGCTGTCCAGGCAGAATCTCTTACATAATGCGCTGGCAGGCCACGGGGCTAGGACAATGGGCTATCGGTTGTCCCGGGGCCCTTATTAAAGGTCATCAAAAAAGCAAAACAAAGATACTGTAAAGAAACTGCAGCAATATTTACACAAATACAGTCCATTATGTGTCCTCATATTCTGCATCAATGTTGAAATGATGAATCCCCACACCACAGCACAGTGTTTAAATATGAGTTCCCTACATATTGTATTAAGTGTTGAATGAGCTCCTACAAGCGGGCCCAGTTACTAAATAATCACCATCTCAGAATGAGGCAATTCTTTTTCTGATTCAGGCTTGATACATCTGCACTCCTGGCCAGTAGTGTAGCAGTTGTACCAACTGCCCTAATGAAAACAAGGAAGTTGCCCCCATCCTCTGGTTTGGTAATAAAAAACAGTCACAAATTTCGGTAAAGTGGGCCCTTCCCTGGGCCCCAATGCACCTCCCGCACCGCTGATGACCCAGGAACCTGTGAGCTGCACCCGTTGTGGTGTGTCCTCTGAAGCCAGCCGGGGCGGTCGGCGATGTCTGCGTATAACCAGGTATCAATTCCTCTCAAATTGTGTGATTCTAGGCAATTACCTGATTTTACCATGCCTCCTTTTACTTCATCTTTACATTTCAAAACCCCTTGAAATACAAACATTCAAAATCTGTGCTATGCAAAACCTTTCCTGCATATGTTTCAATAGATTTGAATGTTTTTCCATATGTAATTACAACCCCGGCCACATACAGGGTACATACGACAAATTACTTGATTCTTAGATCACTAAGGGAATTGCCGTCAGAGCAGTAGGATAAAGGGCATTAATTTTTCTAAGTTCATGTTTAAAAACGTATCAGTTCAAATAAATGACGCTCAATGCACTGATATAATTTAGTGTACTGCATTGTTGTACAATATTTAAAACTGTTCTGCAGTATCTGAACCCTGCATCTGAAGATCCTGTCTGATACTGACACAGGGTCTTGTTCACAAAGATAAAGTTGGACTCTGTGTGATCTTCTCAAACTCTTCCTTCTCCACCAGTGGGTACAGCTGGCTAACTGCACACATTTCCATGCCGCAGACCAGGACCGTGCCGAGTTTAAAATCAGTCCAGTCTGAGTGTGCACTTCATGCCAGCAAATTGCCTACTGATCAGTATATGTCAATGTCAGAGTCGGTATATGTCTTGAAAGACATTTCTTCCAATGCGATGAGATATTAGGGAGGTAACTGACGTGTAAATGATGGTTTCTTTCCATCCAAAGGGTCTTTTGGCAGCATCTACGTATTTTTCTAAAAGTCGAGAGTAAGTGGCGAGAGTTGGAGATGTGTAGGAGATTTGGTACCATATCCTAAGTATGATGATGGTGTATATATTCCTCACTCACCTAAAGACTAGTGAGTAATAAATATGATGTTCTTGTCTCAGTAAGTTGGCAGTGCCAGGGATTGCTTAAGATGTTTTTCTGCCTGACTGTATGAGGACCTAGATTGATGCAGATGCTCCTGTCAGGCAACCATCTTGACAACATCTGTAAAACACAGGGTTACAACCCAATTGAGGTATATTTAACAAGTCCTCTCTGTCATGACCTTCCTGCAACTTTTCACAACTATTGGGTCTGTTATTTTCACTGCACCTGGTAGTTTTATCACTCGTCAATAGTTTGCATAATGAAGCAGAGTTTTTAGCAAGGGTATTAAGGATGCGTCTGTGAACATTTTTGCACCCATTCTTCTATTATTACAAAATAATTGATTTAAGTTGAACAAGGAATTAGAAGAACCTCTTTCTTTCTCATATGTTCTGTAGTGCGGCCTTGTGCAACAGACCCAGAGGGTTTTGCTGTCTTAAGTACTTTTATTTTTCATCAGAAATTATAGCCATTTTAAAGTATGTTTCACTGCTCTTGTTTTTTGTTTGGAATGTCTAAACCAGAACAAAAGGGATTTCACTAAAATCTTTCTTAACTTTCCAAGTACCCAAGTTTAGAATGTTCTGAGAGATTCGGATCTTCATGTATAACGATTCCTATCATTTGTTGTTTGCTGCTCTGAAATGGGTGAGGGTGCTTTTCACTTTAGCTACTCCCATAGCAACATTTAATTTCTTTATTATTTACATTCTGATTTGTATCACACCTATTTCTTTCCCACACTCTCTGCATTTTAGCTGCTTTAGTTAACCCAGATCCGTCTTTGTAAGCCCTCCCAATAGGAACTTTTTAAAATCAGTCATGAAGGTGCATCTACAAAAGGTAAAACAGAATCAGTTAATACATCTAGGAACTACTCTCTATTAGCTGATGCTCCTACAACAGGATAATTTTTTTACAGAATATAGTGACAATATTTAGGATTCCACTTAATGATTTTTTAATTTTATGATTCAGCAATTACGTCTCAATAAGTTAGTAGTAGGTCCATTGAATTCCCGAGAAAGAAATGAGTTGCCCATGTACCTATAATACTCCCCAATGTAATGGTAAGCTACCGTTCCCAGGATTAAATAACAAAGATTCAGCCGTGCGATTAGGATAGATGTCGACTTTGGTAAACAAGAGTTTTATGGCTTCATCTCTGGACTTAAGGAAGATCATGTTTGGTGGTAGCCTAAGACGCGCCCTCATCCATGGTTTGCTGTGTACCAACTTCTGAGTGGCTACAAAGATTCACAAACAAAGATGGCCACATCATTGTATGCTTTACAGAATGTGCCTTCTGGATTTGAGGAGTAGGCGTGATGGGCGATCAGGTGCCAGATCTCTGTATAGCACTTCTGAGTTAAGGATTCTGAAATTTTGTATCTTAGTCTGAAATGTTACCTTGCACTGTGTTGTCCGTCCTAGTACATGGAGTAGCTCTGTTGCTGGGAATTTGCTCTGAAAAGTGTCGCAATATTTTTGATTTTACTGTGGGAGCTGAACAGGTCAATACTGGATTTTAGATGGGCTAAGTAACTTTGTGGTGACCCTAGGAGGGTCTTCAGCTCGTCAGTGGCTTAATACTGTGGATAAGGCTCCATAGGACACCATCTACTAAACTGCTTATTAAAGGAATTAGCCCATGATGAGATCAATTAAAACAAATGGTAGATGTCCTTTATTAATCTAACATTGACAGCTTGGACACCAATCTGAAGAGTCTACCCAAATCTGTTACTGCCTCTTTAGAAGCTACTCTACAAAATGAACAATAGCGGCCAATCTCCAATTTCTAGTACTAGACACTAAAGGCAACTTCAAATTTTCTGCACTGAATGTAAAACTCCAACCAACTTACAGTCACCATATCTGCTTGACAAATTAACTGCCCCAGGAGGCGTATATGAGATGAGAACCTAATTGACAAGCTATTGAGGAAATCCTAAGGGTGAAAAAGCTGCATCTGCTCACCAAACCATTTCATGCCATGCTCCCAGATTGTGGAAGGCACTACCAGAACAGTGAAAACCACCCCCAATGATGCTTTCATTCAGAAAATAATTGATGATTAATTTATTGAAATCCTTCCTAGGCCCAATCTGCTATTTCCCCTTATCCTTCAGAGTTATATGGGAAACAAACAATTTCTATTTCATTGAACGAACAGTGCTCCAGTATCTCTGGTTATGCTCATACTTAACCCCTTAATTGCTGCCGTCGGCCAACGGTCGTCACGGCCACTACCTCCCCAGTGCTGCGCACGACCGTTGGACGTCCATTCAGCACTAGTTCCAATGGACAGCGCAGCACTGGGGAGGTCTATTTACAACGCTTTAAAGGGGTTAAACAGTACACGAATAAACAACAATAAACACCTTTGTCAAACACAAGGCCTTTTGCCACCCACCGACAGAAATATGGGCTCCTTTAGGAGCTCATCACTACAATTGCTAAATACATTACACATTAAAAGAATACTCATACTAAATTCATAAGTACTATTCGTCAATTTATTTACTTATTTATTTATGAGACTTTTATAGCGCACAACTACCCGGAGGTGTCTAGGCGCTGTAAGACAGGGAGTGACAGGACTGAAAGCATGCTCACTGGTTAAACAGCCAGGTTTTAACCGATTTCCTGAATGTCAATAGAGATGGGCTGGCCTTAATATGAAGAGGGAGAGCATTCCACAGTCTGGCAGTTGCGACTATGAATGCTCTATCACCCCATGATGATTTCTTTGTACGGGGTATGGTCAGGCAGCATGCTGAGGATGAACGAAGGTTTCTCGAGGGAGTGTATAAGCAAAGTGCTTTTTTCAAAAATTCTGGCCCCGTGTTGTTAATGGCTTTGTATGTTATGCAGAGGGCCTTGAATTTTGTTCGGCTTCTAATTGGTAGCCAGTGTAATTGACGAATAACTGGAGAGATGGATTTAAATTTTGATGTACCGGAAAGTATTCTTGCTGCTGCATTTTGTACTAGTTGTAACCTGTTCAAAACTCTCTCCTGGGCATTCAAAAAAAGACCATTACAATAGTCGATCTTTGCCAAGACCAGCGTGCACATGAGAGTTTTTCCTGCACTAGGGGGAAGAAAGGGGGTCAATAACCTTTCATTCAATCCAACACCTTATATTCTTTGTAATATTAGTCTACGCATACATATCAAAGCCATATCTAAATATGCTGCTACTCCGTCATATGTCATGATCTTGAGGGCAGGTCTGCAGGTTCAGTTCAGTGCTGGATAACAGAGATTGACTATTTCCCCTCCTTCTAATATTTGATCTTCAACATGAAGTCAGAGCATTCCTCCCAGGCAGTCTCAATGTCATCTGTCACCCTCTCAACAACAGCCCTACTTTTCTTGAAGAATCTCCACACTAGGGTGACCCTAATGAAAGTCTCCTCATTCCTCTCCAGAATCCACCTGACCCAACAAGGTTATAAACCTATTAGCAGTAAAGGATCTACCATTGACATCATAGTCCCTAAGAAAGACTTTATTTCGAGTAGTGACACAGTCCTGTAGATTGGTCCAATAATTACATGGTCCCTTTTTCAGTGGTCTTCAAGCATATTAAATACTGTGCTCAATTAAAAAAGGAGCCTACATGCTTTCGGGATACTAAGAATCCTGCTGCACAGGTGTTAAATAACCTATGTTTACACCCACATTTACCTATGTGAATGGGGCCCATTGTGCATGTCACTGAAATCGATAGTGACTTTCAGCTGCTGCCTCCTAAACTTAAATATATCAATAACAGATATATCCACACAATGACCTCCTGTGATGACGCTTGATCACGGCATTTCCTGCCTACATCAGCACCCCGGGGCTCATCTGCAGCCACATCTCAGTTGTGCAGATTTCTGAGAGTGGGTAGCTAGGTGTGGCCAAGCATCATGTTAACAACTCTACTGGTTCACACAGTTAGTGTTAAATACCTTTTTGACCGGATGCTCCCAGGCATTAACATCTGTTTATTGCCTCCCTTTCTGTCATTATGTGTCTTCACCTTGAGTTCAAGCCCATAAATGCGGTTAAAGAGTACCACCTTCATCAGAGGTCATTAACTGCTATTAACACACCTTAACAGAAAACAGTAACACTTGATTGGCTAAATGGCATGAGACCCAACACATTAAGAAAGAGGAGCCTAAAAATTAAACGTTATCATCTGTACTTCACGATAATGATGATTAAGAGAGGAATTTATTTTTCCGATCACTTGCAAATGCAATACTAGAGACACTGGATATCATACTTACACTGTGGGTTCTTTGGCGTAGGCTCCAATTGTCACTGTTGTCACTGTTGTGTTCGTGTTCAATGCTTTGCACATTGCCTTCCTTTTCCTATAAAAAAACAGAGATTCGGCATTCTCAGAACATCAGTAATTAGAAATGTCTTGCATCTTTGTTTACATGTTTTCTCCAAAGGTTGGACTTGTGTCCCCTATTAAAACAGTCAGGCACTTTTGAAAACATGAAATATGAAAATAAGACTCAGGTAAGGGGTGGCCTATCATGAATAACGTAAATGTAACCAGGCAACCTACGCCCACTCCCATATATGTATGTCTCCCATATTCGAGCCTCTGTGGAAATAGACGTGCTTTGAGTACATCACATTGCATATGGCCCCCTAAAAGGAAGTGCAGCATTTCTGTGGGTATGGGATGGGAAGGGCATAGAGACAGCCTATAATCGGACAAGGAAGTTAGCTTAGTGGAGCTGTGCACCTTCTGCAGAGACATCCATTACCAGGAAAGATTCAAGGCACGACCTGTTCAGCTTTTCATCCTTTTGACGTTTATACATTGAGTACCCTTGCTTTCGGCAATAATTATTACTCGTATCTACAGCACTCGGATACTTCTGTAAGGTATTTTTACTATATGAAAAAACTCGGAATTATTGCTTGGCTAGCACGTTTATTTCCGTAACAAAATGCAAGGCATTCTATTGATAAATAGATAAAAGGTAAGTTATGTGAAGCGAACCTGTTAACCACGTGCCTAATAACAGAAATTAGGTAACTTTGACTATAAATGCGCTTCTGCTGTCAAAACTTCATTCAGGCATGGCTTTACAGAGCATCTGGAAAGAAGGTGCTTCTTGGGTGTTTTCCTGGAATTTCCGCATAAGATGGGTACTTCATCCTCAGCAAGAGAAGGTGGTGGTGATTATTCAAATTTGTATCCTAGTGATTCTGTTCATAGTGTATTTCACAACTTTGGGAAACACGGATGAATCCTAACTCAGAATGTGGTTTGATGCAAGTAGAAATTATAGCTGGTGGAACCAGTGGCGGCTGGTGGATTTTGAAAGTGGTGAGGGCATAAAGCTTAATCCTGAATTAGACTATACGAGGAAACGTAGTGAGCGAGAGCAACCATCACTATGGGGCTTCATTGGTGGGTGTCTCAAAGTGTATAGATTTTGAATTAAGGATATTCAATCTATATTCGGCTATTCATACTTAACTGAGGTATATTTTGGCAGTTGATATCCTATCTAGATTATTCCTGTAGCGCAATAATTTTGTGGATGGCATTCAGAAATACAATACCCCTCTTTTGTACCCTTTATGCCCTTCTGTGCCCTTCTATCCATCCATTAATCTGTTCCTTTCTCCATGCCCTGCCACACCAAGCTAGTTTATTCAATTCCATTTCAATTTCTGTAACGCTTTTATTCTTAAGATTTCCTCTACCTATTCCCATTTATACATATCACTCGATTACCCCTGTATTCTCCTTGTGCTGCTTTATCTCCGCCACTCTCCTCTTGCTGTTGCTACCTATAACTTCAGTTTCCACCTCACATTGATTGGATTGCAATATTTGTGTGGCGCTTACTACCTATGAGTGACTTTGAAGCGCTTGCCTACATGGGTAGCACGCTGCGTCTTGTAAGGTGTGTGCTTCTTTTGTTTTGTTCCTATGTGGGCAGTGTTTTTGTGTCGTGCTGGAGGTCCGCCGTGGTGCTACTATCTTGTTATGGAACACAGCACTTAGCAAAGTGATGGATGAAGAAGTGGGAGAGACAGGCACACAGTTCAGTT
Source organism: Lissotriton helveticus (assembly GCF_964261635.1). Lineage (NCBI taxonomy): Eukaryota > Metazoa > Chordata > Amphibia > Caudata > Salamandridae > Lissotriton > Lissotriton helveticus. The sequence continues at coordinate 1,262,700,958 of NC_136057.1, read as the reverse complement.
GGATCCATACAAGTGCACACGATCACAACCCCCTGAAAGCATTCGTTGTGAAACTCCATCAGTAGGCAAGCACAGCATCCTTGGATACAATGAGTGATCTTACAGTTATATTTCTACAGTACAACACCATACTGCACACTTGACACAATTTGTTTATTGTTTTCTCATCATCATAGTAATACTGGAAGAACTAAAGGCATGGGCCACAAGGAAGTCTCTCATACCTGTTAATCAAACAGGTTTCGTTAAAGCTGTGGGGACAACAACAAACATACTGTCTATGAGCATGCTTATAGATAAGGGGACCGTTTTAAGAATTACACATCGTGAGGAGTTCAGAGGACTGTGAAGGACCTGCCCGCTTTTGCACCAGGACTTTGTCTTTGAAGACTAACCTCGCGCACCCGCTTCGCGGGTGCCGCAGCGCCAGGAACAAGGGGGATTGCACACTTGCCTTGGAGGACGTAGACCAGGCACTGGGTTGTGGCTAACAGCAGGGCTGCGAGCGTTGCGGGGACTCCATATCCCAGGAGTCCCTGCGAGACCGTGTAACACCTTCCGGTCCGCTCTCCCTGTTGTTCCGCCCCCCGCCCTCTGGAGGGTTTTTAAACTCCTAATCACCTGTTTCCTGTGGGACCGTTTTAAGAATCACACATCGTGAGGAGTTCAGAGGACTGTGAAGGACCTGCCCGCTTTTGCACCAGGACTTTGTCTTTGAAGACTAACCTCGCCGCACCCGCTTCGCGGGTGCCGCAGCGCCAGGAACAAGGGGGATTGCACACTTGCCTTGGAGGACGTAGACCAGGCACTGGGTTGTGGCTAACAGCAGGGCTGCGAGCGTTGCGGGGACTCCATATCCCAGGAGTCCCTGCGAGACCGTGTAACACCTTCCGGTCCGCTCTCCCTGTTGTTCCGCCCCCCGCCCTCTGGAGGGTTTTTAAACTCCTAATCACCTGTTTCCTGTGGGACCGTTTTAAGAATCACACATCGTAAGGAGTTCAGAGGACTGTGAAGGACCTGCCCGCTTTTGCACCAGGACTTTGTCTTTGAAGACTAACCTCGCCGCACCCGCTTCGCGGGTGCCGCAGCGCCAGGAACAAGGGGGATTGCACACTTGCCTTGGAGGACGTAGACCAGGCACTGGGTTGTGGCTAACAGCAGGGCTGCGAGCGTTGCGGGGACTCCATATCCCAGGAGTCCCTGCGAGACCGTGTAACACCTTCCGGTCCGCTCTCCCTGTTGTTCCGCCCCCCGCCCTCTGGAGGGTTTTTAAACTCCTAATCACCTGTTTCCTGTGGGACCGTTTTAAGAATCACACATCGTGAGGAGTTCAGAGGACTGTGAAGGACCTGCCCGCTTTTGCACCAGGACTTTGTCTTTGAAGACTAACCTCGCCGCACCCGCTTCGCGGGTGCCGCAGCGCCAGGAACAAGGGGGATTGCACACTTGCCTTGGAGGACGTAGACCAGGCACTGGGTTGTGGCTAACAGCAGGGCTGCGAGCGTTGCGGGGACTCCATATCCCAGGAGTCCCTGCGAGACCGTGTAACACCTTCCGGTCCGCTCTCCCTGTTGTTCCGCCCCCCGCCCTCTGGAGGGTTTTTAAACTCCTAATCACCTGTTTCCTGTGGGACCGTTTTAAGAATCACACATCGTAAGGAGTTCAGAGGACTGTGAAGGACCTGCCCGCTTTTGCACCAGGACTTTGTCTTTGAAGACTAACCTCGCCGCACCCGCTTCGCGGGTGCCGCAGCGCCAGGAACAAGGGGGATTGCACACTTGCCTTGGAGGACGTAGACCAGGCACTGGGTTGTGGCTAACAGCAGGGCTGCGAGCGTTGCGGGGACTCCATATCCCAGGAGTCCCTGCGAGACCGTGTAACACCTTGCGGTCCGCTCTCCCTGTTGTTCCGCCCCCTGGAGGGTTTTTAAACTCCTAATCACCTGTTTCCTGTGGGACCGTTTTAAGAATCACACATCGTGAGGAGTTCGGAGGACTGTGAAGGACCTGCCCGCTTTTGCACCAGGACTTTGTCTTTGAAGACTAACCTCGCCGCACCCGCTTCGCATGTGCCGCAGCGCCAGGAACAAGGGGGATTGCACACTTGCCTTGGAGGACGTAGACCAGGCACTGGGTTGTGGCTAACAGCAGGGCTGCGAGCGTTGCGGGGACTCCATATCCCAGGAGTCCCTGCGAGACCGTGTAACACCTTCCGGTCCGCTCTCCCTGTTGTTCCGCCCCCCGCCCTCTGGAGGGTTTTTAAACTCCTAATCACCTGTTTCCTGTGGGACCGTTTTAAGAATCACACATCGTGAGGAGTTCAGAGGACTGTGAAGGACCTGCCCGCTTTTGCACCAGGACTTTGTCTTTGAAGACTAACCTCGCGCACCCGCTTCGCGGGTGCCGCAGCGCCAGGAACAAGGGGGATTGCACACTTGCCTTGGAGGACGTAGACCAGGCACTGGGTTGTGGCTAACAGCAGGGCTGCGAGCGTTGCGGGGACTCCATATCCCAGGAGTCCCTGCGAGACCGTGTAACACCTTCCGGTCCGCTCTCCCTGTTGTTCCGCCCCCCGCCCTCTGGAGGGTTTTTAAACTCCTAATCACCTGTTTCCTGTGGGACCGTTTTAAGAATCACACATCGTGAGGAGTTCAGAGGACTGTGAAGGACCTGCCCGCTTTTGCACCAGGACTTTGTCTTTGAAGACTAACCTCGCTGCACCCGCTTCGCGGGTGCCGCAGCGCCAGGAACAAGGGGGATTGCACACTTGCCTTGGAGGACGTAGACCAGGCACTGGGTTGTGGCTAACAGCAGGGCTGCGAGCGTTGCGGGGACTCCATATCCCAGGAGTCCCTGCGAGACCGTGTAACACCTTCCGGTCCGCTCTCCCTGTTGTTCCGCCCCCCGCCCTCTGGAGGGTTTTTAAACTCCTAATCACCTGTTTCCTGTGGGACCGTTTTAAGAATCACACATCGTGAGGAGTTCAGAGGACTGTGAAGGACCTGCCCGCTTTTGCACCAGGACTTTGTCTTTGAAGACTAACCTCGCCGCACCCGCTTCGCGGGTGCCGCAGCGCCAGGAACAAGGGGGATTGCACACTTGCCTTGGAGGACGTAGACCAGGCACTGGGTTGTGGCTAACAGCAGGGCTTCGAGCGTTGCGGGGACTCTATATCCCAGGAGTCCCTGCGAGACCGTGTAACACCTTCCGGTCCGCTCTCCCTGTTGTTCCGCCCCCCGCCCTCTGGAGGGTTTTTAAACTCCTAATCACCTGTTTCCTATGGGACCGTTTTAAGAATCACACATCGTGAGGAGTTCAGAGGACTGTGAAGGACCTGCCAGCTTTTGCACCAGGACTTTGTCTTTGAAGACTAACCTCGCCCAGCGCCAGGAACAAGGGGGATTGCACACTTGCCTTGGAGGACGTAGACCAGGCACTGGGTTGTGGCTAACAGCAGGGCTGCGAGCGTTGCGGGGACTCCATATCCCAGGAGTCCCTGCGAGACCGTGTAACACCTTCCGGTCCGCTCTCCCTGTTGTTCCGCCCCCTGCCCTCTACGGTCCCTATATCCCAGGTCTAACCTCCCGCAGCGCGGGACGCAGCACGGGGCGAAGACCGGGCTAAGAGCGGGCCGTTTGAGGCCGTTCGAGGTCTGAGAGGCCTGGCCTGGGCCACCCCCCTTGACTCGTTACTACTATATTCCACCCCCGATATTTTGATAATCTCTTGTATCCGCTATGTGCACACGGGGTAGTCGCAGTAAATCTGCTAAGGGGGTGAATAAGCCCAATGGGACCCTAGACGATTTCCTCACTAAGACCAATTTGGCCATTGATGTGGAAATCAGCAAAATGCAACACAGGGTATCCTTGGAATTAGAAGCAGCACAAAGGCTTTCCCTGAACTTAGCGTCCTCAAAAAAATCATCCCTAGGGAAAATAGCCTCAGCCTTAACCCCGGAGCGCACATCTGGCCCGCGATTATTGTTAACACAGGCGGACATTCATTATGTCCCAATTACACCTTTACCTGAGCCTCTTCCTATTTCATCACCGTCACCGCTTAAGCTCATTGAGATGTGTGCACCATATGCCCCCGGGTCTGGTATAGGCTTTTCGAGTAATCCGGAATTCTGCAAACAAGCTGCCAACACTAAAAAAGTCGACACCCACAAAAGGAAATGTCTTGCCAGATCCGTCTATGCACGCAAAAAGGCCAAAATTGCGAGGTCCCAATTTTTTAATAGTCGACGACCGCTGATTATACCTAGGGCTGATAAAGAGGCCTCAAAAGTTAATATTTGCCCACTGGGAGGGGAAAATGATTTAGGTCTATCTAGCTCTGTGTTAGATCCAACAATGGGGGCCTTTCTTGTTAATATCGATGAGAGGCCGACTGAGGGTAGGTTGAGTGAGCCAGGGAAGGATAGGGGGGGTGACGAGGAATTTCTTAAAACCGTTTGGGCTACTTTAAAACAGCTTCTGACTCCCCTGGAACTGAGACTTTCCCGTATCGAAAACAGCTTACTAGAAATGGACAAGACCATAGTTACCTTGGCTAGCCTTGGTCTTAAACAAATGGAAGCCAGGTCTTTCCAGGGTAATGATTGTCCCTCTCAGGTTCCGGTGTTAGAACCTCCGGCCATGCCCCATCCAATACCCAAACCCATACCTAAACCCCGTACAAAAGTCGGTAACCCCACTGCTAATATCTCAAGAACCCCAGCCCCATCTACCCGTCCCCCCCAAAGCATAGCACCATCTAAACCGAAGACACACGCTGTTCCACACCAGCCTAACCAGCCAGCAACCACGAGTACATTTAAACAGCAATTTAGTCGTCCAAATTTCCGTGGGGGTTTCATTGACTTGCCACCTGAGGCTGGACCCTATGCTATCGTGTTAGCTGGCGTACCTGTCCTGGATCCTCAAATCCAAGAGAACCATTGGTCGCTAAAAAACAAGGTCATTTACTGGCTCAACGCAAATAGACAGCTTCCTAACCACCTTAGAAGCAGGGTACTAATGGCACGTGGAGTACCTTGGGTAAGCCCCACACGCAAGTCTATTGCGGGTGACTGCATAGTAGTGTCCTTTGCAGACCCCCATACAGCTCAGCATCTTTGCTCATGGGTCTCTCGTGTAGACGATTCATCTATTGTCGTCAGACCCCTTACATTTTTCTACCCTCCACGGCAGAATGTTGAGATAGAGGGGACTTGGTCAACAGTCCAAAACTTCAGACGGAAAGGACGAAGGGATGGTTGGCAAGGTCAAAACAACTGGTGGGTAGGGGCTCCTACTTCCAATATGTTCGGTTGTTTGGATGAGGTCGATTGACTGGGGGGGATTGACGCCTCAATGTGCTCCATGGAATCCAATCCCCTTCAGGTGTCCGCCCCCACAACCGTCCCGGTAGTCCGCATGGATTGTTCAACTTCCCTCGAAGGACCTAGTCCAGTCCATGGTCATGTCACCGTCTCCTCTGAGATCAGGGCAGGCGACTTGGGCTCATCGCAGACTACCCCATATAGTAGCCCAGTAGGAACAATTAGGGTGGCTTCTTGGAATATTGCAGGGCTAAGGGGCCGCCTGGATGGCGACGATTGGGTCGACTTTATCGATACATACGATATCGTCGTTTTTCAGGAAACCTGGGCAACTGTCCCTTTATTTAGAGTAGGCTACCTGAACCATTACAAACCCGCCGTACAGGGCCCTAGGGGTAGGGCCTCCGGAGGACTTGTGGTGTGGATCAGAAACACCCTGGGCTTCCAAGCTAAGGAAATCTTGGTTGAGAATGCCGACCTCCTTTGTATTAGCCTTGGAAGGGATAACAGCAAGGACATTCTCCTAATTAATATTTACGCCCGAGGCTGTCAGGGTGGTAGGAAGCAACCGGTCTTGAACGATCTAGATAGTCTTCTGAAGAAGCACAGTGGTGATCATTTTGTCTTAGTAGCAGGTGACCTGAACTGTTCTTACGAACCCATCCTTAGTTTGGCTGAAGATGTGGGAATTGATGAAGATACAGCCTGGAATATCCCCCCACTGACCATAAGCAAGGGCGTAAGGGGCACAGAGGCGGCCCTCCACTGGCTGGGATTCTGCCTGGAGTGGGGGCTTCGGGCAGTGAACGGCCGCACTCCGTCTGATAGTCTCGGGAGGTCAACTTTTGATAATGGGACCAGTGTAAGTCGCATTGACTACATATTGGTCAATGTAGAACTTTGGTCACACGTAATAGATATGGTGGTAGAGCCCAGGCCAGAGAGTGACCACAACCCTCTCTCTTTGGGTCTTAGGGTACCCGGACTGGGTGATTGTCAACTGGAAACAGCTTGCCTAATGTCCGACACAGTATTGGGTGACAACAGAAGACGAGTTAAATGGTCCAGGGTCATAGTGGACCCAGAGCTCATTCGAGAAATAGAGGAGTTGGTTTTAGATGCAAGGGGCAGGATGACAGCTTTATCCCCCTCTGGTGGGGTTGATTCCTTAATTATCAATCTCCATGAGAAGTGTTTTATGGATCTTAAAAGTCTTCTCACCAAGCCATCAAAAAATAAGACAGTTAAGGCGCACAAAAGATGATATAACAAGAGCTGCAGGGAGGCCCACAGTAAATTAATAGTAGCTGTTAAATCTAGGATCTCTCATGACATCAGGAAAGCTAGGCAGTCTTACAAACAGGCCCTCTGGACAGCTAAGAGGGATTGGGATGATTCTTATTGGTCAGATCTTCTTATGGCGTGCAAGTCATCTGATCAAGTGAAATTTTGGGAGACTGTTAGGTGGGCTAGGGATCCTGATTCCCAAATACCGGTCAACCATGTCTCTGCTCTGGATTGGGTGGAATTCTTTTCAGCCCAATTTAAAGATATGAGCGCCGAGCGAGAACTGGTAACCGAGTCTGTAGTGGGGGCACTATCCATAAACCCAGGGGACCAACTCACTTTTTCCGCCTCAGACACGTTGCATGCCCTAGGTTCAGTCCAGTCAGGTAAAGCCCCGGGTCTAGATGCTATTCCAGCGGACCTCTTTAAACTAAATCTTGATTTATGGGTCCCATACATCACCCTATTGGCAAATACTATCGCAGCAGGGGCAAGGATTCCTCAAACAACTATCGCCCCATAAGCCTGATCGATTCACTTCAAAAAATAGTAGCAAGAATGGCCCTAGCAAGAATCCAGGGGTGGATTGAACAGAACAACATACTCTCTCCTATGCAGGCAGGGTTTAGATTGGGCACTAGCACCATAGACCAGGTGTTCCGGCTCACCATGCTCTACTGGAAGGTGGTCTTCCTGGGTGGAGGGGTCATCTATGCCGCATTCGTCGATCTTAAGTCGGCTTTCGACTTAGTTCCAAGGGTGAAACTATGGGAAGCTCTTAGACATATGGGCTTTCCTGTCGAACTCCTGGAATTAGTCATGCGATTGCATGAGGATAATTTCGCCCGAGTAAGGTGGGGGAAACAGGGTCAGGTGACCAACAGCTTCCCAGTCCAACGGGGGGTGCGTCAGGGCTGCGTGTTGGCTCCCACCCTGTTTCTCCTTTTCATAAACCAGGTAGTCCAATTTTTTAACAAAACACAGACTGATGCACCATCCCTGGGCGGATCAAAATATCCAATGCTAATCTTTGCCGACGACACCCTGCTCCTTTCTAAAACCCGGAGCGGGTTACAGTCAGCCTTGAACAGGTTTGCAGAGTTCTGTAGGAATAATGACTTGCAAATCAATGTAGACAAAACCAAATTTATGGTTTTTAGCAAGAAAACCCCAATTAAAAGCTCAGTTAGTTTGAATGGTGCCCCAATCGAACAGGTCAAGGTCATGACGTATCTGGGTGTGACACTTGATTACCAACTTAGTTGGAATCCCCAGTTGGAGGCACTAAATCTTAAATTTGTCCGTCTCACGGGTTGTTTATTGCAAGAACAGAAAAAATCCTTGACTAAACGCATCACTCCAGCGTTAAAAATCTATGAAGCCAAGGTCAATGCAGCAACCCTTTATGGAGCTGACATCTGGGGTTACAAGGATTTGTCAGTTTTGGCCACTGCTCAGAATAGGTTCCTGCGGAACTTGATAGGGCTTCCACAATCTTCTCCCACCAAACCACTGCTATTAGACTTAGGTTGCAGACCCCTAGACGAGATGGCACAGTTTCGATTAGTGGCACTCTGGCGTCGGCTTTGGACGACTCCAGAGCTCAGCCTATTCGCCCGTGAACTGGATGAGGTTAAATCATTGTGGGGTGCTCACAGCATCCCCTGGCTCAGGGAAGTCAAACACATATTGTATACAATGGGCCTCCCTGAGCTGTGGATTAACCCCGGGCAATCCAGTTTCCCCCCTAAAAAAGCTTTTAAGGATCTTTTTTGGGCCTCAAAAAAATCTATCCTGGTCACCCAATCTTCGGATAAGAACCTAACAGGGTTTTTTTTAACTCATAAGGTGACTCCTTCACTCGAGCCCTATTGGGACTTGATATGTAAAACCCTGGATCGTAAACTCTACCACCAGTTTCGTGTAGGCTCTTTACCCATTAATTCTCTTACTACAAAGTGGGCGAAGAATATAAGTAACAAATGTTTTTGGTGTCCAGACCAGGTAGAAAGCATTGGCCATATGTTTTTTGCTTGCCCAGCATACAGAGCCCCTCGATTGAAATGGCTGAAACCATTGTGTAGAATTTTGGATTGTAGGGGATACCTGGAAGCCCTACAGAAATTTCGTAGTATTAGATCTGAGATTTCTGTGATCTGTGTGGCTAAATTTCTGGGTTGGGCATGGCTGATTTGTACCAAGAAATTGAATACTTTTGAAATTAATTGCCATGATACGAATTACATATCGTATGTTTGTAACTTTCTTTTAGGTATTTGGGGATATGTTCACTGTAGTTTTTTTAAAAATGTTTTTATGTATAGTATGTTGTCTTTTATGAATTTTACTTCGAAATAAAGACATAATGAAATTGAAATTGATAAGGCAGAGATGAAAAAAATGCCCCTGCACCTCTGCTTCATAGACTATAAGGCTGCTTTTGACAACATCAACAGCAATTTATTATGGACAAAACTCAAGGATTGGGACATCCCAAAAGGGTTGCTGGAGCCGTTAATCAACCTACATACAGACACTTGGATCCAGATTACGGTGGGGGACGGCTCAATGCTGTCAAGGAGGATACAAACTAACAACGGCCTTAAGCAGGGTTGCGTGTTGGCACCCACACTGTTCAAACTGTTCCTGGCGGATCTTGTGCCCCTATTAAACAACTGTAACTCACACTCGCCAAAATTAGGAGGCCTAAATCTACCATGCCTCCTATATGCAGACGACCTGGTGTTAATAAGCCATACCAGAGTAGGGCTTCAAAACCTCTTAAACACAACTGAGAGATACTCCGAGCTAAACGATCTAACAGCGAACCTCGAGAAGACGCAAACAATGACAATCAGCAGGATCAAACATAAGAAAAGCTTCTCGTGGTTCTGGAATAACATCCGCATCAAAGACACCTCGTCATATAAATATCTAGGTGTGAAGATTGATAGGGGTGGCCAATTCAGTGAACAAAGGGCCAGTATAAGAGGTAAGGGCCTTGCTATGGCAATCGCCTTAAAAACATTAAACAACAACCTCTCGGGCCCTTCTCTGACCCCTCTACTACATGTCATACGTGCAAAATTACTACCAACACTAACTTATGGGAGTGAGGCCCACCGTGGCAGAGACGCCGTAACACTTGATACTACAATAGTGATGGCATACAGAATCATCTTCGGCCTCCCAAAACGATCCTCCCCAGCACAGATCAGATTGGAGTTTGGTGTTCGGTCACAGGTTTTGGCACGACAAGGGGCATATATCTGCTCATGGAACAAAGTAAGAAAAACGACTGAAGGAACATTAAATGAATACTTATGGAAAGAACTAGAGCAGACCCAAAACTCACCAGCAGCAAAATATTTGGCAAAGAGCATAGTGAGCACCGGGCTGGCAGATCTCTGGGCGTCCCCGGCAGATCATAAATCAATTAATAAACTGGTGAAGAAATCGATCAAGCTTCAGTCATGGGTCCAGGATAAAGCCACTCTATCAAAAAGATCACACGCATGGATGGTATTAAATACATACCTGACACAAGCCTCCCAGCCTTATCTTGGTCTAGGTTATACAAAAAAAAACAAATTGTCCTTTTTAAGATATAGACTGGGTCTGCTTCCATGCATACTACACCTCCCTCACTGGCTGAGATCCAAATCAGGAACACTATGCAGGCTATGTGGCATTGGGGCTGAAGACATGATGCACCTGCTATGCACGTGTGAAGAACTGCAAGAAGAAAGAAAGCTCCTGCTGAAACGCCATTTTATTTTTCAGGGGGTACGCACACAGAGTGCAGTGCTAACCTGCTTTTCAGCACAGGACCCTCAGCTGAGCTGCAGCTTTGTGAAATTTTTAAAAGTAGTGGGAAAAAAACTACTAACAATTGATCAATGAATAATTTACAAACAGGATACATGATTTAATTTATGAATCACCTGTAAATTTTAATGGAAACTGTGGAAAACATGAATAGACTAACAGGCCACAGAGTGGATGAGAAGTATAAAAGGCCTAATGTGGGCGGCCAGCAAAGAACATCATTTTGTATGCTGAACTGTTTATGTTTATCGCAATATTGTGTTGAATTGATCTTAAGCGCATGGTTTTATGAGTATTTTAATTTTCTATTGTGTACTGTATCGCATTGGTTATAATTAACTGTGCAATAAACTTTCAATTCTCTCTCTCATCATCATAGCAGACAATATATTTACTGCATTAAAACATACCAATGTGAAGAACAAGGTTTCTTAAATAAAATACTTAAGAGGCTAAACTGCAATTTTTTAAAATAAACTTTTGTGGGGACTTGAAAACTTGCAAAATGTAAAAGCATATTCCATTTCAAACCCTGTACTAATGGTGTTTTCTAGGCAACTGCTATAGCATAATTGAAAAAATAAAGTTCCCTCAGGTATACCTGTTTTACAGTTTTCCGGCTGAGGATTTACTCAAAGGAAGCATGTTGGGTTGAAATGTGAATGGTTGGGGGCATGCTGGGAAATTTTTTTAAAACACAAATACCGCCTGTCATGCCCAGACAAGCGGACACTAGGACCCTGGGCAGGAGGCAAAGGGCAAGGGACACCGGACACCACTTCCGGTCAGGGGAGGAGGGAGACACACAGGAAGATGGGCATCGGGGAAGGAAGCAGATGACCACATGCGCTGTACCAAGCTATCTAATAAAGGTACCTCACAAGCTGCAATCGCGTTCTGTCATTATTGGGGTCCAACGATACGACAACTGGCGACGTAGAAAGGACCGTATCGAATGCCCCAACGTCGACGAATGAGCGCCGACCTCAGCGAGACCAGGAGCCCACCTGGGTCGCGTGGGAGCAAAGGAAGTGACGCGGGAGCCCACCCCGACCGCCACGCAAGAAAGCACAGAAGCAGCGTGGCAGCGCCGGTGAGCCGAGTGAAAAGACCCGGGTAAGCGCACTCACGAAGAGAGCTGAGCGCGAATTACCGGCGGCCATTTTAAAATCAGGCAGCTAGAGCCAATCAGAAGAGACCGGGCGGCCATCTTTAAGTCAGGCAGGGCCCCGATTGCTTAGGAAGTCTCGCGAGATCACCGGCAGCCATCTTAAAGTCAGGCATTTGGACCAATAAGAGCGCAGAACAGCGCGGCGGCCATTTTTAAGTCAGGCAAAGAAGAAAAAAGCATCAAAAGTGCCAGAAAGAGCACCAGAAAGGAAAAGTTACAAGCATACGGCAAGGCAGATGCCATTTAAAGAGAAAAAGGGACATAAAGGGGGTGATTGAACACAGATAAAGGAAAAGAAAGGCACCCTAAAGGGAAACAATAAATATAGAAAGAAAAAGAAAAAAAAAAGAAAATATAATATAAAGAGAAGAAAAACAGAGAGAACAATAGTGAAAGAGTGCCACAAAGAGCACCAAAGAAGAGCAAAATGACAGAACAGAGGGGCGAAAGGCAAAGCGCCCAATATCGCAGACTACTGCCATTCAACCCGTCTGAGCCACAAGTGGGTCTACGATGGGAGAAATGGATAAGAAGATTTGAAAGATACATGGAATCGACAGATGTGACAGAGGCCAAACAACTGGGCCTATTCCTCAACCTAGTAGGTAATGAAGTAGAGGATCTACTAGTGACCCTACCAGAGGTAGAGACTTCCACGTACAAAAATCGAATAAAGTGCCTAACGACCAAATTTGACCCACAGAGAAACATCGATTTTGAGCGCTACACTTTCACAATCGCTGGACGACTTCGCAACGCGTCTGCGGAAGCTAGTGACTCACTGCGAGTTCGATAAGGCAATTCGCCTGCGCATCATAGAGGGATGCCCGACACGGACTTCAGAGCGAGAATTCTGAAGGAACCGACATCCCTGGAAAATATCCTATCACTAGCACGAGCAGAGGCAAGAGCCACAGCACAAGCCAAGGAAATGGAATGAAAGGAACGGCGAGTTGAACAAGCCCACCGCATGACGGACGGCAAACGCACAAGTGGCTGGAAAAAGGGGCAGAACAAACAGGTGACACGCAAACAACCTGAATCAACTTGTTATTAATGTGGACTTGAGTTTCCACACAGGGGCACGTGCCCGGCATTTGGGCAAACATGCAGAAAATACAACCGAACCAACCATTTTGCCAGCGTATGCCAAGGGCTGCAATTCAGAAATGAAAGAGGAAGGGCGGGAAGACCGCCAACGACGACGAACAGACACGTCAGGCATATCGAGACAGCGAACAGAAGCTCCTCGATAGAGTCAGAAGAAGAAAGGGAAGAGGACAAAGTAGAACCACTTTACCTCATGAAGGACGCCACTGTTATGTCCCCTGATGAAAGTGGAAACAAAGAAAGCATCTGCCTAGTGGACAAGAACACGATAAAGAAAACGGAGTCAGTAACCATAGGAGTAGGACCACACAAAGCAAGTTTTGTTCTGGACAGCGGCGCGACATGTAACATCATGTACGTGTCAGAAAAGCAAAAGATGGAGGTGAAACCAGCATTAAAGCCGTCCAAAGTTGAAGTATTTACCTGGGGATCAAGAAAACCAGTGGCCAACATGGGAAAATTTATAGAGAACCTGACGTACAAAGGGCAAACGATAAAGGAAGAAATTCACGTGTTGAAAGGTGACTTTCCAGCACCGTGTTTACCAAGCAACGTCACAGCACAGATAATGGGCCTCCTCAAAATGACATACAACATGTCAGAAAAGAAAAGCATCTTAAAAGAATACCCCAAGCTACTGCAAGGACTAGGGAAACTAAGGGGACGTCAAATAACGCTGCACATCGATGAAGCGGTGAAGCCGGTAGCCCAGCACCACCGACGAGTGCCAATACACCTACAACCGCAAGTGGAAGAAGAGCTGGAAGCACTGCTCAAGCAGGACATTAAAGAACCGGCAGACGGACCGACGCCCTGGGTGTCACCAATAGTGGCAGTACTGAAGAAAGACACGTCAAAAATAAGAATCTGTGTTGACATGAGAATACCAAACACAGCGATTGAACGTGAGAGACACCCTGGACCTCACCTTGACGATATGATCAGCTGCCTAACCGGCACACGACGGTTCTCAAAACTAGACTTGTGCAAGGGGTATCACCAGCTAGAGCTCGACCCTCAGTCCAGATACATAACATTTTCCACGCACCTAGACCTATTCCGATACAAACGGCTGAGTTTTGGAATATCGTCTGCGGCTGAGATCTTTCAGGAAACAATCAGGGAAGTAATAAGGCCGGTGAAAAACAGCCTCAACTACAGTGATGATATTCTGGTGTTTGGGAAATCGGATGAGGAGCATGACAAGGCACTGCGAGAAGTGTGGTGTGCTCCCAGCTAGAACAAGCGGGGTTGACCCTAAATGAGGACAAATGTGACCTAGGGCGAGATGAGCTGGTATTCTTTGGCCACATCTTCTCCAAGAAAGGCATGCGGCCAGATCGCAGCAAAGTGGACACGCTGGAAAGAGCGAAGCAGTCAGGTGACATTGCAGCAGTGAGGTCATTCCTCGGCCTCGCTAGCTACTGTGCAAGATATATCAAAGACTTTGCCACCGTGAGTGCACCTCTGAGAGAGCTCACAAAACAGGGCCAGAGCTTCACGTGGACTGAAGATTGCAGCAGAGCTTTCAAAGAGATAAGACATGCTGTGATGGCAGTGGATCACCTGGCGTATTTTGACCCGCTGCTATGCACTGAACTGACCGTACATGCCAGCCCAGTGGGCCTGGGGGCCATACTGGCACAACACATACCAGGCAAAGACTCGCCAAGATGCGTAGTGGCATATGGGAGTAAAAGCCTATCAGATGTCGAAAAAGCATATTCCCAACCTGAAAAAGAGAGTCTGGCGGTAGTATGGGCATGTGAACATTATCACATATTCATCTAAGGAAAACCATTCACCATAATAACAGATCACCAAGCACTGATAACAATTTATGGAAACCCGAAGGCAAAAATACCACCCCGGATAGAGAGGTGGGGGATACGGCTAATGGACTACAACTTCAAAATAATACACAAGCCGGGAAAGGAACATAACCCGGCTGACTATATGTCAAGAAACCCCCTGCCACATGCAGTGGAGGCTACTACAATGGCGGAGGAATAGCTAAAGTTCGTGCTGAAGCACAACACACCGGCATCTATAACAATGGAAGAACTGGAACGGGAGATGAAACAAGACCTCACCATGCGAGCAATACAGAAGGTGACGAGACAACAAAGGTGGAGGCACGTGAACAACAACATCATCTTGGAAGAAGGAGTAATAAGAGAGGAACTTCTGGCATTCAAGAAGATCCATGAAGAGCTATCAGAAAGCGAAAATGGAATAATGATGAGAGGCACCAGAGTAGTGATGCCCCGAACACTGCGGAGACAGACGGTAGAACTTGCTCATGAGTCACATCGAGGAATGGTAGCAACAAAAAAAATGCTACGAGAAAAGGTATGGTTCCCCGGACTTGACAGCATGGTCAAGGCAGCTGTCATGCATGGCCATGTCTGTCAAGTGACGGGGCCACCGTCCAAGCCGGAGCCACTTCAGATGTCTGAACTCCCAAAGGCAGTGTGGACAGAACTGGCTGCTGATTTCTATGGGCCCCTGGAGACCGGAAATTACCTACTGGTGATAATAGATGAGTTCTCCAGGTTTCCAATTGAAAGACAGGTAGCATCAACGTCGGCAACAGCAACGTTACCGGTCATGGACAATGTTTTTGCAGCATGGGGCTCCACACAGACATTAAAAACGGACAATGGTCCGCCATTCTCAGGCGAAGAGTTCAGACGATTCATGGAATACCTAGGGATTCATCATCGGAGAATAACACCCCTATGGCCACAAGCAAATGGGATGGCCGAACGATTCATGTGAACGATCAAAAAGGCAATACAGCGAGCAAAGATCCCCCAGATTTCGATAGGGCAAGCCCTATGTCAAGTCCTGAAGGATTACCGGAACACTCCTCACAGCTCCACAGGCAGGTGTCCCGCAGAATTGGTGCTGGGCCGCTCTAGCTGGACCAGGCTCAGGCTGGCTGATCCACCCCTCTCTCTGAAGATGTTGGGAAAGTCGAACCCTCGCTGACCGACGTGCTGTTTTGGAAAGCTCAGGCTGCAGCCTGGAACGCCCAAATGGAGTCAGTCAACGAAGGGGGTGCACTTCACAAGGGAGGAATGGCCCTTTACTAAAGCACGTCACAGAAACAAGGACTGAAATCAAGTAAGCCCTAAACATCCTGCTACACTGCACATGCGCAGTACATGTGCCTGTCAGTGCTGTTATGACTGCCTGACCCTGGCGCAGAACGAGGGTCAGAACTTGAAGATTAGCTTAAGAATCAATGTTTAGCGCAGCAGGTAGGATGCATGTATTTAATTTTAAAAAGTATTTACGGAGGCAACAACAAGGGGGCGGAGCCCCCACGCCCGTACAAAGAAACCACCCCTGGGTGGAACGCAGCTGGTGAGGTGAAGAAACCTCTTTCAACTTGCTTTGTAGTGCAGACATTTTTCATGGGTAATCACGGGTACTCCTGCACAGGGCCGTCCCTAGGGGGAAGCAGCTGGGGTTGTTTGGCCCAGGTCCCTCTTTTTCAGGAGCCCGCACCGCTACTGCTAAATCTATTCATATGTCAGGCTTAATGTGCTTTGCGATGTATCTTTGTAAGGTAAGTAGCCTTAACCACCAAGAGCTGTCACAATAAAACCAGAGAAGGGCCCCAGGTCTCGTTAGTGTCCTGCGACCCACTAAATCTTGTAATAAGCCTGCACCTGATGCATGTTTTATCCATAGTAATACTATTCACAAAATGTTATGGCAAGACCGGAGGCTCCTATTATGCTTTTCTTATCTTGCTTTTTATACAATAGCAGCCAAGATAAGTAAAACCACAGTTCCCAGGGGCCCAGGTAAACAGACTGGCCAATGGGAACAAAGAAAAAACGATGTATGCTAACCAATCAAGACCTATATAACGTCACATCTGACTGCGTAGCTTTTTCTTTTCTTGCTGCTCGCAGTCAGATAAGTGACATTATCTTTTGCTCCCACCATTTATGTGATTTATATATTGTTCTTTATTGCATTTCTAACTTATTTTCGACTTTATTGTCCTGTGGATTAATGTGCTCGTTCTGCGCTTCCCCGCGCTAGCGCGACCCGACTTTGTGCCCCGAGCTCCATTTCCGCATTGCCCCCCCCCTAGCGGGTGCCTCGAGTGGTTCAGCCGTCGATTTCCACTCGGAGGCTTCTCACGCTCACGCTCGTGCTCACCTTCAATCCCTTCAGTGAAGCACTGCCGGGCTCTTTCTCCTCTCTCCTCTGCTTCCCCCAGGACTTCATACTCTGCCGTTCTTTGTCTTTCCTGACTGAAATTGCCTGTCATGGAATTGAACAGCTCTCCAAAGCGTGTTCAGTCTAACGAAGAATGTGAAGCCTTCAAACACGACCTTAATAAGTTTATTAATTCCTCTGTAGAGAACGCAGTGGAGGTTTCCATGAGGCGAATGTAAAAAAATATGGAGAATGCTATGTTAAGTCTCCTGTCCAAGGCTATGGCTCAATCTGCGGGGGAAAGCACATAAAGGAAGGTGGCTTGCTCTGCTCTGCTCCAGTACATTCTTCCAAAACTGCTTCTTTGTTGAGTAGCGAGACCTCCTCGCACACGACTGAGGACTATGTGCCTTCCAGGCCTCCTTCAAAGGAGGGATTTGTAGGTTCAGAGGGCAAGCGAAAACAAAAAGTGATGGACGCAGAGTTACCAAAGAAGTTGGTAATTTCCACCATCTTGGACATGGATGACGACATGTATGACGCAGATGACCTTTACGACATTTTTTATATTTTTGCCCCCCCCTCATAAACAACCTAAGTCAGATTCCTTCACTTTTGATCCAGTCTTTGACTCCGAAGGGTTGCCCATGTTTGACCCGTCTCCCATCCGGCATCCCAATTCGACTGAATGGTCGCCTTCTGCCCATGTGGGAGAATACATTGCTGCTCGGCTTCGGTTGCCGTTGGAGACCTCTGTTAGATCTAGATTGAAATCAGAGTGTCCCAAACCCTCCTAGCTGGATAAGGTTACCCTAGTTCCTGCCATCGACCAGCCGCTTCTAACCTTCTTTTCCAAATTCGGCAAAGATCCTCGCAAGAGGGTGGACAAGGCCTGGTCCATCTGCCAGGATAAATTACTTGATGTCGTGGGTCCCTTGGCACGCATCTTTGACATCGCTGAGTCGGCTCGCCTTGAGGGCTCTGATTTGTCCGCCAAAGACATCTCCTTGTGGGTTCAACGAGCGTTTTGCTTACTAGGGAACGCCAATGCAGCTATTACTCACGAACGCCGTAAGGGTCTGATCATTAAATTTGATCCCAAACTCGGTGACTCCTCAGTCAGAGATCTCAGCAGATTTGTTTCCACCTTTGCATCCTTGGATAAAGCACAGCAGTCCATCAAAAAGGTTTTTTCCCCCCCGGGTTTTTGGACGGGCTGGCAGAGGCAGGTGCCGCTCTTCCGGCCGTCCCTACAACAACCAAGGCTCCAGAGGGTCCTTTAACAATTCCTTCCAGGACTACAAACCTCATTTCTACCCGCAGCGGGGTAGGGGCTTCCAAGATCGAGGCCAGAAGAACTATCGTAACATCACCAACAACCAGCAAAGTAGGTCCTTCTCCGCCTCCTCCTGTGGAATGTCGTTTAAACATGTTTCTGTCAAAATGGCAAACTATCACGTCAGACACTTGGGTTCTAGACACGGTTCGTTGCTATCTTATAGAGCTCTATTCTCAACCTTTCCAGACTACGCTCCCCCTCCTCTGTTTTTTTCCAACTACTTGGCTCCTCAATCTTGTCCGAGGTCCAATCCCATCTCCAGAAACAGGCCATTCAAATAGCTCCATTCAATACCAAAGGCTTCCTAAGCTCCATCTTCCTTGTACAGAAAAAGAACAAAAAACTGCGTCCAGTGATCAATCTGAAATGGTTCAATCAGTTTGTGGTTTACCAACACTTCAAAATGGAGACTATTATCCACTTAAGAGATACCCTGCGTCCTCACGACTGGATGGTTCGACTGGACTTACAGGACGCCTATCTGACGGTTCCCATTCATCCTTCCCATTCCAAGTTCTTACAATTCCAATGGTCTGGCGTGAATTACCACTTTTCTTCTGTCCCCTTCGGCCTTTCCTCAGCACCATGGTGCTTTACCAAACTGTTGAAACCGGTAATCGCCTTCCTACGATCTCTGGGGATAAGACTGATATTCTATTTGGATTACATCCTGATCATGAATGCAAACACACAGCTCCTTCTGTGCGAACTAGATACCACCAAGTCCCTTCTCCTGGATCTGGGTTTCCTTATCAATCCCGACAAATCGATGCTGATTCCATCTCAGACCATGGAGTTTTTGGGCTTTCTCGTAGATTCTGCTGCAGCCTCTCTTCATCTTTTGCAGTCGAAGGTCTCCACTATCAAAGCAGAGATTTCGGGCGTCCTTCGAACTTCCCTTATATCTCTAAGGTCTCTTGCGAGAATAGTCGGTCTTCTTTCCTCCTCGATTCAGGCCATCTTTCTGGGCCCTCTGCACTATCGAGCTTTTCCACGCCTAAAAATCAGACATTTGCGCTAAGGCTTGGCCTACACCGATCTTATCGCCTTGGACCAGGATTCGCGCAACGAACTTCAATGGTGGCTCGACCATTTAGATGCGTGGAACGGGTGAACTATTTTCGCTACAGCCCCAGATCTTGTGTTAGAATCAGATGCCAGCCTGTCGGGTTGGGGCGCCCGCTGTGGTCCAATCTCGACTGGCGGTACATGGTCAAGCGAGGAGTCCAGATTGCACATTAATTGTTTAGAGATGCTTGCAGGCTCCTTTGCAATCCAAAGCCTTTCAAAAAACAGAGTCCGTTGTTCCATTCTTCTCCGCATAGACAATGTTTCTGCGGTTCGTTATATCAACCATCTCGGCGGTACCAAGTCCAAACCTTTAGCGGAACTGGCGAAGAGCCTTTGGGAATATTGTCTGTCCCATCAACTCTCTCTGACAGCGGAGTATCTTCTGGGAGATCTCAACTCGGTAGCGGATTGGCACTCTTGTTACCTTCGAGATTCCAGCGACTGGAAGCTTCTTCCATCCGTTTTCCTATCTCTTGTTCAAAAATGGGGTTCTTTTTATATAGACCTCTTTGCTTCTCGTCTCAACTCTGTTGCCCCGTTTCTTCAGTTGGCATCCAGATGCTTCAGCTCTTGCGACAGAGGCTTTCCTTCAGGATTAGTCTCTCCATCTCAACTATGCGTTCCCTCTTTCCTCATGATCAGCAGAGTTCTCGCCCAGGTCCGTCGTCAGTCGACTTCCCTGGTGCTCGTGCTCTTGAGTCCTCAGGGTTTACGGCACGATCTCATCCTGAACAACTCCCTAGTCTTATCGGCCTGGAAAGTTTCCGGCCTTCTTCTCCTGACGTCCTCATTTCACAAGAGGCTTCTCTCTTTATCAGCAAAGCCTGGGACCCTGGGACTTCCAAAGCCTACAAATCCACCTGGTCTCTTTGGGCAAGCTGGTGTCTGGAAAGGCATATCGATCCCCTTTCAGCCCCTCTGAATTTTGCAATTATCTTTTTGGCTTCCGAAACCAGCGCAGGTAAGTCTTACAGGACAGTCAATCTGTACAGGTCTGCAATTTCCTTTAACCATGCTCCCATCAATGGCAAGTCAGTAGGCACTCATTCGCTGATCTGTCGCCTCCTGAAAGGTGTTCGCTGTTCAAAACCTCCGTTGGCTAAGTATTCCTCTTTATGGGATGTTTCAGTGGTTCTCAAGTTGTTTTCCGATTGCTCAGACAATGCGGCCCTTTCATTGAAAATGTTATCCGCTAAACTTACTATGCTTCTATGCCTAGCTTCCATTAAACGTGTTTCTGATGTCAAAGCATTGGATATTTCTTCTCGACAATTTTCTCCCACAGGTGTTGTGTTCCAGATCCATAGACGAACCAAAACGAACTTCCGCCGCCACCTTGGCCCGTTGGGTGCGCTGGGTTATGTCCCTTGCAGGCATTGACGCCTCCGTTTTCAGAGCTCACTCCACTCTGGGTGCCATGGCTTCTAAAGCCTTTTGGGCTGGCTCCCGACTTGAGGACATTCTGAGATTAGCAGACTGGACTAATGATGATGTTTTTCGTATGTTCGATTGTAAACCAATTAATACTGTGGCTTAAGTTGTGGTTGATATGCTTTGAACAAGCATAATAGGAGCCTCCGGTTTTGCTATAAAATGTAGATTTTCCTAGTTGTTATGACGGAAAGTCTTAATTTTATTAAATACATGGAGGCGAGTATTATCCCACCTCTTCACTACTAATTTGTGTTCTCCCTCCCTTCAGCAAATCCGGCCTTGCCGCCTGCATCTTTGTGAGGATCCTGCTCAACGCCGGTTATGGTCTTCAGGCAGTCAGATCTCCTCCGGTTCCTGCTCGACGGCGTGTGCTGTGGTTCCTGCGACTCTTTCCTCCTGGATTCTGGTTGCTCAAGAAGTTTGTTCCTGGAATTTTGGCTTTTTCCATTGTTTTAGCGATTATTCCAATGATCTCTGAGTTTATCTGGTACAAAAGGGGGTGGTGATGGACGGAGCATCTGAACCAATCAAACACTCACACCCAGTCAAAAGATCTGGGTTTAATCCATCACCGTTCTTTAGCCCACTCTGCCACCCCAGTTCAGACATGGCTATATGCAAATCAGTCTGACCCTGTGCCTCATGGGAACAGTCCAGCCCGAACTGCCAAGCCATGCCTTCCCTGGACCGGAAACAAGCTTCCGAGGACCGGTTTCTGGCATTCCAGCCCTCTTCAGCCCGGCTTGCTTGAATCCAGTGGCAAAGTGAGCAAGGGACTCACGTCTGAGCATACCCTGCCACACTTATGGCGGCCAAAGTGGTACAAAAGGGGGTGGTGATGGACGGAGCATCTGAACTAATCAAACACTCACACCCAGTCAAAAGATCTGGGTTTGATCCATCACCGTTCTTTAGCCCACTCTGCCACCCAAGTTCAGACATGGCTATATGCAAATCAGTCTGACCCTGTGCCTCATGGGAACAGTCCAGCCCGAACTGCCAAGCCATGCCTTCCCTGGACCGGAAACAAGCTTCCGAGGACCGGTTTCTGGCATTCCAGCCGTCTTCAGCCCGGCTTGCTTGAATCCAGTGGCAAAGTGAGCAAGGGACTCACGTTTGAGCATACCCTGCCACACTTATGGCGGCCAAAGCGGTACAAAAGGGGGTGGTGATGGACAGAGCATCAGAACCAATCAAACACTCACACCCAGTCAAAAGATCTGGGTTTATCTGAGTTTATCTGACCTGCTCGTCAGCGAAAAGAGGAAGCTACGCAGTCAGATGTGACGTTATATACATTGCTAGGTCTTGATTGGTTAGCAGACATCGTTTTTTCTTTGTTCCCATTGGCCAGTCTGTTGACCTGGGCCCCTGGGAAATGTAGTTTTATTTATCTTGGCTGTTATTGAATAAAAAGCAAGATAAGAAAAGCATAATAGTCGCCTCCGTGTCTTTAATAAAATTAAGACTTTCCGTCATAACAACTAGGAAAATCTACATTACATGCGGAAACCTCCATCTCTGCCTGGGGAGTAGCTGAAAATGGAGAATACTTACTACTAAATGGCATGGGGTTCGAAAGTGGTAAGGAGGGACTTAGGGATTAGTTTAGTGCTGGCATGCAAATGCAAATACCCACCCACAAAGGAGTAAGCCCCTTGCTATTCGCAAACAGCTCTTCTAAGGTTTCTACAGCCAAAAATGACCGAAAACAGTGATAACTGCACTCCAGGCTAGGCCTTGGATTACGTCCAGTAACACGCATGGCCACTCACAGGTACTGCAACACACTACCAAAAAAATAATGAAGGTAGGGACTGAATATAACCAGGGCCACTGGAATTATGGGGGCAAGGGATGATCAAATCATGAGGCAAGAAAATGAAAATCATGCGGCATAATGCGGCTCATTTTGTGATAATATCAGTTTGTTGTTTTGTAATTTTTATAAATGTTAACACGGTCTGGAGAAAGATTTTACCTTATTAGTACTCATCTAACCTAAATACAGCAATATACAACTGAAGGTGAACAGTGAACCTTTGCAAAGTGCCTTCCTCTGCACAGCATGATGTGTTGCTGCATTTTCAATAACTTTTGATCTGCTTGAGCTAGAAACAATGTTTTTGTTAAAATCTACAAATTGTGCCACAGATGATGGATTATTTGGCAAATGTGGCAAATCAATGATTATCGAGAAAGCGTAACAGCCACAGAATCGCATAGTTTCAGTAGCCCTGAATATAGCACCCTGTAACAAAATAATGTTGAATAAAATAATTACAAGATTTCAATTGCACATATATTTTATTAAGTGTTAAAAGTTATATTGATTTTTTTGTTAGTTAAATACATTAATATTCTGATTTTGTTTAAATATAATTAAATACAACGTTAAATAACATTTTACACTTTTTAATAAAACATTACAATTAAATATAATTAAACAAATACATTTTAATAAAATTAACAATCAATATTTTTTATTTATTTCGTTATTTATTTAACATTGAATTTGATAAATGAGTGTGCTGTAACATTTTGCTTTATTTTCTATGTTAATAATGCTTTAAGTTAATTTACATTTTTACTTTACATTTAAATATTTCTATTTTTCTGAATAAATATTGACCATTATCATTTTTCTCTGTATTTTGCCATAGTGATGGAGACCTATTCCTATGAAAAGTTACTAGTGAGGGCGGGGCTTGATGCTGATGGGCATGGCGACTCGTTAGTTAATCTTCAGAGGAATCATTAGGCCCCAAGTGATACAGGCTATATGGCTGGTTCAACTGAATGGTGCGTGGGGGGGAACTAAAGAAGAACCTGTGGGGATGCTGCTGGATATCATGGGCAAGCAGTGAATACTTCTGTTCTGCCCTTATGACTCTCGCAGACCACAGGCCTTTGTGAGATTGCATGACTGCCATGAAGTGGGTGCTCATTGTAGATCGCTGTCTGTGGGACCCCTCTGAGAACATTAAGTCGTCCGTTGCATGCCTGGTGCGTACAGGTCGGCGTATGTGGATGTTGGGAAATTAAAGGTAAGGCTCCCATTACCAGCAGAGCCCCAGAGCTGTCGGTGTGCATTATCCTTAATGAGAGGAGAGCGGGGAAATGGAGAAGGGCGCTGGACAGGAGAAATGAGGTTAATGGACAGGAGAAATGAGGTTAATGGACACTCGTAGAATGGTTGAACATCTCTCATCCCCGCTTACTTTAAGTAAAAGGATATGAGCCAATCACCGGCACGTATAACAGGGGGCATCCTGCCCCTTTACCATTGCGGATGGTGCTGCTGGCTGCAGCACCGTCCGCAATAGTAGAAGGATAATGGCGGCCCTGGGCAGGGAGAGTAGCTAGGGAGCCCCCGGAGGAACGCAGGCGCGGAGGCCAGTGGAGAGGGGGGTCAGGGTGTTTGGAAGTGGAACAGAGCCGGAGGCCCCCAAATCCCTGCCAGGGGCCAACACGCAAATATGTATCCATCCTCAGAGGATTATTATATTAAGGATATATATTGGCGTGGAGGCCCCTGGGGTTTGGTGGCCCTGTGCAGGTGCACAGCTTGCACGTGCCTAAGGCTGCCCCGGCGTATAATGATATAAAGAGGGCAGATACAGGCAGGAGCCATTTTGCATTGGTCTCCTAGCTTTAATATTACCACCATCAAGGCATAGTCAACTTCAAAGCATAGAAAGAGGACTTCTGAAATTAGAAGAAATTTTGGCTTGCCACATATATAAGGCCTCCACACAAGAGTTTCCTTGGGCACATTTTTAATGAATAACATGAATATGTACGTGTGAATTTATAGAAGCACGTATACCTGAAGAATACTGGAACCCAAACAGAGCAGGAACAACATCCTTATTTTCAAAGATTAGGTAGCAGAAACGTGCAAACTATCAGCTGATGTGCTCCTACAGAAGGAAACCTCCTACCATATCTCAAGTCATCGCCTTTGTTTAGAATAATTAAAGAGGATACTAAATAGGGGGCCCCCGAATTTCTCCAAGGTAGCATTCCTAATGCACAGAAGAATTTGGAACCTTCATGCTGTAATCCACCACTACCTCGCAATGCGATTACATACTGAGAACCAAGCATGTGCCATGTGCAGCAACTTCTCTTCTCTGAAGCCATGGCCAAATGCTCTCAGAAACAATCCATCGTACCTGCCGACATGACTACTTCCCCCACAGTTACAGGCACAGCTCTCACAACGTTGTTAAAAGAATAAGCAGACATTAGAGTATTAATAGGATCAGGTAAGACGGCAGTGGAGGCGGCCTTGGCAGAAGTAGTCATTAAGGGGAGAGGTCACAGCATTTAAAGCACAACTAACAAAGATAGTAAACCAGATTACAGATGTTGAATTATGTCTCGATACACAGCCAGATTGGGGGAGTGAACTCAGGTGCCTTCACAGGAAAACTATCAATTTGGAGGACAGGATCCGATGAGACAATATGCGAATAATTGGAATCAGGGAGCAAGCAGGGAAAGATGTTATAATGACATTTCTAGGTCCCTACATGCTCAAAATACTTAACATTACTTGTAATCTTCCTTTGGAATTTCAGAGGGCACAGTGAGTGTGATATCACCTTAGCTCCTCCTCTACTTATCCCGACACATCTTAACAAGTTGCATTCAACACCAACGGGCCAGACAAATTATAATGACGCGAACAAACATGGCCCTTATCAGTATGAGAATAACCAAGTGTATTCACAGCAGACATTTGAATATGAATGAATATGCCATTTCTA
Organism: Lissotriton helveticus; assembly: GCF_964261635.1. NCBI lineage: Eukaryota > Metazoa > Chordata > Amphibia > Caudata > Salamandridae > Lissotriton > Lissotriton helveticus. Next base: position 1,262,675,433 of record NC_136057.1, on the reverse strand, counting down.
CAGTGCACAGCTGCCAAAGACATCTTTTGAGCAGAAACTATTGCTAAAAGGAAAAAGTTTGTAGCACTTAGTCCATGACTGAGGAAAAGACATTAAAAAACGGTCTCCTAGACAGCCGCTGCCCTTGCAGGTAAGAGCGGTGAGGCTGGGTGGCGGGGGATTTGGACAGACGATGGCGAGAGAAAATTAAATATTTATTTCATTTCCCCCCGTGGTCGGTTGTCGAAACCCCCACAATCTGGCCCCGCCCCTCTTACCTGCAGGGGCCGCGGCTGCTCCTAGAACCCGCAAAGGTGATTGTCATGATTGATGGCCGCACAAGAAAATTTGAAGGACCAGAAGATATAGAGGCCCTTTTAGACAAGCTAGATGGCACACATATAGAACCACAGCCTTCTATGGTAGCTTTGATTCCCTCAGTGCCAGAGACTTCAGAGCATTATGAGGATACGGGTCATGCAGAACGACATTGATGGGAAATTGTAACATAGTAATAGTCATCTACCAGTAAACACAGTACCTGGAAAACTGCACAGTACAGACACAAGTCCAGAACACCCCTTCAGGTTTGATAAAGATAAATGGATAGTAAATCTACATCCTAAATTTCTATTTTGTGCGACGGATCCCTTATCTGCTCTCTTAGATCACAAAAGAAAGCATTTATGAAGTTCAGTTTGGAACTGACTCTGGATAGACGTTCAAATGTACGAGAAGACTCACTGCAGGGATTATGTGGTGTATTTATATCGTAATGCCTACACCCTTTGTATACTTGTTGGAGTATTGCCCTTTCCCATATATTTACTTCAAAATATGCCGGCCGGTTTCTTGCGCAAATTGTTTTTCTATATACTGGGTGCCTTAACTCCGACAGTTGATTCACCTGACTCCAAAGTTTAAAGAATTGTTCTGTGGTGCCAATTGGAAATAGTACCCTTTGAAAACACCATACCCTCGTATTATCCCACAATCCCTCGCCATTGCTGGCTTATCTAACTAAAACAGCATACATCACCAGGAACACCTATGAAAATACCCGGCAAAACTCGAAACAGTAACTGATCATTTTCACTCAAGTTACTTTTTACCCATTAAACCCTCGATTCCTCGATTCCTTACACCATTGAATTGTTAGACGTAGACTACAAAACTACCTGAACTAACATTGAATCCTGTACCCTTAACTTTAACTCGACCATAGACAGATCTCTGCATCCCTACCCTTCCAATGACCAACAAATAGGCTGAAATACGGTTGTATGTCATTACATTGCATGGTTTTACCACACTTAGCTTTACTTCGCAATTTTTACCTCGCATACTGTTAGTTCGGAATTGTATTCTCTGAAATGCAAAATGCCTTCACCACACAAAGAAATAGAACGGAAATAGCTACCATACACATACCACTACATCGTATTTTTTTTGTGTTAAATATTGTTCAGGCGCAGGACAGTTGGCTTTGGGGCAGATTTACTATCCCAACCCCAAGTCAGTGCAAACCCCGGGGAAGGCGCAGGACAGTGTGTTCTGGGGCAGATTTAATACTCAGTTTCTTTTGTTATAATACCTGAATAATAACATATTTAACCACCCTTAGACCTTAAATCAACTACCTTTTAAACCTGAGTAGCTTAATCTGTAAATTATAAATTATCAAATTAATACTCAGGTATTTATTTTTGTTTGAAATACCCAAAAATGTACACACTTATCAACCCACTGCCCCTATACCTTCTGCACCTCGCCCCAGTATTTTTTATTTCTAAGACATCATGCAGAACTATTTATGGAGAGGTGTGGTGCAGCGGCCAGGGCAGCTGCCTTCGGAGCACAGGGTTCATGGTTTGATCGCCGACGGCAGCTCAGCTGCCTTGAGACCCGTAAGGGTGAGTAGTTTGTGCTTTACAAATACAGATTTTATTTGGCATGAAACAAATTCAGTTTTTTTTTTTATATAAAACCTGAATAATAACACGCTTACCCACCCATAGCCCCTAAACATTCTGCATCCCTTCCCGTTATTTTTTATTTAATATGCAGAACTATTTATTTGGTATCAAATTAATACTCAGCTTCTTTTGTTAAAATACCTCTTAAACCTTAGTATTAACATACAGCAACGTCCTGTTTTATAGTGAAACACTGCCACCCTGTGTTCAAAATGCGTGGTGAAGTCTTGCGATGTTAAGACTAGCGAGGGAAACAGTGTAATCGACGTATAAAATGCGAGGTGAATGTACTCCGAAGTAAAAAACTTCGGAGTAAAGGCTATTTCCCCTGAAATACCTAAGTGTGTATATTAAGTCAGGATTGGTTAATGTGGATCAGGACAACTGCTCCCCCTTACTGAATACTGTGAAGTCGAACCTCCGAAGGTGGGCAGACTTAAACCTATCGTTATGGGAATGAATACAGTGCCGAGGTTCAACTACTGATTTGGAATGCTACCTATAAAATGTCTGAAATCACAGGACAGTGGCATAGTGCCACCTTTTTTGGGAATGCCATTTCCTGACTACTTTCTGACATCACATTTGGAACCAGAAGAAACAAGATTGCTCGATCTTTTGATACAAACACAGTTGACAGCCAGAATGGCTCTCTTACGTTTTGACAGGGTGGAGAAATTTAAGCCTACACTTAGTAGTACATTTACACTCGAAAATGGTAAATAGAAAAAAGTATATGGTTTCTACTAGCTGCAGTAGTAAGTTTGTACGTGACTAAATCTACGCATGTAAATGTACCTTTGTCAATAGGCCCTTTCGGCCCCCAATTAATGGGCATTTAGTAATTTGAATGGCAATACAATATAGAACATTTGATCACCCATAAGTGAATCAGCAACACTTATTAGTTCACTGTAAGAATGAGCTGTGGTTCAACTGTTTGACCATGCGCTAAATTCCAATCTGAATTACAATATGGACAAGATGGACCATGAATAAATTTTTTTTTTAATTCTATAGGCCATGTCACCAATGGCAAGTTCCTAAATTGGATTTTGATGCCAGGTTGCTGGAACTCATTTTATGTGAAAGGGCTAGGCCACCATCCCTTTGCCTAATCCGCACAATATATTAGTTGAATCTAATTTAGTTATCTGAGCAGGGCCATAGGATGATGTTGCATGTCAACTTTACTGCTCATAGCACTGCACTACTATCCTCCACTTCTCTTAGGACATTGCCTACTACGCTCATCACAGTCGGTACAAATTTACTCTCTTAGGCTTAAATCTAATTTGGCGACACTTTCTGATGTTTTTGGAACACACAGAAGGTTCCTGGTCTATTCCTGGGACCCTGGGATAGTCACAGGTTCCCAGGTTTAGTTCTGGAATTCTTCTGTGAATTCAAAGATCCTCACATGGAAAAGCATTTTCACCTTTAATCAGGTGTGCCTTACCGTTTGTGTAAATAACTTGCAATTGTGCATTGATAGTTTAGAAACTTTATTTTCAGCTAGAAAATATTTTCCCCAGAGGAGATTCCAATGCAACCCAACTGAGTTTGGGAGTGTCCCAATCCCATATGCAACCTAATACTCCTGGCCTTGATAGGAGTAAATTTGGAACCATATTATTGCTGGTAATGTGCCTTGCAAAAGTCTGTGAATACCACAAAATCACAAGTTTGTGGGGGTTCATCTACTTTCCAAAGTATCTCCACTTTACTCTCCCCACCTCCACACACTGTGAGCAGATATGATCACAAGTAAAATAACAACATACTAGTGTCACTTTATGTGTGAGTAAATTGTGCTGTGTGTGTAAATTCACTTTTTGTGAATACAAAAGGCATATTTACACTTTTGAAACAAGCTGTATGCACACCTTATTTTACCTTGGACATGAAAATAGTTTTGCTAATCAGTCTAAATATTCTGGATTTGTTAATACACTGGCCATATTTGGTTCTGCAAATGCTGTGCTGAAGTATTACATTGATATTCATGCACATTGAGCTCTAACATAGTAACATGCTTGATTATTTTTTATTGCAATACAGATAAGAATACATATTTCACATTAATCCAAAAATGCTTAGTTTGAAGCATTTCTTCAGACCACCTTCTGTCCTTAGCCTTCTCTGCGATTGTCCTCCTGTTATTCACAGTACAAATGCAGCGATAATCTTGGCACACAATCATTTACATCTGTAAGCCTAACTAATATGTGTAAACTGTCTCACTGAACTCTAAGGGGGGCTTTTCCTGGTAAATTTGTGAACACCCTCAAACAAACGTTTGTGGGAATTCTCGAACTCCTTTCTGACCCCTTCCGGCCCTATAAACAGTTGGAGAATAACGGTGCCACTTGTCACGGTGGTAAGGGAAAGGGAGCACCCTCAAGGTTGTTGGTGATGGTGGAAAGAGGTTTCTCCACAGTGACAATTTCCTCTGCAGAGATTTTATTTTAAACATGCCATCGCTTTAAGTTTAAGGGATTGGCATTTCATAATTGAACAACGTGTACAGTTATGCAGGTAGAAATGTCTCCATAGCTGTGAAAAAAAGGAATTCTCAAATGTTTTCCTCAGGTACGGCTGAAAACCTGTAACTGGCCTAATTTTCAGGCATACTTACAAAGTTTATGCATTCCCAAACTTTGTAAATCTGTATTCATGCGATGAGCGTGCAGATTAGGCCCTTTTTCATGGCCTGAATCCTGGATTACACTGTTTTTCTTTTTTCAATGTCACCCCGTTGCTATGTACTATACCTAGGCAGACTGTCCAGTGGTGGTGTGGGAACTGAAAGTTGCCCTGGAAAATGTGTTCATGCCAACCCCACATGGAGGATTTGAGGATCTGAGGGTGGGGGAACGTATGTATGAGGCTACAAAAACATTGTGTGTGTTTCCTCAGGGATGTTGGCCAGGGTGAATGGCTGACCCATCCATCCACGACCAGTGCTTACTTTGTAAAATATTAAGTGCCATGGCTCGGACCTGGAGGCCACTACAGCTTGCACCACCCATCGCCCTTGTCATCGCTGCCAAACCAACTACTAACCATCTCTCTTGCATGTAAACGCGACAGCTCAGATTCGTCCAGGTCCCTAAGGCTAATTGAATGGCTGGGGAGGCAGGCTATTAGCACTATTTCAATGTATATTGTATCCCTAAAGAACCGTTGTTCTGCTTATCTCTAAATTAGATGAGCAGCGCCACCATGTGGTAGACTGTTCTAAGTATGGTGATGACAATTAGGTGCTGGTGCCGAGCACCGGAAACCTATTAAGTGTCTGTGCTGAGCACCGGAAAGCACGGGCTCAAATTAAGCACTGTCCACGACTAAAAGCAGCCACAAATCCTCAGCCTACAGGGTTTTCCTGTGACCCATGTGGACAGTCCAGCCCTAACAGAGCGAAATACACAGATAATACAAATGAAAACATTGCAATCTAAAGGTCATCCATTTGGGCTGTTTGGCCTTGTTTTTACATGTTGGGTCTCGGCCAGTGGTGATGAAGAATTTATTATTGTAACAGAGAGCAGACACATGGGTTTGTTCCCAGTAAATGTTACATAAACCATATAATTAGAGCTTATTAGAAAACAGTTAGTTTAGGTCCTGCGCTTCTCAGAAACATACATGACTTGCAACATACTCACCGGACACGAGCCGCATTTGGTTGAACTGAGCATGCTTCTTTTCATCTGCACGTGCAGTACTGCGTCATGGACAGTGAGGAAAAATATGGATGTTGTGATTTCACTATCAAAAAAATCACATCTTTCAAGCTTTTCGATAAGGTGACCTGTAAAAAAAGAAAAAAACACAGTAGGCTGAACCTTGAATCCTTTGAACCGAAATAAAATATTTCTAATAAATCTGAAAACGATCCCTGTAAGTTAACAGGTTCCACCAGTTTTTGATAAATGCGGGATTACATGCTACAGTAAATAACATTTCAATGAAAGAGGTTGAAAATACGTTTTCACATGTTATTGTCTTTGGCTGTCGAACTAACCTTTAATAAAAACAAGGCTGGGCAAAAGCACTTAGAAATGGGTACTCGATTCTCAGTCCTGAACTGGAAGCAGCCCACATTTCTCTGCTCTTCTCCTTTTCATAACACACCTTGTAGTTTTGGGAGTAGGATAATTATTCTGAGATATTAGCCATAGGGACAAATTGTCTTATGAATAATTCCAGAAGACTGGAAACCCATATTTTTTATATTTGAGCTCTTGATGTCCTCCTGGAAAAATATTGCCAACCTCATTTATATGGCGCATTGCTGCCGTCACTGAAGCGCCAAACCTTGTTACCTCTCCCTTGATGACAAGTGGTACTTGCATATGTACATCAGAAGGGTGTTGGTTGGTGAGACCCATATGTACATATGAATGGTGTGTCTGGGTGACTGTTACTTCGGTGTGTGAGGCCGGAGATGTGCTCCGACTGTGCTGCGTGAGCAGTATGGACAACTAGGTTCAGTGGACCTGGTCGGTGTTTGAAGAACTGTATGGAGGCTGAAGCCCGTTAGCAGGATTTAAGAGAAAGTCCTTGTGGATGAATTTGCGCAATGTCTGAGGGTCAGAGATGTGCTCCAATCATGGTACACGGGGTGCATCTAGAAAGATGAGGGGAACAGTACTCCTATGTGTACTTACTGCTCAATCAGAGGACAGTGGTCCTTGCCCAATGACCATTCATGGTGATCTGATGTTGAATACATGGTTATTCTGTTTGTCAGGCAACCGGTTTGCTTCTCCAGAGTTTGTCGTACTGAGTAACTCTGGTGTATGTGAACATCCATGTCTTCGCTTTACAAACAGCCAGGAGATGAAGGCGGCTCCTCAAGTGGTCAAGGAGGTAGTTCTACAGTTTTGCCATTCGAAAGAGAATGCTTAGCTGCCAAGCTGTAAATATTGTAAGCCGGGATTTTTATTAATTTGGCTGGTCTTGAGCGAGGATGCATCCAGGTGAGAAGGTCAGCAGTTTCTTCTCTAGGAAGTAAGGTCCTGCTCTGTGGTGTGCACGGTGGGTGGTGCAGCGGGCCAGGAAGAAGACTCTCCTGGTTCATGTAGTCATTGCAGGATGTGGAGAGCTGGCTTGATGTGGTTCCGTGGCTGTAGATGTAGGTAAAGAGTTGCAGTGATCTCGCGTACTTGTTGGACCCTGATGCAGGTATTCAAGAGCACCCAGATAAAGGGCATTTGCTCAGTTTAGATGGGAATGCACATGGGCTGTCGTCACTTGCATTTGAAAAGTGAAGGGATGTTCTGCCTGAGGACTGTAAGAAGATAGAAGGAGATTGTGACAACTGTGTTGACTGCGGTATGCTTAGTTCAGAGTCTCAGGTGACTCTGAGTTTTACACTGTTGGTTACAGCTGGGAGGGTCACCGGTCTGGGTAATCAGGGCCCCCCAAGTAATGATCTCTGAGTTGGCAGCATTCAGGTTAAGATGTTTTCTGCTCAATTAGTTATGGAAGTCGTAATGTATGTTAAGGTGCATGGTGGAGTCAATGTCGGAATAACGTGCTAGCTTTCAGGAGTATCTGTTTATTGTGTGGTAGACGTTGAACTGGATTTGTATGATAATGGAACGCCTGGTATGCCAGAGAGGAATGGTTGAGATACGTCAAAAGGTAGAATCAATTCTCTGCATGTGTTTTGAGAGGAAGGAAATCCAGTTGAAGTCCTTGCTTTGAATTTCTATTCCGGGGTGTCAATGGAGGAGTGTGGGGTGATCGGCGAGGATGGTCAAGGAGTACAGATTTAAGAGGGCTGCCCTCTTTTTCTGATCCATTTATGAACGTGAAAGTGATGATGGAAGATTCAATCACACAGTGGGTTGTGAAAGACAACCTGAGGCCTCAAATTGTGGTTGAGTGAGATAGAAGCTGCACTTCCCTGGGAGTCTACACAATCTGCCAAGGAATGGGCGAAGTGTCTGATAGGGCTTCCATGTAGCATCTTTCAGTAAACAGGTCTTCCATCAACTTTTAAGCAGGTATACTAGCCACAAAGTTAAGGAGCTAAAAACTTCGGGGGAGGTTTGTTGGTGAAGATTCTCTTTGATCCTTAGTGGGAGTCACTTACTTAGCCCACATGGATTACGGCAAAGTAGAGAGATGATCACACGCAAAGGACAGATCTGCCATGAAACTTTCAGTGATGAATTGGACTATAGGATAGCTTTATTACTAGGGGTAGACAAAGCTATATTTTGTGTATGCAAAATATGTATTATCTTCTCGATAATTAAACATATTATGGAAAATTCTTAAATAGCCATCTGTGAAAATGGCATGCAAGGTACTTTCTGTGGCACAAAAATCCCACAAGCTACTTACTCAACATATTTTGCATGAAGTCATGCGAGGAACTTTGCTAGCATAGTGCATGTGGTTGCAGCACACATGCAACTTCACAGTTTCTCCTGCAACCCATATCGCATGTGTGAAAATTACATGCAAAAGCACAAGCGGCAGAGAAACATACATTTCATGAAATATACAAAACCATAAAAATACACAAATGCCTGTTTTTCACCAGAAAGTATATCCGTGGGCCAGGGGAAGGATCCTTCTCATTCTACTACTTAGCTTAGAAGTTATTAACAATAATTATCTCTGCACAGTTAACAGTGATAACTGTTAAAAGACTGTAGGGTGCCAGAATATTTGACTGTCTTCTTTCCGGGCAGGACTTAATTATTGATAAACTTATGAGTCTTTTGGAAACATGTGAGCCATGTGCCTAAGGATATTTAACTCGATGAAGCCAGTCGGGTGTTTGAAAATAAAAAATGTGAGCTAGTGTGCACAGGTCCTGAAAAGGTTCTGCAACTGCTCTACGAGCCTTTTACTGTAGTGCTAGTACAATATATTTTGATTTTCTTCAGGTTGAATGGGTCATACAATCTAAAAAAATAGTTTAAATTAAAACTTCCTATCCTCATCCTTCAATATGCTCAGCTCAAATTGACAACATATAGCAGAATACTCTACAGTATATCTTTGGTTGTCCATGTTACATTTAGTAACGTTTGCCAGCGCCATCTAAATCTTACAATTTGGGTGTATCTCCTAAGGGGAACCTCTAAAGTCAATCCATTTGATACATGAACCTACATGTATATTTGGGATCCCTGAAGAAGGTCTGTTGCTTAACAAATAATTGTGGGCAGATATTATAGTTCTGAATCCATGCAGGTCCAACTTCACATGAGTTGTGGAACAGGAGAAACAAGCTTTGATATCTCTATAAAGAATACTTACTGTCAATACCAACGATGTACATGTCAACTTCAACCCTGATAAATTCTTTCAGCGCCTGTGTAGGATATAGAACACACATCAGACAACACTACAGAAAGCATGGCAAGTTCTTGAAAGGTGAAATACTCTTTCAGGATACAATTCGGTCATGAATATATTTGCAATTGTGAAATCTAAATTTGAAGCTGAAAATGACAAACCAGTATCATGAAGTCCAATGACTGGATAACGACTTGTTTTTCATCTCTTTATCCCTTTTTTCCAATCTTCTCCCACCCTTGTCCTTTTTTTTTACCTTTCTCTCCCTTGCTTGCAACTAAATCTGATGAGGTAGAACGCGTATGGTCCCTAAAAATAAGTTCTGATGGACTCCACCTGCAACCACCCCCACAAATTAAGTACTGATTCTGTTTTAGGAACATAGCCCCATCTTGCTGCTCCCATTCTTCCTAGTCTTGTCTTTACTCTCTACACCTCATGAAGGTGAACCCCCAGCTAAACCACAGTATAGTAGCCGCCATGGGTACTATATGGTGTTTTATCTGTTTTTTTATTGAAGGGTGGAATACAGCATAGGGTGTGGGGATTCTTCAGGCGACTTCCCTCTTTCAGCCCATATCTGGGAGTTCTTTGAAAGTGCTACTTCTGGCGAGGGCAGGTACGTGATTAGACTAGGGGGAGGGTGTGGATAGACCATGTTAGTTACTGAGGGATAGGTAGGCTCAGAATGCCTAAGGAACGTCTAGATTCATAAAAGGGGGTGGTAATGGACAGAGTATCTGAATTAAGCAGAACACTCATACCCAGTCAAAAGATCAGGGCTTGATCCATCACCGTTTTTTAGCTCACTGCACCATCCCAGTCAAGAACCTGGCTACATGCAAATTAGTCTGGCCCTGGCCCAGTGCATCATGGGAACAGGGCAGACCAAACTACCAAGCCAATTCCTCACTGGAAAGGAAACAAGCTTCCGGGGACGGGTTTCTGGCATTGCAGCCGTCTTCGGCCCGGCTTGCTTGAATCCTGATGGTGCAATGAGCAAGGGACTCACATCTGAGTATACCCTACCACACTTATGGTGGCCAAAACGATTCATAAAAGGGGGTGGTAATGGACAGAGTATCTGAATTAAGCAGAACACTCATACCCAGTCAAAAGATCAGGGCTTGATCCATCACGTCTAGAGCTTGTACGCCAGCTGTTCTTTACCCTTTTTATAGATAAAATAAATGGAAGCTTATAAACATTGGAAATATATTGTTATGCTGCATAAACACATCAAAGATTAAATGAAGTGAACATGGCCTCTCTAGAAAACATAATCAGTTCTGAAATCTAAATGTGTATCACAGCTGATCCGGCTCCTTAAATATCCACATTATGTTGGTGTCACTCTCAACTTTACATTTAGGTCAACTTTTGTCATGTGTTCCCCACTGTCCACTCTCCTCGCTGCGGTGCTCCCGTGGAATGCAGCAGGCAGGGCCAGTGCTGTGGCGCCCACAGTGGCATACAGCAGGGCAGATGCATTACCCCTCACAATGGAATGTGCAACAGTAGTACCACATATATGGTTTCACCCACAATCGAATGCAGCTGGGGAGATGCCGTGTCAGCCACAATGAAATACAGTGGGCAAGATGTAGTGTCACCCACGATGGAATGAAGCAGAGCAGACATGGTGTTAACCAAAATAGAACATAGCTGGGCAGATGCAGGGTCACCCATGAGGGATTGTAACAAGTCAGATGCGTTTTTCACTCACAACAGAATGCAGCAGGGCGCATGCAGTGTATCCCACTATGACATGCAGCAGGGTGCATGCAGTGTCTCCCGCAATGGCATGCAGCAGGGAGCATGCAGTGGCTCCCGCAATGGCATGCAGCAGGGAGCATGCAGTGTATCCCACTATGGCATGCAGCAGGGTGCATGCAGTGTCTCCCGCATTGACATGCAGCAGGGAGCATGCAGTGTATCCCACTATGGCATGCAGCAGGGTGCATGCAGTGTCTCCCGCAATGGCATGCAGCAGGGAGCATGCAGTGGCTCCCGCAATGGCATGCAGCAGGGCGCATGCAGTGTCTACCGCAATGGCATGCAGCAGGGAGCATGCAGTGGCTCCCGCAATGGCATGCAGCAGGGTGCATGCAGTGTCTCCCGCAATGGCATGCAGCAGGGAGCATGCAGTGGCTCCCGCAATGGCATGCAGCAGGGAGCATGCAGTGTATCCCACTATGGCATGCAGCAGGGTGCATGCAGTGTCTCCCGCAATGGCATGCAGCAGGGAGCATGCAGTGGCTCCCGCAATGGCATGCAGCAGGGAGCATGCAGTGTCTCCCGCAATGGCATGCAGCAGGGAGCATGCAGTGGCTCCCGCAATGGCATGCAGCAGGGAGCATGCAGTGTATCCCACTATGGCATGCAGCAGGGTGCATGCAGTGTCTCCCGCAATGGCATGCAGCAGAGCGCATGCTGTGTCACCGATGATGGCTTGCAGAATGGCGCATGCAGTGTCTCCCTCATTGGCATGCAGCAGGGCACATGCAGTGTCTCTCCCGCAATGGCATGCAGCAGGGAGCATGCAGTGGCTACCACATTGGCATGCAGCAGGGAGCATGCAGTGTCTCCCGCAATGGCATGCAGCAGGGTGCATGCAGTATCTCCCGCAATGGCATGCAGTAGGGAGCATGCAGTGGCTCCCACATTGGCATGCAGCAGGGCGCATGCAGTGTCTACCGCAATGGCATGCAGCAGGGAGCATGCAGTGTATCCCACTATGGCATGCAGCAGGGTGCATGCAGTGTCTCCCGCATTGACATGCAGCAGGGAGCATGCAGTGTATCCCACTATGGCATGCAGCAGGGTGCATGCAGTGTCTCCCGCATTGACATGCAGCAGGGAGCATGCAGTGTATCCCACTATGGCATGCAGCAGGGTGCATGCAGTGTCTCCCGCAATGGCATGCAGCAGGGAGCATGCAGTGGCTCCCGCAATGGCATGCAGCAGGGCGCATGCAGTGTCTACCGCAATGGCATGCAGCAGGGAGCATGCAGTGGCTCCCGCAATGGCATGCAGCAGGGTGCATGCAGTGTCTCCCGCAATGGCATGCAGCAGGGAGCATGCAGTGGCTCCCGCAATGGCATGCAGCAGGGAGCATGCAGTGTATCCCACTATGGCATGCAGCAGGGTGCATGCAGTGTCTCCCGCAATGGCATGCAGCAGGGAGCATGCAGTGGCTCCCGCAATGGCATGCAGCAGGGAGCATGCAGTGTATCCCACTATGGCATGCAGCAGGGTGCATTCAGTGTCTCCCGCAATGGCATGCAGCAGAGCGTATGCTGTGTCACCGATGATGGCTTGCAGAATGGCGTATGCAGTGTCTCCCTCATTGGCATGCAGCAGGGCACATGCAGTGTCTCTCCCGCAATGGCATGCAGCAGGGAGCATGCAGTGGCTACCACATTGGCATGCAGCAGGGCGCTTGCATTGTCTACCGCAATGGCATGCAGCAGGGAGCATGCAGTGGCTCCCGCAATGGCATGCAGCAGGGAGCATGCAGTGTCTCCCGCAATGGCATGCAGCAGGGAGCATGCAGTGGCTCCGGCAATGGCATGCAGCAGGGAGCATGCAGTGGCTCCCGCAATGGCATGGAACAGGGAGCATGCAGTGGCTCCCGCAATGGCATGGAACAGGGAGCATGCAGTGTCTCCCGTAATGGCATGCAGCAGGGTGCATGCAGTGTCTCCCTCAATGGCATGCAGCAGGGTGCATGCAGTGGCTCCCGCAATGGCATGCAGCAGGGAGCATGCAGTGTCTCCCGCAATGGCATGCAGCAGGGAGCATGCAGTGGCTCCGGCAATGGCATGCAGCAGGGAGCATGCAGTGGCTCCCGCAATGGCATGGAACAGGGAGCATGCAGTGGCTCCCGCAATGGCATGGAACAGGGAGCATGCAGTGTCTCCCTCAATGGCATGGAACAGGGTGCATGCAGTGTCTCCCTCAATGGCATGCAGCAGGGTGCATGCAGTGTCTCCCACAATGGCATGCAGCAGGGTGCATGCAGTGGCTCCCGCAATGGCATGGAACAGGGTGCATGCAGTGTCTCCCTCAATGGCATGCAGCAGGGTGCATGCAGTGTCTCCCACAATGGCATGCAGCAGGGTGCATGCAGTGTCTCCCGCAATGGCATGCAACAGGGCGCATGCAGTGTCTCCCACAATGGCATGCAACAGGGTGCATGCAGTGTCTCCCTCAATGGCATGCAGCAGGGTGCATGCAGTGTCTCCCGCAATGGCATGCAACAGGGTGCATGCAGTGTCTCCCTCAATGGCATGCAGCAGGGCGCATGCAGTGTCTCCCAAATGGCATGCAGCAAAGCAGGCGTGGTGGCAAACAGTCACCTTACGACCCGCCATTGATATTCATGTGAGGTTTACAATGAGACATTTTCTAAATCAGTACCGTGTCTTTCGTGACCAGAGAGGCCGGGAGTGAAGCACGGATAGTGTCACAAGTCTTGTATGTTTGTTGACCAGCGGCCAGAACTCCAGGATACAACGGCCTTGCTGGGAACAGGGTGTCTCCGTTCCTGGAAGCTATCTTATCTGGAGGATGGGTTGTAAATGGGCCATCCTCCTGATAGCCTCATGTACTGCATCTTGTTTCTTTTAGTGATTCTCATAGTTGTCACAAACAAGTCTCAGCACCGGTGCAGAAGTTCATTCCCTGCACTAACCGAGCTGCTTGTCATCCACAGACGGGTGACTGGAAGTACCCGTCTGGATCCAAACACAACTCATCGACAGCAGCAAGCTGGGATGTTCATGGGCTAAAATCAAAGACAGCAGATCTGGAATGACATTGTTTATCACCCAACGCGATAGGTGCTCTATACTAGACACAAGGGTTACTACTTAGTCCACATGAATGGCGTAGACCCAGTGCTTAATTTGTAAAAAAAGAAGTGCAGGTGCTGAAAATGTTGCCAAGGAGGCCACAGCTCACGTCTTCCTCTGGTGAGCCCCACTTTCAACACTCTCACTGCCTCAGTCTCTATCTTCTTACCTTGTTCTGTTGTCTATCCCCTAAGTCTTTGCTCTAAGAGTCTATCCTCTGACCTCTCTAATTGTTTTGTATCACCTTTGTCACACCCTGTATTTCTGATTTGCCCTCTATTCATTTTAGCCCTGCCCTTTTTTCTCTTCACTTTTATCCCTGCTCTGCTCTCTCTCCCCTCCTCTCGATCTTGGCTCTTTACTATCACTCTCTAGCAGTGATTAGCTGTGTCTCCATTTTATCATTTGTCTGCTTTTTTTCCTCTGTCCTGTACTCCACATCCATTCATTCTATCTTCTCTCTTATTAATGATCTCTTCTTCACAGCATGGCTGCTTTCTCTTTGAATCTGATTGGCTCTCCTCCTTTTCTTCTACTTTGCTCCATTTTATCTCTCTCCTCTCTTGTTGTTTCTTCTCCTCTTTACTCTTGCTGTCTCTCATCTATAACACTGCTGCTGCCTGTGACCCCGGTCGTCAGCCTGTACATGTCCCTGCTATTTTGAACTCTGCGTTTTCCTGTTGTCATTCCTAATGAAGCAGAAGATGACGTGTTTTACTTTCTTACCTACACTGAGTGAAAAAACAAAATGAAAATGCTTTTTTGCATATATTAATCAGTGTGGTATGACTGGGTTTATTGCAGAACAGGCGGCTGCTTGAGCACAGGAGGTCATGTCACTGCTAGTGCTGCCTGTAATTAGTAGGTGCAGGGATGGCGATGGCATCGGCATCCACTGCTCAGCTTACTGTGATTCTGTCTGCTACAGCAAAGGCAGTGTCCCCAGCAGTAATGCTGCCAATGCCGGTAAGTATGGCTATGGTGTCTACTGTACTCACTCACACTCAGCAATTACCATGCTGGGGTGCAGCGCACAGGTTCTACTGGTGACGCCTTGGCGCACAAAAGTTGTGTTGGGCCGCAGCTGCATCACACACATTGAGGATAGCAGCAATGAACGGGTGCCGGATATGCTATTCTGGCTACGCAACAAGCGGAAAGTCCACACTTACTTTAATTTATTCTTCTTCAAGAGCCCTCACTCCTAAGTTCCTAATGCGCTCTTGCAGCTTCCTTGCCTCAACTCCGTCATGAGCCAGCCCCCAGCTACAATTATTCAATGGGAGCTTTAGGCTCAGGCAGTAGCAGGGTGCAGCAAACTAGGGGAATAGAATGCAAGCCATAGTTTGTCGATGACTTCTTGGATTTGTGATCAGCGTGATGACATCATCACTAACGTGGTCATACACAATCATGCCTTCCTGGACAGGCATATGCCGGCCTGCCTAGGAACATTTACCAGCCAGTCACCATGCAATGTATGTTATTCTTTTTATTTTGAATTGAACAATTAATATTGAGACCACCACCTGCAGGTTCAGAAATTCTAGCCCCGGCCCTGTGAAAGAAGTGCAGGTGCTGAGCACCTGAAAGCACCTGCTCAAATTAAGCACTGCGTAGACCCCTTAAGCAGCTTTATGCTTTAGTACATGTCAAACACACTCTTCCAAAAATGAAAAGTCACTGAGCAGCGGTCCCGTGAAAAGACCTCATTTGAGATTAATAATATAGATGCTGAGCTACCCATCTTTCACAAAAAATCAAATAAAGCCCTTGCCGCTGAGTTTATTCAAGTGTGGACTTCTATAAAACAGAGACTTAACTATGGGCCAACGTCCAAATTGAGGCATTTATATTGCACTCACAACTGATACTATTCTTTGCTTTTGGCGTTTAGCAAGAAATAAAAAGGGTGTCCAGAATATCTGTCAATGGCTTCTTTGAATGGGGCAGGTGAAACCTTTGGGCATGTGCCGTCTAAGTGGCTCAAAGACCGGGTTGACACTGAGTCCATCCTTGTCGGTAATCAGTCAGGATTCCGTAAGCGAATCGATACGATCGAACAGGCGATCAGGTTCTATGTAGTTGCTTCAAAATCTGTATACATACACAGAATGCCTATACAGTGGCCTTTGTTGACCTAAAGCCGGCGTTCGATTTAGCCAACAGGTTGATATTGTGGCAGAGATGATAACAACAGTTGCACAGCCCCTTATTAAATGCATTTAAAAACTTGCACACAGATAACAACGTCGAAATCCAGTATGGAGCTAATGGGGAAGGTAAGGAAATAAATTCCCTAGGGGGCGTTTCAGCATCCCTGCTTCTCACACTATTCCTGAATGATACTGGTGAACACCTCGAGGGTTTGAACCTTCATTGTCTGCGGTGTAGGGACCCCTACTCCATTGTATGCTGGTGATGCAGTCCTTCCTACTCTTACTGAACGTTTGATGTATATACACCAATCAAATAATTCACAGATTACTGCCAAAAGAAGCAATCACAGACTCTAGAAGTAAGGGTGCGGGCGGTGGGTGCTGCAGCACCCCCAGTAAGAACCATGGTAGAGTTCAGAAGATGAATAAGCTCCAAAGATGCCTTTACGTTTTTGTTTTTATCTAGTTACATTTGCTGTGCGTTCAAAGGCAGAGGTAACATGTCAAGCTATGTCTTCTGACAAATTGCTGCTTGTTTTTTTAACATGGAGATTGGGGATTATTTTTATTTTTCCGACTCCAGAGTAAGAGGATTTTGTAAAGTGAACTATGTGACAGTCTTGCTGGCGTAAAGGAAGTGTGAAAGGAAAGGCTGTAGAAGGTCTATTTTTTTCTAAAACACAACACAAGTTATCATTTGTGCCCTATATGGTTTCATCAATAAAGCTGAATGTCTGCGCAAATTTCTTGCCAAATTAAATGGAAAATATGCTGTCACAGTGCTCTATCACACCATGGTTTGGTAATATTCTTCACTTGCACCCCCCCTTGTCCATTCATTACTGGATACCCAAACTCTGTTTCCGAAAGTGTGTTTGTTAACGGTTTTATTCTGAAAATCCAGAGGGTCGGGCGCTCTGTACATGCTTATTCTCTTGTGTATTGCTTTCATTTAATTTGTTATGGCTCACTGATTTTCACTTCTCACTGCGCAGTCACTTGGAGCACCTTTTTGTTTATATACAATACGACGACCAGTCCTTCCCAAGAATGATACAAAATTGAAACATCTGCATTGCTGTTGGACACATTTCTGTTGAGAATATGGATCTGATTCTTTCTTTCTTGCAGTGCAAAATCCCTGACTGTGCAAGACGGTTTCCTTTGAATTTGAAATGCTGGTACAACATTTGTTTTGTATGTAACCCTGATAGCAGCATCCACACTCTAAAAGTATTTGACAGTCAATGTTCCTGTTAGATCTGACATTCTAAGTGAGGTTTTCCCCCAAACTTCTTGCCTTCACCCCTCCTGATTTCAGAATTTAGTTTTGTTGGCATTAAGACTCTGTGCACTTTTAGCCAGTGCTAAAGTGCTTCTATTCTCTCCCTAAAGCGTGGTAAAATTGGCTTACACCTAATTGGCACATTTAATTTACTTATAAGTTCCCAGTATGTGGTACTACAAGTACCCAGCCATGGTCTGTAAATAAAATGCTACAAGTGGGCCTGGAGCACTTGTGCCACCCACTAAAGTAGCCCTTTAAAACATGTCTCATGCCTTCCATTGCAGCCTGTAGTGCAGTTTTAAACTGCCATTGTGACCTGGTAAAACAAAAACTATTTTCCTAGGCCAAAACCTTCTTTTTTAATACTTACCCCTAATGTAAGCCCTAAAAGCAGGCTCGGTGGATTGTATTTAAAAAGTAGGACAAGTAGATTTAAGTTTTTTATATGTCCTGGTAGTAAATAACTTCTAAATGTGTTTTTCACTAGTGTAAGGTCTATCGCTCACATTATGTAACATTGGGTTACCTTATTACATTTAATAAGTGCTAACTTGGGATTTGGAGCAGATATGGAAATCTTGTTTAGACTCAAATTAATTGTATTAGAATCCTCTTTAATGCAAACGTCATATTTTAAGTCACAATATGAAAAGGCCACATTTAGAAAGTTGACATGTTCTTGTCCTAACCATTTGTGTCTCTGCCAGGGTCCTGGGAATGGATCTGATGTTGGGTGTTAGGCATTTATTCCAGACATTGAGACCATCTGGGACTTGGTGTGGGCAGGAATGGGCTATCCTGCCAGGATGGCTGGAGACGGAGATGTTCCCTGCCTCACTTAATTCCAAAGAGCTTTCCTCCAGCACAAAGGACAATGACACCAGGATTTTGTCACCCCAGACGTCATTGAGTCCTGGCAGGGAAAGGAAGGGAAGAACTGTCCAGAAACAGATGTGGGGGTAAAATAGGCTATTCCCCTACTTCAAAGTCTGGCAACAGGTATAAATGTTGGACCCTCTGGGCAACTCTTCAGGAAATACTTCAGATGAACTGCCTTGACCCCCAGAGGAATGCACTGCTGTTACCAAACGATTGTCCTGCTACTTGAAGGACTGCTTGAAGGAGAACTAGACAATCTCCTTGATCTCGGGCCACTAGAAGTGCCTCCAAGGGCTAATTAACTGGCTTCCTGTGCCAGCTACAGGGACATAATGAGCTACTGAGTCCTTGGCTAATTCTTATTTTATTACGGTATCCAGATTCACAGATGTTTTACATGCATTGAGGTAAAAAATGTATGCTCTCTGTGATACAATCATCAGAGTTGATCTTCTCCACTCCTAATGTTCTCATTATCTAAAATTGCTTTCAACTTTTTTAATGAACAGTCAGTCACATTGCCATCAATAATAGTCCATTTAAAACTTGGAATTATCCACAATGTGTGCATATTCTGAGTTACCTAGAATCTGTGCATACCAGTATTATCACAAAATTGCACATACCTTGTGTTATCCAAATGTGAGCATAACAATTAATATCTGCTAATTGTTAACATTATACAGTATCCCACTTTCTTGCATTTCACGCATAATCTGTGAAATACTGGGTTATCCAGGTCATGTGTGTGTAATTGTTGGCATCCTTTTTGCATAACATGTACTATCTGCAAAGTGTAAACAACACAAATTATCCTGAACGAGTGCATGCTGTAGATTACACACGATTTTCATTATGCTATGAAGTATCCAGGACTCACTGAGTGCACAGAGCCTCAACACATTGTGTTAACTCATTTTTTTAAGGATTTGACATACATAATGTTCCTCTGTAACCATATTTTCATGTGGCTGCTGCCCCTTCTCCGGTCTCTCCCTTAGCCTGGTAAATACTGGACGCAGCAAGCAGTAAGGGCAGCATGGACATTTTAACAAAAAGTTATATGAAAAGAAATTACCGCTTTGATGCCTTTCATGGCAGAAAGATCCAAAAACGAGACAGCTCCAAAGTCGATGATCACACTATGGACATCAATCTTGGGCACAAAGATGTTCACTGGGAGGTCTTTTTTCCAGTCTATAGTAATTGGCAGGTCAGCAGTGTATGTGGGCAGGTCCAGCTCTTCTACTTGGTTGTTGTCAAGTTCTTCATCATCAGTGTCTTGATATTCATAACTAGTGTTAATGATTCCTTCCTTTTAATACAATAAAAAAAGACCCACAAATATGTTATGTTTGAATGAAGAGACTTCAAAATAGGTAATTTTTAAGAGAAGGCAATAAAGGAGATATAAAGCATATATAAAAAATCGTTTCTTGTTTAGAATTAGGTGCGGCGGATTTTAGGACAAAAGAAGAATATGAAAACAAACCATTATGAATGATAATATGGCTATTTGTAAGACATCAGTTCCTAATCTGTGTTCATCTTAACTGTAAAAGACTACAGACATGTGTTAAAAAATGATAAGCTGCAATGTCCATGACCACAAATCCAAATGCACCAGCCATTGTGATGTTGTATATGGAACAAACTGAGGCATTGATAGGTTGCTTTAGGAAAGCCACGAATTGGTGAAGAAGTCATAAACGTCAAAGTTGCTGGACCCCACAATTTTCTAGTGGTTGCAGTGAGATACACACAGTGAGAAAGGTGGATTGAAGCATAATCCACCCTTTTAAAAACAAGAAGATTAGAACAGCAGACATTTGATGAGTTCCTGAAACATGAGGTAAAATAGATGGTGGGGTAGTGGAGAAGCAAACCAACTAAGGTAGGCTTACATGGCCTTTCTATTGATGACCCAACTATTAACTTTTTATTTGCAAATTGACACTTTTTTTTAGCGCTATTACATATAGGTGGAAATTTCAACTTTATCATCGATCTCTCATGTGGCACATGCACACCATCCTTTATAAACATAAGACAAGAGCTACTTTGAAGTGGGTGATACACATACTGCAATTCTGGTGATAGATTCTTGGGGCCATATGTAGGTAGCTTAATACTGGTCGGTAACGGCCGAAAATCAGTAAATTTGCTGTTACCGACCAGTATTTAGCTTTTTCTAATGTAGGTGGCTTGATTTTAGGATTCAGTAATTTACCGATTCGGTAATTTAAGGATTCAGTATATTATCGATTCCTTAAAATACCGAATCGGTAAATTACCGAAACCTAAAATCCTATGTAGGAGCACTCAAGTGAGTGCATTTTTGATTTAAGGATTCGGTATTTACCACCAACGAGAAGTTGGTGGTAAATATCGAAAACCTTTAAAAAAGCAATTTTGTGCTTTTTTAAAAGTGCCATGTGGCAGACATACATGCCCTTAGGGCATGTATTTGTGCCACATGTATGATTCAGGGGTGCCACCCTTGATTTATTTATTTTTTTAACAGAGTTTTATATAGCGCGAACTAGACCCGCACTGAATCGGGTATCAGAGCGCTTTACATAGCACCAGTTACGTTACATGAGGACACACATTCAATTCAGGCACGGGGAGATTAAGTGATTTGGCCAGAATCACAGGAGTTTATTTATTTTTTGCCGTCGTTACCGAGACTCGAACTCAGATCCCCAGGTCCGAGGTCGAGCACCCTAGCCGTATGTTCCCCCTATTACCGATTCGGTATTTACCAAATCGGTAATCGTGAATGGCTTCCCATTCATTCTATGAGCCTCCAGGTCCATAGGAATGAATGGGAATTACCGAATCGGTAAATACTGATTCTTAAATACCGAATATTACCGATTCGGTAAAATTTACCAAATTTTACCTACATACTATTTACTGATTCTTAAATACCGAATCGGTAAAATTCGGTATTTAAGAATCGGTAAATAGAGATTACCCACATATGGCCCTAGTGTTAAACAGTGTTTCCAGCAGGGATCAGACGTATTTTAAGGTTTAACTGGAATTTAATAACACATGAAATAAGGAGTAAAAAAATAATCAAAGATTGGCCAATTAAATTGAGCAATAGTAAAAACTGTTACATTCAGCACTTAGGAGTGGCAGGTAGGATGCACTACATATACTTTATTTTAACAATTAAATGTATTTTATTTTATTGTTTAATATGCCGACCATGTTGAATGTGAGCTCTTGACTTTTCTAGATAGGACACGGATCGGACAAGGGCCAGATGCTGTTCATAAGGTTTTTATCCAGACCAATGCAGAAAGAATTTCTGAATTTAAGGTATTAATAACAGGGCACATGAAAAAGACAAAAGAGAACTTGGCTGCATTTATGACTTTTTTATCCCGTGCCATATGAATTCTTTGTTTTTCTATATCAGCAGGAAGATCAAAAATGCAAACGCAGTCAGTGACAGTAAATAAATGTAACAAGTTTAGTCAGAATAGTGCTTTTCAAAAACCTGTAATATTAGCTTATTAGTGGTAAGACGAGGGCTGAAGGGCCACTTACAATAAACTTATGAGTAGTTATAAGGCTATGGGCAGGGGGCTGGAGGCCAGATTTCGGGCTCAGGGTTTGGGGCTGGGTAGTTTTCAGGGCTGGGGGAACATGATGCTGAACATCACTGACGTTAGTTGCCCCAGATGTCATATTGTGGAATGGGACTTTGCCCACATGGTCTGGGTTTGATGATTACCCAATTTTTGAAGCAGCTCACCTCAGAATTGGAACGTACTCTACACCTGCAGGCATCATAGAATGTGGATCTTTGCCTGCTGGGGCTATATATCGCAGGCAGGCGACCAGGAAGGCGGGCACCAAGTTCCTTGATTTAGCACTGAGTGTAGCTCGCAGAGATAGCCAGTTACTGGAAATCATCTAAGGGCCCTCCACAAAGAAGGGGGGAGATGGGTGTGGAAAACTGGGCATTAGCAAATGGTACTGCCACACGCTAAGAGATACAAGGGAATGCATAAGGAGCCATTACCGGATCAATGGCAAGAAGTTGCACTCAGTTTTCTACCTATGGAGGCACAGAGAGCATGGAAGATGTAAATGTGCATAGGACACAGCCTGTGCAAGGGTGCCCAAAGGGGTATAGACTTGCAATGACCCACCCTCAACAGTAGCCTCTCCGAAACCCCTTCAGGGATGTATTTGCCCCCCATTATGCTATATTAGATTACGGTACCGAGAAAACCAGCACCGCCCGTGCACTCGCTTGGTTCAGTAATGACAAGTGATTACATGTTTTCTGCGTTGTCTCTATTTGGTGAAACGTTGCTTTCATCCTGTATGTGGCTGTTCACTGAAATGTTAACACTGCTGGAAATATAGCGGATATTAGATTTGTACGGGTGATAAATGTGAAAATGCTCAATAAAAACATGTTTAAAAAATGTGCTCCATTCGAGTACGTCTTTTTTTAACTCTCTTCCACTACTTTTTCCACTCTTGTTCCGTTGATTGCTCTTTTTTATTCCCCTCTCACCCACTCCCTGATGATCCTTGTCCCTCCCCTATGTAAAAATATGTATATTTTCTATTTCAATTATGAAGGCCTGGCAGCTGCAATTTGTGTCTGGGCTGCTCACTTAGGGTTGGCCTAACGGCTAGGGCGCTCGACCTCGGACCTGGGGATCTGGGTTCGAGTCTCGGTAACGACGCCAAAAACCTCCTGTGATTCTGGGCAAATCACTTAATCTCCCTGTGCCTAAAATGAAAGTGTGTCCTCATGTAACGTAACTGGAAAATATGTAAATCGCTCTGATACCTGATTCGGTTCGGGTCTAGTTCGCGCTATATAAAACACTGCAACAAAAAAAAAAATCCCCTCCACATGACTTTCATTCTCCCGCCCTGCTTCCAGTCTTTGGAGTACTCAGCAACTGCAAAGTGCTGCCAGGCTGCTTGCATACATTTTGGCACTTCACACAGACTTTTTTTAAAAAACATTTTAATTTACCATTCTAACATGGCCAATCACTATGTTGGAATTGTAAATGAAAATGGCTGCTACATCCCAACGATCAAGCACACACTATGTATGATGTGTGTGGGTGCATTGGCCACCATCTTGGAATGTTTTTTTTTTAACAGAAAACCCATGTCAAAGTTGACAACCATGCATGTGAATGCATCTTATGGCATAAACATGCCTTCTATTACTAAAACAACAATAACCTAGATTCCAAAGTCACTTCATCTCCATTCATTTAAGGGAGAAAGAACCACACTATTTTCTGCTGGTGGTTGGGTTATTTATTTTACCCAAATTCTTTCAATTTTATTCTTATATAATAAAAGGGGCAACTGTTCTTCACAGATTTGCACACACAAATTTTTACCAATAAACATTTACAGTAACATACTATTTCCTACATATAACGGTAGTCAGTGAGACAAAAATAAATTCACATAATCAATGAAACGAATAGATTCAAAAAATCATTACACAGAGGATTCACAATCACTGTTAATAATCCAATGTGGAACGCAAGAAATGTTATTAAGCAAGACAAATCAATTGCACTGCCAATTGCGTTTGTTTACACAATATTCCAATATCTTGTTAGTATTTAATTCATTCTCCAAGATATTCTCAATAATCTTATTCTTAACAACTATCGTTTTAAAAAATCACTGACCCACCTTGAAAAAAAGAATAAATTCTTTAAAAGGAACATCATAGTTGATCAACAAAAAGCACTAAATCTATCGTTTTTAAACAGGCAGATAAGGGAGGGGCAATAGTTATTTGGCCCAGAGAAATGTATATGAAAGAGGGAAACTCCCAGGTATTGAATCAAGAGTGTTACAGAAAGATCACTACAGATCCAACGCTGATGATTCAAGGCCAGATTGATCAACTGGTTAAACAGGGATACGATCAAGGATTGCTGGGCCCACGGGAACTTGATTTCCTGACTAAAAAATATCCTCGGGTACCAGTGATCTACTTTCTCCCGAAAATTCATAAACGATTGGAAGAACCACCTGGACGTCCTATCGTGTCAGGCTGCGACTCCATTTTAGAGCCGATATCAAAATACGTGGATGTGTTCTTGAAGCCATTTTTACCTGAGGTGGAATCGTATTTGAGAGATACGACAGAGTTCATAAGAAAAGTTGAAGGAATTGAGTTTGACAGCACTGTGCAGTGGATGGTTTCCTTTGATGTAATCTCCCTGTATACTCAAATCCCCCAGGATGAAGCCCTGGAGGTGATCGAGCTCTATTTGAACAAGAGACCAAGACCACACAGAGTATCAACTGAGTTCATATTAAAGCTGGCTGAGATCGCCTTACGTAAGAACTTTTTTTCTTTCAACAATGACTTCTACCTCCAAACGAAGGGGACCGCTATGGGATGTCCCTTTGCTCCCGAGATGGCGGTCCTTTACATGGCGCAATTTGAGTCCAGATTTATTTTCAATAACAACCCCTTCTTGAGCAATGTGAAGCAGTGGCTTCGATATATAGACGATGTCTGGTGCCTTTGGTCTGGCCCCGAGGAGACACTAGACTGTTTCTTCGATTGGCTTAACTGCAGGCACCCAGACATCAAATTCAGTTGTGTAAAAAGTAAAACCAGGCTGACCTTCCTGGATGTGGAAGTGGTTCCCAAAGGGACAACCCTTACAGTAGTCTTGCATAGGAAAGAGACCGATAAAAACTCCATTCTACATTACCGGAGTGCTCACCCCAAGAGTTTAAAAGATAATTTGCCCTACGGTCAGCTACTACGAATCCGTAGGAACTGTACAGATAGGGCGGACTTTGAACATCACGCCATGAATTTTTGCGATCAGATGGCAGAAAGAGGTTATGGAAGGAAACTGCTCAAACATGCTAAAAAGCGAGCTAGGTCTGATATATTCCCTAGGGGAGTTAAAAAAGATCTTCGAAGCCAACTAGGGCTCAAACCAGTTGAGGGACACCATAAGTGCGGAAATTGTGTAGCTTGTGACTACACAATAGAGGGCACAGAATTCCAGCATAATGGTGTTAAATGGAAACACTCGAGCTTCAGCAATTGCAAGACGAAAAATGTGATCTACGCTGTGGTTTGCCCCTTTGCAAAGTTGTACATAGGCAAGACTTGTCAGCAAATTAATCACAGAATTACCCAACACAGGTCCAGGATAAAGAAAAAGGTCATGACAGCTCCCATGGTGGAACATTATGCACTGGCAGGACACACAGAGAGGGATCTGAGGTGGACTGTGCTACTTTCATTGAACACGTCTAGTAAGATTACCGACATTGAGACCTTTCTACTTAGAAAAGAGGCCAACCTCATTATGAAATATGATACAGTCACAACCGGACTCAATGAAATGTCTGAAATATCACGGATTTGAGATGAGAGATGTCCTGTGTTTGTAATGTCCTTGCAAATCTTGTTGATTAAGAGAATATACGAAACAATGAGCGAGAGACATGCTGGTGGTGGCCAGGTTATGTGTTTATGGAAAAGAGATAAAGATTCGAAAAGAGCAACGTGGGTGAGATAGTAATACATAAAAAGACTTCAACTCCCAGCATGCCAGGGTCAAGAACTACACTCTTCATGGCTGTAGGCGCAGCGCAAGTCTGAGAAATTTTGATCATAGCATGTTAATAATACATTAGAACCACTAACCGCTCCTGTGCAGCGCGCAGAAATAAAGACACATGCACCCGCTATTATTATTTAGGCTGGGAGCCTCGAGGCTCATTAAATCGGTAGAAACTACAATTCCCGATAAATAACCGAGTAGAAATACATTTCCCAGAGGCAGCGGCACATATCAATACACAGCGCGTCTAATTTCATGCGACGCTAATTTGTTTGCTGCGCGGCCGAGATAGTGAGAAGAAGAGGCGAAGACACGTCTACCGGTAAGTGGTACAGACGTCTGTAGAAGTATAGCGAACGCCCGTATATAACGCAGAGCATGGCATCACATTGTTTGTCATGTCTTGGTTGCAGTGAAGGTAAAGGAAGGCGGTTGGTGACCCAGGCCCTATTATAGTAGCTGGAAGAAGAATACAGACTTCGTGAGGTATGAAGGCTGCTTAAAGCCATGGCATAGTGATATAAGCCAAGCAAAGGTATACAACTAAAACACATTTGTGCTCCGTCTTTCTCCCCCTCCCCCCTTGTTGCATTATATTAGGTTACAACGAAAAATTTCGACTCTAAACCTGGCTCCACAGTTATTAAAAAACAGACCCATTGTGCATTTAAACTGGACACAGCGGTCCGGGAAGCCCGATCAAAATAACACTTCACCACATTGGCAGGTAGGTAGGACCACATAGCCATTGATGGGAGTTGGTTAAATTTTATAAACACTGCAGATAAGTGACAGGTGCTTTATATGTTTTTGTATTTATAGATATGAATGTGGATAAGTAAGATGCCCTGATGAGAGCACACGAAGGCAACAGTGTGTCTCGAAACGCGTCGGCACAGCGAGAGTTCCGCTGAGTTGTTAAGAATAAGATTATTGAGAATATCTTGGAGAATGAATTAAATACTAACAAGATATTGGAATATTGTGTAAACAAACGCAATTGGCAGTGCAATTGATTTGTCTTGCTTAATAACATTTCTTGCGTTCCACATTGGATTATTAACAGTGATTGTGAATACTCTGTGTAATGATTTTTTGAATCTATTCGTTTCATTGATTATGTGAATTTATTTTTGTCTCACTGACTACCGTTATATGTAGGAAATAGTATGTTACTGTAAATGTTTGTTGGTAAAAATTTGTGTGTGCAAATCTGTGAAGAACAGTTGCCCCTTTTATTATATAAGAATAAAATTGAAAGAATTTGGGTAAAATAAATAACCCAACCACCAGCAGAAAATAGTGTGGTTCTTTCTCCCTTAAATGAATGGAGATGAAGTGACTTTGGAATCTAGGTTATTGTTGTTTCTGTACTTAAACGGGTCCTTCCTAGTTCCGGTCCAGGGACCCATCCCCCTTTGTTGTTGTACTTCTATTACTAAAAGGCACTGGCTAAACCAATAGCTCGGCCTTTTAGAGCCAAGATACATTGGCTTTGCTAAACTGTCTTTAAGCGAAGGACAAATACATTAATGGGATATTGTGTCAGGTTTAGGTTTTAAAGTCTTTATTTCGATTCATAAAAAAATCATAAAAGACAGGCATTTGACAACATTACTTAATTTAAAAAGATACATAATCTTTATTGTGTCATTTCCCATGTGTTTTAGAACAGATTTAGGTGTTTTCACTTGAACATTTCTGATTAATGTTTGTTTTGGAGACAACAATATAACCCTTTATAATTTTTTGCATTATTTTATTAGCCTTTATATAAAAAAGGCTGTGGTGATAAAATACCAATGAGAGGTTGCTTTATTAAACTTACAAAAATAAAATGGGTGCAGAATTAGAAGGTTAGGCAATGTAGTGAAATCTTGGGGAAGAAGACACGAACTAAAATGTCCCGTGTGTCGTTAACTTTAGTAACAGAAGTTGCAAACCTGAAGATAAGGCCTGCGTGGACGAGTGAAGACGTGTGAGAACCGCAGGGAAGTATTGGCTCCCAGGAGAATATTGAATTCTCAGTGGCTAAATACAAAAGAACAAGCTAACATATATTGCAATACGGATTTATACTGTCTTATAAAAGTCCGTGTTCAAAACCATTTTGCCACTTTATGAGAACCATACTCTGCGCTTTACCTCTTCCTGATTTGTATTTGCTGCTGCCAATCCTTCTTCACACTATGCTATTTTAAGATTCTGCTGAATCTTTTGAACCTCTCTTTGTGGGAAGTTCTGCAGTTATTGATTATTGACTTTGAGCTTCATGCGCTATTCTCACACTTGCATCTCACTTTTGAACTCTTTATGGGTTCTGACCGACACCATTTTTGCCCTCTTTTTAGAATAGGGGTTCTTTCCTCTATGGAGTGCGCTGAATACATTATTTTGATATGATTTGCTCTAACTATATATTTATTATCAGTTTCTGATTGATATTTGATTAATGAATAAAGAATCTGAATTTACTAAACTTTTAATAGGAAAATAAAACCCTTTAAACTACTTACACCGCTCACTATTGGCTGAACTTAGAATATTTTTGTAATTGTGATTTAAGTGATTATAGCTCCTTCCATCTCCGAAAACGATGGAAAAGGTCTGTTGCCAGGGAAGATGGGAAGGGAAAGAGCAAAACCCCTCACACCAGTCAGGTACCAAACCAAAGTACATCTTTCCTCTGCAGCACAAGGGCACAGTCACCCACAATACTCTCTACAGTACTATACTGGTCGCCGTCACCCACAATACAAGAGATTCAGCCAATTCAAAGAGCAACTGAAATAAGAAAAGGAAAATAGTACGAGGACTCTTACAGAAATACAGAATTAAATGTATTACAGGAGAATCGATTGAAAACTTACAGGAGTCATGCGCAGCTCTCCCTTTTTCAGAAGCTTCCTGATTTTTCTCAGCGCTTTATTTCGCTTTCGCAAAATCCTCACTGGATCAAAACCGACCTGCAAAGAGAAGTTTGATCAGTTGGGAGAAGGTTTAAAGCAGGTTTCCATTATGCAATTCCAATATAACGGACTGCTGCTCACATTAATAATATAAACAAAGCTACGTGTGCCATGTGCATTCATTTTTACTGGAATCTACATTGAAAAAGACAAATGTTGTAATTGATAAAGTAAAACGTTTGGACCAAAAACTATGAAAGAATGAGTTTGAATTTTAACAGTCAAAGGAATTTGCAAACATTGCCTTAGCCATAAACACCCTTTCCCTTATTACATCCCTTAACTTTTCATTATGGAAAACAACCAGAACCCGGACCTTAAGAGTGACCCTTTTCCTTTGCCCACATCTAACTTAAACCTTATCATTTACTCTGTTATAACCTATATTTTCTTAATGTATGCTTTATTCAAGCTTTAGTTTGCTCTCTGATTTTTTCCCAAACTGTTTGCTTTCTACACTTCTGTTTATCATTTAATTTTTGACATTAGGTTTTTCAAAGTATTGAATTTAATTAAACTTTTGATGCCATACAAAAGCAATGGGCCAATGATAAATCAATGTTCCATTTTACATCTACAGTTTGAGTAAAGGGCTACTTCAAATAAAAGAGGCCTCATGATGATCCAGATATAAAACCACATCCACAGTGTGGGGCAGTTCATTCCACACCTGGAGCATTAATATAGCCTTAAAGCCTGCTGTAGTGGGCTATACTGGCCATTAAAGGCTCGCGCCCACGTTAAAGGCCTGAGCCGAAGGAAGGGGCCTTTAACAAGGGAGCAGGACTTTAATGCCTGTATAGCCCAGCCACTGGGGGCAACATTCCACTACTAGAGGGCAGAATGTTCTAACAAATAAAACAAAAGCCTCACTGAGCCTGAGTGGATTGAAATTCCCTCAGGCTCCGTGAGGCTTTTGTTCACAGCAACAGCTGTGAAGGACAACATTGGAATGTTGGAGCTCCGGACTTCAACCAGCCATTAGAAGCCCTGAGTACTCAATTGTTTTCAACGGAGCTCCCAGCATTCCCATGTTCTAATATTAGTGGAATCTCATTCATGCTGAGATTAAAATTAACAGGGGTCTTTCACCCTCCAATTTCCCTGTACAGTGTTTTTTTCTTCTATGGTCCTTGCAGTTCCTGATGGGGACTTTGTTACCAGCTCCATGGGGAAGTCCAGAAGACTCATACTGTGGTCCTGAGTTGGTAAGATAGCTCAGTGAGGAAAAACATCTATTTTCGAGATCAGTGTGTAACCTTAAGGTCACAGGATCAAATCCAGCCGAGTCACTCAGCCATTCATCTTTCTAAGGTTGATAAAATGTATACCTTTGAGCTGATTAATAATTAACCTCTTTTATCACCACCGTGAGACTAGATCATTCAAAAAGTTCATATAGTAGTTATTATTTTCACAGTACAGATAGGGTGCAAGTGCATGGCTTTCTCATACAAGTGGTGTTCTGCTACTGGTATAGCCATGACAGGGAGAGGAGCATAACGTATTCTGTGTCAAGGTTTTAGAACTTTAAAATACTCACAAATGTATGCTGCTCATATAGGTCAGACAGGAACTTTGGGCCTCATCTAGAGTTTAGCGGACAGGAACATTACTGTGAACCAAACATGTTCTGGTCTGCCAAAATTGCATGGTATGGCAGATATGGGAAGGGTAAATGGAGAATGGCAGTCATGAACAGGGACACAACTCCTTGCACATCGAGGTCATTTGTTTTTCTGTAGAGAAATGTAGCTCCTGCTTTGGGAGTTGGGATTCTCTAAACAAAAAAGTATGCAGATCAGTAACGCTTAATACCGCGCCTGCTCAGCGAACCTTCAGGGCCTCATTTACAAAAGGTTTATGCAGCAAGGTGCTGCAAGCCATTATGCTGCATCATTTTAAAAGCACAGGGATACGCCATGTTAACAACAACACAATACACATGCTTCCCCCTGCTCTGGTGCACAATTGGATGCCATGTGCCAGCGCAGGCACCCTCGCGACATGTTGCAAGGGTGCCTGCATTGGGAATGATTGTTTTTCTGCAGGAAGGGAAACCTTCCTGCAGAAAAATAATAATTGATTACGTTTTTCTTTTTCTATGGGTGCTGTAGAATGCAGCACGCATAGAAAGAGGAAAAACTAAGAGAAATACAAGTATTTCTCCTCATTGGGCCACTCCTAGGATTATGGTGCATTCCCCGCTTTACAATACGTTCTGGGAATGTGTTAAGTTGTGTGGATGCTGCGTGGGAACACCCACAGCAACACCCATGGTACGCCCCTTGCATATACTTTTATGCGTGAAAGGGGCCCATATTTAGAAGCCCATGAAAGGTCATGCAGGGTGACTTTACGTGACCATGTAAATATGGGCAGGCACTCTGCGCCACCAGTGCGTCAAAAAAAGTGATGCTCCGGCGGCGCAATAGACTTGTAAATGAGGCCCTCGGTGCTGTTAGGGATGCTGCGTTGACTGCTCTCATCACAGCAGGGAAATCCCTGCCAGGCTTTTTAGTACTCTTTAAATGTAGTGGAGGGTCCTCTGCAGAACCAGCAGACTGCCCCCTGGGTCTAAATGATGCCCTTAGTCATGCACCAGCCAGATGTGACAATCCTCTGTTATATCTTCTGTTTTAAGGTCCTGCGTTACCCTAATTTCTCGTCATTCTCAACGAAAATTAGTCATGCCTACCTTCAATGAAGTACAAACTATTAATTGGCTCGTCAAGGATATGACCCTGAGTTGCATTGGCCACTTCTGGATGAAAGCAATACCGAGGTGCTCGATGTTCATCAGGTGTGATAATTATCACAAGTTTTTAGGGAAGAACATGTGAATCTTAGTGCGAAACGCACCAAAATTGCAATACCAGTTATCTTTACTCTGAATAATTTCGGCAAGTTTGATCTTCTGATATTTATCAAGAAACTTATATTTGCTAGAAGTTACCACACACATTGCAAATGTCTCATGCAGTTTCTGAACTTCCCAGCTTGCTTATTGCATGAGTGTCAGATCTCTATGCATACCCAATTCCATATAGTGTGCGCGTCATCCCTCGCAAAAAGCTTCTTACAGTAAGCATTTGATGCATTCATTCCTACATATCCTCTATTGACTATCCCACAGATTGGAACAGAATGACAGGGGACTGGACCTCACCTGGACCGTGCTCAGGTATACGAGGCCCCGCACTCTCCGTCGGTGCCACCAAACTGTCTCCCCCAAGCCTCAGGACAGTTTGGTGGCACCAACGGAGAGTGCGGGGCCTCGTATACCTGAGCACGGTCCAGGTGAGGTGAGGTCCAGCCCCCTGTCATTCTGGATCACGTTGAGTATCCATTGACAAGGAGGATGAGTATATAACTGTAGGTACAGGTTGTATCGTTCCTACAACTATTATATATACCCTTTTCACTTATTAGGTGGGTGTATTATTGGTTTCACACATTCATAACAGTAGCAACTATTTAAGATCAGTGGCCCTGATGAAAGCCAAGGGACGTTTTTCCCGGTAGGCAGAAACATGTTGGCCCAAATTGCGACAGTCATTTGTTCCATACTGTCGTTTGCACTGTTCCTGTTTTTTAATTAGGGGATGTGCCTTGTTCCCATTAAAGAGTCTGTTTAGACATATCACCCTATTTTATATTCACCAAATTCTTTTTGGTATGTTGCACTGTGTTTTCACAACTTTTCCTCAACTATCATAAACTGGCCAACAATTGGTGGTTCATAGCTTACTGTGGACCTGATCCAGTACAAACAACTTACTGTGTGGCATGGGGTCTAGATGATCAAAGGACCCGCCAGGTCACAGTATGGACGGCCAAATGATAGGACTGATCACTTGGTTTGTTTGATGGTTATCCATAAATAAGATGTTCTGGATTTTGTTGACCAGTTTTTGAGTGAGTTCTAGATATTACAGTTCGTGTTTTCTGCACCCGTGTTTCTCGCTCTCTTTCTTTGCCCCTTAGAATTTGTGTCATGGTGACTGTAGCACCCACTGACATAGTGAAATACATGCCAGTTTGGCCAGTATACTTGGCTCATAAACCTCCTAGGTTCTTGTTTGTTATTCACTCATTTTTGGGAACCAGAACTTGCTTTTTCTCATCAGATCGACCCAGAGCGAAAGAGAAAAAACACAAAAAGGGAAAAGATAGTGTCTGTAAGTGTACTAAAGAGGCATGAGGTGGAATCAAGAGTATGCAGCCTTGGTATTCAGCACCCTGACCTCCATAACACAGGCAGAGGGCTTCTGTGCACAACATTGGGCGCTGGTGCATATTCTTTTACAAATGAAGCACAAGTTAAGAAACAGTGGTGTCAGCTATAACTCAGTAAATGAAGCTCTGCAGCAGGACGTCAACATGGGACCCGGGACAAATGGGGGGGGGGGGGTCGAATATCCCAGAAAATGGCCTAGCCCAATGTAGGGAAATATGTGAGGACATCAATGTGCCATTTCCCCCAAAGAAGAATGCAGGCCATCTACCCTCCATTAAAGGCAGGACAATGGAGGAAAACAAAGGGAGGAAGTCTGACCAGGTTGCACAGCCATCAACTTTCTCTGCCCTTCGTGTGACAGATGAGGGAACGCAGATTTTAGGTATGTGACACTCCTGCAAATTTTACATGTGTGCTACATTTACTATTTATCACTGGTTAGAGGTGTTTGGGTTGCTTGCAGTGGTGGCTCCCCCATTGGGACGTGGGGGCGTTGCCCTACTGCTTGGTGTCCGGACGGCCTTGTTGTGGTCTTGTGGTCACATTTTTGTCATCCATCTTGATTTCACCTCCTTCTCGAAGAGGGTGGGTGATAAAATGGTGTGAGTTTCTGGTGGGCGGGAGTTGTAAACTCTGGGTGCTGCTTCAGGGAAGCTTTGTGAGTAGCGCCTACTTTTCTTGCATCTCAGAGGCTTGAGTAGAAGGGAATTTACAGTGCGAAGTGTGCGGCTGCATTCTAGATGATGAGGACATGCACTAGATTATTAGGGGGCCATAGTACACTGCTTTGTGTGTCTGGCTTCAATGGTAAGCCACTGTATGGATAGTAGGGAGGGCTTAATGTGGTCAAAAATATTAGTTCTGTTTACTTCCCTTGCTGCACGTTGAATGCCACTTAACTTAAGAGAGTCCAGGTGCACTTTTGGAGTTCCGATTAGGGTGGCAATTCCTTAGTCAATTATGAATGATTTACACCAGAGCTTGGAATACAATCTTCAAGTCTATTGGCGATATTAATTGTTTCTTTAGCGGACTCAGTTGGAAACGAGGATTTCCCGTGGCTGCTCTGATGTGGGCTTGCGTATTTCTTTCATTATTTATTACCAGTGAAACACCCTGGTTGTAATGTACAACGCCTGTTTTTGAGCCTGTCGGCGTCCTTTCCCAGTATGTTGACTTGAGGTTGACATTGAAAGGGAGCTTCCCGCTCTGTTTCAGCTGGGTTCCAAATTCCAAAGCCAATCTTTGTTGTAAACCAATAAAAAATGACGGTAATGCAGTGATATCCTACTGATACGGCAATCAGTAAAAACAACATAACTAAACATCAAAAATGTTGGTAAAGAAAGGTAATGATTTATGAAAGGCGGCCCTGAGTTACACAAATTGCACTGTGCCTCGTGGTGCAAAGAACAAAGAAAAATCCGGCCTGTGGTTGACACGTGAGGCTGTTGAGAGCAAAGTGTCAATATTGAGAAAATGTGCTGTGTGATAATCAAGGTTCCCATGTTGTCTCATCATTAAAGTTCTTCCCACTGCACGTGTCCCAGAAAGTGCAGCGATGGACTTAAGTGGTCATTTACACCTCTGCTTGTCCGTCAAGGGTCAGAGGCCGTGGTCCCCCTCAGCCTGGTGGGGATTCTTTTCATGGGTTTACTGAGCAGGCGCCATGTTTAAAGAACCCAATTGGCAAACGCTTTCGTATAGAGGAAAGAAACTCCCAAAGTGGAAGCTTCTTTTCTGAAATAAACAAGCATTGAAATTGCAATAGGTCTCGCCTTTGATTAAGTTAAAGCCATTTGCTTTGCTAATGGTATTGTATAGCAAAGCAAATGGCTTTAACTTAATGAAAGACGAGACCTATTGCATTTTTAATGCTTGCTTCTCTTGTGTGGGTGTATATAGGGGAACAGTAGGGGGTGGCAGCGAGGGATGAAGAACACATTGGAAATGAGCATTGTTTCTGCCTGTACCTTGAGAGAAGACAGAACGTTGCTATTTACTAGTATTTTAACATAGGTCACCCGTCCTTGCATCTGTGGTCAGTCCACTGTCCCTGACAGATAAATATTGCTATTGGAAATACAATAAGAGGGTTGACTTTCTTCGACAATAGGATGCTGGCTTTGTCTTTAGAGAAAAGGCACCGCAGGACATTGGTACATCTGTCTTGCGCACCGCTTGAACGGCTTTGGAGTATAGGTTTTGGGGTAGATGGTGAGAATATTAAAATGCATAGGTGTCCAAGTTGATTTAATAAAAGTCATAATTGCAAAATATTATTAAGGTTTGCCATGTAGAGTAAATAGTGGAAATTTGTCATATCTTGAGAGTATCCACATTTACTATAACAAGCTTATGCAAGGCAAAGGCAGAGCTTGTGGCCATCATATTTGATTTTGAAAGTGGAGTATTAAAATCATATTGTGCTTTTTTCCCCCCATCCTTCCTAATTTGACAGTACTGGTTCCACTATCAGTTTGCAAACTAGCAGCTCGGAAGGCCTTAGGGTCCAGAAATGTTGCTTTGGAATATGAAACAAATTTGCAAAAACTGCTCAACTAGCAAATCTTTGGGTTGGTTCATTTGACTTTCTAAACATGTATTGTATATACTACTGGCTCTGACCACCTAGAAAAGCAAACATTTTCACTTGACTGAAATATTTTTATTTAACCATAATTTTTATTTTTTACTTTGTCCAACCAAATTTATAACGCTTTTCGCTAGGCTCCTGTAGGTCGTGATGAGGTGGCGCGTGTTGTTGGAAGCGCTGTTAAGTGTATCCTTGCTAGTGTATGTTTTTCTGTTGTTTTATATTTTTAAATTGCAAGTTGTATTGCTAAAATATTCCAGGCCATGTATACATAGACATTTGTACAAGAATGTGGTTAATGTTTTTGAGCAAGAGTTGTCTTTAGACTTCTGTATAATCTGCTACTCGCAGTGCATGGCCCAGGCATCTATGCAGTGAGGCGCTTATATTCCAGAATAGGGTTCGTTTAAGCAGTGTGACCTTTGACCATCCAATGCGCACAACTTAAAATAAAGACTTTTTGCTGTGACTTACTAGTTGGCCAGCACAGTGTACCTAAAGTTTGAGCACACTGTTCTGGAAAAGACTTGTCCACGTATCGATTTCGACAATGTATTTTTTCCAAAATTGTACCAGTATCATTTCTAGTTTTTAGATGTTCATGTAATTTGTTCCATTCTTTGTAATCCAGGTCAACTTATATATGGAATTACAAATGTATAGAATCAGCTAAAACACTAAGCTGTTGGCGTTTGAAAAAACCCCCACACAATTTGGGACGTTTGTGTAGGTACAACACGTTTGAAGGTCAGCAGAATCTTTTTACATACATCTCTACCAGCACAGAACAATATTCGCAAAATATTTGCATTGATTTACAACCCTTATTGGTTAATTAAAAAAAAACTCCATTAATTAAATTTAATAGTCGAGATGTGGGCATTAGCAGGCTATGTGCAGTGTTTCTTTCCCTTTCTGGTGGCTTTAATGCATCTATTTTGACGCTGGTCAATATGTAGCCTGCATCTTCAGTGTCACAATCTGCCTTTCTACATTCCTGATAGACATTGTGCCCGTGCATCCAATTAGGTGATTAGCAGGCTGTGCTTGCATTAAACCACAGTAATACCAGAACGTAAACCCAGCTAAAATGCCCCTGCTTTGCACACAGGAGTGTTTTTGTCTTCTCTGGGAGCCCAGGGGCCTGGTATTAAATATGCATGTCTCCAGATAGTAACTGTCAAAAAAGATGAACGGGGTAAAAATGCGTGTGACCTCAAAGCCAGGCGTGGGTGAGGTACAAGGGGGCGAGAAGTGAAGCGAGACCGAGGTGTGACACATCCAGCAGCTGGAAGACAGAAGAGACGGAAGATGGACTGGCTTTACTGGCGGCGAAAAAAAAAGTCGCCAGAGTGTCACGCCGCCAGTAAAGCATCCAATCCCCGCGTGCACATCTTCTGTCTCTTCTGTCTCCCCGCGTGCACGCTTTGGAATCGTATCGATTCCAAAAGGCCCTCGTCATGGCAAGAGCAGCGCATGCGCGCTGCTAACACCAGACGAGACCTAAAAACAAATGCCCCCAACATGGAAGGATTTTTCTCCCTGCGCATCATGCCCTGCTACGTTTGCAGTCAATGACTGCTGCCCTCAATTTCAAATGGCATTAGACAAGGTATCAAATTATAGCAATTTAATTGTCCTGTTGTTTATAGCAGTAAAGCGTGTCAACAATTGGGACTGGTGTGTTTGAACACATTTATATTACAGATACCCCTATAAACGATTTACAAAGTCCTCAACCTGCTCGAAGGTTGCGGTGCCGAATACCAATGATTCCACCTCCTGCCTCTTTAAACCACCACTAGACCTGCAGCAGCCGCCATAAACAAAGCATGGGGTAGCGCGGAAGCCATCGCGTGGTGGGAAGCGAATTCCATATAAGAAAATATAAAAAACAGACCTTTTGCTGCTGTGGTTGGCCGCCTCTAGCGTCACGTCGCGTTCCCATCCCTCCTTTTCCTGACTGGGTCCCAGCAGCCTTTGGGACCCAGGCTCCCATCCAATCCCCGTGCTGCAGAGCAGTAGGGCTGGAGAAACCCTAAGTGCGCATGTGTGTTTTAGTCGGCCTGAGACGGCCGGCCAAAACACATATGCACACTTTGGGAGTGGAGTGCACGTAGCACTCCTCCTCCCCACTCCCATGCCTAAGCCCCGCCCCTCCCAACACCTCTGGCAGAGTCTGCAAATATAAAAAAAAATGATGCAAGATCATCGTTTCATTTTACATTTGCTGGCTCTGAGCCCAGCAGTGTGGCGACGCTTCCCAGCCATTGCGGAGAAGCCGCCACTGCACCGGACCCTGCTTGCCTCTTTATCTCACTCATGCAGGTTCTTTTTCATCCATGCTTTCTCCCTTTGTCTTTGTTTTTCAGTCTTTCTCTTCATCTTCCTTTTATCCTTGTATCTTTTTCTACCTCTTGCTCCAGATGAAAGTCGAATGAGAAACAATGAGGGCCTGTCCCGAAAAATGAG
Organism: Lissotriton helveticus; assembly: GCF_964261635.1. Lineage (NCBI taxonomy): Eukaryota > Metazoa > Chordata > Amphibia > Caudata > Salamandridae > Lissotriton > Lissotriton helveticus. The sequence goes on along the minus strand of NC_136057.1, from coordinate 1,262,637,077 downwards.
TGTCTGTGGGTCCCACCTGCATCCACAGCACATGTATTTTCGGTTCTGTGCTCAGTTTGCAGTAGTAGCAGTAGATGAAACATGGAAATCAGTGGTATGTTTGAGAAGTTACTCAAATTTCGTCTGGCAGAAATATTGTGTCCGAACTATGATTTACAAAAATATAATTCAATTAGGTGTAGATTTTCTATTGTCAACTTTAATGAACAAACTTTTTGAAAAAAATATTTAAGAAACAAAATTTTTGTCAATCGATATTTGGTTTGCGATGTTTTGCAACCATACCTGGAAACCTATGAATATAGTTTTGTGAAAAGTGGTAAATTGCCAAAACGCAGAGGCGGAGGTTTACTCATCAAGCATTTACGAGTTCTCCTCTCAGTCAGGCCCAAAATGTCCCCTTAGGAGTCACCCGTTGGACTCACATACTCAGTGAGAGTGGACCTCTTTCTTGTTCCAAAAGCTTTTTGTGGCCTACACTGATGTACCAGGTGATCTAGAATGGAGGCAACAGAGCAGTGACTACTGTACTCAATCTCGGGCTTACTTTTCAGAAATCGGCGAATGCAGAGCACAGATTTTTTACCATGCGAGTTTTGGGGTAAACTGTGGGGTAGACCCTAAGAAGTATCCCATAATCTCTTATGACAATTTTTCTGTATATTCAGCCTGTGAGGGCAACACAGGTGGACTAACTGAAATGTATATTATAACCCACATAGATTCTCTAATCTATTTTATTTTGGGAAAAAACGAATCGCATTATTTTTATGCGTTGTAGCTGAGTCATCATATTTTATGCTCAACTAGGAATTGTAATTTATGTCATTGAGATTAGCCCGTGTGTATGGCATGTGTATTTTCCTATCATGTATCTTTCTATGAGAAGGAATTTCATAGAGGAACATTTAGGGTTGTTGAGTAAAACACTGAATATGCTTCTTGTGGGATCACACTAGAATGTCCTTCCTGGCTTTCATTTGGTTTTCAGATAGAGGCGATTCATGTACCATGCATTGGTCGGTGGAAAAGCTATGATGTGTGCTACATTCTGTCATTGATTCAGTTTAACGCTCTATTGTAGTGTGTTGTTTACAATTTTCTATGCTGTATCTGGCGGAATACTGCACTGTGATGATGGTGCTATTTAGTGACAGTGAGGGCATAATACTTGTTTTTTTAGCTTAACGTTTGCATGCTCTACTAGAGGGATATTCCAACAGTGGTCTACAAGGGACAGATCATGCCAGATTTCAGGATAACCACTGAGTATGTCAATGATCCTAATCAGATTCAAGGTTTGTTGTTTCTCCAGCTTCCTTTTGAAATTCACCACTGTGGTTACTTATATGCACACTGAATGTGTCACATATCCCGTTGTTTACACCTGTCATTGCAATGGTAAACCGGGCTACTGTTCTCTTTCGTGAAGGCTCTGTCATTTCACTGAGAATATTGACTCACTTCAAGGTATCATTCTCACAACAGCCCATAACCCAATCACTTACAGATGATCTCAGCTTGCTTCGGAAGAAATCAATGTTTGCGAAAAAGATCGGAGAGGGGCATCTGAAAATCTTCAAACCTTCCATTTCATAGATCTAGGAAAAGAGAGAAGTAGTTAATGCATGGGGTGCTCCAAACTGCGATTCACACAGAAAACTGTGCTAAAGAGCATAAATGAAACAGGAGACATGGTTTACATCGAATGCGGTACAACACATTCCATTACAACGCAGTTGTCAAAACAACTGTGTTGTTAAAACGCAAAGCATTACATCGCAAGTCGTTACAACGACTTGCTGTAGGGGGCAGAACGTGTTGGATTTACAATCCAACACCTTCCCTGCTGTTGCACAAACTGGAGTAGGAATAGTAAATTGTACTATTCCTAAATCCAGCACGCCCCCTACAGCAAGTCGTTGTAACGACTTGCGATGTAATGGTTCTTGTTGTAACAACACAGTCGTTGTAACGATCGTGTTGTAATGGAATGCGTTGTAGCACATTCAATGTAAAGGGATATATTCAAATGAAACATGCCGTTGAATGAAAACTCATCCTACTCATCCGTCAAAGTGTATATTAGTGTTCATACATTTGTGCAGCTCAATGTACAGCACATAGGAACATCTCATCACCTCTCTGTAGTCTTTTCTGTTTCTGTAGATGTCATGGCCACCAACATTAGCCTCAAGGGTGCAGAGTGGACTGTAAAGAAAAAGAGAATAGGTTGTTTACGAATTACAAATGCATTCATAGTGTATTACTAGCTGGTTTACAGATAAATACAGCATACTGCGGCACACAACTAGGGAATATTGCTAAATTGCTCTTGCCAACCCTATAGTGCAAAATACCCTCCTGTATTTTAGCTGAACAAACATGAAGCAAAGTGTTGAAGTGGATGTTGAGGGGGTGCATGTAGGTAAGAGGCTACCAACGGGGTGAGATTAGGTACCAAAGATTGAAAAATGGAACACTAATGCATGAAGGGGTGTTGGATGGAGTCAGCTGCAGTGGAATGAAGTGTCTGGTCACAGCACTGTGTGACGTTGGCTTGATTAACTCAGTTGTGTAAGCTTTGGTTGACAAAGGAGAAAGTGAACATATCAATGAGGACTTGCCAATGAGTAGAAAGTGTTAACAAAGGTGTAAAATTGGAGCAGCAGTAGATGAAGGGTGAGGCTGTGGCGGGTGGACACAGGAGCAATAGAATGGAGTAAATGTAAATGGTACTGCATAAAGATGTTGCAAGTAATGGAAGAGTGTATCAGCAGAGTGCATGTGAGGTTTCCCCTATGGTACCTAGAGAAGGATCCTGCTGCAGACCTTTACAACAGAACCAGGGTGCTACAGCAACAAACCTTCTAAGAAAGAAATCAATTTTTAGGGTTAAGAAAATCAATAGAGCTTGTTAATCAAAAGTCACCGGAGATCCTATACAATGATGTGCAGGACCACATTGAAGCGTGTACCATCTTAGATGTATTCCACCAGAACTAAGAACCCAGCCTTAGCATCAGGAACACCCAACACTTAACCTGTGAGGAGCAAGTTAAGCAACAGAGAAGGAGAAGCATTGGATAGCTCCTTTTTTAATTGGGCATTGCAAGTGGAATGCAACAAACCATCAGACACATTCTATTTTGCCATCATCCTGCCTCAGCCTATCCTTACACGGATACATTGCAATGGCTTTCTTTTAAAGGTGTAATTAAGGAAAATCCTTATTATTGGCTGTAAAGTCTGTTATGAGACTGGACATTATTTTGGGCTACAGAACACATTTAAGTACTACTAAGACCAATCATGCCTGAATAGTACACAATAAAGACAGATTGCAGGCATATCACAAAATGCTGGACTCATAATTTTAGTGAGATGTTTTCACTTTATTCAATTGTTTTGCTCCTTTCTTAGTCAATCTTTTGGTGGTCTTTTGGTGTTGGGGTACATTTTTGAATCCGTAATATATCTGAGAGTTGATCACACCAGTATTACAGACAATGTTCCTGTTATTTTTAATGTGCCATTTTAAATGCTCTCTCACAAGCAGCAGATCCGTACACAAGCTAGTTCTCATCATTGCCAATGTTTTTGTTTTTACTTTATAATTACTTTAGTTGCCTTTGTGTTTATAGTCTGATGTGATAGCAGGCTGCTTCTGAAGCACATTCCATCTTTATCAGATCCCATCTCCTGTGACTGCTGCTGTAAATTCCCTTTAGAGTGCTTTGGTTTTCAGACTGCTGCTATTTCACTGTACTAGATTGTACATTTGAAACTCTTCTGTAATAAGTTTTCCTCTTTTTACTTCTTCCTTCCTTCCTTTCTTGTCTTCATTATTGTCTACCTTCTTTCTTCCCTTCCTCCTTTCTTGCTTTGTTAAAAGAAAGAGGCGTTCAGTCAAGGCCAAACTGATTGACTTTTTTTTAATCTGTTTTAGCCAAGTCCTTTGAAATTTACTAAAATTATGTGTATAACAGTTACTTATAGGGGTTCAGCTAGACTTCATCCATTAATCTGTGCTTGGTGTCATGCACATTTTCTTCCACCCACTCCAGCATGCATTAGGGCTGGTGGAAATAATGTATCAGTGCACTTAAGCCATTAGCTGACTTCTCTTCCAGTTACAGCATGCCACCCCTTTCACGAGGAACACAGCCACATACAAAATAGTTCCCTTTAGTGCCAGGGAGTACTGTGGTGATATGTGTTTTTTTGACTGAGGAGGGCCTGATATAGTCTCAAACTACAAAGGTTTGCAAAAACCATGACAAAACAAAACTAGAATTGCCAGGAGGCTGGCGGCCAATGCCAGACCTGTTGGCTCTGTCAATGCTTGTCTTCCTAGTAGCTCATTCCTGCTCTCCCTGACTTTACTGGAATGTGTGCATGCCCTCAGAGTACACTGGTCTATTGCAGTTTTCTGGATAAATCTTATATCCTTTCCCAGGGCAGTGAAGCCCAAAGTTAGTGCAGCCTTAATAATAATCATATATTCTCTATAATTATATATATATTTTTATTTTTTTAATTTTTTATTATTGAGAATCAGACATAATACATGGTACATTGGAGTACACAAAGGAAAAACAAAAAAAAAGGAGGAGAATAAAGTATGGCATTATAGCATTATACAACATGTAGTTTAGATACAATACTAAATAGAATTGAAACAAAAAAAAGACATGTATAACAGAAAGAGAGTATCGTATTTCTTTACAGATATCATTGTTGTATTAACATAAAGTCAGACCGTAAAATCTATTTATTTACCCTACTCCTTGTCTATTTCGTTCCTCCATCCAAACAATAAGTGGTTTCCAGATATTCATACCTCTTTTTCTATTTTTTGAACCTTTACATTTATATAATGCAATTTCTTGTTTCCCAATACAAATTAGTCGATTTAGCCACTGATGAAAAGTTGGTGGTTTGGAATCCTTCCACACTGTGGCAAGCAAAAGATGTGCTATTGCTAAACTTAAAAACACAAAATCTCTTTGCGGGGTATCAATTTGCAATGTTGCATCAAAACCCAGCATCATTAGTGTGGCAGTAATCTTGAGGTTCCTCCCAAATGTCTGTTGCATAAATAATTCAATTCCCGTTTTTAACTCGTCTAATTTAACACAAGAGTAGAACATATGTATCATATCAGCTGGCCTGTTTTGACATCTTGGGCATCTATCCGAATCTCTCTTTCCCCATTTGAAAAGTTTCGCTGGTGTATAATATAAGCTGTATACAGTCTTATATTGTTGAGCCTTCAAGTTAGATGCCATAAATACATTTTTGCCTATTTCCAGGACTTTATTTATATCAACATCCCCGTCGTTCAATTTGGCTGACCAATTCGATACTGTTTTCTCTAAATCATTAGATATACATTTTTGCAATTCCTGATAAAATTCTCTTATTCTACTTTTAGGATTACCTATAAAATGAAGTATTAGTATAGGATCAAGACTAATATTCTCTTTTGGGATACCTCTCATAGAATTCTTAATTTGTAAGTATTTAAAACATGAATCGCTTTGTAAATCATATTTTTGTGCAATTCCTATTAAACTACGCATCGCTGAGTTTTCATAAACAACGGTCAGCATTACAATCCCCTTTTTTTCCCATTTTTTGCCATATCGTCATATATATTCGTGTGTAAGAGATCAGAATGCCACAGTGATGTATATTTTGTATATCTATTAATCTCACATGTTTTCACAATCTTTTTCCAGTTTCTAATTGCACATTCGATACATTTATATCCTTTCCTTTGATATTTCCTCATATCGCTTTGGCATTTGAATAGCCCTGCTGCGGCTTCCCCAATTGCTAATTCATAAATAGTAGGTATATCTGTCTGTTCATTTTGTATCTTCTTATGATAGTATAAGATACCTAGATTCTGCAGGGCCGTCGCCCAGTAGTATAGTTGTATATTTGGGGCATTCCAACCACCTTGATCAATCGACTGATTCAAGTATTTATAAGCGCGACGAGTTCTTTGGTAACTCCAAATAAAATTGATAAAGATCCCTACAATTTTCCGTATTTTTCTAGTCATTAGTTCTATGGGAATAGCCCGTATTAGATATAAGATTTTTGCAAAGATTTTCATTTTAATTACGTTTATCCTGCCAATTATTGTGAGGTGTAAATAATCTAATCGCTTCATTTCCCTACTGATGGAGGTCATAACTGGGTCTATATTTATTGTCCAAATATCCCCCATTTTTGCTGTTAATCTTACACCCAAGTATACTGCAGACTCCTTTACCCGGGAATCATCCAGTATACAGTGAGATGAGCATATGATTTGTCTCTTTGTGCTATTTAACAAATAACCAGATCTTTTCCAGAATCTTTCTGCCAGTCTCTCTACCTCTATAATTGTCTCCCGTGGTGCAGGTGTTATTAGGGCAATATCATCAGCATACGCTAATATTTTTGTCTCATAATTATGAGATATTACCGGTTTAATTATGGGGTTATTTAAAATCAAGGAGATAAAAGGATCTAAATAAAGTGCGAAGAGAGTTGGGGAGCAGGGACAACCCTGGCGGGTGCCTCTCTCTATCTTTAATCTTTTGTAAGTGTGACCCATTATCTGGTTTCTGGCATATGGATTGTAGTATATAGCCTGGATAGCCCGTATAAATCCTGGTCCAAAGTTTCTCTCCGCTAATTTATCCCACAAATATCTCCAGGTCACCCGATCAAAGGCTTTCTCCGCGTCTAGGAGGACCACAGCCACATCTCTCTCCTCAACCTCCGCTATGTCTAATATTGATATTGCCCGTCGAGTGTGGTCTGTGGTCCCCCGGCCTGGGATAAAGCTGTGCTGCCATGGTGAAATAATTGCAGCAATGCTTTTCTGTAATCGGGTGGCCATGATTTTTGAGTAGATCTTTACATCTGTATTCATAAGTGATATTGGGCGATATGACGAGGGTGTTTCTGGAGGTTTATCTTTCTTTAAAAACACAACAACATCTGAATCTTGCCATGAGCTAGGGGGTATTCCACGATATTATACGCCCAAAAATAGATCTTGCATCAAAGGTATTATTTGTGTTGATATCATTTTATATAACTCAATTGGAATCTTATCTGGCCCAGTAGCTTTGCCAGAAGAAAGGGAGAATATTGCCTGCTGTACTTCTTCTAGTGTGATTTCTTGCTCTAATTCTAGAGTCATTTCACTACTTAACTTGGGAAGGAATATACCACAGCTATCTATATCTTGTAAATCATCTTGCTCCATTTGATCTTCTATCATAGGTTCTGCTTGATATAATCTACTATAGAAATCCTCGAAAATGTTAACGATCTTCACAGAATCAGATGTCACTGTCCCATCTAAATCTTTCATTTTCGATATATTATTTCTAACATCTTTCTGTCTCGTCCTCATCGCAAGTAGCTTCCCCGTTATTTCTCCACATTCATATAACTCCTTCCTATATATCTGAAACTTTTGAGCAGCTTTTTCATAAAAATATTGATTAATATCAGCCTTAGCCAATACAATTTTAGACAAATGTTCTTTTAATACATCTTCCGATGTCCCATTCTAGATTATTTGTATATGTTCTGCTTCCAGTTTCCCCAATTTATGGATTAGATAATCCGTTAGTTTTTTCTGTTCTCTACGATTATGAGCAGCAAATCCTATGAGTTCCCCCCTTAATGCAGCCTTATATGAATCCCATACTAATGCCCGGGAAGCACTAAATCTATTACAGTCAAAAAAAGACTGTGTCCACTTCTTGATATACGTATAAAATGTATCATCTAGTAATAGTTTCCTATCAAAGGTCCATGGGGATTGCCTACTCAAACCCTGAATTTCCTTAATTTCCAGGATTAGTGGGTTATGATCGGAATATAATTGTGGAAGTTTCGCTATATCTATGTTGTCTAACCATTGTACAGGTGCCAAAAAATAATCCAAGCGAACAAACTTTTTATGGGGATATGAGTAGTATGTGAAGCCTGGGTCATTCTGATGTTTTTCTGCCCATACATCCATAAGCCCATGAATACCTTTAAGTATAGAAACTGCTTTAAACACCTTAGGCTTTCTCCCTGTATATCTTGTGTTAATGATATCCCCTCCCATGTGAATATTAAAATCACCACATATAATCAGATAGCGTGACCATTGTGCTAATTCTACCGCTAGCTTCTCCCATATATTAGGGTCATCTAAATTTGAGCCATATATATTAACTACAGAAAATCCCAATGATAGCTCCATTATGGCCTAGCGACCCCACTTATCTGCTTTTGTTCGATGTACTACTCCCCTCTGATATTTAATATATGTGGCAACACCTCTGGTTGTTGTCGTTTGGGTAGAGCATACTGCTAAATTATAGCCTCTCATTTCAAGACATTTTTTGTTTCCCCACGGAATATGTGTCTCTTGTAGGCATAAAACATCAGGATTCAATGTATTAATAATTTCAAACACATTTGCACGTTTTGCCTTGTCATTTAAACCCCCCACATTTGATGAACATATTCTATATCTAGCCATATTCTCTGTTTAGGATGTTCTGTCTCTCCTTCGTCATTGTTGTATATGCTGTCTTTACATAGTATGCCAAACCCATTTCTACCTCCATCTGTACATGTCTGACCTTCAACTTTTCTTTATTTTTCTCTAACCAAGACCCCCACCCTATCTACCCCTATTACTGTCCCCCACACCCCCTGCCGTGACCCCACCTCTCCACTCCCCCCTTATCTCCACCCCCCCTGTGCTGCCCCTCCTCTCACCCCACCCACCCTTCACCCCATATCTAAGGAAAAAAGGGCTTATAGCCCTTATCGATGGAAAGAGACTTTACTCCAGTCCCCTCTCTACTCCTTTTTTAAATATTGCATATATATACCAGTAACATTATATTTCATGTTCCCAGTTATATCAATTTTCTATGCATTTCAAATTACATTAACCCCTATTAAATCCATAGATGATTGAATGATTTGATATGCTGTTATCGGGCACACATTAGTTCTTATATCACACATAATCACATAGTGTCTCAGAGTGTATCCAGATATTCTTGGCCTTGTATCTCTGATATAAAGAAACGGGTATGACCTTTAAAGATTGTTTTTAGAGTTGCCGGATTTAGCAAAAAGACCTGTGCACCCTTATTCTGAAAGGGAGAGATTAGTCGTCTCAAGTGCCACCTTCTCTCCACTGTATGGTGACAGAAATCAGGTCTCACAAAGAACTGATGGCCTTTCCCTTGTCGTTTTTTATTGGGTCGCTCAAGATCATACAGAGCGTCTCGTGCTAAAAAGTTATTCAGATTAATCAGAATGGCTCTGGGAAACCTTTCTGTTGCCGAAGAACCTTTTTTCCTCTCAGAGATCTTAAAAGAGAATCTATGAACTCTCTGTAGCTCTGTAGTCCAGTCCCACATTGTTAACTCAGGGAATGCTTCCTGGAAGAGATCTAGAACAAATTTGTGAATATCCAATCCCTCTGCCCCCTCCGGTATCCCTAGTATTCTAAGGTTGTTTCTCCGGAGTCTATTTTTCAAATCCGCAATCTTTATCTGCATATCCTCATGATCTGCGGAGATCATATCTATATCTTTTCTGTGTCGTTAGTTGGTCTTCTAATGTTGAGATTCTTTCTTCTGCCACATTTATCCTCTCTGAAAATTCACTACAAGTCTTAGCGACCCTTCTGACTGCATTCTGAAGTTTGCGGCAGGCAGCTTGTGTTTTCTGACTTTCAGAGCGGGTCTCTGCTCTATGCTCTACTATAAGTTGGTAGATTGCATTTAATGATATCTCATTAGAGTTGTTAGGGACTACTGTTATGATTGGCATAGTCTCTTTTATTGCTCCCTCTCCACCTTCTGGGGTTTCATGATTAATTTCAGAGTCATTATAAGCTTCTGGAGAGAGGGATATTTCGAAAGTTAGACTTTTACCTCCCCCGGCTTGTACAATGTCTACATTCTGAGTCTCTTGAGTCTCTTTGGCCATCATCTCCTTATATACCATGGTAGCATTAGGAGTCCTTTCTTCCGATGTCGAGTCCAGAACTGAATCATTTTGGTCGGCTACTAAGCTATTTGTAGATCCATCCAATGACTCCACCTTATTCGATTCATCAAATTCATCCTCTGAGGTATCTGTGTGGTCCGAGAATGAAAGGAAGGGTTCACCTGAATCACTCTCATAAGTTATTCGTAAGTCTTTTTCAACTGCTGTCTCAGTAGTAACTTCCTTCATTTTATCAGGGTCCCGGGTCACTATAGGTTCCGTTTTCCCTGGTACATTCCCAGTATGTTGCTTTTCTACCGGTCTTGTACTCTTTAGCTGTGTTAAATTTCCTGGCATACGTCGTTGTTGGGGGTCTGGATCTTGTGATATTTTATTTTTATCCTTCTTATCTTGCCTTGCTGAAAACATTTGCGGTACTTTCTTGTTTTTGTCCTCTGTCACACCCGATTTCACATCTAATTTAGGATTCACAGAATTTACCTCTCCAACGCCCCCCTCCAAAGCTCTTTTTTTAAAGATGCCACCTGCTTGTGGTTCTTGAAGACGATTGCCCAATGGAGTATCCATCCCTCCTCTGCTCTTACCACCTCGTGCAGTTTTTGGCGGCATCGTGTATATCCTGATAGATATATATTATGTGTCCTGCTACTGCCCAGTACCTTTTCAATATCTTTTCAACAGTCTATCAGCAGTATATTTAGTCCCCTTTTTCCTTAAAGATATCAAACAGTAATTTAACTATGACAAAAGAACTGCAGTGTCTGTTTTTAAGCTTTAAAACTTTTCAGGTGAACTGTTAAGAATATTATATGTCTTATATTCTTAATGGCTTACCCCAATTATCTGCAGTCCAAATTTTTCTTTCCCCTCGCAGTTGTCACATCATTCAGCCAGAGTCACGGAGGGGCTCTAAAGATTGCCATGTAGTTAGAGAGCTGTTGGGACCTCAGGGACCACATTGCACCTGTGGGTCGATGTATAAATGATAACGCTACCGCTGTACTCCGTGATCCAAAAAGAAGATTTCAAACACCACAGTGCGCCCAATACGTTATTATTGTTATAGTGATAGTTAGTTACAATTTGGTGAACCTTGCCGTTTTTTCTATTTCCCAACGGATCCGCAGCTTTTCCCCGTATCTCCTCCTTCCACCTCCGTCAAAGCTTCCACTAAAGCCAGTAACCACGAAATCTCTGTTATCTTCGCCGGCAATGTTCCGCGGCTTCTCCAGTGAATTTCCGATTCGCCCCTGCCGCCTCCGTCAGGTCAGGTAGCCGTGCAGCTACTGTTGTCTCCGCCGGTAGTGTTTTCCCGCGGCTTCTCCAATAGATTACCGTTGCCCATCGGTGAATACCTCCGTTCTCGATATTTTTCAATGTCGCTGGTCAAATAATGATTCCTCCAATGACGCCACACTAGAAACCAGGGTTACAGCCACATTTTTACAGGTTTTTCTAGCGGGTCTTTCTTTAGAGTAGAGATGAGCCGTTCTGGAGCTGACCTCTCACTCGTCCCTCACGGACGCCATCTTTTTTCCTCTCTCTATAATTATAAATAATCATATATATCACTGAGCAAAGTGATCTCAAGACCACTGCAAATTACAAGCTGAGAGTGAGCAATCCTGTGGGGTGGGAATTGCTATATAAACGAAAAGATTTAGCCTACTAATTTGTTATCTATGATTCTCCTAGCCATAGATATTTTGCATGGCTGACTACCTCGCATTAATAAATTACTTTCTCTCATGCCCTCCAGCGCCCCGCCAGCTCATGAAAGGCGTGCACTGCCTCCACACTGAGGCCGTGGGTCATTACCGGTGCTTGGTACAATTTTTTGGTCCTTGGTACATGGATGAGAATGATGGCACAAATCAGCCATTTTGGTTGATCCGAGTCTGTTTTTCTGTGTCTGGGCAACCAATGCACCTTTATTGTCTTGTTTCACATTTTGGTGTGGATTCAATCATTATTTAAATGTATTTAGGTCTGCTGGAGAACTGATAAGAGTTGCAGAATAAGTGTGATTAGCTTTGCAGCAGTTTTATTTTCACCCAGCCATTAGTTACCTTCTTCTAAAAACATTAAAATAGTCACTGCTTCAGACATTTTTGGCCTGTTGCACAATTCGCCTATACGCCTGAATATTTTAGAAAGCATGCAAATTAATTTCCTCGACAGAAAGTTTATTTCAACCAGCTTCTTGGCCATTTTAAAGAGACAAAATAGCTAATTTAGCTTCTTCCTTCTCTATAAATATTGACTGTCATCCTTTAATGAGATGGTACCCAATTTTTTATTCTCCCAAAGTATGCTTTCAGTTCTGTGTAGACATGTTTATAAAAACAATATACACTATATTTTACCATAAGCACACACACACATATATATATATATACATATATTACCTACTGGCAGTCGCCAGTAGGTATATATAGTTAGGATTTTTTTGAATAGGGATTTCTGAAAATTCTATGTTGAATAACTTTGGCGTTGATGGACGGAATTGGCTGAAATTTTCGGGAAAATGGCACATTTTGTTTCTGAGCGTCCCCTGAAAGTTTGGGGGGGTTTCGTCAAGCGGGGGCCCAGAAAAAAGGGGGGTCCCAAAACGTGTTTTTAACATTGAGTTTTCCATAGGGCGGTTGGACTCACTTTTAGCTCGAACGGCTGAATGGATTTCCACAAAACTTGGCAAAATTGTAGGGACTGGTAGCCCGATGTGCCTTTGCTATGTCTCAAGATATATGCTCCAGTGGTTTTTACGAAAATTAACTTTGAAAAATATATATTGGGCTACATTGGGCTATATATATGTTAGAGCCCAAATGTAGCCCAATGTAGCCCAATGTAGCCCAAAGATGGCCACCAGAGACAAAAAAAAACAAATGTAGCCCAAATATCAGCCAGATGTAGCCCAACTATAGCCCAATGACAGAATGTCCCAGAGTGTTCTAAAGAACAACTAGAACGCTAACAGTCTTACTTATGACAAAAGTATGGCACACCTGAAGTCATCTTGATTGGAATAAAGTGGTAACACTTAATACATTTAATTTGAAAAGGAACAAAATGAGGGGTTTCATTTTGCCATAGAAATGTTATATATATATATATATATATATATATATATATATATATATATATATATATATATATATATATATATATTTACTCACTCCTTCGCCAACACTAAAGTAATGGGCGCACTCGCGCTGATTTACCACAATTTGATTTATTTAATTATATTTCAGCATGAAAACAAACAAACGATCTACGCGTTTCAGTGCTCCTGGCACCTTGCTCACGATCACTTTTCTCAAGTTTTTTCATTACATTTAAAGCAACCAATAATATCGGATGTTACCTCACATCCTGTTTTTCTCTAAGCATTGTGGTATTTGTAGTTTTTGTTAAAAAGAGTCTATTTAGTGGAGTTAAACCATTCAATTTGCATGGGGAAAACTCAGTGACCCTTGATTAGTTCATTGTGCCATGAACTTCTGTCAGATTTTATTAGGTTTATATATTACATATTGATTGTTGTCCATTTCCTTCCCTTTAGTGGGATTTATCCCTTTGGAGTCCACCTCTTGGAGCCCAAGTTGTTCATCTTTGCACATTTGATATTTGTTTTCTTGTTCTTTTCCATCCCTCCAGTGGGATTTGTCACTTTGAAGTCCATTTTACCAGACCCTTTATTTTCTTAAGGGTTTTATTTTGGAATGCAGTTTTACACTTCACAAGCTCATTTGGATATTTTATAAGAGATGAATGTACAACTCCTCCGACTGATTCAGGCCGTGTGGATTTAGGGTTCTGAAGTTTAGGATGTGGCGAGATTCTTTTTTGCGCATAATTTTCTCTCGGTCGCCTCCACGTATATTCTTAGGTATCGTTTCAATGCCAAAGAATTTCAATTTCAGCCAGTCTCCATTATGTTTTTGCTCCATGTGTTTAGCCACCGCATTCGCTCTGTCTTTATGTATTGTGGCTCTGGCATGTTCCATTATTCGTTTTTTCAGTTCTCCTTTGGTACTACCCACGTACATCAGGGGGCAAGGACATACAATACCATAGATTGTGAATTCTGTCGTGCATGAGATCAGTTGTCGTATTTGCCAGTTTTTGTTGTTAGGCAATGGTATCTCCTTAATTGGTTTAGCAATTTGACACATTTTGCAGTTGTAACATTTTACAAAGCCTGTAGTTTTCAGCCAGTCTTTCTTTTTACTTGTTTTGCAGTGGCTGTGGATCAGTTGGTCTTTCAGGTTTGGTGCTCTTCTGTACGTTACAACTGGATGTGGGCCCACTATCTTTCCTACTGTGTCATCCAAATGCAGTATCTTCCAGTTTTTCCTCATGATTTTCACAAGTTCTTTGCTGTTTTCCGAATAATCCATGATGAGTCGGATGGGTTCAGGTTCAGTTTTATCATCACTTCCGCTGTGCTTTTTCAAACATTCCTGTCTTGTTTTATCATTTGCCTTTTTCCAACACTTTTCAATGTTTCCTTGATTGTATTTGCGGTTTCTGTGTTTCTGCCATTCAGAGTCTTCACTGCATATCCTTCTGATCCGAAGGAACTCCCCAAATGGGATACTTGATATGAGGGAGGCTTGGTGGCAGCTGGTTGCTTCCAGCGTTGCATTGGTGGCCGTCTCTTTCCTGTGCAGTGTTGTGTGGATGTGGTTATCTTTGATGTAGATACGAGTATCCAGGAAAGTTACCTCTGTGTTGTTAATTTCGTATGTGAATGTTAATCCTGTCATACTGGCATTGATAATTTTATAGTACTCCTGGAACTCTTCTTTGGTACCATCCCAAATTATCAGTAAATCGTCTATGAACCTTATCCAACACATGATCTTACTTGTGAATTGGTCATACTGAGAGGCCCATGCTATTTCCTTTTCCCAGTATCCCATTGTGAGACAGGCATAGTTAGGACTGAATGAAAAACCCATCGCGGTTCCATTGCATTGTCTGTATATTTCTTCACCAAATAGAAAGATGTTTTGTGATAAACATAGTTCCATCATGTCTTGCAGCATTTGATTGTGATTTTTATATTGAATGTCTCTTTGTTGCAGGAAATAATTGCACGCCTTTAGCCCAATGTTATTTTGTATGTTTGTATAAAGAGATACGACATCCATGGATATTAGATGATAATTTTCCTGCCATGGTGTGTTTTCCAAACGTCTCAACAGGTCGTTGGTATCCTGGATGTATGAACTTAACTGGATTACGTGTGGTTTGAGGAAATAATCAATGTAGTTTGAGATTGGTTCCAACAAAGAGCCCTTTGCAGATAAGATTGGTCTTCCTGGTGGTTTGTTTCGGTCTTTATGAACTTTTGGCAGGAAGTATATTGTAGCCGTGACCGGGTGATTGGTTGTTAGGTATTTTTCTTCATCACTGTCAATTAGATTGTTTAGTTTCCATTGCCTCAATTTTTCATCCAGTTTTAGCTTGATTTCCTGAGTTGGATTGGTTTTTAGTCTTTCATAATATTTGATGTCTTTCAATTGACGGTGTGCTTCAATAATATATGAGCTTTTCTCCCAAATCACGATATTTCCGCCCTTGTCGGCCATTTTTATTTCAATTTGATCATCATTGCAGAGGTTTTCTAATGCTTTTCGTTCTTCCCGGGTCAAGTTGTCTTGATAATTGGATCCCTTGATTTTATACAGGTCCTGTATCACTGCTTCTTGGAAGGTATCTACCTTGTTTCCAGGTGGTAACTGGGGATAAAATTTGGATTTTGGTTTTAATTTACTGATGCCTGCTCCCTTTTGTGCGATTGCTTGGCTCACTGTTATTTCATCCTCATCAGTTACATCCAGGTTCAAGAGTGTAGCGAAAGCCTACGCTTCTCTTACACATAAGTTTGAGGTGTCTTGGTTTTCTATTTGGATTTTCGGCGTGATATTTTTATTTTTATTTTCTTCAAAGAACTTGGCTAGTTTGATCTTTCTCACATATAGATATAAATCTATCCTGGCTTGAGCGATATTCATTTTCTTCTTTGGGCAAAAGTTTATGCCTCGTTTTAGAAGTTTAGTTTCCGTGTCAGTGATTATTCTTTTTGAGAGATTTGTGATTTGCAGTTCATCCATCATTTCGCCTTCTTCTGACGCATGCTCCGAGGAGGGGTGTATTTTCACCTTCTCTAGAAAATATGATTTCTTCAAACAAATGTCCCCACAAAAACGAGGCTCCAATCTATCTAGCAGTGCCTCCTCCTCATGCTCATTAATATCAACAGAAGGAAATGAAGGAGAACCAAGCACATCAGTAAACACAGAAAGAATGCCTTTTTTAGGGGATATGCGCCTCGTGCTACAACAAAGACAATGGGAACAGAGCCGGGCGCACAAAATCAACCAAGAGGAAGGGGAAGAGGACGACGTTGGATTACAAACAGAAGAAGACAAGAAGGGGCAACAGAAACAAATCAATCAACCGAGAAAATAGGCACGGAAACACGGAGCATGCGTCAGAAGAAGGCGAAATGATGGATGAACTGCAAATCATAAATCTCTCAAAAAGAATAATCACTGACACGGAAACTAAACTTCTAAAACGAGGCATAAACTTTTGCCCAAAGAAGAAAATGAATATCGCTCAAGCCAGGATAGATTTATATCTATATGTGAGAAAGATCAAACTAGCCAAGTTCTTTGAAGAAAATAAAAATAAAAATATCACGCCGAAAATCCAAATAGAAAACCAAGACACCTCAAACTTATGTGTAAGAGAAGCGGAGGCTTTCGCTACACTCTTGAACCTGGATGTAACTGATGAGGATGAAATAACAGTGAGCCAAGCAATCGCACAAAAGGGAGCAGGCATCAGTAAATTAAAACCAAAATCCAAATTTTATCCCCAGTTACCACCTGGAAACAAGGTAGATACCTTCCAAGAAGCAGTGATACAGGACCTGTATAAAATCAAGGGATCCAATTATCAAGACAACTTGACCCGGGAAGAACGAAAAGCATTAGAAAACCTCTGCAATGATGATCAAATTGAAATAAAAATGGCCGACAAGGGCGGAAATATCGTGATTTGGGAGAAAAGCTCATATATTATTGAAGCACACCGTCAATTGAAAGACACCAAATATTATGAAAGACTAAAAACCAATCCAACTCAGGAAATCAAGCTAAAACTGGATGAAAAATTGAGGCAATGGAAACTAAACAATCTAATTGACAGTGATGAAGAAAAATACCTAACAACCAATCACCCGGTCACGGCTACAATATACTTCCTGCCAAAAGTTCATAAAGACCGAAACAAACCACCAGGAAGACCAATCTTATCTGCAAAGGGCTCTTTGTTGGAACCAATCTCAAACTACATTGATTATTTCCTCAAACCACACGTAATCCAGTTAAGTTCATACATCCAGGATACCAACGACCTGTTGAGACGTTTGGAAAACACACCATGGATGTCGTATCTCTTTATAAAAACATACAAAATAACATTGGGCTAAAGGCGTGCAATTATTTCCTGCAACAAAGAGACATTCAATATTAAAATCACAATCAAATGCTGCAAGACATGATGGAACTATGTTTATCACGAAACATCTTTCTATTTGGTGAAGAAATATACAGACAATGCAATGGAACCGCGATGGGTTTTTCATTCAGTCCTAACTATGCCTGTCTCACAATGGGATACTGGGAAAAGGAAATAGCATGGGCCTCTCAGTATGACCAATTCACAAGTAAGATCATGTGTTGGATAAGGTTCATAGACGATTTACTGATAATTTGGGATGGTACCAAAGAAGAGTTCCAGGAGTACTATAAAATTATCAATGCCAGTATGACAGGATTAACATTCACATACGAAATTAACAACACAGAGGTAACTTTCCTGGATACTCGTATCTACATCAAAGATAACCACATCCACACAACACTGCACAGGAAAGAGACGGCCACCAATGCAACGCTGGAAGCAACCAGCTGCCACCAAGCCTCCCTCATATCAAGTATCCCATTTGGGGAGTTCCTTCGGATCAGAAGGATATGCAGTGAAGACTCTGAATGGCAGAAACACAGAAACCGCAAATACAATCAAGGAAACATTGAAAAGTGTTGGAAAAAGGCAAATGATAAAACAAGACAGGAATGTTTGAAAAAGCACAGCGGAAGTGATGATAAAACTGAACCTGAACCCATCCGACTCATCATGGATTATTCGGAAAACAGCAAAGAACTTGTGAAAATCATGAGGAAAAACTGGAAGATACTGCATTTGGATGACACAGTAGGAAAGATAGTGGGCCCACATCCAGTTGTAACGTACAGAAGAGCACCAAACCTGAAAGACCAACTGATCCACAGCCACTGCAAAACAAGTAAAAAGAAAGACTGGCTGAAAACTACAGGCTTTGTAAAATGTTACAACTGCAAAATGTGTCAAATTGCTAAACCAATTAAGGAGATACCATTGCCTAACAACAAAAACTGGCAAATACGACAACTGATCTCATGCACGACAGAATTCACAATCTATGGTATTGTATGTCCTTGCCCCCTGATGTACGTGGGTAGTACCAAAGGAGAACTGAAAAAACGAATAATGGAACATGCCAGAGCCACAACACATAAAGACAGAGCGAATGCGGTGGCTAAACACATGGAGCAAAAACATAATGGAGACTGGCTGAAATTGAAATTCTTTGGCATTGAAACGATACCTAAGAATATACGTGGAGGAGACCGAGAGAAAATTATGCGCAAAAAAGAATCTCGCCACATCCTAAACTTCAGAACCCTAAATCGACACGGCCTGAATCAGTCGGAGGAGTTGTACATTCATCTCTTATAAAATATCCAACTGAGCTTGTGAAGTGTAAAACTGCATTCCAAAATAAAACCCTTAAGAAAATAAAGGGTCTGGTAAAATGGACTTCAAAGTGACAAATCCCACTGGAGGGATGGAAAAGAACAAGAAAACAAATATCAAATGTGCAAAGATGAACAACTTGGGCTCCAAGAGGTGGACTCCAAGGTGATAAATCCCACTGAAGGGAAGGAAATGGACAACAATCAATATGTAATATATAAACCTAATAAAATCTGACAGAAGTTCATGGCACAATGAACTAATCAAGGGTCACTGAGTTTTCCCCATGCAAATTGAATGGTTTAACTCCACTAAATAGACTCTTTTTAACAAAAACTACAAATACCACAATGCTTAGAGAAAAACAGGATGTGAGGTAACATCCGATATTATTGGTTGCTTTAAATGTAATGAAAAAACTTGAGAAAAGTGATCGTGAGCAAGGTGCCAGGAGCACTGAAACGCGTAGATCGTTTGTTTGTTTTCATGCTGAAATATAATTAAATAAATCAAATTGTGGAAAATCAGCGCGAGTGCGCCCATTACTTTCGTGTTGGCGAAGGAGTGAGAAAATAATCAACGGCGAGGTTCCGCCGTAGGGAACGCACCCACACTGAGCGCTCGCAAGGTTGGGAAACCAGGAACCGGCGTGTGAAGATATATATATATATATATATATATATATATATATATATATATATATTACCTACTGGCGATAGCCAGTAGGTATATATAGTTAGGATTTTTTTCCTATGGGATTTTTGAAAATTCTATGTCGAATAACTTTGGCGTTTGAGGACAGAATTGGCTGAAATTTTCAGGAAAATGGAACATTTTGTTTCTGAGCAGCCCCTGAAAATTTGGGGGGGTTTCGTCAAGGGGGGGGGCCGAGAAAAAAGAGGGGTCCCAAAACGTGCTTTTCCCATGCAATTTTCCATAGGGTGGTTGGCCTCACTTTTAGCCCGAACGGCTGAATGGATTTACACCAAACTTGGCAAAATTGTAGGGACTGGTAGCCCGATGTGCCTTTGCTATGTCTCAAGATATATGCTCCAGTGGTTTTTACGAAAATTAACTTTGAAAAATATATATTGGGCTACATTGGGCTATATATATGTTGGAGCCCAAATGTAGCCCAATGTAGCCCAATGTAGCCCAAAGATGGCCACCAGAGACAAAAAAAAAACAAATGTAGCCCAAATATCAGCCAGATGTAGCCCAACTATAGCCCAATGACAGAATGTCCCAGAGTGTTCTAAAGAACAACTAGAGTGCTAACAGTCCTACTTATTACAAAGGTATGGCACACCTGAAGCCATCTTGATTGGAATAAAGTGGTAACTCTTAAAACATTTAATTTAAAAAGGAGCAAAATGAGGGGGTTCATTTTGCCATAGAAAGTATGATTAGCGAATATATGACGAAATCCCGCATACCATCAGTCCGCATACCATCAGTCCGCAAAAAAAATCCCGCATGTACTATTAGGCCGCAAATTAAAATAACGAAAACTTTTAGAACGAATATGCCTTTAGCATACACTAAACAACTAAACTACCCTA
Organism: Lissotriton helveticus; assembly: GCF_964261635.1. Lineage (NCBI taxonomy): Eukaryota > Metazoa > Chordata > Amphibia > Caudata > Salamandridae > Lissotriton > Lissotriton helveticus. The sequence continues at coordinate 1,262,616,594 of NC_136057.1, read as the reverse complement.
AACCCTAAAACACTACCCCCAGCATGACCCTACACTACACAAACACTACAACACTACCCTAAACCCTAAAACACTACCCCCAGCATGACCCTACACTACGCAAACACTACAACACTACCCTAAACCCTAAAACACTACCCTCAGCATGACCCTACACTACGCAAACACTACAACACTACCCAAAACCCTAAAACACTACACCCCAGCATGACCCTACACTACGCAAACACTACAACACTACCCTAAACCCTAAAACACTACCCCCAGCATGACCCTACACTACGCAAACACTACAACACAACCCTAAACCCTAAAACACTACCCCCAGCATGACCCTACACTACGCAAACACTACAACACTACCCTAAACCCTAAAACACTACCCCCAGCATGACCCTACACTACGCAAACACTACAACACTACCCTAAACCCTAAAACACTACACCCCAGCATGACCCTACACTACGCAAACACTACAACACTACCCTAAACCCTAAAACACTACCCCCAGCATGACCCTACACTACGCAAACACTACAACACTACCCTAAACCCTAAAACACTACACCCCAGCATGACCCTACACTACGCAAACACTACAACACTACCCAAAACCCTAAAACACTACACCCCAGCATGATCCTACACTAGGCAAACACTACAACACTACCCTAAACCCTAAAACACTACCCCCAGCATGACCCTACACTACGCAAACACTACAACACAACCCTAAATCCTAAAACACTACCCCCAGCATGACCCTACACTGAGCAAACACTACAACACTACCCTAAACCCTAAAACACTACACCCCAGCATGACCCTACACTGCGCAAACACTACAACACTACCCTAAACCCTAAAACACTACCCCCAGCATGACCCTACACTACGCAAACACTACAACACTACCCTAAACCCTAAAACACTACCCCCAGCATGACCCTACACTGCGCAAACACTACAACACTACCCAAAACCCTAAAACACTACACCCCAGCATGACCCTACACTGCGCAAACACTACAACACTACCCTAAACCCTAAAACACTACCACCAGCATGACCCTACACTACGCAAACACTACAACACTACCCTAAACCCTAAAACACTACCCCCAGCATGACCCTACACTACGCAAACACTACAACACTACCCAAAACCCTAAAACACTACCCCCAGCATGACCCTACACTACGCAAACACTACAACACTACCCAAAACCCTAAAACACTACCCCCCAGCATGACCCTACACTACCCAAACACTACAACACTACCCAAAACCCTAAAACACTACCCCCAGCATGACCCTACACTACGCAAACACTACAACACAACCCTAAACCCTAAAACACTACACCCCAGCATGACCCTACACTACGCAAACACTACAACACTACCCTTAACCCTAAAACACTACCCTCAGCATGACCCTACACTATGCAAACACTACAACACGACCCTAAACCCTAAAACACTACCCCCAGCATGACCCTACACTACGCAAACACTACAACACTACCCTAAACCCTAAAACACTAGCCCCAGCATGACCCTACACTACGCAAACACTACACCACTACCCAAAACCCTAAAACACTAGCCCCAGCATGACCCTACACTACGCAAACACTACAACACAACCCTAAACCCTAAAACACTACCCCCAGCATGACCCTACACTACACAAACACTACAACACAACCCTAAACCCTAAACACTACCCCCAGCATGACCCTACACTAAACAACCACCACAACTCTACACTACACTAACACAACACTACACTACACAACACTACACTACACAATAACTAACCCACGAAAAAATTAACACAAATCCACTTACCTCTCTCGTCATCGTGGTTTTCACAACGCAAATGCATTTACCATACATGCCTTTAAAACGTAATTCTTTGTAAAGGCATGCGTGATAAATGCACATGCGTTTTGAAAAAATGCGGGATAATGGTATGCGAGGTCAATGACCTTGCGGGATAATGGTATGCGAACTGAAAGTCCGCGGGATAAAAAATGCGGGAAAATGGCTGCAAACCATGATTAGCAGCAGACTTCCCTGGTGAGCACTAGCTTTACTACAGTGATCTAATGAGCAACTAGAGTGCTAACATTCAGAATTTATGGCAAATGTGTGACACATCTGAATGCCTTCTTGATAGAACCAAAGTAAACAAGCATTGAAAATGCAATAGATCTCGCCCTCGTTGAAGTTAAAGCCATTCTGTTTGTAATGAGGTGGCTTTTTAGCTTTGCTTTTATTAGTGTTTTTAAAACTTTCATGTAAATAACATGCATATGTATGCATATATGTATGCATGCATTTATATTTATATAGATATGCAGATTATATATGTTTATATATGTATATTACCTACTGGCGATAGCCAGTGGGTATATATAGTTAGGATTTTTTCTCTATGGGATTTCTGAAAATTCTATGTCTAATAACTTTGGCGTTTGTGGACGGAATTGGCTGAAATTTTCAGGAAAATGGCACATTTTGTTTATGAGCAGCCCCTGAAAATTTGGGGGGGGTTTCGTCAAGGGGGGGCCAAGAAAAAAGGGGGGTCCCAAAACGCGTTTTTCCCATTCATTTTTCCATAGGGCGGTTGGACTCACTTTTAGCTCGAATGGCTGAATGGATTTACATGAAACTTGGCAAAATTGTAGATATGGTTTGCCCTACGTGCCTTTGCTATGTCTCAATATATGTGCTCCAGTGGATTTTGAGAAATTAACGTTTAAAAAAATATATATATCTGTGACAGCGATCCGGTTAGCGCCCCGGTTCGCGTACCTGACGCGTAACGGAACTTCGCGAAGCGAAGCTGATTGGCTCTCCGGTGTCTGTCAACATTCTAAACAGTCCGGAGCGGCCGCCATCTTGTCTCTCGGTAGGATCGAGAGACAAGATGTGGTGAAAAACGAAGGGGGAAATGAAGGAAAGGGGGCAAGGTAGACCCCTCCTGACCCCCTAGGATTGATGAGGGGGATATTAAAGTGCCCCGCGGGGCAAAAAAAAAAAAAATATTTTTTTGCGATTTTACGCCGTAGAGGCGCGCCCCGGTACGCGAACCGGGCAGCTCACCGGGCAGCTAACCGGGCAGCTAACCGGCAGCGTAGCTGTCAACATTGTAAACAGTGGAGCGGCCGCCATCTTGTCTCTCGGTAGGTTCGAGAGACAAGATGTGGTGAAAAAAGAAGGGGGAAATGAAGGAAAGGGGGCAAGGTAAACCCCTCCTGACCCCCTAGGATTGATGAGGGGGATATTAAAGTCCCCCGCGGGGCAAAAAAAATAAAAAAATTGTTGCGATTTTTCGCGGTAGAGGCGCTTCCCGGTACGCAAACCGGGCAGCTAACCGGCAGCGTAACGGGAGTCCGCCATCTTGTGTTTTTGGAGCGTCCGGTTCGCGTACCGGGTAGCGTCCCGGTAAGCGTAACAAGGGGAAAACCAAGAGAAACAGTAAAAAAAAAATTAAGGGAATAGATTTCCAGCAAACTTGGCAAAATTGTAGGGACTGTTTGTTTGATGTGCCTTTGCAAGGCCTCAAGATATGTGCATGTGTGGATTTTGTCTAATTAAGGTTAAAAAAAATATATATATCTGTAAGCGTGCTCCGGCACGCTTACGTTACGGGTTTTGTTTGCGCTGCAGAGCCGATACGTCACGGTTATGCAACGCGTCATGAGGCGTCTCACGTGTCTACGTGATACGTCACGTAATAAAGAATATATTTTACAGCTATAGATATTAGCTTTTAAAAAACCAAAGAAATTCACTGAAAAGACCATAGGTTATAGACCATATATAGTTAGGAATTTGCATTTACAAAACCTTGAAAATTCACTGAAAAAACCATAGGTTAGAGACCATATATAGTTAGCTGGACATTTTATTGACATAAAACCAATGAAATTCCATATATAGTTAGTTGCACTAACTATATATCGCGCACCCGCAATCCACTGCTGATGATGTCACATATTACATCATTCATGACATGGTCAGTGACATCACTGATGACATCACTGATGACATCTCAAATGACATCACTGATGACATCTCAAATGACATCACTGATGACATCATGACACACCAATACCAGTTACTACATACGCACTCACTGATTCCTACGTCTACACACACATTCACTCATTCACCCATACAATCACTCATACATACAGTCACTCATTATTACAACACTATCATATGCACTCATACACCTAGTCAGTCCTGTGAAGAATCAATCACACTTCGATTTCCTCATCTATACAGTTAAACACAGAACACCATACTTTTTCACACATATACTAACACATACTTACTCTCTTATACAATCACTGATACAAGTACACATTGATATGCACAGAGTCACACACCTCCCAGCCAGCCACACACACTCAGTCTTCCATACATCCACTCATTCTTCAATATGTAAAACATATTTAAACTTTACAAAAATACACAGACACTAGATGATGTCATCAGTGATGTCATTTGAGATGTCATCAGTGATGTCATCAGTGATGTCATTTGAGATGTCATCAGTGATGTCATCAGTGATGTCACTGACCATGTCATGAATGATGTAATATGTGACATCATCAGCAGTGGATTGCGGGTGCGCGATATATAGTTAGTGCAACTAACTATATATGGAATTTCATTGGTTTTATGTCAATAAAATGTCCAGCTAACTATATATGGTCTCTAACCTATGGTTTTTTCAGTGAATATATATATAGTTAGGATTTTTTTTAATAGGGATTTCTGAAAATTCTATGTTGAATAACTTTGGCGTTGATGGACGGAATTGGCTGAAATGTTCAGGAAAATGGCACATTTTGTTTCTGCGCGTCCCCTGAAAGTTTGGGGGGGTTTCGTCAAGCGGGGGCTGAGAAAAGAGGGGTGTTTTTAACATTGAGTTTTCCATAGGGCGGTTGGACTCACTTTTAGCTCGAACGGCTGAATGGATTTCTATGAAACTTGGCAAAATTGTAGAGACTGTTTGCCCGATGTACCTTTGCTAGGTCTCAAGATATGTGCTCCAGTGGATTTTGAGAAATTAACGATAAAAAAAAAATATATATCTGTGACAGCGTCCCGGTTGTTGTGTTGTGTGGGTGATGTAAGTACCAACATGTAGGTACCAATGAAGAGTCTAAAATTCAATGTACACCGTCTCCTCTGTAGATATTTTGTATGTTCTAATATGGGTTATTTAAATGTAAATGTGTGGAAAAGCACTTCATGCTTTAAAGCAATTGTATTTTTGAACTGATTGTTCTTTCCTCTTAGTCCTCCTCTTTGGGTTTTTTCCCCACACTCTTCTTCAGCATGATAGTTGATAAATTCGTTCCCTCAAAAAATTTATATACATAAAAAAATTATATTAAATACATATAAAATATATTTTTCCTTTAAAAGAAGAATACATTTTACAGCTTTTGATATTTGCTATTAAAAAACCATTGAAATTCACTGAAAAAACCATAGGTTATAGACCATATATAGTTAGGAATTAGCATTTACAAAACCTTGAAAATTCACTGAAAAAACCATAGGTTATAGACCATATATAGTTAGGAATTAGCATTTACAAAACCTTATTTTACTCACACAAAACCATTGAAATTCGCATATATAGTTAGTTGCACTAACTATATATCGCGCACCCGCAATCCACTGCTGATCATGTCACATATTACATCATTCATGACATGGTCAGTGACATCACTGATGACATCACTGATGACATCTCAAATGACATCACTGATGACATCACTGATGACAACATCCAGTGACTGTATGTTTCTGTAAAGTTAAAATATGTCTTACATATTGAAGAATGAGTGGATCTATAAGTGTCTGGATGAAGGATTTAGTAGGTGCATGACTGACTGTATGAGTGAGTGATTAAATGTGTCTCACTGAGTGCATGGGTTAGTGACTAAACTGTCTTAATTTGTGCATCATTATGTCTGTTGTTCTGTAAACTGCTGCATGTGTTGATCAGTAGCTATATGAGTAACTATATGGGTTATTGATTGGTTGCCCAAGTATTTGTATGGGAGACTGAGTGTGTGTGTGGGTGGCTGGGAGGTGTATGACTCTGTGCATAGATGTGTGAGCAGTTGATTCACTAGATGTATGGGTTCAAAAGTGCATGTGGAAACAGCTGTATGGGCGGTTGACTGTGTGCTTCAGTGTATTGGTGAGTGAATGGATATCTCAGTGCTACATGTCAAAGTAAGTACATATGTAAAACACAGTACATGTGAGAGTTGACATATATAAATAACTGTGCATAAGAGCCAGTGAATGTGTGAGTGGCTGTATGGATCATTGTGAACTTGTATCAGGGATTGTATAAGAGAGTAAATATGTGTTAGTATATGTTTGAATAAGTAAGGTGTGTATAACTGTATAGTTGAGGAAATGGAGGTGTGATTGATTCTTTGCATGACTGACTAGGTGTGTGAGTAACTCCATGGATGAGTGACAGTCTGTGAGTGTCTGTTTACACTGAGTGTATCTAAGGTTATATTAGAGTCTGAAGAGGTTCATCGTATTATCACATGAATGATGTCATCAGTGATGTGATCAGTAATGTCAAATGAGATGTCATCAGTGATGTCATTTGAGATGTCATCAGTGATGTCATCAGTGATGTCATTTGAGATGTCATCAGTGATGTCATCAGTGATGTCATTTGAGATGTCATCAGTGATGTCATCAGTGATGTCATTTGAGATGTCATCAGTGATGTCATCAGTGATGTCACTGACCATGTCATGAATGATGTAATATGTGACATGATCAGCAGTGGATTGCGGGTGCGCGATATATAGTTAGTGCAACTAACTATATATGCGAATTTCAATGTTTTTGTGTGAGTAAAATAAGGTTTTGTAAATGCTAATTCCTAACTATATATGGTCTATAACCTATGGTTTTTTCAGTGAATTTTCAAGGTTTTGTAAATGTTAATTCCTAACTATATATGGTCTATAACCTATGGTTTTTTTCAGTGAATATATATATATATATATATATATATATATATATATATATATATATATATATATATATATATATATATATATATATATATATATATATATATATATATATATATATATATATATATATATATATATATATATATATATATATCTGCTCCAAGTTGTCCTCCCCCCCAAGGAAGGAAGGAATGGCCGCACTCACGTGGTCAGGTTACAAGTTTTCTAATGTTTATTTTCAGAAAAACAGAACGCATTTCGGCATACGTGCCTTTTCCCACTGTGTGTGTATATATATACATATATATACATATATATATGCTACTAAATCCTCCATCCAAATATTTATTTATATATATCCACTCATTCTTCAATGTAAATTGCTATATATATAATGCATATTTAAATAACGAAGCAAACCACATTCACTGGATGATGTCATCAGTGATGTCATCAGTGATGTCATTTGAGATGTCATCAGTGATGTCACTGGCCATGTCATGAATGATCTAATATGTGACATCATCAGCAGTGGATTGCGGGTGCGCGAAAAATAGTTAGTACAACTAACTATATAGGAGCAATTTCATTGGTTTTGTATGAGTAAAATGTCCAGCTAACTATAACACCACTAAAACTTATAGTTTTTTGAGTGAATTTCAAAGGTTTTTTAAAAACGAATTCCTAACTATATAACTCCTGAAACCTATGGTTTTTTCAGTGAATTTCAAAGGTTTTTTTAAATGCTAATTCCTAACTATATAAGGCCTGAAACCTATGTTTTTTTCAGTGAATTTCAAAGGTTTTTTAAATGCTGATTCCTAACTATATAAGGCCTGAAACCTATGTTTTTTTCAGTGAATTTCAAAGGTTTTTTAAATGCTAATTCCTAACTATATAAGGCCTGAAACCTATGGTTTTTTCAGTGAATTTCAAAGGTTTTTTAAATGCTAATTCCTAACTATATAAGGCCTGAAACCTATGGTTTTGTCAGTGTTTTAAAAAAAAAAATGGATTGGTTAACTGGCTTATTAAGTGTATCTTAGTGAATACATATATTAGCGAGTAATGTTTAAATATTTAAATATATGCATGAGTGATGTAATATGTGACGTCATCAGCAGTGCATTACAGACGTGCAAGTTATAGTGAGTCCAACTAACTATAACGTGGGAATTTCAATGGTTTTATGCGAGTAAAATTTCCAGCTAACTATAACTGGTGTGAAACCTATGGTTTTTTCAGTGAATTTCAAAGGTTTTTTAAATGCTAATTCCTAACTATAACTGGTGTGTAACCTATGGTTTTTTCAGTGAATATATATATATATATAAAATTTCTATAGCAAAATGAAACCCCTCATTTTGTTCCTTTTCAAATTAAATGTATTAAGTGTTACCACTTTATTCCAATCAAGATGACTTCAGGTGTGCCATACTTTTGTCATAAGTAAGACTGTTAGCGTTCTAGTTGTTCTTTAGAACACTCTGGGACATTCTGTCATTGGGCTATAGTTGGGCTACATCTGGCTGATATTTGGGCTACATTTGTTTTTTTTGTCTCTGGTGGCCATCTTTGGGCTACATTGGGCTACATTGGGCTACATTTGGGCTCTAACATATATATAGCCCAATGTAGCCCAATATATATTTTTTCAAAGTTAATTTTCGTAAAAACCACTGGAGCACATATCTTGAGACATAGCAAAGGCACATCGGGCTACCAGTCCCTACAATTTTGCCAAGTTTGGTGGAAAACCATTCAGCCGTTCGGGCTAAAAGTGAGTCCAACCGCCCTATGGAAATTAACATGGGGGAAACACGTTTTGGGATCCCCTTTTTATCTCGGCCCCCACTTGACGAATCCCCCCCAAACCTTCAGGGAAGGAGCGGAGCGCCGCGAGGCAAAGTTAAGGAAAATTTCAGGAAGATTCCTCAACCGGCGCCAAAGTTATTCCCAATAGAATGTTGCGATTTCCCTATGGAAAACAATCCTAACTATATATACCTACTGGCTATCGCCAGTAGGTAATATATATATATATATATATATATATATTTATATATTACCTACTGGCGGTCGCCAGTAGGTATATATAGTTAGGATTTTTTCTCTATGGGATTTTTGAAAATTCTATGTCTAATAACTTTGGCGTTTGTGGACGGAATTGGCTGAAATTTTCAGGAAAATGGCACATTTTGTTTCTGAGCAGCCCTTGAAAATTTGGGGGGGGTTCGTCAAGGGGGGGCCGAGAAAAAAGGGGGGTCCCAAAACGTGTTTTTAACATTGAGTTTTCCATAGGGCGGTTGGCCTCACTTTTAGCCCGAACGGCTGAATGGATTTGCACGAAACTTGGCAAAATTGTAGGGACTGGTAGCCCGATGTGCCTTTTGTAGGTCTCAATATATGTGCTACAGTGGATTTTGAGAAATTAACGTTTAAAAAAAGATATATATCTGTAACAGCGGACCGGGCAGCGCTCCAGGACGCGTACTTTTCGCGCAACGGAGCTTTGTGAAGCGAAGCTGATTGGTTCTCCGGCGTCTGTCAACATTCCAAACAGTCCGTAGCGGCCGCCATCTTGTCTCTCGGTAGGATCGAGAGACAAGAGGAGGCGAAAGCGAAGGGGCAAATGACCATAAGGGGGAATAGTAGATCCTCGCTGACCCCCTAGGTTTGATGTGGAGGTTTTAAAAGGGCCCCGCGGGGCAAAAAAAAAAAATAATAATAATAATCGAACGGCTGAATGGATTTGCACGAAACTTGGTAAAATATTAGGGACTGGTAGCCCGATGTGCCTTTGCTAGGTCTCAATATATGTGCTCCAGTGGATTTTGAGAAATTAACGTTCAAAAAAAGATGTATATCTGTAACAGCGCTCCGCTTCGCGTAACGGAGGTTTGCGAAGCTGATTGGTCATTCTGTCACTGGGCTATAGTTGGGCTACATCTGGCTGATATTTGGGCTACATTTGTTTTTTTTCGTCTCTGGCGGCCATCTTTGGGCTACATTGGGCTACATTGGGCTTCATTGGGCTTCATTGGGCTACATTGGGCTACATTTGGGCTCCAACATATATATAGGCCAATGTAGCCCAATATATATTTTTCAAAGTTAATTTTCGTAAAAACCACTGGAGCATATATCTTGAGACATAGCAAAGGCACATCGGGCTACCAGTCCCTACAATTTTGCCAAGTTTCGTGGAAATCCATTCAGCCGTTCGAGCTAAAAGTGAGTCCAACCGCCCTATGGAAATGAAGGAAATGAATGGGTAATTTGTAATTAGCAAATAGCTCATCGCAAACTAGGAATGGTAAAGAATCGCTATTTATTCCTTAAAGTTCGCTATTTAGGAAATGCAAAAAACTTTGATGATACATATGGCGGTTCATCTCTAACAAGATAAGAAGCATAGGGATAGATTTATGATGACTGGCGCATCACCAGGGATGTGTTAGTCATTCTGTGCCGCTGTTCCGTCACCTATGGTGTGCTGCATTTACAATGCGGCGCATCATGGGGCAAAAACAGCACAGATGCGTGATGTATCTGTGCCGTAAAGGTGGCGCATTGCTGGAGTTGTATCGCAAGTGTGATGAAGCTCCAGCAAGGGTCGGGGGTGCCCCTGTCGCAGGGTTTCTGTTCTCACACAGAACTGTGGACAGAGGATTGGAACCTCAGCGAATTAGGGTGTCCCAAAACTCACCTTAGTAATCAAAAACCCCTTAGCAAGCTAGGTACAGTGTCACATTGGATATAACAAACTCTCAATGTTTAGACAATCCAGAATATGAACTTATAGTACCTCAGGATACGTGGAACTCATGAACAGTCGGTCGTTATATATTTCTTAGAAACCAGAACATGGAGTTAAGAAGAACACATGTGTATTTGAAATGTTTATTTACTAATGCCGTCTTCTCAGGCGTAGTATCTTAGATAATACAAGTACACATATTATCAGTAGCAAAATTACCAGCATAGTTACTAGTACATAAAAAGCGAATGGTGATAGTATGTTAACATGCTGTAAATGAATAAGAGTTAGCAACACTTATAAGCAGCCGCGGGCCGTGGAGGGAGTTACGGTGGGGCAGGGAGGCGGGGAGGGGGAGGGGCAGGGTGGAGAGGGCTCCACCCTGCTTCTCCCCCTCCCCGCCTCCCTGCCTCACCGTAACTCCCTCCACGGCCCGCGGCTGCTTATATCTCACCCTCCCTAATACACATATTATATTATTTGCTAAGAAGGTCTCTTTGTGTTGGTTTAGGGCGTGCCCATACTTTAGTGTCTTAGATTTGAAGGAATCACATCAGCATACACCAGCTCTCTCTTCATGTGAACCGCATCAAGTGTTGTGTATGTGTGTTCGGCAAAGCAATATAAAACCCGCCTCATGCCCAGAATTGGCAGAAGTTGCACTTATGTTATGAGTATGAAGTCGTGGAGATCAGACCTCATAACAATTCTGTATCGTGTTGTTCTTGAAACTTTAGCACTCGCTGTACAGATATAGTTTAACAAGCAAAGCAGATAGTAGAGCAATAACATATTATTCTCATGTAAACCACGATGAACTACTAGGTTGAAAGCTAAAGCAACAACTAAGTGTCGTGTGCAGAAGTTGCAAAAAAGGAAAAATGGCGTTTAAACCGGTAATGAGCCCATGCTAACTTAACACGGTGTAAAGATATCCAGGACCTAGATGACACCTCCCCATGATCCGGAAACGAACTGAATAAGATAATAGAAGTGCCATCTCATGAGAGCAGATTGCAAGTTTATATGTGGACGGTCCGCAAGGTAAAGCATTAAAAACTAGGAAAATTTAATGCTAAAGAAAAATAAAACAGCCAAGTACTTTATCGAGTCTTAAGCCAATAGGCAAGGTAAATAATAAAAACTTGACAAATAAGTCAATGAATTGTCAATGAAATGCTAGTACTCAGCATATCAAACATGAAAAAGGTCTATGACATAACTGTGTATGCAAAATAAGCTGCAACAGCCTCCAATAGGAAGTCACCGTCTTCATCCGAAAACAGTTCAGCCATCCAATTTAAAAGCGGAAAAGAACATACGTGCTCTCCCAGCACCGGATCCTCTATCACCATCAGAGGACAGCTCGGTGGGTTTTCAAGAAAGCTCTGTTCCAAGAAAGACTGTGTTGCCGCCAGTAAATTCCAGGGACCAATTAGTCCATGCATCAATGCCACAGCCATAATCCTTTCGCCAGGACAAACCAACTCGTGAGTAATGATAGGAGTCATCAGCTGATTAAAGTCGACGTCAGGAGAAACCGGTCCGCAGAGACACAAATCAATGGCCCAATCGAAATCACAGGTCAGGCAGTGAAATACAGGCTGGACACAGGTGAAGTAGGAGAATCGAAAAGATAATCCATATGCCGTGCTTAATATCGCCAACGGCATTGTGCCATAATATTCTAGCATGCGATTGCGGAACAGTGTCAGCAGCTGCAGGGCGGGAGGTTGCATAGGAGGGACATCCATATTTAAAAATGTAAAAAAGCACAAGAGCGTCCGCTGGTAATGCAAGTAAAAATGGCAATCCACGAAGCAGAGTGGAAAAAATAGAATGAAAGAAAGCAGGGATGACTCCAAAGATTTTCTCAAATGAAGTCACGAGACCACTGGTAACAACTTTAAAAAAGTGCGCCAGGGCCTTTGTGGAGGATGCGTTAAAGATAGTCCGAACCATCTTGCTGAAATGGAAAGGCAAATCTGAATTGAAAAGGGTCTGCACCTCTGTACGGGTGTTCGCTATGTGAAGCACGAAAGTTTCACGGGCCGAACTCAAGGCCACCTCTCTCTGAGACAAAAGAGCTCTTATTCTTGCCATGCCGTTGAAATCTGCTCCCAAGGTTGGTATTTGTGGCGAGATTGAAAACTCCCTATGTTCATGTGTGGGAGGAAATAGAACATTTCTGCAGCAAATAACCCGTTCACTTACTGTTACGATAAAAGGAATACTTTTAATTAACCCAGAACAATCTTCATTATTGAGCATCAAATAACTACCATTTTCCAACAACTTGAACGTGGGATGATAGCAGGAACTGGCGTGCCTTGCAACACGCAAGCCATATTTGGTCGGTGTTTGTTGCATGAACCGTGTAACTGTATGTGCCTACACATTAGTGAATGATCTGGCGTCTCAGTGCATTCCTCTCCATTCAGATAAACTTCTTGATCATCTTTGAAACATCTGTATGTGTATGGAAGCGACCAGACCTCATGAAGAAAAGCACTACCTAAAGGTTCATAACGACCTATTGGTATATATTTCATACAATTTGAAAACTTATATAAAGCAAAAGGCAGCGTTATTAAACCGTGGATAAGGCACGTTGCCAAAAAACCCGCAATCCTCTGCTGATGATGTCACTGAGCATGTCATGAATGATGTAATATGTGACATCATCAGCAGTGGATTACGGGTAATAGTATCTCTAGTTTACTCCCCTATAGCTGTCTTTCTTTTAACATAAGTGTCTGTTTCCTTCCCTTATACTTACTGTTTTTGGTTCGCTTCCGGTTCGCGTACCGGCGAGCGAACTGGGAAGCGAACTAAGAGAAATAGAGGTTGGCACAGTTCCAAATATTGTACCAATTTTTTAATAACGGGGAGGTAGTTCTGAAAAGAACTTTTTTTTTAATTGTTTTTGTTGTTTTATATTTTTTTATTATTTTTCGGAACATTTTTTTACTTTTTTGAATTTTTCTGAACAGTTTTATATTTTTTTGGGTTTTTCTTGGAGGGGGCAATGAAAACGATTCATTGTAAAGGGCTCAACAGGAGCAACAAAACAAAAAAAAAGTATTTATTATTTGGGGCGTTTCGTACAAACTTGCATATGATTGTCAATAGCTCTGTTGATCAGAGTGATGCTACTTTCTCTGTAGCAAATGAACCCATTGCAATGTACGCAGACTTGCTTTACTTCCCCGAATCTCATTTGTATATTTGGCACCATCTCCCTGCCCTCTGGTCCCGTTACTTCCGGTACAACAGATCTTCTGGCCATAATAGGGAGATTATCTAGGTCGTTCCGAAACTGTGCAGCACTGTAGTTGTTAGGATGCCACCTAGTCATATGGCGATGCATTGTGTAGTTTCCGAAACTGTATTTTTTCTCGGTTCCTCTGGACAGTCTATCTTGACATATAAGGCAAGTTACGTATCTTGCATTTACTTTTTTCTGACCTTTGGGAATTTTAAAAAATTGCCAAATGAAGTTTTCTTTCCGGTGAGACGTCCTGGGCTCCTCAGGCAAAAACTGCCTCTCTTCGTGCTCGTCGTTCTGTTCCTCTTCTTCCTCTTCTTGTTGAATTATAACTTGAGCAGGTGGTCCACTCTTCCTTGGATGTGGTGGAGGTGGTGGGGAAGCACCAGCTGAAGCTACTAAAGAAGCCATTGCTCAGTGATCACAAAGGGTCTTTCTCTCACAATGATGAAAGTCAGAGTGAGGAAAGAAGGAGGGATTTTCATCATTTGGGAAAAACAAGAGTTCTCAACCAATGAAAAGTGTTCATTTTAGATTATATGACCTAGTCTTACATCATTAGGAAACCAAAAGTGAAATGAACCAATGAAAAGTGTTATTACCAAGTCACATGACCTGCTGTGTTTACGTTAAGCGCTTTGCAGGGCCTCCCGGTTTGCTTCCAGAAACCTGCGCTTTGCGACTCGCTTCGCGTACCAGTTCGCTAACGTAGCACGTCATATGACGTATCACGCGACAACGTGAAACGTCATGCGGACGGGAGGCGTCACGATGTTGTTTTCTAACGCGGCAGTTGCGGTAAAGAAACGTTTACCGGCTCGCGGTCTATTTCGTGGCATCAAGGTCAGCTAACGGGAAGCTTCCCGATTCGCGAAGCGGGAACGAAGAAAATAAATTATTTAAAAAACAAATTATTCATAAACATATAAAATATATTTTTGGATTTAAAGAAGAATACATTATACAGCTACAGATATTAGCTGTTAAAAAACCAATGAAATTCACTGAAAAAACCATAGGTTATAGACCATATATAGTTAGGAATTAGCATTTACAAAACCTTGAAAATTCACTGAAAAAACCATAGATTATAGACCATATATAGTTAGGAATTAGCATTTACAAAACCTTATTTTACTCACACAAAACCATTGAAATTCCATATATAGTTAGTTGCACTAACTATATATCGCGCACCCGCAATCCACTGCTGATGATGTCACATATTACATCATTCATGACATGGTCAGTGACATCACTGATGACATCACTGATGACATCACTGATGACATCACTGATGACATCTCAAATGACATCACTGATGACATCATGACACACCAATACCAGTTACTACATACGCACTCACTGATTCCTACGTCTACACACACATTCACTCATTCACCCATACAATCACTCATACATACAGTCACTCATTATTACAACACTATCATATGCACTCATACACCTATGCAGACACTCACACACTGCCACTCATCCATGGAGTTACTCACACACCTAGTCAGTCCTGTAAAGAATCAATCACACTTCCATTTCCTCATCTATACAGTTAAACACAGAACACCATACTTCAGTGACATCACTGATGACATCACTGATGACACCTCAAATGACATCACTGATGACATCTCAAATGACATCACTGATGACATCATGACACACCAATACCAGTTACTACATACGCACTCACTGATTCCTACGTCTACACACACATTCACTCATTCACCCATACAATCACTCATACATACAGTCACTCATTATTACAACACTATCATATGCACTCATACACCTAGTCAGTCCTGTGAAGAATCAATCACACTTCGATTTCCTCATCTATACAGTTAAACACAGAACACCATACTTTTTCACACATATACTAACACATACTTACTCTCTTATACAATCACTGATACAAGTACACATTGATATGCACAGAGTCACACACCTCCCAGCCAGCCACACACACACTCAGTCTTCCATACATCCACTCATTCTTCAATATGTAAAACATATTTAAACTTTACAAAAACACACAGACACTAGATGATGTCATTTGAGATGTCATCAGTGATGTCATCAGTGATGTCATTTGAGATGTCATCAGTGATGTCATCAGTGATGTCACTGACCATGTCATGAATGATGTAATATGTGACATCATCAGCAGTGGATTGCGGGTGCGCGATATATAGTTAGTGCAACTAACTATATATGGAATTTCAATGGTTTTGTGTGAGTAAAATAAGGTTTTGTAAATGCTAATTCCTAACTATATATGGTCTATAACCTATGGTTTTTTCAGTGAATTTTCAAGGTTTTGTAAATGCTAATTCCTAACTATATATGGTCTATAACCTATGGTTTTTTCAGTGAATATATATATATATATATATATATATATATATATATATATACATGCACGAAAACTCCTCCACGCCACTTCCAATCCCCACACGGACCAGCGAGGCGTTTAAACAGGAGATATATACATATCCACAACTTTCTTCCACTCCAAAGCAATAATCCCGGAATTGAAGGACAGCACACAAGGAAACTGGCACAAAAACTTTATTGTGCACTAATCAACAAGGACGACGCGTTTCGGCGTTAGCCTTTATCAAGTGACTTCCTGTGTTTACATTTCCGCATAAATGCGCTATCATGATCATAAACAGAGAAGACACACTATGTTTCCTGTGTCTCATACCCAGTTTGCATGTTTGATAAAGCGTGAAGGCTAATTCAAAAATTTCAAACATCTACGCCACAAATCATAATAACATTTCATATTGTTTACGCAATTTGCATTGTGCATCCATGTTTTAAAGAAAGAGTATTCTCGGCAGAATGTTCGGAACAACCATGTATGTCCAAGACATATGCACCATTATTTAGACACTATAGAAAATTCAAATATTTAATTCACACACTTACATTGTTCCTTCACCTCCCCAACCCCAAGCCCTTAGATAAAGGATTCTACCTGTGTCTTTGGAGGATTAACCTTATGCTGGCCTTGGTTATTATAACAACACAAACTCATGATAGAACACACACATATGTGAATAAGCATTGTATATGTTATATGGGAGTTCGAAAAGGTTTATACGTAAATTAATATTTATGCATTTTGATTTTTATAGTCGCAATGTACTCTTGTAATTGAAAAACATAATATAATGAGGCTTATCTGGTATATGTACGTCTTTACGAAAAACTATGCAAGGCTCACATGAAAAAATCTAAGAAATATCATGCTGTAAGTTAGGCGATTGCAGGTAATGTGCGCAATTGTGCTTTGATAAATGTGTCACGAACAGTACATATGTAAATACTGCTGGCAAATAGCCTGCGGGGAAAGGGCTGTGATATAAATTGGCAACGATCATACCTGTAACGGCACTAATGCCTACAGAATCCATAATGCCATTGGGCTGCAATTGGAATATACGGACACTTTCGTTCTTAGCAATGTTATGATTGTTTTTTTCTTTTCTTTTCGGAACCGATTAGAAATTAATTATATCTACGAATGCAATCTCATTCTGTTGGGTGTGCAATTTAATTATGGGGCCTTACATGGTTGTTCCGAACATTCTGCCGAGAATACGCTTTCTTTAAAACATGGATGCACAATGCAAATTGCGTAAACAATATGAAATGTTATTATGATTTGTGGCGTAGATGTTTGAAATTTTTTAATTAGCCTCACGCTTTATCAACAATGCAAACTGGGTATGAGACACACAAAACATAGTGTGTCTTCTATGTTTATGTGTAAGGGTATATACCCAGGCAGACTTACAGTACAAGAAAGATGGCTAAACAGAAAAACATGTTATATAAATTTTATAAATATTAATAATAAAAAAATATAAAATAAGTGCAATGGACTGAAATGATATCAACAGAGATAATTTTAATTCCAATAAAAACAGATAAATTTGTATACACAATATAAAGGATAAAAACTATTGATTCATTGTGTGACCTCTCTTTTTAACACATCTTATGAAATCATAGCAGTTTAATAAAAGGTTACGTTCCCTTCTTTTTAAATCTCTGGTTATGAAGAATAGGGCTGTGTGTGTCATATTCTTCATAACCAGAGATTTAAAAAGAAGGGAACGTAACCTTTTATTAAACTGCTATGATTTCATAAGATGTGTTAAAAAGAGAGGTCACACAATGAATCAATAGTTTTTATCCTTTATATTGTGTATACAAATTTATCTGTTTTTATTGGAATTAAAATTATCTCTGTTGATATCATTTCAGTCCATTGCACTTATTTTATATTTTTTTATTATTAATATTTATAAAATTTATATAACATGTTTTTCTGTTTAGCCATCTTTCTTGTACTGTAAGTCTGCCTGGGTATATACCCTTACATAAAAATTGTTTTCCCTGACCCAGGAGTCCTATCCATATCAGGGGGTCCTTGATACCTACAAAATCTTCTATGTTTATGATCATGATAGCGTATTTATGCGGAAATGCAAACACAGGAAGTCACTTGATAAAAGCTAAAGCCGAAACGCGTCGTCCTTGTTAATTAGTGCACAAAAAAGTTTTTGTGCCGGTTTCCTTGTGTGCTGTCCTTCAATTCCGGGATTATTGCTTTGGAGTGGAAGAAAGTTGTGGATTACGAGTGGCTGCTGCTGTCACTGACATCAACGTTGCAGGCAGGGGACTGCCTGAGCAGCTTCTTGTGAAGTATGAGTGTGTATATATGTGTGTATAAATATATATATATATATATATATATAAATATATATATATATATATATATGTGTGTATATTACCTACTGGCGGTCGCCAGTAGGTATATATAGTTAGGATTTTTTCTCTATGGGTTTTTTGAAAATTCTATGTCTAATAACTTTGGCGTTTGTGGACGGAATTGGCTGAAATTTTCAGGAAAATGGCACATTTTGTTTCTGAGCAGCCCTTGAAAATTTGGGGGGGGTTCGTCCAGTGGGGGCCGAGAAAAAAGGGGGGTCCCAAAACGTGTTTTTAACATTGAGTTTTCCATAGGGCGGTTGGCCTCACTTTTAGCCCGAACGGCTGAATGGATTTGCACGAAACTTGGCAAAATTGTAGGGACTGGTAGCCCGATGTGCCTTTTGTAGGTCTCAATATATGTGCTCCAGTGGATTTTGAGAAATTAACGTTTAAAAAAAGATATATATCTGTAACAGCGGACCGGTTAGCGCTCTGGTTCGCGGACTTTTCGCGCAACGGAGCTTTGTGAAGCGAAGCTGATTGGTTCTCCGGCGTCTGTCAACATTCCAAACAGTCCGTAGCGGCCGCCATCTTGTCTCTCGGTAGGATCGAGAGACAAGAGGAGGTCAAAACAAAGGGGGAAATAACTATAAGGGGGCATAGTAGATCCTCGCTGACCCCCTAGGTTTGATGTGGAGGTTTTAAAAGGGCCCCGCGGGGCAAAAAAAAATAATAAAAATAATAATTGAACGGCTGAATGGATTTGCACGAAACTTGGCAAAATATTAGGGACTGGTAGCCCGATGTGCCTTTGCTAGGTCTCAATATATGTGCTCCAGTGGATTTTGAGAAATTAACGTTCAAAAAAAGATATATATCTGTAACAGCGCTCCGCTTCGCGTAACGGAGGTTTGCGAAGCTGATTGGTCATTCTGTCACTGGGCTATAGTTGGGCTACATCTGGCTGATATTTGGGCTACATTTGTTTTTTTGTGTGTCTGGCGGCCATCTTTGGGCTACATTGGGCTACATTGGGCTTCATTGGGCTACATTCGGCTAATTAGCAAATAGCTCATCGCAAACTAGGAATGGTAAAGAATCGCTATTTATTCCTTAAAGTTCGCTATTTAGGAAATGCAAATAACTTTGATGATACATATGGCGGTTCATCTCTAACAAGATAAGAAGCATAGGGATAGATTTATGATGACTGGCGCATCACCAGGGATGTGTTAGTCATTCTGTGCCGCTGTTCCGTCACCTATGGTGTGCTGCATTTACAATGCGGCGCATCACGGGGCAAAAACAGCACAGATGCGTGATGTATCTGTGCCGTAAAGGTGGCGCATTGCTGGAGTTGTATCGCAAGTGTGATGAAGGTCCAGCAAGGGTCGGGGGTGCCCCTGTCGCAGGGTTTCTGTTCTCACACAGAACTGTGGACAGAGGATTGGAACCTCGGCGAATTAGGGTGTCCCAAAACTCACGTTAGTAATCAAAAACTATTTAGCAAGCTAGGTACAGTGTCACATTGGATATAACAAACTCTCAATGTTTAGACAATCCAGAATATGAACTTATAGTACCTCAGGATACGTGGAACTCATGAACAGTCGGTCGTTATATATTTCTTAGAAACCAGAACATGGAGTTAAGAAGAACACATGTGTATTTGAAATGTTTATTTACTAATGCCGTCTTCTCAGGCGTAGTACCTTAGATAATAAAAGTACACATATTATCAGTAGCAAAATTACCAGCATAGTTACTAGTACATAAAAAGTGAATGGTGATAGTATGTTAACATGCTGTAAATGAATAAGAGTTAGCAACACTTATAAGCAGCCGCGGGCCGTGGAGGGAGTTACGGTGAGGCAGGGAGGCGGGGAGGGGGAGAAGCAGGGTGGAGAATACAAGTACACATATTATCAGTAGCAAAATTACCAGCATAGTTACTAGTACATAAAAAGCGAATGGTGACAGTATGTTAACATGCTGTAAATGAATAAGAGTTAGCAACACTTATAAGCAGCCGCGGGCCGTGGAGGGAGTTACGGTGGGGCAGGGAGGCGGGGAGGGGGAGGGGCAAGGTAGAGAGGGCTCCACCCTGCTTCTCCCCCTCCCCGCCTCCCTGCCTCACCGTAACTCCCTCCACGGCCCGCGGCTGCTTATATCTCACCCTCCCTAATACACATATTATATTATTTGCTAAGAAGGTCTCTTTGTGTTGGTTTAGGGCGTGCCCATACTTTAGTGTCTTAGATTTGAAGGAATCACATCAGCATACACCAGCTCTCTCTTCATGTGAACCGCATCAACTGTTGTGTATGTGTGTTCGGCAAAGCAATATAAAACCCGCCTCATGCCCAGAATTGGCAGAAGTTGCACTTATGTTATGAGTATGAAGTCGTGGAGATCAGACCTCATAACAATTCTGTACCGTGTTGTTCTTGAAACTTTAGCACTCGCTGTACAGATATAGTTTAACAAGTAAAGCAGATAGTAGACCAATAACATATTATTCTCATGTAAACCACGATGAACTACTAGGTGGAAAGCTAAAGCAACAACTAAATGTCGTGTGCAGAAGTTGCAAAAAAGGAAAAATGGCGTTTAAACCGGTAATGAGCCCATGCTAACTTAACACGGTGTAAAGATATCCAGGACCTAGATGACACCTCCTCATGATCCGGAAACGAACTGAATAAGATAATAGAAGTGCCATCTCATGAGAGCAGATTGCAAGTTTATATGTGGACGGTCCGCAAGGTAAAGCATTAAAAACTAGGAAAATTCAATGCTAAAGAAAAATAAAACAGCCAAGTACTTTATCGAGTCTTAAGCCAATAGGCAAGGTAAATAATAAAAACTTGACAATTAAGTCAATGAATTGTCAATGAAATGCTAGTACTCAGCATATGAAACATGAAAAAGGTCTATGACATAACTGTGTATGCAAAATAAGCTGCAACAGCCTCCAACAGGAAGTCACCGTCTTCATCCGAAAACAGTTCAGCCATCCAATTTAAAAGCGGAAAAGAACATACGTGCTCTCCCAGCACCGGATCCTCTATCACCATCAGAGGACAGCTCGGTGGGTTTTCAAGAAAGCTGTGTTCCAAGAAAGACTGTGCTGCCGCCAGTAAATTCCAGGGACCAAGTAGTCCATGCATCAATGCCACAGCCATAATCCTTTCGCCAGGACAAATCAACTCGTGAGTAATGATAGGAGTCATCAGCTGATTAAAGTCGACGTCAGGAGAAACCGGTCTGCAGAGACACAAATCAATGGCCCAATCGAAATCACAGGTCAGGCAGTGAAATACAGGCTGGACACAGGTGAAGTAGGAGAACCGAAAAGATAATCCATATGCCGTGCTTAATATCGCCAACGGCATTGTGCCATAATATTCTAGCATGCGATTGCGGAACAGTGTCAGCAGCTGCAGGGTCGGAGGTTGCATAGGAGGGACATCCATATTTAAAAATGTAAAAAAGCACAAGAGCGTCCGCTGGTAATGCAAGTAAAAATGCAATCCACGAACCAGAGTGGAGAAAATGGAATGAAAGGGAGCAGGGATGACTCCAAAGATTTTCTCAAATGAAGTCACGAGACCACTGGTAACAACTTTAAAAAAGTGTGCCAGGGATTTTGTGGAGGATGCGTTAAAGATAGTCGGAAACATGTTGCTGAAATTGAAAGGCAAACCTGTGTACGGGTGTTCGCTATGTGAAGTACGAAAGTTTCACGGGCCGAACTCAAGGCCACCTCTCTCTGAGACAAAAGAGCTCTTATTCTTGTCATGCCGTTGAAACGTGTCCCAAGGTTGGTATTTGTGGCCAGATTGAAAACTCCCTATGTTCATGTGTGGGAGGAAATAGAACATTTCTGCAGCAAATAACCCGTTCACTTACTGTTACGATAAAAGGAATACTTTTAATTAACTCAGAACAATCTTCATTATTGAGCATCAAATAACTACCATTTTCCAACAACTTGAACGTGGGGATGATAGCAGGAACTGGCGTGCCTTGCATCACGCAAGCCATATTTGGTCGGTGTTTGTTGCATGAATCGTGTAACTGTATGTGCCTACACATTAGTGAATGATCTGGCGTCTCAGTGCATTCCTCTCCATTCAGATAAACTTCTTGATCATCTTTGAAACATCTGTATGTGTATGGAAGCGACCAGACCTCATGAACAAAAGCACTACCTAAAGGTTCATAAAGACCTATTGGTATATATTTCATACAATTTGAAAACTTATATAAAGCAAAAGGCAGCGTTATTAAACCGTCGATAAGGCATGTTGCCAAAAAACCCGCAATCCTCTGCTGATGATGTCACTGAGCATGTCATGAATGATGTAATATGTGACATCATCAGTAGTGGATTATGGGTAATAGTATCTCTAGTTTACTCCCCTATAGCTGTCTTTCTTTTAACATAAGTGTGTGTTTCCTTCCCTTATACTTACTGTTTTTGGTTCGCTTCCAGTTCGCGTACCAGCGAGCGAACTAGGAAGCGAACTAAGAGAAATAGAGGTTGGCACAGTTCCAAATATTGTACCAATTTTTTAATAACGGGGAGGTAGTTCTGAAAAGAACTTTTTATTTTATTTTTCTGAACATTTTTTTACTGTAAGGTTCCCGATTCGCGAAGCGGGAACGAAGAAAAAAAAATATTTAAAAAAATAATTATTCATAAACATATAAAATATATTTTTGGATTTAAAGAAGAATAAATTTTACAGCTACAGATATTAGCTGTTAAAAAACCAATGAAATTCACTGAAAAAACCATAGGTTATAGACCATATATAGTTAGGAATTAGCATTTACAAAACCTTGAAAATTCACTGAAAAAACCATAGGTTATAGACCATATATAGTTAGGAATTAGCATTTACTAAACCTTATTTTACTCACACAAAACCATTGAAATTCCATATATAGTTAGTTGCACTAACTATATATCGCGCACCCGCAATCCACTGCTGATGATGTCACATATTACATCATTCATGACATGGTCAGTGACATCACTGATGACATCACTGATGACATCTCAAATGACATCACTGATGACATCACTGATGACATCTCATTTGACATCAATGACCACATCACTGATGATATCATTCATGTGACAATACAATGCATCTCCTCACATTTTAATATAACCTCTGTTTCACCCAGTGTTAAAAAGAGAGTATAATTTTTGAAACCATTGACACACCAATACTAGTTACTACATACGCACTCACTGATTGCTACGTCTACACACACCTTCACTCATTCACCCATACAATCATTCATACATACAATCACTCATCTTTACAACACTATCATATGCACTCATACACCTATACAGACACTCACAGTCTGCCACGCATCCATGGAGTTACTCACACACCTAGTCAGTCCTGTAAAGAATCAATGACACTTCCATTTTCTTGTCTATACAGTTAAACATAGAGCACCTTACATTTTCAAACATATACTAACACATACTTACCTTCTTATACAATCATTGATACAAGTACAGATTGATCTGCACAGAGTCACACACCTCCCAGCTAGCCACACACACACTCAGTCTCCCATACAAATACTTGGGCAATCAATCAATAACCCATATAGTTACTCATATAGCTACTGATCAACACATGCAGCAGTTTACAGAACAACAGACATAATGATGCACAAATTAAGACAGTTTAGTCACTAACCCATGCAGTCAGTGAGACACATTTAATCACTCACTCATACAGTCAGTCATGCACCTACTAAATCCTTCGTCCAGACACTTACACATCCACTCATTCTTCAATATGTAAGACATATTTAAACTTTATAGAAACAAAAAATCACTGGATGTTGTTATCAGTGATGTCATCAGTGATGTCATTTGAGATGTCATCAGTGATGTCATCAGTGATGTCACTGACCATGTCATGAATGATGTAATATGTGACATCATCAGCAGTGGATTGCGGGTGCGCGATATATAGTTAGTGCAACTAACTATATATGGAATTTCAATGGTTTTGTGTGAGTAAAATAAGGTTTAGTAAATGCTAATTCCTAACTATATATGGTCTATAACCTATGGTTTTTTCAGTGAATATATATATATATATATATATATATATATATATGTATATATATATATATACATACACACATATTACATATACTGTACACCACATTTAGTCTTTTTACATGTACAAACGGGTGAATCATACTGATGGCAGAAATGTAGCATGGTGAAATTGTACTTACAACTGTGCGCGGAAAATCACGGTCGCTAGTTCAAATCCCACACCAGCAGCAAGACCAATGTCCAGATCCAGCAACACGGAGGCTATGAAGGTCGCCACCCACACCAGCTGTGAAGAAAACCACCAATCTCAGATTCTTTAAACTGTTTACCTATGAAAAACCATGACTCAAAGGCTAAATAGAAAATGTGTGTCTATGTATAGGGTGAGGAGGTTTGCCCTCAGGGACGGTAGGAAAATGGAAATAACCTTTCCCATGAGTTGCAGCTAATACAAACCCTATCATTCATTTCAACCCCCAAACCACTCCCAATGCTTGCTCAAAACACTTGCCACCGACCGGTAATCCCAACTATAAACCTTAACCCCAACCCATAACCCTAAATTCCTTCTGGGGTGTACGTTATAAGGTCTCAAATATAGACAGATAAGTATCATATGAGTATAATTTGTATTATTCATACAGCTAATTATATTTAAATAGACAAAGCGTCGATTGTTCATGGTCTAGGTTTCAAAAGACTCATGAAAATGTGCTCCTCTTAATTAGAACATCAGTGAGATTTTAAGACTTTCTTACGAATATATTCCAACAGAGAAAACGCAACACAACATCATGGCTGTGGATTACAGTCCACATCTGAGAAGGGAATGTCTGGCTTTGGGGGCAGCCATTAAATTGAGTTGGGCTCTGAAAGAGGGGCTAAGATCATAAAGAGGGATCAAGTTTACTAATTGGGAGACATCTTTAGTAGCGTCCAAAACAGGATAAATAGGGAGGTGTGGACTGCAAGAAAATGACATCTATTTAGTTCTGTTAATATAGAGGTCTTATGAAAATATTGTACATACAACAGATTCAAATCAACACTTACCAATGGAGTCAAGGGGCAGGTAGGGAACCAATAAGGTGAAGTATAAATGTATAAACATGATGCCCAAAAATCGAGAGAATTAGTAAGCAAAGCAGATGGAGAAAATGGACGTTTAAAGAACATTTGCAATTTATTTATTAAAAGTTTTTATAGGATACTACATTTCGCCATTTGGTTACTTCAGTGCGCTTAATACATGAAAATATACCTTGCTGATGAGAGGGCAGACTGGAGTCCAATTAGAGAGGGCCAGTGAACAGTTCTGGACATTCTTTGATCATGAACCCTCTTCTGAGGTGGGTTTAATTGCAGGCCAGTCGGAAAGGTTCAGTTTTCAGAGGTCTAACATATAAGTGGTTGGGTTCGGATATCCAGTGTGGGCTTATGGAGTTCCGGAGTTTAGATGCTTACCTGCCCAAAGATTGATCCCATGTTTTATCTTTTTGACTAAACCTTAGTTGATCTGATTTGGAGGCGTTCAGTTAGGGACTCTAGTGCAGGCATGCTGGGGTGGCTGTGTGTGCAGGCATATGGTACCTTTGTCCTAGTAAAAAGTTAACCCTGGCTTGTACTGGGAGTTAATAAAGTACTCAATGGGCAGATTTAAAGTGACCTCACAGGTTAAGGCACATTTCTGAGTGCCTTGTTCTAAAGTCTTTGAAGAGTAGCAATGAGTCTATGGAGAAGGCAAGATTAGCTAGAATTGCAATAGTCAATGTGTTCCAGGACGAGGGCTCTCATCACTTAAACTCTAAAACTCTAAGGTCAGTGTGTAGAATAGGGAGGAGCCACTACATTGACTTGAGGTGGTTGTTTCCAAAGAGAATCCTCAGGTCCCTCCCTTTTAGTAAAGTGAACAATAGGTTACCAAGGTCAATGAGTCAGAAAAGTGGTGGGCTGGGCTCAGAGCCTTTGAATGCCATCTTGGCACAATTCAACCAAAAAAAACTCTCCATCATTTAGTAGAACACAGGGACCAAGCAGGAAGTAATGTTGGTTGGATTCTCTGGATGTTTCCAGGGAGAAGCGGATTGTGCGTTATCAGAACAGATTATGAAATTCATCTTGTTGTGATCAATCTTTTGTGCCGGTGGCCATGTGTGAGGGGCCATGATCAGATGCCGAAAAGAAGATATATGAGGGATGACCACTGAGGAACATAAGATATAGAGTTGTCAATGGTCAGAATAACCTGATACCAACTTTTTTTGTATGCCCCTGGTGAGAAATGATTTCACCCCGTGAAGGGCAGTACTGGACATGCAGATTCATTCTTTCAGCCTTTCCAGAACAGTTGTATAACTGGCAGCATTGCAGGCGCCGGAAAGGTCAGCAATCATATGCATAGTCTTGTTGTCCTCATCCAAGGATTGCATGAGCTCTTACCTCATGATGGCCCAGGATGTGCTCAAGGAGAATTAGTTACCTTGATTACACACCATCTTGAATTTTCTTGTCACCTCCCTTTCCATGATTTTTCTGAGAAAGGGGAGGTTGAAGATAGGCTGATAGTTTTTTGGGTGAACATATGTTTTTCCCAAAAGGCACACAATGACTGTGCTTTTCAAATGGGCAGGAACAATTCCAGAAAGAAGGGAGGGGTTGACCATGTTGCTTGTGTCCACCAACTAAGGGTGTAAGAGCTGCTTTAGTCATACAACTCAATAATGGCCCATGGCAATTTGGACTCTAATGTTTTAAAGCAAGGTCAACAAATCACCAGGGGTTCCAAGAGTTTGAAGCAGTGAACATGGATAATTTTGGGGGAGTGGAAATAGGAGGTTAGGGAGGCACTTTCAGTGTGGTAGTGTTCGATTCATGACTTTTATAAATTTGGGATGCAAAGTACTTGTGGATGCCTTTGCAGAGTTGTTGAGATATGCAATGACTTCTTTTTTGGCTTATGGGCTGAACAGTGCCTGGTAGATATCGAAGATTTCCATTGTCCGAGTGGGTGCCTCAAGTTTGCATTTTACGAAGTAAGCTTTCTGTCTCTCTTGATAGCTTTGGGGTATATAATACTGTGTTTCTTCAGCAGATTTTGTCATCATCAGTCTGTGACATGTGCCATTACCATTTTAGGTTTTGGTTACAGCCTTTCACTGAGAATTCAGGCCTTGAATAAACCGCAGACCAAACATGAGAAACAAAAATGAAAACAAGGAGTTGCAACCAGTTCACAGATCACATAAACTGTGGTAAGAGCTGAAATGTATGCAATACATTCCATTGTGTACTATTTGCCTGAGCCTGCACATGCAGGTAGTCTTTGAAATTATTTGCCAGACACTCATGTTGTATTCCTCACGCCTGGAAAGCAAGCCCATAAAACATGGAAGGGCTAATTACCAATGCATTGAACACTTTTAACACATTAAGAAAAGTGCGGGAGGATCATGGTCCAACTATCTTTCTGAACGTAGATGAAGTGGAGGAGGAAATTGAGGGTGGAGAGGAAAGTGGCAATATCTTGTTTTCACCAGAATCTTTCTATGCCAATTGGTTGTTGTCTTGATTACACTCAATGATGTGTTATTCTTTTTATTCATTTGTCAGTCCGATGCCCCACAACACTAGTTTACATGGGCTGGTTGGTGGCATAATTGATCAGCAGACTTCAGGTGAGGGAGATCTATTCAAAATTCTGTGAGTTTACATTTTCCTCATTTCCCACAATGCTGTTAACTAGCAGGACGGCCAGTTAAAGGCTGTCTCCTTGCTAGCATTAAGCATGGGCGTAAAATCCGCTCCGCTCGCGGATTTTTCGGATTTTCGGCAAATCCGCAATCCGCGAACGCTCGCGAATTTGTCGAAAATCCGTGAATCCGCTCGCGGCGGATTTTTTGCTTGGTTGCGGCGCGCGGCGTGGTGCACGGCGTTCACTTTCCGTCATTTTAGCGTTTGCCGAGTTGTTTTTCTTTGCGAGTGACGCGCCATTTTAGATCTTGCTGCGTGTTCCCGCGGGAGTTTGTCGCCCGCGAATACGTACTCGCGGCTTGCCACCTTGCACAGCACACCTCGCGAGAGTTCGCAATTGCGAACATGTAGTTGCGGCGGAAAGGAACAATCTCGCACTTGCGAAATAGAGATTTTGCAATTTCGCACAAGAAAATCACCAGCAAACAGGATAAACCTTCAGAAAATTATGATTTTTATCAGAATCACTCCTCAGGTTGACATTTGCATGGCCTTTTTTTTTGCAAGGAGTCCATTTTGGGGGGGGGGGAGGAAGGAAGTGCCCCACAGTCTCCAACTTCCTGTTCCTGTCCAGCAGGCTCCTCCCAGTGCTTTGTCCATCTCCTGGTCACTTTCCTTTGGATCTGGAGCTGGAAGGATTACTTTTTGTGGGTGCTGCTGGATATTTGGATTTGAGGCCTTTTTGACTGTCTTTGGATCACTTTTGGATTAGAAATCAACTTTCACAAGTAAGTTTGTTTGGGGCATTACAGTTGCTGCAAGTACAATTTTGGAACTTTTTCAGAAAATTAAATAAATTATATTGTGGGTAGCCACAGTATCCAGTAGGACCAGGGTTGGTTATGGGTGCATGATACAACTGTTTTGTTGAATTTAAACACCATTGAGGCCATGGATGGGCTGGGATTGTGCAGATTTTATTGTTTTTTGTCGTTTTTTTGGGCCTGCTGGTGTGGCCCTTTGCCCAGGGGTGGTGAGTGTTGCATGGGCCTAGTCTTTCTGTGGGGTGTCTTCTTGAATTTAAACATAATTGAGGCCATGGATGGGCTGGGATTGTGCTTATTTTATTGTTTTTTGTCGTTTTTGGGGGGCTGCTGGTGTGGCCTTTTGCTTGCCCAGGGGTGGTGGTGGTGCATGGACTGAGTGTGCCTGTGGTGTTGTCTCACTCTCTTTGATGTAAACATCATGGATGGCATTGGATTGTGGTGATTTCTGGCTGTTTTTCTGTTTTTTGGGGGTGTACTGTTGATGTGGTCTGGCCATGTGGGTGGTGGTGGTGGCCATCTTGAGTGCTGGCTGGTACAGGCAACATGTGCTTGGGGTGTAAGGGGGCCATTTTGAGGAGAGGCAGTGTCTGAGGCCTGCACTTATTTTGCCTACTTTTCATCCCTTATGCCCAGGGGTAGTGAGTGTTGCATGGGCCTAGTGTTTCTGAGGGGTGTCTTCTTGAATTTAAACACCATTGAGGCCATGGATGGGCTGGGATTGTGCAGATTTTATTGTTTTTTGTCGTTTTTTTGGGCCTGCTGGTGTGGCCCTTTGCCCAGGGGTGGTGAGTGTTGCATGGGCCTAGTCTTTCTGTGGGGTGTCTTCTTGAATTTAAACACCATTGAGGCCATGGATGGGCTGGGATTGTGCAGATTTTATTGTTTTTTGTCGTTTTTTTGGGCCTGCTGGTGTGGCCCTTTGCCCAGGGGTGGTGAGTGTTGCATGGGCCTAGTCTTTCTGTGGGGTGTCTTCTTGAATTTAAACATAATTGAGGCCATGGATGGGCTGGGATTGTGCTTATTTTATTGTTTTTTGTCGTTTTTGGGGGGCTGCTGGTGTGGCCTTTTGCTTGCCCAGGGGTGGTGGTGGTGCATGGACTGAGTGTGCCTGTGGTGTTGTCTCACTCTCTTTGATGTAAACATCATGGATGGCATTGGATTGTGGTGATTTCTGGCTGTTTTTCTGTTTTTTGGGGGTGTACTGTTGATGTGGACTGGCCATGTGGGTGGTGGTGGTGGCCATCTTGAGTGCTGGCTGGTACAGGCAACATGTGCTTGGGGTGTAAGGGGGCCATTTTGAGGAGAGGCAGTGTCTGAGGCCTGCACTTATTTTGCCTACTTTTCATCCCTTATGCCCAGGGGTAGTGAGTGTTGCATGGGCCTAGTGTTTCTGAGGGGTGTCTTCTTGAATTTAAACACCATTGAGGCCATGGATGGGCTGGGATTGTGCAGATTTTATTGTTTTTGTCGTTTTTTTGGGCCTGCTGGTGTGGCCCTTTGCCCAGGGGTGGTGAGTGTTGCATGGGCCTAGTCTTTCTGTGGGGTGTCTTCTTGAATTTAAACACCATTGAGGCCATGGATGGGCTGGGATTGTGCAGATTTTATTGTTTTTTGTCGTTTTTTTGGGCCTGCTGGTGTGGCCCTTTGCCCAGGGGTGGTGAGTGTTGCATGGGCCTAGTCTTTCTGTGGGGTGTCTTCTTGAATTTAAACATAATTGAGGCCATGGATGGGCTGGGATTGTGCTTATTTTATTGTTTTTTGTCGTTTTTGGGGGGCTGCTGGTGTGGCCTTTTGCTTGCCATGGGGTGGTGGTGGTGCATGGACTGAGTGTGCCTGTGGTGTTGTCTCACTCTCTTTGATGTAAACATCATGGATGGCATTGGATTGTGGTGATTTCTGGCTGTTTTTCTGTTTTTTGGGGGTGTACTGTTGATGTGGACTGGCCATGTGGGTGGTGGTGGTGGCCATCTTGAGTGCTGGCTGGTACAGGCAACATGTGCTTGGGGTGTAAGGGGGCCATTTTGAGGAGAGGCAGTGTCTGAGGCCTGCACTTATTTTGCCTACTTTTCATCCCTTATGCCCAGGGGTAGTGAGTGTTGCATACTTGCATGTCCCTAGTCTTTCTGTGGGGTGTCTTCAATGTAAACATCATGGATGGCATGGGATTGTGCTCATTTTTCTGTGTTTTGTCGATTTTTTGGGGTGTATAACTGAACTGATGTTCCTCTGTCTTCCATTGCTTTTAGGTGCACAAGAAGACTCAATAGAACCACCAGTGCCAGGAAGAAGTCCTGCAGCGGTGTGTGCAGCATAACGTCACGCGACGTCACGTCTGGACACAGAACCCTCTGCAACTCGTGCAACTGCTGCCTGCTGACCTGCTCTGAAGAAGATGGCCCCAAAAAAAGTAACCCGTAGCTCCTCTAGCAAGAAAGGTGCCAGTAAGGAGCAGAAGAAGCA
Source organism: Lissotriton helveticus (assembly GCF_964261635.1). NCBI lineage: Eukaryota > Metazoa > Chordata > Amphibia > Caudata > Salamandridae > Lissotriton > Lissotriton helveticus. The sequence continues at coordinate 1,262,584,687 of NC_136057.1, read as the reverse complement.
AGTTACCAAGGACACTGGTGTGCCGCCCGCCCCTTTTTTTGTGAGTAAAAAAAAAAGTATGCCTGCAGCAGCTGCAGCGGGATCTGCTGGGGACCAAGCTGGCAGCAGCACCCCCGCTCCATTGGGCTCAGTGCCACCACCACCACCACGCCAACTTAAGTCCAAGCCCTTGAGTGCTGCAGAGGCAGCCAGTATACTTCTTCAATCACCATCGACCAGTGATGTTGGCTCATCGCAAGAAAGCAGCAGCAATGTCCCTCAATCAACACAGGTTGTTGTAGCTCATCTGACGAGTGTTGAACAACCACAGCGGCAACAACAATCACATGTGCAAGTACAAGCCCAAGTACATGTGGAAGGAGAGGCAGCGCAAGGAGATGCGCATGCAGAGGTGCATGGAGGGTCACAACAAGTGCCCACAATAGTTGTTCCTCCCGAAGTAGGGGCACATCAGGAAATCGACAATCAAGGCGAGGTATCATTTGAGGAAGCCACTCCTCCTGATGATCCTTCATTGTCTTCCACAACCCTAGCAAGGAAGAGATCAAGGGTGGTGTCTACATCCTCTTCAAGCACACCTCCTTCTGATGATACGGATCAAACTTGGGAACCAGCACCACAGCCGTCTGAGAGTGAGGCACACCATGATCCAACAAAGGTACTTAAGCGTAAAAGGAAGCTCGTCCAAAGTCTCAGACTTATGGAGTGTGATGAGGCTCAACAAGAAGTGGCGGATACTGCTGCTGATGAAGACTCTGCCAACGACGACCCAGTCATCATAAAGGTCACTGCAGCCCCAGCGGGCATGCAGCAAACAGACATTTTGACCCTAGCCCGAAGAGCTGCTGCGCGTGATGATGATGATGATGATGTTGTCGATGAGGAGGCAGTGGAAACACCACAATCATTGGAGTTAAGTAGTACACCAACTCGTCCCGCTTCCATATTTCTTTCTGGCAAGAAGAGACCTGCGTCAACCTCGACCTTAATTAGTGGCGGTGAAAGTGGAAAACGTACAAAAGTTGGCCAATCCAGATCCTCCACTTCATCTGGCATTAGCTTCATGACCACCACCACCACCAGTATCGCCGCCTCCTCCAGGTCCCACAGACACTTCAAGTCCCCAGTTTGGGACTTCTTTACTGTTTGTCCCAAAAATCCAAGGTTTGCCATTTGTACCCTTTGTAAGCTTGCAGTTAGTCGTGGTAAGCCAGGTAGCAACTATGGTACCGGCGGCCAGAGTGGTCATCTTGACAGAAAGCACGCTGTCCAATGGTTTGCGCACCTAGCTGCGATCAAGAAAGGCCAAAATCAAGGAAACGTTGATGTTTCATCTGATGTTGACGAGCAGGAAGAAGACGTGTCAAACACTTCCCTTACACCCAGTACCCCTCTCAGCAGCACACCCAATGTGAGGCACACTAAGAGTGTTGGAGCGAGTGAGACACCAAAGCACAAAAGTTCACCAGCGAGCAAAATTGGGTCAACGAAGTCATTATCAGCCCGTAAATGCTTGGTCCAGGCCAACATTAGAACAATGCTTACTTCAGACGTGCCATATGAACGCAACCACCCACTGACGCGTCTGTATAACACTAAGCTGGCTAAAATGCTAGCTGTGGACCTTCTACCTTTTTCTTTTGTAGAAGCGGTAGGTTTTCTTGAATTAGTTGCAACGCTCTGCCCTAAATGGAAGGTTCCGAGCCGGTTCTATTTTGCCAGAGTTGCGGTTCCAGCACTACATGAAGATGTGCTGCAGGCGATTGGGGCAGCTTTGCAGAAGAGTGCTGTTCACACAATACATCTGACAACAGACATGTGGACCAGTGGCCCAGGCGATGATTACATGTGCATCACTGCACACTGGGTCTCTTTTTCAGGTGTTATAGCAAAGCTAAACGCAGGTGTTGACCCGGACCAAGTTTTCAGAGCTGCTCGGAAACATGCAACACTAGCCATGTTTGCCTTGGAGAAAAGTCACACAGCAGAAAACCTTTTGGAAGAGTTTGACAAAAAGGTGTTGTCAATGCTATCCCCCCTAAAACGCAAGATTGGTTATGTTTCCACGGATAATGGCGCCAATGTAGTTAAGGCCATGTCACAGGGTCACCATGTTAGAGTGCCGTGTTTGGCGCACTGTATCAACCTGGTAGTTCAAAAATTCTTGAGTGATAAAGAGAGTCCAGCGTTCGAGGTAATGGCCACCTGCCGCAAAATGTGCAACCATTTCAGCCATTCTTTTAAGGCCCGGAAGCATCTGCGGAGACTGCTACTTCAACGTGGAATGCCAGTGAAAGCACTCATCCAGGAGGTGGCAACACGTTGGAACTCAACCTTCTACATGCTTGAGCGTCTGCATGAGCAGTATACGGTACTCGATCACTATTTCTTGACAGAGGCTACATCTCAGAAGGAGGACCTGCGGATGAGTAAGGCGCAATGGGCCATAGTTAAAAGCCTGACAGACATGCTTCGTCCTTTTGAGTTCTTCACGCGTGCAGTCAGCCAGGAGGACTGTAATTTGGGAAAAGCTATCCCATTGTTGTGCATACTGGAGCACCAACTGATGGCGGTTTCTTCTGAGTTTGAAAAAGATGAAAAAAAAAAAAAACATTTCATTTTGTCTGAGAAATTATTACATCGCCTACGTGGTGATGAACGTCTTAAAAACATCAACTCAGATCAGCATTACATTTGTGCTACTATTCTGGATCCACGCTACAAAAAGGCGCTGGCAGACAACGCATTCTTTCCTTTCGCTGATGCAGATGTTCAAAAGTACAAACATTGGTTAGCCTGGTCAGCCAAGAGGTTTGAAAAAGAACGGCAGGTTATTGAAGGAGAAGCCAGTACATCAGCATCAGCATCAGCAGGCCATCCGCAGTCACAAGAATCCACTTCTGCACCTGTGGCTGGGGCACAAGTGACCTCTCAGCCGTTAAAGACACCGGCAACTGGATCATCTGCACCACACACAATGACAACACTAACAGTGGCTGGGGAGGAGGATTGGCTAAGTTTGATGGGGTATGGTTCTCTAAAAAATGTCACAGGCACAGCAAAAAGTAAGCAAAGTGGAGGAACAGTTGATGACCTTGAGTCGATGGTGCAGGACTATCTGAATGACTCAACAGTGGTCTTTCTTAATGAGGAGCCATTGCAGTATTGGCATGGCAAAAAACAATTGTGGCCACAGCTCTACAACCTGGCTATAAACTATTTGTCTTGCCCACTCGCAAGTGTGTCTTCTGAACGTGTTTTCAGTGCTGCTGGTGGCATTGTAACTGCCAAACGGAGCCGCCTATCGCCCAAAAATGTGGAGCGGCTGACAATGATCAAGATGAATCAGCACCTCATACCACCAGATTACAAAGTGCGAGAAAGCACGCCACATGAAGACGATGAGGACAGCAACGTAGATGAGGGGATTTTTTCTCTGTTCGGTGCCACTGACCTCATCCAGCCTGAATTCGCAGAGTATGATGACGAAATCTTGTTCTTATTCCCTGACACCGAGCCCTGAAAATGAGACAATCAATCAAGAACTTTCTTTTTCGTCCTTATTCACTTTTATTCCTGTGTGCTTTGTGTCTCTCTTTCTTTGTTTTGCACAGTTAATTTAATTCAAACTTTAATCACCTAATCCCAAAAACAAGACCATCATCAGAACTGTCTTCACTTGTTTGCTTATTGATTTGAAGGTGCCGCAGTCTACATTCCTCAGGTTCACAAGTTCTGAAGAACATGCTCCTCTATCCTCCTCCTCCAGACTGCGATTTCCCTCCAAGCAGAGTGCTGGATTACGCACAATGAAGAAAGACTCAGCACTTGTGGGGGTGTTGTACTTCTTTGCGGGTGAGTTGACGGTTTTGGGCCCATTGCTGTGAAGCTCTAATAATGGACAAAAGTGTTTTGGACCAAATATGAGGTGGAAATTTCTTGCCGTTTTTGCTGACTTGCTTGCCTTTGAGGTGCTCTTTGGCGGGGTTCCGGGGGTTTGTGTGTAATTTTTGGTGTCTGTCGAAGCACTGCTGCGACAGTCTAATCTTGATTGCATTTGCTTTTCAGGAAATCCGTGGTGGAAAACAGGAGTTATGATGATTGATGATGACCTAGCTGCACAGCGCGTTACTTTGGACCGAAGGCCGAGAGATATTGTAAGTATGAGATTTAGCTTTTTCGCTGTTTGGGGGTGTTGTCGGGTGTTTTTTTGCGGGTGGGTTGGCGCCGGCGGGTCTTGCCTGGGGCATTCCTGGGAAGGTCTAATACCGGATACAAGTGTTTTGGACAAAATCCATAAGGAACAGCCTTTTTTTTGCCATTTCTTCAGACATCTTGCTCAATGTAGCGTTTTGGGGGGCTTCCTGCTGTTCGTGGGTGGGTTGCGGCCGGGGTCTCTGTCGAAGCACTGCTGCGACAGTCTAATCTTGATTGCATTTGCTTTTCAGGAAATCCGTGGTGGAAAACAGGAGTTATGATGATTGATGATGACCTAGCTGCACAGCGCGTTACTTTGGACCGAAGGCCGAGAGATATTGTAAGTATGAGATTTAGCTTTTTCGCTGTTTGGGGGTGTTGTCGGGTGTTTTTTTGCGGGTGGGTTGGCGCCGGCGGGTCTTGCCTGGGGCATTCCTGGGAAGGTCTAATACCGGATACAAGTGTTTTGGACAAAATCCATAAGGAACAGCCTTTTTTTTGCCATTTCTTCAGACATCTTGCTCAATGTAGCGTTTTGGGGGGCTTCCTGCTGTTCGTGGGTGGGTTGCGGCCGGGGTCTCTGTCGAAGCACTGCTGCGACAGTCTAATCTTGATTGCATTTGCTTTTCAGGAAATCCGTGGTGGAAAACAGGAGTTATGATGATTGATGATGATGACGACCTAGCTGCACAGCGCCGCGTTTGGACCGAAGGCCGAGAGACATTGTAAGTATGAGATTTAGCTTTTTCGCTGTTTGGTGGTGTTGTGTCGCGTGTTTTTTTGCGGGTGGGTTGGCGGGTCTTGCCTGGGGCATTCCTGGGAAGGTCTAATACCGGCTAGAAGTTTGTTGGACAAAATCCATAAGGAAACACCAGTTTTTGCACTTTTTGTAAGTTAGGGTTCGTTAGGGTTAGCCCTAGCAGCAGGATTGCATGTGTTTAGGGGGGTTCTATTGCAACGCGGTTCTGTTGTTGTAGAGCACTGTTGGAGCGATGCTGGCTATGGATACTTTTGCTTGCAGGCAAGTGGTTTGAATACAATCCACGGTCTGTATTTGGGTCTACTGTTACTTTCAAAGTACGTTTTGTAACCATTTTTCTGCTAGGCATCGTTTTTGGAGATATGATTGGGTTCTTCTACATTTTTGCGACTGGCTTTAGTAAGGGTCTTGGTGGGAGCATTGCTGGGAAGGTCAAATTTTGTTCTAAAACACAGTAGTACACCCACCTTGAGGGGAAAGATCCGCTATAATATTTTGGCCATACTTATTGATCCTTAAAAAGGTGACTCAGACAGAGCACGCAATTTCAAAAATATTGTACTGTCTATTAGGGAAATCAAAGTGTGACTTTTTGAACCACACAGCGTACATACCTTTTATTTATTTATCAGTGGTATTGTAATAGCACTTCCTGTTTTCCGTTCAATAATTACAGGCCGGGTTTCAGTCAACATCCGCCAGGCAGGCAGTGGACAGGGTGTCTCTTCTGTCAGTGGTCACCACCACATTGATGGACGAAGCGTCAGCTGGAATGGAGGAGTGCCGCCAATAAGAGGAATTGTTTGCTGCATGCAACTTACTTACCAATTTCAACAGGACAACTCCAACAACATACGCAATACAGATACAGTATCCATTGTTGTCTTTTATTCTATGAGTGTGACTGCATGTGCTTACCTTTACTTTGTAACCAAAGATTGTCTGTAAACTCTGTATCTTCAATTATTGTTTGTCCATGCTCTGCTTTTTTTTTCTTCTCTCAACAAAACCTACCCAAAAAGAAACCCCCATTCCCATCCATTTTACAAACCCTAACCCTCTTCCCCCGGGCTGTGTTGTTTTGCTTGATGTCTGACTAAAATGACATCAATAATTCCACACACTTGCTGGGGAGGATAAGGTGATAGCAGCAACAGGCTGGTGAAGGAATACGAGGATATCTTCTAGACTTACTCAGCTTCAGTACTATATCTTCTAGTAGTAGTAGCCAATGTCAAATAAATTCAACGCAAGTACTAGTTATACTTGCAATACTTTACCATTTGTTAGGCTACATTATGGCACTGTTCTAGTGTACTGTCACCTGCTATTTTCTCGATCGTACCGTAACCGTTGTAATGCTACAGTAAGGAGTACAAACAAGGTTTCGTTTTCTTTTTTTCCATAGGCATGCAACTGCCACTGTGTCACACCACTAGTAACACCGCAATGAGGAAATGTCACCCGCCCAGGAATGACAACGTTAATCCCCATTTCACCTGGAGCCAGCCCTGGGCCTAGCCCTAATTTCTAACACAAATTACAGGTAAGATAAGCGTTTGGTGGGAGGTAGTATAATGGAGTATTATTTCGGAGTAGACAAGAGATTGACGGTTGTACTACTAAAGTCCTACGACTGTTCAGGAAAACAAAGTTACTGTTACACCCCCGCCCCCCACCCACCAGACTGAAAAGCAGTAAAAAACAGGTATGGTCAGATAAAGTAGTTGAAAAATATATTTATTTATCCCTAACAAAATAATCTCCCTCACCCACCCTAACCCCAACGATTGTCTCTGAAACGTCCCAAAACGATCCCAACTCCCAAATCCCACCCCCCAAAAGTCTATAAAAAAAGGGCAAGGGACACTCCACTACTGGAGGGTGCTGGTGCTGGTGCATGATGCGGCATGGGCATCATACTCCTTGCGGAGGGTGGCAAGCTCGGAGCGGAGGCCCTTAACCAAGGTCTTATACCTCAGGACCTCCTGCTCCAGGTTGGACATGCGGACTCGTAGGCGGTGTTGGCGTTCCTTGCAGCTCCTGTGGGGGGCAGCTGGTATTTCGGGTGCTTGGCGGTGGCGGTCGGCTTTCTTAGCCCGGCTCGGTCCCGCTGGTTTAGTCACGGAGGAGGATGCAGTGGTCACAGTCGAAGATGTTGCCCCTCTCGACTGCGTGTCCTCCTCCTCCTCCAGGGCCACCAGCCGCCGATACTCGGCGACTGTGGCCTCCAGCCTCCGTTGCCGGGCCAATCTAGCCTGCTCCCTCCTTGTTGTTGATTTGGAAGGAGCAACTATATGAAGAAAGAAAGACATAGTCTGTAACCAATGCTCCTTATTAATAACACAAAGTGATTGAGCCGAAAGTTGGGTCACAGAGTACAAGTAGCAAATTGAAAGCACAGTACATAACTATTGAGGACAGTATCTATGTAACCTCCCACTTCTGCATCCTTGCTCTAACAGTAGTGGTAGTTTAATGAACTAATTCTACGACCACTATGGACTTCCATTACAGTCGACTATGACAGTACACCAGTCTTATTCTTCTTCTTCTCTCTTGTTTAGGGAAATGGGTACGTTATCTTATGCAAGCCGGCAGAATGACATGGACACAGCACAGTGAAGTTGCACCCGAGAAAAAAAGTTGCACACCATGATGATGGAGACAGACTTGCGTTACTGTACCGGTCCAGTACATGCAGGTGGTGAAGCTATTACTTTTCTATTACGGGTGGCACTGAGAATACTCTGTTACAAGGGCTACTGCTTAATTAATTTACCTTTCACCCTACAGTGCAAATGAGTACTAGAAAAGGAAACTGAAGAAGCTAACTAATTTGATTATCTATCACTTCACATGGGACGTATTTAATGACAGATGAGATGACTTTAGGTGCTTTGCTTAATATTGAGTGAACACAGTGATACACCCACACATGAATGACGTACTACAAGTAAACTAAAGTTATTAAGAGAGGTACGGAGTGTCCACCGTAATAACCAGATATATGCTGTGAATGCAAACGCAATACAAAGTACTGCTACTATTCATGGTAGTATTGGACACATTTACTATTTCTTTTCCTTGCCTTCCCTGCACTGGGACGGACGTGCGGGTGCGGTGGTACATGCTCTTCAAGGTAACACTTACTTCACCTGGCGACCATCTACTCTCTCTAGATACACATTTGCTATGTAAGAGTCAGAGAATACCATGCTCCAGGCATCCATTCATTCAAAGTATACGCACACATACAGTTTCTGTTTCACCCACCCAGGCTGCTGTCCTTCCACCCATCCTTGCTTCATCATTGACCCAGCCATGCACCATACCATATTCTTTCCTTCCCAGCCACCTCTGGGTCCAAGCAAACACATATCGTTCTTCTTTGCCAGCCATCATACAAGTTCGCGTCCCACTTACTTACACCCTTCTTTCGCTTTTCGTTCATCCCATCCATCACGTTCGTCTAAGAACTTATTGGGATTCTTCTCACCAAAAACTTCACAGCTAAGTCGAAGTACATTTCGAGGAGGCTACTACCTGGTTGATTTGTAATTGTAATACACCCGTGCAGAAAGCACACTATGCAGTCTTCAATCTCAATAAGTAAGGAATATATAGCTTACCTGTTTCCGCCACCACCGTTTGATCCCCCACAGGAACGGCCACCAGCTCTTCTACCGCCGCATCCTCCCCAGAGGCCTCCGAGTCCAAGTCCAACACATCAGCCACCTCCGCGCTGGCCCCGTCACCAGATGTTACACCTACAAAGTACATTTAAGAAAGTTAGAATACACCACTCACTACTATATAATATTTGGTCTAGGAGAAATGTTAAAAAAACAGAATACAATGTAATAATTTGTGACTGTCTACTCCATAGTAAAAATGTCCCATTTTCCAGGGAAGGCTGTTGTCTTGCTGCACTTTTATGCACAACTGATGAATGCTTGCTTTTGATTTTTAACACGCACCACTTTTTCTCCTAACAGACAGAAGCTTGACTCCTGAGTCCTAAGAACACGACCAGGATCAAGTTCAAAGTAGGTGAGAGTTCGGCTCGACCACAAGAAATGTGTCCAATTAATCGTCAGCACTAACCACTTTTCCGTTTACAGTTAAATAGTTTTATGACAAAGTAGATTTCAATAAATGTGTTTACTTTTAATAAAGCTTTTACACTTAAATAGACTCTGTGGTTTTTGTTCCTCTAGACTAGAGTGGATGAGCTAAAGGTTTTGGAATTTTTGCAAGCATGAGTGCCTCTGACACTTCTTGACTGTGCTGTGACTCCGTACTACTCTCTTGTCCTGCGTACGATAATCTAGAGATCATTGGGGATCTATAATCGGTGACTTCGGGAGCTGAATGACTCTGCCACACTATCTAGTCAGTAAGGAGACAGTGCATAGAGGTATTGCTGAATATAATGGGAGTCCAATGGAATTGCCAAATGTCCAATCTTAGTTAGCTACACAGACAGACTAATAAGAATAGTCTAGTAATACCACAGGGAGTCATATTCGAGGCAGGATAAGAATTTATATCCAGTCTACAAGAAGATCAAAGACGATTTAGAAAAAATCGAATGAGGAACGCTAGGAAAAAATAGGTACTGTTTAGTAAAATGTAAACTTACTGGGGCCAGCAAAGGAGCCCTCGCCTGCCCGATCCTGGCCTGCATCCTCAGCACCCTCCTCCTGTGTCCTCTTGCCCTTGGGGGGAGCTGATGTACAACATGAAAGAAAGAAAAACCATAAAACATGGATGAGATTTTTCAACCAAATCAAACATTTCAAAAGAACAATAACAACATATTTTGGAAAAATAGCAAATAGATAGACAACTATTCCACGGGATCTATCTCATGTGGTATACTACGTTATTCGTATTGCCTGATTTGCGGAACGTTGACTTAGAAAGTTCCTATGTAACTCAATAAACAGACTACTAAAGAGGTTTGCCTAGGCCTGGCACTGCAGGCAGTAGTGCGCAACACGTGACAGACAAAGTCCATCCTGCTTGCAGATCAGTGAATACTCAAACTATCAATCCACCCGCCACCACCGCCACTATTTCTTCTGATAGCCATGTGACTGTCTAAAGGAAGGACACTGGACTTCAGTCTGTTGGGGCTGATTTATAAGTCCCTTGCGGAAGTTGCGGCTGATTTTCCTCCATTGTTGCGTGCCTTTTCTGACGCAGCGGCAGAACAAAAGACTCGCCATGGTGTTGGTGCGGCGTATATATTAAAAAAAAAAACACATATGGGCATATGGGCGATGCATCACGTTGTAAAGCCCTGCGCCATCAGGGGGCGTTCCGGCGCAAGGGAGGGCGTACCTGCGCAGGAACGAATCCTAAAAGTGGCTGAGGGAAATCTACAAGATGTCAATCAGTCATTTTTATGACAATGATGCATGACTCAAACCCTGCGCGCTTGAAGCCGACGTACGGCTTGATGCAGCATTGGGGAGATAGGGTACCCCAGAGCATTGCTGGAGCTGCGCCATCGTTGGCACGCAACTCCAGCAATGCGCTGCCTTTACGGCACAGATGCGTAAGGCTTCTGTGACGTTTTGGGCCAATGGGTGGTGGTGGCATGGCACACAATTACTGCCGCATCCCTGCTACTTTGCAGGGATGCGCCGGTAATTGAAAATATGACCCTTACTGTCTAGCATTACGCAGTTCTTTTCTTTACAGTACACTGATACATAATTTCTCAGGCCAATGAAATGCTTCTGAACACAACATACAAAACAAAGAAGCATAGTAGCAAGCAAGGCTACTGAGAAGGAGAGCAGTGCACCTGAAAATGAAATGCATAGAAGATTTTGAAATATAATTTACCTCAATGTAATCGGCAGCATTATTGCTCTTGGTAAAGAACAAAGATTTGCAAATAACAGAGCAGGATAAAACAGAGTAGTAAATGGACTACTACTACTACTCACCAAGCCCGGGGACCTCTACGCCGAGCGCGTCCAGCAAGTCCCGCTCCCGGTCCATGACATCGGTCCAGCGGTGGGTGGCCTGGTTATATGTGCGCCGGACCCCAGAGATCTTGTACATGGCCCGGCACACCTTCTCCCACCGCTGGCGGCGCTCCCGGATGCCATAGCCGGTCGCGATCTTGCCGCCTCCCAGGATCGTCTTGGGGAGGCGGCGCTGGACATGGAAGATCAGTGCCGCCACTTCCTCCGCGCTGCAGATCTCCCTCGGGACCACTTGCTCCCCCCTTAAACGCCCGCACGGGAGCCGGGCACGGGGTGCGGGACCCTTCCCCTTCTCAGGGTGCTTCCCGGCTCCCTTTACCATGGTCTGGGCAGAAATAAACTTAAATGATAAAGAAGAAATAGAATAGTGAAGAAGAAAAGAAAAGAGTTTAAAAAAGTAGTTTAAAAGTAACTAAAAGCTGCAGAAAACACAAAAATATAGAGCTAGAAAAATAGAGGGTTAGATAATAAGTAAAATTAGATCAAAAAAACTTCAAACAAGCAAAGGATGGCAGAGATTGAGAGAGGATAGAGAAAGCATGCCCAGAACCATAGCAATGAATGAGAAACAAGATGGCCGCGCCCGTTCACGACCGCGTGGGTAAGTTCGCGCGAGATTTTCCTTGCGAGTACGCGCGAACTTGTACTCGCGAGCAGCACACTTTGCGAGATTACACATAGCGGGCGGAAACGGAATTACGTCACGCCAACAAGATGGCCGCGCCCGTGTACGACCGATAGGGTAACTTGGCAAACGAATAGCTAGAAGCGCCTCGCGAACACGCGCAAGATCACGCGAATATACACGTCGCAACAAAAACAATTTTGTATTCGCACGTATTCGCGGCTTCCGAAATCGATCTCGCACGGATTCGCGCCCCAAATAACGCGCGAAATTGCAAAAAAAACGATTTTAGCTAAAATGAAAGCAATGAGCAGGTGCAAAAGTTCAAACTTAACATTAGTAACATTCAAGGTAGTGCTTCCTGATGGGCCCCTCCAGAGTTTGCAACAATTCTATGACCCTGCTATGACCCAAACAGCAGGCTCATAGAATAGCACCATAAAGGTCCTGTAAAAAAAAAATTTCACTGCAACAAAAAGCAAATTACAGATAAGGAAGGAAGCAGGTGCCAGCCAGACTGGAACTTTCAAAATTACTGACACATTAATGAAACACAAATTAATTGATGGCAGTTGAAGAAGGGCAGGTGTGCTAGCTTTTTTCAACCACCATAATCTACAGTAATAAATAAACCTAATAGGTGCCTGTGAGGATGTACTAGAGGGTGGCATGGGTGTCCCAGAGGGTGGCAGTGGTGAAACAGAGGGTGCTGTGAACCTGTGATGATAAACCAGACGTAGAAACAACATAGTCGCGGCCGTTGCAAGCCGAAAAGTAAGTTCGCAATTGCGAACTTGTCCCAAAATCGGCGCGAACACGCGCCAACACAAAAAACGGAAAAATCCGCAAATCCGCTAGAGTTCGCGGATCTTCGCGGATTGCGAATCCGTAAATACGCAAGTTCGCGGATTGCCAATCCGCAAAATCCGCCCATGCTTAGCTAGCATTATGAAAAGTGGAAGACATGAAGTCTGATGTCACACAGGATCCAAATCTACTCTTGGGCTTCTCAGATCAGGGACATAGTTTGCCCATTTTAGGGACTTGTATGGCCGCTACATGTGCTGGCTGGGTGGGACCACTCTCCTCTGCCTCTATACTACCTGGCCTGAAATATGTGAAGCACTGGTGATCAAAAGCAAATGTGTCTTGCTAGGTGTTTGTAAGTTATTGTTGGGTATCTAGCATTGAGCTGGGCTTTGTTGGATCGGAGGAGAGATTGTAATCGAGAAGTCTACTTACACAGTCGTACTTGTCCTTTCGCCACAACACAGGAATTTCATTGAAGTGCATCAACATCCCCTTCAGATTGACGATAATTATGGCTGCCAACACTGACTGAAAACCAAGAAGAGAGCAGTCATGTTTGTGTTGTACTCTCTGTATAATGGAAACTTTAGACAACAGAAAGAAATCCTGTTCTCAGACATGCTACCTAATCATTGTCAAGTCCAACTCTTGCAAATAATTGTTTTAAGCAATATAATCCTGTGTTACTTCTTACATGGCTAGTGCACCTAGGGTTTTGTCTCCCTGGTTACTAGCTCCTCTAGTGTTTCTTGAACAAACACTTTTACAGCCTGAGCCCCATCCAATCCCATGTTAGCATCCAAAGAACCAGGCAAAAATACAAGATAACAACAAATTGCAATGATGGACCCTTCCTAGAGTCAGCACCTGACTAACTTACGCCCAACGATAATTAATAACCCTTAAATTACTGAAGGGGATTGTGTGCACACCGAATAGCACCCATCATCACTGTGCCTATTCCCCTGGGGAATTTGAATGCAATAGAAAAACAACCGCAAAGGTGCACCACAGCAAATAAAATAATGAGTGCAAAAATTATTTGAGCACAATAAAGAAATATATCATGAAGAAATGTTGTTAGTCTTCTTTTAATCTTTATTTTTCAATTTGTGGTGAAACAGAAACAGCCGACGCGTTTCGTCCCAAGCCGGGACTTCTTCAGGGCTGTCGGTAAAAAACATATACATACAATCAATTTTGTGTACAACAAATGACTTACAATCTGACAATCTAAAACCACAGACAAATTTAAAACCTTCCTACGATAGACATGGAGCCAACTACATTTATCTTTAGGCCTTCGCCCACAGATGAACTTTACTCTTACGGTTTACAGTCAAACATCACAATTTGTAAATGTTTTGGAGCAATTTATTATGTTAAAAAGCGGGTGTATAAACATTATTTACATTTGCAGGAGAACACTCTTGTATTGCTTGTGTATCGACCCAACATATTCTATCTGACGGGGGATAGATAAATACAGAGGGCCTGCAGTATATGCTTGAAGCACTGAGAAGGACCAAACTGAGACAGAAAAATGGGAAAGAAAATTGAAGAAGGAAACGGAGTAAACAGGAAGAAACCCCTTAACGAAAGTGGACTAGTACCATATAATGCGGAGCCCAACGAGAAGGAGAACCAAATACCTACAGTGACCAATGCCCTTATTAAACTGAACGCAAGGTGTCATTTACCTTTGAGTTTGGTAATGCGTCGTTTCTGGACGCGGGATAAAGTAAAGTGAACTGGAGTCCAAGGATAGTCTTCCTAGCAACTTTACTCTTGTTGTGTCTTGTTTCTTGACAATGTCGAATTTAAGATATTTGGACCTTAGGCGGGAACACAAAAAGACAGGAGTTCCAGTCTTAGAATCTATATAATTGAGTTGTCAATACTCGATGAGTTGGTGATAGACAAGGGGGGGAACAGTACACCTCGATCATTTAGATCTAGTAACACTTTACTACAGTCTACTTACTTTAAACATGCCAATCGGCGAAGATGGCGATGTTTGTCAAATCTTCCTGGGTGGTGAGCACGGTCTTGCCACCTTGATAGTATACCCTTTTTGGTCAATTACTGCAAAACATTTAAGAGCAAGGTTTGAACACACTCTGAAACCGGTGACAAGATGTAAAAAGGACCGAAACCGAGGTTGGTAGGAGATAAATATTACCTGAGTGATCTATAGATCTGATGGAGGGCAGGAGGTCCTATTACTCAATGAGATTCGGATGTGGGCACTGTATTACAGCAGGTCTGGCAAATCAAAGAGTAAATATGATGTTGTAATGTGGTAAGATGTGACTAGAACACTAATGATATATTGACATACATTTCTGTATGGGTTTACAAAAGTAGTATCTCACCCTATAGACAATGTCCGTTAATAACACATCTGGATAATAGCCCAGAAATGTGAATAATATTGATAAGATACCTGGTGAGCTGATTATTGCGGTATATCAAAAGAGGGGGTGCTAAGCATGATAATATGCTAATTTCTAATTATTAGAAATTTAAAAGGAAAAAGATTTTTTGGAATATAAACAAGCATTCCCCCTAAGCCAAATGCCAAAACTCAGTAATGGAAGACTTCAACTACAGTGAAAACAGGTCTTACTGAGCAGGTAATGTTACCAGTAACCCAAACTAGTTACCAATCCTGCTAGAAAGTACTAACAGGGAGGATAGCTAAGTAACCCAGTAGCCTGATACACTCACCGTTCCTGATAAAACGACCGGCGTCCATCCACATCCCTCGTTCAAGCGAAACACCCCCTGCGAAGTTGTGTTCGAATGTGGTGTGCCCATCTTGACTGTTATATACTAACAGCAATTAGGTAAAGGGTCTGCACCTGGGATTGCTGCGCCGGCGCCTTAGCGTCGGAATTCGATAAACAGCAGTGACAACACACGGGTGTGTGTAATGATGGCGGCCATTTTGTAGTGGCTAAACGGGACGTATATGTATGCAATCTTTCCCCCATAGTCCCTATCACCATATGACTGTACGCCCTGCTTAGTGACCACGATGCTGTAATCGGTCCTGTGATTGAACCAAAGAGGCCTTAGTATATGCCGAGTGTCCGCCCTTCCTAGTAACCTCGTCGCTAAAACGGTCTTTCGAGAGGATCTAAATTATGTCCACATGTCCCATAAAGTAATGACAAAAAGTCAGGGACATGAAGTTATTAAGACGGCGCTTAAATCATAAACGGCCAAGCGCAGTGCTAACTGAAGCGCCAGTCGTCAAGACTGCCCTATGGACGCCTATGAAATGGCGGCGGCCATCTTGTAATGGCAAAGAAGAGGCATATGTATCTACATCATTACCCCCTAGAGCCTCGTTGTCAAGAGTGTATGCACCCTTAATATTAGCAAAAACGGGGCCAGTTGAAAACTGTAAACGGCCCTGTGTGCTGTCCGTATGTTAGTGCAACGGGCATTAATAAAAAAGGAATACGATTTCTGTGTAAATCGCGGATATAGGCACCCCTTACGTTATCTACTAAAATCACTTAAATCCATAGGAAAATTAAACCCATTTATAAAGGGAAATTGATACACATGGGTAATATTAACCCTAATGCAAAGGGTAGGAAGCGCGAAGAAAAAACGGCGGCCATCTTTGCCTCTGTTCCCCCAGAAAATGAAAACAGTAGGCTTTGATATTTACATTAGAGGAAAAGAGAAAGTATGAATCCATGTGAGGGAAATGACAAGACATAAAATATGTAATCTCCTCAGGCCTAGTTAGGTATGCTAGGATTAATTTGGTTCTACAACCGCTAAGCCTCGTGTGAATAAGTAGAAACTAAATTGTGTGAGAAAAGAAAAAGAGAAAGTCTGCAAGGTGCAGAGGGACAGGAGGGAAACAACAGTGATAAATGACAATGATTGGGACCTTATACGTGCCTGCCATGATAAGCTGCGAGTGGAACCAAATAACATTGTTCAATTGGAAAAAAGTGTAAGATATTCTCAAATGTATTTTAAGAAGAACAAGTGAATCATATACATAATCTCCATTTACAATTTGGCAGTCCAATATATGGACTCCGTTTCCTTCTTCAATTTTCTTTCCCATTTTTCTGTCTCAGTTTGGTCCTTCTCAGTGCTTCAAGCATATACTGCAGGCCCTCTGTATTTATCTATCCCCCGTCAGATAGAATATGTTGGGTCGATACACAAGCAATACAAGAGTGTTCTCCTGCAAATGTAAATAATGTTTATACACCCGCTTTTTAACATAATAAATTGCTCCAAAACATTTACAAATTGTGATGTTTGACTGTAAACCGTAAGAGTAAAGTTCATCTGTGGGCGAAGGCCTAAAGATAAATGTAGTTGGCTCCATGTCTATCGTAGGAAGGTTTTAAATTTGTCTGTGGTTTTAGATTGTCAGATTGTAAGTCATTTGTTGTACACAAAATTGATTGTATGTATATGTTTTTTACCGACAGCCCTGAAGAAGTCCCGGCTTGGGACGAAACGCGTCGGCTGTTTCTGTTTCACCACAAATTGAAAAATAAAGATTAAAAGAAGACTAACAACATTTCTTCATGATATATTTCTTTATTGTGCTCAAATAATTTTTGCACTCATTATTTTATTTGCTGTGGTGCACCTTTGCGGTTGTTTTTCAAAAATACAAGATGTTGGGAAATTCCAGTGGAGTCAAGCATCACTCTGACTGGGTGCCTAAGTCTGGCTTGATGATTAGTTGATGTCATAAAGATGCGTTTGGCCTCTCTTTTGGTCGGAGACTGTGAAGGTCTTTATACCATAGTGTGCAACGGTCAAGCAACTTTTCAAACAGTAAGCGAGATTTATTATGAGCACAGTAACATTAAGTTGGCTGCGTAAGATCTCCTAGCCATTTACAATAAGTCAATAATAAGTCATCTTCCAATTTGTTCTGGGGTCTTTGCCACACTCAACTCTTCTTCACTCAGCGATCCTACTCTTGATTGCCACCTCATGATGACAAACATACTCACCTGTTTTGGACCACCTTAATGTATTTACAGTGCCCCAACTGCCATAATCTCCTTGTACACTATCACATTGCACCACCCCATCTCTCTTACTACTCTCTTCGTCCCACATCTAACGATATTCAAAACCATTTCTTCTTCTAGAGCAACGCCTGATCTCAGATTACAAAATGGAGACTGTACTTTGGCAGTGAGTAGGGGGCAGATTTTCAAAGAAGTCCCACAACACAGCACAGCAGCCAAAAATGCACCACTGTGTCTGTGACAAGAAGGGAGCAGGAGAGCACCATACCTACAGAGATATTGCTCTCTCCTCTCCTCTCCATAGCCCCGGCGGTGATTTTACCTTTCCCTAGCCCCGGCGGTGATTTAAGGTACCGTGTGCCAGGCATACACCTTAGCGTCATATCGCTAAGGTGCGTGCCTGAGTCTAGCATAGGTTTTGTACAGGAATGACACCCTTCCTGTGCAATATACTATGCCTAGACAAGTTCAAAACTTTTCTCACATTGTATGTGTGCTGTACAGTGCAGCAGGCATGAAAAGTAGGAAAAGACAAGAGAAATTAAACCATTTCTCCCCTTAGCTTTTGGTGCTAAACCCGGTCTATAATTGTTTGTACATAGGGTTTTTCTTCAACAGGCAAAGGTAACTGCATGAGAATTCCCATGTACCACCCATGTACCATCCACGTAATGCCCCCCTGGTACTAAGTAATGCAAAGCAATGTTTTGCACTGCATTGCGTCACTTGTAGGGTACTTTCCAACGCAAAACAAGTTTTTCACTGGAAAGTAAATTGGTAAAAAAAACATTTTGTGTTGGTTAGCATCACTTTTGTGATGCTATCCAAGAGCAAAATGTCTGAAATTCTACCCCTGGAGTCTTTATTCGTCTCTTTCACATTCTGCATGTACTTCTTGTTTTGGGCAATTCAATATTTATGCTACTCGTTTCATACCTTTAACACTTGAGCACTGTATCTTGTTTGTTTGGTATTGTTTGTTAGACTGTTTAGCTACTGTCAACATCGCGGTCAGGCATCCCGCTTTTTATGAGCCTGTTGAGGCATTACTTTCAGCATTACATATGATAGCTATCGTATTGGTGAGGTGTAGCAGCCAGGTAGCATGCTTATTGTGAACTTCGGTCAAACCTCATGCCCTGTAAGTACCGGGCCAGAAGTCATAATATACGGGTGCCATGGTTAGGTATTGGTCGTAGCTGGTGAATGGGTCAGGCTTCATGATTAGCTGGCATGTCTTTCATCACTTATAACAGTTCCAACACTAGAGCTAACCCACCCTGAACAATGAGGGATTCTCTGACACACAAGCAGGACTCTGAAAAGCAAACACTGCTGTCATTGTCTCCTCTGTCAGTCGTCATCAACAAGTGCTCCTACAAAATGTTGCTAAAATATTCTCGCCTACAAACATTCCACTCCGCGCAACTTCCTACTGGACAATATTCAATGCAAACACATTATTTTAGTACTTTGTGGGCCTACACAGACCACTGAAAATGCTCCATTTCTGTGCCATCATGTTTTATAGGAGGTTCTGATGATTGATGAAGAAATGACTCTAAAAGCATAGATGGGCCTATCTTGGACCTAAAATGCAATATGTGGGGTCCATCTCTTTGAAGATTGTCACAGAGGCCTACTCAGAAACATGACATTTGCTGGGCGCTTCTGGCTATTTGTCGCCTCTATATCGTGAAGGAAGTGTCTCCAGCACAATACAGTCGCATTGTTTTTAATTGTATTTTGCAATTGCGTTTATGTAGTGCGTCATGGGCAGCGGGTAGCACAGTACTCTTTATGTTCAAAACCAATGGACACTTTAAAAACAGCTTAATAGACATCCTAAGAGCTTCACAGATGAAGACATGTCCTTGAGGTGAAAACGGGTCCTTGAGTACAGCTGTGTGATGTGGCTACTTAAATTGGTTGTCTTCTTTTAGCAGCTGGGACCCAACCATACCACCAGCTCCCTTCCAACTGCTGCAGAACATTTTATCTGCTATTGAAAGCACTTATATTGATAATGTCCACAAGTTTATGTTTAAAATAATAAATGCTGCAAATAACAAATTGTAGTAGGTAACCCTACTTCAGTGTCACTGGCCTGCATGTAAATAAAGTGCTGAACTAAGTTAGCCTAACTGCTGATGCATGTTAACTGGAAAATAATGCATTAACACAGAAAAGCTTGTTTCTCACATTGAATAGTTGCATGTTCAAGACGTTTCTACTCTTTGCTGCTGGTGTTGCAACTTCAGAAGCTCACTGTCAGTTAGTGAATAAACACTTGTTTTGTGTTAGATAACTGATAGTGAGGTTCTTATTGGGAATGACAGGAATAATACTTCATGGGAAGAAGTATTGCACCACAAGCAAATAACTTTGCAACCTTCTTAGGACTAATGTCACAAAGTCTATTATGCTCTGGTGAGAACATGGGGTCTGAACCTGTTCCCAGGAGTCTGCTGATATTCCATTATTTGATGAAGAAGACGAAAGAAAATAATGTTGCAACATAGAAATTTGTGTATTTACAATAGTGCATGATCCTAGAGTAAGTTAAAGAGCACAGAGCACAACCCTCAGACCCCAAGGGACAAATCTTACATGTTCCTTCCCCGACTTTCTAACCTGAGACTCACTTTTTAAGTTTCTGATGTCTTTCTTCATGTGGGGCTGTTTTCTGTAGTTGTCTTCTGTTATTTTGAGCTGAGAATACTCTCCAGCTATAATGCGAAGGTGTTTTATGCGTACACATTGATCTTTCTCTCATCAGAACTCTTTATGGGTTTCTGAACTGACACATTTCTTCTCTTAATCCAAATGTTATTTAGAATAAGGAGTTTCCTTTATGGAACATGCTTGTTGCATTATTACTTGATCTTAATGAACATTTTGTTCTATTTTTTAAATTAAATATTGAATGATGGGTTATAATAACTTTTAATGCTGAAATCTAAAGATTAATGTCTAATAAATAAATAGATAAAAACAGAGGATTTTTGCAGGAGACAAAAGCGTTCCTTCGCGACATACATTTACCAGTACTGACCGGCGCTGAGGCGCAATTACTCGAGGCGAACCTAACAGACAAGTTGACCCTGGTCATTAAAAATATACAGTCAGGAAAAGCCCTAGGGCCCAATGGTATACCCATCAAACTTTACAAATGTGCAGCCACAACATTAGCCCCACACCTATTAAAGATGTACGAGGCCAGTCTTGAGAAGGGGGAACTCCCCATAGATCAGCGAATTGCCACCATAGTGGCCATCCCTAAACCTGGCAAACCACCCTCAGATAGCGCTTCCTACTGTCCCATTTCTTTGATAAATGCAGAGGCCAAGATCTTAGCCAAAGCACTGGCCAACAGATTGCCGCCCCACTTAGCAAAACTGGTCCATCCGTACCAATCCGGATTCATGCCGGGAAGAAACACCGCTCGGAACCTCAGATGTCTCTACAATGTTCTGAGCTGTAAAAGCACTATCCAAGAAGAGGCCGCCATATTAACTGTCGATGCAAAGTTGACCTTTGACTCCGTCAAACTGCCCTTTCTCTTTCAAGTCCTCCAAAATCTGGGGTTTGGGCCAAAATTCTCCTCCTGGGTTTGGTTGCTATACACCAATCCATTAGCGTATGTACAGTAGCGGTCGGCAGTAGGAGTTACTGCAGGGCGGTGACGTGGGCAGGGGGAGGAGCAGGGTGGGGGTAGTAATGTATGGATTACGGAGTTTTACAGGTAAGTAAGTATTTAAATAAATAAAACGAATTTCGTTGCGCGCACTGCATCACATTTGGTGATGCAGTGCGCGCAACAAAATTCGTTTTATTTATTTAAATGTTTACTTACCTGTAAAACTCCAGAATCCATACATTACTACATCATATTTCAAAGCAATAGACTCAGAAGTAACCAAGCTCTTGTGGGATGGTAGACCTGCTTGGATAGCCAAGACTAAACTGGTCAGGAGCTGGTACGACGGTGGTATCGCACTCCCAAATGTTCGACTATAATACTGGGCCTCACAAGTGGCTGTAATAAATCAATGGCTCAACTCGCCCCAAATTGACCCTGCTTACCGATTTGATAGGCACAGGTTTATGTGAAACGCTTTAAAACGAGCAGTGGCAAAGCCAATAGGTTTGGCCTTAGCAATTTTTTTTTTGTTGTTGCAAAAATATGGAATCTTCAAAACAACTTGGCAAATATAAATAAATATAAATAAATATATAACAAGTGGCCCAGCAGCCCATGCACAGCAGCACTTGCAATGGAGACAATCCTAGGAGACTGGTGCAAAGATATGGATATTGCCATGGCAGCTGAGAATGCTACATATGTTCATAGAGGTTGCCCTTAAAAGTAGGAGCGGGTATGGGGTAAATGGAATACCCGCCTACTATAGTTCTAGTTTCTGACGAGGATGTTTAACAAAATTACTGTCCATCTATTGCCATGTTATAAGATGTTTCTACGCCAAATTTCTAGAATATGTTCTTACTATTGTGTACCAGAAAAACAAGATTGAATGGAACTGTCAAGATGTAATGTTCTCAATGCAAGTCTTGATTTCAAGAAAAATATTTAAAAAAAATAAAAACCTAATGGATTTGAAAATAAAATCCTTTAATTCACACTAACTCTTTGTTAACACAATATTAATGGTTTAACAATGTATTGATTATGTAGATGATTGCTCCTCATTTCTCTTTGTTGACCATCAAAGGTCCACACAGCCGGTGGTGGCGGTTATTTAATGATTACACCTGAAGATTTAGGTACAGGAAACGCGTCTCCATCACATCTTTACAACCTCACAATCTTACAACTTGAGTCTTTGCTCACAGCATCCTCTTTTAGATAGGGTGTTCAGTACTCTCCCCATAAGCACAATGATGTCATAAATCTGTTCTCAAAGAGCTCTCACCACGTCCTGCACTGAAGCAAATGAGATGTGCTTACCAACGACCCCGCCGCCGCCAGAGCCAACCTTCACGAAGGAATGAAAGAAGTAGCCGAGTGGATGTCGACCAGCCGCCTGAAGCTGAACTCGGACAAGACGGAAGTCCTCATCCTGGGATCCTCGCCCTCCGCCTGGGACGACTCCTGGTGGCCCCCCGCCCTGGGAACTGCACCCAAACCGACAGACCACGCACGCAACCTGGGCTTCATCCGGGACTCCTCCCTCTCCATGACCAAGCAAGTCAACGCAGTCTCCTCGTCGTGCTTCAACATCCTGCGCATGCTACGGAAGATCTTCCGGTGGATCCCCACCGAGACCAGGAAGACTGTCACCCAGGCCCTCGTCACCAGACGACTGGACTACGGCAACGCCCTCTACGCCGGAACCACCGCCAAGCTCCAGAAGAGACTCCAACGGATCCAGAACGCCTCAGCCAGACTCATCCTCGACATCCCACGACACAGCCACATCTCCGGACACCTAAGAGACCTGCACTGGCTCCCGGTCAACAAGAGAATCACCTTCCGTCTCCTCACCCACGCACACAAAGCC
Source organism: Lissotriton helveticus (assembly GCF_964261635.1). Classification (NCBI taxonomy): domain Eukaryota; kingdom Metazoa; phylum Chordata; class Amphibia; order Caudata; family Salamandridae; genus Lissotriton; species Lissotriton helveticus. The sequence continues at coordinate 1,262,561,738 of NC_136057.1, read as the reverse complement.
CTACACGATCAAGGCCCGAGCTACCTCAACAACCGCATCAACTTCTACGCTCCCAAACGACACCTCCGATCAGCCAGTCACGCCCTCGCCGCCGTCCCCCGCATCCGAAGAACGACAACAGGAGGAAGGTCCTTCTCCTACCTGGCTGCCAAGACCTGGAACTCCCTCCCGACCGACCTGCGCCTGACCCAAGACCACCTCGCCTTCAGGAAGAAGCTCAAGACCTGGCTGTTCGGGCAGTAGCAGCACCCCCCCCCCCCCCCTAGCGCCTTGAGACCCTCCGGGTAAGTAGAGCGCTCTATAAATGTCTATGATTGATTGATTGATTGATGTGCTTGTATTTTCTATCACTTCTGAGTAGATAGTGCAACTTTGTAAATGAGACCTACAGGTAATGTGTGCAACCCAAGAGCAGACATTAGTACGTACGCTGTACACAATAAGAACTGATGCTCACAGATAACTTATATTTTCTGATCAAAAGGCATTTTGGGCTCCATACATTTCCTTAATGAGCAATGACCTGAAAACAGGCGGAAAATGTGCACAGTAGAGAGCTTATAATTGGGGAACCCCATGCAGGAATAGTTCTGGTAATTGTGCTCAGACTGGGCCATGTGTTGGTATTTGAGTTCAGTACATCAATTGTTTAAGTATAAAAGACCTGACATGTCAAAAATAATAACAATGTACTGTGGTTGGAACACACATTGGGTGACTACACAGAAGAGTTTTTTTACCGGAAGGTCACAACATGATAAGGATGGTTTGCATTTTTCAAATGCATTTGATAATTGAAATACATTTTGAAAATGAGGCGCGAGTATCAACGTCAAATACAGTGTGCCACTGAGTCCTGCTCTATCTCCATTGTAAATCAAGATGTACACTACACATCCTCTTGATATTCTAATACACTTTGACGATGGAGGGCGGACTGACACTGACAGGCCGTCGGTGGCAGTCCTCCCACCATCCAGGACTTCGGTCCGACCGCTGCATTACAATGCAGCGGGTCAGACCGCAAAGGGTGGGGGATAGGACAGCCATCTCCGACAGGATGGCTGTCGGATTCCTAATCTTAAAATGGAGGCAGTGCCTGCGCAGGCACCGCTGTAGGGATTAGGACATCCCTTTCCGACTGCCTGTTAATGGCAGACGGAAAGGGACTTTGGGGGCCCCAAGCAAGGCCCTTGTCTCCCATAGGTCACTGCTAAGTGGCCTGGGGGACACATGTACTGCTTTCTCACACATCCATGCACCATGTGTCCTAGGCACCTGGCACACAATGCATGAATGTGCACAAACTGTCCTTTTCTACTGCGGCTTGTGCTGCAGTAAAAAAGGGCACTTCACGACTGCCTTCACGGTGGTCCTATCAAAATAGGGGAGGTGGGACCGCCAACTTGTTGGATGGTCACCTGCCCAAAATGATGGCGATCGGAGGTCCGGCCGATCGCCATCATAATGAGTGCACTAGTTTTGCTAGTATGCTGATAGCAAAAGTATTCATGTAGTTTGTAGGAAATCTGTGGTTAGATGCAAGTAGCCCTAACACCATCCTCACTACTGTAAAATCGTCAATTTTCTGTATTAGAGGACAAATGTAGGAGCAGGTTGTACAGGCTGCTGATGAGGAAGCAATAGACACACCCAACGATAAAACAAAGTGTGATGTGTGTACACCGAAGCAGTGGTCTTCTGCTTGGTGCCGGTTCTCCGATCTCCGATGGTCGGCACGCGAGGCAAAAACTGACCCGGAGGTTCAGGAGGTTGGCTTAGCGTTGCTCAAGAGAGGCATGCATGTGCCTACAAGACAGAAGCTGGTCAGGGAAATGATTGAAATAGAAGGGCTCACTCCTTATAACAGCAGCACATGTAGGAAGAGGCGTTTCTGCAGTTATCTCAAACGTCAGGAGATAAATCAATAAGAGATCTGGCGATAATGAACTCAAAATATTCCTCTAACTGCTACTTTGTAGAATCCTCTCAAAATAACACCCATCTCAAGAACATAATACACCGCTGCTCACCCTAACACAAATGTAATACCTATCTGCTAACTCCAGGAATAGTATTTTTCCCTCTTCCTGTTCTATGTTTCCTCAGCAAGCTGAAAACATGAAATGCCCATGTGTCACGTATTCACAGAACTGTGAAGTAGTGAAGTGCAATTAACATGGCAAAATTTACTATGAGAAACTATCAAATCCACAACTGCATATTGTTGTGGCAATTTAAGTAGAAATGTGGCTTTCACCAGGGCACAGACCTCACTTCATCAGGTTACTATGCCAAAAATATGATATTTAGTAAACATTTACACCCAGCCCTAGTCCCAGAAGGAAATTGTTCACCTAATTCTTGAGACCCACAAAATGTGGAGATATGTGGTATTAGCATAAAACTCCATGCACGTGTGCTTTAGTTAATGAGTCTAAATCAAAAACTCTGGGTCCAATTCACAAAGTTAAACTTAGACTTAAGTTTAGGGTTACTACTTTTTAGTATTCACATAGGTAAGTTACTATTAGCAACTTTCCTACTAGTAGGAAAGTTAGGCGTAAGTCTAAGTTTAACTTTGTGAATCAGGCTCTTAATATTTTTCTTTGCACACAAACTGATTATATGTTTTATTACTATTGCACATAAAATCACCAGAAAGTGAGGACTGGAAGACATTTTCAGCTATTTAAAATGAGGAATAGCTTACCTTTTGTAAGGGCTGAAGGAGAAATCCAAGGGCCAGGATGACAATCATAACTAGTGAAGCTGAAATAAGACTTGCAACCTGCAATCACAAACATATTCTTTGAACCATTGTTCTTCTTGCAAGGCTAGATAATTTTAGTGACACGAATGTGTTTATGATATGTACCCAAAAATACATATTAATACAACCAGCATTACACAATGCATTGGCCAGCAGAAGAGAATTCCCCATGTCATCAGAAGAACATGGTATTTTAACCTTGAAGAGGGATGAGAAACTAAAGGCACTCATTTTGTGTTCATATAACCAAAGAAGAAACTAGAAAAATACATTAGCACTTGTCTAGAGTATCCTGTGCACATATTATACGTTGGTGGAGCTGGCATGATTGTGCAGCCTAACAAGAGAAGGCTCTGTGTGGCCTACCTGTGTTTTGCCTCCTGTGCTTTCCTGGACAGCAGACCTGGATAGTGAGGTGCCCGCTGCAAAGCCTTTGAACGAGCCAGTAAATATGTTTGCCAGACCGAATGCAATTAATTCCTATGACAGAATGAAAACTCATGTTAGAAACCGCAGGAGATTTTAATAAATGTCTGCTTTACTCCCCCCCTCATGGAGTTAGGTAAGGGAGAGTTTCAGTCAGTGGCAGTTGGTCCCAAATAGCATTAGAGGGGCGGGCAGCACTTTTTTCCTGCACTTTCTATCTGGACAACCGTCTATTGTTATATGCTTTATTGATTATGCTCATTCTATCATTTCTATATAAAGAAGATTACGTCTTAATCATTCAGTTGCATTTTCGCCTTTCTCTCTGGTGCATTGTTGAAGAATATTCTACGCCTCTGTTCAGTGACTATGAGATAACCTTTTCGATGACTCATTGATTTGATTTCAAGGGTCTTTTCCTCTATGGGTTTCTAAAGAGGTACACAAGGACCAATTGTTGTTCTTACCGTGTTGTTTCCAGGTCCTTTGATGCATTCTGGGATTATTACCCCATTAGCTTATAATGGCATATCTCTACAAACAGAATGCCTTCTCTTTCAGTAAAACTAGATACCTTGTCAGTTCCATCTGGAACTATGTGGCCCATGCATGAGGAGAGAGATGACAGAGGATGTGGGATGACCAGAGGAGAGAGATCAGGGTTGAGGCTTTGAGGGATGCTGCAGGATTGAGGGCTGGTCTGAGGCTGTGGGGATGAGCTGGGAGTGAGTGGTTATGTGGTACAGTAGGAGAAAGCAGGCAAAGGCTGCAGAAGGGGGAGCAGGTGCAACAGGCTAAGGATGAAGCAACATGAGAGAGGCTGTGGGCTGGTGAGGGAATCCAATGGGGACTTCATGAGCATTGTGGTTGGGGGAAGCAGCACTAGTTCCGAAGGTACTTTTTAACCCCTTGCCTGCGGGGCTAATTCCCCCGCTGTGTTGGGGGGCGGGGGGTGCGCACTGCGCCTCGGTGCTCATGACTAGCTCAGCTCGTCATGAGCCATGGTGGCCGTATGCTCATGACAAGCTGAGCTCATCACGGCCACACCCGTTGAACATTCAGCACAGCGGGGGAATTAGCCCCACGTGCGAGCGTTCAGACAGTTATGACGAGCTCAGCTTGTCATGAGCACACGGCCACCGTAGCTCATGATGAGCTGAGCTCGTCATGAGCATGGGAGGGGTTAATCCTCCACCCGGGCCCTCCTTGGCCTACATAATGGCTTAGTGTTTCTGAAGCCACAACGTAGATCAATGTTTGGGCCTTGTTGGCCTGCATGATGGCAGAGCTCTGTGGAGGCAGGTACCACACTGGAGAGCTGTCTGAGGCTGTTGGCACGGGCACCAGCTTCTGTAGGACACTGGGGCTCAAGCCCCAACAATATTTTGACTAAGAGACTGGGGCTCATGAAAGCACACCAAAGCTTGGGCGCTGCACCAGCATTGAGGTTTACTGTTTTTGATTCAGACGATCAGTTGCTGCTGCTACACACTGTGACCAAAGAAGGGGTGGGGATTGAAATTGATGCTGAAACATTGGTCCTCCAGTCCCTTGGGCTATCATTGTGGTAGGCAGTCACATTTCTAGCAAGCTCCAGTGGAGTTTAAATGTGTGACAATTATCACTTGAATTCTGACGTCTTCACATGAAAATCAATCTTTGCCATTCCACCTCTTCACGGATTCTTTGATTGGTTTAAAAAATATAGGATGAAAATCACAAGCAAAAATATTTTAAACTTTTACACAGTTCCCTGTTGTATTGTGTGACACATTTAGACATTCATGGCTTTCCATTCACTACAATGCATTATTTTGGGATGTTTAGTTTTTTTTACATTGTAAGTTGTGTCTGAAAGTCCTAACATTCAAAGTGTTTTGGATCAAAAACATGCTTGCCAAAAGAGTCAAGCATTTTATAAGATGAACTGGGTGCTGTGATATTCATTTTAAAAAATGTGGATAGATTAATTTCCAATATTCTTGCAGTGTGTCACATGTGAAACCAAGAAAAAGCACTGTACACATTTTTTAAGAAAGTGCACTTTTTCATTCACAACATACTCGTAACACATATTGACAAGTTCATATTTTAGTAAATGCTGAATTTGAGATTTTAGGTCATTCTGGTCATAAGACACCTTGTATTTGTTTTATAGGGCACCACTTACAAAATCTTAAGCCACCACTAGTGAACAGAATTTGAGGGGTGCAAAGTGGGCAGTTTAAAAGTAGAGTGTGCACGCGTCTGCAGAAAGGACAGGAGCAGAGACTGGGCAATGAAACAACAGCATTGGCTAATTGTAAAATGGATAAAATTCCTTACATTTGAAAAGGGGCTAGTCTTGTCGCTCTGCATTCCTTCCTATTTTATAGTAAAACTGGGGCCATGTGGTCCGGGCTATTCCAAAATCTCTGTGAATCAGGCTAAGCTGGCCGAGTGCGGGCCGCTGCAATTGGGGAGAGCAAACTAAGACAGTGGGTTGGTGTGGGAGAAAGGATCGGCATCAGACTGTTGAGATTGTAGCAACAGGTGTGTTTATCAGTGTGCTGGGATGGCACTGCAGAACAAACTCCTTATTCTGCACAGCGCACACATAATTGTGGAAGAAAAAGAAAACATGTACAGATACCTTTGCAGCATTACGGCAGTTGGTACTGCCATTTTGAAAGAGGGAACATCCTTATTAAGAAGCTCTATGCGCCAACTGGATTAGCCTAGCAAAAAAAACACGGTCCATGCTGCAGTTAATGCACACAGCATGCATGTCGTGACCCATTAGCAATATTATTAGCCAATATTAGAGCATGGTAGATGAGTGTTTCCATTGCAAACTGCCTCATCATTAAATTATTTAGGTGACAGAACTCCCTATAGGAGCCAACAGGAGTGTGACAAGCAAGGTTTTTTGATGGCAGCACACACCTCCTGCCCAATAAAATACTGTACTCAAGGTAAACGATGTGTAGGCAGAAACAAATCCATTCTCTCAGGTGGGCTTCTTAAAGCATTTTTTCATTTGATCACATAAGGTCAGGTGACGGCTGTGAGAAGTTAACCTGATGTCCACTAGTTCTAGTGAGCACCTTGCACCTTGCACCAGTCTAATCTACCCTTATTGATGGTGGTTGTAAAGTCAACCTTATAGAAAGCTATCCCAGTGGAAGCATGAACCAGCAGTCTTCAGGCTAAGACTTCAGTAGGCGAGTTAAGCAAGTTGTTTTACCATATATAATCCCTTGAATACCAAATCAAAGGACACCACACAAGGTATATATCAAATATATATGTATTTAATCTAAACACAACCCCTCTGCACTCTTTATGAGGTCAGAGGTAAAAATACAATACAAGTCACACAGTTAAAATACAATAAGTTGCACAGTATACGTTGTGCCCTAGGGGCCTCACAAACCATATACTAAGAAAGTGGTATAAGTACCACGTGAGAGTTAGAAAGCAGGCCTGGGGCCTGTGGAATCACTGGGGCTACACTAAACAACCAAAGGTTAGGAATTAGAAGGTCCACGGGAGACGCGTGCAGTGTCTAAACACAGCCGCGGGTTACCATTGACTTTCTATGGGAAACGAAGAAGTTACAAATATACAATTTAAGGACACTTCCGATGGACTAGGATGGTACCCTTTTAAACTAGGACACTTCGAGAGTCAAGACCCATGGGAGCACCGGAGTACTCGTGTTACCTCACCCAGGGAAGCCGGGTCGGATTTCGTCGTCGTTTTCTATGGAGAGCTGCAAAGAAGTGCTGCAAGCGACCAGAGGATAAGTGTCCGGGTGGATCGGAAATGTGAAGAACCTGAAAGCAGAGGGGACAGAGTCTGGGTCACTAGCCAGTGACCAGGAAGGTACCAGGAAGGAACCAGGCGATGTCAGGTGCTTGAAGGTGAAGAAGGTGAGTTTGTCTCTTCAGCCACGAGGTCCAGGAGGCATCAATGATGACCAGACGCTGGATTCGAGCTGCTTCACAATGGATCTAGATGACTGCAGTGTTGGTATTTAGATTGGACTCAACAAGCCTTGGCAACCGCAACCCACACAGGACGTCAACATTGGCTCTGTTGCAGACCAGCAAGGTCTGTGGAGCTTCTCCTTTTCAAGGAAGATGGAGCAAGCCTGGAGCAACCAGGAAAACAAGTTAAATTTAAAGGAAGGTCTTCAGGGGGCTTACAAGCCAATGGGCACCAGGAAGATGCATCAAGCTCAAATGCAAAGGTGGGGCCCACGGGATACTCGCGGAGCATGGGGGCCTGCGCTTCGGTGCAAATGGTGCTCGGGGCTGGGGCTTCTTGTAACCCAATGCACAACATACTGAGGCTTCAGGAAAGGAGTGCAGGTAGGAAAATGCACGATGTCCAAGATGTCCTATCCCACGTCTCTCGTGTCTGCCACGTGTCTCAGCTTTCCTGTGGATGTGGGTCGGGGTCAGAGAAGTCTGGAAGTCCAGTTTTTGTGTCGCAGAGTCTTCGGGTTCCGACGGGAGCCTTGAAACTGCAGACTGGCAAAGTTGCTGTTGGTGCCTGTTTGCACAGGGTGGTCACTCCTTGGCCACAAGGGAGATGTCTTCCGTCTTCCAGTCAGAATGGAATGTCGAAGGTCCAAGATATGTATTTTTAAGATTCATCCAGGATAATCTAAAGTCCTGGGGACACAGCTCCTATACTTATACTAAGAAAGGGGGCTGGATTACCTGACTAGGTCCCGCCTATGGGTGGACCTGAGAAGGGGGTGGTTACACCCCTTTCCCTTTGTCCAGTTTCGCGCCAGAGCTGGGGCTGTGTGCCCCAGCAACCGGTTTGAACTGGGCTATGCATGGAGCACCTTGTGTGCCCCGGGCAGTGTCTAGAAGCATTCACTGAATGCAGCCCTCCCTGCCCCAATACACAAAACCCCTGTCTGGGGAGGTGCCAGCACCTCCCTGGACAGGAAACCTTTTGTCCAGGCCTCCCCTGCTGGAGTTTCGTCCAGCAACATGAGGTCAGATTCGTGTCTGTGGCAGCAGCATCCATTTTGTGATGCTGAGGCTCTGTTTAACTTTAACCGGGTAAGCCAGTAACTACATGTCTTCTCCCTCTAGAAGGGTGGAATGCTACCCCTGCCGCCATAATTGGTGGGGGGGGGGGTAGTATTCCCAAGTGTTTGACACCTTTCACAAGCCAAACCAAAGATAGCATTGGCCGTGAGGATTATAATGCACTTAAGAGTATATGGTATGGCTATATCATAGAACAGCTATAAGGAGATGGGTCCGAAAGCTGCAGAGGGGCTCAGCTCATGCTCAGCTCATGCTAGGGCACCCTCTCACATAAAACCAAGCACTCTGCCTCCAGGATTGTCGAGGACTACCATAGGAGTGGCTTATAGGTGTATATGTGTCTATCTGTAAAGGTAGATATAGGTATACTATATCTAAGTATGGTGTGATTACACCACCTTACCCAGGCTGTGTGAACATACCTGTGGTGTCAGTTTGGAGGGCAAACCAGGGGTGGCACAATACATGCTGCAGCCCCTGGTAGGCCTAGGGTGCACCTATGCCCTGGGTACGTACGGTACACTATACAGGGGCTCACAAGGGTGACCCAGTAACCAATCTGGTATGTACCTAAAGTACATGGAGTCCATTTTATAGAGAACGCAGATAGTCTGGGGCCCTGAATAGCAGGGTCCCACGCCAACTAAGTCGAAAAGCAGCAAAACACCAGGAAAAAAGTGGGGGCAACCATATAGTCAGATATCCATCTTCCTACAACGGCTGCTAATGTGAAGCCAGATCTACAAAGTAAATGTCTGAATCTCAGAAGTTCTGAAACACATTCATTAACTATGATGCTTTATATAAAGTGAATCACTGCACTATATAAGTATCTTTCCAGACTAGCGCATGGATCTACTTCATGGGTTGCCATGACATAACTCATTATCCAGAAGCAGTGCAGCAGTTTTAAAAAACTCAGTTTTATTCAAAATCACATTGTTTTCATTTCATGAATTTATTGTCACTAATCATGCACAGTTCCTATCTGCGCCCATTGTGCCTTTGACACCCATTGAAATCTTAATTAGTGAATGACAGTGACTACATGGAGGTAGATAGAGCACAGTGCACTGTTGTCCTGTCAAAAACGTTCCCTTTTGAGTGCATATTCATGCAGGATTATTTATTTCGAAAATTAATATGGGCTTTCTTATAGTTTGTTCACTCTGTTCATGTTTAGTAGACTCCACTTAATGCATCATTGTATGTATACTCAACTGATGTATATTTGTGTCTCAAAGTAATAATATACAGGGCAGTGAAGCCCTTGGCTTCACCCTTCAGCTCTCGCCTTCTCAGGCTTGTACAGGGATTCTTGTATATAGACCACCAGGTTTGGTGGGGCCGTTTTTAGAAGAGCTACAGGCGGCTCTATCGACCCCTTGCCTTAGATCTAATCACTGCCTCCCACTGGGTGATCTAAATATTCATATGGATATTAGCTCAGATCCGGACACTCAAAAACTATTGGATATTACTTCCGTGCTCGGATTATCTCCCTATGTGGTAGGACCGTCCCATGTGAAGGGCCACACGTTGGATCAGATTTTTTCTACTCTTCCTATTGGGGTGGATCCTTCTGTGCCAGTTTTGTGGTCGGATCATTTTCTTATTTCCTTTTCCCTCCCTAATATGGTTTCAACACGGTCCAAACCTGTGGGGTCGTTTAAGCATCTCTCTAAATCTTTCCATCTTCTTACTTGAGAGATGCTATCAAACGCCTTAATCAATTTTCCCTGTCCTACATCTGACAATGTAGAGGATTATACCGCTCTTTTCCATAAATGGCTCTTAGAGTGTCTGGAGAGCTTGGTTACGGCCAAGACTCAAAATTCTGCCAATAAAAGGACATCTGCCCCATGGTTTACTCCTCAGCTAAAAAAAGCTAGACAAGATCTCAAAAAAGCTGAAAGAGCATGGAGGCGATCTTACGATCACTCTGAGAGGCAGAATTTTAAGGCTCTAACTAGAGCCTACCATAAATCAATTTGGGCTGGGAAAAAAGCTTACTTGGAATTTAGAATAAATGAGGCGGAGCATTCTTGTAAAGAACTCTTTAGGGTGGTAAAAGACTTTACCTCTCCCTCTGCTTATACCCCTATCCATACTCACTCCGAATCCTGGCTGAGGGATCTGGCTGTTTATTTTGTACAGAACATTACCACTATTCAAGATTCCCTCCAATCTACTTTTCAGCAGCAGTCTGTGAGTCTGGGGTGTCCCATGTCAGATCATGGTCCTTTGTTGTGTGATTTTCCTTCATTAGATCATGCGAGCTCTCTTGACATCTTGTCCAACCTCAAATCCGGATCTCCACAGGATCCGTGCCCGGCAAAGTGTTTAGCAAATTTGGCACCTGTGCTAAACGACCTGGTTAATCCCATCTTGAATATGTCGCTCTCATCCGGGGTAGTTCCAAAGGCTTGGAAGAGCGCCATGATCCTGCCACTCCTGAAAAAAACAGCACTCGACCCTTCAGTCCATGCCAACTACAGACCTATTTCCTTACTCCCTGCTCTAGCGAAAGTGACTGAGAGGTTTGTCCACAGATCAATCTCTAATTTCATCGAGGAAAATGATCTGCTGCATAAAACCCAATCCGGTTTCCGTGCGAATTTCAGCACGGAGACTGCGCTCCTCGAAGTCACAGACGCCATCCGGGAAGAGCTGGATGTTGGAAGGAAAGCTGTATTGGTCATGCTTGACCTGTCGGCGGCATTCGACACCGTTCCCCACGCGCTTCTCCTTTCTAGACTCTGGGACTTTGGTCTGCGGGGAACGGTGTGGAGTTGGCTCAAATCCTTCTTAGCCGACCGCCGTCAGACAATCTGGGCTCCTCCTTACTCCGCCGAGATGCCACCGCTAGAAGTGGGGGTTCCCCAAGGTTCCATCTTGAGCCCCCTCCTTTTTAACATCTTTATGGCTCCTCTGGCGGTGGTGGCGGAGTCCTTCGGCGCCCGGATTGTCACCTATGCCGACGACACCCAGCTCCTGTTTGTAAGCAACAGGGATGGTCTGTTTGACGATGATCAGGTTAGGGGTTGTTTGAGTGCGGTTTTTGAGTGGTTTGGACATCATGGATTGAAATGCAACTCCGACAAGTCGGAGTTGCTCTTCTTTGGTTGTACCTCCGAGCCTGATTGGAAACCCTGGTGGCCGCAGGATATGTTCCCTCCCGCTAGTTCATCCTTGAAGGCCAAAAATTTGGGAGTTATCATTGATAGCGACTTATCTTTTGGACCACATATTTCCTCTCTTACTGGGAAATGTTTTGGCATCCTTCGGATGCTTCATAAATTTCTCCCTCTAGTGTCCATCCAGCATAGGAAAATCATTGTCCAGGCACTGGTCGGCTCTAGGCTGGATTACGCAAATGTTTTATTTCTGGGACTTCCTAAATATTTGGTTAGGCGTCTACAAATTGCTCAGAATTCTGCGGCCCGAGCTGTTTTCGGCCTTCCAAGAAGAGCCAGAGCCACTGCTCTTCTTTCAACCTTACACTGGCTACCTATTGCCAAGAGGATTCTTTTTAAAACTCTGACCACGACTTTCAAGGCCTTACATGGTATTGGCCCTAAATATATCTCAAAACGACTGTCTTGGTATCAGCCCCCTAGATCTCTTAGATCTTCCTTGCTATCTAAAATGAAGGTTCCCATTATCAAGCGCGCCAGAGCAGGAGGACGGTCCTTTCGTTATTTGGCTCCTCGTGCTTGGAATGACCTTCCAATTTCTTTAAGACAGGCTTCTAGCCTATTGTCCTTCCGAAAGGCCCTTAAAACATGGCTTTTCCCTTAAACTGGTGCTGCTTTTGTTCTGTTTTTTTACATGTCCCTTCAGTGTTATGTTTCTCCCTTACTTGGTGGGTACCTTCGATAAAGCGCCGGGATACTCCGTGGAGTGGCCGTGCGCTATAGAAGCATAAAAATAACATAACATAACATAACATAATCATTAATGTATAACCAATAAACTCAATATATATTTTTAGTATTAATTGTCAATGTCTATACAGTGCACACCTACAGGAATGGTCACTGCTCAACCTTTATATGATTAGCAGCATGGATGTTTAATTTTCTTTTCTTCTGAAGAACACCACAGGAGTGGGCAGCAGAGAAAGCTGACTAGAGCCAAGATACTTGATGTCTTCCTTGCACCGTAGGAACCTGCTCTGTTTCCTGGAGAAAGGGACTACGGCTGAAGATCAGGCCATACTCAAGCGACCTGAACATGGGAAAGGAGATCTGAACAGAGAGGGCTGATGATGGGCCTCCAGAGCACAAGAACAGACCAGCTAGAATAATTCATATTAAAAAAGGTCCTCTAACCACAGTACCTGATAATGCAGTACCTTAGGATATCATGATGCCTTGAAAGCACAGTCAAAGGCCTCAAATATCCTTGATGTGTGCCTGGCACACCTGCGTTACTTCCACTGCTACAAATGATTTTAGACCCCCATATGAACTTTGGCTTGTAAATCTCTCACAAACGATGACAAGGATGCGAGGCCACACAAAAAGTACCTGTGCAAAAAGTACCTGAGTGATGTACAAATGCTCATGACAAATGTCTTATTGACTGCTATTTTGAGAATGCAACTTGTACATTTCTTTTTTATGTTCTGTGCACATTCATGCATTTGCATCTATGCAAAACAAGCACACATTGGGGACTCATATTAATTCTTATGCATCAGTAATTATTAAGCAACATATGTGATCATTGACACCCCACATATTTTCACTTGTTAAACTGCTTTCTTTTAAAAAGCTTTTTGGCCAGCAGCACATCATATCTTCACAAACAGGAAACATTCTTTGAAGCACCATTTGTTTTGAGATGGGACACTCATTTCAACACAAAACAAGCTTCCCAATGTTTATCAGTACCTGATTGCCATCGATGACATATCCATGCTTGATTGAATATACTTTGGCTACAGAAAATGCAACTGCAAAGCCAACAATCCCAATTGAGATGCCATCGCCTACAGTCTCTGCAAGCACTTTTGTGTTTGCTGCTGTGGGAGGGTGGTAGCTGTAATAAGACATTGAAAACAGACAGTAAATGTATTAGTAATGGCAATACATAGGTGTTCATGGTGTCATTTCAAGAGGACTGCCACATTAACTGCTATGGCTCGTCTCTTCTCAGCCCCTACACACTCAAAAAGGGTGGGATTTAAGAGAAGATTACACATTTACCAAAGGTCTGCACAGTGTTCACAACCTGGCCCTGGTTAAATTTGACTATGAGTAGGCCTGATATCTTGGGCTAATGCTTTCCAAGACATAAATTATAAAGAAACAAACATTTACACAGCTTCTCAGTAAGCCAATGATCAGAAAATAGCACGGACCCAATTCACAAAGATTTTGATGTGACATAGTCTTGCACTAATCTAGGCTTATTCTTGAATTCCAGCCTTAATTATGTAAAACTAGTAGATTACTGTATGAAAATGGGCTTTTGTTGCAGCTGTCTCCCCACTTTTGCACCTATTTTAGCTCATAGGTGCTGATTTTTTACTCTTACAGTGCACTGAGGCCTGCTAACCAGACCTCAGTTCCAGGCTCCTTCTGTAAAAATGGTGTTGTCCAATTGTTCTGCAACTGGCTAAGGACTTCAGCACCCCTGCAAGTCCCTAGTAAAAGGTACCTCAGTTACCTAGGGTATAGGTACTAAAGAGAGTCCCTAAGGGCTGCAGCATATCTTATGCCACTCCAAGGGACCCACACACAAATTCTACACAGACTGCCACTGCAGGCTGCATGACAGGGTGAAACTATGATTGAAAACACGGCACAGCACACTCATATGTGCTACACCAAATATACTGCATGGGCTATATGTAAGTCATACCTACAGCAGGCCTGGGAGTCCAAAGACAGGGTGCGTTATAGCACATGTGAGGACATATCTGCATGAGCAGATAAGCCCTTATAATGTCTAGTTCCATTGCTGGACATTACAAGTGAGCAGGGAAGCCATCTTAAGGTAAGTACTGGGCATTGGCCAAAATGAGTTCCCCAGCTACATAACGGCTCCTCATATTAATAAACCCACACTGATGCCAGTGATATATTTATTAATATATGCACCCAGAGGGTTCCTTAGAACCCTACTAGCCCTCTAGTGTGTTGGCTGACTTACCACAGATGAGTTTCTGACCTCCAGGAGGTGTGAGCCCTGCTCCCAGACGACGGAAACAATGCCTGCTCTGAAGAGAGGTGTTTGCACCTCCTCCGGGAATGCTAGTAAATATCAAGGCAGGAGGCTACAAAGGCCTCTAACGCCTATGCTATGAAACCCAAGGCTTCCCCAGACTGTTGAGGTGCCACCTCCTGCCCTGGGCCCATATGGCACAGGGGCAGGAAGGAAAATTAACTATGCTGGAGGGGTGTTGCACTGCCAGGCCTGACACGGCATTAGGGTAAACGGCTTGAAGTGAACACGAAGTTAGGAATTCCACCATTCTGTGTGTGGTAGAATTAGGAATCCTGGGACATAGTCATTGACCCAGTGCCGCCTGAGGGGACCTGTTGGTGTTTCCTTGACTTAGCCCCATACTCACCTTAAGTCATGGGGAACAGTCCCGTAATGTGCCCTAATGCAGTACTTGTTTTTCCCCCATAGGATAACATTGCCGCTCCCAAAAATTGCAGTGTCAACTTTTAAAAACTGTAAAAATTCATGACTCGAAAAGTACTTACCTGGTTCCAAAGATCTTGCAATTTAAATTCATATAAAAGTATGTGTTATTTTTAATAAATTAGAGGCAGATTTCTTCATTGAGTGTGTGTCTCACTTACTGTCTTTGTGTGTGCGATAAATGCTTAGCACCACACTCTGATATGCCTAAGGGCTCGCCCACACTTCCACATAAGAGAGCATTTGTGTTATCATTTGTGCCTCTGTGTTCCTCTTGTTGGTCCACTATATGAAGAGTCAGCTTCCTACAACTACTCTTGAGACGTTTGTGTAAGGCAGGAGTGGAAAAAGAGTATGGCAGACTTCTGAGCTCTTCCAAGTGCCAAGGTTTGTGGATTAACCTTATGCTTCTCAGTCTGCTAACTCCTCTCTGCTTCACCATTGTTTTATGTGGTCGGAGACCTGAAGGAGATTCCTTTTTGTAACTAAATGTTTGCAATTTTATTGACATTAACATGTTTATGAGGAAATATACTTACTGCATGTTATTCACATTTAGATTGACTATTGCTAATGTAGGCCTATATTTTAAAAATGATTGACGTCTGGTTACCATCCTCCTTTACCATCACACGTCTTTCGTATATCAGGAGCAGCTGAGGCCACGTTTGCAACATGATTGGGACATATGTTCTTGTCCTCATGTGAAATGTTATCTTTTGCGGATACTTGTGGAATGTTTGAATGAGCTGTTTCAATCCACCTGCAGAGTACAGATTGGTACTGTGCCTTGTTAGGTTACCGATTACAGTAAATTTGAAAGTCTTTTAGAGAAGCCTCTTTGTGTAGGAGCTTGAGGAAGTACTACTTGTGCTTAACTCTGATCGCCTTGTCATATGGGAACCATGTGCAGATGTCTCAAATGTTAAATAGTGTGATTTAAGCTGATACAATTTAGATGAAAATTCAGAACCCCTCTTTCTTGATGTATTAGCAGAACTCTGCCCCGACTTAGCAGCCTAGGGTGCTCTCTTTATGGGGTAGCTGATTATATTTCCTTTTCCTTTTTGAGACACCTTTATTATAGTTTGTCTTTGCTTTCATGAATTTTGAATTGCTTTGATCTGTACAACAACAACTAATTTGGTGATTTGGATTTGAAAATGTGCTAATCCATTTATACACATTCATGGTTTGAAACGTAACCTCTGTCTTTATCGTGGCGCCTAAAGTGCTTCATTTTATTGAAATGGATTGAATTTTGTTGATTAGTCTTGGTCGGAAGTACCTGTGGCCCATGCAGGTCACAGCGGTTGGGCCGATAAGTGGGGGGGAGGGTAGGGGAATTTCGACAGACGATGACGAGGGAAAATTGATTATTTATTTAATTTTCCCTCGTCCATCAAAATCACCTGGCCCCACCACTCTTAGCTGCACGCCGGGCCTCGGCTGGTCAGAAGTAAAGATTTACCGTAAAGCGCTTCATGGGCCCTGAATTTGCAAAAAGAATTTGCACTAGAGAGCGCTCCAACAGAGATGCAGCGGTATAGCCAACGTGAACTCTGCTGCAAGGCTGCCAAGTGCTCAGGCCATTGGAGAGCCTAACGCCGACGATAGCAGAGGTGAGAGGTTTGCAATGGACACAGCAGCCATAGACAAGATCAGAATCATTTGATCTTGTGGCTGTTCAAGCCCAATCCCTCATCACCCTCGGAGTTGAGACTGCTGCCTGAAAGGCTGGTGACATTTGGCCTCAGATTACTGTGCGTTGAGTGATCATGTAAAGTGTGGTTCCTGAAAATTGGACTTCCATAAACATGATAGGATCACATTAGAAAGTTCGAATAGGGTGCTGGATGCAAGCGCAGGAGGTCTTTGGATCCGTGGGGATCTCAGTTTTGAGGAGTTTCTTCAAACAGATGGCTGGGTTCAGGTCTCAAGGAGGAAGTGAGTGAACTGCACAGCTCGGGCCTTGCACTTGCTAGCATGTAGTCACAGGCCTGACAGGCCCTCTGTGTCTTATCACAGAGGTGGACCTTTGTGCCTCGTAACAAGGATAGGGACGTCTATTTATTGCTAGAGAGCAGGATGTTGTGCCTTCAGACGTTAAAGGTCAACTTTCATCGTTTTGCTTCTTGGCACACAGACATCCTTTCGTTTCAATTGTTGCAGTTGCTGGTGGGATTTTCCATGGCATCAGTTTCAGGGGCTTGGATGAAAACAGCCCTGATCAATTGCAGTTCGCCTGCTCACTCGTTGCTCTCTTCAGTCACAGAATGCACTTTCTAATTTTCCCGAATGTGAAGCTTGCACGGGGTATAGATGAATGAGCTCAGTGTGAGTTTCAAAGATCTGAGCGGGAAGCAATTGGCGAACTTTAAAAGAAGGATTGAGAGAGGGCGGGAAATGTTATGTATACATTTTTTTAACTGCATGAAGTTGGATCTGCGCTTGCACGCGCCAAAGCATCCTGATTACGCAGTTTTACTAAGATGTATTTAGGAGGGAAATAAGAGATAGGATTTACTGGTAAAATGCTTGAAGATATCTAATTGACAGTTTAATGACTGATAAGAACGTGTTGAGCTATTGTTCTTGGTCTAGAGGTCTGTGAGCATCATGCGGGTCACACATATGAACTGTCTATACCAACTTGCCCCTCATCCTTCTCCACTGTATACAAGGGACGCTACTGGGTCATAATGACATTTATTTTTAAATACACCAAGAGAAAATGCCTTTATCCCGCCTGGATTGGAACCACTGACCTGGAGGTGACAGACAGACCTGTGCATGTACTACCAAATTTCTCTTCTCTGAAACTTAAAAGAACTCATGGGACCCTCTACATTGACTCAGTTTCATAGAGTGCTGTTACATCCACGTTTCAAAAAGAAACATTGGGCAATAACAAGAGTGATAGGGAATGTTTTCACAACATCCTCACCCACTACTAAAACAAGCAAGTCCTTAAGAACCCCTACTAACACTAGCCGCAGTCCGTGCATGTAACAGTGGTGTGGCACTGGGGCCGGGGAAGGGGGGGATTTCGAGGGATGATGCAGAGGGAAAATTAAATAAATACATAACTTTCCCTTTTCATCGTCCCTCGAAATCCCCCCTTACACAGCCCCACCGCTGTTACCTGCATGGACCGTGGCTGCTCCAAATGTTACTAATATTGCTACTACGACCAATGCTGTCTTCAGCATCATACATACCACACTGCAAAGGATCTAATACTACTTTTAGCAATGCTACCTGCACTACTACTTTTATAACTACTTCTGACATGTCCACTTCAGGTCCTACTTATACTAGAAGTGCACAGTTTTAACAACTACTGGTTCCACTACTACAGCTCTTGCTACTAGTAATATTACCACTACGGTATGTAACCACCTGCTAAAAGTAGTCTCTTAGATACTTTTAGCATTGATACCACATGCACAACACAGTGTATTATTACTGCTACTTTCAGTGCTATGTCAACTACGGTTAGTGTTACGGCTCAGAGCTTGATTTATAGTAGAACTCACTGCTAGTGGTGACATCCTTTAACCTTGTGTTATGTGACAGCACTTCTCAGACATAAGTGCTTGACGTGTGGTGAGAAGTTATCCTTCATTGTCCCCACAGT
The DNA here is from genome assembly GCF_964261635.1 of Lissotriton helveticus. NCBI lineage: Eukaryota > Metazoa > Chordata > Amphibia > Caudata > Salamandridae > Lissotriton > Lissotriton helveticus. The sequence goes on along the minus strand of NC_136057.1, from coordinate 1,262,543,185 downwards.
CATGGCTGCTTCATGGGCCATGGTAAGCTGGTAAGCCATGAGTCTTCTGTGGTGCCACACTTACTACAATTTTTTTTTTTTTAGTACCAACTTACGCTCATAGTTTTGGTCCCCACGCCCCCTTTTCCGGGGGTGGGGACAAGCATGTCGACACTGCTTAGTAACTTTATTTGTGAATAGCTCCGAAAATATGCATTTAGCAGGTGACCAAAACTGAGATTAGTACAGAACTTTTGTTTTTATCGCAACCTACGACTTTTCGTAGCAGCGTGGCTATCTGGACACTTAGAAACCATATAGAGCAATTTGTAGATTTCATAAACGACATGAGGCCTTATAGATCTCTCGCCTTTATACTCCTAACACTAATATCATTGGAGGTCAACTTTGGAATGCTCACTGCTGAAACATGCGTATAACCTAGAGGCCACATGTATGAGTCCCAGCATGGCTGACTCCCCCTTTCATCCAAGGTCGATAACTTGAGTACTGCTGGGTTGGATAATCACAGCAACTGTTCTTTTCAGCACCACACAGAAACACAAAGTAAGACATCCTTTGCTAGATAAACACATGATTGTAGCTATCAAAGGAAAGAAAATTCACCCCACAATGCTCTCTCCTATTAGTTCTTGGTTCTTTTTTGAGGTCGAGCAGCATAGGTATTGTGCTAAAATCAGTGGATTTCATTGCATAGTTTCTTATTTTTGTCTTTTCTGGACATCACGGTGCACTTTTAGCATGATTTCAGCCCTTTCACATATTACATGTATCTAATGCTGCCAATAATAAGCCAACGTGTGGACAGCCATGACTATCTTTCCTCCAAAGTGCTTACTACACTAATGGGCCAATTACAGTGCGGAAGGAAACAGCTATGACCAGCAGGGCCCCCATGGGTGCACGGCCTGCAGTTGATTGTTGATCCCTTCACCTCCCTTTTTACATTTGGAGCATGCACTTCGGCTGGTTTATGGCTGTAATACATGCTCTCCAGTGTAAAATATAGCGATGCGACAGAACGGGGATTGGTCGTATTCTAATGGGTCGGTCGGGACCGCCGATCGGGTGTCGGTCGGTCCCTTGACCGATGCGGTGTTGGGCGGAAATTGTTCCGCTCAACATCATAATTTGCCCCTAAGAGCCAGATTTAGATTGCATTATAGCCTATGCCACTTGTAATAAGGTCGACAGGAGATCGGTCTAGTTTGAGACAGAGTGACAGAGTGACATGTGCGACAAACTCCAAATCAGATCTAAAGTGATTAATCCCTTAATCAGGCTCTTCACTCATCCTTGTAAAATAAGTAGACTCTGCCACATTACATGACTGAACCTTGTCCTTTACTGCAAAACTCTCTTCAGTTATCTGTTATCTCCCCCCTGCAGATCTTCTCTTGCCCCCCTTGCCTTTGCCCATTTTGATCTGCGATCAAATTTCTTTATGTCCTAATGCTTACTTGGATGCTAGAGCCTGTTGTCAATCTTGTCAGTGTCTTATCTGACAGTGACTGTAGAACCTCTTTTTCCCCCAGCAGCCATGTTGAATCCATTTGTCTGTATCAAGGTCAATACCAGCAAAGTGATAGTATGCAAGCCCATAGTACTAATTTAGGAAGTGCCATGTAGTGTTTCATACTAGCTAGGTTCTTCTTGGTGTCTGTGTGTCTTAAGTGGTCATTTAGGGATCGGTCGGCCTGCCACATTCAGAGTTTTTTTGGAGTGAGGGGGGAGTTTTTCTTCCCATGAAGAATGCCCCACTGTTGGTGAAAATAAATTGAAAATAGCAAAATTAATAAATATATATATATATATATATATATATATATATATATATATATATATATATATATATATATATATATATATATATATATATAATTTTATTTTTTTGGGGGGGGGGAGTTTTGTATAGTGCAAACTCGACCAGAGCACCAGTAGGGTTACAGGTGGACACATTAATTTATGTTAGATATGGGAAGATTAAGCAATTTGCCCAGAATCACACGATGTTGAGCGTCTCTGCAGGGACTCAAACCCGGTACCCCAGCTTCGAGGTCGACCACTCTAGCCATTGGGCCACCTCCTCTATATATAAATATATACATTTCCCCTAAAAAAAATTAAGGTTACAGGGACGTTATAGTAAGGCACAGATGTCACTTGTACGAAACCTGTACACAACCAGTGAAATTCAGCAGTTATAGGTACCTGAGCAAACTATAAATTACACTCTGAAATGCACTGCTTATGACCTGACATATTACATCCCTCATGACATGGTCAGTGACATCACTGATGACATCTCAAAAGACATAACTAATGACATCATCCACTGATTGTGAGTGTTTTCTAAAACCTTTATGAGTGTTAAACATATATACTAAGGTACTACAAAGTTAAATTAGTATAGTTTGTGTACTACTAATGGGTGATACTGTTTCTAACATATATTATGTGAGTGGCTGTGTGAATGTGTGTAACTGTGTGTGCTTGGGTCTGTGAATGCCTCTATGGGAGAATAAGTGGGTGAATGAGTAGTGGTATGGTTGAATAAGTGAGTCTGTGAATAGTTGTATGGGTGAGTTGTTGTATTGGTGAATGAGTGGGTGTGTGAGAGGCTGTAGAGGTGTGGCGCCGCGGCCAGGGCGACTGACGCTGGAATCTGGGGACCACGGTTCGATCCCCGGCTCCGGCGGCAGGTTAGCCCAGCACCATGTGACTCTGGGCAATAGCTCGCTTAATCTTCCCGACTGCCCCCAGCGCCTAGAGACCCTTACGGGTGATTGTGCGCTTTACAAATGTGGACTTCACTTCACTGTATGGATGAGTCAGTGGCTGTGTGAGTGGCTGCATGGGTGTGTGAGTGGTTATATCGGTGACTGAGTGGCTGTATGGGTGAGTGACTGGGTGTTTAAGTGGCTGAATTGGTGAGTGGCTGTTTGGTTAACTGATTGGGTTTGTGATTGGCTGTATTCAAGAGTGAGTGTCTGTGTGAATGGCTGTAGGGGTGAGTTAGTAAGGCGTGTGAGTTCTTGTACGGATGTGTCAGTGGGTATGTAAGTGGTTGTATAGGTGTGTGAGTGATTGTATGGCTAATTGAGTGGCTTTATTGAGAGGCTGTATGGGTGAATGAGTGGCTGTATGGGTGAATTAGTGGGTGCGTGAGTAGCTGTATATTTGAGTGAGGGCTGTGCAAGTGACTGTATGGGTGAGTGAGTGTTGTATAAGTTTTTATAGGTAAGTGAGTGGCTCTATGGATGGGTAAATGGGTATGTGTGTGGGTGTGTGAGTGGGTGTATGAGAGAATATATGGGGTATGAGTAGGTGTTTGAGTGGTTCTATGGATGATGTCATCAGTGATGTCACTGACCATGTTATGAGTGATGCAATATGTAGGGTCATAAGCAGTGCATTGCGGGCCTAAATTATAATTAGCTCAGGTAATTATAACTGCTGAATTTCACTGGTATTGTACGTGTGAAATCTGAGCATAACTAGAACGTCCTAGTAACCTTTGGTTTCTTCAGTGAATGTCTGAGGTTTTTTAACATTATTTCCTAACTGTAACCTGTAAACATTTAGAATAGAAATGTGAGTGGCTGTATAGGTCAGTGAGTGGGTGTGTGAGTGGCTGTATGGGTCTGTTAGTGGCTGTGTGGGAGTGTGAGTGGCTGTATGAGTCTGTGAGTAAGTGGTGATGTGGGAGTGGGTTTGTGAGTGGCTGTATTAATGTGTAAGTGGCTGTGTAGGTCTGTGAACAGATGTGAGAGTGACAGAATGGGTGTGTGAGTGAGCGGTATTCCTACCCTTTATTTTTTTTAAATGTTTTGTGACTCAGCTCAGTCTGAGTCCCAAAATGGCTGCCACACTTCCTGGTTGAAGTGTTGGCAGCCAATCAGGTTTCAGCATGGGGACTGTCGAATCCTCAAAAAATAAAGACTTATGACTTACCCTTTTATTATTGGGCCGACTACATCAACACCATATTTCTTCTCAAAATCAAAGGCATATGATAGGCCTGTTGCAATGATTGTCTGTAGGGTTACAAATAAGGGAAACAATGAGAATATTCATTTCTAATGACATTTCAATGTGCATCATGCAACATAAGATGACATTTCCTTAAATTCCTTATACACATTCAGCAAAATGGGCACAGTAGATTTACTTACTTGATGTGTAGGATCTTTGCCAAGACAATCGGAATAAAGAGGTACTAGAACATTTTGACTATTCAACATTACAGTACATGCCCTGGTAGAAAAATAATCTGTAGTGTTTGTTAGCTTCTAGACATTGCACACTGGACTATCTTGGAAACTATTTCTGCTGCAGTTGTTCTAGTCACCACTAGGTGGCCCTGAAATGCAGCGATGTTTAAATGTGGATTTGTTTTCTTAGATGCAGGGCTACCTTTAAAACAGAATGAAATAATTAATCTAACAACTCCAAAACACAAAAGCTCCCCTAGGTGGGTCAAAAACAGAATGGGAAGAAAGCCACAACTAAGAGCAAGGCAGCTGTAACTGACACTAAGGGGCCGATTTCGATGTCGGACAGACCTGAGTCCGTCCGCCATTGTTTGGCTACTGGGACCGTCCAACCTCCTGTCGGCAGTCCCAACCCAGCGATTCGGATGGGACCGAACACTCTTCTGTCGCAGCCCTATTCTTTACAAAGGGAGCATGCATTACGACTGGAATGTATGCTTTAATTGCAAAGAGAAGAGATGCAGTTTATCCCTGCACCCCGTGGCAGACACCTCAAGGTGCTTGCTGCGGGGTACATGCATCAACAGGGGGGTACCATAGGTGCCCCCTCTGTCACCATCCGGAGGCCTTGCACCCATGCGGGCCCTCCTGGGGGCCCCCAAAGTCGACTTCCAACAGCTTTTCTGTGTCGGAAAGGCCGGAACTGAAAGGCTGTTGGAATCCGACATTGTAAACCCTCAGGCCGGAAGAGCCACCCTTGGAATTACAGGAGGCTTTCCAAATGGCAGACGGACTCTTTGAGTCAGTTGGAAACCATTCGGAAATCCAGTTTGGATTCATTTCCGACTGATTCCATCCAAATGGGTCGGTCCGAAATGTATCCAAACTGCTGATTGCGATGCTGTAGGAACGGCTCCCACCAATGGTTGGAGCCATTTCCGACTGCATCGTAATCAGCCCCTGATTGTAAACAAGGATTAGCTCTGTGGAGTCATTTGTACAATCTTGTATCTGAAAGACAGCTAGCGCTGTCTGTAGCTAGACCATAAAAATGTGATTAAAAATACTAAGAGTTTAAGAAGTATGGTAGAACTGTCCAAAGGGCCTGATGTGGAAATTTCACTCAAATAGTTTTTAGAAAGGTATATCTGAAGGCATTATGACTTTGAGCAAAGGAAGTCACCGAAGACTTTAAGGTTTTTGCAAGACAAGTACTTCTAAGGCAGTTCAGAAAATATAAAGGTGAATCACAATCTGAAAAGGAATTTAGCTAGATTTTAATATATCGAAATGTGCTGAAAACTATGATGATTAGCCATTAATGTTCTGGATAATGCTGCATCATGCACAGCAGGTGTCGAACAGGGAGGACAAGAGGGCACTGGAAAGCACCAAAGCTAGACACTAGACTAGGGTGAAAAATCAGAACTCTCAGAGCAGTTTGGAAGTTGAGCATATCTTATCGCTAGTCGATGTGTGCATTTTCCGTCCACACGTTCACAATACTCTCTTCCCACCCCGCTAGTTAAGTTCGGATTTCTTAGGGTTCTGCAAGACACCAGATTTATCCGTTCTTTTGTGCTTTATATGGTGCAGGATATGTGGCAATTAAATGTTTAATTTCATAGGAAGTCACAAAACAGTTCCAAGGTCATCACAGGACCATCAACTAGATCACCCTGTGTAATGATTGTTATTTTTATAGTGGCCCACCCAGCATTTTCCTGATTAATGATACAAGGCCTGTGTGTGTTACAACACTGATGGTTTGTGCTACAGCATGTGTGCTTTCATCATAAACATGTACTGTAAAACTGCTACATTCGATTGACCTATTAAACTTTCCTGTAAGACCATGGTAAGTCACAGGAAAAGCACCAGTGGCATGGAATTTAAATGTCATATGTGGGCTGCATTATATATTTACACCACTCATATGTATGACCAAATTGCATGACTCCAGAAAACACCATTGTTTCCTGGCTAGGCTGCAGCTTTAAAACTCTTGAAGTAACACATGGCAATAAAACTGCTTTGCTATGTAGAAAGCTTTCATACATTAACAAGCCCACTCCTATGTGTGTCCTGTAAGGCCACACTATTGGTTGCTAAATCTATAAATGTGGGACGTACTAAATATTAAGGAAAACATTGACAAAAGTCACGTGTCACTTTGTTGGGCAGATTACATATGCTCCTAAATTAGCCACATTAGGAATAAAAGTATATTTTTACAATCAAGTCTGGGAAAATAGAGTTCCACGTTTTTATCAAAAAATGAAATTAATAGTGAAAGTACTTTTTGCTATCTAGTATGGAAAACTGGAAAAGTAACTTTTAAAATGTGTATCTTTCATTGTTTTCAAGCCACCTGAACTATACCAGTTCAGCTAATTACCTTTCCAACATCAACTATGAAGAGCATCCTAATTATGCATGAAGTGCTGGCCTGCCAGAGAACGATACCACCAGTTCAAAAGCCAAAAATACTGTTGTAATGCAAGTGCCGATCATTTAGCTTTGAAGAGCTATATGGGGTGTTTGGACAAAATATTGAGTGGTAAATATGGATTACAGAAATAGCTGAGAAAAAAGATTGTCAAGAATATTGATTTTTTAGGTAAGTAATATTGTTTTTAAGGATATAATTGTTGTAAATATCGTTTTCAATAATATCGTAAAAAATATTGGTTTTTAATTATCTTAATGTTAGTTTATATATAATGTTTTGGGGTTATTATTGTTTGTATGATTGTAATAATATTTTTGAATATAGTTTGTAATGTTAAGTGATTGATAATTTCTAATTTAATAATAATAGTCATTTATATTGGTGTAGTGGGATGCTATGTTTGTAGGGGTGTAGGGTGGGAAGTTTATTTAGTATAATTAATTAATTTATTATTAATAATGTCTTTGATTATTAATTATGGTAATTATAGTTTTTAAGTTATATATTATGTGTGGCTTCTGGGTTTGTAGAGGTATAGGGTGGGAAGTTAAGAAATTATTAATTAACTATTAGCACTTTATTCATAATTACTTAATTGATTAATAATTATGTACATTGTGTAATAATTCAGTGTTTTAAGTTATTTGTTGAGTGAGTGTTGGTGGGTTTGTAGGTGTAAATGGTGGGAAGTTAAGTAATAATTAACTACCAATTAATTACCAATGTATTAATAATTATTTAGTTGAATATTAATTATGCAACATTTGTTACCATTATATTTTCTAATTTATTGGTTAGGTGTGGGTTGGTGAGTTTATAGGGGTATAGGGTGAGAAGCTTATTAATAATTAATACATGAACTAACATCTAAATACAAATGAATTAATTCATACTCAATTAATTGATTAATCAATTAATTGTTAATTATTAATTTATTTTAATAATATTCGATTAGTTATCAATTGTTTTAATTGTGTTATATTTATTTATTTTAGTTATATTTTAAATGTGGTCTGCTACGTGTGTGGGTGTATAGTGTGGTACGTTAATTAAGTAATAAATAATGGCCAATTCTTTTAATTGATAATTAAGTTGTTTAATAATTAAGTTAATTGTTTATTTTTTATAGAGATTTTTGTAGTTAATTAAAAAGGATTATATTAATATATTTTATATATTTATTAATAGCGTCATGGTTCATATATGTTATGTGTTTGAATTGAAGTTATTTCCCTACTGTTGCTTAGACAGGAGTGGGAATAGAAAATGTTACCCCTCTGAAGTCCAGCACTTTCCCTACTGTTGCACAGATTGGATAGGGAATAGTAAATGTTTTCCCTCTGAAGTCCAATGCTTTCCCTACTGTTGCATAGAATGGAGTGGAAATAGTAAATGTTACCCCTCTGGAGTGCAGAGTTATTCCTAGTGTGGCACAAACTGGGGTAGGAATAGAAATTCTTACCCCTGCGGAGTCCAACGCTTTCCCTACTGTTGCACAGACTGGATTGGGAATAGTAAATATTACCCCTCTATTACCCCTCTGGAGTACAACACTTTCCCTACTGTTGCACAGACGGGAGTGGGAATAGTAAATGTTATCCCTCCGAAGTACAATGCTTCCCTACTGTTGCCTAGGCATGCGTGGGAAAGTACATTTTACCCCTCCGAACTCCAATGCTTTCCCTACTGTTGCATAGACTGGAGTGGGAAGAATATATCTATTATTCTGAGACTTCAATACTTTTCTTAATAATGTTTACAAATATTTAATAATATTATTTGTTTCTTTTTAAAATGTTCATATTATTTGTTTATATATCAATCAGGGAATTATAAGCGCGCTACTCACCTGTGAGGGTCTCAAGGAGCTGGGGATGGGGGGTACGGAACTCCGTTCAGCCGAAGAGCCAGGTCTTGAGAGTTTTCCCGAAGGTGTTCAGGGAGGGGGCCAGTCTGATGTCTGCAGGTAGCTCCTTCCAGGTCTTGGCTGCAATGTGAGAGAACGATCTTCCGCCTGCTCCAGCTCTGTGGATTCGCTGGGTTTCTGCCAGTGCAAGGTTGGCCGATCGCAAGTTTCTTTTGGGTGCGTGGAAGTTTCTGTTGTGGAGGTATTTGGTTCCGTTGTTGTGTAGGCATTTGTAGGCGTAAGTGAGGATCTTGAAGGTGACTCTCTTCTACACGGGAAGCCAGTGGAATAGGGACTTGTTGATGCCAACAAAGAGTGCGTTGCCATAGTCCAGTCTGCTGGTGATGAGTGCATGGGTGACAGTTTTCCTCGACTCAGGGGGGATCCATTTGTAGGTCTTGCAGAGGATGCGGAGGGTGTTGAAGCAGTTGGAGGTGACGACGTTGACCTGAAGGTTCATGGCGAGGGATGAAGCGAGGATGATGCTGAGGTTTTTGGTGTGGTCTGTGGGGGTTGGTGGGCTTCCGAGGGCGGTGGGCCACCAGGTGTTGTCTCACGCTGAAGGGGTGGTTCGAAGATCAAGGGCTTCTGTCTTCTTGGCATTGATTTTGAGGCAGCTGCTGGTCATCCAGACAGCAACTTCTTGCATTCCCCTCTGGAAGTTGAGTTTCGCGGTGGTGGGGTCTTTAGTGAGGGAGAGGATGAGCTGGGTGTCGTCAGCATAGGATACGATGTTAAGTCCGTGTTGTCGGATTATGTGTGCGAGGGGGGCCATGTAGATTTTGAAGAGGATTGGGCTCAGAGACGATCCCTGTGGGACTCTGCAGGGGATTTCCATGGCGGCGGAGAGAAACAGCGGTAGTCCGATCTTCTGGGTTCTTCCGGTGAGGAACGAATGGATATAGTCCAGGGCAGTTTCTTGCTTGACCACGTTGTGTAGTCTGGCAATCAGTGTGCGGTGAGCGACAGTGTCGAAGGCTGCAGACAGGTCGAGGAGAATCAGGGCTGCGGAGTGGCCTTGGTCGAGGAGAGTGCGTATGTCATCCGTGTCTGTGAGTTGGGCGGTCTCAGTGCTATGGTTGGCTCAGAATCTGGATTGGGATGGGTCGAGGACGGCGTGTCCTTCAATGAATCGCGTCAGTTCCCTGTTGACTGTTTTCTCTGCCACTTTAGCTGCAAAGGGGAGGAGCGAGATGGGCCGGTAGTTTATGAGGTCGGTGGGGTCGGCCGTGGGCATCTTAAAGCAGGGGCCTGACTTCAGCGCGTTTCCAGTCATCTGGGAAGGTGTTTGTTTTAAAGGTGGTGTTGATGGTGTGTTGCAGTTCAGGTGCGATTGTGTCTGTCGCTCTGTGGTAGATGTGCAGGGGCAGGGGTCAGTGGGGACCCCCGAGTGGATGCCTTTCGTGACCTCGGCTGTGTCCTCGGGTGTGATTGGTGTCCAGTTGGAGATGGTGGGCTGGCTGGTGTCTTGGGCAGGCGGTGGGCTGGCTGTGGTGTTGATAAAGTTGTCATACAGAGTTCTGATCTTGAGGTGGAAGTAGGTTTCCAGCTTGTTTCAGAGGTGTTGGGACGGGGTTATGTCTGTGGCTTCACTGTGTGGGTTGGTGAATTGCTGAATGAAACTGAAGAGTTCCTTGGCGTTGGTGGAGTTGGCGAGGATTTTGTTGTGGATGAAGTTCCTTTTGGTCATTCTGATCAGGTTGTGGTAGTCCGTCATGGCCTTCGTGTAGGTGGAGTAGTCCTCAGTTGTCTGGGAGTTCCTCCAGTTCTTTTCCAGGCGTCTACATGTGCGCCTGGCTTCTTGGAGATCAGTGGTGAACCAGGTGGCTTTTCTAGCGGGGTATCTCCTGAGGTGGTTAGCAGGGCGAGTTTGTCTGCGCAGGTGGAGATCCACGTGTGGAGTCCTCTGGCTGCAATGTTTGCGTCGGATGTTCGGGTGTGGTAGCCTCGGGAGAGGGTGGAGTTCAGTTGTTCATCAGTGACCTTGCTCCAGTTTCTTCGTGGCGGGCAGGGGGCTGGTTTGAGTCTCTTGTGTTTGTCGCTGGTGAAGTGGCCTCAGTGGTGGTTAGTCCATGGAGGTTGCGTTGTGTGGCTGAAGTGGCCGCTGTTGCCTGCAGCGAAGATGGGGTTGAGGGTGTGCCCTGCTCTGTGTGTTGGTGTGATGACAAGTTGGTTGAGTCCGATGTTGGAAAGGTTGTCATGAAGGGTGGTGGAATTGAGGTCACTGGGGTTATCGAGGTGAAAGTTGAGGTCTCCAATGAATATGTAGTTCATTGATGCGATGGCGTGGGGTGCAATGAAGTCAGTGATGTTTGTAGCGAAGGGTGTCCAGGGGCCAGAGGGGTCTGTAGAGGAGTGTTCCAAGGAGAGTGGTCTTCGGGCTGGTCTGGATCTGGAAATGGAGGTTTTCGGCGGTGGGGAAGGTTTTGCTGGAGATTATGAGATGGAAGGAGCTTTTGTGGGTGATGGCGAGGCCTCCTCCTGGGTGGTTGGGGTGGTCCATTCTTCTGGATCTTGTATCTGTCCGGGATGGCGGTGTTAATGTCGGGGCGGAGGCGGCGTTGGTCCAGGTCTCTGTGAAGAAGGCGATGTCGGGCGAGAGAGAGTCGAGTAGGCTCCAGATTTCTATGGTGTGTTTGGGTATGGAGCGTACATTGAGGAGGATGCATCTGAGGGTGTCGTTAGTGCTGGCGTCTGTGGCGTTGGGGGTCGGTGTGGTGGTGAATGTCTGGCGGCAATATTCCTGATGATATCGTCTTGAATTTTGAACCAAACTGCCAATATTTCTATTTGAATTTGAAGAATGTGTTTTTTGAATTTGAAACCTTCCAAATCAATGTAATAAGTGTTGAAGTTGCAGATTCACGACATGATTAAGAGATGTATTTAGCGTCTCTATATAAGAGAATTTAGCTGGCTGATTCACAACTTAATGCAGCATTGTTATTGACATATTTGACAATATTGTTTAAAAACTTGTCGATCATTGACTATGAATTGTTTATACATGAATATGCCCAATTTGCACACTCCAAAATGGCGCTCGTACAATGGTTGACGAGCAGTCCTACCTCGTTGTTTCCTATGAGATTGCACGCTGCACTTTAAAACTAGCTCCCGTGTGACACTCGTGTTGACACATTGATAAAGGGCTTGACCCGAAACGCGTCTGTGAGGAGCGCTTGATTAAATTGGAACAAGCTGACAAAAACAAACCGTGAGTGCTGCTTTTTCTTTCCCGGCTGGGGAGGAGACCTGGAGCTATATTTAACACACGGCACACCACCGTGTTAGCGGCACCCACCGCTTGTGCCCCGTCGCCTTGGTGTAAAACTTGAGCTGGAATATAAATATATATATATACATATATATATATGCTGTTTATAGTAGTAAATTAAAACAGCATACATTTTAATATAATATAAAAAAATCTTTCTAATAAGCGTCATATAATATATATATAAACATAGACACACACATATATATATATATATATTTATGTGTGTAAGTTTACATAAGTTTCTATTTATATATAGTATTAAATGTTATGTAAATTTCTTTAATTTATATAAAATTATTGTTATATATTAAAATATGTAAGATTCACTATTTTAAACCAGATACGTATCAAACAACAATATACATATATATTTTTAATGATAAGTGTTTTAGCAAAAGCTCCTATTTCATGTTAAAATACCAAATGGAGACCTAAGTAACTAAAGATCATTTCAAACACAAAAATCTCTCAGACATATGCATCTGTCTGCAGTATAAGGAAAAGCTGTTCACACGTCAGAGGGATGGGGTATTCCCACATCTCTGTAAGTGTGACTTGAAAAGGGACTTGGAGCT